>NC_137898.1:106184544-107638728 GCF_963455335.1 Martes martes
GGCCTCCTGTGCCGCCGGGATCCCCTGGGATCACCCAAGTGTGCCCACTAGAGGCAGGAACTGTGGCCAACAACTTTGGGTCTCACTGTGCCTTTGCTGCACACCAGGCCAGGCCCGCTGGCCTGCCAGCCTCATATCACACCAGATAATGGAGGGACGTGTAGTCCAAGGTGACAGGTGCTACAACGGGCCACGTTCTTCTTTTTCTGTGCAGTCTGTGTTCCTGGGGGCACTCCTCGGTCTGCCCTGGGGTCCCTGCTCAGGCCGCATGGGGCTTCTTCAGCAGTGGTCCTACACCACTGGTCTTTGCCTCAAAGTTTAATTCAGGGTATGAACCACCAGCCCAGCATGCCAGAGGTGACTGCTCACTCACAGCTTAATTCGTAATGCCCATGGCACAGATGGGCCTCAGATGGAGAAGATTCTCAAATTCTTGAATATTTGTGGCTTCCCTGGGACCTTGGCCTTGCCTCCCAGCCTTTCCTCCTTGGGCTTGCTGGCTGGTCTCATCCAGCCCATATTTAAAACCCCAGCCTATCCCCAGGAAGGCATCAAGGTGGGCCAAGGGCTCTGTGCTCTGAGGATCCAGCTCTGGCCACGCTGTCCCCAGACTTTGGCAGCAGGAAATGGCTGGCCAGCCCCTGAGGTCCGCTAGAGTGGGTCTTCTCCCTAGCAGCTCAGAGAAGCTAAATAAAGCATCTCGTTCTTCTCTCACAGGTCCTCACACATTCCACCCTAGTGAGCAGAGAGAAGCAGGCGAGCCTTCCTGATCTTTGGAGTCCCAAAGCTGCTTCCCTGAATAGGGAGGGACTGTCAGCCTTGGGCTTCCTCTCTAGCCCGTGACACTGGGCCAGAAGCCACTGCTGCCTCCTGGCATCAGTGCCCGGTAGGTCCTGAGAGCTTGTTCCCGAAGAAGGAGCCTGAAGTGTTTGTGTGAGGTGACAGTGTTTGTGTTTTCAGACTCAGTGGTACACACTGTATGTCCGGAGGTGTATGCATAAGTATGGTCTGAGGGGACGCAGCCTAGCTCCAAAGAGGATGACAGACCCCTGCCGGGTGGCTCCGTGTCTGGGAGAGGCAGCGTTCGCCCAGCTGAAGCTCTGGGCTCGTCAGACCCAGAGGGAGGACTTCCTTGGCGCTGAAGGCCAGCAGCGCGTGCACGCACAGGGGAAGGGCAGAGGGTACAAGGACCCCTGTGACAAGACAGAACGAAGGGAAGTGGTCTTCCCTTCTTCTGGAGGGAAGATTCAGACTCTTCCTCTTGGACTAAAGGCCCTGCATGCTTAGACTCTCCCACTCTCCTGACTGTTGTCACTCATGGCCCTGGCCCTCTACCCCTTTCCCTGTGCTCCAGCCAGAGCCTTCACACTACCTGTGAACACACCCAGCCCATTCCTGCCTCCAGACTTTGCTGACCCCCTGCCTGCCACGCTCCAGCCCCATAACCTCCTGGGTGGCTCTTTGCCATCCTACAGGCCTCGGCTCAAACGTCACCTTGTCAGAGAGCCCTCTCCCTCATCCCCTGATCTCTTATCTAGTGAGTGACCTCTGCCCACTATCTACCACACTACCTGTTTCCTTCTCTTTTTGCCTCTGTCTGCCATTTTCTGTTCATTTACATGCTTTTCATTTGGCTGTCCCTTCTGGAAGGTTCTACTATCTGTCTTATGTCTTATGACTGTATCTTATGTCTCCCCAGCCTCTAGGACAACCTGACCAACAGGAGATGTTCAAAGAATATTTGTCAAAAAAAGAGTGGCTGTTGAGCCTGGAGATGAGAGGGCCACCTCCAGAGACTTACAGGTGGGCTGTGAAATGGAAGAAGTCTTGTTCACTCTTACTCCTGGATGACAACTCTAGGATCCGGGGTAGATTTCAGCTCCCCTCGAGAAAGAACTAAGAAGAGTGTGAGCTGCTTGGGCAGTTAGGCCCGCCGTGGCTGGAGGCACCGAGCAGAGGCTGGACGACCTCCTGGGCAGGGGTACTGTAATGTTTTGGAAGAGGTCCCCGTGCGGGGCAGGGCCTGGTGTGATGGCGTCCCCACGTCCTCTTCAACCACAAGAGCCTGGGTCCCATGTCGCCATCCAGCGGCACCCCAAGTGGGGACCATCCAGATCCCCTTCACTGTGTACTGAGAAGGACTTCTCCTTGGAAGACTACCACACTCAGGCGGGCCTGTTTTTATTCACAGATTCTTGTGATTTTATTTTTAAATGGAAAATAGATACTTTTTAGCATAATGTTTGTTCGCCTGCAGCAGGATTCCTGGGGTACTGAAATTTAGACTCTGGGGCTCCCCAGTCAGAATCTCTGGGGGTGGGGCTGGGAATCAGGATTTGGAGGAGCGGCCCGGGTGATCCTCGCACAAGCAGAGTTTGAGGATTGCTGTTTCCGGGTCCTCTCATGCCTGCCCTACAATGAGCAACAGCTGTTCCCATGACTCACCGCCCAAGAAGGAGCTGTGGAGTCTCGCTGTGTGCCCTTGACCTAGCATACTGGATGGACAGAGAGAAAGCAAAGACGGCCCCGAAGGAAAAAGGACCACCCAGTTCACCACTAAGAGTCTTGACTTCCAGATGGAGTAAGGTGCTCCTCAAGCTAGAGAAAGAGTGTGTGTAGCTTTTGCAAAAAAAAAAAAAAAAAAAAAAAAAGAAAATAAGGGAAACACCAGGAAACAGATGAAAGTGTATTGAAGACAAGCCAACACCCACTGGCTCTCGGAGGATGATACAGGACTGTAGGCCAGGAGAGCTGGAAGAATGGAGGGTATCCCTGTACCTCAGGTAAGAGTTTATAGAAGGGAAATGTAAAATGCTTCCAGGGGGTCTGTGGGGGTCTGTGTTTGCCTGACCGTGCCACTGGCCGGCCTTGACCAGCTCACCCACACACCCGCACCCAGTGAGAGTTTCTTGGGAGCAGCTCCTCCATAACCTCCAGGGTCAGAGCCACCCAATGATGATGGACGTGGGGCGGGGGGGGAGGGGGGCTGTCCCTCCTCTGTGGTTCCTGGCCTGGGAGAGGCTGACCCTGAACAGGGAGCTCACTGCCCCACGACAGAGACCTACATCATACGTCCTTCTTAAATCCTCAGAATGGGAATCCGGGTCTCACGTTTACAGACACCAGACGGGCCCGAGTCACTGTTAGGAGCTCTCCGTGCAGCAGAGGGGTCCCTCCTACCACATTGGGGCTCCGGTTCGCTCGTAACCCCATACATGTCTGCTTGCTCCTTCCCAGAACCTGCTGTTAAACAGAATAGGATTTGCCAACGAGAGCCTTCTCTCACATTCTATCACAAGGTCACTCTGTGCAGCCCCTACTATGGGGTTCTAATGGGAGCTGTGAAATCAGGAGCCCAAGCTACCGACTTGTAGATCTGGTGGCCCACAGGGTGCCCCTGACCCCGGAGTGACCACCTCCTGGTTCTGCGAAGGGACTGCCCCTTCCCCCGCTGCCAGAGACCAGGAACATCCGAGGAGGCAGTGACCCCCGAGGGTTCTCAGGGCAGCTGAGCAAAATGCATAGCTCCTCATCAGAAAAGGAAGGCATTTCCTTTGCTAGAACTCCAAGCAGCAGGCTCCAAGTTCGGGGTGCAATTTGGGGTAATCAGAGCTATTCAGGTACACATGAGGTGACAGGAAAGGGCTTTTGACGTTTTGTAGGACACACAACTATTCAATAAACTCAAAGCACGCTGGTGAGTTCACACAGACTGTTACTTCCTTTAATAACGCAAAGGTGTAAACTTCATCAAGGCCTCGCTGATTATCTACACAACAGTGTTAGCAATCTTATTAGTAACAAACGTGATCCAAACCTGCCGTATAAATATTTCAGAAGTGAGCAGAGGAACCCCGCGGCGTGCGGAGTGCGGCAGCGCTGGACAGGGCACAGCAGTGGGGGCAGCTGAGCGAGGTGGTAAGTGCTTCCCCCCAGCCCAACCCGGGGGACTCGAAGGGCTGCTACCTTGGGGACTGCTGGCGGGGCCGCAGCCGCCACTGAGAACGGTGTCCAGTGGGAGTGGGTGTGCCCTAACGAGGTCCCTCAAAAAGCATCCCGTTACAGACCAGGGGTCTGCCTGCATTGACCCCAAAGTAGCTTTGGCTGAGGTCCCGCCTTGCCTGGGGTGTGTGTGGGGTGGGACAGGGCTGTGTCAGGCCTGCCTATACTTTGGCTAGATCTCCAAAGAGTCCCTCCGGAAACATGACACTGGTCCTCCCCTGTGGGTGGGACCAGGATCAGGCTCGGGTAGACCCCCCCCCCGATGGGCCCTCCTGGGTGAACAGGGGACTTCTGCCCCACATGCTATCAAGAGCATGCCAGGAGCCGGGAGGACAGTGATGGGCCACTCGTGTGAGGACAGGTCTCCTTCCCTCACCCTCCCCAGAGCTCTCGGTAACTGACCTGGGATTCTTACGCAGGCCCAGAGGCACCACGTGGCTCTCCTTGATGCTCCACCTTGTGCCTAAGAACCACGCCTGCTTCTCTCGTGCTGGTATGAAGTCAGGGCAGGGACCCCGGGGCAGAGGTTCGAGGTGGGGCTGAGGAGGCAGACAGGCTCCAGCAAGAGGCACTACCTGCCTGAGCTACTGGGAAAAGTGCGGCCTCCGGTGTCTATACATGAGCCTCTAAATGGTGAGTGCTGGGGGACACGGGCAGCACTGCCCTGCAGACGGGATCACGGGGATTCCCAAAGGGAAAGACTAGTCTTCAAACGTTAATTAAAAAACAAAACAAAACAAAACACAACAAACAGAACTAAAAAATAAACAGAACAAAAATTAAACTTCCATGGGATGTTTAGAGATGAGATATGTAGAATGATGTGACCATGATGGAGGGAGGGAGGTTTTATCCACTAGAAGGTCCATCCCCAAGCACGCACAGGTGTTACTGAGCAGGAGCCTGCCGTCTCCATGTGACTCTGCGAGCACACTGTGCCTCCCCCCGACAGCAGAGTGCACTAGCTGGCGGTCACCAGAATTTTTTAAAGGTCACTAAAGCCACTGACCACCACGGGCGGTTGGGGCATTTGGGAAGTAGGACAGGCTGGCCCAGTCGCAGCGTGTAGACGCTCTGGACTGGGCAGTCCAGGAGTGACCTGTCCCCACCCTTCTGCTCTGGTGAGTGTGTCGGGGTGGGGAGCGTGTGACCCACGCCTGGCTTGCGGTGGATACTTCCAACTTGGGGACTGGAGTGTAGGCGAGACTGTCGGACCACAACCCCCGAGACGCAAGGCTCTGTGCAGCCCAAATCACTCCGACTGGGGGGACACCCATCCTACACAGCTGACGGGCACTAGGTGCGTCATAGGCTGGCCCTGTGGGCAGCACCAGCATAGGCTGCTGGTTGTGATACCGGGGCCAGAGCGCCTCCCAGAAAATGCCTAGCAAATCCAGTTTCTTCCACTGGATGGGCAACGGGGTGGCTCTGCCCATCGTGTCAGCAAAATGCCTGGGCGCGTCCCAGGAGTCTGGCTCTCTTACCACAGGCGCTTCAAGGCAAGCGAAGCCAGCTGCTTTTGGAAGGGCAGGGGAGGAGCACGTGGTCATTCCAACAATCTGATGCAAGCTTTAGGGGTACTTAGACATTTTCCTCTGCTACATCATTTTCAGGTAAGAACAAAAAAATGCAACAGGTAGCAGATGTGCAGAAATGTCTCTGTAAACCTAGCATAATTTTTTTTTAAACCATGTAAAGAAAAGCACTCCCACATGTTTTCGTACTCTGCCATTGGAAAGGGGCAAACATCCTCGTGAAGCAGCACAGAGGATCTGTGAATGGGAAACTGTCTGCACGTCCAGCCTTTTCCAGTCCCCAAACCTTCCTCTTCCACACAGAGTGCTTGGTGGCGTGGCCGTGGCGATCCTGACAGGTTCTTCCAAAGGGGGCACTGATCATTCTCAGAGGAACTGGGCATTTAAGCAAACTTAATTTGCGCGTGTGTGTGTGTTCAAGTTCCTAACAGAGCAAAAGCAGAGTCACTGCGGAGAGAAGCAACGAGACAAAGGTGTAGGACGCAGAGCAGCCGCCTAAGGTCGCTGCAGGTCCAAGCCGTGGGCGCCCAGAGAGAATGTGGTTGTTTAAAAACAAATGTGGCAGTGGGGATGTCCCAGGGATGGACGTCCAAGGTGAGATGTGTGACGACAGACACAGGAAGGGGAGGGGGGAGAAGGAAAGAGAAGGTAGAGACAGAAACAGAGAAAAAAAAATAGATAAAAAGAAAAAAAATAGGTCAAATATAGAAAACGCAAGAATCAAAGGTTAATTCAACTTAGTAAATTAAACTGACAAAGGTTAGAGAAGAGCTCAGTATGGTATTACTCCCGTAAGGCCAGTTCCGAAGCTCAGCAAGGCCAGAAGCAGCACAGCGGGGCGAATTTGGGGGTTAGGGGTCAGCGAGCAAATGAAATTCAAGTGAGAGAACAGAGCCTCTGCAGTCAAATCCAGGAGTGTGATTAGGAGAGTGTTACCTTTGACTAAGGTCAGGCCTCTCAGGAACAGTCAACGAGCCTGTCCACAGCCTCTTAGCCTCTAGAGCTTTCTGCGCGTGGTAGGAGAGATGCACCATAAGCATCTCAGTGAGAGGTCGGACTCCTCCTCCTCCTCCTCGGGCGCCACGCCCTGCCTCCCCCACACACTGTTCAAGACGAACTAGTCTGCACACCTCACCTCCTGCCACCCTGCTGACCGCCGATCCCACCACGAATGCACAGCTTAAAATTCGCAGGTTTGTCCACAGGTCCCAACACCATGGCCAGGAAAGTCGAAGCAAGCACAGAACTACCTCCTCCCAAGACAGCACACAGCAGAGCCACCGAGCCCTTGCAGGTGAGGTGAGCTGTCCCTCCGGTGCTCTCTGGCTTCCCTGGGCACCTGGGAGCTTACCAAGAAGGACCCGGGGGGACAAGGTCTTCTGTTTCTGTATCTGACTCACAGGGTCCCCAACTGCTCCGGCCCCACAGGCTGATGCCAGGAGCAGCACTCAGCACGGGAACGCAGCGCAACCCAGCCACCTGCCTGTGTTGCCTAGTCGGGCCACAGGTGCCGTCGGAAATCTCTCTCACTGCAAAGGGCTGACTCCAACCTGTCACTCCCCCAACTCCTAAGCGTCCCATAAAGGCTGAGCAGAGACAGACACACTCCAGACTATCGAGTTCAATGAAAAACGGACCAAAGAGCACAAAGAAAGAAGGGGCTCAGGATGGTAGGGCCACCTCTGGACATGGGCTGAGCACGAGTGAGAACACCTCTTGCAGCCATGCCCAGTGCCTTTACCGCTGCCCGTTGGCACTAAGGGGCCTGCCTGACAATGCAGAGGGTAGGACCGATCATCGTCTCGCCTGCCAGCTCCCTGGAGGCCCCCGCATGTCTGTCAGACACACACATTCATGCACACTCAACCGTCGCAAACCACACTGGTCTGTCTTTGCCGTCTCCTTAACCCACTCACGCACACGCAGGCCCACGTCCTAGGCGGCCACAGCCTCTCTCTCTTTCTCCCACTGGGAGGCGCTATTGTGACAACTGAGCAGAGCGCCCAGGCAAGCATCAGAGACAGGACAGGCATGAGGGGGCCACACTAAAGCAGCTGGGACATCTTCCTACCATGCTTGAACACGCAGAGAGTTTACGGGGCCCCCTTCCAACAGGCTGCCCTATATGGTCGGTGTCCCCCTCTCCTGCCTGTGGCTGGCACTTGGCTGATCTGGAGAAGCAGAGTGGTGTTGAAGACTGCCTTCTGCTCTGAAGTCTGGTCAATGCAGAGACTAACCATCAGCGGCAAGGCGGCTGGGCCAGCAGGCAGGACTCTCACTTTGTTCCCACACTTGAGTTGGTCCTGGATCCCTAGAGACAGGTGTGTGTCTCCTAGGAGAACCACCACGACTCCCGTCATGGTCTCCAGCGGGCGCCTTTCACAGGTGGCATTTGCCAACATCTCCTTTCTCCACTTGCTCTGTTTCAAGCGATTCAATTTAATCTTTGTTGCAGTGGAGAGGCCCTCAGAAAATGGGATTTTTAACTAACTGGGCACCGTCTCTTCCTTCTCTTGGGGTCCCCACAGAGAAGAGATCTGGACCATGATTGTGCAATAAGCAAGCATCAAAAAGAAAGCGCTTAAAAACAATTAGGGGGTCCTCGTATGAAATGGCAGAGGGTAGATAAGGTCTCGAAAAAAGATCCTTACTCAACCAGCTGCCAAGGCTTAGCTGGAGCTGGGTTTTTCCCATCTGAGGAGTCCCGCGGACCGGCTTAGCCTCAGTCCTCCAGGGCTGAATGACATAGGACCGTTGCCCCAGGATGCTTGGCCAAGCCTTCCCGGGGGTCCAATACATCTCAACCCACTGCACGGATAGGTACAAAGCACAATGAAGCTTTGCACGGGCGACCAATCATGAGGATGGCTGGCAGCAAGCAAGTTGTCAGGGGCTGTTCAGGCACGTTAGGAGGTGAAGCATTGTGCATTAATTCCAAGCGGGAAACTCACAGAAAAGCAGAGGCCGTCATACCTGGGATGGCCGTGGGCTGGGCCGAGGTCCTGAACACAAAATGAGCCGCCTTGGACTTCCCCTGCTGGTTCTCAGCCACCACGTAGACCTCATACTCCGCATTCCATTCCAGGGACTTGAGCATGACGTGGTCACTGCCAGACGGGAGCCGGATCTCTGGTTTCCACTCGGAGGAGAGCTTCTGGGAGAAACCGGCAGGAAAGACACAAGACACCAGGACAGTTTAGATGAAAATGCTGGTGAGACCCACTCACAGGAAGAGCTTCGGGGAGTCACTACTATCAGTACAAAATAATACAAATAAAAACCGATGAGAGGACAGGGTGGTTGTTCTTTACCAGCCTGAAAACCCCTGAGGATGATGTAGGTCAGGAGGTCAACCTCGCATTTCTTAAGCACAGCGGCTGATGGCGGGTGCCATAGGGCAACCCTCCAGTGTCTTGTCCCATTGCCATCCAGGGCACCCAGGGACTCAAGAACATTCTGGAAGGCATGGCACATGGACGCCCCAGAAGAGCCATGCAACGAATATGCTGCTTGTCCTGTTTCAGAATGTTGCTCCCACTCAGCTGTGTGACTCACCTTCCCACACGGAAACGTGGCATAGGTTCATTTTGTTAACAATAAAAACTACCATTTGTTGAACACCTACTATGTGCCTGGCCCCATGATTTCTAGACTTTCCACTATTTTCTCATTGTATCCCAGCCTGCGAAGGGTTTTGTTGGGCTGCACATTTGCTTGGCCAGGGTCACCAGTGGCCCAATTCTAATTTAAAGAACTTAAAAGAAATTCAGTTGTCTACATCTTCTCTTTCTCTCAAAGGCTCCT
Source organism: Martes martes (assembly GCF_963455335.1). Classification (NCBI taxonomy): domain Eukaryota; kingdom Metazoa; phylum Chordata; class Mammalia; order Carnivora; family Mustelidae; genus Martes; species Martes martes. Next base: position 106,193,886 of record NC_137898.1, read on the forward strand.
TTCCTTGGCAAACTCTATAAAAGAGGCAACCAGAATATAAAGCAAATATTATGTTACACAAAAGTACTAGTAACATATAACAACAATACTTAGCAAACACTGAGCATTTGAAGTAGAAGAGAAGACAGGTAAGGCTGTCGAAATCTCACATAGCTTAGTGTCCTGTCCCCACCAATTTTTAAAGGCACACCTGCCAGGCACAGCCACGGTGGCTCTTCTGGAAAACTGACATCTCTGGGGGCCTCATCTGGGAGGTGTCTCCAGCCCCGGCCAACCGCTTAGCAGATATTATTGTATTACAGGGCAGGGGACAGGGGGTTCCATGTGTTGGGCACATTTCAGGTGCTTTGCTTGTATTATAACTGATGTTTACAATAACTTGATAAGCTCTTTCATTCCCACGTTACGGATGGAGAAATGGAGGTTTTTGGAAGTCTGGGTGACCTGTTGGGAAGTGGTAAAGCCAAAATTGGATCCCACATTTGGCTGGGCCACGTCAGCCTAACAGGGGCCAGAGACAGCCCACCTGACCACACTGTCCACTTCCCATGGGCGGTGCTGGGCCACCGCTCAAACCTGATCCTGTTCCACAGTGAGGAAACCACAGGGACCTCTCAGGTTGGCCTCAGGGATGTCCACAGAGGCTCCTCCTCTGACGTCCTCCTCCTGCCTGGCTTTGCAATCAACTGGGGAAGGGCTGAGTGGAATGACAGGTCGGCCTACCAGCTGGGAAGTGTGCCTGGTGGGGCTCTGCTGTAGTGACTCTCCATTAAGCCTAACCAGGCAAGGGCTCCCCCATCCCTTCGGTGGCAGCTGATCAAAAGAGAAGGAGTAAGTCAGCTTCCTTGAAAAATCCTTTCTTTCTGTTTCAGGAAAGCGCACTGCTCTCTGGTTCATTATTTCCTAGGTAAGAAGTCCTAGCAAGAGGCTATTCCCAGTGCTCAGACACTGCCTCTAGACCTCTCAGCAACTGAGTGTGCTGGCAGTGGCCCAGGGTCATTCTAAAACCTAAGAAAGTGGGACGGATTCTCATTTTTGGGGCCTGGAGGTACAAAGTAGGATGACATCTTAGATCTTAGATGGTGAGCAAACCAGGAAGAAAGGGTTCAGGGCCAAGTTCACTGTGAGCAAGATTAGGCCAGCTCAGGGAGGATCTGAGGGGCAGGTGAGAACGACCGTGGTGTGGGATGGTAAGGCAGCCTAAGGCAAGGGTGAAGAGCCAAGTGTCTTCAGACAGACCCGGATTCAGACTCTGCTCACCTAGCTTTGAGAGATCACATGGGTACGTTACTTCCTCGGTAAAGGGCAGATAATCCTAAGGCCAACTTCACAGGGTTCTCATGGGGAGACAATGCACATGATCACAGTGCCCAGCCCATAATACACATTTTATCAAATATACTGATTATGAGATACCAGTATATTATTTGCAAAAACCACCAGATAATGGCAAAATCACTTTGTAGAAATGTTCAAGCAGCAGAGAAATCAATCGTGGTAGGAGTCTGTCACCACCTCAGTCATTTTAGAGGTTTCAAAATCAGAAGAATAAACATTGTTAAAATGTCCATACTGCCTAGAGCCATCAATACTTTGAATACCATCCCAATCAAAATTCTACCAGCATTTTTCAAAGAGCTGGAACAAACAATCCTAAAATTTGTATGGAACCAGAAGAGACCCCAAATTGCTAAGGAAATGTTGAAAAAGAAAAACAAAACGGGGGCATCACGTTGCCTGATTTTAAGCCTTACTACAAAGCTGTGATCACCAAGACAGCATGGTACTGGCACAAAAACAGACACATAGACCAGTGAACAGAGTAGAGAGCCCAGATATGGACCCTCAACTCTATGGTCAACTAATCTTTGACAAAGCGGGAAAAAATATACAGGGGATAAAAGTCTTCAATAAATGGTGCTGGGAAAATTCGACAGCTATATGCAAAAGGAATGAAACTCGACCATTCTCTTACACCATACACGTGGATAAACTTGAAATGGATGAAAGACCTCAACGTGAGGCAGAAATCTATCAAAATCCTAGAGGAGAACATAGGCAGTAAACTCTTCAATATCGGCCACAGCAACTTCTTTCAAGACACGTCTCCAAAGGCAAAGGAAACAAAAATGAAAATGAACTTTTGGGACTTCATCAAGATCAAAAGCTTCTACACAGCAAAGGAAACAGCAAAACAAAGAGGCAACCCATGGAATGGGAGGAGATATTTGCAAATGACACTACAGACAAAGGGCTGGTATCCAAGATCTGTAAAGAACTCCTCAAACTCAACACTCAAAAACAGATAATCACATCAAAAAATGGGCAGAAGACATGAACAGACACTTCTCCAAGGAAGACATACAAATGGCTAAGAGACACATGAAAAAATGTTCATCATCATTAGCCATCAGGGAGATTCAAATCAAAACCACATTGAGATACCACCTGACACCAGTTAGAATAGCCAAAATTCAAGACAGTAAACAACAAGTGTAGGAGAGGATGTGGAGAAAGGGGAACCCTCTTCCACTGTTGGTGGGAATGCAAGTTAGTGCAGCCACTCTGTAAAACAGTGTGGAGATTCCTTAAGAAATTAAAAATAGAGCTACCCTATGACCATGCAATTTCACTACTGAGTATTTACCCCAAAGATACAGACATAGTGAAAAGGGCCACCTGTACCCCAATGTTCATAGCAGCAATGGCCACAGTCGCCAAACTGGAAAGAACCAAGATGCCCTTCAGTGGATGAATGGATAAAGAAAATGTGGTCCATATATACAGTGGAGTATTATGCCTCCATGAGAAAGGATGAATACCCAACTTTTGTATCAACATGGACGGGACTGGAGGAGATTATGCTGAGTGAAATAAATCAAGCAGAGAGAATCAATTATCATGTGGTTTCACTTCCTTGTGGAGCACAAGGAATAACACGGAGGTCATTGGATGAAGGAGAGAAGTGAGTTGGGGCAAGTTGGAGGGGGAGACGAAGCATGAGAGACTGTGGACTCTGAGAAACAAACTGAGGGTTTTTGGAGGGGAGGGAGGTAGGAGGTTGGGTGAGCCTGGTGGTGGGTATTAAGGAGGGCACGGATTGCATGGAGCACTGGGTGTGATCCATAAACAAACAATCTTGGAACACTGAAAAAAAAAAAATGGTCCCAGCGTGGACATGGCCTGATGGCTGTAGGTCAAGCTTGGGATTTAAAACCCTGACCAGGGCTCTTGAGCCTTCTGCAAGACACAGAACGATTCTGCCCCGCCTGGGCTTTGCATGTTGTTGCCCCAACAAGGTGGATGTTAGGGTTGCAGATGTGGGGGTGAAGATGGGGTAGGGGCCACGGAGCCACTCACCGCTCGGTATTTGACCAGGTAGTGCCTGATGGGGGAGCCACCGTCATCCTGCTTGATCAGGTTCACCTTAATGGAGTTTCCATCCTCTCCCATCTGTCCTTCGAGCTTAGGTGCGCTGGGTTCACCTGAAACAGCCAGTTAAGTCATGTGACATTTTCGCCCACAAAGGAAAATCCAATCCATCAGCATGGGGTGTAGTGATGGGGTGGGGCTGGGTTTTTTTTTTTTTTTTCTTGCTTTCTCAGAAATTCAAATGGTTAAAAAGCAATAAATATAAAACTTCGGGTTCCAGTTAAATGTGTCAGACTCAGCCCCAAACTGGGAGCGCTTTCTGGGAATGTTCTGGGAGACCCTGCCTGATAGCACAGTCCTTTTTACCATTTTAGAAACAGGATTTTTTTTTTTTAAATGTCTCTCCCTAGTGCTTGCATTTCCTTTTTGCCTGCTCTTACAACTGCAGATTTAACTTTGATGAGCCTGATACATTTTGAAGAACGGCCTGAAATACAGGAAAATGTGTATAAGTGTTTAAGGAGAAAACTTAAACCCAGAAAATAATTCTTCAAAACAGCCAGTCTCTTCCCTGGATACATGATTCAACCTGGGGGTCCAGGGGACCCACATCTCTAGCAGGGGTGGAACAACGCTGCATGCTTGTGACCTGCTTTCTATGAATTAAATTATATTACTTAGACTCATTTAAAAACATGACAAGTTTCCAGTTGTGCTTAAATAAAGCCCAGGCTGCCAGGGGCAAGTCTCCTATAAGCATCCTGCATTCAGGGCTCAGCTGCCTGAGTGATAATCCTCGGCACCTTGTTTAAAGTGACAATCATTAAAGTCTTTTGTTTGTGAGAAGAGAGGAAACAAACGTCTTTAGGGTTCCTCAAGAGAAAAGAGTCGAGGTCTCTATTTGCAGTACACACTCAGCTTGTGAATCTAAGGTAGAGAAGGAAGACGGGCTCGTACGGGACAAACTACGAGGGCTGGGATGGTTCTTCTGTAAGACACTGACTTACGTTAAGACAAGCTACATCATTAGTGGATACTAGAAGCAAGGAGGTGAGAGAAGGTCTGGTAGGAGTCCCAATGAAGATTTAATGCACTTAGGATCATGCATTTCCTACGAGGACATAACTCTATGTCTAGTTCATGGCCTCTGACAGAAACTGGGGAGAGTCTATCCAATAATTACCATTGGGTAAGGGTTGTCTTGGCTTGTCTGCTGGAGGATAGGATCACAGACTTGTGACCGAAAACCCAGAAGGGCCTGTCACTAAGCTTCGGACCTCATCATCCTAAAGTGTACCATTGGCCATTTGTGACAAGGCTGCCGGCAAAGCCATTCAGCCCGCCCTCCTCATTCAGCTACTTCGGGAACCTCAGAACAGCTGCTCATCCTGCCCCTCCCTTTGAGACAAGGAGGAAACAGAGAGGTAGCACTAATGGACAGCCCTTGCTACTCGGCCTGGGCCTGTAGCACGCACACCACCCAGAGCTCGTCAGAAATGCAGATTCCGTTTTAACAAGATCCCAGGGCGATCTGTGTGCACACTTAGGCCTGAGAAGCCGTGGTGATGGGGACATGTGGGAGTGCGTGATGGGAGGGTGCCTCATCTTAGTGTCTGAGGGAGAAAGGATTTAGGGAAAATTGTGCTTGTGGTTTGTTTTCCTCAATTGGTGGTGAAGGAAAAAGAAAACCAAGAATTAAAAAAGATAAAAACAAGGTTTTAGGCAAAGACATGTCCTGTTTTCATGCCACTCTCTAGCCACTGGCCTCAGCTCTTCAGTGGCGGACATTTAGGAATTTGGTTTAGATAATGTCGGGGGGGGGCACACTTATCAAATTCTTTTGGATTAAGTCTCAGACCAAAGTTTTGTAGTGGCTTATATCGTTATGAATATCCAGTGTATGAAGAAACTCAAACCAGGTGGAGGCTACGTCAGAAAGGGGCAGGCCTGTGGAGAGTCACCCGTGCTGAACAAATGGAATCATGAGGCCCAGTGGAACTTTCCAGTCCTAATCTCTGAAGCAGGGTGACCGACTCATCCTGGCCGGCCCGGGCAAGTCCTGCACTCCAGAACAACCCTCAGTCCCAGGCACATGGGGATGGTTCGTGGCCCGAGCAGGGATGGGCGTGAATGATGACTTCCATATTTGGAACTGTGACACCGACTCAGTGGTGGTCTCTCTGCCTTAAGATGGAGGGAAGGAGGCGGCATCGTGGCCCTTCCGACACACTCACCGGGCAAGGACCCAGTCCTTGCCCCAAGGCCTTTGCTTTGGGGGGGAGTATCTACTTAGAAGAGGTGCTTCCTTTCATGTTTGTGGGGGTCCCTGTAAAACTAATCGCTTAGGCCTCTGCCTCACTATCCACAGATGCAAACTAGGGGCCCTGGGCTGGGTGTTCTCCAGGGCCCCCTCTCCCTCTGCCAGTGCTGTGACCTGAAGTCAGTCACTGCCTTAGGATGAACTATCCAAGAACACCTTGGGCATTTTCACAACGCTGTGAAAGAGACTCAAAATAAGGATGTCCTGCCAATTTCAGGGCGATGTACCCCCAGATCACTAATTCCACATCTCTAAGGCACACGGTTATCTTTTTTTTTTTTTTTTTTTTTAACAATTTAAAGCGTTATCCTCCTAAAAGTCCTATCTTCGAAAAGAGACCCCCAGCTCTCTTCAAAGACCTCTGAACAAAAATCTGGCCAAGGAACTTCTGCGGAAACCCACAGCCCCAGTGACAGTAGTCAAGTCTTATCTTTGGATGTGTCTCAGACAAAACAGAAACGGAATCACAGAGATACAACTAAAAACTCGACGGCGCGGTTAGAACACAGTTCTAACACTGACCAAAGCCAGAATGCTCTCTGTCACTGTCATTTCATCGGAGTGATGACGACGTCGTTCTGACACATACGTTTAACTTTCTCATAGAATTGAGAGCATATCGTGTAACATTTAGGTGTATCACTTCAAGTGCTTTAACTATGACTTACTCAACAAACCGAGTTATCTCCCTTCTAGGTCCCAGGTAGACCCTTAGGCATTGGCATCTCAAAGGTAAACAAGACAAGGTTTTGTTTGCCAAATGAACTGTGTTATCCATCTTCAAACGTTCAGCATCTGCCAGTTCTTCTGAAGGTTACGAACAGGCTAAAGAAATGCTTCCTGAGCTCTCGGCAAGAAGGCGGCTCTAGCCACGCCTGACGAGGGAGGGACGGATGCTGGAGAAATGGGCCTTGGCGTTTGGGAGGCTCACTGCTTTGCTGAACACATTAGGAGAGGAAATTATTTAGAGGGTCCCAATGTGCGCTCTGTTCTGAAATGGCTGCTCTGATTGAAATCATTATGGGTAATTTCAGCAAAACCAATATTGTAATTATTTGTAAATGCTGGTTTGCAATTCAGCAGCAATGGGCAGGTTGCTCCAAGAAAACCCCTGGGGTTAATTACACCTTCGGAATTTAGCTTCAGCCATGAGTCAAATTCACCCCCCCCCAAATATTTTATGTAAAGACTAAAAAAAAAAAAAAAAACCAACAGCACCTTAAAAATAAACCTTGCCGATAACAAATATAAGATATTAGGCAGCCCTGGTATTTGCTCAAAGAATGTAAATCGTGTGTGCCAGAAAATAAGAAGATACCACAGAGACAGCACACAGTCAGAAATGTTACAGGCAGGTCCTATAAATTCCCCTTAGAAATCGTAATTGAAATGTCTATTTCTGGCCTTGCAGACTGTAGGTTGTCATTTTCGTGCTATTGTGCCCTAAAATCGGAGTCAGCTTCATGCCCCTCCCCTGGTCAGCACAAGCCCTGAGGTCAGAAATCTTACTGCTGGGTATCTGAGTTCCACCACACAAATTACAGCAAGCCCAGGGCATGTGGACAGCATTTGTGAATTTGAGAAGGAAAACAATACTCTAGTTCTCACGGAAAAATGCCCAAGTACCAAGAATTCTATTTATCTTCTGACTGAAGTGCTCAGGGAGGCCCGACCCACACTCTTTCCTCATCCACTTGGGGACGGCACAGAGTTTTGGGCATCTGAGTGCAAACCAGGGATGGACGTAGGGTTCCCACTGGACACTCTCCCTTTTTCTATCAAACAGGATTGTCTGGCGTCACAAATCCTGTTACTTTTGCGTACGTATCCTGACTCCTGTTCCCTGCCCTGAATTACTTCTTGCGAGCAATTTGAAACCAATCTGAAGCATACAGATGCCTTTTTGTTACTTGTTTAGAAAAGCCCACGGTGTATGATTTGGCTATTCAAAAAGGAAGCGCGTTAGATCTTCCCAACTCAGGAACGTTGGAAATTATAAGAGGTGACAAGTTTGGTCCTTGGCGGATGGGCAAATTACCTAAGAGAAGCAGGATGTGCAGTTATGAGCCTAATTGTCCTTCCTGAGACCTAGCTCTCTGCCGAACAGGTGAGTCCAATGTGCTTTGGAGCCTCCAAGTCCCTGTGATGCCCCCTCTGACGGCCCACCTGGCTACTCTAGGGGTGCTGAGGGGGCTTTCTGACAGTCCCAGCGAGGGGCCAACAGTGGGATGGGTTTCCATTTGTCCTAAGTCCTGGGCCCCCAAAACAGGCCTTGGGAGTCAAGTGTTCCTTTTCTCCTGAGCTCTTTCCTCTTTGTTGTTAAGAATTTGCTTGTGCTAACATGACCTAACTCTTTGCTATCCTGGTTACAGGTTCCAGGAAACACTGGGGGGCATGACGAGTAGGTACGGCTCTTACATAAAGGGCGTTTCACTCAGGCCATGGTCACAGGGGCATCTGGCCTACACGTCCCTTTCGAATTGGGTTCCTTGAGGATTGTGAATGTGAGTGTGTGAGCTGGGGGCATGGGCAGCCTGGGGCATGAATGAAACAGCAACAAATGAACTTCGACAGACTGAACCACAGAGGCACCGAGTCCCTTCTCGTGGGTGTCATGAAAACACCAACAGATTAATTGATCAATTATCTTTGTTTCATCAACCTAAAAAGAAAATATGACCACGAAGGTGTGGCTTGTGGTTATGGGGCTGATCCAGGCTGAGGAAGTTAGGACCAAAATAACCTCCAACAATTAACTCAGCTCCTGCCTCCGAGGCCTCAAGGGGGATTGTGCACAACACTATTTTACGCACATTAGGTTACTCAGAAAGAAGCATGAGGCCCCTGGAAGGTTTCAGACCTCACACTGCTAAGCCCTAGGGAACTGGGCCCTTTCCAGAGCCCCCGGCCTCTGCACCTGGGATTTGGGCCAATACGCGTCACTGCCTCCCCCTGCAGACCCTTCACGCTAGCTCTCTACCACCAGTGCAGGGAATCCTTCGGAATAAAGGCAATTAGAGCAGAACCCCTGGTGACAAGTCTGGGCCGACCTGCCAGAGACCCGTGGCAGTCCAGACACACAGCTGTAAAAAAATAAAGGAGGGAGTGGAAGGGGTGGTTAGTGATGTTTTCAATCTAAGAAGGAAGAGCGGGTGTTACGGAGTTTAGTTCACCAGAGTCAGCATGTCCTAGTAGGAGAGGCAGTGTCAGTAGCTAAAGAAAAGAACATCATTATGAATGGGTGCGGGCCGGGGGGCGGGGAACCATGCTCAGACATGCAGCACACGGACGGGGGGTGCAGGGGGCTTCTCAGCGCACACATGCTGGGGGTGGGGAGGGGAGGAGGCCCATTTCCACAGAGTCCTCACGGCTGATGGGAGTAACTGGAGGAAGGAGGCCGGGCCGTGCCCAGGGGCCAGGATATTAAAAATAAACTTGGGCACCGGAGCACCGGAGCTCGGCAGCTCGGCACAGCAAGTCCACTCCTGGGAGACCCCCTGCCCACTAGACCTTCCTCAGCGAGGCCCCTCTCACCTTAAAGCCTTACTCGTGTCCGGAGAAAGGAGGCGATCATGTTCTTAACTAAGCTTTACTTCTCTCCCCCATAGACTTTATTTGCTCTGATCTCCCTGTTCCCTTCAATTTTATTATTAAAAGTCATTTCCAGCTGCTTTCTGTTCATCTGTATAAGGAGTCCTCTGCTTGTCCCTTTGCAAAGGGCCAGAGAAGTCTGTCCCAGAAGGGAAATGTGCTTTGATCAGGGAGTAATCATGCTTCCAAACTCCCTTGCACTTAAGTGATTTTTTTTTAAGTACTGGCCACATTTTTACCGACACCCAAGGCCATTGCTAAGGTGCGTTTCTAGGGCAACTGCAGGATACATCTTCAAACATTTCTTGCTTTGCTTAAAACCTCTGGAAGAGATCTCTCTTCAGAGGTGTGGGTCAGTTTCAACCTCGTTCGTGTGGTGCTTTGGTTCGTCCTGAATGACAGCACTGCACGGAAATGACTATACTTGTTCTTAAGAAAAAAACTAACGGGTTTCAACTCCACATCTGCTCCTGCTTCAGATCTCAGGGGAAGATCCAGGTTTTTCCCTAGTACATTAGCCTTGGAGCCATCACCTCAAGTCTTAAAAGAACACGGTTCCCCTCAGGGGAATAATGAAATCACAGCATTTTGGGTGAGACTTGGGGGAGTTTAGAAAATCATAGGCTCCCAGTATTGTCTGCCCTAAGACTCCCAGATTCGGTCGCCTTTTAAAGGCAGGTCAAAGTTCTTAGCACATCTGATACTCCCCTGTTTTGGGGACACCCTTACTTCATACAGTGTAAACACCAAACATCTTTTTGGAAATGACAGACGGCTCTGACCCAAGACCTCATCCAGGACTCTGGTTGTAAATGGGACTCTAAAAGAGCACAGTGGCCATGCCCAGAAGGCTGATGTCCCTTGGAGGTGGTCAGTGTGCAGGGCTCACACACGTGGCGGGCACGAAACGAAGGGACAGACCAGGAACAGAGAACATGCATGCGAGACAGCTGTGGATGGTTTTGTCCGTGTGGATGTCGCCCAGACAGTTCCTCAGAGACGTGAGGCCAAATGAGGACCCCCTTGCATGCACGGGCACACTGGGCGGTTATTCGTGTTAGTCTGGCTTTTGTGATCAATGCAGCCTGTGTGTGTCTCAGGTTGTGATCTGACGTACAAGTTTCAGTTAGAAGAGAACAGAATGCAGATGACTCCCAGGGCAGGTTTTGAATAGGTGTTTGATTTTACAGTGGGGAAGCTGTGAGCAGAGGCTTCCTTTTCTCTTTATGGTAAGCGAGAAATGTTTTCACAAGGTTGTGACAGTCACAATATTAACTAATTATTTTGTCACCGCTCTGCACTTAATGAGGCTATAATTTTATTTCCTTTGCTGTAAGGGTCAATCATGTGCTTCTCGATTACAAAGAGATCCCTAGTCATGGTAACTGCCAGCTTCTGCTGTGATTTCTTGTGCCCACTGCCCAGGGGGAGGGTCACTCTGAAACAGTGACACATCAACGATCCAAACTGCCTTAATGCCAAATTCTTAAAACTCTCGTTTCAGTTAAGTCCTCAATTTGCATGAATTTTATGAAGTGCTCTCATTGGTTTTGAGCAAACAGAACCACTGTAATGGATACATTTCTCTCTGTAGCCTTTCAGGGTTGCAAACAGATACATTTCACATTTTCGCAGACATGACTCATTTTAGAGCAACTGTGGTTTTCAGGACTACTGGATAAAGTTAAACAACAATGTCGCAAAGGTAATTTGCAAAACTGCTTTCTGGGAAATAATTTTTACGAACCATCGGGTAAAAATTCAAGTTGGCCAACTGTGCCGGGGTGAACGTAGTTTTACTATAGATGGCAGTTTGCAGGGCCAAGTTTCTCAAAGTGAAATATTAAACCAAAGGCTGTCCCAGTATCAAATCGTCATGTCAAGGCTGCAAAGAATGATGAATTCTAGAGGTGAACTGAGAAGGAGAGCAAATCTCTCAAATGGCTTCACTCGGGAAATCTGAGACAGGAAGAAGCGAGTGGGCCCTAGGTGCCTGGCTGTGGTCCCAGGTTTAGTTCCCTGATCAGAACAAAGAGTTTTACCTTCTGTTCACCAGCGTGGACGACATCATCAGCACCATGCAAGCCACATGACAAAGTCACATGATACGCACGCACATGATTGGTTGAAAGGAAAGTGGAGGAGGTCACATGGAAAATACAAAAAAATTAAAAACTGATGTAAACAATGGGCAGGGAGAAAAAATCAACAACAAAATCACAGACTAAATAAAAGGAGAAATCAAATTAAATTAGCAGCATATATAGGAAACATTGGGAGGACAAACTGCCCGGAAATAGAAGGATAATAAATCAATAAGGGCATTTGGTTAACGACACCAATAAGCATTAGATACAGTTGCAACACTGCATATTAATACATCAAGGAGGGTGTACACTTGTTTGGAAATAGGGGGGAGGTTCTGTCAGGACCCGGAGGTCAAAGTCAATCCAGGAGACTGCTGAAGGAAAAGAAAAAAAGCAAGTTATTATTCACAGAGTCCAGAAATGTCTTGGCATCCTTGGGAAACAAGGGCGATGAGAGAGAACATGGGTCATGCAGGAAAAGTCCCAAGACTGTGTGCCCTGAAGGAACAAAATATTGCATTATATGGAGAAAAGCCATTTCCTGTTTCCCTTGGTGCATGCGGAGAGGGGGATGGGCTGAATAAGTTCTGGGAGACGCAGGCCGGAGAAAGCAGTCCTGGCGGTCCTTTCTCACTCCCCTGTTCATCTACCCACATTATCCCGGAGCCCCCAGTGAGATACCCAAACTGAGCCACCTACAAAGGAGGAGGCCAGTGCAGAAGGGAACAGGTTTCCTTCTGACGGCTGAGAAGATGGCTCTGTTGACACCCGGCAATGAAACTGAACCCCTGGCCTCATGAGCTAACACTCTGACACTGAACAAGGGCCTGGACATTTGCTTGGGCCATTTGGATACAGTTCTTTCTCCAGACTTGTGGCTGCACCGATAAGATATGCATTTGACCTTGACAATGAAAAAAAAAAAAAAGGTTTTCTTGTTTGACTTGATCTACATTCCTTTTTGTCCTATACTGTATTTACGGTCTAATTTGTTACTGAATAACCTGCCTCGTCAAAAGGCATTTTGGGTTTCCCGCCTTAACTTGTATAGGTCAAGGGGAAGTTCAGGCTTTGGCTGGTTGAAGCTGAGAGAAAAAGGGCAAAGAGGGGAGGTGGAAGTACCTTTCTGTCCAAAACACACCACTGTTTAGAAATATTGCGGGAGAAATCCTTTAGCCCAGTCACACCTCCCTTGCCACTGCGAGCTGATAGAACCTGTCCGTTCTATTGTTCCACACCACACAGGCTCTGGAACATTCCAACCAACAGGAATTGCGGGAATTATATGCAACTGATCGGTTTCTCTTTTGGTCTTATCTAGGGTACCTTCATTCATTCATGAATTCATGATTATAAAAGGATCAACACACACACACACACACACACACACACAGGCAAAAATAAGAGACATTCTTTTCAGCTCTACTGACTGGCTGATGATCACTGCCTTCCTCTATATGATTATGCTCATGGTAAATACAAGACGCTGCCCAATTGTGACCATCTTTCCTCATATCCCAGGATCCACTGGGACCTATAATTTTGGTCAGTAGTCAAGTGGTGCCAAAAACCAAACAAACAAACAAACTTTGTTCTCTTTTGATGTCACTACTGATCTGATCCATGGACAGAAATGTGTGATGTTTAAAAATTAAACATATGTCAGGGAGGAACATCTCATTCCTCCTTAAGGAAAAATCTGGATTCTAGATGTCAGGGAGGACCAGTCTATTGTGGGACACGTTAATATGACGCAGACCATGCAAGTGCATTCTGTAGCCTTCTCCTGCTATGCCTTGCACACACACTGCCCCAAGCTGGAAGGGACAGGAACATGGCTGTTTGAAGAAGAAAGGGTTAATTGCATTCCTTTCCCAAACGCAGAACAAAACAAAACCAAATCAAACCAAAACCACAAACTCATCCTCTGAGTGAAATCCATGCGAGCACAGTTCATTGTCACCCGCTCGGCTCTGCTGACAAAATGAAACCTCAAAAAGCGTCAGGAATTAAAATTCATTGCAGCACACGCACACAGAGAACACCAAGAAAGCAGACCCTCAGCTATGTTCTGCAGTAGAAAAAAGAACCATTTCCTGCACCACGCACAACCAGGAAACTCTTTTCTTCTCTGTTCAATTATGTATCCGAAACCTTGGCCCAGGGAGCAGAGCGGGAACTGTATTCCGCACACCGGCTTGCCGCCTTCTCCCACAGACTACTGCTCAGTGGACGTGTGCCATTTTTTTTCTGTGCACTTAAAAATATTATAAAACCTAAACCCCCACATGGCTGTGGACACCACTGTACACACACACACACACACACACACACACACACACACACACACACATCGTCAGCGCACGCGGGGGCTCCTGTTGACTTGGGACTTCAGGCCTAACCCACAAGCTCACCTCATTAGAGCATCATAAAGGCCAGCTTGGAACAGGTCACCGTTGCGATGAAGTGTGATGTTTTCCACAAGTCTGGCCCTGACTCTACCCTCTGCAGATGAATTCCACAACTCGGGTCTGGGCTCTCAGCACACCGTCTTGGGCGGGCCCGGCTCTGCTTTCAGGGGCCGCCATTTTCCTAGCGCTGAGGAGGAGGGCTGCGAGGAGGCCTCTCCCGCCTGGGGTGCTCTGTGCACTCCTCACGCCCCCCCGGCCCTGCTGCAAGGCTCCACAAAGCAGGGAAAGCTGTCCGGAAGGAGCAGCGACTTCCCTCCCCGACGCACCCTCCACCTCTCTGCAAGCAGCGGCCCCTCTGCTCCTTCCCTCGTCCTCAGTCTTGGCTACGCGTGCGTGCGTGCACGCTGGAGAGGGAACGGACAAAAAAAGCTGGGAGGAGATCCTTTTCTTTTGTCTCCTTACTGTTTCTCTAATCCTATTCTGTTTTTTCACACAAAGGGAAATTTGGAAAATTCTCTTCATGCAGAATATTCTTCAAATAATCACCCCGGCCCTTCTGGTGGCGCTGGGTCTAGTCTCCTGGCCGCGCAGGCAGCATGCTTAGGAAACCACACCAGGAGAGAGCCTCATGCATTCACAACGGTTACTTTCAATACAAGGGACAACGACGGGCAGCACTGTGACCCGGAAGTCAGCTCCGCAACAAGCAGCAATCTGGCCGAGGGCCACCATAACTCTGTACTCACTAGCCGGTTCTGCGGTTGTGGGGGCAGGAAGAGGCCAGGTTGCTATGGAAACACGAAAGGCAGACAGGGCATGGGAAGGTGAAGGAGAGAATGGAGATATGAATTATAGTCATAAGTAAATACAGGAACGTGTTTATACTGGGGCGTGTATGTGTGCATACGTATATATAGAAATAGATATACACACAGTTATAAAGAAAAAAGAGATAGTGAAGGGAATACTCTCTCACCGCCTTTTCCCCTGACTTAGCAATAGAAGTATGGATATTTTAAGAAAATGATCAGAGATGTTGCTGACAAGTTACTCTCATTCGGCAAGAAATAACATAACCCTCATTTATTCTTACCACAAATTCCAGCTACTATGTGCTGGGCGCTGTGTTTTGTGTTTTTCATACCGAGTCTTTCATTTCCACAGATACCTACAAGAGAGGTAGAATCTGCCCTTCACTGGAGAGAGGACTCTGTGGCCACGGAGCTGGACACAGGAGTGGACGTGGGATTTGAACCCACGGCTATCTCTGGTTCCCAAGCCTGGATGCTTGCTGCTAGAGCCACGGCCTGGAAAGCGCCACGTGGGCATGGTGGGCCTGTTGCTAAAGCCAAACAGATGCAATAGGGGCTCCTGCGCTCAGGGCTGGAGTCCCCTCCTGAGGTCGTGGGCCTGGCGGGCGGCGCCACCCTTCGGCCCCCTGAGTGCCTGCTGGCCTCGTGCAGCTGCCGCCTCCCTTTGCTCCCCTCCCCTCTCCGAGAGCTGGGTTCCAAACTCCACACCGTTGCAGGCACAGTGCTCTCTCCTGAGTCCCCAGGGGAACAGAAGGATGGGGCGGCCAAATGAAACAAGACGGTGAAGGAGAGAGGCCCAGTGAGGAATGACGAGGCCGGAGTCACTGCCAGGCTTAGCAGTTCTGCTCTGGGGTGGGCAGACGCAGCTTGATACGTGCTGGAACGTTCCCTTACAGGGGTGGGTAGGGGGGAGGAGGGCGATTACTCATCCTATTTTATGGCCGAGAATGACAAGGCTCACTTGGGAAGGGTTAATAATTTGCCGAGGCGCCTACCGCCAGGCACATCTGTAAGCAGACGCTGTTTATTTTCCTGCAAATATTTACGAGACAAGTATGCGTTTATGGAGAAAGCAAGAGCTACAGGCCTCACTATCTAATTTCGATGTCTGAATCCAACTGTGCCAATTAAAATGAAGGGTGAAAACACAACACCCCAAAGCATTTCTTATGACCCTGCAGAAGAGATATTTTTCTTGGCAAATTCCTTTGGTTTCTCCAAATGTCAGCTCGGGTCCAGCCCACGGAGAGTCCCGAGGACAGGGCCGGGCTGGGCCTCACCAGCCCCGGGAAGCCCGACTGCAGGATTTTCTGTCCAGAGCCATGCCTGTCACTTGCCTCCTCCTTGGGGGGAGCGAGGCCTCCCATGAATCTGGGAGGCCCCATGCCTATTTCTCTTCTCATTTGCTTCTCTAAAACCCGGCCCTGCTTTCTGCCAACACAGTTGAATTATCACCTGGTGAAGGAGATAACATTACGCAGACCCACCGCGGCTGGTGGAAAGCAACCTGCAGAGAGACGGATGAAGAAAATGATACTCACTATCTGGAGGAGACAATGGAACAGGGGTGGAAGAGCTAGCGGGAGCCACTGAGGAAAGAAAAATGAAAGTGAAAAAAAAAGGGAAAAAAGCTCATTGAAGCACACAGACACTGAATGAAAAAATAGAAGAGCTGCTCCGGGGCTGTCAGCGGCCGGAGCTAGAGTGGGGACAGTGAGGAGGAAGAACATCGTGCGTGAGGGCAGGGGGCTCGCAGACCCGCAGGGAGCTGGGTTCTCTGGCTTCAAGGTGAGGGCCGGTGTGCCTGCCAAGCCCCCAGGTTCAGGTCAGGGACTGGGCCGGGAGCAGCTGCAGAGACCTCCAACCCTGCCTGAAACAAACAGCCAACTGGGCAGGACCAGCCACCTCCATGGGATCCGATGTCGGGAGGACGGAACCTGGACCCCAGGGGGAGGTAGACATGGGGAAAAGGAGGCTTTGGCTCTTCATGTGATAGATCTCTGTATGTGCTTCTCGACAGGCACGTGTCTGCACTCTGGGCACATACTAAGAGCAAAGCCTGTGTGCCTCACTCTAATCTCAAGGTCCCAAAGAAACACAAATGACTGTTCCACTCGATGTTCACTGCTGGGTGACGTCAGGACCGCTGGGCATCCAGATGATACTGTAACTGCTGCTGCCCTCCCAAACCCTACAGAAGGTGATTCTCTGGGGGCAGCTGTGAGCGTGGAGACCCCTGCAAATAACACTGAGTGTTAGTCTCACTCTCTCGGAAGAAGGGATCGCTGAAGAGACTGGGACTAAATAAAGTAACGCTAACCCAACTTTCCGCTCAGAGGGCCGTTAGAAATGGCACATCTGAGGCATTCTGGACACTGAATAGATCTTCAGTTTTTCACTGGCAGATATTCAGAGGTTGTCCCATCAATAATCACAAAACAAAGTCTCCTTTGAGAGCCAGATGAAAATTGGAAGAACGTTACTGTTATCTCCACCATTGCCTTGGCACACTCATAGTTTGGTCTTCCGTCTCTCTTCCAGATGAAGCGTGTGGGGCAAGGTGCTCGCTGAACTCACGGTGAGCTCGTCACGACTTGATGAGCTGGTTAATTCAGGGGAAAGCGTATCTCTCTCGCTCGCTCCTTTCTCTCGCACTTTTTTTGGCTTGAATTGTTTGCATCACTGTCCATATTATTCTGGCAAATTTATGTGTTTTAAACACAATATATTAGAACGCATTTAATTTGTACTTGCAACTGCCATCTAGGGGGCAAAATGTGAAGACAAAAAAATCTCAAGGTGCCTCCTTTGAAAAGCAGACAACTCCTTCATGATCTTTATCCCCTGCAAGAAGTTGTCTATTTTGCTTCATGGTTCAGAAGCAAATTAGGAGATGACATTCGGGCAACAAAATGCTGACGGTGTGTGGCTTGGTCACGGAGGAAAGGATGCATAACCGATGGTCACATCACGTCTTTAGGGCCTCAGCGGCGCTGATAGGGAAGCAGCCCCTCCCGGGGCAAACAGAGTCCGAGAGCTTTCCACCTAAAAGCTTCATGATAACACGCAGACATCCGGCCTAAAAATACATGGAACAGGGACATTTTCCCAGGCTGGAGTTCTAGTTGTTTGTTTGGAGTCACTGCTCCTGCGTGTCCTTCACACACACTTATTAGCCGTGCACAAAGGAGTCTTCAAACAGGTGAGCCCAGCTCTCCCACCCAGCAGCTCAGAAGTCAGACTCTTTGAGGTATTTGTGGCTCTGGCTAGTTTCACCCGCTCACCCCTTTGACATGGTCATGCCCCTGCATGTGGGTAAGTCTATTAAGGAACCAAGAGGGCAACCC
The DNA here is from genome assembly GCF_963455335.1 of Martes martes. Lineage (NCBI taxonomy): Eukaryota > Metazoa > Chordata > Mammalia > Carnivora > Mustelidae > Martes > Martes martes. The sequence goes on from NC_137898.1 coordinate 106,211,826, forward strand.
CACTACCCGCACACCTCAAGGAACTTCGAGTGATAAGCTAATACAAAATACACCAGCTCTCACCTATTGCCTCCTAACAGGGAGGCCTGGCAGCGATGACTCTCTGTTCAGTATGACAGCTTATTGAGCCTGTACCTTCTCCCCCTTGGGGTGAAGGTGCCCTTAGGGCCCAACTCCAATGTCACGGGATCAGGCATGCATCAGCACCCCAACATCATAGGAGGGAAAAGCACAGTCAGCGGGCGGGACGAGCCAGTGTCAGAGACCAATACCAGCCTGGGCTTGGTGTAAGCATGCAGCTAAATGGATGGCTGACTTTATTTACCTAATTTTGGACAACCTTTGTGCCTTCTGAGGAAGGGGAGTGAGAACTCAGAGAAGTCCCTCTTGAAACGTGCCCTCCCTTCCCAGTAGCCGTGAGTGTGGGCATGGCGGTGTCCGACGCTGGAGCCATTCTCCCCACTGTATCCTTCTTCAGGAGTCTAGCCACCCCCTGGGCTAGGCCCTCACTTCAGCCCCTCTATGCAGGTCATGAGGGTACAGGAAAGACCATCACAACCAACCTTCATGAGCCTATGAGTACGTGTGCGCTGACTTTTAACCCGCTCAAGTTCTTGACAAAGGCAGTCAAGTGTAAGGCTCTGCCATGACTCTCCTTCCTTAGCAGTTTGCTTGTTTAGGCCGTAACTTTATTAGACGGTCGAGAAGTGGCTTTGCGTGCCACTAGCGATGCGCGCTCCTGTGCCATTCACGGCCTACTAGGAACGGGCAGCTGACCGCTCCATCTTCCAGAGGGGTTCTTGGAATCTTGGTACACGTAACAACAAGGTCTGAGGTCTCTCTTTTTTTAAAATTAAACATTGAATTTTAAAACAAAGCATATGCTTAAATTCTCACCTCTCTAGGGGCTGAACTGACAATGAGTGGAAAATCACTGATGGGCTTTGAAGTCTAAGACCACTCACTCTGATTCAGTACTCGGCCCCCAGGTGCTGGTAAGAAACTCTGAAGGAAGACTCATCTCGGCTTTGCTCTCCGCCACGTAACGAAGCCGCCGTTCCTTTACTGATAAAATCCAGAAGCACGGACACCGAGGCCCCAATTAAGGATCCAGGAGGCAGATGCTGTCAGGGTCCGAGCTGCCGCCCAGAGCAGACAGCTGTCAGTCTTGACCTGACAATGCCAATCCAGTCCCCAATCCTGACTCCTTCCAGAACCAGTTCATTCAGGAACCAAGTCTGCTGAGATCGTGGATTTTGCACTCGCTCAAAATCTCAGAACGCCTACACTGAGCTACTTAGTTTCTGCTGTTGCTGCAATATTTCTGAATAAATTTTAAAAAGATAAGCTTCCCTGAGTGCCTTTCAGGAGCCGGGAGCTTTTTATGAGAAGAGTGTGCAGTTTTCTGAATACCTTTCCTTCCGAGGAGTCTCTCCGGGTAACACTCCCCTTCACTATTAGCTCAGCCCAGGAAGCGAGAGGCAGGGCTCGGCGGCAGTGACCCTTGGGGACATCTTGCTGGGCAGGTCAGACCCTTTTGGGCCCCGTGGAACAGCGGGCAGGCCTCCTATAACCCTTGCTCCCTATACTTGCTATTTCCAGCTTACACATCCTCCCCATGGAGAATCCCCCTACGCTTACGCTCGACGGTGAGGTTACTGAGTGGCCGGTCAGTCTTTCCCAAACAGGGACATGCACGTTGTCAGAACCTAGTGCGGAAGAACAGAACCCTCCGGAAGTGCAGGTTTTAGCGCCCAGCGGCCGTCTGCAGGACGCACCTGTGACTCAGAGCCAGAGCCCACGCCATTCTCTACACCTGCAGCTGCAGCTCGGGCCTCCCGGAGCCCTCCAGCCACCACAGACGGAAAAGGGAAGGGGCTCTGAGCTCAATTCTCTCATCTCCTAAAAGCAAATGGGAAAATCCTTTCAGCTGCCTTTTCCCGGAAGGGATTCTGAATCCCTGGTGAGGCTGTGGTCACGTTTCCGGCGTCCGGGCAGAAGGCGAGGGGGTGCCGCCGCGTGTGACTCGGAGGCCCCCTGCAGACTCCCACCATGCTTGGCCGGCGCGAGTCCCCATCGCCACGGGGTAATCGTCACACACAGAAATTAATAAAGAAACACAACTTCAAAGGACACAAAAGTCGCATGCTCTAGAACAGGGCGCGTGTTAGCCTCTGGGAGTAGAACCTACAGACATTGACGAGAGCACAGCTAGACTAAGGTCAGTGCGGTTAGGGCCCGGATGGCATCATCTACTTCAGCCTAGGGGACGAAAGAGGGGACCAAAACTAAATTAAGAACTAGAACTAGCAGATGTTAACACTATCGAAACAGGTAAGGGGGTAAGAAGAGGCACTTACGTGGAAGAGGGCTGTCTGCATTTCCCATGGATGGAACACAGACGAAAAGAAAAGACAAGAGACAGACCCAAGGGGGAGAAAAAAAAGATGGAAAAGAAATGAATAGAGTCTGCGAAGCACACGGAGCTGGAATTCAAATCAAGTTACGTCAAATCCAGAAAGAAGCAATTCCTGCGGAAGGAAGACGAGGCGGGCCTTCTGTTACTGGAAAAAGTGGGGCGTTGCCTTGCAGGCCTCTGGCTTCGAAGACAAGGAAGCGAGGGACTGCCCTGCGTGCCTGATAAGCCCGGGAATGAGAGAGGACCCAGGGAGCTCTGCACCGCTCAAGGAGTCTGGGTCTGTCGCACCTGCTCCCGCTGGACGGGTGCCCGATCCTCCCAGGGCAGCAGCCTGGGTCTGCAGAGGGGGTCCCCGGAGCAGGGCTGGCCCAGCACAATCAGTGGGATGGGAGGGAAAGCATGGCAGGCATGGTGTAAGGAAAGAGGGAACGATGGAGGAAAGCAGACGCCATCCCGAGTGGATCAGGAAGAAGCGCTTCTCTCACAAGAGGCTAAAAGGGAGGGAGACGCTGACGCGTGCTCGTGGTGGGAGGGAGGGGGAGCGGGACACAGAGGCCTCAGCCCTCCTTCCACTTTTGCATTGCTGGGGGGGGGGGGGGTCTCGCTACTGCACACACATCCCATAGCGGCCTCCTCTTTTCTGTGATGTAATCTCTCTGCTGCATCAAAAATCCCACGACTAATTACACGACCATCATCATCTTTTCCCTCTTCCTTCAAGTCACAGGGTGCTTTAGGGCCTTTGTGACCTGCATCAAAAAGCAAAATCTGCCAGATCCCTCCACAACACGCTGCCGCATCCCTGGCTGGGTCCCCTTCAGGAGGCGCCAGTGATTTCCTCCCTGGCTGCGATGCCAACAAGCGGGACCATCTACTGCGACAGCATCACCAAGCTCTTTGGGAAAGACTGCACAAAAGGGGCTGGGGACCAGCTGTCGCTGAGGGCCGGGGGGCTAGGAGGTGAGCCCTCCCTGAACAGAGCCATCTGAAGCACAAACAGCTGCATCCGTACAGAGGATGGGGCAGCTCGGGGTCCCCTCCCCCCACCCCAGAAGACGGTGGGTGTGGGGAAGAGGCCGGGCGCTGCATGTACTTACGGACTGGCTGCGTCTTGAACTCGGAGGCTGTGCTGATCTCACCCAGACCCTTGCCGTTGAGGGCCGCCAGCCGCACGGCGTAGGTGGTCTCAGGCTTCAGGCCCACAATGGTGACGATGCCTTCCATGTTGGCTGTTGTGAGAAGAGGAGAAGGATCACCAGGGAGGGAAAGCCTTTCGGCGCAGTCGCTGTGGAATACAGCGCGGCGGGTCCTAGACACTTACACCTGCTGTCACCACGTGATCCAGCAACTGCTCGTCTGGGGATACACACAAAAGCTTTGAAAACACGACCTGGAACTGACACCTGGTGCCCACGTTCACTGGAGCATTGCTCACAACCTCCGACGGGTGGAAACGACTGCCCTGTCCATCCGTGGGGGTGAGTGGGTACCCAGAATGGGGTGTTGACTCAATGGAGAATCAGTCAGCCTTAACAAGGAAGGAAGCTCTGACATGGGCTACAGTGTAGATGAACCCCGAGGACATCAGCTAAGTGAAATCAGCCAGACACAAAAGGACGACGATGGTATGACTCCACTCATACAAGTCCTGGGGACAGTCGCTACCTGGAGACGGGAAATAGAATGGCCGTTGCCGGGGCAGGCGGGAGGTGGGACAGGGAGTTAGTGTTGAACGGGTGCTGAGTTCAGGATCACCAGAAAGTTCTGGAGATGGATGGTGGTAACGGCTGCACAATAATGTGAATGTACTTAATGCTGTGTGTACTGTGTACTGAAACTGCGTACTGAAAAGTGGCCAAAATGGTCAATTTCAGATTCTACATATTTTGCTACAACAAAAATAAAACTAGAAAGTTCATTATACTTGAATTTAAAAATATATACATTTTATATTTCATCTAGCTGTAGCCATGACAAAAAGAAAAAAAAAAAGCCAGTTGGACAGACTGTAACATGGGATCAACTCGCCATGAATTTGGTGTGAGTTTTCAGAGGAAGTTAGGAAGGTAAAGAGGTTGTCTTCTCCCGGCTCCAATCCTGACTCTCAGAAATTCCTCCCAGGCCCCCTCCCCCCAAACTGAAAACAGTGATGAAAGCTTCCTGGTGAAACAAATTCTCAGTAAAAAAGGGTCGGGAGGGGGCTGCTCCGTCACCACAGACAGGACCAGGATTAAGACTTTCTACAGAAACAAAGCAAGCCTCACAGACCTGGTTAAACCCCAAACAGAGAGTCAGACACAGTTATATACTCGGTCCTTGGGGCAAAATGGTCTGGGCTCAGAATCTTCAAACTGCAGGCATCCAAGGGTCACCTTCTGAACTTCGGATTTGGAAATATATCACAGCATGGATTTAAGAGCAGACTTTACCCTCGGGCAGTTTGTTATTTGGTCAACACTGTAAGTCCATGACAGTCCCTGAGTCCACCAGGCAGGACAGGGGGTGGGTGATGGAAGAGAACCCGCAGCGCAGGACCCCCAAAGGTGCACAGCAGGGGCGGCCGGACTCCTCTGGTTGTGCCCAGCACCTAAGCAGGACTTCTGCTTGGAACGTGCTTGACACGGCCTCGCCCACCTTGGCATGGTCCCGGGAAGCAGGTCCTCGGGTACCAAGGCACGGAGGGCCAACGATTCTAGAGGAGATGCGAGCGCGCCCTAATTCTCGAGGGACCGGGATGGGGCTGCAGCACAGGGAGATGAACGGCTGGCAGGGCTTGGCCTGTGGCTCCCTCAGCAGCTGACAGCGGTGTGCCATGCCACCCCCATGGGCTATCAGGGTGCAGGGCCTGGGGGGAGTGTCTGCCCAACACCAAGCAGCCCATCCTCCTAAAGGGAGTGCCCGCTGTTCCCCGCTTACCTTCTTTGGCATCATACCACTTGAAATGCCACACTTCCTCGCCCACGGCTCTCCACTCTGCCTTGTATTTGAGGATGGGCACCCCACCAGTGGCCTCGGGCTCATCAAACTGCACCTGTGCCGTGCTAGAGTATGGCTCCACCTGGTCGATGGACGGCGAAGATGGGGTGTCTGTGGGGAGGGCACAGACGGAGACCCAGGTGAGCCCCACCAGGTCCAGAACTCTCGGCCACAAGGCAAGTCTCTCATTTCTGCTCATTCTTGGGAATCTTATCACCTAGATCCCGTCCCCCAGCCCACCTCACCATATGATCCTCTCCCAGCAGGTCCTGTGCCCACACCCTCCAGCCTCCACAGGCTCCCTGCTTCCTGACCCCCTCTCTCTGTCTTTGGCCACCCTGCCCCTCTCTTCACCTGGTGTCACCGAAGGGCATGGACCAGGCCAGCAAGGGGAAGGGTAGTGCAGCCATGAGGGGGCTCACCTGCTTGGACAAGGATGAACTCCAAAGACTCCTGTCCAATGCGGTTCACTGCAGTACAGTTGTAATTTCCGAAATCGTTTTCGGAGTCTGGGGTCACCTTTGGAAAGAAGGAACTCGTGGGTTCTAAGTGTCCCAAGCAATGGCCACCAACTCAGATCTTTATTTATTGGATGGATTTGTAAAGAAAAGAACCAGGAAAGCATGAACCATTAGCTCCAGCCCAGCCTGAAGCCGGAGAGAACTGCCACGGGGCCAGCGAGAAGAGGTACCCTTGGCCTCCTGGGCCATGACCCGGCCCCAGGGAGAGAAAAGGGGCAGGGCTGAGGCTCAGTTTCTTCTGTAGCCGATGGCTCCCCTGGTCAGGATGCCAGAGAAGCGAGCGAGAAGATGTTAGCTGCATAGAGGAGCTGATCCGGAGTCGGACGGTGCCTTCTCCCCGCTCCCCTGCCCCCTCCCCGACTCACCTCCAGATAGCTGGCGGAAGGGGTGTTGTAGATCTTGATATTGCTGTAGTTGGAGCTCGGCAGCAGCTGACCGTCTCGAAACCACGAGATGGTGGCACTGGGGTAGGCGAATACCTCGCATGTGATGTTCACCTGGTTCCCCTCCCACGTGTACACGGCCACGGGGCCCTGCAGCTTGGGGGCATCTGCAAGGAACCACAATGCCGATCAGGAAGACCACGACTACGTAGGAGCCCCGCACGCCCCGTCTCCCAGCCCCTGGAGGGCGGGTGCGCCCCAAACAGAGCCAGCGCTGGGATATAGTGAAGGTCAGGCTGGTTCAGCAGTCCTATGAGCCGTGTGGGAGGACAGAAGGGCTCGTGAGCTTGGCACAGTGTCAGGGGATGACTTGGGGACAGAGCTCTGGAATGGCTCGGGCAACTGCCACCGGGAGCGTGAGCAGAGCCAGGGGGATGCAGCTCGGATCCTGGCTGCCATTGTCCCCTTTCAGCCCGACCCTGCACAGTCCCCTCCCCTCATCCTTCCACAGCTGCGGCTCACACTGCACTTCCAGGTACATGGACTGGGAGTCCTGGCCGATGGTGTTGCTGGCGGTGCAGACATACTCTCCTGCGTCCGTGTACTGGATGCTCTTCAGGGTCAGGGACGACACGCGGGCATGGCTGTGCACCACCAAGTGCCCGTCCAGAGTCTGCCAGGAGGGAAGAGAGCGCGTGAGAGCCCACGGCGGCGCAGGGAGAGGAGACTGGGCCATCTCTTGTCTGGGACCAGTCTCACCTTCTCTCCCCTAGCTGTGCCCATGTCTCTTACTTACGGTCCCAGCTAGCGTGGGAGGCTCTGGAGAGCGCCACGGGAACTTGAGTGCATCCAAAATAGAAAATGGGACCCAGTTCATGGGAAGCAGCCTAGACTCCATGCCAAGATCGGTTTGGGGCAAGGACGAGCAAGGTCCCCCAAGACGACTTTGTTTGGCACGTCTAAGATGGAAGCAAAAGCCCTGGCCAGCGGATAGTCCAGCAACAACAGCTTTGCGTCCTGAGACTCTGGGAAACCTGCGCCCTGTGCTTTCCTTCCAGGCGTCTGCCCATCTGGCAGCTCGGTGCACGCATGCATAATGGGAAATCAGAGTGTGCCAAGTGCAGGGACTTATACAAGAAACCTATATTTCTGCAGATGTCTCGCCTTCCTGAAGGCTTAAAAGTGAAATAATTTCATTCAAGAGAGAGTCCAACAGCTCGGTGGCGAGGAGCTGTTGAGCTGGAAGTGAGGGTCCCTGGGTCCCCTCTCCAGGGACAGTGGCACAGAGTCCCAGGCAGCCACCACCAGATTCTGCATTCCAGCCCTTGATAACATAATTGGCTTCCCGAGTCTCTGGAATTCCAGCGATTGGTCAAAAGGGGAATAAGCCTGTGATCCCTAGGCAGTGGGTCCTGGAATATGTCCAAGGGGCTCCTGCCTTGATGCCCGAAGTGAAATGGTGGCCAGCCTAGGAAAAGTCTGGGCACGTTGCCCAAGGTCAGATCCTCAAGAAAGTTGGTAATGTGAAGAAGGAGTCTCGCTCCTTGTAGGCTGGGCCACGCTCTTATCTCCAGCATATGATATTCTGTGGAGAGGGCCAGGTGAGTGCTCTCAATGTGGCATCTGTCGTCCCATGGGTTTGGGCCTTTAAAGAATGAAAGAACACCTGTTTCCCTCAGGTTCTTCTGATGTGCTGGTTTGGAATCCCGAAACCCAGAATTGCCATGTCACACCCAGCCGGTTTGGGCAGCTCAAAAACAAAGTTCCATGGGCCTTGTGGGGCAGTCTCCACAGACCTAAGGGACCCAAGAAGTCCCTCTGACCATCGCTAATGGAATTAATCTATCTCAGGCATTTAAGTCCCACTGAGGTAGGTATCTGGAAGCTGGAACACCGGTTCCGGCGAGGAGGCAGATGGCCGAGCAAAGTCACCACTGCCTGCGGGCCATTCTGCTCTCAGAGGAGCGCCCGAAGCCCAGGCTCTCACCCCATCTGACCCGTAGGTCTGCAAGGCTGACTGGCTGAGGAGATGCTACACATTAGTGAGAGGCGACCACAGACAGGTGTGGAGCCCTCGACTAGAAAGCCATGAGACATCGCAGGGTCTCTGGATCCTGGGACTCCCTTTATTGTGGGCTGACGGGGTTGTCCCAATACACCCCAGGAGCACTTCCATGAGCTATCCGAAAATGAACCCATCAGTCTAAGTGAGTGGCATCGAGGACATCTTTGCAAACACCTCTAGAGGGCTGACCTGACCTCTTTGCCACGCCTTTCTGCCCCAGATACAATGGGATAAAGGCAGAAAAGGCTCAAGATCTACCCCCGCCCTTCTGGTTATCTCAGTGAGAACACAGGTTTAGCTGACCGTGACACCGGCCAGCGGCTGAACTATGATCGTGTGTCATACAGACGAGCTTGTCCTGGGCTCAACACCCACAAACATGGAAAACGGACCAGATCATTGGGAAGTCAAGAGAACATTTCCACAATGGAAGCAATATTGCAGCAAAAGATGCAAAGAGAGTCATGTAGGGAAGAGGAGGACAGTAACAACAACAAAGCAGGGCATGACCAGTCTACTCAGAATATTCTAGAAAGTGGTTGAAGAGAAGTTTGGAAGTGGTTTCATTGACAGCCATGATTTCCTCCCCTTCTGGGTGGTCTAAATTTCTCTGTGTGGAAGATTTTCTCATTTCATGGTGTCAAGAGGCCAGGAGACAGTCCTCTACACAGAATTCTTGTTTTGCGGCGGCTCACGACGGCATTGGGGATGGGAATTTGTCAGGTGCCCAGTTCTCGCTCCAAGGGGAAGCGCACAGACTTCCAGTGCGATTAGACTCTCTCCCTCTGAAACATTTTACTGTGGCACCAGGACAAAGGCAAGGAGTGCCACCTATGAGCCATCCAGGTAGGGGTCCTGGTGACAGTTCAGCCTTGCAGAGGAAGTGGACGATCTCTGGGCAAGAATGGAAGGACAGCTGGGACAAGAAGACCCTGTTTTGCAAAAATAGCAACGCAGGGCGATTACAGCTACCTTCTCATCAAAACATTTTTTGCATCCTTCTTCCAGGTGAAAGTGCTAATTTTCCGAGCTTACAGAACAAAACTGGCCATAGCCCAAGCCTTCTCTGGAACTCATCTGGACTTAACGGTCTTTGTCTCTGAATGAGACAAATAGGAAGGAATGGAACTTCTGAGCCCCAGGGGCGGCGCTCACTTGAAAGTCAATTACATCCAGAGTGAGATACTCAAGATAAGGATACTTCTGGAGAACGGAGGTGAGTTCTCTGCTTTCCTGGGAGTAAACCTATTACTTCCACTTATAATAGTAATTCTCTTACCCTCCCTTAATGCTCCCTCATGAATCTCCCCTCCCCTTCCAGCCGGGTCCACATCAGAATGACAGGGAAGATGCAGAAGGCCAAGGAGAACGAGGTCTGTAGCTGCTCAGAAGCGGGGGTGGTAGTGAACCCTTCTTCTCTCCCTTCCCCAATCCCAGTGGGTCTGTGGCTTTGGGGCAATACAACACCAGGCTGGGACCGCACGGAGCGATTTCAGCAAGATGCGTGCTCGACTACGGTCCCCATGACGAGGAAGAAGGTAGGATATGAAGAGAGCTTATCAGACACTGGGTTTGATCACGACCGTGTGTTCACGTGCAGAAACTAGGATCAGTGCCCGGGGGCGGGCAGTCAACTCTTCAATATTAAACAGTATTAAATATTTATAGCCACGACCTGAACACAAGAGTTATGTGTTCCGAATAATTATCATTCCTGGAAGACCAAGAGGATCGGGTTACCCGATTAGAATACAGTGTATAGGATTCCCGTAGTCTACATTTATACTACTACAAGATCAAAATTTCTTCTGGAGAAGAGAAGAAAGCTAGTTTTTAAAGAAATACTTGTGGGTTGGATTCTCGAACCCCATCGGAAGCATACTGGTTCTTATTTCACTCTCTGTCACTTAATCACACAAGTCAGTGAAAACAATGACAGGCATGATTGTAATTAGGGTCTTGGGTGGGTAACATTAAAATCTTAAGATTAATATTTAGCTTCAGTTTTCAAACAAAGTCCCACATTCCCTGAGCTGAAGCAAGTAGTCAGAGAAATCTCAAGGGCTAAATGCTATGCACTTCTAAAAAACATACAACCGCTTGTGCCAAATCGTGCTCATCTCATAAATTTAATGCTCTGTGAAAGTGACATACGTGTGTTTAGCAGTTTGGGCAAACCAGGGAGAGATGTCGTCTGCATTGCTTTGACACGAAATGGGATGTGATGTGATCATTTACCGAGACCAATTATTATAAAATAAGCGAGCAACAAGATGAGTTGAGCTGGGAAGGGTTGAGTGGGTTTTTAGACCACTAACTTCGTGACTTTATGACCCAAAGCCCCATCAACCAGGTGAAAGTAAAAAAAAAAAAAAAAAAAAAAAAAAATTGTCATTTCAAAACGCCTGGCCTGGGGATTGGAGCGATTTATTTCTGTAAAAGTATAATTACCTGGATGTGATTTTTACCAGCACAGCAAGAGAATAAGATCCAATTTTAAGAAGTAATAAGGATTTTGTTCATCCACTCCCAACACAGCTTGCTTGCTCACCCTAGAACGCCACTATTGCTAAGTAACGTCTACCACTATCGACCTATTCTTTAATCTAACTCTAGGACTAATTAGTTTAGCATGTCTGGTTATGGAACTGGAATGGTGAGTTAAGCTAGAATGCTTTCGAAAACTAAAGACTGGCTAGTGGTCAGGTAAGCTATACCTCTTGCTTCTCTGGTCGAGTCCACGAAGCCTGGAGAGAACAAGATATAAAACACAACAAGAAAGCAGTAAAATTTTACAACATGTTGCTTCAGAACATTGATGTATAACACTGTGTTCCGTGCACATGCAGCTGCTTTTTTTTTTTAACTCAGAACTCTGTCCAAGGCCCACTTTCAATGGTGTGTTTATCACCCACTTTAAGTTAGGAGGCAGTTCATGTTCCACTTTCCCCCCCTTCCGCACATTATGATGTATCATTCAAAGGAGAAGGCTTTCCTAATCTTTGGTAGGCATACACATGGACACCAGCAGACGGGTTCGACTGCTCCTGTTTTAAAACGTCTTGAGCATTTCTTGTCATATTTGAGGACACCACTAATACGAACCACATAGTCTAGAGATAAATGTAGAGGGTAGGTTTCCTCCTTTGGATTCTGTTAAGACAGTCGATCGCAAAACTATGAATGCCATTTTGTGCTCATGCATTGTTCTAACTCGTTGCATGCATCCTATTAAAAATCAAGTTGGTATCTTAAAAAAAGAAAGGAACTAAGAAAGGAGCAGAGAGGTACATCAGGAATGGTTAGCATGAATTCGTTAAAGTTGTGGGGCAGGAAACTTTCAGGCCAGCAAACTCTGTTGTGGCCGGCTCCAGAGGAACGCCCAGACGGCATGCGGGCTCGAGCGTGCACCACCTTCATCCAACATGGCATTCATGAGTCAACTCAGAAGCACAGAGGCTTGGGTATTTTCCTGTCCACATTCAGATATTTTACTTATCCAGCATTTGGGAATCTACGATGCTGACGGCGTGTCTGTTTTCATACCGGGATTGAAAAACATCATACCTGCATCATTCTTTTTATTAGGCGGCACAAGTGCCTGGTTGTCCCTGATGTTCAGATAGAGAAAGGAAAGAACAGAGGCCAGAGACACAGCGATGCAATCCAGGAAATGCAAATGAGTTAGCGAACATTTAGTAAGAGTCCACTAAACGCAAAGAGCATTTGGGAGGAAGGAGGAGGGTAATGTTGGATGATGTCATGTGATGTTGAAATGAAGAAAAAAGTGAGAACAGAGGAACGAACATGCAGAGACCAAAGGGACAGTGGGCCAACATGTCAAACGTGGTTGCCAAGTTCACATCACCGAGAAGCTTGTCTGTCACATGCCAGGGCTGTGTGAATCAAGATCGTTTTTTAAGGGCTATATCGTATGGAGTTATTTGCTTTTCAAATCTGAGTCTTCTTGTGTCTCTCCCAGATCACTATGGTTTTGTGGCTTTCAGAGTAAGTTGTTGCTAGGAACAGGACGCTTCCGGTAGCCTGACCTCTGGCCTGTGTGCCTCAGGGAATGGTAGGCTATACCTTGGCCCTGACAACTTGGTGATGGGGTGTGGCTCACTTGAAGACAATCTGATATGAACACACAGAAACACATTAGCATAGGACTGGTCATGTTCCAGAAATTTTAAGTTCCAGGTTCTTTTCATATGCACATTCGATTATCTCACACACAAGTCTGTAGGAATGTGTAAATAAACTAGAAGAAGCCCCCCTACCGTTGTCCTCAAGTGTCCTCTACCTGTGCCCATAGGCAGAATATGCCAAACTCTAACTGCTCAATACAGGCACCCTTTCCAGTGTTTATACGTGGGCACCTAGGCTGTACAGAAGAGGAATTCCTCCCGGTGACAGAAAGATCCAGTTTCCAATGAATCCAGAATTTCAAAGCTCTCTCTTATTTGTGGCATTTGTGGGATACTCCACCAGCTAAAGACTCAAGGCTCATGAAATTCCATTTTTTGTCTATCTCTCCTGACCTCAACTCTCTGCCCCTCTTCTTTTCCTTAAATGTTAAGGTTTCGTATGAATTTCTTTACCAGTCATTTCAAAGTCATGTTCAAATAAGCCCACAGCGAAAGTGTTCTGCTAGCGACAGATTGTGCAAATCAGCCTCCAAAGGTCTTGCTCAGTATGTAAATGGCACCTGGAACTTAGCCCCACTCACTCACATACCTCGCAATATTTAAAATGGGTCTAGGTAGGATGAGTGATGAGAGGATGGGGGGGGGGAAACCTTTCTTTGCCTCTGCGTTATCACAAGGACCTCCAGACACATGGGTCAAACCGATCCCCATTACGATGTTCATAGATGGTTTGTCTTCTTTTTGGCCAACATAATAGAGACTAAGGAATGGATTAACTTGCAGACAGATGATCTACCCTAATGGTCTTCATGACCCAAATTTAGCTTAGCTCTTATCGGCTGGTGAGCAAAACCAACCCAATTATAACTGAAGCTTAGCAGACTGACCGTCGGCAGTCTCCAAGAAGCAGCCGGGCTCCACCTAGAGACACAAGTGGGTAGGGTGTGGCGATCAGGCTCAGGGACGGGCTTTTGCTTGCTTTCCCACCCGCTTTTTTTTTTTTTTTTTTTAATGAAGAGGAATATTAGGATCCAGTAGAAAGTTACTAACTCTGTGCCTATGGTTGGAAGCCTTTTCTCTCCTCTTAAGAAGAGAGCACCCCTACCTAGACTTAGTTAAGTCTAGACAAATACTAGACTTAACTAAGCAATGAAGCCAAAGACGGAGCTGTTCTAATGAGCTTATACTGTAACCAACTTTATTGAAGAAATCATCGAGCCTTCCACAAATGTCATCACAATCACGAGGAGCACCGTGGCGGTAGGGGCTCCATCTGAGCCAGTGACCCAGAGGGAAGTCATGAGAGCATTCTAAGGGCTCTGCACTTGACCTTGTCCCAGTCGACATTTTTATCAGTGGCCTGGACAAAGATGTTTCATGGAAGTGTTCATGCGAGACTGGAGGCAACGGCTAATACTAATGCTGGACTGGGGAAGGGTACTGAGCTGCCTGCCTTTGGGCCTTGTGAAGTGGGGGTCACCACTATTAGACCTCATTACTTTAAAAACACATAAACAAAACCGGGGGTTGGGGACAGGGTGGGGGTGGGTCCACGTGGCTTGAAATGCCCGAGACCTACAGACCTCTAAGGACAGCTCTGAGGAAAGCCAGGATGATGGACTAAAATGTTTCTGAAGCCAGAAAGAGTTTGTCTATGTGGCACTGGTGGTCATCAAAATGATTAGAGGTGGCTGCTGGCATTGAGAGGGAAGGGGGCCGGTAGTACCATCCCGGGAAGGGAGAGCCTTCCCCAACTGCCATAGTGACCCCACAGAGGAATGTCAGGCTGCAACAAACAAAACAATTTTTAGCAGAAATACAAAATTCTGCATTTTTGGTGAAGCAATCAATTGCATAAGAACAGGACAAGGGGGTATGTGGCCTCAGTGCTGTCCGTATAAAAACGAGCTGAGCGTTTTAGTTGACCACAAGCTCAAGACGAGGCAGGAGAATGAGGAAATGACGACAGCGCTAACACTTCAGCTGCCTGATGGCGCCCAGAACAGGGAAGCGTCCAGAACAAGGGAGCAGGTCGCTGCACGGAAATCCGCATTAGCTACACCAGCTCCACAAAACATCAGGGGCGTGCCCAGGGACTGAAGCTCTCCGGGAGGGGACCACCAGGAAGCACAAGAGGTTGAACCCATGGCGTGGGAAAAGGGGAAGACCAGTGAGTGTGTCTAAGGGACAGAGAGTGGAAGCTAGTGGAAAAATCCAAGAGTTCTCACCCAGAGGACTGAGAGGCAGAGGTGGGAAGACTGAGCAGTGGACGGGGCAAGGAAGGAGACCTTCTGGATCATCAGCACTGGCCAGCTGCCTGGAGAGGACAGACACCGTCACCCTTCAGGGAGGGACCATGAGCCTTTCGGGCAGATAAGCTGCAAAGTGAGTGCTGGCTGAAACTGGACAACCTCAAATGGGACCCTCCTTCCCAACCTCTAGGATCCCAGCATTGTGTGTGGTCTAATTCTCAGGAGCCTTCCTGACCTTAACAGGTAGATACAATCGTCCGTTTTTATCTGCTTCATGTACCATCCTGACTTTAAAAAGGACATTGTTTTCTTTCACTGCTACAACACTGTGCTTCTGATCATCTCGATCCCTGCTCATACACGATGCACCTTCAGATGGGGGAGAACACGAGGGGCTGCTGCCAGATGAAAGTGAAATTGATTACCCAGAGTCCAGCTGGCATGAGCGGGCCATCTTTGTTCTCTTAATTACGAGCTCTCCATGGTATAAGATGGACATCAAGCCTTTCTGGCATTAATATATAACTAATAGAAATGGCAACTTTTCTATGTAGGGTTTCATTTCGGCAGATATGTTTATACGGTGTCATGGCACTGGCTGGTCTGGAGGACTTGTTCTAACATGGATTCACACATGTTCCAGTAATGTCGCTCTGAGTAAACTTGAAGGCAGTCCGTAGTAAAAGAAACCACAATACGACCTATGTGGCTGGGCTTAGATAATTATCCCAGATTGAGACAAATGATCTACACTAATAGCTGAATTATGCAACCCTCCTTGGTCGGAGATGGTCTCTGCTGGATGCCTTTTGTCTCAATACTTAGTAAGTATGAGTGTGGACTGGTGCCTGGGTTTTTGTTCTCATTCTGTAAAAATGACTTCACAGATACAGGCCAGAAGTGCCCACCTATGAAAGAACTTAGGGTAGACACAAATCTTAATAACCCTTCTGGTCTAGCTTAGCTGTGAAGCTATTCCTAGAAAAGACATCGAATTTAAAAGCATCATTCATCTGGGATAGACATTATTTCTGTCCTTCCCTGTAGGTCAGCGATATACAATGGGTCGTTCTGGACAAATCACATGCCTGATGTAGAAATATGTGCCGAGCCGCAGCCCTGTGGTTTAAGCCCTGAAATGTACATTCAATCCACGTAACACACACGATGGGAGCTGAAATCCGAGCTTAGGGTTTAATTCCAATGTTGATAAAGAAAGTATCCAAGTAAACACCACATTTCTTAATCCAGTCGGTTTCCACAATATCGAACAGCATATGCGAGTTTCAAAAATACTTAGCAGTTCCTTGAGCTTTTGTTAAGTTGAATTCAAATGTGGAGTTAAAACTTGCAAAAAATAATGGGCTTTTTGGAACAGCACTTTCTGCTCCTTCTGATTTCATTTTGTCTTTTATTCACGGGGCAGAAACCAGATCCTCAAGTTCAAATCCCAAATGTGGATCTGCTCTGTCACCCTATCTCTTTTTTGACTTTGAGTTTACCCTCTGTAGGGATTTCCTTTAGGCAGGCAGAAGGGAGAAGATCTATCAACTGTGACATTGTGGTCAATAAGCAATCCATTATAAATGTTCTTTAAGGCTAAGGCCATTACTCCTGACCAGGTGACAAAGCTCTGGCCAACTAAAATGAAGCCCTATACTACAGGGCATATGAGATGAGATTGGAGAAGTACAACAAGAGGGTTTAAGTTGCTTTAAAACGAAGCCTCTTCTTCCTCCTGCTTTTGGCCCACTCGGGAGCAAAGGGCTGCTTGATGTGGGGATACCTCAATCCGTACATACTGTCAATGATAATGACAGCTTTCTGGTGGCCTATAACTCTATATGCTTTAAAGCTGAATCTCCCCGGTCATTTCAAACTACCAGGAAGCCTGCTGCAATGTGCTACTGAGGGCTGAGGCTGAATGCTTAGAATGTAGTGGAGAACGCGGCGTGATCGTCGTCATGAAGAAACTGCTAATTATTTTTGCCTTCAGAACAAAATGATATCCAAATGTGACCGGAAATACAGGCAGACACAAAGGCAACCAAGCTTTTGTGCATAAGTGCATGTACAGCGTGAGGCTACGAAACACAAGGAGAATTCATAGGGCTCATCCCGATCCCTGCTATTTCCAGGACACATTCCCGTCAGGACTCTTTAGAGGATGAGAGCTGGACCCCCAAGCTCTTGGCTTCTCCTTGCTCCTCAGAGCTCCGTAATCCTGGGCTTGAAAAGCACTCCCCGCTTCCTCCCCAGAACGTCTAACTTGACCATGTCCACCAACCTCACGGCCCGGCAGATCTATGCAGGAACCTGTGGCCCTGCCCCTGCACGGCCAGCAGGCTGGAGGATGGAGGCTGTGGACCCTGGCGTGGCCTCCGGGGCCCGCATCCCATCTTCCGGCTCCCCGAAGAGAACGGGGCCTGGGCAGACATGACCTGCTTTGAGCCTGCACCCCATGACCCTGAACTCTTGGTGACGTCATACCTTTTCTTCGCTGCTGATGTTCCGGGTAGAGGTCCTCCAGGTGATGGTGGGAATGGGGTCTCCTGAGGCTTCGCAGGTCAGAGTGACTTGTTCCTCCAGCTCCATGGCGGTCTGGTTCTCTACGTAGGTGATTTTGGGTTTTGCTGAAAAGACAAGACATGTGTGAGTTTGTCTGATTTTTTTTAGTTTTCTGGGTTTAAATTCAACCATGCGCCCACTCAACAGGTTACGGACTTACGGAGTGTAAGACCATATTCTAGGTGTTGTGGGAGCTACAGAACTGAATCCCCGACGGACATACACTTGAGTAGGTGTGTGACACCATCAGTGTGAGAACAAGAAACACAAGATCCTAGAGAAAGAGCGCTCAGGGCAGAGGGTGGAGAAGGCAAGGGCGGAGGATGAAGGCTTCATGAGGAGAAAGCTCTTGGCTGGGTCATGAGATCTTCAGTACGTGGAACTTTGGGATGGAGAGAGTCATTCTCAGTGTACAAAACTGCCTGACTGGGAGCAAAGAAGCAAGGACACGGGAGGAGGGCAGTGTGATGGGGGCTGGTGTTGGTGTATGGCTGCAGGGGAAGGTGAGGCCCGGCCCAGGGTAATGGCCACCTGGTTATAACGCTTGCTTTGAATGGTCTCCGGGCACTGACAGAAGCCCACTGGTGGTGTTTGATCAGAGGACTGAAATGATCGCTTGTACTTCAAGAAGGCTAATCTACGAAGAAACTCAAGATGACTGAGGTGAGAAAACCAATTTGGATGCTCTGACAGGGCCCCAGAGGTGGCGAAATAGAGTCCCGAACTGGGTGGTCCCAGAGGAGGAGGGGATAGAGGGGCAGACGGGGAAGGGCGGCTTGGAGAGAGGTGCTCACGAAAAGGTTTCGCTCGAAGTGCCCAATGAACAGAGGGCAAACGAGGCATGGCAAGGATCGAAGGAGGGAATGAGAAGGAGTTCAAGTGACTCTGAGCTTCTCAGTGACTGGGAGAGCCGTGTTAGCATTGACTCAAGCAAGGAAATGGGGCGAGAGATGAGTTGGGGGCTGCAGAATGGGCTGGGGTGGAAAGGAGATGAGATGGGTTCATTTTCCAAATGTTTTGGGTAATGCCAGAAAACACGAGCATTCAAAAGTGGAGTTAAATGTTAAAACATTAGAGAAAATTGACTTTTCCTGATTTAAAACAATTATGCTCTGAAATTGCGAAACCTTCCACAGAAGAGAAAAGATAACGCAGCACAAATGTAACTTATTTCGCTAATGGGGAAAAAGACGAGGCGAGATAAACAAACAAAAATAAATAAATAAGTCAAATTTATGGATAATTTGTGAAAGAAGTACATTTCCTTTATATTCAAATTCATACGCCGCCAGTGAGTAGGTTAATAAACTCCTGCCTATACACTTCCTACAAGCGGAGGCCCCCCCGGTTCTGCTTTTATGTCTAGGCTGTGCATTTTCTGCAGCAAATACCTGCTTCTATATAAAATTATCCATTTAGTCAAATATTCTGCTACAGTTAATCTGTACTAAACAGCTTGCTTGGCAAGTCCTTTTTTGATGGCAAGCACCCAGGCACGTCTCAATCCAATAGGGCCAAATGATCATGAATTGGAACTGACAGAGATCACTTGCGTGAGATTTCCCCACAGGAAGGTTTTGTGTCGATCTTGATAAACAAGACTTCCAAGGTGGTCACAACTCATATCGAAAGGACTGTTAACTGCAGCCGGACAGGAGGTTTGAGAAAGATAAAATAAAAGTTGAATTTCTACACTGCTAAAATCACAGATTGAAACGTGTAATGAAGGGGCACCTGGGTGACTTAGTCAGTTAAGCATCTGCCTTCAGCTCAGGTCATGATCTCGGGGTCCTGGGATCTAGCCGTGCATCGGGCTCACTAATCAGCAGGGACTCTGCTTCTCCCTCTGCCTCTCACCCTGCTCGTGTTCTCTCTCACCCTCTCTCTCTCAAATAAATAAAATCTTCAAAAAAAAAAGTGTAAAAAAATAAAATTCAGCCACACAACCAAATTCAGTGAACAGTTGTTTGAATTTTTGGCCTCTTGAAACCCAGATGGATATCGTGACCTAGACAGTGTTTGCTGGACTCGTCCTGACCCCTAGGACTTCGTCCAGGCATCAAAAGGTTAACAGAAGACAGACAAGGGATAGATAACGTCTATTAATATCTGGTTTGGCAGCTCCATTTCCCAGGGGGTTACAAAGGGTCCACTGCACAAATCTTTAGAAAAAGCAAACTGTATTCTTATTAAAAGCATTATCAACAACAGCTGATTTTGTATGGTCTACAGAGGGCCGTTGGAAGGCGGGCAAGCTTCTCACTAATGACCTAATCTCTCTGTGCTACAGAAGCAGCGGGCCCATTGTCAGAACTCACTGAAAGCTCAGAATATCGCCTTGGAGTTAGAATATCAATATAATTTATTGTCCCATCAGGGCACTCTTGAGAGTGAAAAGGGATGCTCTACATAACTCCCCCGGGACAATGGGCGTCAACAGGTATACAGGGGCAGAAGCAAGGTCACGTCCCTCTGCACACAGCATCTAGAGGAACATCTCCAGGTTTTGTCTTCAGATGGTACTTACACCTTCTTAATTGACGTCTGTTGCGGGCCTTTGACTTTGGATCCCTGTTCTATTTTCCGCCTGCTGCGGTGGGACTTACTGCCTCGGAGTGTTCCATTGCACTTCTCCCCACGGACCCTCCTGGGAGCACAAACGTCCCTGGGAGTTTTTGCAGCACAAGGGCTCTTCTCTTCTGGCAAGCCCATGGCTCTGCACCCTGCCCCTGAGGGGTGGTCTCATCTAGTCCCACCCCAACCCAGGCCCCTGCATTCCCCAGCCCAAGGAGGGCTCTTGGGGCCCTGCTCCTCTGAGCTGAGAGGCTGGACATGAGCCGGTGCAGCTCCCTTCAGCTTTTACCCGGTGCTGTAACTCACAAGGGCTGCTTTGGTCCTAAGGGGTCAGATAAGCAAGGCCACTGGTGAACCCACCTCAGCCCACAGCAGCATGAGACCTCATGAACATTTGTGTGAGCGTAACAGGAATATGCGGAGACAAAAATACTTTTTCAGAAGAGTCCACGGGGGAGAAAAGCAATGGAAATTCACTGCCAAATTTAAAGAAAGGTAGGATGTAACTACTTAGTAAAAAGAGCTTCTGGCTGATAACTAGGGCAATGCGTGCTAGAACATGTCCCTTTCTTAGGGAGAAATGATGTCGGTAAGGCGCAATTATGGCAGCCTCTAATTTAGACGTGCCCCGTACTTACTAATTGCCTTCCCGTCTTGAATCACAGGAGTTCTGAACCCTGGTTTTACGATCCGAGCTACTGGTTTCTGTGTGCTTCTGCCTCACTGCTGCCAACTCGGCCTCTACGGGGAACCCGCCTTGCTTCCCCCCCTCGTGCTGGGCCCCGCAGCAAACCAAGGGGCAGGGGCAGGACAGAGAGTAAAAGGAGGAGGGAGCCCCACCTCACTCACCCCTCCCCACCTCGTGTCCTGGCCTTACTACCAATCTCCTAAACCAAGGGAGGCCAGAGGAGGAGAAAGAGGAGGTTAAGAACATGAAACGGACTGGAAAACTGTGTGTAGGTGAGGAAGCTTCCCAGGAGGCTATGTGAACTCCCCCCAAAGCTCACAGAGGGGCTCACGTTCTGAATGGGGGCTAGAGTCCTAGGAGTCTGTGCTTTACTTACTTGTCTCTGCAGGAGCCTGGCCACCTCTCCTCTATTTGCTTTTCTGGATAGCATCTATTCTCCCAGCTGCGGTCTTGGGGAAGAAATTGTGTGTGGGGGGGCAGGGGGTACAGGAGGGGATGCCTGGTAAGGAAGTGGGTAGGAAAGACAAAGCCTGCCTTGCCACAGTTCCTGCATGCGGGATTCACTTTCTGCCTCGTTAGCTCCGCCCCTACACCTGATCCCACTCTCCACTCTCCACTGGCCGCACGTGGCTCCTGACTCAGTACCCACGCCTCCTTCGTGGGGCAGCCACCAGCACCAGAGAGGCCTGCAAGAGAATCCAAGACCTGTTCCTGACCAGCCGGTGAGAACGGAGTGTACCTCTACGACAAACCGTGTGATTCACGGTGGCACAGGGAGGGTGCAGGGAGGGCACGCTAACTTCAACGTTCCCAGCCATCCCATCTGTAATTCAGACATCGTCTGTGTGAAGGAGAGCTTCACAGGGTGGTAACTTCCCTTTGCCAGCTCAGGGAAAGGGACTTCCAAGCCAGCTGCCTGGGTTGGAGCCCTGGTTCCTTGGGTAGGCCACTCAGTTCTCCGGGCTCAGTTTCCTCACTTGTGACATAAGGACAAGGATGAAATCTACCACACAGCCTTGTGCTGCGGGTTACAAGTCAGTTACACACCGGACTTCAGGTGGTGCCTGACACATTATAAGCACTCACTTCCCGTCGTGTATTATTATTACTATATGGTGCTAACACCTGAGAATTTCCCAAGACAAGTGATAGTTACCCGTTTCTAGACTCACGTCCTTACCATCTGCCTGTGCTTCATTCACATAAAACAAATGGCTCTGCTTTCCCTTAGGCAAATTCTAGCACCTACAATTTGCCAGACACTGGCCTCATAGCTGGGGGTACACAGTCCCCATCTGCAAGGAGCTCACGTTCAGCGTGGCACGCATCCTTCCTGCCTCCGTGTCTGTGCCTGGGCGGCCTGGGGTCCTTGCCGGTGCCCACCCTTCCTCGCCTGGGAAGCCCTGCCTGGGAACAGCACATGGTTTGTGAAGACCTCTCTGCCTTCTGTCTCTCATGACCACAGGTCTTCTTTTCCTCTAAAACACGGTGCCCATTGCCATTCCGAAGTCCTTACAATGGGCCGTCATTAAAAATTTCAGCGTCCGTCATCTGTGAGCCCACGGACGAGGACAGAGCACGTGTTATTCATCCTCATCACTTTGCCAATGACTGGGCCCACCGCAGGCACTCAAACATAGCCGGCGGACACTGTCTATTATCATTGATATGCTTCTACGGTCCTCTCCCTCCTCATATGTCTCAGAGTTAAAGGACCACATCATACTCATATCTCAGATGCCCCTCGGTCCAGCAACACGGCTGCTTCATCAGTATCTGTTCAACGAAGGACTACGTTAACAATGCACCTGTCTTTACAATATGGAAGAACCTGAAATCCGAGGGAGGGGGGAAGAGAACTAGATAAAGAACTGTCAAGAGCATTTGCCAAGGCAGGGGCGTGTGGGCGGCTCAGTCAGTTAAATGTCTGCCTTCAGCTCAGGTCATGATCCTGGAGTCCTGGGCTTGAGTCCCGCATCAGATTCCCCGCTCAGCCTGGAGCCTGCTTCTTCATCTGCCTCTCCCTCTCCCTGCTTGTGCTCGCTCTCTGACAAATAAACAAAATCTTAAAAAAAAAAAAAAAAATTTCCAAGGCCGTCAGCTTTCACTCTACAGTATATCCAGTTGCTATGAACAGAACTGATAACCTGTTTCTAAACCCAGCTGTCATTAACAGAGCAATAAGATTTATCTATGATGAGCAGGTCCAGCTGCACATGTGCACCTGATCTGTCAGAGGTCTAGACCAGGCCCAACAAGCAGGTCCCAGAGGGTTCCCCAGGCACACACTGTAGCGACCTGGGAACCCCATGAACCAGAGCTGCCCTCCAGTGCCTGGCGGCACCATCTACACTGAACCAGCTTCCCTGTTTTGTTTTTAATGAGAAACAGAGAGAGAGAGAAGTGGGAAGGAGCAGAGGGAGAAGGACAGAGAGAATCCTGAGCAAACTCCATGCTCAACTTGGAGCCTCATGAGGGGCTTGATCTCATGACCCTGAGATCATGACCTGAGCCGAAATCGAGAGTCGGCTGCTTAACTGATTGAGCCACCCAGGCGTCCCATGTCTTTTTAAAAAACATGAGCAGGAAGTGTTGAAAGCCAATAGGTTAAGCATTTCTCTGCTACAAATTCTCTTTTCAAGGTCAGGTCAAGATGCATTTCAGTTCCAAATGAATGGAAGTTGACTGAGTTTATCAAGATGGAGTGAGCAGACACGAGGGGCTCTTCTCATGGCTTTAATGGCACCGTTTCACACGGGCCACGGAAAGAAGCAAGGGACACACAGGCAGTCAGCAGGTTGGTCCCTTATGTTTACCACGGGCCATCCCAAGGCCAGCACTGGTTGGAGTGGCAGAGATAAAGCAGGAAAGAGACAGAAAAGCCAGCAATCCGCTATCCCAGGGTTTACCCGCTTCTTGGAGGTAGGAGACGACAATCCCCAGGGCAAATATGGAAATGAGGCCAGGTCGGATAGGACAGGTGTGGTGAAGAAGGTACAGTCAGATCGATGGAAGCAATCAGCCAGGGCAGTGCAGGAAGGACGCATCGAGAAGGCGGGTTGAGGTGAGAGGTGAATGGTGCAGAAGAAGGCAGCTCAGAGCAGATGTGGGGGAACGGCATTCCAAGCAGGAGAGGTATCAGGTGCAATGTCCCGAAGACAAGAGAGCAGCTCAGTGTTGTCTGAGCCACAGAAGGAAGGCCTGAGGGGTTGGAGAGTTTTCGGTGGGAGCAAAGTGGAGGAAAGACGAGGCTGGAAAGGAAGGCAGGGGCTAGTTGGGGTTAGGTCTCGCAGGCCAGGGCAGGCCGTCTGATTCTATTCTGGTTGCAAGAGGAAGCCAAGGGAGGATTTTAAACAGAGGATGTGCTTGAGGTCATTCTGGCTACTGTGAGGCGGGGCCGAAGGGGACCACATGGTGGGGGGCGGACTAGGTGGGGGGCTGGGGGGCTGTCACTGACCAAGAGAGGAGGCAGATAACGTGGACTCGGGCTTAGGGGTGGAGCTGGCAAATGTGGTTGCAGCTGGGACAGATTCCAAGGCAGAGAGAATGGGGTCTTGCTGCCGGACCGAGCGTGTGGGGTAAGAGGAACTGTGGCAGAACAATGACCTTGACCTCCACGGTCCTTACCGAAGACTTTGAGGTGGATGGACGCATCCTGCTCTCCGGCCTTATTCTCGGCGATGCACACGTACTCCGCCTCGTCGCTCTTGTCCACCTTCCTGATGGTCAGCTCAGAACTGTCATCGCTGAAGATGTACTTCTCGTCTTCCTCATTCTCTATCTGTTCCCCATCCCTACATGGTGCAGAAATGCCAATTGCCGTGATTTTGGCCACAGAAGTACAAGGTTTATTTTTAACCAGTCTCCACAGAAATGCAGACTGAGCCCACAGAAGGACTCGGTCTTCACACAAAGTCAATACCCCAAACTGTACTTCTACACACAAACCTTTGCTTCCTCTGCCTAAACCTCTGTTTCTCTCCAAGGGCTACACACTGCCTACAGACCTCCCAAAGGGGGCCTCCCAGGCCACGACCTCTGGCTCTGCCCCCTTGGAGGGGATCGAGTGCTGGAGGGGAGAGCAGCTTACAGAACGGAATCTGTGCTACACCTGCAGCTGATCCCAGCAGCCCACACCCGTGCCACGGACACACCAACACGGAGCTCCACGCTCCCATCTCCACGAGCCCACGATAAAAGGCACGAGCCAGGTTCTTACTTTGTCCAGCTCATGGTGGGCTCTGGGAAGCCTTTGGCGTCGCATACCAGGGTGACGGACTGGCTGAGGTTGGCGGTGGCATTCACGATGCTCTGCCTGGCCTGGACGGTGGGTGGCACTGAAGGAAAAAACAGCTGTGAGGGGGGTTGTGAAAACCTGGAGGAACCCAGTGGCCTGGAGAAGAGGCACTTCTGGGGGGCCTTAGCTTGGAAGGTCACGACCTAGAGGTCAAGAGCTCTGGGCAGCCGCAGAGTTCGTATGAGAGATCTAAACTCTGATGTGTCCTAGAAAATTATTCCAAACTGAATAAGTCATCCACAAACATGCATCAGTGGCTTTCGACAATACAAGATATCGTTACATGTAATATATAATATTGGTTTTTAATAAAATAGCTTTAAAAGCTACATTAATAGGTCTTACTCCTTTTAAAACAGGATTCAACTCATAGCAGCTAGATACGATGTGTTTTCTCAGCCGATGCATATCAATCTTATAGCTACCACGGTAGTGGAACTTGACACTTTTTGGACAAAGGGGGGCTCTTGATTCTGGAAAAAGTTGAAAATGCCTGTTCTCAGTGCTTAGATGGTTAATACCAATTAGAAACGGTTAGATGTCACCAGCTCACCAACCGACATTTCTCTGGTACTATCATAAACAGTCCTGTGCACAAACAGTTTTTACCAAAGGAATGAGAGGGGGAGAATTTGGCAAAAAATATGTATCAAAAGCCAAAAACAATTCAACCCTAATTTACTTATTTTCTTAGTACTGACATTATAATTTCCTGTAAACATCTTGTAAATGTCAGATCGATTCCACGGGTGTGTTTATTTGACACACTGCAGATTAAGATTAATAAGCCCGTGGCCCATGATTCTGACTCTTCTGAGGACTGAATTGATAATATTTTCTTTGAACGTTGAACCAAGGGGGACTAACCCCACAATCATGATAACATCAAGGACAATGAAGGATGAATAAGGAATTATTAGAAAGCACGGGGAAAGTTTCCAGTGCTGTAAGACAATGAAGGACATTCAAGAATGGCACTAGAAGTCCCCCGGGTTAAGGGAGACCCAAAAGGCAAGTGTATTCAGAAAAAAACAAAACAAGCCAGAGGCTATCCCAGGAGGGACGATTCACTTGAGACGGATGCGTGAGTCAGGACGGGATTTATTTAACAGGCCGAAGAGGAAGTTATGGAGCATGATTTGGGGGTAACCAGGCGGTACTAATGGAGAGAGCAGGAAGAACGGAATTTCCTCACCGTTCACAATGACCTGAATGTCCTTGAAGTTGATCTCCCCCCGTGCCAGGATCCTGCCCTCGCAGCGATAAGTGCCCTCATCTGTTTTCTTGATGTCCCGGATCTGCAGGTAGTTGTTGGACAGGACTATGAATCGGACTAGAAGAGACAAGAGGCGGGTTCATCCAAGGGTCAGTCAGAGAACTCTGGAATTTGCAGGAAGGTTGCAGGGCCCTTCTTCCTCTTCCCTAGTGACAATCTAGGGTTAGGGGTAGGGTGTGGAGGGGGGCAGTGGCTTTACACCGACATCGGGACATGTGGCCCTGGCACTGACAGAGAGCCAAGAGCAAAAATCTACAGGACATTTGTTTTTTTCTTTGGCAACAAGGTCAAGCGCCTGAATGTGCAAGCTCGGGACATTCGCGCGTCTGGGACCTGGAAGGCACGCAGGGCTGTGGGACACCGGGATCCGAAGCTGGGTTGGAACGCCTCAGAGGCTGGCTGAGGGGGGAGACCCCAGGGGACCCAGGGCTTGGGTGGAAGGGCAGCCGCCAGGGAACTCGGGCCTCACCGTCTTTCGTCAGGACGACGTCTCGGCCTTTGTGTTTCCAGATGATGGTCGGAGGGAGGGAGCTGACCACATCACACACGATCACGGCATCTTCCCCCTCCCTGAACTCTTGTGGGGTTGGTGCATTCTTGAACATGAGCTTTTCTGGAAAATGGGCAAGAGAAGAGTGAGGGCAAACAGCCGCTTCCCCCTCACTGACCACTTTTCGCTAGAGCCATACTGCTCGGCCTCCAGCTGTAGGCAGCTCTCAGTCCATACATATATAGGGCAGCCCAAGAGAGGGTCCCACCCCATCCCTGGCCAAGATGCCAGGCAAAGCAGCTGATGTAAGCAGGGGAATGTGGCATCGATGTTGGGCAGTCCATGTCTATTCACGGGGTGCTAAATTTATGGTACTTTGTGTGGAAAGGGTATATGGAGGTAAAGGAGTCTGTCTACGAAGGGTCCCTTGCCATGTGGGACGATGCCAATGAAGCACAAAGCCAGCTGGAATGGCCTGGCGTGACACCTAGTCTGCAATGACTGGTCATCAGTCCTTTCTCCGTCTCCCACCTGTCTGACACCCCAAACCCATCTTTCCTAGAGCAGAGAACATTTTGAAGAACACAAGAGAGGAAAGGCAGGCTTCATGGGAGTAAATACTGTGGCAATCAATACTGTTCCATTAGCTGTCACCCACCATTACACTGGCCAACGAGACAGAGGCATGATAACAAGGTAATGAGATGCCACCTCCAGACTGGGTTTCACTGACAATGGGAACCGCCTGCTCTGAGAGGCCCAGAGTGTTCAGATAATAACCCCCCACATCCCACCGAGCCTTTGGACTCCATTAGCAGCAGGGGAGAGTGAAATAAGAGGGAAAACTCGATTGTACGACAGTCAGCACCTGCAGAAGGGAAGGGGAACCCTTAGCAGCCCTCTGGGAACTGTGTAATTTGAATTTAGAGAATGGAGGCCAGAGGGAGGTAGCTGGGATCTGCGTGAACCAGGGCTACGAGTTCTGAGCTGGCTCAGGATCATTTAAGAACATGCTGGAGCTCTCGGCGCAGTTCAGAAAAGACTCGGGGGATGGAAAGGAGGAAGGCCTCGGGGGGCCCTCGGCTGACATCCCACTCTGCCTGCATCTTCCTGGCCAAAGGAGAGGACTGGCAATACGGAAGGAGGCGGGGGCGGCTCTTACGGAAGATCTTCACGTTGACCGTGGCCTCTGACTCGCTGCCATCCTCGCCAGTGACCACACACTTGTAAATGCCGGCGTCGTCAATGTTGGCATTGTAGATGGTGAGCGTGGAGGAGGAGTCGTCGTTCCATACCACAGAGATCCGCTGCTGGTTCGGGGTGAGCTTCTCTCCGTTGGGGGAGAACCAGGAGATATCTTTGTCTTTGGCATCTCCTGCCACTGAAGAGGAAGAGATTATTTTCAAACCGCAGGAATTAAAAAGACGATGTGACCTCCAGGGTGACCGAGGGTACTCAGCAAGAGCCACGGAACAAGAGGTCACAGGGCTCGACGACCCCACAGGGAGACCATTCATGTGGAGGACGTGATACCGCCTTCCCCTGGCTTCTGTGCTTCGTCATGACACACAACACCACTCAGGGTGCCTGGAAAGAACTCGACGACCCCCTGTGAGTACGCCTCTCCTTGGTGAGGGAAGAGGAGAGGTATGTGCTGAGGACCTACTGTGTGCCGGCTCCTAAGCGAGGAGCTCCAGCCTCTTAGAAGACCGAGCAGAGGGGATTTCACGTCTAGGATCTGAGCTCAAGGGCCTGGCGAGTCTGAGCCAACTAATCAGCTTGTTCGTGAGGGCTCAGACTGGTCTCCCGAGCGGAGGAGGGGACACCAGCTCGTCTAGAAGCGTGGATTCCAACCCGTTTTATTCTAGCGTCTGGCCCCACCAAAACTGGCATGACTGTCATTTCAGCACCCCCTCTCAGACAGACACATCCGTCTCCATCAATCCCGCAAGGAAGACAGCCCGAATCACCCATGCGTCCTCTCCCCGGGCACCGAGGAGAGGCGGGTGCTACTGCGTGGCCGTCTCAGACCCCGTGCGGGAACGAGGGCTCTGGGCTCTCTCTGCATGGCGCCCTTCCCCAGGCCACACCACCCAGCCCTGCCCAGATGCTTAGTATGGAAATGAAGCCGTCTTCTTTTCGGGGCCCATCATGTTTTCAATAAATATCGCTATTTGCAAGATGTGCTGTGGGCTCCACGGCTGCAACTCCAGATCATTTAATTTGCTGTAATGAAGGCAAAGCTGGAGTGAACACATCCGGCGGCCACCAGGCACCTCGTCCAACGCAAATCATGTTCGCATTTAAAGGCCCCTCCCTGCCAAGAGCTGCTTGCTAAATGTCACGGTTTACACCTAGCTCAGCTCAACGGCCCTGCTTCTTCCACGACCCGAATCCCAGTCCTGTCACAGAAGGGGAAGCCGAAGCCTAACCCGAAGCTTTTCCTCCACAGGACGTTTCCTGATGATTTCTGAGCTGTGGAAACGGGGCACATTTTCTAAACAAAGAACAAGGACACCAGATCCGACAAAGCCTGGGGCTCCAGTGCGGGGACCACAGGACAGAATATGGGTATTCACAACAGACCTGGAAAACCCGGGACCCACATCCTCACGGCACAAGAGACACCAGTGTGCAATTTTCTTTCAGGCAAGTTTCAGACTTTTCTGGATTTTTGCGTCCTGGGAGATTCTAAGAAATAAGGCTTATGCTGACCCCCTGATGCACGGTTTCCGAGGCAGCACGGTTCTCCCGCATGAGGCAGAGAACTCCGGCTGGATACAGAGCAGGGAATCCGGGGTGATTCGCTATTTTCGGAGTGGTGCTGACTTTCCTCGGGAAATCCCTAGCCCTCCTCAGCCACCATGCAGAAGCCCAGAGGACATTTCTCTGCGTCATGGAAGCCCTTCCTGAAGGGAAGGAAGGGGCCCGAGAGCTTCCCTTGCCCTCTGGCCACACCATCGACCCTCCAGCAGGGCAGCTCCAGGCGGGACCGGCCGCGTGCACACACGGGCCACGGGCTGCCGCTGGGTTCACTGTCTTTCCTTAAATGCGGTGGGGCTTGGGGCACTTGCCTTGGCATAAGAAGAATTTGGATTCTCCAACGCTGATTTCTCCTTGGCTGGGGACGATATCCACCTGCAGAGAAACTGAAAAAGACAAAGTCCAGCTGAAACACACATCAGGATTTTTTAGAAGGGAACCCAGAGCTTTCATTCAAAAGCGGGGTCTCCCTGCTCACATTAAGAAAGAGTGAAGGGAGGATGTGGTCTGGGTTGAGAGCTTGTCACCACCAAAGATTCCACGGTTCCTGTGCCAAAGCCGGGAATGGACACAGTCGGGATCCTTCCCTGTGGGATGGCGATCCCCTATCAGACAGCGCAGGGTCCCCTGGGAGATTTGGGGTGACACCCCCCACCACATGCTTCTGACCTCTTGAGTAGGCCATGGTCCTGCTCTGAACAGAAGCACTTCTGGGATTCAGAGAAATAACAGATCAGTTACTTCTGGAAATCAGCCTGAAGTGGCCGCACGGCTGTGTGACAAGGAGGCCTGCCACTCCCGACCTCTCCAGTTCCCCATGTCACCGTGCATGACTACAGAGGAGGAGTCACCGTGGTGACCCGGACGGATCTGGAAGCAGGGGATGCCTATCGCTCGCCCGCCGGGTGACTAGGGGACCCACACCCCTCTTTCCGTAAGAGGAGACGGCGCACAGCCTCGTCACTGCAGTCGGTCAGGTGCCCTCCCGGAAGGCTGTAGTCTGTGCCCTGAGGAGCTCCCTGTATCTCCCGGCTACCTGCGCTAGATTTTCCTTTGAGGATCCCCGCGCTCTGTCATTCCTTTCCACCAATAAGACAGAACACACCGCCCGGCGTCCCACGGACCGCCGGATTCATTCGGTTCCTCGTGTATCTGCTCAGAGCAGATAACTGTTCCTCATGAAAATACAGTTTTAGGGCAGGGGGAAAAACTGCTTTTATCCATTTGGATTCAACCTCCTTCTGCCTCCCCTCCTCTTAAGGAAAGTAAATGTGAAAGCTAAGAGCTAACGGACATTTGGTTCGACGCATGTCGCCTCTTCAAGCGGATACGGAGGAGGGCCGGGACCAACAGGCCGGGTAATAGAGACTCCGTGAGCCCTTCCTTTCCGCGGCCATTTTCTCTGCGCCGCAGAACCCGGGCCGCTGGTTGCCATGGAGACGGACTCGCAGGCGGAGCTGCTGCGGGTCTCAGTCTGTGCTCCGTGATGAAGGGGCCACCGGGCACTCAGCAGAGCAGACGGATCAAAGGGCCTGCAGGGGGCTGGCCAGGGGAGCGTGGGGAGCACCGGGAGCACCGGGCCACTG
The DNA here is from genome assembly GCF_963455335.1 of Martes martes. Lineage (NCBI taxonomy): Eukaryota > Metazoa > Chordata > Mammalia > Carnivora > Mustelidae > Martes > Martes martes. Next base: position 106,242,832 of record NC_137898.1, read on the forward strand.
GAGGCGAGGCCCTGCTCGCCACCACCGACAAGGCAGACCCCGGAGAAGCCGCAGAGGCAGGGGAGGGGTGGGTGGCCTGGTGGAGAAAGGACTGCGAAGGGAAGGAGGGAGGCCACAGGGTGAGGAATCGGGCGCAGCGTTCGGAGAGCGGGGGCTGCTGAGTGCTCCACCATGAGAACGAGAGGGGAGGCTGGACTCAGACCTCCCGGTGCTGGTTTGGAAGGAACACCGTAGTAATGCGGGGGCAGCCAGCCACTTGCTCACTGGGTTTACTGCCGATGACTCACCCGGGGCCCGGGACTGTACTCTCAGAGAGCAGCGAAAGGGCATCCCCTACCGTTCCCGAAATGCCAGACAACACACGGAGCTGAGAGGGCATCTCACAATGGCGTCTCTAGCTGTGGTGCTTCTATCGTGTCCTCTGGCCAGAGCTAGGTGCGCTCGGCTCCAAATCGAGGGAGCCAGGAGGAGTCTCAACCAGCACCATGTTCCACTTGCTTCTTTCCCCCGCGAGAAAGACAGAGAAAGTGCCTTCGCTAAGGTCACTCCTGTTTAGGGCCAGGGTGGTGGTGGCCATAGAGCCCAGGCCCCCCCGGCTCCCGGGGAAGCGTTCTTTCCATTACAATGCTGCCTCTCTGAGTAGAGGATAAAAAGTTTCCATTCATTCGTTTAACGAACAATCTGGAGACCATGAGGCAGGCTGCTCGGGTTCACCATCCCCTAACAGAACAGAGCAAGCCCAGAGCTGCTAAGGCTGTTTCCATTCCGGGGCACGGGGCCTGACGGAGAGGGCTGCAGGCCAGCGCCATCCATCGTAAGGCCAACCAAGGTCTTTCCACTCTGTCCGTGGCTCGCGTTCCACGGAACGATGGGCCCATGAAAGCCCCGGAGCCGTGCCTGTGCCATCCGTCACCTAAATAATGGTCCTTTCTGGAGTTTACTGGGGCATTCTTTAGAGAATTCGAGGCATATTTCTGCCGGAAAGGTTCACGGGCCCATATGCCGAGCATCAGCCGCCAGCTCCGACATATGGATCCTGTTATTATCGCAGAGCCCTCACTGCTTCGAGAAGGATATTCTTATCCCAAGTGAAAAAACAGCCTTCATCTTTTCAGCTCTTTTCAAACGGAACATGACTCTCCGGGGGCCCGGGAACACGGCGAGGCTCAAGAGTTTCATACCCAAATGTGACCCGTCTCCTCCTTGGCCCCGGAGAGCAATCAGAAACAAGAGTTTCAAAGGAATTCCCGGCTTAAGCAGAGCCCACGCATACATTCATCATCACAGAAGTTTTTTAAAGAAGACATGTCCATTTAGACTCCCGGCACACATGGAAAAGGTAGTATGATTCCTCCTTCAAAGCAGCAGAGTCAAAGCTGGGCCAGAGGAACCCCAGACTCTCTGAAAGTCAATGCCTGGATATTTTCCACTGAAGCACAACGGCTGATGACTCTTCCTCAAACGCGCAACCTTGAATTATTAGGTTTAATAACGGTACGTGGAAATCCGGCTCTACTCTCCAAACCCGTTCCCTCTGCTTCGTGGTGCCCTGTCCTCCTTACTCTATCAGGCCTTTCATTGTTTGCAATAAAAATTCCTCCCGTAACTTTTGCCTTTCCAGTTGCACATCTAAGTGAAAATTCCTCACCAGGCATAACTCCTACCTTTAAAGACACCTAGGAAAACCCTTTTCCCTGAAAAAGTATTTCAACTCTTGCTTTGCACAAATGCTCTGCAAAAAGGCCATGCGTTATCCTACCCCCTCCTAGATGCATCCAGAGATGCACGCTGACACGCATGGGTGTCTGGACCCAAAAGGTCACCATCCCCCACGGCCAGATCACAGGTTCCGGTTTACAAAACACACGCCATTTCTTCGTCTGATGCTCACAACAGTTCAGAGACATAGGAAGGCTTACCTGATTGTCTCCATCCTATACAAGAGAATTTTAATGCTCAGAGAAGCAAAATAACTAGCCTCGGGTGACTCAACTAATGAGCAGTTAAGATTCAAAATCATCTGATTCTTTTTTTTTTTTTTTCTTTCCCTAATTTATTTATTTGACACACAGAGAGAATGCACAAGCAGGGGGAAAGGGACAGGGAGAGGGAGAAGCAGACTCCACTGAGCAGGCGGCCCAATGCAGGGCTTGATCCCAGGACCCGGGATCATGACCTGAGCCGAAGGCAGAAGCTCGAAGTGGCTCGAAGACTGAGCCACTCAGGTGCCCCCAAATCATCCGATTCTAAGGCTCCAGCTCTCCCCTCCACACCCCAAAACCACCACTGACCTTTGGCTGGCCATCTCATAGGTTCATGATGACCTACTAGTTACCATTTGCTCTCTTTCCAAATCATGGGCCAGAAGGAACAGAGTGTACAAACATCTTACAGTCAAGTTGCTCTTTCGTCTCTACCCTGGTTAATTCTAACTGGCCTCTTCGCGCACAGATGATCATAGCATTATAACTCCGATTTCACAGATGGGGAGGTGGAGGCCCAGAGCCATAAGTAATGGTAATGGTGGAGTCCAGATTCCAACCCAGGCTGGATGGAGTCGAAAACTCCAGATATTTTTGCCATACTGTTCTATCCCTTGTGAACAGACAGAAAAAGGGTTCTCTTAAGAACAGAATGACCCCCTGCCCCTGTACTCATCTGATTTAAAAAGTAAAATAAGCTGTATGTTTTCAAATGTGTTTTCCGTTTAAGTGTTTTTTTAAAATCAATGCTATGTTCGCAAAGAAGCAAAGTTAATTTAGCAAACCGCTTTAGAGGTAAATAGAAGTTTGGGCACTCTCGACTTTCCAGAGAAGCAAGAGATTCCTTTAGTTGCTAAAGAAAAGTGAATTCAGATTTTAGTTGTGACTTCTTGCTGTACTTTGATTTTTACCGGTTTTTTCAGATTCTAATGTGTTTGACAAGGTAGGAGCTAACAGCAGAATGCAAACCCAGGTCTCTCCCATGGCTAATTGAAAATATTTTCTTGTTAAATGGTGATAAAGATGCTAATTGCTGAGGAAGACGGACTGCAGGTGTGCAGCAGGCCCGGAACCAAGGTAAGAAGATGCCCTGGTCACCCATTTAAGGGTGAACAACAGAGGATTAATGTGATCGGTGACTATGCACCAGATAAAGAGAATTTTCTAGAACCTATTTAATAACAGCTAAGGATTTTTGAAAAAGACATCAAAGTGTCACTATGCACTTATTTTGTTAGCTATTGTTCTAGAAATGAACCTTGCATATCACCGTTCTCAAGCACTTCCATGGAGAATTGTTTTTTATTTTTCAATTATAACTGAATGCTAACTCTCTTTCATGTGACCATACCAATGGGAGATCCAGATGTCTGGACCAGGAGTGTAACAACGGAGGGGCCCCCACTTGCCTCTGGCAGTTTGCTCTCCTTATGAGGAAAGCACTTGAGAGAACATACAGGATAACTTCAGTATTAAACCAACCAAACTCAATGAAAGCAAAGCCAAAACCTATATGGCAATACTGGCGAATGGCTGAGGCCCAGGACTCTGGACCAGACTGTTGAGTGTGAATCTCAGCTGTGCCACTTACTAACTGTGTGATCTCGCCGTGTGTTTTAACCTCTTGGTGCCTCTGTTTTCTTATCTGTAAAATGGGGACAGATGGAGGGCTGTTGGAAAGACAAAATGAATTAATATTTGTGAAGCACTTAGACTAGTGTCTGGCACATAATAAACATCTTATGTTTGCTGTGTATTATTCTTCTTAACAAATCTTCATTAACAACCCTTACTGAAGAAATTATTTTGATCACAGTTTTTGAGGGAAGAAATGTTTCTTTTTATGGCTTAAGATCAGGTAACCTTCTGGAATGATCCAGTCGGCCAGGTGGCCCAATTCCACTCTCTACACTAATTTAGATATTCTACTTGCTAATCCCAACTTTATTGGTAAAAAGATGACTGAATTCAATCAAAGGCAAACAATAATAATGCAGGCGCTCTAGACAACCACTTCACCGTGGTCTGTTTTCTCATCTGTAAAATGGAAACGATGGTAAGATCGCCTTTGTGTGGCTGGACTGTCATGGTAATTAATGTCAGGAGAGAGCCCTAGTTAACAAGTCAGGGTCTGGAGTCAGAAAGGCCTGGGACTAAACCCCGGCTCGGACTCCAGGTAAAACTTTGAGTTCTCAGGAGAAATGTCCGAGCCGGTTTGCCACATTTGTAAATGAACGTTAACGACCCTATTTATTTACCTCATAGGCATGTTGAGATGATTTAGAAAAGTAATGTATGTAAAGTACCAAACACCAGCTCAGGCTCTGTTGGCTGTTTTTTACATGGTGGTACATATATGATAGCATACATATATGGTACATATATGATATCACACACCAACCCCCCCAAACAAACAAAATCCCCTGTAATGCTTGTAGCGAGAATAAGATAGCGGGAACCCTTTACAGACTATTCGTAGACATGTATTATGGTAATTGTGCGTGTTTATGTCTATGTGTATATATGGTATATTCGCTGTGAGCCTAGACAAACACGTGTGTGTGTGTGTGTGTGTGCGCACGTGTGTGTAGAATAATGCAACTCGTCAGACTGCTATTGTTGCAAAAAGCATAGACATAGGTAAATCTATCTCATTTTGGGAGAGAAAAACCAATAAACAATTAGTAATCACAAGGAGTCTCGCCCTTACTGGATGTGTGAGTCCTATAATTCTGGCTTGAGCTACTGTGGATAGCAGCTGGGCAGAGGAAGAAAATGAGGTAGACTGTTTCACTTTCAAATATTAACCCAAAAGTTAAATGTCATTTTAAAGGAACTGTAAACTACGTGTTCTCAGAGATTTTTGGCTTCAGGTTCTGTATAACGTCATCACAGAGGCAGACTGTACCCTAACTACCACTGGAAGCATCCTCATGGCTTAAAGCTGGCTTATAGCAAGCAGCAACCGAGACCATCTAGAAGCCATGCGTAGGGGTGCTCAGTTGGGGCCTCCTCTGTGGAAATGCTTGTTTCTAATTCCCATCTAAACCTAAACATCAGAAGTCATCTAGATAGGCTTCCCAGGCCAACTAAGTTTATAACAAAACCCTGGAGAAGCCCTCTGTGTGAAAGGGCCGGACCCCCGGCGTCCCCCGGGATGCCCACCAGCCTAGAAAGTGAAGGAAGCCCTTCAGAAAGCTGTGGTCTTTCCTGGTTGAGAACACCAGCACAGAGATGATGTGTCAGAGCACAATTCAAGACAGGAAGAGGAAGGAAGGATGAACCTTGGGGGTGATGGAAGGTTCATTCTTTATCCACTAGAATGGAGACACCAAAGCTCCCAGTGTCACGATGAAGCCGTACGCCCAAGTTGCAGATGTATGCAGACACTGCTAAGCCAAATTCTCTCAAAGGAGATGAGGGGTGCCTATAACAGAGAGGTTTCTGAAGTCTCTCATTTTAATAAAACCACCCAAACTGCGCAATGTTTCCTTACAATAAAGAATCCCGGTGAAAATTCTCTTGAGCGTCCTCAGGTCCCCTCACTCTTCTAAAGTGTTGGGGAGAGGTGTGGAGAAGGTGAACATGGCTGTAGCATTCCTCAGCTTCCCATGTCATATGGTACTATAACAGATCTTACAACAGGAAGAAAAGTCCTGAGCGTCACTGCACAACCAAAGCCTACGAGATTAATCTGATACCCCATTTCCCCGGACGTTCCATCCTATGGAATTCTGGTAGCCGAACAGCAAAATCACCTGCCAGGAGCAGGGGGCTCTATTTCTTAGCATCCTACATGACAGGAGCTGCTGGGAACCGGGACTAACGGGGTGCCGGCTTTGTATCATGGGGCTGACTTCAAGTCAGAACACAGAACCAAGGCACGTAACGGTTTCAGTTCTCTGGGCCTCCCCGAGTTCACTGGGCTACATTAGCATTTTTGTTAGGGCTGATCAAATGGTTTATGTTTATAGAAAAAAAGAAGTCAGTGGTTTGAAGCCATCATTGGTGTCCCCACAAGCCACCCAGCAGCTAGAAGTCTTGACAAATGTCATATCGTGACGTCCTGTGCTCCCGCTGAGAGGGCAAGAAGATGGACACGTTCGTTCAAGCTGCTCAGAAGTAACAGATTCATCCTGGTGCCCAGGCGCTCCCTCCCACCTCCAGTCCCCATCCCCAAGAAAGCACACAGTTACTGGGAGCACTCTGGGGCGTCCTTACTGGGTACTCAGAAGGAATGAATCCGTGGGATTCTGAGCAGGCCAGGACGGACCTGAACGCCTTCTACAGCACACCCACACATCAGACACGGGGGAGGAGCCAGCCTGGCTCTGAAGAGACGTGTGTTTATTTTTTGTTTGCTTATTCTAGAAGAAGGTCATAACGGAAGGAGATGTGTTGAAGAATTTACTACGTATATATATTTTTTTCCTCCAAAGCAGCAAAAAGCCAAAAGTAGACTCGTAGAGTCTCAAAAGGGCCCGATTCCAGATGAGGAGTGAAATCCTTTCCAAGTGGGCATTACCCTGCTCTCATCCAGTCCACAAGGGGTGAAGGCAGGACTGTCTCACGGCCCCTGGCATTGGGGACCACACAGCAGAAAGCATGCGTGTGTGGTCAGAGGTGGCAAACGCAGGTCTAGTTACACTGCAGTTACAGACTTCTCACTCTGCCACTAGGTTGGATTCAGGACTGTAGGGCTGTTAGTCACAAAGAAGGGGAGAGCCAGAGAAGACCTGATGCATCACTGGCAGCCCCTTCCTTTTACAGATGGGGAACTCGGGGGGCAGCCGTCAAGAGCTCCCGCTGCCAAGTCCGGGACCCGCAGTGTTGGCTCCATGTGCGGATTCCCGCCCTGAGGCCCTTCCTCCTCCTGTGTCTTACTTCCTCTGTGTCCTCAGTGTTATTTTACCTGCTTTGCCCTAGTCTCATGTCAGTCCCCAAAGAGCAGGTGTCATCAAGTAAGAGAACTGCTTTATTAAACTACAGTTAAGGAAGCCAGACAAATGGCAGGGGCTCTGCCCATCCTGTCCGAAGCCAATTACAACGCCACGGTCACTTTTTCACAGAAGCTCGGCTTCCCTGTTTCCTTTTCTGACTGCCCTTCCTATTGTCTGCTTTTTTTCAGGCCAGCCCTTTGCATGAAACTAACTTACTGGAATGCCAAGCAAGGACGCAGATAGGTTTCTGGAACTCAGCTGAGGTTCACCAGATGAACAACAGAAAAATCTGTCAATCTGCCTCAAGAACCCAGGCCTTCTTAACAAATTGCTGCACGCTATCTGATTGTGTCCAGGACGCCCCGACAAGGTTTTCTTAGGTCCGCTTGCCCGAAGGGCTGCGTTCACAAAATGACTCACCTAACTTTTCTTCCAGCTGTGAAAAGGTACTTTGATCAAAGGAGAATTGTTCCCCTCCCGCCCAACAGCTTTTGCCAACATGGCAAGAAGCTGAAATTATATGTTCTAATATTTGTCCGGCTGTTGTTTGCAGATGTTGTGTTCTTTACACCCAGAAAATAGAAATTTAGAGAATGCTTGCCTGCAACTTCATCCTGAGAATTTCAGATCCTGCCCATGTCTTTCAAAAATGTCCTTATGTGTTCGTAGCTTTAAGCACATCTGGGCTATTGAAGATACAAAGGCTTATAATCTCTCAAACAACCAGTGCAAAGAGTTGTTAAATTTGGTTTGTCATGTGAAAAATTCACACTCTCAAACAAAGACAGATATAAATATATAGTAATTAGTATGTGCCAGTCACCTTACTAAGCACTTTATTGGATTTGTGTAAGCCTCATAACAATCCTAAGAGATAGGTACTCTTATTATCCCATGGGACAAAGAAGTCGAGGAACTGAGAGGTTAAGTCACCGGCCCAAGGTCACAAAGCCAGGAAGAGGTAGAACCAAGAACTGAACCCATGCAGATCTGACTCCATGATTCTTGATCTTAAGTACGTATCACTTGGGCTCAATTAAAGTCAACTTTCGTGGAAAAGGGGCTGGTTTTGTGCTGGATGAGCTAAGCACGGAAGTAGAGAAAAATACCATCTCCTCAAGGATACGCTCCACTCAGACCCCGGGATACAGTGACTTTGAAGGGGGGTTGGAAACAGGGTCCTTGAATTCTGGGTCCACCAGCCACATGCCCCTCCCTACTACAGCCTGCCTTCATCTCTAGACTGAATCCTCTCTGCTCTCCCACCGCCTCCCGCACGGACCTGGCCTTCACACCCACCTGCAGCCTCCTCTACTGCCACTAAGTGCTTAGCACTGGTGGTTGCCGCCAACAGGATCAAGCTGGAGGCTGTGAGTTGGATCTTCCCATCTATAGCTTGTTCCCAATCCCCCCAAATTTGGATTCTGGATAAGCCATTTCATCCCTTACTAAAATGTTAATATTAAAATTGTTCTCTGGTGATACATAAGTTGTGGCTGAATCTTCGCTCCTCTGTAGGGTGTACTTTTGAAATGGATTATTCGTGGATCTGGTCGTCTGACCCTCAGGGAGTAATTCTCCTTACGAGGCCATCTGTAGAGCATCCACGGTGAAGAGATTCCTAGGAGAGGCCACGATCTTTTCTCCTGGGTGGAGAATCCATTCCCCACTCCCTCAGCCACTGTGACTCCCAACCAGATGATTCCTGACCTATTAGATGACACATAGAACCACAATACACAATAGTTTCAAGGGGGCAGAACAGAAGAAAACTGAGCCATTTAAGTAAGAATTTTATAAATAGTATACATCCATGAATCTGGAAAATAATCATACTGTTTTCCTGAGTTAGGAACTAATAAGAACGTGCCCACTGGCACCACCATCTAGGGTAAGAGTTGAAATGCCCTATCTAGCTCTGTGGCTTATCAGGAGCTTAGGGCTGAGAGCAGCCACAGCCCGGGGAAGGTGGTGGGGAGGGGAGAGGAGGCTGCAGGAGATGGAGGCCATGTGTGGTCCCGGCACATCCAAAGTACATCTTCATTCTGAGACTGTGGTATTCTACCTGCCAGCCTTACAATCCATCCATCCATAGAATTACCCATAACACTGTTTTCTGAGTCTCACTTAAAAGTCCTTTGGCTACACTTACACCTCCTTCTTGTCTTCGCACAGCGTGATTTCAGGGACCCAGAAGAGCCCCAGAAGCTTTCCTCCAGCCCCAGGCTGCTTATCCACCTTCCTTCCTACACTCTTGGTACTTCTGCCTTATGATTTGTATGCCTAATAACAGCAAAGGCCTCTGGCTGTATTCTAGGTCGCTCACTATCAGTCTTTTCAAATTATAATGAATCAAAGATTTGGGTAGAGTTTTTTTAGGAGGGCTGTGGAAGTTGGGGAAAAAAACAACCCAATGGGTAATGTTACACTCATCTTGACAGCTGGGACCTCCTTCATGTGCTAATCATCCTTGCGTCCCCCCCCCCCAATACTGCTGCAACCCTAAAGAACTGCTAAGAAGTCATAAAGTTAAATACAGAATGAGATTCTTATGACAGCCATTTTAGTTTTTTGTTTGGATTTTGTTTTTGTAGCAAGATTTCATTTAAGCAACCACTGTGAAGGTCTTTCATTATTCACTTAGGTTCCTCCCCACCCCCAATCCAAACACAACTGTCCTTGGCACTCTCACTTTGCTTTACCCAATGGGCAGGAGACCCTTTGAATCCCAGTCTGTGAAATCAAAGACAGGACATTAAAGAGGGCCCCCTCCCCTGGCGGCACCGGGTCGTCATGGGCTTTGATGTTCAAGGACCAAGATGAGTGGGATCCCAAGGATCCAATTCAAAGGTCAGGGACAGACTCAAGGTTCACTCATGAGAAACAAACACAACCAAAGTTGTAAGATGGAGGCAGAATCTTCTTTTGGGAATGACTTCATGGAAGTGATGCTTCCTAACGTCTCCATTAACGTGACAGATTCCAGTTATGAGCAACTTCAACACCAAGTAACTAAACTTTCTTAAACCTATGGATTCTCATCTCAAAAAGAAGGAAAACCTACCAAGAGACATATTCTCACTTTAGGGGAGGTTTCTGGAAAACCTCCTCTGAACTCCAGGAGACCAGATCCCCTCTCCTGGCAACGGGAGACCACAGTGATGCTGTTTGACACTTCCAGCACCAAGTCTACATAAGGGACCTGGGTGGGACACGGGAAGACGCGCGTGTGCGTGCGCACGCACACACACACACACACACACACACACATACCTTCACCCTTCCTGTCTTGACAGTGATTTCTCCAGGAGCTAACTTTGAACTTTCAAAATGGTGTCGGGTCACAGTGGCCAAAACTGAGGCCACTGGCCAGTGAGTCTTCCTTCTTTAAAAACAGAATCAGCCCCAACAGTAGCTAAACTTGGGAGAGCAGTCATTAGTTTCTATTCCAAACTGCACTCATAGCTACAAAGCCCTAAGACTAGAGGCGACCTGGTCATCTTTAAATGAATGGCACTCCCATGGGATAAAGTTGTTTTATGTTACATTTCCGGTCCCTTCTATCCCCATAAGAGACTCCCTGCCAAAACCACACTGCACGGCTGTCCTGATGCAGCCAGCCGGGGCCACAGGTCAGTCATGAGTCAGCATCTGTCTGCTAGCAGGCTGACCGTGTTGTCCTAGGGGTAAACTCGGCAGGACTCTTTGAAGCATGGATTGTGACAGGATGGGCCACTCGCTTCACTCGGGCTGGGATCTCCCCACCAGGCCTGTCTTTTGTCTAAGAGAGTCCCTGCTCTTACTCCCTTTCGGTCACCTCCCTCCCTGCCCCCCTCACTACAATCTCAGGGTCAGCCTTCTACATACTTCCATAAGACAGACCCAGTCCTACTCTCCCAACAGAAGCAGCAACAAACTTTGCTCAAGAAGAAAAAGCACTGACACATATGAATATATGCCCCCCTCCCTGGTCATGCATTAGACCTTATTTTGTGACAAGGCAAGCTGCCTTTATTTCTAGAAACAAGTCATAGCTGTCAGCATCACTAGGTGGCCTTCAACGAGAGCAGTATCTTACAGAAAGCTATTAAACAGCGACAGTCTGACAACCAAGTCTGCTAACAGGCCGGAATTGGTTGAGTAAATGCCTAAGAGAGGAAAGTGCACGATCCCCGGGGTGCTCCTTAACTCCCGCGGGGACAACAGATCTGCCTCCATCCTGCTCTCCGAGGGTGGAAGTGATGCCTCCCTTTTCCACTTTTCTGTTGCAGGGTCTATACCCAGATCTGCATCTCACGGACCTTCTCTCACGGAGTCCACTCAGGCAAGATGACACCTTTTGAGTCACCTACCCAGAGATGTCCAACACACACACACCCAAGACCCCCCAGTCTGAACAATGGCCGTCCCAAACATCACTGGACTATGAGGCATGTGCCTGCTTCCCAGGTAAGGAGAGGTAATGATAAAACCCAAACTTCCACCCGAAACTTCTCGGTAGGTTATAAAGCTGAAAAAACAAACAAACAAACAAAACACCCCAAACACAAACTACCTCATGAAAGATTTGACCTCTGTGAGCTTTCTTTTGTCCCCAACCCTTTGAAGCAAGGCTATTAAGTGACCAAAAATGAGTTTGAGTCTTAGGTTGGGCTTTGTCTTGGACCAAGATTCTTCTGTAAGGTCACAGAAGAGAATGACCCTGAGGTCAGAACTGCAGTCTAGAAGGAAAGTGCATCAGGGTACAGAGAAGGTACGAACTGGTCGGCACATTCGTGCAGTATGGAGGCTCCCTATATGCTAATTCTGTGGCTCCTCACAGCCTTGCAGAAACCAACTGCGACATCAGCTTCACACCCAAGCTATGTGTGATCAGCGTCTCCCCTCCTGTTGGGTGCCACAGACTGAGGCTATTGCTGGCACCTTCCACGAGACCTCGACTCCCCGTGTGCAAAGTTGGCTCCGACTTGAGTGAATGGAGTGTAGTCTCCAGAAAAGTGACACTTCTGATTCTTTCTTCCCTGGGAAGTCAACCAGGACCATGGGAGGACTGATCTGAGGCTACTTCCTGGTCTTCCCTGCCAAGGTTTGGCCCCGGGATCCTCTGTGGCTTTTACGGCTTCCATGGCCATAATGGGAATGGAATGGGTTGTGACGAGGTATGAAAGCCAGTCCCTGCTCTGCCTCCATCACGGCCCCTCAGTGTCACAGGGGACTCGATTAACACCTGTTTGGTGACTGACCTCTGTAGAGATGAGCCTGTGTACCCTCAATGCTCAGCACAGGGCTCTGCACATCGTCCTCCCTGAAAGCTCTGTCCGGAACGAACTTGAAGATCCTGTCCTCCCTCTTCTTTTCTGAGGTTTGCTCTAGCACAATGTGGGACTGTGCATGAGACGCAGGGCTCCAAACCCTAGGACCGTAGGTCAGCCTGGGTAAGAAGTAGCTGGAGAGCTTATGAAAGCAGATTTCCTTGCTGCACCCGCAGAGACCCTGACTCAGTACCTCGGCAATGGGGGTCCTGGGACTAACTTCGAAATGTTCCTCTGGTGGTTCTGATACACAGCCAAGTCAGGGATCCCTGGCCGAGCCTGGAAAACAGATACACTGCAAACAAGACCAAACTCATTGCAATGTTTCCAGCTCTTGCCCTAAGGTTTCTACTTCGCCATCGTTCTTCTGTTGCCCTGGTACTTTGCCCCCCGTGGCCGAAGCGATGGAGCACTGTCTGCAGAAACTCCCGTTCCACGCACTGGTGCTCAGGTCTGTGACATGAGCGTGTCAGCAAAGTCTAACCCAAACACATGTATACATCATGCTTTTTTTAAAGCAGATATGCCCTGCATTCAAAATGGGTGGGGCACGAATGCACAGGAAGTTACGACTAGCTACCACTGTCCTCAGCACACCTTCCAGCGTCCCTGGCCCGTCCCGCCCAGGGGAACTCATGAGCTGCAAACGGAAGGTCTCGGTTAAGTGTCAGTCGGTCAGGTCAGCAATCTATTTTTTTGCTCACTGGCTCAGCCTGCACGATCCTTGCATAAGCCTCCTTTAAAGCTCCCACAGATAAATGTGCTGGTCCCTACGTAGTTATGGTGTAAGAAATCTATTCTGCACGCTCGGCCCAGATCCTTGTTAACCGCCCCAGGAAGGAAAGGCAAAGGTATGCAGGAGGCATCATGACACGCTCCCCTCCTAAAATGAGACTTCACAGCTCTGATATAAAAAGCCTTTGGAAATCGTGAATTAGCCACAAATCATAAAATAAAATGAATTAATGCTGTATGGAGTACCTTCACAATGGCAGTTAGAAAAGACACCGAGCACTAAATGCGAGTCCTTTTGCCCAGGAGTCTTTCTGGTTGGTGGGACAAGGAACTACCTCCCTCTCACCTTTATTCTGTTTTACTGATACATTTCAAACCTCTGCATTTAAGCAGGCCCCTCGATCCCCTGCCGAAGCTGATAGAAGAAAACTTCCAGTTGTTTCAAATAAGTCGTAGCTGAATTCATCTTGCTTTGAAGGCTGCAGAGTCCCAAGGACAAATGTTCCTCTCCCATGTAAACATTATTATTTATTCTTAATATCTCTTTGCTTGCTCATTGATTTTTTTCCCGCTCCCTACAACACAGGTCTCACTGTAAAGGAAAAAGCCATTTGGTGGTTCATTCATTCTTCCCCGAGTGTAGGAATTCATACCCACTACAGGCCTGCAGGTGCCTTTCCACCTAAGTTACAGATCTTTCCGACCATTCAGTGTGGATCTCTAGGTCTTTTACACTCCCTACAAATTGCCCACGGGTAGCAAATGAAGAAGAAAGTATAGACATACATTTTCCTATTGCTTTGCTTCCTCCTTTGCTTCCTCTGTTTTAAACTATCAGGATAAATACAAGTTACCTAGATGTCAGCACAGCTCGCTGTCTTGAGGACTGACCCACAGGACCCCGAGAACGCCCTGTACATCATGGGGGGACCCCACCTGCTTTTCAAGTGGCTGGTAGACACTCAACTTCCGGCTGGCTAAGTAATGTGGAGCTTAAATTTAGAAATTGATGACATTTTTAAAGAGATGACTTGAGTAATAAACCAGAGAAAAAGAGGGAATAAGAGAATCACACCAAGCGGCTAGACATAAGCTACCAAGAGCCAGGTTAGGTCGTTTTGTAATTTCAAAGGATCCCCTACTTGGCTTTACACCCAGCGGGTTCCAATAAATGCTCTCCACTGCCTGACAGCAACCTTCCTCTCATGTATGTTTCATCTCCCGGTAAATTACATGGTTTAAAAAAAATGTATTTTAAAATTGTTTTGAATGGCAATGCATGGGTCAGTCCCTAATAGTGAGGGCTGGAGGTGCCGTGGAACGAGGATCCTGCACCCACACAGCAGGAGACCCGGATTCCGGGGCTAATCGCCTTATTTGCGCCGTGGCACTGGTGCCCCAGCAGTAAAATTAGGATAAAAGTAGAGGCAGAGGGTGGCCGAGTGGGAAAGTGGATGAAAAGGAACCGGAAAACCAGGCGTTCGTTCTGGCCTTGCCCCCAGGATACACCCACAGGATCTGAGGCAAGTCCTTTTCTCTGGCCACTTCAGTCATGCAGAAAGGAAGGGACTGGACCGATTTTTAAGGTCCATTCTACCTTTATAGTCACACAACTGGGGTCAGCTGGGCAATTCTTCAAAAGGGTTCCCGATCTTCCCATCCTCCTGCCGAGGCTGGCTTATCCCATCCTGCCAGGCAGGGCAGGGCGGCCTCAACCGGAGGCAAAAAACCCCACTTAGTTCCAAGCCAACCCTCACTTCACGGAGCCGGACAGCTCATCGGAAGTCCCAGCCCCCGGGGCAGGACGTGTAAAGGGCTGCTACAGTAAGCCTGGGATCCTGGTGGGCCTGGAAGGGGCTGACCTCTCGCCAGTCCCCTCCCATGCTGGGGCCCTGGTCCAAATCAGGACGTCCGGCTGACGTCCCGGTCCAAATCAGACAGAGGACCCAGCCCACGATGCCGCCACCCCGCGGGCTGGGAATCGGCCCCTCCTCCCAGCTCCTGCGGCTGCTGCTCCCATTGGCAGACCGTCCCAGGCCCTTCTCCCATCAGAGGGGAAGGCTCTCTGCCCCGCCCAGCGGTGGGGAGGAGCAAGGGAACGCCGGTGTGCAGTGAGCTCCCCGCAGACCATGACCGCCATTGCTCTTCGTCAACATAGTCCACGGCCCAGAAAAGCTAGTGCCCTACAGCTGTTCAGTAACTGCAGGAGAGCCCAGAAAAGGAGCGTCAGAGCCAGCCCAACAGGTGACCCCCTTCCTGCTCCTCTCACCTGGCGGGCACGGGGGCGGGGGTGGGGGTGGGGTGCAGAGGGAGGCGCTGTGGAAGCCGAGCCTGGCGCGTGTCTCCAAGTCGCCCACCCTCATCCCCGGACCTACTGCCGTCTGGTAGGAGAGGGAGTTAGAGAACGAGAGAACGAGACAGACGATTCTTCTCTCAAGGCTTCCAGTCCCCTTGGGGCGCAGGCAGAAAGCTTGATGCTTCTTCAAGAGTTAAGCAATCCCTACGGACTTAAGAGACGAGATATGAATTACCTGGAGGACAGTAAGCTGTGTTTTGCCAAATAACATCATTACAACAGGGCTCTAAGGAAACCAGGGAGCGAGAAAGAAACTGCTGGCCCCATCTATCTGTGTTTCTTCTTCTTCTTGGG
The DNA here is from genome assembly GCF_963455335.1 of Martes martes. NCBI lineage: Eukaryota > Metazoa > Chordata > Mammalia > Carnivora > Mustelidae > Martes > Martes martes. The sequence continues at coordinate 106,258,451 of NC_137898.1, forward strand.
CTTAGGCAGTCGCGGGCCACCTTGACATGTGTGCTCCGTCTGTACACCCGGGGCCCATTCCAGGGAACACTTTTTGAAGCAAAAGTGGCTGAGGGTCTCATTCAAAGAATTTTTAAGCTCTGGAGGCTAGTTTGTCCTCGGATCTCAGGTGGCCACCTGTCGTGGTAACAAAGGGAGAGAATCAGAGGGGCTGGAGCGGCCCGGCACTGCCAGGACCCGGCTTCTGAGGCCAGTCCCGTTCCTGGCAAGGTGACGGAAGTCCCTCCGATTACAATCACACGGTAAACCCTTTCCTAAGGAAAATCTGGCATATCACGACAGGCCTGTTCACACTCAAGGCAGGGACTCAGGCCTTAGAATCCACGCCTGCCGACGCCAGCCAGTCTAAATCCCACCAAACAGAGCCCAGGCCGGATGTCGCTCGGACTTAGGCAGCAGGTGAGCAGGCAGCTCGGTGCCATGAGGCTGACGGTGCCCAGGAGGCTGTCCAGGCTCTCCCACACCGTGCACGCTCACAGCACAGCTCGCAAATCCCTCCAACGGATTCTCTCAGCCTGGGCGGTAGGAACTCATCTCTCCAGCACTACTGAGACTGCGAAAATGGCAACGAAAGCCCGGCAGAGGAATCCGCAGGGCTATTCCAGACCAGGGACATTTCTATCCTCGTTTGAAACAGTACCGAGTAGTAAGGAGAAACTGCAACATGAGGGAGGACCCCACTCCAGACACAACACTCACCTCAGCTTCCAAGTGTTCGACTCTAGGCCAGACGCCGTACAAACCCAGTACCAAGCCCGCACACTCCCTGACTGTGGGACTGAAACTCTCCTGGGAGCCTAGTGCTACCCGCTGTGCAGATGAGGACGCTGAGGCTGACAGGCTGCCTGCAAGCTGGCACTGGAGAACTCAGGGCCATTCTACTCCCACGTCCATTCTCTTCCACCACGATGCTCCCGGTGACGCAGAAGCGAGAAGGGGTGAAGAGAAGAAAGGAAATCTGAGTGCTGCAGAAAGTCCGTCCCTTGGAATGTGCCTTCACAGGCCATGCCCACAGGTCCCAAAGGTCCATGTTTTCCTTAATCACCCTCTGCCCAAAGCTAGGTGCCCAGGCATTAGGCTCTTTGAAAGATCATTCCAGAGAATGCCTTATAATTCTTTTGGTACCAGATCCCATGCTACGAAAAACTCTACCCTAGAGCGTTTACCTCTAGAGATTTATTTTCTTCCATTAGCTAATGTTTCCCAAGGAAGGAACCTTGGGGATGGCCAAGGGTCTCAACCAAATACGCTTTCTCCTGCCTTTCAACCCTGACGTGCTTAATACGCCCTTCTTGTTGAGATGGCTCTTATCTGCAGGAAGAGACTGTAAGATGCTGCCTCCTATTCTCTCTACTCTCCATGCACTGGGCCATGCCTGTGCCCAGCAGGTGCTCAGTGCGTGTCCGATGAGGGAGGAGCGTGCAGAACATTGAGCACAGCCTCAGCCACGGCCAGTGGGCTGCAGACAGGAGGAGAGGGCAGAGCCTGGCTCTGGCAGAAGATCGTGCTTCTCTGTGCTGCCTGGAAATTTGGGGTCCTCTTCTGCGCACTGACCTCTGGGAAGTCACATCTTCTCTAGGTCCCCAGTTTCTTCAGTTATAAGATCAGAGCGATTGAGTGTGAACATTCCTCCACTCTAGAGTATTAATGAGTTGGATTTCCATCTACTTTCTCCTGTTTTCCAAGATGCAGCGTAAGGACACACAGTCACAAAAGCCATGTGCCTCCATATATTTCAAGAGACACAATCTTAAAGTAAAGGAAATCTCAGCATCTCATGTTTAGGAGGTTTCAGACATCCTCATGTTTCTAGAAATTTCCATGTGGTTTGTTGGAAGCTCATTCCAGAATCTTACTGATGACTATCTATACTCCATATCCCCCAAGGGATGGAAGAAAAGAAATGACCCCAGTGTTGATAGAAAAGCCACACAAAGACTGTTTCACTGTGTTCTTACTAAGCAAAGCAGACAGAAGAAAAGATGGCTAAATCATAGGTCCGTCTCTCCCTCACAGGTCTGCCTCTCCCTCACCACTGTGCGGCCAAGCACCACACAATAGGCCTTTGGAAGCAGCCGGCTTGTCAGCATCGTTCCCTTGCACAGTGGGTGAGCTGAGGCAAAGATAATTTTCCAGGCTGTTTGGCTATCAACAGACACCAAATTGCTTAGCTGAGCAGACGTGATCCCCTTCAACTTGTTGCAAAATTCTTAAACAAACCTTGAAAATGGAAATGTGTTCTCATTTTATCTCCTAGCTAAAGGCTGCTGAATTCTTACGAATCAGGTGGAAGCAGTACACACATAAACCCATGCTCTCGTAGAAAACAAGACCAGGCTTTCAAGCCATTAAAAACGGGTAATTACAGATCATTAAAAAATATAAGACCGCTATTACCATCTGCCCAGTGGCAGGCTGCTAGATATTTATCAGGTGACTCTTGGTGGCAGGAGACCCTTCATCTACAGCAGCTGCTGATTCCTATGGTGTAAATACTCCCACTAAGAAATTTCCAGCTACCACCACCACATTTCTGAACGTGAGTTTGAAAGAGTTGCATATGATCAGCTCTCGAAAGCCAGCGGGACAGCTTTAGGACACTGCTGGCTTGCCTGACATTCAAACCCCGATCCTGGGCTCCAAGAGTGGGTCACTGAGTGCTGCTTCTTCTAGCCCAGCACAAAAAGCCCACTAGGGCACCTCAGCTCTCCGGGTGTCAGCTATCCCAGTAGACTGAGCTCTCATTGGCATTTTTCATGTGCTCATCACACTCTGGGCTCTTCCTCCAGCTTCTTCAGTCTTCAGAAACGCAGCAAACATTTTCTGTCCTGAGGCCAACCAGAGAGCTACCTCCTCTTACTTAGAAAGGAACGAGCCTTCTTTTTTACTGAGCTCTCCCTCCTGATTCCGGGAGGCAGGCTTGCTTCGGTTATCCTGCAACTGCCAAAACGCAGACCATTGGTCAGGAGCTAGGAGAAAAGCAGGCATGTTAAAGAGTGTGCCAGTTGGCTCCCAGAATGATGGAGGCTTCATCAGAACTGGGAATGAGCCAGGATTGGACGGGATGTCCCGGCAGGGGGCTCATTGCCCAGGATTCATGGTTCTGATAATGAAATATACATTGGAGCTCCACAGCCTGTCTAAGGGCACGAAGCGAGGCCCAGGGCTGCAGGTGAGCCCTGCGCCCTAGTTCAGTCGACACACTGATTCACTAGGCATGTGGTGTGACCTGAGGGCGGCCCCATCATAGTCATTTGACTCCTCTTTTGCTCTCTTCTGCATCTGCCTCCTTTTTTCTGTCTCTCTGTCTCTCCTCTGCTCACAGGATCTCCTTGTTCCTTTTTCTCTTCTAAGGCGGAGGCACAGAGAGCACAGGATGAAGAAGAAAGGGCGTTCGTAACGCAAGGACTGTGTTTGCATTGATTTCATCTGTATCGTCTAGCTCTTGCTTGTTTCTTGGATTTTAAATCCCACACAGTCTTTAAGGAACTTCTTTTCAGAGCTCAACTCTCTATTTATACAGTCACTTTTCTAAAATAGCAGCCCCTCCCCCAGTGGATTCTCTGTCACTGCTGCTGTAGGCATCCCTTTTGAGGGCAGCAGGAGAGGACCCATGGGAGACAGAATATGACGGTTCACAAGCAGGAGAGACAGAAATAAAAGAGGAGAAACTGGAAGTGGAGAGGAGGACGGGGCAGCCCTCCCTTTGCTCCTCCCCCATCTGAGCCTGCCCACGGTGGGCCGGTACTTCCCCAGCCAGCCTGGGTCTGCCTCCTGACACCGGCCCCTCACCCCGCATTGCCCTGACTTGCACCCGACCTGCTCTCCTCAGCCTCGTGTTCCACGACGAACTCTAGGAAAAATGGGAGGCTCCTTCTCCCAGAGGACTTTTAACTGTGGCTTTTTGTATCCTGTCTTACTTCCTGGTACAATTCCGGGCCACGTGGGGTGGTTCCAGGTAAGACAGAGCCCTGAAGGGTCGCTGCCCTTCCAGCTACGCCGCCCCCGCCCCCCACAAGGGGCGGCAGCTTACACCCGGGCCTAGGCTACCCGTGAGTGTGACGTGATACACACCTGTGCCACGAGCATTCCCACTGGAGGTGTTTAACTATGCGATCCGTGAATCTGCACCAGCCAGGAAAACACATCCCAGGAGAAGCTTGGGATAACATTCTGTGGTCCTGCCAATGACCCCCTATCACACTGGCAGACGAGAAAGTCCATTGAGAAGTTTGGAGAAGAGGAAGCAGGGCCATAGACTCCAACCTCCCCAAAGGCAAGTTTACCCCTCCTGGTGAACCCAGCACAGCATTTTCAAGCCCTGCTGTATGACATTTCTCATCAAGGAGAACAATCCTCATAAGGGGTTGATGGACAAGCTTTCCTCAACAGGCTGGAAAATAAATGGTGTATTTTTTTAATGGTACAATGGAAACATTTGGAAGGCATTTGTTGTATCTGCCTTCAGGAATCTGTTAAGTTAAATCTGGCCCCATCCCAATGACCACAGAGAAAAACCACATAAATTAAACATATAAAAAATAAACAGTGGGGAGATTTACAGATGTCTCATATCTTACGATGTAACTCAGAAAGAAAATTCATCTCTGCAAAAGCCCATAACACCTCCCTTGGAAACCGTGAAGTGTTGTGTGTTGATCTTTCCCACACCAGTGGGTGTTCTCGGAGGTGGGGAAGGGAGGTGACCTCAGAACATACCAGATGATTTTTCAAGATGTCAGAGAACTGGACAGTGGTCAAATAAGGCTTTACCTACTCTCCTGTAAAGTTCAACAATTCAGTCCATTGTGGCTGGAACAGCTTTGATGAGCTGTAGGATATCTACCGTTCTTTTTGACCTTGGCCACTTCCTTGTATTAACCTTCCAGCACAATCAAAGCAGAAGCCAGTTTAGAGTAATGTTAGGAATCTTCACTACACATCTTTGCTCTTAAAAGGCTACCAAGCACTCTCCCTAGACCTAAGTCTCTCACAGGCCAGTCCTGTCTCCATTCTCGGCCTGCTAGCACCAGCAGCAGCCCCATTCCTGGCACAGGGCTGGGAGTGGGCACAGTTGATGAAGAGCCTTGAGTGAGCCCACCATCATCTCTGGTTCCTAGCTCTGGATTCTTGCCATGAGAGTTTCTGATGATCTGATCCTCTTCTACTAAGACATGTTGTATTTTATCAAAAACACCAGCATCTGGTGGGTGGTTGACCAACCACCCACGTTCTCACGATGCTCTTGTCTTCACCCCCTATCATTTCCTCTTCTACCCACTCACCGACTTCTGCATTGCCTTCAGCTCACTTAAATAGCATCGTCAATTTCCTTATTCTTGCCTTTTCCTCCTTCCCCTCTTGTGTTTTCATATATGCATATTTATGTGCATGCATAAATGTGTTGGGTTTTAAATGCAGGGACATAAATATGTGTACAGATATGTAAGGAGTATGATTTTTTTTTCCACCATGATGAATGGTATGGCAAACATAAAAACGTAGATATTCTATTATTTCTCACATTAGGACAGACAGCAAAGCCCAAAGGCTCATCCCTTCCAGTGTCATAAATACCTCACTGGCAAGCCCCCAGCCCTAGGCCCTGGGGGTATTTAGGCCATTGCCTAGGACATCAGGCTGGCCGAGGTGTAATACCCACATGTGGCATATTGAAACACACATCCCTTCTTGAGGAATGGGGCTAATGTGCAGAACTCTTATATCCAAAGAACTTTCTAGAAGGTGAATCCATGAATGACATACATGTGACCAGTGGAACAAAGGTTCCTGACTGGGTAGATGTACATATTTCCAGTGCTTTCCAAACTGTTATAAAACGCACCCCTCGCATTCCCCTCCTCGCCACCTTCCCTCAAAGAGCACCCACAGCCTCCATCTCCCGGGCCCAGAGTTACTCCAGTGCTGTCACTCACAGCTGGTGCAACTGGTAAACTCGATTAAGCTCCCATCAACTCGTCGTGTTGCATGAGAGACCGCAGTCAGCCTCCCGACAACAACTGTAAAATGTCTCCCGATGGTTAACACAGCACATCAAAGTTAGTATTCAAAGGCTTCAGTCAATCTGAGAAATACAGATCTCCCACAAAAGCATGACATCACCCCACAACCTCAGCTGCCAAGGCACCTCTGCAAACTTTTGTTTCAGAGGGCTGCGAGGGGGAAGACTTTGGGCTTCCAGTTGATGAGCAAACACACACTCACACTCACACTCACACACACACACACACACACACTGACACTCTCTCTCCCCCCCCTCCATCTCCTCCAGCAGACGCAGAGTTTCTCTTCCCTGAGGAAGGAGACGCATTTGGTGGTGGGCCTGGAGTGAGCACAGATGTGAGTCTCCTGTGCCTCAGAGCTCGGGCCCCGGCTGGGTTCACCCCTCATGTTGCTCCCTTGTCCTCACTGCCATTCCTTTACTTCTATTTCTTCACCTCCGTGGAAACACGAACGGGACCTGGCTTCTCTACGTCACATGCAAGCGAAAAAAATACAAAGCCGAACGTGAACTGTTTCACATTCCCCAATATGGAAGATCTTTAACATTTGTGCCAGCCAAGGGTGGTCAGGAGAGCCGGGTGGGGACTGTTCCACGCCTCCGGACTCAGGAGGACCCCACAGGCTGCAGCATGAGCTGGGGACCAAGGGGCAGGATGACATGAGACCTCCTTTCTGGGAGTCACAGCCCTACCTGTTGACGACATTTAGTAGAACAAATCACTACTGCAGATGTTTGGGTTTTTTTGTTTTTTTTTCTTTTTTCTTTTTTCACTAAAGCCCTACAAATTTATTTTCAGATGCAAAGCACATTCCTGCCTGACCTGTGCTCCTTCGCATAAATATTCCTAAAGGAAATTGAGGATGCTTAGAAAGAGCTGGTGTGGGGTGGGGGAAATGGAGTCTGAGCTACAAGAGAGAGAGCTCAGTAAGTGGTAAACATGGCGATCAGTCCAGGAGTACTGGGGGACCATGAGCTTGGAGACCCACTGCAGGAAAACTAAACCCCTGCTAGGATCTTCTCCATTGTTCTGGCTATGTGAAAAGGATAGGATTGTCAGGAAACCTTCAGAAGGGGAAAGATATAGGATTTTCAACTTCTGGTGTCCTAGATCAAACCAGATGATAATAAAAACCCTATTGTCTACATAAAGGCATTATTCTGCTGCACCGGCACAGAACATTTACATTAAAACATAGTGACAAAGGTAACAAGCCACAGACATTTTTTTTAACATTGGGCACACTCATTGGGGCTGAGGGATACTCAGGCAAAGTGACATCTGGCGGTGAGCTAGCCAAGGCTGACCCCTGTGCACCTCAAGAGTGCAACCCCTCTACTCCTCAGCCGCAGAAGCCCACTGCCAAGAGCGATGTCGCAGCACTGTCCCCGGGGCTGGTGGGTCCCGTCCAGTGCCCGTGCCCATCCTGTCTTCTCCCACAGTAGAGATAAAGGGGCTGAGGCTCTCGCAGGTTAAACCCCAGAACACAAGTCTCAAAGTAGGAAAAAGGCACCTCGATAGTGATTTCCTCCCTCCGCCCCACCAACTCCAGCTTTCCTGGCAGATCGTGCTGCCCCTCGAACGTGTATGTTTCAGGTCACATGCTCGTGTCGGTCACGCATTTTCCACCCCTGCAAATAAGCGCTCACGAGCCCGACATACGGATCCGGACAAACCACTCCTATCAGGACAGCGGCGGCCACGCACGTAGAGCGTCGCCTTCCAGCCATCATGTGGGCAATTTACACTCTCACGCAATCCCTTCTTACTGTGCGGCGAGGGCCAAGGTCCAGAGAAGCAATTCAAATTAGACCTCAGGTTTATGGAGATTCTTAACATAGTTATAAATATTCAAATCAGGGCTGGATCTTGGCAGGATTTTTCTAATTAAAATTTCATTCAAATTAAATCAGCCACATTTTGACAGACACAGGAGACAAAAAGCTTTGTGGTTTTGTGAGGGATTTTTTTTCCCCCCAACTAATCAAAAACATGGCTAATGTAATAAGAGCGGGGGGGGGCGGGAGGGGGGAGAGGACTCAGTCCTTGCTGGGGGCAGCGATGCACGAGCGGCGGAGGGAGGCTGCAACCAGAAGCCAGTGCGTTCCCGAGCTAACATCATTCCAGACCTGCCTATTAAAAATCTAAAAGTCAACAGCCTCTCCCTGGAGGCTGGAGCTGCCACAAGCAGTATTTTTAAAAAAGTAAAACTTGATACCATCATGAGCGAACGACTTGGGATCATTTGCATCTGAGTTCGATCCCAGATTAAGCCTTCAAAACACAGCTGCCAGCCTCAAATTTGCAAATACAGATACAAATTTCCTTTTTATAACAGTCAGACTTGTAAAAGGCAAACAAAATAGACAATACACCACTTAGAACATCTCCAGCTAAGAAAGGAAAAAAAAAAGCCATTCCAAGATCCAAGGCAAAATACCTACTTTTCATGGTAAAACAGCTTTATTCATTTCCACTTCCTCTACCAAACACAATTTAAACTGCACATAATTTTTGCTATCAACCCCTCTCCTACAGACTGTAACAGCTAAAATGCCAGTCTGTCTCCAACATAATTAAACAAAATGTGCAATCTTCTAAAATCTGTGAATAAACAATATAAGGCAAAATAAAAGACCCAGACAAAAGAGTACGCTGAGATCAATCGTCAAGCTCTAATCTCCTGACATCCCCCACCAAGGAGAACTTACAGAATCCACTGTGGCACAGAAAATAATACTTGGAGAACTTAGCAAGGACGAGGGTGTTGGGGGCCGGACAGGTGAGGACCCTCACTGGGAGTGCAGAGGGGATGAGCTTTACCCCGTACACCAGACCAGACAAGATGGCCTGATGGCGGCTGCTAGAATCTGCCATCAGGCTGGGAAGGCAGCTCAGGAGTTCCGACAGCCCAGCCTGGACTCATGGGGATGGGACTAAGGATGAAACAGAAGTAAAGGATGAGATGTATTACATGAGTTCGCTAATGCTACCCAGACAAAGGACCACAAAAGGAGTAGCTGACACAACACAAATCCCTTGTCTCACAGTTCTGGAGGCCACAAGTCCAAGATCAAGGGGCTGGCACCGCCATGCTTACTCTGCAGGGGCCAGAGAAAGGTCTGTTCCAGGCCCCTCTGCTGGCATCTGGTACTTCCTTGGCTCGTGGCAATGCACCTCCGGCCTCTGCATGGCTTTCTCCCCTGTCTCCAGACCTGCCCCTCGTGTAAGGACAGCTGTCATACTGGGTCAGGGAGCCAGTATCATACACCAGTATGATCTCCTCTTAACTAATTACATCTACAGTGACCCTATTTCCAAGTAAGGTCACATTCGGAGGTAGTGGGGATTAGGACACCCAACAAATGAATTGTAGAAGAGACACAATCCAACCTGGAACATGTATGAAGGATGTGGTTATCCAATTGGACAGTAACTGATCGTTAACTCCAACACACTATCAGCTCTGGGAGAGCAAGGAGTTGTCCTTTTTACGATGCATTTCAAGCTACATGCCTTCTAGAACTCTCCTTTGGGAAACCATGACAGTGGTGGTGGTGGGGAGGCGAGGGTGGGGGAGCCGTGGGGAGGGGGTTAGGATGCACAACCAAGCATGGTCTTTGCGGCAACAGAGACCTGAGCTCCAATTCTGACTCGGCCACTTAAGAGTGTGTGCTTCGGGGCACACTGCTTAACCTCTCTGAACGTTTGTCTCCTTCTCTGTAAAATGGAGAATGCAGTATCAACCTGACAGGTTTGTAGTGGGGATTACATGAGATGACACGAACAAAGCAAGTGTCCTACCCAGCTTATGTCACGTGGGGCCACCAGCATCCATTAAATCACCTCCCCTGTCCCTCTCCTGCTTCTCTCTTAAACCCTGAAAGCAAGGTATCTCAAAATCAAGTCATTGTATTTTACTTTTAATTATACCATGCAGATTTTCTTTTTTCTTTTTCTTTTTTTTTTTTTAAAGATATTTATTTATTTATTTGACACAGAGAGAGAGATCACAAGTAGGCAGAGGGGCAGGCAGAGACAGAGAGAGGGAGAAGCAGGCTCCCTGCTGAGCAGGGAGCCCGATGTGGGGCTCGATCCCAGGACCCTGGGATCATGACCTGAGCCGAAAGCAGAGGCTTTAACCCACTGAGCCACCCAGGCACCCTACCATGCAGATTTTCTAAGCACAAACACAATACAACACCATCGGCTCAGATTACCTGGCCCTTATTTACAGCAGAAGTAATTGTTTTAACGCAATTAGCTTTTAGCAGTGTTGGAAGACAAGCTAACTGATTTTTTTTTCCACCCAAGGGAGCTCTGATTCATGACTTCCAATGTCTATTCAGTGTAGTATGAAAGAAAAATGGCTTCTTGTTGCCCTTAGTTTTCTTAGTGCCTCTTTTTTATAAGCAAATAGGGAGGCCTAAGAATAAAACCCAAAGATGCAGCCAAAAGGGGACGAGGTAAGACAAAGCAAAATAAAGCGAAACTAACAACAAGAACAAAAATCACTTTCTCCTTCCTGCACTGCCCCGCCCCTCCCCAGCAAGATTAATTCCTCAAAATGACTCTTCACGTTATTTTGGTCCTTGAATATTTTTTCAAATAGTAGAACATAAGGTTGCATATTTATAACATCTTAACATCTGGGCAGTGCACCTCTTTGATTTCATCCTGTAAACTGAAAGAAGTATTAGACATTTGGTTCAACAACACCTGCAGAAATATCTCTATGCAACAAACACGCATTACAATTTGGGGGGTTAGAAGGGTCCTAGATGTGAAGTAAGAAGGACATCATCTGTCCTGTCTCCCCACCAATTTTCCTGCGGCTTTATTTTTGCTCATTGTTACACATGTTCCATAGCGCACACGCTGTCAGAGAGAAACAGAGATGAAGGGCATGGCCAAAGGACAGCAATCCTGTTTCGAGAGTAGGTAGAATTTTAATATCAGGAAGAAGTTGTTTGACCAAAACAAACCTAAGAGCAAACTGCTATGAGCCTCACTGGGAGAAGGATGGGACTTGGGGCTATGGAACCGGTGTGAAGTCTGGTGCCCTTTCCCTTCCGTTGGCCATGAAGCCAACATCTTTCTGACCACAGCCTTCTCTCCCAGGGAGGGACAATGCTAGCAAATAATGCCCTCCCCAGTTTCGGGCAGCTATGAGTTCCCAATGAGATGGCAAACATTCAAACACTTTGAAAAACACCACAAACATGTAAAAAAAAGTTTTCTAGAAAACAAAAAAAGCTTTTGATCTACAGAAAAAATAAAGGAATGAAGACACTTGGAAACCAGAGAAAGGCTCTTAGACAAAGGTTCTTATTTCACACCTCTTGGAAAAAACAGTTAATCAAACAAACACACTAATGAAACAAGGTTAGGAGGGATATTTCCCAACCTACTCTGAAAAATGACCAAGACCAAAGTCTTCATAAAGATGAGAGGCATCTTACTTACACCCAAGAGCCTAAGGAAAAATCAAGGAACTAACAACAAGTGAAAATACGAATCATCGGTTCTCCTATGTGAAGTAAAACTCAAGACAATAGATTTTTGAAGGAGCAGGAACAGCCTTGGGAGCAGAAGGCGGCGAGTTCCAGCTTTTTCCATGCTAACAGCTTTTCTTTCTTATTAATGTGGAGCCGAACTGCACTACTGATTGGACACTGGGGAGAGTTCAGCCCTAATTGTTCGACCAATAAAGGCAAGTTGAAATGATCTGTTGGCATCATAGCATGGGTAAACAGGTTCGTCTGATCGGCCATTAAACCATAGAAACAACTGTCCCCAGGTCCTGTTTTGGTATATGGTTGGTACCAACTAGGTCAGTCTTGTCCTGGGCGTCCCAAGCTGGTTGTTTTTTCTGCAAAGCAATCCGGAGATGAACAAAAGACCAAACAAAAAAAGAAAAAGAGAGAGAAAAAGAAAGGAAGAAAGGTAATTTCTGCTCTCCTCTTTAATAGCCACACAAGCCCTTTTACATTCTGCTTCCAAGTCCATGCAATAAAGGCCTCTTTAGTATCCCCTAATAACTCCATTAAAAAGCTTATGCTTAATCACACAGTTAACATTTTCATGTGGAATTGGTTCCCTGGCCTCCCCCCCACATCTGGATTCCCAGCTCCCCACCTCACACAGCTAAACATTTCCCATTGATTAAAAAATGCTGTTCGTGCAACTTTACTATCATCGGTGGTTAAATATAATTAACTCAGCATTTCAACAAAAGAAACTGGATCAAATTGCTCTGCAATTTTGGGTAAGAAACAGGATTTCTTCCCACTGTGTACAGACTAAACCAGGAGCAGCAGGACAGATCTGAGAAGTTAATAACACATCTCAAACAGAAGTAGGGGAAAGTACATTAATTACTAGGTAATGGATATCAACACTGCAACTAACTACAATTACACATGCTTAAGTGACCCGGGGTGTAAACCGATCTTAGAGAACGCACGCCATCCTCCTCTTTTTTTTTTTTTTTTTTTTTTTTTTTTTTTTTAAATAAGATGGGTTACGTGGGCCTGCTCTGAACCCAGAGACAGGCAAGTCATGGTGACCACTGGCAGGGAGGCTGCGGAGACTGGGTGGGATCGTCCAAGGTCCAGCTCCAAAGAACAGTTGTGAGCTGGAATTCCAAACCTGTGTTTACAAAAGCAATGGAAGTGAACAGAGCAAAAGGACAAGAGACCAAAGACCAACAGAGGCCAGAGTACAGAGATCCAGGCTCTGAGAATGCAGTCTGATGAACCACGCGCTGGGCATCTCCCGCACAAAGCCATGCGTTCCAGAGTCCTCCAGGTGAATTCCGATTAACCTGTGTTTCCGGCCCGATCTGGAAGAAGCCTTACTTGTCCAATTCAATTTTATTTTTATTTTTTTATTTTTAAAGATTTATTTATTTATTTGACAGACAGTGATCACAAGCAGGCAGAGAAGCAGGCAGAGAGAGAGGACGCCGAGCAGAGAGACCATGACCCGAGCCGAAGGCAGAGGCTTTAACCCACTGAGCCACCCAGGTGCCCCGTCCAATTTAATTTTAAACACAGCTCTGAATTCAGTTCCATTTCCTTTTAGCTATGGAAAAATGGGTTCTGTGAAATTCTGCCTTCATGGTCCCACTACACTCTAACTTATCTATACCGTTTCTAGAGAAGTTCTAGAACGAGTGCCTAGAGATCTGGTTCAACTTTTCAAAGAAGAAAAACCCAAGCTGTTGGATAAAAACACCACCACACATACACACACACACAGAGCCTACCTATCACTCTAGATTAGGAAACCACAGCCAACAGGTCACACTAAGTCAGTTCTAGGAAAGTCTGCCTATAATGGCGGCAGAGCGCCGAAAACTCGAGTCCCATTTACATTGGGGGTTTGAGTCGTGTGAACCCCAGGCAGAGGCTGCTCCCCACATGGTGTGAATGCAGGGAACGCATGCTCCAGGCTGGAGGGGCCCAGCCTCCCTGCCGGAGCTACCCGAAAGTTCCTGCACCCCACTAGCTTGACTCCCACACCCCCCAGGGGCTGGGCTTCAGTGGCGAGGTTTGGAATGAAGGCTTCTAGTAACTGCTGAATGTTGAGTAAGGTTTTGGTGAAAACATTTACAAAAAATCATTCGCCGCTGTGAAATAGTGGGCGGTAGTTGCCATGGTAACCTGGCGCCCACCCTCTCAAGGAAGCCTGTGGGGAAGGGGCCTGAGCCACTGTCTGACCAAAGTCAACCCCAGATGAAGGGTGCTTGTGGGGGGGAAGGCCTTGGAAGATGGGTCCCCTCACGGCACCCCAGACTGTGGGGCTCTGTAATGCTGCTTTTAAATCACTTAGAAGCACAGAATTTTGTCCAAGAACGGAAGTGAGGAGGCTTAGAAAGATGAGCCTTTTCCAAAGGGAGGCAAATCCGACCCAGCGACTAACAGGGAGAGCTCGGGGTCCTGGCGTCTTTATGCAGGTAGGGATGTGTTCCCCGACGGCGCCTCTGATTACAGCAGGATCAACACCGTGTACTCATCATGTCCCATAGGTTCCTGAGCATAGCTATCCGGACTGCAGCCTTCTTCAAGTGCGAGTCAAAACCCAGCGTGTCAAATTCCAAAGAGCCAGAAATCAAATTTGTGTTGACAGAATGACGAATGAGCAAGTGAATCCTGTAAGAAGCCATTTTGAAGTCTGCGATCTGATCTAACCCAGCTGAACTTGTGTCTTACTTAAAAGTTCTATAAAACATTATATGTTTTTTTTTGTTTTGTTTTGTTTTTTGCCTCTGTGGAGATGGTATTGTAAGGTTTATATAAAGTAAGATAGAATCGACCTTTTTTTTTTGTCTCATGACTTGCCAGAGGTAGAGCTCCAGATTTCCTTCTAGAAAAGTTCCGGGTCATGAATCTGAGGATCTGAAAGGCGCCTGCATTATCCAACAAAGTCATTTTTTGTCACCTTCCTTTGGTAAAGCTGCGGTATAAAAACAACCTCTATCAATGCACCTGCTTTGTGAATGGAAGGTGAATGGAAGTTAAAGGTTGAAGTGACCCACCCAAGGTCATACAGCCATTCTACTGATTTGCAAGGGCACAGCAGCCCTTCGGCGGATGCCCTGATGTGGAGATAGGCAGAACCCGCCGGGAGGCTCTTTATTCTATCACTGTGTTTTTCTATGGCTTCTCGGGGTCCTGCATCTGCAAATTCCCTCCACATAACTCGCCCGAGCAACCAAGCTGCAAGGCGTTGAAAGCCCAGGACCATGGCTGTGATCCAGGCCCTGTGTTCAGGCTCCTTCCTCCTGCTACTGCCTTTTTGCTATTTTTCTGATCATTATCACCTCTCCCAGGGAGAAGGAGGGGAATATGAAAAGGCCTGGAAACGCATCAGTCCATTTTGCTACTTAGGAGCGGTGGGAACAGAGCAGCAGGCAAGAAGGCAGTGTAGGTCCTGGTGGTCTTCACACGAGAGCTGAGTGAGCGGCCACGGGGGAGTTCAGGCAGCCGGGGCGTCTCTCAAGCAGGCCGAAACCAGAGGCTACCTGGTATTCATTTGGTGGTGGGTGATGGACTCCTGAAGATGGGGGAAGACACCCCACACAGACGACAGTCTGTGGGGTCAGAGACCAAGGCTACACCAGTCCCAGCTCCGACCAGATGTAGCAGAGGTTCAAACTTCGTTCTCTAAGGAGCCGTTTCTAAAATTAACCCCAAGTCTCAAAATGGTGATTCTCGGTGCTTCCTGGTCTCCACTGTTTGTGAGACAGGTAGGGAGCCTGGGGCTCAATCAGAAGAGAGTAAATGAGTCTACTCGGGGCCCAGAGACCGCATGTGAGATTCTGATCTTGGCTCTAGAAGGACCCTTGGAAGTTAATTTTCTGAACTAGCACTTCTGAGATCTATTGGTTCTGCCCAAACCCCTCTAAGAGGACAGACGTGGTTCTGCTTAATTTTCTTCCTCTTTCTCTTTTAAGCAAGGTAAAAGCATCAATTACTGTTCATCATTCTAACTTAACATCTAATTCTACTGATAATCTTCAGGCTCCTGACTCAGGCTTTTCTCCTCTTTTGTACTGTTTCTCCCCCCACGATGGTAAAATTTAAAACCTGCTTCTCTGTTTCTACTTAGGGGAAATACATAATTGGGCTACTGGCAGGTAAAAGACCAAAACATATCAATGTTAGGAATTGTAGGAGCAACAGTAAAGAAAGGGCGATCACGGGCATTTATTTGCTGGCCGCGGATAAATGAAAGGGTACTGTCCTCGTGAGGAAACAAGTGTCCTATGTCAAGCGCTAATAATCTCTGGTGGGACACTTTGAATCACTGTGTAGCTGGCTTTCCTGCCTCTGGTGTCTTCTCCCTCCACTCTGTGCTACACACACCCATGGCACTGATCTCTATGAGAAACCGTGCTGGTCTTCTATCCAATGACTATCTGTTATCCTCCATGGCCTTCAGGACAAAAATAAGTAAATGAGCAAACAAATAAATAAAAACAAAACAAAGCAATAGCAGACTTGTAAATTCCCAGACCTTTTCCAGTCTGGGTCTATTTCCTCTTCCTGACTTGGTTTTCCTACAGAAATCCTCCCTGTCCAACCTCACAAGACCTCTAAATGTCTTACGCTTTCCCCCGATGAGTCTGTGTTTGTGCAGTTACTTCTATACACCGCTCTGTCGATCTGACCGTCTCATTTCTGAGCCCCTCTATCTTGGGGAAGGGAGGTCCCCAGGGGTGCTAAGGTGGGCTGACGGGGGGAGGGGTTATTTCACAGAGGCCTTTTCTTTAGCTGCTGTCCTCAGCTCAGACGGACACGTTTGGCCCTGCTTGGCAGTGAACAAGCCATGGGTCCCCTTTTCCACTCTCAATTCAAGTGAGGTGCTAAGCGCCCACCGCAAATCCAGCACACCAGAGGCATCTGGTCTAAGACAATGCGCTCTCCATGAGAGGAGTATGTAGTGTTCCATTCGGCCGCGGGAGGTACCCACATTCACTCTGCGTACCGGGATTCTGAGGTCTCCTGAGGCCACTATCAGGTCCATGATGGCCCGGGGGGGGCAGTGGGGTGCTCTACGACCCTGTCCAGTGGCCACACGGCAACATACCAAGGAGAGGATCTTGCAGGTGTCTCTTCCCCTAGCACCTCGCACTTCACTTTGGAAATACTTCTCACATTTTTCCCCATCCTACCACAGACTCTAGGATGCCAAGGTCAGCAAATGTTTGCACAGCTCTGTATCCTCAGCAGTTGGCACGGCGCCCGGCATATTAACAAAACTTATGACTTTAGGGCAATTGAACCTTGACATTTTCTTCCTTAAATCAGCCGGCTATGAGCAAAACTTTCCCTTAACTCTACTCTAGGTTTTTACTTCTCATCTAGCCTGTGGCCCACAACAGGCAGAATGCTCAAAATACCTCAGAATTCAGGGTGCCAGGGTGTCTCAGTTATAAGCATCTGCCCGAGGCTCAGGTCATGACCCAGGGTCCTGGGATGGAGCCGGGGGTTAGGCTCCCCGCTCAGCAGGGAACCCGCTTGTCCCTCTCCCTCTGCTGCTCCCCCTGCTTGTGCTCTCTCGCACTCTCTCTCTACCAAATACATAAAATCTTCTAAAAAAGTACAACCTTCCTCCCTGGCAAGCAAGGGGCACGCTGCCGACTGGCTCTCTGGGGCAGGACTGGACACAACCCTCCCTTCAGAATATCACCTCTCTGACAAGAGGGGCCTTGTCTCTGATGAGTTACCTCCCACGACACTTCGGACAGCCGCCCAGAGCAGAACCTCAGACCAGCTCTTCACCTCCTGCCTCTGAGGACCAGTTCAACAGAGAAACCCAGAGAGGTCAAAACCGCAACGTCCTATTTTCCTGGGGGTCAGAAAAAGGTCCTCATGGAGACAAAAGCATAAGTCTGCGTGGCTGACCAGGCTGAAGAGCCAGGACTGACACAGAAGAGCAGCATGAGTGATTTTTTTCTCCCCGGAGTGTCCCTGCCTCCTTGTGGTATTTACTTTACAGAAAGATAGAGATTTGCCACAGACTAAGAAAATTACATCCCTGACTCCAATGCCCAAGAATCCCTTTGGCTTTTCTTTTGGGAGGCAAGGAGATTTCTCTCCAGCTGGAGAATGTGGGTAGAGGCGTGAGGTCGCCGATGAGGCAGGAGGCAAGTTCTCCCCAAGCTGGGGTGCTCTGCCCCAGCTGCACAGTAATCCCCATGGGAGGCGGGAAGGTACGGATGCCTGGGCCCGGCCCCCCGGCCAGCAGAATCGGAATGTGTGGGGACAGGGAGGGCCTGAGGAATGGTTCGTGGTCCAGGTGACTTTCACACGCAGCTCAGGTCACGAGCATCTCTCCCTGAGCCGAGACCCATCTCAAACCTTCATGTGGACTGTGTACCCCCATGTCCACTAGGGTGGCGTGTTGAGTCATTCATAAGCCGGGTTTCACTGTGGCCTTGGCCTTGTGTGCTGCCAGCAGAGATGTCCTAGGACTATAACAACAAATGGAACAAACAGGGCCAAATCCAGTAATATTTTTGGTGGAGACAAACATGTGGACAGCCCTAGGTTCATTTTCTTTCTTTCCACATCACATTATGGCTACCTCTGCCCAGCCACTCATCTTGATTTTGAAAAGCCATTAGGAACTATTTTTTCCCTGTGTTATTTGTTCAAGGAAGAGTGATGTCATGGGCTAGCTTTCTCTGTAATTTAGAAAAGAAAAAAAAAATGCGTTCTTGCATTTTCAGGCTCAGTAGCAGCTCCTGGGCCAGGACAGGGCAGTGGGAAAAGAGTGGGCAGTTAGCGGAGAGTGCCTCCGTCTCCCCGCTTCCGTGTGAGCCCCCAGACCCGGCCGCTGGATAGACACATGCCTCGGCTCCTATCGGCAGCACCGGCCAATCCGGCCTGGGCCAGGATTTTGTGTTTTAACAAATAAATGACAAAACAAGGGATGTGTTTCAGATGACTGGAAACCAAGCAGACCAAGCGGTTGCTGTAATATCGTGTTTTGATATTTTTAGCTCCGATTGCAAACGCTCAATTACAGTAGGAATCTGGACCCATTTCCTTCAGCAATTGCCTCGTAACACACCACAACCATCTCAGGCGGCTCCTCCTCCCTGAGGAATGACAGCTTGAAATCACAGATCGCGCCGAAGCAAAACCCCGCAACGGCTAGCTTGTTTGTCTGACGGAGAGGATCCTGACTTCCTAGCACAACACCCTTGACTTCTTGAAAACACCTCGGACGGCAGTTTACCTGACAGTCGTGCAGGTGACACAGCGTTTGCAGGAAGCAACCCGAGGCGAGGTTGCAGGGGAAAGATCAATGCAGGGGAAGGACGGTGCGACCAGCTGCTCCCTGGCACGGGAGACCGCGGAAGCCCGGCTCCCCTACGGAGCCCAGCCGCAGGCTTGCCTCCCCGTCGGTTCTGCCACAAGCCGCCCACCATCAAGACACTCCGGTTCCTGCTGAAGGATGGAGCAAGAGAGGCTGGGGGGGCGGGGGCGGTGGTCGTGAGCCAAACCAATAAGCGTTTCCTCTGCTACATCCTCAGGCCGAACGGGCAAGCGTGGTGACCTTCTTTACTAGTTTAACCTCCTCACCGCATTCAGTAGGTAGATAGATTTTATGCACGTTTATCTACTGATAAGTGCACTAAATGCTGAACAGACATTTCTGCAAGAAGACATGTAAATGGCCAACAGATCTGTGAAAAAGTGCTCCACATCACTCAGCATCAGGAAATACAAATCAAAACCACAGTGAGACACCACCTCCCACCAGTCAGAATGGCTAAAATTAACCAGTCACAAAATGGCAGGCGTTGGCGAGGATGTGGAGAAAGGGGAACCCTCCTACACTGTTGGTGGGAATGCAAGCTGGTGCAGCCACTCTGGAAAACAGCAGCATGGAGGCTCTTCGAAAAGTTGAAAATAGAGCTACCCTACAACCCAGCAATCACACTACAGGGTATTTACCCTAAAGACACAAATGTAGGGATCTGAAGGGGCATGTGCACCCCAATGTTTATAGCAGCAATGTCCACAATAGCCAAACTATGGAAAGAACCTAGATGTCCTTCAACAGATGAATGGACCAAGGTGTGGTATATATCTACAATGGAATACTATGCAGCCATCAAAACCCACAAAATCTTGCCATTTGCAATGATGTGGATGGAACTAGAGGGTATTATGCTAAGTGATATAAGTCAATCAAAGAGGGACAATTATCATATGATCTCACTGATTTGAGGAATTTGAGAAACAAGACAGAGGATCATAGGGTAAGGAAGTGAAAAATGAAGCAGGATAAAATCAGAGAGGGAGACAAAGCTTAAGAGACTCTTGGTCTCAGGCAACAAACTGAAGGTTGCTGGAGGGAAGGGGGGTGGGAGGGATGGGGTGGCTGGGGGATGGACACTGGGGAAGGCACGTGCTATGGTGAGTGCTGTGAATTATGTAAGACTGATGAATCACAGACCTGTACCCCTGAAACAAATAATACATTATATGTTAATTTAAAAAGCACTTTAGTGCATTAAAAAATACACTTTTTAAGAGACTTAAACTGATTACAAGATTGCTCAGTCTTAGAAATGAGCTGTGCAAAGAGGATAAGAGAGTCAAGATAAGGAAGCCCAAATATTTTTGATAATTCTGTAACCACACACTTGGCAGTGGGAACCCACACCAGCATGGGGTTTAGCACAAACAGCAAGTAAAACAAAGGATTTTGACTCTATCGCATGATGTCCTCCAACTTTAAAATGCCATATGGGGAGAAGGGGAAGAAATTAAACATTCTGAAGAAATAAAACCTTTCGAATTAACATTTTAAAAACTGACCAAGAAAGCCCCTAAAGTGTATATAATCTTCATTTTATAAGATTAAAGGAATTGTCTATTTGGGGGCTATTTTAATTCCTTGCTCTCTTTTCTCATAGATTTTTATTTTCTAACACAGACTGTGTGTGTAGACCAAGATCAAGTGTAATTTGCCGATCCTGCCCCTCAGCTGTCTTGTCCGCTGGACTCTGCCTGTGTCCCAGCGATGGAGCGGACCCAGGTCCAGACATAAGACATGGGGGTGGGGTATCTCAAAGGCTAAGAACGTATAGTTTAATCCCAACTCTCAAAAAGCCCTTAGAGGAACAGTCTGGGAAGCAGACAATGCCCAGACAGAATTTATGGTTGATTTAACCTTGTAAAAATTCCCTGGGTCAGCAGAGTCCAGTGTGCTTCGTGGTACAATCCGGAATGCATTCCTTCCAGAAACCGCACTGTATAAGCAGAACCCTCCGTGACCCTCTTTGTTTGGAGCTGGGACAGCCATCTGCAACTGCAGAAGCCATCATTGTGAGTGCCCATGATGAACACCTAGGGCAACCACCGGCCAACAACACGGGCAGTTTCCAACAAAAAAATTCCGAATGCCAAGTGGGGTTGAGGCTTTGCATTGGCTGCTATTGGCAGAAAATTAAACCAGCTCAGGGGAAGAAACGTCTGGAGTTTCTCTTCCTTGCAGATCGCTAACGCCGGTTCTGAGTCTTTCCTAATTCCCGCAGCACCCTACAGTTCCAAGTTCACTCTCACTGTGCAAGATGTGGGATATTGTAAGTGCCAGGAAGACGGAGTCCCATAAAAGGGGCCCTCAGACTTCCTGTCTTGCCATTGGAACCGTCCCACGGAAACTGGGGCAGCCGGTAAGCCAGGGTGCAAGGGAGCTAGAGGCAGCGAGATCTCATTCTCTGAAACACGGGGTAGCTCCGTGACCACATTCGTGCTGCCAACTCCAATGTGCTAAGAGACTGTCCAAGGCTGAGTTCCTCAGCTGGGGGCTCAAAGGCTGCCTGAGGGAACCCAGCAGAGTCTGCCTCAGACTCAGGTGTGGCCTCAGGGGCTGACGGAAATAACATGGGCTGCAAACTGGAACCTTCCGCGGACCGCAGTGTCTCTAGGCGCTGGGCACTCATGGCTCTGCCGACACGGTCTTAGCCTCGACAGGTGGGGCCTGTGTCAGGCACAGAGGAAGGAGGAAGCCCCCTGCGGTGATGAGTAACAACTGAGGACTATTAGCGGGCACCTAAAATGTCTTAAAAATCAGATTACTAGGGGCGCCTGGGTTAAAGCCTCTGCCTTTGGCTCAGGTCATGGTCCCAGGGTCCTGGGATCGAGCTCCACATCAGGCTCTCCGCTCAACGGGGAACCTGCTTCCTCCTCTCTCTCTGCCTGCCTCTCTGCCTGCTTGTGATCTCTGTCTGTCAAATAAATAAATAAAATCTTTAAAAATAAAAAAATAAAAAAAAACAGATTACTGAAAGCATCAACTGGAGTTTCTCTCTTAAAATGCATTCAGTAAAAACAACTCCACATAAGAAACAGGTTCACATAGACAGAAAGTCTGAAAGAACAGGTAAATTATTAACTGTAAAAGTCACACTGCAGATGGTTCCGTCTTCTTCACAGTGTCAGGGACGTTTTGCCCAGATGTGGGAGCGACGCTCAGGGGTAGGACACTGGATGGGGAAGCTGGAAGCAGACACTGTGTTTCTGCAGCCGGGTATTTCCCAATCATTAAACATTAATGTATTTCTAATTGATGCCTCACATATCTAAGAAGTTAACTATTATAGAAACGTTTAAGAAATATATCAAATTTAAGTATACAAAACATAGATTATGTATAATTTCTATCTATAAACGGCAATATTCCTGACCACAAATTTGAGAAAATACACAAAAGCAAGTTTTTAAAAGTTACCCTGCTACATTTTACAGATAAGTTGCATCAAGCCGTTGATTATATGAGAGCCTTAACCTTTCGGAGTTCCCACAGGCTTCTATACACGATTCGGAAAAATTGAAGTCACTCTATCCAATAGAGACCCATGCTCGCTCGAAAAAATCCCACCTCACATTAAAAGAGATGGCGAGTTTTAGTTTCCAATTGGAGGCATAGGTCTCTAGAGATAACTATTGTTAGAAATGGCATGCTGCTGTTTATTATTGAAGAAACATATTCCAAATACAAACTTGTTCTATTAGGTAAATACAGGACATTCACTGTTTTGGGTGATGGTGCTTGTCCTATTCACTCAACTCAGCAGAAATATGCCTTGAGTGACCATAATTAACCCAATGAATAGGAGAAGCTCTCATCACTTTCATTCGTCCTATGTCTACTCAGCAGCCATGTTCTGTCCACCTAACGCACTAGGCACTTAATACTGAGAAGGAATCAGAAGCCTGATTTGTGGCCCCTGGAGGACTCCAGAATTTGGCCAGTAGAACCGTAACTTAAAGAGATCATTTTAAAAAGCGACCAAGATAATGCAGAATACACACGGCTGGCCTTACCATAGTGGGGGAACGAAACAGGCCTACACATCTTAATACTCTGTGTACAAAACGGCAAGAAGGTACACCGCGTCCCTGCTGGACACTGATGTGTAATGGCTGCTTGAGGAAAAACACTCACACAATTCAACTGTTAGCATAACTACCCCATTTCTCATGGATCGTCGTTTTTACTTGAGATTACTATTGACAGACAAATGAAGGTTATTTGGACTTGGGTATCTGGAAGACTTTTCTCAAAATTAATGATGTAAGTGGAGGCTGGATAGCTCAGTGGGTTGAGCGCCCTACTCTTGATTTCGGTTGGAGTCATGATCTCTGGGTCCTGGGATCGAGCCCTGTGTTGGCTCTGTGCTCACTGGGGAGTCTGTTTGGAATGCTTTCTCTCCCTCTTCTTCTGCCCCCCCCTTCGTGCATGCACACTCTTGCGCATGCGTGCACAAACACTCTCTCTCTCTCTTTCAAGTAAATAAATCTTTAAAAGAAATAAAAGAAGTGAGCGTGTTATCTTACAAAAAATACTTGGCAGTATTTGCAGCCAATGATAAAATTCAAGCTTTCAAGTGAAAATTAGCATTTTAGAAAACCTGTATCCATCAAGGTAAGTTTAACAGCTTTCCAATACCAAAGACAGCTCTGATGAAATCTTGGTGCTATCATCATAAATAATTTTAAAGTATCATATAATAAAATGTGTCAATATTTGGAAGCTCTGCACGACTCAGTGAACCAATATCTTCTAAATGCCCAAAAGATATTACAAAATCATGCACGAGTAAACGATGCACTCCAAGTGCCAAACCAGTGGATTTTAATGCAATAGAGTGTAAGAAACTGATCTGATAGGATTTCACATTCCACATTGCAAATAACTTTAAGAAGCTGCTGCTTGTCAAGTTTTGATATAATGTTAAAGAAGATCCACAACTATCCCAGAAGTCTATTAAAAATACTTCTCTGCATATTTGTGGGAAGCTGGATTTTCTTCATCTACTTCAATAAGAACAATATAGGACAACAGACGAATGCAGAAGAACCCAGCTGTCTTTTGTTAAGACAGATCTTAAAGAGATTTGCTAAAATGTTAAGCAATGCTGCTCTTCTCATTTTGGGGGGGTGGAAACGTAGTGATTTTTCATACAACAGATTCCTTATGATAATACATAAAGACTTACTACTGCTACCTTTAAATGAGTTAATAAATAAATATTTAATTTTTTAATCTAAGTGTTATTACCATAAGTATTGATTCCTACAGCCAAGATAAATAAAAATGCTTTGGGGAGTGCAGTAATTTTCAGAAGTGTCAAGGAGCTAGAGCCTTAAAAGATTAAGAGCTGATGAGGTAGACAGTGGTTTTATTTTATTTATTTTTTCTACGTTTTTATTTAAATTCCAGTTAGCTAACAAACAGTGTCATACTAGTTTCAGGTGGACAATGACAGTGTTTGGGGTTTTTTGGGGGGGGGGTGTTCGGTTTTGTTTTTTAAAGGCAGAGTTCCAAACAAAGCAATGGAACCTCATGTCTAACTAGAGTGAATACCACATACCAGCAAAGCCAGGGACAAAGAGGACAGAAGGATGCACTGGCCATTGCTCCAAATGGAACCAATATGAACACAACATTGTCATTTATTTGGTTTGTTTGATGTGAAACTAACACTTGGGACATTCTCAGTTTGGTGTGGGCATCTGCTCAGCCATCAAGCATCAGCCGTGTTTCAGTGCTCTAGCTGCTCTGGCCCGGTGGCTCACCAGGACCCTGTGGTTCAAATTCAAGGGCTTCAGGTTTTTAAGCAGAATATGCAGGTGGGTCCCATTTTATTTGTTTTCCTGATCAGGGGACCCTTTTTGTCTTTAAGTCTTCAGTCCTTCTCTCTGGGCTAACCTCGCAACACAGCTTCTGACCTGGACTGATCACAAGTGAAAAGAGGTATGTTTATGCGGGAACACCGGGCACAATCAGGACAGTCCTGGACAAACAAGGGCGTATGGTGGTCCTACTTCTTCCCAGGCCATCACCTCCACATCCGACCGAACCCCCACCCCCCCACTCCCCGGGCATCTACTCTACGCCTCCCACCAGCTCTCTAGAGACTCTGCTTCTCTCTCACTGCAGACCACCGGCCGCCATGTTTCTTTACCTCAACATCTACCCCCTTCACCACGGATTCTTTGTTCTCTTCCGCCTGTTCTTACTCTCAAAGGAGAATGGCGCAGGCTATGTTCTTCTTTGATCTCCGCTTGATCCAACAGGCAGTTCTTTGCTGTAATCTCTCTTCCGCTTTTCTCCTTCCACTGAGCCATGAACACTGTAGTCTTTCCTTTCTCCAGAGTTTTCCCTAGGCCTCGCGACATTGCTCTCTCCCCCCTTCCACCGTCTTGCCTTCTCCTGCTCACGTCACCATGACCGTGTTTCCAAGAGCCTCTTCCTCACGCCCTTAGACACGGGAGCGCCCGAGGTCCTCGGCGTGGCCCTCCCTCCCTTCCCGCTTGCTCCCGGCTGGCGCGAGCTTCCTCTCCTGTGTCATCGCTGTGATGAGCTCTCAAATATGTCCTTCTAGTACTTGTTTCTCTTTTTCTTTAAAGCATCATTTTTAATTTGCCCACCTCACCTGAAAGGGCAGCTGGAAACCTAAATTCAGTACGCTCCACCAGAGGCGTTACCTCCCTTCTTCCTCACCATGCGTCCTCTCTCTCTGTTGGTGTCTGCCTCCCAGGAAGCCTCAACATCTCAGTCTTCCTTTATCCCGTTTCCGTCGCCCTCATACACGTTTCTTCCAGCTGCCCAGTGCTGTTGGCTTTCATCCTAGGCTCTGAAATACCTTCCACATCAATCCCGACTCCCTTTTACCACCACCGTGTCCCCATTTCAGGCCCATGTGTCATGAGCACCCTGCTAGGGAGTGACTCTGATGCGGGAGGTGGAGACGGCCCAGGGAGTCTTTTTTTTTTTTTTTTAAGATTTTATTTATTTATTTGAGAGAGAGAGAGAGAGAGAGGAAGAGCACAAGAAGGGGGAGCAGTAGAGGGGAGGGGGGAAGCAGGCTCCCCGCTGAGCAGGGAGCCCGATGTGGGACTCGATCCCAGGACCCCGGGATCATGACCCGAGCCGAAGGCAGAGGCTTAACCATCTGAGCCACCCAGGCACCCAAGCCCAGGGAGTCTTAAGGGAACGTGTCTACCAGCAAGCTGGGAGCTGAGAGGAGGAGCCAGGAGAGGGACTGGAGGGGAAGGAGACTGAGGGGGAGGCATGCCAGCGGCCCACCATGGGCGGAGTACAAAGAAGGCAGTAGTCCGCAGTGAAGAATGCTAAGAGCAATCAAAGATTTGAAAAATGGAGAAGGAGCATTATGCCCCTTTCATTTGACAGTGAAAGACTATGGTGCCCTTGGAGGAAGAAGGTTCAGTTCATTAGCGTTGTGGAAGACCAGCCTCCAGATGGACTTCCTTCACCTCCATTCTCCTTCAGCAACTCCTTACCTAAGTCAGAACCTAAGTCTGTTTTTCTTTTGAAGATTGTGATTCCGGGACAAGACTAATGACCGTTTTCTGTCCTTCCACCTCCTCTGTCCCGTCAATACCCTCTACAATCACCCTTTGATCTTACGGAGCCATCTGGGGTCACCCATCCTCTGGGTTCGACCGGGCGCCAACTTGCCTACTTGGCCCAGCCCTGTGGCCCAGCCCCTCTCTTCCTGTCCTGCCACACCCAACACGATGTCTGAAGTACCCGCCATGGGCCACCCCTGGGCCAAGCCTTTCGTAATGCATTATCTCATTTAATCCTCTTTCCATGCTTCTCTGGCTAGTTCAGCAAAGACTCTTCGCTTTCCCTCTCCCTAACTCCTGAAGGCCCTCCGTCCCTACTTCCTTAACTGCACCCTCTCTACCAGGTCCTTCCCCTCAGCATGTACACACACAGTCGTATCTTCCACGCTGAAAACCGCAGACGTTTCTTCAACCACTAATTTTCTCTGTGCTAGCCCTCTAAATCATGACTTCTCTTGATGAGCTTTTGAAATAGTAATCTTCGTTCATTACTGCCAATTTCTCACCTCTCACTTGTTTCTTGACTCACTGGAAACCGGTGTCTATTCGCATCATTCCACGAAAAGCATTAACGCGTACTATTACTCCTGCTGGGATGGCGGGGGGCCTGCTCTGGGTCACAGTGCTGGGCCCGGCATCTTAAACTCATTATCTCATGCAATTCCTCTCTGCATTTACCCTAACGATTATTGAGGCAACTGTCTGTCTAATGTCTGCATCCCCTGTGAAAGAAAGGGCCAAGGGTGAGCTCAGCACACACCCCGTGTCTGTTTTCTTCACATTTGTATTCCCAGGCCCAAGCACATAGTAGGAACTCAATAAATATTTGTTGAATTAATAGTTAATACTTGTCCTCATTTAACATGTGAGAAAAGGAAAGCTCAATGTGATTAAATGACTTTCCCCGTGTCGCATGGCGAGCACACAGCCAGCACTCAACCCCATCGTCACCTGTGTTTTCTCCACTCTCTCCTGTGATCATCACCCTCCCTGACCCTCCCTGCCACCTGCATGCATACTCAAGACACACCCCCAAATTGGCATCCTGAGCCCAGGCCCTTCCTCTTGGCCCCAGACTAACACATACCACTGTCCGCTTTAAATTTCCACCCGGAAGTCCACCTCTAGCTCTCCCAAACCTGCACTTTCACCTGCGGTGTTGTCATCTACTCCGATATCCCAGCCAGAACCCTGGGAGACCTCTTCTCCATCACATCCATCACACACGCACCCTCCCACCCCAGCAACTACATCCTGTCCTTTCTCTTTAAACACCTCTCCATCTAACCTTTCCTCCCAACCGTCATACTGTTGGAGTCCCGGCTCCTGTGGAACTCACCAGGAGGACCAGCACTTGTATCTCTCTGGTTTCCTTACCTCTGGCTCGACCGTCTAGCAATCATACTTCTCACTTATATCAGAGACGTCTTTATAAAAGCACGAATCTGCTGGTGCCCTTTCCCTTCTTAACACTTTGCACTGGCTTGCTCTCCCAGGTTATGCCACAGTCAAGCAAAAGCTCCTAATACAGCCTACAAAGAGCTTGGGGGGTTCATTGTGCCTCTGTCCCCCATCACTCCTCAGGCGTGAGCCATGCCCTGGGCACACTGAGTTGCTCGCAGCTCCCTCCCCCACCGTGCTGCTTCTGATCGATCGCTGCTGCCTCTGCACACACTTTCTGTTCTGGAAGGCATGCTTTTCTTCCTTGTGATCTTTCTCACAAACTCCTAGATACACTGCAGAATGCACCCTCCACAACCAAGCCCTTCCAGGTCCGCACAGCCCGCTCTCAAGCTCCCACGGACCATGATGCTGTCCGTACAGGGTGTGTCAATTCTTTGTGTATTTGCCATTTGCTGCTCATTGTAAGTTCCTTAAGGGAGTGACCGACATTTTTTCCCTTTTATGTTCAGTAGCTAGTGGCAATGGTGTCCCATATAGTTTGGTTGAATGAATAAAGGGCAGTTGCAAAGGCTCCCTGGCCCTGTCACTGAGAGCCAGTGTCACAGAGAACATGAGCAAAGGCAAACCAATGTGGCTGCAGAAGGGTCTGGAACACGAGAGCAAAGACCTGTACAGTAAGGGCTCGCTGCTAAGTGCTCTGGGGAGGAGCATACTGCAAGGATGCATTCATGCCTGTTACAGGGATATTTTTAGAACATGCTACACTGACTTACTTCGCTTGGAGAAGAGAAAATGCCACAGGCATGTGCGGTGGTTATCGTTCCCATTGATTAAAAAAAGGAGTGGGAAGCATAACGCCAGCAGCAAAGATCCACGGGGGCAGTATGGAAGTGATGCCGCCAGTCCACGAGGGGTCTCTGCAGCCTTGACACTTAGATCCGGTCTGCCAAAGCTCGGCCTGCCTACCACCCCATGCATGGGGTATGTCAAGCCAGAAGCCCTGAGCTCTGACCCCGGAAATAATTCACAGAGCTACTTTGCTATCTCCAGTCACCAGTGAGGGATGCTTTCTGACAGCTCGGTAAAAAGATCTGAAATTTCTGGCTGCTTCCAACTATGTCTTCTCTTTCTCTTCAACCCACTCCAAATCTGCATTTAGACGATCTACTTTTAGTGTGTGCCTCCACTGGAAGGCTGCATGGGGCAGGAGTGTTTTGCCCAGAGTTAGGGGTGCCCAGACACCGAGTGCCTCTTCTCTGTCCCTGTCACCTCCCACTCCCTGAGCCTGTGCCCCTGCTGAGGATCCTTATGCTTTAAGGGTAAGGACGCTTTTGTGGCCTTCCAACATCCCCTTTCCATCCTTCACAAGTAAGCTGCTGAGCCCAGTAGGGGCCCATGGGCTCTAGTTGCACACTCATTGCTCTCTGGGGGAGAAGACTGGATCACAGTGACCAAGGAGAGGGACAGAGCTGAGTAAAACGGGTGGCCCAGAGCTGCTGGCTTAGGCATGTGTCTTCCAGCAAAACCTTGCCCCTGTGCGAAGAGCCTGCCATCAACGTTGACGGCAGAAGTGGAAGACAGTAATAGAGATTTCCTTTTCTCCATTATTTCAACTTTACTCAAGAGTGGGCTGAGTGTGGTGGTCTGAGAAAACATGCCCCAGTCAGGTAATTCTATGACTTTTTCTCCCCACTGCCAAGCTGGGTTAAAAGTAAAAAATTCACTGAAATTGTCAAGCAGGGAAATGTCTCCTAACCATATCCGACTGACTAGTCACGTTCAGCCTCCGCAGCAGAGGGAGGGAGGATTTCAGGACCACAAAGGCGGTCAGTTCACTTTGGCTGTATCTTCCCTCTCTGCAGCTCCCACATGTACGGTCTGGCTGGGCTGTGGTTTTCGTAAATTGGCAAGGGATCCTCAGCTTTGGTCTGTCTTTTGCAAGAGTTTCTCTGTCTGGACTCTATGTTTCTTTCAGTTTGGTTTCAGTTGGCATTTTTAGGCCAAGTCCGTTCCCCCTCATATATTTAAGATTTGGTCTGTAAGAGCCGGCTAGAGGCACGTCAGAGTCACTACTCTTGAGCTTGTCATCTCAGAAAGTCCGTGTGGCTGGTGATGTCTCACAGAGGAGCGCCCGTACCTTACCTGGCTGGGCTCTCACTTGGAAGTACCATAGTGGCTTATCGGCCACATCCTGCTTCTGTCATTTATTAGATCAAGTCCAGATCCCGTAACCAGGCATGTAAGGCCTTCAAAACCTTTTCTTGGACCTCAACCAGCGAGGCCTCCTCCCCTATGACGACTCATACGGACAGGCCTCTGGCAGGCCTCATTCAACCTCAAGTCTGCGTCTTTGATCTTCCTTTCCTCCCCACACAGACCCTCATTCCTTATAGTCCTAGTCTGATGACACCGTATCGTGTCTCCACTCAAACTCATCCCCAAACTCTCTTGCTTCAGGGTCTCCCTAGGCTGCTTCAGGGCACAGAGACTGCTCTCTCTCCCGCTGTCCCAGCAGTACAAACTGCCTGACAATTTGGGAACAGAGCACACTCTGCCTCTTCTGTTCTCTCGTTGACTCATGTGTGTGAGTCCTGTTCCTCCAACTGAAAGATAAATTCCTTCATGGCAGGAAAGAGTCTTACGCTTCTTAACCTTCCCCAAGCCTACACTGTTACTGGCATAAGACAGATGCTTTACAAACACCTGAGTTGTTTTCAACGGGGCAACTTGGGTCCTAAATGATACTTGCACCTGGAAACAGCAAGGGAGCAGGTTGGTGTCATAGCTCATGAACTCCCCAGTGACTCATTCAGTTTCCCTCCAGACAGGGCCACACACGCCACCATTCATTTGCAGCAGCCCGATCGACTGATTTTAAATCAATTGAAACTACTATGTGCAACTCAATCCACCCCCCGCCAAAGAGGATATTTACATTGCTTGCACTCTTAATTCATATTTTCACAACTTGAGATACATTCATTCAGATCGCTCCTTTCTGAAAGAACGATTTACTTTCACATTTTTTCAATTTATTTGTACCATAGCAAAGTTGATTCAGCTTCACATTTTTTTATTTGAAATGAAACAGCCCTTGTGTTGTCTTTCAGTTCTAAACTACATGAACAAGTGGCGGGGACTGGTGTCTCAAGCTTCCCCACTGCCTCCTTTCAATCACGCTCATCCTTTTAAACTCTGACGCTTCTGTAGACGAATCCTAAATCTATACATCTCAACCTCACCTTTCTTCTGAGAGTCAGCTCATCTACTACCAGAATATCTCCTTTTTAAATAAAATGCAGTAAGAGAAGTCTGCAACTCTGTCTGTATTCCAAAATGCTATTTGCAAGGCTGTTTGAAATTTATAATTCATTTTCCATAGAAACTGCATTATAAATAGTAATTCAGTTAGTTCCCTGGCTGGGAAACAAAGCTTAGCTAATCCATCTGCAATGAAAAGTAGCAGAAAGCAATATGGTAACAATATGAGTAATTAAATGAAGCACTCTAAAGTGAGTATTAAAAAAAAAAAAAAGTTTATCTCGGTTCCTAATATGTGCAGCATAGCTCTTCCCTGAGAGGACGGTAGGGCAGAGACTGTAGGGACCCAGAGGACTGATACCCAATTCCAAACCCTTGCAGGATTTCTAGCTCCTCAATCTAGTTACCACTCCGGATTCCTCGTTCATCCTCACTCCGCCACGGATCCATTCTCTTCCATTCCCTCTGCCCCGGTCCTCAAGCACACATCACTCTCCCTCCCCATGACTATTTTAACGGTTTCTTAGTTGATTTCTCAAAGTCCAATTTCCTCCTTAAAATCTATTTTACAGGGGCACCTGGGTGGCTCAGTGGGTTAAGCCTCTGCCTTCAGCTCAGGTCATGATCTCTGGGTCCTGGGATGGAGCCCCGCCTCGGGCTCTCTGCTCAGCGGGGAGTCTGCTGCCCCCACCCCTCTCTGCCTGCCTCTCTGCCTACTTGTGATCTCTCTCTCTGTCAAATAATAATAATCAAATAAATAAAGTCTTTTTTAAAAATCCATTTTACATTCGGCGCTCAGATTCATCCTTTCTAAACATGTCGCTCACTGTGTCTACAGGATACCGTGTACCCCCACGGAGTCAGAGGGACCTACACCGGGTTTAAACTGTTGTGGTGAGTACCCTGGTCTTGGAGGAGAGCTCCCGCGCTGGCAGGGCCGGTGTAAAGTCCTGTGGAAATATTGGCTCCCATCCACAGTCATCCAGACACCCAAACTGACTTCTGGGATTCCTGGTCAGGAGACAGTCCAAGCTCTTTCCCTTTAAGTCAGTCCCTGAGTGGCCATCTGCTCCCGAAAACCAGAAAGGGAAGCCTCAATTCAGAAAGGGGCTAGAATGCTGAGGCTCTCGGCTAAAAGTGGGTGGACGGGGAAGTAAGACAGTCGCCCGCTGGCTTCTGTATGATCTCGGTTACCACGGATCTCTCTGAACAGATGGAACAGACCCATGAGTACGGCCACCCTGAGACGCAGTACAGTAGTGAAAGAGACCTTGCATTGGGGCAAAGCTCCTTTTCGGAGAATTTGCAGTGTCTTCATTTTGTACATGGGCAAAAAGGATGCCCTCCGCCCACACTGCTGTAAGGATTGAGGGAGCATGCTCAAAGAAAGGATGTACAATGGCATCCGAAAAAGACAGACAGTATGCATTAACTAAACTGGAGATCGGGAGACACACAAAAGCATTTGGTCAGAGCCTCCAACTCCTGACCAACCTCTGGCAAATATCTTCATTCAGACGAGAGCCCACATCATCATCTTTGGGCTGGAATTCCAGCAGAATCTTGCTTGGTATTCCATACTCTCTCTAGTCTGACTAGGAAGAAATATCTGGGGAAAGGAGACCTGCCGGCTTACAATTCAGATCCAAGAAATTGTCAGGAGTTAAGACAATGACAAACCCAAATGAGATACGGAGTCTGGTCTGGTTAATTAAAACAAAGCGAAACGAAACCAGAAAACCCCCTAAACAAAAGCCAAACCAACCAACAAAAAAGCAGCAGGTCAGTACAGGCCCAGGCTCTAGATCTGGCCTCCGGGAGCAGAGCGGCTGCCTGTTGTCATGGCGACGTGGGCGGGATCCAGGGCCCCTGACGCCAAGACTGCAGTGGCCATGGAAAGCTGCATCCAGGGCTCTGTGGTCCCTACCTCGGCTTCTCCTCTCAGATTCCAGCAAGGAAAGGGAAAGGAGGATTGGGAAGATGTTTATTTCTTCCACTGTCTGTGTGGTACTCACAGAAATAAACATTTAGGACTCACTGCTGTAAGGAAATTATATGTGTAGAGGCCTTACCCATTTCCAAAAGCGTCACCACAGACAAAACTCTCACAGTGGCGCAGGTAGGCATGACGGTGTTACTCCCATTTCATAGATGATGGAGCCTGGAGTGGCGGCCACAGGACAGGTCACGTCAACCCTCCGGGCCATGGATTTTCCGTTGGCACCGCAGGGATAACATGACTTACCACGACTACGTGAAACAGTACATGACATTAGGTTTAAATGTCATTGTGTGAACCCCTGGCCAGTGTTGTTCCCATTTGCCCCCATCTCTGCTCCTTGGAAAAGACAGCACCAAACAGTGTCAGGCACTCCGATGATTGTGGATGAGGGACATGTCGTATCTAGCTGTTTCGAATTTGTAGAGGAGTTGTCCCCGTTTCTAGCTCCTTGGGCTGTTTGGAAACTAGGGGAGCTATCTGGAAACAAAGACTGTAATTGCAATCTGCATTTCTGAATCTCCCATTAGCAGAGTCATCCCACCTACTGTGCTGAGAGGTGACCTCATTAGAGAGGAGGAACCATCAGTGGGACACTGAAGCCTCCGGAACCCTCTGGCAGTTGGACCTGTGCTCGGAGAGGCGTCCAGCAGCTGCTGCTGACAATGGGCTTCTGTACCCCATTCCTGCAAAAGCTTTTCTCTGCAGGCCTTTGCTCCTCCCATGAGCGAGCTGGTTTTGTTTTGTTTTATCCTCAAGCAAGATGGCTGCTGATTGCAATGAGCTCAGAATAGCAGAAAGTAATTAAAAATTCATTTTAAAATCTATCGCACAGTTTAACATCTACATTAAAAACACTGCTGGGGTAAATAAGCTGGCATCATCTTTAGTAAGGGAAGAAAAAAAAGAAGCCAGGCAGTCTGTCGCATACGGTTTCAGAGCAGTAGATAAAATGAACTGTATTTCAGCTGGCCTTTGTACAAGTTTTGTAGGCCTTTTCCTGAAAATGCAAGTGGTCATGACAACGACCAGCTTTTTCCAAGAGGTATGGTAGCATCTGATGGCCCAACGAGGGAACATGTTGACCGAGATAGGTCTTCCAAAAAACAGAGCTTGTGTTTTCCAGGAGCAGCTCTCTTTAGAGCCGGTGACCAATGGTAGTGGAGAACGGATTTTAAATCTATTTATGTATTTATTTTTTACAGGGTGGGGATTGGGGAAGCAGAAGGAGAGAGAGAGAACCTTAAGCAGGCTTCACACCCAGGCTAGAGCCTGACACAGGGCTTGATCTCACAGCCCTGAGATCATGACCTGAGCTGAAATCAAGAGTCAAACGAGGGAGCCACCCAGGCATCCCTGGAGAGTTGCCATTTTAAGAAGCACTATTTCTGATGAGGCAGACCCATCATTTATCAACTTGTATTAGGAACCCTGCTGCATACGATATCTGGAGACTAAACCAGGACTTGAGCTGACAAGGTAGGGAAGAGTGATGCCCTCTGACCCGTGGCTTTCCTCTGTCCCGCCAAGCTCTCAGAGCACCTCCTCCAGTCCCAGACCTGCCTGTGCCCAGCAAATCCCACCACCAACTCCAACACTACCCTGTCCCCAGACCTCAAGATCATTACCAACTAGAAGAAAATTCTACTGGGAAATGGAGAGTCTCTACAAGGAAGTCCACATTCAAAGATGTTTTTCTGACAGTTGATTTTTAACACCGGCAGCAAAAGTGTTACCAAGAGCACACTAATGACATGAAGTTCACTTTCATTAGGTGATCTGTATTTTCACCAACGAGCAGTGTTTTCTGGGTCCAAACATCGCTTTCTATCAATTTTGAAGGGTGTCTAGGTGGCAATAGGAATCTGATGATGAATATAATAAAATGGGTTCATTTAGCAATGGAATTACATTATTATCATGACCACATTACCCATTTTATTCTAAAATTTATGTTCATTTTCAGAACCAACAACCCATTTGCTCACTGCCTTCAAAGGCAATGCACATACTTTATGTTTAAAGTTAACTTGTCACACTCCAACCTGTGAAATAAATACCAAATCAATTTATTTTCTCCTTCTTCCCCCAACACTGAAAGCAAATGTCAAGTGTTATAAAGCTCCCCAATGATGTCAATAATTTTATTAAAAATTGAGATTTAATACCTCTTCTCATATTCTTGATAGAGGCACTGAAGTAGGTAGGGCTATAAAACCAATAACCTATTTTTCACAGCAAATATTTTCATTCACCTGGGGCAGAGTAAACCAAGGCCTTGATGGCATCGTTAAACCAGATTATGAGCAATTTTGATTAAAACCAGAGACACTGACATTTTCCAACCAAAAAAGGAATGTCACCAGAGTCAATGTCTTTGCCCATGCTTGTGTCTGGATGAATCATAAAGCTGGTGCGGGGCAAACTCCCTTCAGAGGGTTGTGTGTGTCTGTGTTTCCTTTTAGGTGCGCCTAAACTATCCATAAATTCTTACTACTTCTAACCCCGATTCTAAGGGTGTGGCGGAGTGGGGGGGGCGGCGGGAATCTACGCTCCTAGTCACAAAAGGGTAATCCATTCTGACCTCAATTAACATATACATGAACCAAACATTGAGACCTTTCTTTATATGGCCCTGGAAAATATTAAAAGCTAACTTTTTTCCATTTGTAAAGCAATGAAGGAGACAATGGGCAGACAAGTCTTTAGGGGAGGGAATCAACAGACGGAAATGATGTCCCCACTTGGAGGACTATCAGTGTGAGAGCTGTCTTCAGTAACACAATTAAGGATATTTTCAATTTTCTAAGAGGAAAAAGTTGAGTTGAAGATTTCAGTTCTTTCTCTCAACCATTACAGAAACAAATGCTAAATCACTTATCAACTTTTATAAAATTATAAGTGATTGTATTGTAATGTTAGTGTTGGGCAAGTTTCCTGAATTTTATCAGGTTTTTGCCACTTCTAGTGTTTATAGCTAGGGAAATACAGTTTGGTGTGGCCCAGGTTCAAATATAAAGAATAATCATCACATTTTCTAACAAACGTCTGTTTTGTGGATTCTTTGTTCATGATAATTATATGTTTACCTCTGATGCTAAGGCAGCTACTACTGGTATTCCTGGGGCCAGGAAAATGAAAAAAGTTGGTGAATGGGTGTCCTAGAATGTTTCCTAGACAGAGTATTCATGCTACTTAGAGCATTCATATTTTTGGCAGTAAAGGAGATGACTACCTTTCTTGGGTTCTGAGTTAAGTGACAATGAAGCATCGTGAAGTCAATCCAATGTCGTGAGACAAAGATGACGGACATCATATGTCCTAAGTGTTGTTCTTCATCAAGCACATGGCTTGGAGGACCCTACTTGGAAGGAAATTGCTAAGGATTCAGTGATAGTACAATGTCTGTGATCATTAACACGTATCAACACCTGCTATGCAGTAGGCACTACACCTACATGATTTCTTTCTATCCTTACTACTCTCCGACGTAAGTGCTATTTCTATTTATGGAGGAAGAAGCACAGCTTAAAAATTCTAAGAAATTTGTTAAAGGCTCTATAGGACATACTCTGCTGACCTGGAAAATACAAACACTGAGCCAACCTTTAAAATGCAACACAACAGGGGCACCTGGCTGGCTCTGACAGGAGGGCATGCGATTCTTGATTTCGGAGTCGTGAGTTCATACTCCACGTTAGGTGTAGAGATTACTTAAATAAATAAAAAAATGAACTTTAAAAAAAAATGCGACACAACATTGCCTTGGGTGATGAGTGAGCAGTTCTCTTAGGTTGCTGAATTACTGTGAATTAAGGATTTTTAAGCAATAACTAATGTATCAGTGGCTCTATCACTTTTTAAAAGATTTTATTTATTTATTTGACAGAGATCAC
Organism: Martes martes; assembly: GCF_963455335.1. NCBI lineage: Eukaryota > Metazoa > Chordata > Mammalia > Carnivora > Mustelidae > Martes > Martes martes. The sequence goes on from NC_137898.1 coordinate 106,295,481, forward strand.
AAGTAGGCAGAGAGGCAGGCAGAGAGAGAGGGTTAAGCAGATTTCCTGCTGAGCAGAGAGCCCGATGCGATGCGGGGCTCGATCCCAGGACCCTGAGATCATGACCTGAGCCGAAGGCAGAGGCTTAACCCACTGAGCCACCCAGGCACCCCTCTACCATTTTTTAACATGTAAATATTTGTTGTAATTACAACAAAATTTATCTTAGTCTACATGGACCTAGAACGGACTACTCTGATTAATTAAACAGTCTAGCTAATTAAATGTTAGAGGAAGACTACTCATCTGTAAGAAGTGAAACAAAATCATATGTGTTTAATGTAAACCAAGGACACCTTTCGATAATCCAGGAGTGGGAAACTACAATGCTGTAGAACCATCATGACAAAGGCCAGTTAAAATTACACACGGGAAGCAGGATGGTACTACTTCATAGAGATTTCTAGCTGTTAGACTCTTAGATGTGCAGAGCTGTAAAGCAACTCAGAGGTCCTCTGTCCAAGCCTTTTGTTTACAGATGAGCCATTGGAGACATAGACAAATGGCAGGCCAAGTGATTGGCCTAAGGCCACCCAGGAGTCCAGTGGCAACCACACAGTGACCAAGACACATGGTAACCAGTTTTATATGCTAACCTAATTCATCAAAGTCCTACTGACCCTACTCAACTCACCATAAGTTAGGAGAAGACAAAAAAGATGTGCTGTTATCTGCCTTCTAAACCTGTTGATTTCCACCCGACCGTGGATCTACTTTTTAATGTGTTTTCTATGACAGCTGTTTCCTGGATCTTCATTTTCTCACCATGGCTTCCAAAGCACAACGAACACACAGGACATCATGTTGCAAGTAAGACACAGCAAGGGACATGCCCTTTCTCCAGATCGTTTCTGACTCTTCTTTTTTAATACAAGTTTTATTAGGTTTGAAAGGTGGACAGGAGCTTCTACCAAGCATTCAATCCCAGCCTTGCAATTTAACCTGCCAGATTTAACTGGGGGATGATTAATCAATTATTTACTTAGCTGGTACCATTTTCCTGTCACTTAAATCATATTTAATTTCAATCTATTACAATCCATTATCGGTGCTGAGCCAAAACCCTTGATGTACTATTTGCTTCGGAGATGGTTTCACACATAGAACATCAAAGTACTAAGTGTCCCATGTCCATTTACAGATGACGGACGGCCTCTGTTAAGATGTGGTTCATGTGCACACTTTAGACATTTCTATAGTTTACAACTTTAACATATCCGGCACCATTTACTACCAAGTGAAAAACCACCGGAACAACCAAGATCAATAGTCTATTTAATCTGAAAAGTCATCATTCATGTAAAATAAGACTTAATTTTATTTTTTTTGAAAATCATCCAGGTCTTTCATTTCTGCCCCTTTCGCAACAGAAAGTCTAAACTCTAAAACTCGTTGAGATATAAAGGCCAAACGCGACGTATGAAACTTAATTGAATGCTAGTTTGGGGAAAGAAATGTAGACTACATTTTGGAGGGATAATTGCACTGGGTATTACATGATACTAGAGAATTTGTGTTAATTTTCTTATGTATGAAAATGGCACAGCAGTTATGTTAGAGAATGACCTTATTTTAGGGATAACATCCTTATTTTTAGGAGAGGCAATAATGAAGTATTTGGGAGTAAGGTGTCAAGATGCCTGCAGATCATTATAAATAATTCAGAAAAAATATATATATTCAGAAAAATTATAAGTAATTCAGAAAATATAATTCATAAAAACATAGGGCAAAACATTAGTTTTAATTAAAGTGGCTGGTATATAGGTATCCATTGTACTATGTTTTCACAGTTTGTTGGATTGTTTGAAAATTTACAGTAAACATTGGAAGTTACTAAACGATCATTTCAGAAAAATAACTTAAAATCCTGTCACTTATATACCCAGCACCATCCCCCAGAGAACGGAGAACCGCTGTTTGGGGCAGGAGGTGGGGAACAGGTGTCGGAAAAAAGAGCTGTTTCCTAGAATGAGTCTTCATCCAGAGGAGATCGATGCAGAGAAAAAGCAGACAGAGCACAGGCAGGTGAGGATACAGTAAGAGGGCATCCAGCGCCGTCACATGAGGCCCTGGCAACTTTCACCTGGCTGTTCCAGGAGCACGGGTGTGCAGCTGTGGACACGTGCGGGTCCAGGTCCTGGACACTGGGCAGCGGGAAGAGAGAGGCACTGCGACACTGCGCATGTGCCGATGTCCCAATTTTCCAAAGGGGGTGAAGCGTTACACTCTTAACAGAACACAGTGTCATAAACCCTGTGCTTCTGGCCCTTGGAAGCCACCTTGTTGTTCCCTCTAGAGACGTATGTGGGGAACATACCAGAGTGTGTCTTCTTAATGGCAAATGGCAATGTCAAAAAGCCTGCCCTTTGCTTGCTGAGGGCTGCCCCCAACTTTAACCCTTCTGCGTTTCAGCTTCCTACTTTGTAAGATAGGAATAAAAAGCCTACACATAGGTATCCCATGAGAATCAAAGGAAATAACATCTGTAAAGAGCCTAGTACTGAGCCTGCCCCCGAGAAGAGACCCCATAAGTGGTGCCACGTGGGTAGCTGGGATGGAAACACTGGACGGTGTCTTGTGGTAATCTTCCAGCTGACATGGAAAAATTAGTGGCATGCTGTAAAACAATGAGGCTTATTCCTAGCTAGTTTAAAGACTGTGCTTTAAGGGCTCCTGGGTGGCTCAGTGGGTTAAAGCCTCTGCCTTTGGCTCGGGTCATGATCTTAGGGTCCTGGGATCGAGCCCCGCATTGGGCTCTCTACTCAGCAGGGGGCCTGCTTCCTCCTCTCCCTCACTCTGCCTGCCTCTTGTGATCAAATAAATAAAATCTTTTTAAAAAAGCTGTGCTTTAAGAGGGCTGATGAATGGATCAATGTCAGCTTAGAGAGAGGTTTTAAGTGTTCTAAGAACTCATCTTTACCGTGTTTTTACTTTTATGTAAGACTGGTGAACACCTACAGGTAAGCTACCAAAAATATGCATGATGAAAAACCATAGAGAGACAACTGATACACGCCAGAGAGAAGATCACTAAAGTAGAATGAGGATAGCCCAAGAAGTATGTGAGATGGTCCACTGGGGTGTGGGAAGACAACAGCAGAGCTCTATTTTTAAACTAAAAAAAAAGACTGCAGCCTCACTAATATTTTAAATGGACTCAGTGCATTGCGATATCGTCATGGTCTGTATTGAGAGGATAGCTTGTCAGGTCAGGTATACAAGAAGTCTGAGGGCTTCTGTAACCACAGACAACCGAAGGTCCTTCTCTGGTCAGCTCGGTCTCTTTCACTGTATTAACACAGCCATTTTAGCAGAGCTCTGTTCAGTGGATTTATGGATTACATTCTCTAGTTCTAACTAAAACAATTTTAGCAAAATAGACAGATGGCTTAAGGAAAAAAAAAAAGTTTCCCACAAAGGAATTGTGGGTTCATGATAATAAAGAAAGCACAGGTGAACAACAAGAAAATTGTAGAGCGGAAGGTTCTCCCACTCCAGGCATAAGCACTATGGTGGCCACAGGAGACCGAAAATGATCTGATAAGATCTACTTGGAAATAAATAAAAATTTTGAAATCATTAAAAGGACTTGCAGTATGGATTTGCTTCACTAGTTGAACCTTGCCTTAAGTATATATTATGGCTTGAGATATTAGCTCACACGTATTTAATTTATAAAATAAGAATACCTATATGGAAAGTGGATACTCAAAAATTGTTTATGGGTGAAGTAATCAATCAAAAGTGTTTAGAGAAAATAATCAGGGCTCAAATTTCAAAATAAGCTGCAACATGGGATAATTTTAACCATAATGAAATGCACATGAGATGAATGCAAAAAAAAAAAAAAAAAAAGTTCTACATTTTGGGTCAAAAAATCCAAAACACAGTTATAGGATGTGGGAGACGTGGTTCCAAGCAATTCATGGTAAAGGAGATGGAGACTGGCAGGTGACCACCAGCTTCATGCCAGGTAACGAGGTGCCAGGGCTAACAAAAGATACCAAATCTCAGGGTGCCTCCCTCGGGGCAGCTCTACTGTCTAGAAAATGGGAAGACAATAGCATCCCTATATTCTGTTGCCCCCCACGGGGAAACATAGAGGCTCCCCAGAAAGGCTTCCAGCATCAGTAGGAGGCTGGACTAGAAAACCTTGGTGATAACCCTAACTCTGAACTCTGGGTCTGGGAAATGCAGAAACAGATCTGGAGAACAGGAGGAGCAGAACTGAAACCGTTGAGCTCACCACACGGGCTAGGCAGTCTGCTGGAACATAACTCCATGACGGTACGACCTGTTACTTTGTCTGGGTCTGTTCAGTAGCGCATCCCAACACCCGGGACAGTGCCTGGCGTCTAATGGGCATTCAGTACATGTTTGTTAGGCTAAGGAGCATTCTTTCCTTGAGGGTCTCATAGAGAAGCTGCATGGGCTTTTAACCCCAAAGAAATGCCAACTCTGAGAGGTTACAACTTTATATTTGCATACTACAACCTTTTCCTGGACAGATTAAAAATCTTAGTAGCACGGATCTCTGAGCCTTTTTAACGAGCTTTTAATTGAACTTTCCACATTTCTATGGGTGATTCCTTATTCAGATCAACTTTGATTTTTTTTTCCCCAAATAATTCGGGATTTTCTTTTTAATCTTTTTTTTTCTTTCTGACAGTCTCTTTTTCTACTGAAAATGCACAGAAAGATTACTGAAGTCAGTTCTGCCAGGAATTTGTAAACAGTAACACTTTGTCCTCTCTCTCTCTTTCTCTAAAGACTGCAAATAAATACAAACACAAATGTGGTATAACAAGCCTCAAAATTCTAGCTAAGGTTTAGGGAGTGAAAAATAATTAAATGCCATGAAGACGTGTGTACGTGAAGAGACGGTAGGCCTGGCCACATACCAGACTGATGACAGAACAGGCTCAATATTTGATGTTTCCTGCAACTTGACAGGACAATAAAGAGCAATCCCTTAGACAATTTCAGTTTATTAGAAATTATTCTTAAAAAAAAAAAAAAACTTCAAGTGGAAACAAATGGTAGAGGAAACCACTGCCCAAATTATGAATATAAGAAACACACATGAAAAAACAGACCCAAGCTAGTATCCCGAGGTAGTAGTGAACATAATATCCCGTGCTACAGCTAAACTTAAAATAATTTGTGCATCCCTTTTAAAATAAATATCAAACAAGGATCTGATTTCCTCCCTGCCAGCAATCATCAGTATTTTCTGTAGAACATTTTTAAATGACGTCAATGACTGTGATTTTATTTTGAAGAGATCTATCCAAGCATGCCCCTAAAAAAGACGGAGGTCTGATCTTTCAAGAAAGCCTTAGAGAAATAGCTATCCTCCTTACTATCCAAGAGAGGTAGGCTCAGCATTTCTGGGATGGTGCCCCAGGAGGGGGAGTGCTGTCAGAGAGGCATCTGCCATTTGCCCAGAGATCATGGCAAACCTCAGCAACCCCGAGACAGAAGCTGGGGGGTCATCTGTGATGGGGGAGACTGAGCACGGGCTTGTCCTACCTTAGGAGAGCCGAGGGGATCACCTCTACAGGTTCTGCCCAACTCCGAGGCTCCGTGACGTTAGGAAATGCTGCAAATGTGGGTCTGCTGGATGATTAAATTTCACAGAGCTTTCGGGAGTGTGCGGAAAACACACTGTTCCTTCAAGACTTAATCTAAAGGGCCAGAAACCAGGTCATTTTTTATCGCCGGGTATCATCACCAAGATTAAAATACAAAGAAAAACATACTGGAGTCTCAGAGTCTCATGATCAAGTACGGAGGTGTGGTAGAGGAGCCCAGAGAAGGCAACAGTCCCATTCAAGGTGGAGAGGAAGGAAGAGCAGCGTCAAAATGCAGCACAAAGAAACAGGCCGCTCAACTCTGTCAGTTCCCGCTAGAGCGACGGGGCCGTCATTCTTGCCATTAGCACTTCCAGCCGGGGCCCTGAGCGGTCAGGAGATACAGGCAGGCCACACTGTGGCTCCCCAGGCCTGGGATAACAGAGGCCCGGGAGTCCTGCTCAGTGACAGATGCTGGACCGAGATAACCAGAAAGAATAGGGAACGCACGGAACGGCAGCTGGGCCAGACAAATTCAACTTCCCACCTGCTGTTGATTTACACATTCATCTCTCAAACTCCATCCCCGTCCATGCAGAAATCTGCCAGCACGTCGAGAAATTAATCAATTTGGGGAAAGGGAGGGAGTTACCCATGGTCGATTTTATATTCTTTCTGTAAACACATTTGTGTAGCGCGGAGGCAGCTGAGCTGAACAGCAGTGGCTTTCCCTGGTCTCCTCTGTAATCACCCATACACCTGGGACGCACACAGCTCTCACTGCTGTTTTCTTAGATGAGATTTTTTTTCTCCTCTCCTAGGGTAAAGCTGGCTTTGGAAACTAATTATATATGTCTGTGTTTTTTTGTTGGGCTTCCGAGGACGCCGGGGACATACGATTTGCATTTCTGTCTTGTCCCTCCCTCGCTGCCTTTGTTGCTTTCCCTTTTGTCTGCACGGAGAACAGGAACAGTTTCCAAACACGGCTGGTCAAACATGCTACACTTTAGAGCGGGTGTCTATATATATATATGTAAAATTCAAGTGGCTCATTTGCTGCAAAACAACCTTTATTCTGAAGAACATTGCAGCTCAAGGAAATGCTCTTTAAAGTGTCTAATTCCCTACTGCGATTTCCCTTAAAGTTCTAATTAGTGGTGCACAGTAATGAATTCTGTAAATTGCAGTGTTTCGTTTAAAGCATTTAAGGTACAGAAGGCTCTAATAATGAGTTTTGCCACAATCAGTCTTTGAAGAAAGTAATTTTGAAATCCAGGTTTCATATTTTTGGAGATGTCATACATCTTAGAAAACAATCGCAATGTTGAGTCTCAAATTAATATTTGTTGCTTACTGCCACCAAAATGTCAGATTAATGAGTAATTAACGATGTGTGTACATAATGTTATTTCATTCTCTCTCTGCAAAGGCCAAACACATAATGGAGAATTCAAGATATGAAACATCTTTCAACAAATACATTTTCAGAGTTTCCATTTTAAATAACTTACTATCAGGTCTGTAACCGTCCATCTTTAATGGCCGGCAAACAGCTGGGTTTCTAGATAACACAGCGAACATAAAATATTCATGTTATTTAAGCTATTTCTACATTTTACTAATATTCTTTGATTTGCTGGTTTTGAAGGGGAAAGGAACCGTTACGACTGATACCTACCTCCCTCCCCTTTCCCTCGGACACAAACACCTACACGGACTTTTTTTTTTAAAGATTTATCTGTACCAACAACCTCTTTCGATTATGCTCTGTTTTAGGACAATGAAGCTACTTTTTATCCCGTACTGGCTTTTCAATCTTTCCTTCTCTTCTTGGACTTAATTGAAACTTGACCCTCGCTGAGCACTCTTCCCACTTTCTCAGTCTCCCAGGGACAGGCAGGGAGCATGTCTTCTGCCTGGTCAGCATAAGCTCTTCGCTTGGCATCCCCTCTCCATGACCCTCCATGACAGGAGTCAGGTCCCCAGTCCAACTGCTCCTCAGAGCCCTGTAGCCATTCAACTCTCTCGTCTACAAGGGCCTCCCTCTTTCCTTCCAAGACTCGGGGCTGATGATTTGCAAACCACCCGGTCCCACGGCCCAGACTCCGTTACTGCTGTGACATCTTCCTAAAGCCCTCCAGGGAATCCCCAGCCCTGGACCAGCCCCACTATCCATTCTGCCCATTCCTACCACCAAGTCACCAACCCTTATACACCTGGTTTGGAACAGATCGAAACATGGACACCTTGAGAAGCATGGACGCCGTGGGGACCCCGTGGGAACTCCTCCAGCCTGCTGCTCCCAGCTTGTCCTCGACTGCCAGCCTGGCCTCAGTGGGGAGCCTTTGCCACCACACGACAGAGCAGGCCAACCTTCCGGTGAGTGTGTCACATGTCTGCCCCATTCTTCATTAAAGCAAGAAGGTCCTCTCAGCTCTCCGCCCTGTGAGACTGAGGTCAGACCCAGCCCACTCTTAATGATATCTCGTCCTACCCTTACCCTCTCTCTCCTGAGCCGCTTTGCTGACACCTCCTTATTTTTTTAAAACAAACAAAAAACCCATTATTTGAGCCTGGTCTTGTTCCTCTTAGCTCTTCAGTCAAACCTTGTTTCCTGTCAAATCCCTTGACTACGTGCTTTCTACCCGTGGGCCCTCGCCATTCATTCATTCCTCTCCGAACCTTCCAGAGTCTGGCCTCCTTCTAGCTTCATGATGTCACTGAAAACAATACTAAAGGTTCATGAACGCACCTGCCTCTTGACAAATTGCATTTCTCTTTCCTTCCCTCTTGATCAGCGGCTCTCAACGCTGCCTGGGCATAAGGACCATTCATGAAGCTTTTAGAAAATATAATGTCCAGACTGGGTCCTGCCTGGAGAAATTCCAATTTGATCACCTTGGCATGGGGCTCAGACACTGGCATATTTTGAAAAGTGCCTCCAGGTGATTCCACCATGCTGTAGGGCTGAGCTCCTATCCCGGCACGGTTGCAGTGTATACGGGGAGGTCACCCGCTGTGCTCCGGGCACGGGCCATCTTTCCTGCTCCTCCTGAACTCCTCCCGGCATCTCTTCTACTTCCTGATCTTCAGTGGTTCCCCGTGCATTTTCTCCAAAGGACATTTCCCCACCCACCCTACCTGTTCCTTTTCTTTCTCCTAGGTCATTTGCAACTCCTAATACGAATAATGTCCAGATCTTGTCTCTCACTAAAACCCACAACAGTCCCTCGGCAGGACCGCTGTGCCTTTCTACTTGCCTCGTTTGCGGTGACTTGACGACAACAATGACCTAAAACCATCTCCTTTCTCACCAGTCCCACCCCCATCACTAGCACTACCGTGTATTTTTTATTTCGATTCAAACTGCACTGAAATACAAATCCTGAACAGCGTCCACTGTCGAACCTCGCTTACTTCAAATTCACGTGAAAGGAAATGAAACCACAAGGGAGATCCATTGTATCCTATCAATTATGTTAATTTCCCAGTTGTGGGGGGAACAGAGGTGCCCTCCAGACCCATCAAAGGTGCAAGAGAACCCGCTTTCAAAGCTCATTACTGATCAAGACATGGTTGGCCCCGGGCAGCCGGCACACACACTGATCACCGCACTGACGCGAGGGGAGCGCCGCCTGCCTCCATGGCATGACTGGCCAGCTCCAAGGCCCTCCGCGTCATCCAACACACCCTGATTTCCCACGGGAAGCACCAAGAAATAGATGCAAAATACGTGGTAAGGAAAATGGCTCCCAAGATGCCCTCAGAGGCTCAAAGTGCCGGTGACACACAACATCCTGGAGCAGGAGGCCTCAGGGCCCTGTCGGCACCTGCTGGAGCACTCGGTGACACCCGCGGGGTTCCTTCATCTCGCTCTGGGGCCGCACGTGGGTTCCGCTCTTCAGTTCTCCTACCCTCTCTCCGCAGACCCCTTGCCCAAGTGTGCTTTCTGCTCAGGAACTGAACCCAGCTAGGATGCACTCTCAAAACCATTACTACTGCTACTGAATCACACCCATTCACTTACCTTCTCAAGCAATGAAGAGTGTGTCACAAGTTGTGACAATTGCATTAAAAATATCATGGAAATTGAAGCATATTCTTGATGCTTTCTTAGAGACTTAATACCTACTTTTAACACACCAGAAAATAGTTACTTTTTTTTTTCTCAATTTGCCCCTCCAAAGGTGAGTCCAAAGGTGGGTCCTACTTCTGCCCGTCAGGGCTCCTCCCGCAGACCATCAGGGACCGCAGGTAGACCACGCCCCTCCAACTCATGTCCTGAGCTCCTTCACTTTCCACTGTTCTCATGCACGTATGGGCACTCAACAGAACTTTTGGAAATAGTCCTGTTTAGCCATCAGAAATTCAGGTCCCCAAGGGGCCAGGTTTGTGCCCAGAGCCCTGTAGAAAACAGGCTCGGGTGACATTCACCACAGTCTGATCCAGTGTGCCCCAGTAGGGAACTGGAAGGAAGGGCAGACCAGCTGCCCTTTCAGACCCACACAACGCTCCCCTGTCTGTGGACGGACTACTGCAACATACCCAGCATCTCCCGCATCGCGAGGCAACAAGGTCTGATTTCATCGTTAATCCTTAGCGGACACCACACCACGCCCATGAGATGGTACGTGTTACCAGGGAAACACCTGTAACCGTGTATTACAAAGGACCACCATCCTGGGGCAGGGGTGTTGGGGAGGACGGGCGAGCATGTGCCTTCACAGCCTTCTGCCCTAAACGTATAGGAAAGGGAATTCGGGGAGAGAAGTTAGGGCTAGATTACAGGGCAGGATATACATCCCTGCCACAGACCGAGCCTCACATGAATATTCAGCCCAAGGAGCCACTAACACCAGAGGACGTGGCTCAGCCGAAAATGTAATAAAACAAGAGACCACGAGAATTCACTCTGGGAGTGGGTATTAGCAGATATGGTGACACTTTTGCACACCCCTGTTCATAGCAGTGCTATTCATGTAGCCAAGAAGTGAGAAAAAACTGGATATCCAACACCACATGAATGGCTTATCAAAATGTGGGCTATAGACATATAATGGCATATTATTCAGTCTTAAAAAGAGAAGTCCAGCCCCATGCTACGACATGGCTGAGCCTAGAGGACATTACACCGAGTGGAACAAGCCAGTCACAAAAAGACAAGCACCGTGTAACTCCACTTATATGATATGTCTAGAATAGTCAAACTCATAGAAACAGAAAGTAGAATGGTACTTGCCCAGGGCTAGGGAGAGAGGGGGAAAGGGAAGTTAAGTTATTGCTTAATGGGTACAGAGGTTTCCATTTTGCAAGGTGAAAAAGACTGGCTGCATGACAATGTCAATGTACCTAGCACTACTGAATTCTACATGTGAAAGTGATTAAGATGGTAAATCTTAGGTTATGCGGTTTTAACCACAATAAACAAAATCTATAGACAGACAGATACATAGATAGATAGATAGATAAGAGTTTTGTGCTATAAAACTGTAAGTTTTCCCACCAGCAGAGAACCCAAATGGTCTCTCCCCTACCATCCCTCAAGTTTAATAAATCCCCAAACTGCACTCATTATTGGTTGGACTAACTTTGCTTCAAAATGTGAAGACAAAGCAATATGCCCTCTCACCCCTCTTACCTCCTTTTCATGTAACATTCCAGTCTATACAGCTTAACCGTGAACTGCCTATAAACTGTGCCCCTGATCGTGAGCCATGGACAAAAACTCAGAAAGAACCCCCCAGCCCCCCAACCTGTGCCTTGCTCAACACCAGTCCCCAGGAAAGATGAACTCAAGCAGCCAAACCCTGATTCTAGAACAGAGGGCCTCACCATCAGTCACTTCTTTCAAAATTTAAAAAAAATATATATTCTCCAAGATCAGAACATAGATTGGGGCTGCTTCAGCAAAATAATACTATTTGCCATTCCTTACCTTTTTGTTTTGATGTGAAAGAGGTGAAGGAATTTCATTGCAACGGGACATAGCGGCAGATCCCCAGGTTGGGAAGCAAAGCAATAAAGAAAAGGGAAGAGAAAACCATTAGTTTATGTCCTTGGAAAAAAGGACAAAGTACGTTCATTCTATTGCATGAGAAACACAGCATAACACAACACAGAGATAGTTTGAAACACGATGACACGCTCCGTAACAGCTACCTCTCCTGCCATCGTAATTAGAAACCCATTGCTTCTGGCACAAAGAACAAAGAGAGACTCTCAGGCATCGTCCCAACGACTTCCTCCCTGAGCCTGGCTTTTCTTAGAGGTTCATTCCGTTACTAAAAACACCAGGGGCGTGATCCCTCCCTGTACAACGCAGAACTCTGGGGCTCCCGGGTACAGATTTCTCTCTTTGCAACACCTTCTCTTGAACCCAAGCAAAGAAGTCTGCTCCCTATACCTCTAACACGCTGGCACCAACACTTTTTTGTTTCCTAACATTTCAGGGAAGTGACTGGGAAATATTCAGCACACGTGGCCTCCGAAGAGGCTTCAGGTGTCTCTGCTGAGGAAGGTGACCCCGGCACCCCAATCCTGGGAGGCGGAGGGCAGCCCGCTATGGGGTGGCCAGGCCGACAGTCTCTCACATCCCTGCTGTGCTATCCCAAACGCTGGACAGGGAAAGGGACAGTGGGGTGCGCTCCCTGGCAGAGCCTAAAGCCATGCGCCCCCACCCCCCCACCGCCATGTACATGTTGCCTAACACGCCTAATCCCAAACTTGAGTGCTCGCAAGCTGTGTGGCTGGGCTCAGTACCAGGGAGTGGTGCTCACCGCTCCACTGGGAAGAAAATACATTGTAGAAACAATGGAAGGAGAGATGGTGAAGCTCCCTTCCCCTCAGGGATGAAGGAACATGCATTACCTAGCACCGAGACCAATCTGAACCAATATGGCTTGGGAAAAATCATCTTTTTCTTGTTAAAAAAAAGACAAATTCTCACAGCCTGGCTCAAAATTTAGGTCAGCATCTCCTGGGAAAAGTTTTTTTTTTTTTTAAACATATTTTACAGATATTATTTTAGTGCCTATTGTTAGCTTTCTGAGGTGAGCCCGGCGCAGAATATGCTTACAGCCTGGCTGACCTTTTACCCCAGGGCAAAGGGCAAGGGGACCATATGGGACTCACTGAATGCCAGCCTGACGCCTCTTCCAGCCAACCGAACCAGCGTCCACCCAGCAGACGACGGGACTCATGGGAGGCTTAGAGGATGTGCATTTCCTCTCTCATGAAAGAAGCACCTTTCACTCCTTCTCCCCAGAACAGTAGCACAGAAGGACACACAGCTCTCTGTCTAGCCAAGGAAATGGCTGACCTGGTTCCAGATGGATCTGGATCTCATGGTTGGGTCAGAGATTACCAACCATCCTCCGAGCCTGCTTCCCTTTCCTCCTGGGCATAAGGCTGGCCTGCCCCTCCCAGTCTCCCTCGAAGTAAGCCATGGCCATGTGGCTGGGTTCTGGCCAACAGACTGTGCGTGGAAGCGATCAATGCCACCTCCAAGACGTGCCCAGCAAACCACCTGTTCGGCTCTCCTCTCCCTCCGCACCCCCTGCCTGCTGGACACCCGGTGTCCGGGTGAAGATGGCAGAGCGCCGTCACCCCGGGGCCCCAAATGACTGTGTGCAGCACGGCCTCCCCTACCCAGCGGCTGAAGCTTCTGAGCACAAGAAATGAATTTCTGCACCAAGCTGCTGGGGTCTGGGGTTTATCTGTCACAGAGGTCCACGTGACCCTTAACGAACACACCAGTTCTAGTACCTTGTGAGGGACTGGGCTCCAGATCTTAACTTCTGTTAGTGGCCTCTGTATGCTTCGGACAAATGCTTCCCTCTCCCCTTAAGTTATTCTGAACACAAGTTGTTCCTCATAGTCAGTGGATCTCTTAACAGAACACACTCTTGAAGGAAATGTTGGGGGTGGGGAGCAGGGGGTGTTGCCCCAGAAGGGCTGAGAGCACACAAGCAAGGCCCCTGACAGGCACCGACAGACAAGGCTCACGCCCACAACGCCAACTCGCTCACTGGCCTCCACCACAGCCCACCTTGAAAAAGACAACGGGGCTTAAAGTAACTGACAATGCAGGTAATGAGGAATTTCCCACCAGAGAACCTTGGATCAGACCACAGGTCCCGAAGCTCTTCGGAGATAAATGTGAATAGAGGAACAACTGGCTTCCATCAAGCCTTTGGTGACCGTCCCTCCCGTGACTTCCACAGGAAGGAAACAAACTTTTCCAGAGGAGGGAAAAAAGAAAAACTCTCTACCGTGTTCCTGATCGTGCGTGCTACGCTGCAGGGAGACAACTGCTAGGAACTGTCCAGCTGAGAGGCGTAGCAATACCACCTTCCACCTTAGGAAAACATGCCCAGTCACACATTTCCAGAACACACTTTACACGGGCTGAAACAGCCATGGCCAAGGTCACACTTGTCTCATGCTGATGGAGACGTATACACTCATTTACTACCTATGCAGTGTCTGTAACATGGGTGACACTGGGATCGATGCTGTAAGGGGAAGCCAGGACTTTGGGGTTTTAGTTCCTGTCTTCAAATTGCTTAGAAACTACGAGTACAGGCACGGCGTGAGCATCAGAGGTTAAATAAAATAACAAGACGATAATATAATGACGTCACAAAGTTGCCAACAGCCCAAACATCAGACAGAATTCAGCCTATTCCAACCTGTTTGAATCCAATTGGTTTATCAAACCCATGTGCTAACTTGCCAATACCACCGTTCCCTGGGTCCCCCACGTCTGGTGGCCCTGTTCGATGTATTTCCCCCGTAATATATATCACGCTGTCATAACATGCTATTGAATTGGTTCTAATATATCTGCTAAGCTTCCTGAAAGCTGGGTTTCCTATTTTGTTCTCCCTTGTACCCCAGGGCCTCATCCACTGCTCTGGGCATAGCAGATGCAGAATAAATATCGGCCAAATGAAGGGAAACCACTCGCAGTTTCTAAATAGCGAAACTAACAACAAACAATCCCTGTTCTTGGAAACGTTCTTCAGCCGCACAGGAATGGCCCAGTTTCTTCAGACTCTCTGACGACAGTAACAGGAGCCCCCAAGCCGGCTCCCCGGTGGGAAATCCAGAGCAAGGCTATGAAATGACGGGGACCTCAAGTGTCGAGCACGAGAGGCCAGAATTCAGAAGATGCCGCCGGCAGAACCTATGTTTCACGGGGACATCGTATTATTTGAACTAGTAATGGCACAACCAGGAGGGTGACCCTTGGTCACCTCCATGTCCAGAGAGGACCGTTAGAGCTCTTAGCGTACATTCTAATACAGCAAAACCCGGATGTAAGAGGGCATGCTGCTAAACCCTTGGCTCGTGTACTTAGCTAGTGAGGGGCTGAAAAGAACCTGGGGGTGGGGGGCGCAGAATGAAATTTCTGCTGTTCACCCCAACTACCTCACACATCTTTATTCCACACGCCCACAATATCGTGCAGGTCCATAAGGAACCTCGAAACGCAGATTCCTGCCTCTCTCCTAGCCATCCGGGTGCCAGGGTTATTTATTTTACATTCTGTAGTCCTCTGGCATGCATTGTAAGGGGTTCCTCCAAAACCCCGCCGTATTTAATCACTCACTGAAATGAACAGGACATGGCCACGCGGCCTCCTGTGTTTGGCTCACAGCTGTGACAGAGCGGGCATTTCAGGGAGCCTGTGATCGATGCGCACTCGTCTCGCTCACTGTCACGGGCACAAAAAAATACAGATCCTTGTCTACACGGTGCCCAGGAAACAAACCAAAGAAGCACCTCATTATAGTGAAGACGCAGCCAACAGATATGTACGGTGCCAGCCCCGCGTGCACACAGAATTACGCAGAAACCAACCTGCCAGGACCAGTTTGTTTTCAAATGCAATACTTCACCCTAAGATCCCAAGCTGAGAATGGATTTTGATGGAAAGTATCTTCATTTGTTCGAAAAAAGGGGTCCTCCTTGGGAAGTGAGAGGCCCTTGCCATCCAGCAGAACTGAAAGGGGGAAGTTGTCATTCCAGGTAAAGTCCCACTCCAAGATTTAGTCAAATGAGAGGACAAAATGAATCTCTCAAATGGCGTGGCTCCCAGACAGAGGGTCGGTTTAATGATTCTGCCCTCCTGGGGTGCCTGGGTGGCTCAGCGGGTTAAAGCCTCTGCCTTTGGCTCAGGTCATGATCTCAGGGTCCTGGGATCGAGCCCCGCATCGGGCTCTCTGCTCAGCGGGGAGCCTGCTTCCCCCTCTCTCTGTCTGCCTCTCTGCCTGCTTGTGAGCTCTCTGTCAAATAAAACCTTTAAAAAAATTGATTCTGCCCTCCTTTCCACTGTCCATAATCTCCCTGGAGGTTCAATTTTTAATAAATTGAGTGTGAGTCCTGGAGTGTGCGTGTGAGCACGCATGAATACACACGTGCACAGGCATGCACGTTCAGGGACCGCGTGACTTTATTAACTCTCCAGCTGCCGGCTGCCTGGAGCCAAGGGTCACGGACCGCACCCCCGCACCCCCATTACAGGCAGTGAGTTTACAAACCCCACATCCTCCACTCACTCCTTCCTCTCTGGAGCCCATGCCGACCCTGCCGAAAGGGCGGCTCTCATTAAAACAGGATACAAAGCCAATTTTTCAGCTTGTAAGGCCAGGCAGGAGAGATAGGAGCCAATCATCTTGCAGAATAAAGCAGGCCAACGGAGTGGGCATGCCCATGGAAGAGGGCAGAGGAGAAAGGGCACTGGCCTGCAAAGTGAAAAAAGCAGAGGTCTCCGTCGCTGTCTTCGTTGGGTCTATCCCCTTGTATGGTGACTTTTCTTCTCACACAAGTGTCTCTCTCCCTAGGCTGTGCATGCTCTGTGGGAAGGGACTGTTTATTACTGACGCTTGCATCCAAAGCTCCCGGAGAAGAATCTACGTGCAGGAGACGTGCCTGTATTATCTCACTAGTTGAAAACTCATGGGATGCTTTTATTCCCATTTCACAGAAGAACAGATGGAGGCATGGAGGTCAGAAGCTGCTTGCCCAAGCTCATGGAGCTAAGGGACAAGCCCGAGCTAAACTAAGTCTGCCTGGTTCCCAGATCCTTCTGTTAGCCCACTCTGTTCCTGCACAAAGAACCCGTGTAATGACCAGCTACTGAGTAATGGGCAATGCTGTAGTAGATGCTGCCGGAAGGAGGGCTGATGCCAAACGTTTGGGGTGAGTGGTACACAGATTAAGTAATGGAGCAGAGAACAGCTGAGCAAACCCACAAAACCATCCCAGTGACAGGCCACCCTTCAATGCCAGGCAGGTGGGTGACCCTGGAGAGACGAGGGCTCAGCCACACCAGTGTGATGAGCACCGGGCACCTGGCCCTTGGTGACACGGGTACCTGGCACAAAGACGAAGCTGCTTCACATCCAAGGGCCAGGGTGTTATAAGTTCTCAACAGTCAACAGACAAATGACCCACTGAGATAAAACTCATCATTAAATTGAGAAGTGCCCAAATCATCCTCTCCGCTCATACGAAGGGACAGGGACCCTGCTGGTCAGCCGCTTAGTTTTTGTTACTGGGCACCAATCACTTAGCTTTTTATTCTTATAATTACTTTTCCTCTGGGTGGAGATCAAATTACAACATTTCAGTGCCTTGCAACTCTTATTATCAATACTTTTTTCACTTCTATCCTCCTGTCACTACTTAACCATCACCAATTTTTGCTAAAAGCAACGGGAGTTTTAAAACACTATCTTTAGAAAACAGTTCCTGACTAAAAAGATGTTGCATTTATACTTCCATTATCATCTCCAGTCCCTTCTTGTTACCTGAGCAATTAGAACAGTGGCAATGCAGGCTTTGTTTGCAACGGCTCCTGGAGGGAAACAGACGAGCCGCTTGTCTGCGCATGCGCCTCGGGGCCCCCCACGGCACACACAGGTGGACGCGGCGGATTGCTACGGCCCCGCTAAGTCCCATTTATTGCAAATTCCATTTATTATTCCAAGGCAGCAGAATTAGATATGGGTAATAACAGAATTACCTGGAGAGCTTTTGTAAAAGTGATTCCTAAACCCCATCCCTGGAGGTTCTGGGGTGAAGCCCCGGGATGCCTATTTAACAAGTACTCAGGTAGGTCCGGGAGGGAACCGGGCTTGGGAATCACAGTTTTCACTAATGTACAAGGGGTGAAGGAAGAGAAATAACGTGTGGTTCACACGACCTTCAAAAAGTTGCCACCTCCTTTGAGTTTAACACTGGTAGAGGTGTATTGAGCTGGCAGGTAGCAGGTACCGGGATGCCACTGTGGGAGGCAGGGGGAGGCAGACACAGCCCGCAGGAGGGAGGCTTTCTCCTCTAGAGGAGGGTAAGCCCAGTCTTGTGGCTTGCACCAAGATCTATGTGACTGGCGAGGAGTAAGCCTCATCCTGCAAAAAAGTGGGGGGCGGGGGTGTCCTGGGGTATGGGACCCTGCAGCAAGTGTGAGCTGCAGAGTAGAGGGGGTTCTCCCGCATGAATTTGTCTATTCCCTGTGCTGTGGGGGCAAATTTGCACGGTGTTTGCAGTGGGGGCTGCATCCCTGTTATTTGGAAAATAACAACGATGCCTTTTAGGAGAGCAATTTTAATCTAAGATTCATTTCAGAAATACATGAGAGCGTAAGGGAGACAAGAGAAGCTCAATAATTTGTCAATTGCATCGACTGAGAATTCAATTATGAGAAAAATGAATGGCAATGATACAACAGATCTTTTTGTGTTACTTAAAAACCAAGCCCTGAAAGAGTAGGGCGATAAGCACAGCATAAGGAACATGGGTGTAAACATCTGAATTAGCTTCACGACCGTGTGAGTGATGCTCACCCCATCTTCAGTTCCACCTTGGGGGGAAGGCAGCAATCAGTGCCTTGGAATCAAGACAGACATGAGTTCAAATCCTGGCCTCACCACTTGGATGAAGTGTCTGACCTTGAGTGAACCTTGAATAAGCTCACCACCCATGAGCTCTCTTGTAAGAGTGATATAAAAAGTAGAACTAATATTGGAAAGCACACAGCACAGGGCTGGTCCCATGGCGGGTACTCAATAAACCAAAGCAATTTACTGTTATTGTTACTTGTTGTTAAATGCAGTTTATGGAAGGAGGGACTCAGAAAGATCGAGGATCAAGCTTTGCAATGGAAGACAAGACCCACCCGGCTTCACAGAGATTTCAAAAATGTATTTTAATTTTGAAGGCGCGTTGGGCCACTGGGAGTCCTGCTCCCCTGTGCAACCTGGTGGCCTCCTGTCCTGCCATCTCCCAGTGGCTGCCTGACTCAGACAGTGGCCTCTAGACCAAAGTAGACAGTTCTGTCTGTTCGAATCCAGTGGCAAAGGCCACAACCACCACCCCAGGCCAAAGTCAATGGTGCAATTAGATTAAGGAAAAAGAACACTTAATATAATTTAATCCCTTCCATTAATAAAGATAATTGAAACTTCTCTTGATTTGTTTATAGCCCCTTATCCACTCTGGAATATGCTACCATTTTTCAGCATGACACAGTGATGTGGATTAGAATTTCTAAGATGCTACAATAATCATTACAGATGAAATGTGGTCTCTCGGCTGACAGGTGTAACAGCGAAAACCAGCCTTGTCTGGAATCTTCAGAGGACTTAGGGAAAGCCTGCTCTACCAGATTTCCCACTCAAACATTGAACTAAGCCCTTATGGAACGACGTCAGTCATTCGGTAAAACATCACCCAAAAGTTATTACCCAATTAAGAGCTTCAGACATCTGAGGGTTGCATTCTGTTTGGCTCTAATCACATTACTTAAAATTTTATAAGTTGTCTGATTAGAGGGCTGATTTAATTAAAGCGCTAATAGAAATGACAAATATTACATATGCTCATCTAGAACCTTTTTCAATTCTATTTGAGGAACCACAAGCGTGCTAGGCATCCAGGCCTCTAATGACAGAAGGCCTTAAGCAATCCATGAGTCCTTTTATGACACACAGTAAATACGCATTCGACGCCCCGCTGAGGAGTTTCACAGAAGTGTCAATTCATGCTCTTTCGCCAGAACCCAAGTAATCCAGCTGTCAGCAAATGTGCCTTATGCCGGACTTTAATGCTGTAGTGAAAGCCAGAAGAATGCTCACAGGAATAATGGGATTTTTTTTTAATTTCAAGGTATTATATGTCTTATCACTCTGGTGTCTCTAGGTAAGTGGCTCTCCAAGGAAAGTTCTTCAAAATAAATTACCATCAGAAGCTATATTGAAGAAATGAAATAAACTGCGATTTCTCATATGTAATGAGCTTTAAGAGAGCAAGACTAAAAATGAATAGAGGATTTTGAAATGCCTTGTGACTCTACAGTTTGCAATCTGAGGCACACACAACAGCTCTGGTGCACAGATAGGCTTTACTACGCAGACAGACTTCTCCCCGCACCCCCTGGTTAGTAGAGGACTCAAAAGAGAGAGGTGGGGGCTATCACTGAGCAGAAGAATGATGAGAAGGGCTTGGTGGCTGACCCGTCCTGGTAACCAAGGAAGGAAAACCAAGGTCAGAGATGGTCCAGTGCTCTCCCTTCTAAAGAGCAGAAATGGCTGGGAAGAGACCCTTCCCTGGGAGGCCGGCTCACCTCACTCCCCACGTCCCTCGCCCTCCTTCCCCAGCCTAGAGAAGACAGAAGGAAAGAAAGGAGGGCGAGTCATTCATTCCGGGTCTTCTGCCTACCTAGTGAGAGCTGCTATGGCTTCTCCCTCCCTCCTTCGAAGACAGGAGAGGTGACTACCTGAGAGAATTCCTTTGGAGAGGTCTGTGAGAAAGGGCACCTGGCATCTTGGTCCCCAGACACATGACTGCGAGGTCAGCAGACTGGCTGATCTTCTTTGAGCCTACCTGAGGGTGAAAAGAAGACCAGAGGGAAAAGGCAGGGCAGAAGGGAAGTGGTGGTCACTCGGGAGAGGCAAGGATAAACAAGCTCCCCGTGGGTCAAGCAGCCATAAGTCTCCTTGCCGGGACCCTTTCAAGATGACGGTCTGCAGAGAAAGGGACCTCAGGAAGAACAGATGGTGGGTTACAGCATCACGTGGCCAGATGGAGTAGAGCAGACACTGGATGTCCCAGACCTGGGCACCATGCAATGGAGAGTCCCCTAAAGGGGGACTCCTTTGGGAAGGATAAAAGGCCAGTATTTATATGTCTTCCGCCTGGTAGGGCACCCACCATCAGCCAGGGGTACCGGAGCCACACCTGCAGAAAGAGGACTGCAGCCACGGCCAGTGACGTGAGGGACACCTGTCTCTCCTGGGATGGAGAATAAGAGAGGGGAAGAAAAGGAAGATGGAAAGAGAAGTCCTGCCCCTACCCCACTCCAAGGCCCTGAAGCCCCAAGAGGGCCAGTGCTGGAGGCAAGAGGGAAAGGCTGGGTTTACAAGCGATAGGAGACTGGTGCTTTCAACTGGATGATCCTGAGTTTACTTTTAGGTGACGAGATGCCACCAGAGACGTTCAATTTAGTAAATGTTTTCTGAGGTTCTGCTACGTGCCAGGTACCATTTCAGGTACTTGGCTGACGATGACATCAGTGAACACAACAGACGAGATCGCTGCCCTTCCTGGTACAAGCGGGAAAGGAGATTTAACACAGCACACTTAGCCACAGTGAGCGGGGGAAATAAAACCAGTGAACCTCTACCGAGTGCAGGCCAGTCCATAAACAGTTCCAACAGCTTTCGAAGATGAAGCAATTGCTTTTAGAAAGTTTTGTTTTCAGGAAAAACACTGCGTTCTGCAAAAGTGCTGAGAGATGAAAGACTTACATAAGGGGAGGTGAGGGGGGGACAAAGGAAGGCGTCACGATAGAACAATGTATACAGAAAGGAAAGGATTTCAGTGTCCCCTGGGGAGACCATCGTGAGGTGTCACAGGTAGAGAGACAGAGGCTGGCATGCCCATGGGTATCTGGTGCCATGTCTTCCACGCAGATGGGATCGGAAGGTAAGCTGGCGACAGCCTGGAAACCATGGGCACTCAGGATCAGAAACAGACTAGAAAGACCCAGGTAAGAATTTGAAATCTACTTTAAAGGATACCAAGGCAAGCACAACGGTGTGGGCCAAAGATTTCCTTTTAGAGAGCAAGACATTCTTGACACAGTCAGTCCCCATTTATGGACAACTCAGATATCTTTGAAAAAGCCTCCAAAGCGTCCTCTTTGCCTTTTCTTCCCTTTATTTCCCAGCCCTTCCTAGTTTCTGAGGTGACTCTGCCTTCTCGGGAAAGAGTCTGGTCTCTGAGAGACCAGAAGGTCCCATCTGAGAGAACATCCAGGCGTGAGACTCACGAAGCCTGATGCAGACAAGGAGCCTCTGGGGTCTTAGCAGCGGCGACTCTGAATCCCACAGTGACTTCCACTCCCCGTTCTCCTTCCTGAAGCAGACCACTGCAGTTCTTCTCAAAAACCACTTTCTGAGGCGGAGTGTCTCTTCCTCTCATAAGATTAGTGTTTATTTCCTGTGCTGATTCCATCCACGGTGCAGCTCTGGGCCAAGCTTTATGTCCTCAGAATAATAACATCGGCCTGAGAAGACGGCTGGGACAAAGAACGACAGCAGCGGTGTCGCAGGAGGCCTGCGGTGTTTCTAATGAGCCCGGGGGATGGTTTTACTTGATGGCGGATTACTACCCTGAACGAAACTAAAGGTTGTCCACTGAGGCCTCAATTGTTGGCGGTTTACAAGGTGGAGTGGTAGAGAGGACAGCAGTTACTTGTAAATGGCTGAGAGCTGAAGAAGATAAGGATGTTTCTGCCCTGAAACCTTCCAACTTTCCAAAACGAGTTCACTCCGAACGCCGCCTGCAGATAATGTCAGCCCACGGGGCGCTAATGGCCCGGCAAAGCTCCTCAGAGCAAACACGGGATTAACACCACAAATTCTTCACCAGGGAAACCAAAGTGCCGGCATAGCTCAAAATCCTCTAATGTGGTTTCTGTAAAATGCCTTTTCTTAATAAACCAGTAAATTTTCCAACCTGGCACAGTCAAGGCTGGCTAATTCTTTGAAGACAACTAGGAGAACACTCTAGATTGAATTCTTTTAGGAAACCGTGGGGCCTAATTAAGCCCGGAGGCCAGAGTGCTCCATGCAAATCTCCACCCTCCGGCAATTCAGTCTGGCAGCAAAGCTACTTCCCTTCTTCCTGTGTCCTAACTATTTTGTCATCAGGAATTGAGAAGAATAGTAAGATGACCCTGGGACATGTGACTCCACACGGGGTACTGAGTTGGATATGTAGATCTACGGTGCTGACATTCATAAAATTCTGTTTATCTCTAATACATTAAAATAGTATTTTATAGGAAAATTTCAGTGTGTGGCACAGAGAGGAGACATGCTGAACCCATTGACATTTAGCTAACAGAATTGTTAATGGAATCGAGCTGGCGTAGGAAGGAAGAAAAAATAGGAAAGAAATGCCAACCAGACGACTCCCCAGAGAATAATTCATTTGGATTTTATGTGACACTAAATATCACTTCCTCCACCAAGGTCAGAACCTGTATTAGTCTTACCAAAGCAAATTTCGCCCATCCAAAAACTCCATCACGAAGGCCCCTAGATGGGTCCCAGGGTCCGGGGTGCTGCTACCAGCCATGCTAACAAAAACAAGACCATTCACTGTGAGTGGCGCCATTTTCCACTTCACTGTGCAGATGACGGGAAGGCCTCCAGATCACAAGGGCCCGTGGCTTAGAAAACACTGTTTGGAGCTTCTCTCCTTTCGGCCGAGTCCAAGTGCTGGCTGGATTTCACCTGGTCCGTGGCTATCATCCGCTCTTGCTCTGGAGAGGCTCTCTGCCCTAAAAGCAATTTCCATCCCACGGGGCACGTCCAGAGCCCCGAGCCATGGCTGCTCGCCCGAGGAGTATCGCACAGGGCAGAGGAAACTCTCTCCAACCCCACATGTGACCAGAGCCTTCGAGGTATCTTTCTTTCCTTCCTCCCTTGGTGGCACCCCGTTTCCCTGTTACCTTCCTTCCCCACCCCCTTTCCCTATTTACCGTCCAACTTTGTTTCTTCTTCCCACTCCCTTTCTTTTAAAATTGGCCGTAAAGAAATATCTTAGCATTTGTCCAATGTTTTTAACATTCTTAATTTTAAGGAGATTTGAACATCTTATGTTTCTTTCTAAAAAAAAAAAAAATTTAGAGGAACTAAGCTAAATTGATTTTCATTTGTCTGTGCTCTGTAATCATGAGTTTTTATATGCTTCACTCACTTTAAATATAAAAATGTTTTTTTTTTTTTAATTTCTGGTTTTCTAACGGCCTATTTCATTCTCTGTGTTTCAAACGAACACTAAAATTTGGTAAGCAAGTCCCCAGATTTTGTGTTTTGTTTTGTTTTGTTTTCTTGCAGATTCATTTCCATAGATTTGCAAGTTTGGCGCTTCAGTTCTGGACTCGAATTCCCACTCCCCAGAACTTTTTTACTGAGCACGTACGTAAGCCAGGCACTGGGGATTCATCATTCAACAAGACAACCAGCTTACCTTCCAAATGGGGAGAAAGACAGTAAGGAAGAAGAGAGTGACTACCTAAAATGCTCAGATGATACGTGTTACAAAGAAAATGATTCCTGTGCTGTGAGAGCCCAGGCAGGGGGCTGTCTGAGAGGGGCAGTCAGAGAAGGCCTCTTCGGAGCCGATTTTGAAGGGAGCCAGCTGTGCAAAGAGCCGGGAGGGGGGCTTCCGGGGAGAGAACACCAAACACAAAAACCCTGAGGTGGGAGAGCAATGGGTTTTCTAGGACCTTGGGAAGAATGTATGTGTGACCAAGGCCCAGCAAAAAGGGAGAAGGTGACATGGGACAAGACTGTAGACACAGCAGGGACCACAGCACGCAGAATGCTCCTGCAGAATTCGGATTATATTCTTCTTTTGTTTCTTTGTGTTTGTTTTGGATTATATTCTTAAGGATACCAAGAAGTCACAGAAAGGTTTGAAGCAGGGCAATGGCTTGACCAAATTTTTAAGATAGTTCTCTTTTCTCATCGCTCTAGGAGGATTTGAACTCCTGCCTTGGACTCCAGGTCCGAAGTGCTTTCCAGGGCATTTCCGAGACCAAATTACTGGCTACATCCTCAAAACACACTAACATGCTGAATCTACCTCCAAAGTGAACAACCACTCAAAAGAAAACAGGACGAGATGTGTCTTTCCAAACTCAAAGAGATTCGATGGCGGATAATGAGCACAACTGTGAAACAACAGATCCGCCTCATTTCCAAAACTCAGGATTCACAGCTTCCTGCCCATAAGTGTTTGTTTTTGTTTTATTTGGTGTTTTTTTTTCTACGTGGTCTCCTTAGAAATTACTAATGAGAATTTTAAAATAATGAAATATGTGCGGTAGTTTCCCCAAATAGTTCACTGAAACAGTAAAGCAGCTTTAAACCACCACCACCACCACCACCAACAACAACAACAAAGGAACCTATTCTAAGAATGGGAAACACATGAGACATCAGCAGCATGTGATGAGCTCAGATGTGAGATCAGGGGATCTACTGAATTTCAGGTGTTACATAGGGAGGGATCAAAATAAAGTAGATCCCACCTGGGAAACAGTCAGCTGGTAAACCTCCCCTTCCAGGCCTTTCATCTGATCCAGTCCATCACACATGTATGAGCAGTCCCTGTCATACATGTCATGATTCACGCCATCCACCCCTGACATGGATGTCTTCCACCTCCTTTCCAGCCCCTGGGCCTTGATTCGAGTGTCCACCTCTGCCTGGCTGTCTGTCTCCCCTCTCCCAAGCCCGGCCTTCACCCCAGCCCTTGTCCCTCAACAAGGCCCTGAAGTGTAGCAGATCCGGTTGTTTTGAAAGCAACAATGGTTGTAAATGAGGCCCCGTCAGCACACAGAACAGATCTGTCCCAGCAAAATCTTCCTACGCCCAAGAAAATCTGTCCCCGCGAAGGCAGCGGTCTTCTCCGAGACGTAATAGGTGTGCTTGTTAATTACGTGAGAATCATTTGGGCTCATTTAGGTTTTTCATCTCCCCATCAGAGCTAAAATAACAGCTGAATAAAAAGCAGGACCCTGCTCCAGCACTGACACAGCTGAGGAACAAATGGTTAAGGAATAAGATCAATGTCCTCTGAGAGCACAAAGAGGGTGAGAAGATTTAGTAACTTATTTTTAGATTCTAAGTACCTAGATACGAACGATAAAAAGAAACCTCAAAGAAGGAAAGACTCAGTTGGACAGATATGACAGTCTTATTTGCAGTGGGTTATTTAAAGGATCACACTAAGTACCACTGTAACCTCACGGTACCCAAAGTGAAAATAACACATGATAATGCACTTTAAAAAATGTCTTCTTACAATCGTCGCTATTCATCACTCTTGGGCTAAGTACCCAGGATCTGTGGGTGTGGAACCAACAACAGCCCGAGATGCCTACGTACAATATTCCGTGCATTTAACACCCTGTTGTCTTTCCCACCCCCACCCAAAAGAAAAAAATTTTTTAGACAATGTCAAGTAGTTCACTGTGACGATAAAAAGATGCATAATTACTTGACTTTCATAGGTCAATTTATTTGTATTCCATTCCAACTATAAAAGCTAAGAAGTCTCACACATTTATAACTGGTGTGAAACTTACCAGGATTGAGGCTATTTTTGCCAATTTAAATTCTTATACACAGTTTGGTTTCTCCTTCAATACAGCTGGACAAAGTTTCTGAGGAAATCATTACATTTCATTATTCCTGAAGACTAAAACCCACAGACAGAAATTTCTGGAGGATCACCGAAATTTTTGCAGTCATTTTGGTTGATTTCAAAGCAGAAATACCAATAAGAGCTCTGATGTGACGAGTAGATGGTCTGTGGGTGGGGGGTACTGACGGAAGAGGGAAGGTGGGGATTTGAAAGTACAGGTTCCGTCTGTCCCTCAAGCAGAATGCAGGGGGTAAAGGAGGGTTTTGTTCATCAGTGACAGCAGAATTTACCTGAAGGCAGGACATCACACTTGTCAATCAGGTTTCTTAGAAACTGTCGGAGATCCCTTTAAGGGAAAGGACTCTGAATTGGTAATGATTTAGATCTGAACATGGAATACATTTTAGGTTAGTCTCTAGCACATCAGCTTACTCCCCCAGTTTTTGCTAGCCCCCAAGTGGCTTATAAGATGATACAAAATACCCCCCCCAAAAAACAAAAACAAAAAAACTGTCTTCAAAGAGCACTAGGAAAAAGATACATTAGAGCACTGCCCTAATTTTGCAACATTTTCTTGGCATGTGAAGTATTGAAAGCGAATCTGCAAAAGAGAAACATGTAATTTATGTATTCTCCACTCATTCTCAAAAGGACTTGAGGCAGAAAATACAGAATTCATTTTACAGGGAGCACCCACTTGAACTCGGCAAATACAGAAAATGTAATCTGTATTCAGAAGGAGGCATATTTTTATAAACACTTCTCCATGAAATCTCACATTGTTAAAAAGGTTCTAGTCAAAATATTAGATTTTAATCTGCTTTTTGGTCCCTTCCCCAAAACACAATGGTACCCTTTCAAAAAGTCCAGGAAACACGTAACAAGACCCTAAACGAAGGATTTTCAACGCACAACGCCCAGTGCACAGAGAAGTGATACAAACTGCCACACACTTGGCCAGCCTTGTCTGGGGTCAGCTTCCCCAGCATCTTCTGGAATAATATCTTTTATCGATTGGTCTAGCTCTTTGAAATGAGCAGACTAACATCAGACAGGCTGAGCCCAGAGGGAAAACCTGCCATTCTCTTCCTGAGTCGATACGTTTTAATAACTCCAAGCTAAAATGATCACAATCATTTGATACAGATGGAAGTTCTGTTTGGGACTCACTCGACAATAGGTGGCCAGCTGCCTTGGCCTGGCTCTGGTTGAAGGCCCACCCTATCTGCTGGGCTGTCATCTCTGCCATTTGGTGGCTTTGCAGGGCTAGAGCTGGGAGAGAGTTGCAACCTGGGGCCCTGCTGGGGCCTATCCGCTGTCTTTCCGCCCTCTGGCATAGGGGCCCAGAAGGGCGTAATTCCAGGGCAGCTGCACTGAATGGACCAAAGATGACTTACTCCCCCTCCCCCGCAAAAAAGGTAGTAACTCTCCAGCAATAGTTCTGAAGCATCTCCAAAGAAGGCACTGTGCTAAGTGCTATAAAAGGAAGCTCACCAGCAGTGAGTTTCTGAAGGGACAGACAGCAGCCGCACACAAGGAGATATTTATTATGCCCATGAATGTTTACAGAAACCATCAATTTCCAGTGCGCCACTAGGATTTTGTGCTTGCACCAGATTCCTGCCTTCCTGGGAATTAGAGAAGGCCGGTTACACTTGGGAGGGGACGAAGACACTTTTTATTGTTTTAGTAGGGTCATTCCTTTCTAAGAGAGATCCATGTGCTAAACTGTACACGTAAAAATGGTGATGATGGCGGCACGCGGGTGACACAGTCAGTTACGTGTCTGACTCTTGGTTTTGGATCAGATCACGATCTCAAGGTTGTGAGATCGAGCCCCGCAATGGGCTCCAGGATCAGCAGGGAATCTGCTTGAGCTTCTCTCTCTCTCTCCCTCTGCCCCTCACCCCTTTCAGTCCTGCTCACTCTCTCCCTAAAAAAGTGGTAAAGATGGTCAATTTTGTGGTAGCATTGCACCACAGTTAAAAAGAGAGTGAAGGATAAGCGGTCCCTCTCCTTGGGGCTAACATGTCCTCCGGCTGTTTTCTCACTTCCTGGTTCCCTCCACTCTGAAACTCTTGAGTCCAAGCTTGACCAGGTTTTTGTTACCGTTATTTGTTGTTGTTACTAAATATTTATGTACTTATGTATGTATGTATGCATCCCCAGCTTTATTGAGGTATGACGGACATGTAAAATTTGTACATATCTACGTTACACAACGTGATTTTTAAAGAGGTGTGCAAGGTAATGATTTCATATACATATGGATGTGTTGTGAAAGGATTACCACGATTAAGTGAATTTACATAGTGATTGCCTCACACAGTTGTGGCAAACTAAAAGAAGCTTTTGCTCAGCAAAGGGAACCAGCCACAAAATGAAAAGACAAATTACAGAGTAGGAGAAATTACTTGCAAGCCGCAGGCCTGCTAAGAGGCTAATATCCAACATATACAAGGGATGTGTACAGCTCAAAGGCGCGCACACACACACAGCCTGATTAAAAAATGGGCAAAAGATCTGAATAAACATGTTCGCAAAGAAAATATACAAACGACCAACAGGTACATGGAAAAATGCTTGGCATCACTCGGGAAATGCAAATCAAAACCACCGTGAGGTACCACCTCGAAAGGACAAGGGGAAGTGCGGAGAAGGGTCTGGGGCAGAAGGAAATCTCGTGAATCGTTGGTGGGAGTTTAAATTGGTGCAGCCACCATGGAAAACAGTATGAAGTTTCCTTGAAAAATTAAAAAATTGGACTACCATATTGTTATTTGTGTTAAACAAAAATCATTTCTCAACTAGTATGTGCAAATAAAGCTTCCCCCAGAGCACCCATACACACACCGGGAGTGTGTGTCTAACGGAGATCTTATTATTGTAGTTTCTCTGTTCTTCTGTTCTCATTTCCAGAACAATCTGGGAACTCATTTTGTGAGCTGGCTAGTCAGCTAAGGGTAGAATCCATTAGTCCTGACCTTCACTGTGTCCCTTACAGAATCTAAGACATTACTGGCATCTTGGGCATGAGATGAGGGGCTATTTTTTTTCTTGATTCTCTGTGTGATGCTCAGAAACTATAAAAACTAAAGCTGATAGCAGGCCTTTTGTTAGCAGAGACTTGGGGGATAAGTTCACACTGGCTATCAATTCTTTGCTTGCAAATTTTGAACCTTTTCCAGGAACGTGCAGGCAAAATATGTCGGTACAACTTTTGGCTTTCTATTGATACTATAATAATAGTAATAAAGCTTTATCTGCACAGCACGTATTTCCAAGCTGCTTCATGTTTTACTATGGACATCTGGATTGATGTAACTGGTTTGCACTCACTCCGAATATACTTCGTCAGGTGGCGGGAGCAGTGAACAAAATGCCCGAGAAAACGGCAACTCAGAAACTCAGAAAACATGCAGGGTGGGACTTCGGCAGCCTTGCCCAACCACTTCTCTCCAGGGCTGATGCTGGCTCTGGGTGCTGACTACACAGGGACCCCCTCTCCATGTACACTTATTTTCTTATGACTCTTGAAAAATACCCTACATTTATAACTATCTCTATGGTCTGAATGCTTACGCCTCTTCAACGTTTATATGATGAAATCCTCACCCCGAGTGATGGCTTCAGGAGGCGGGGCCTTTGGGGTGATTAGGTCATGAGTGTAGAACTGTCAGCATTAGGATGAATGTCCCTGGAGAGCTCCCCTGCCCCTTCTGACGTGTGAGGTTACGGTAAGAAGATGGCATCGAGGAGGAGGAGACGGGGCCTCACCAGACACGCACCTTGACCTTGTACTTCCCAGCTTTCAAAACTGTGAAAAATAAATATTTATTGTTTCGAAGTCACCCAGGTTGTGCTATTTGATTGCCCTGGCCTGCACAGACTAAGAAGCTATTTTCCACAAATTTCTGATTTCCCTCACACAAAAAGGAGACACTGGTGGGCTGGGTCCACCAAATTCAGTAAGACTTTTCTTTTTTTCTTAATAAGAAGGGAACTTGCCTTCATTCACGTTTCTTGGTACCTGCACTCCAGATACAAACTTGTACTGCCCCCCAGAATAGCTGTCTGAGGCAGGGACTTGGCTTCGTTTCTGTTGATTCTGCAGCCTTGATCAGGCCGGAAATACCTGTTGCTGACTGACTGACTGGCAGGGCTGAGTCATCTGAGCGCCGGGCCTAGTCTGGATCTTTCGGGTGGTGGAAGTGAGGCGCTCTCCGAGCCCGGCGGACCAGGTACTTCCACCAGAGGGAGCAGGGATGCTACCACAGAGCCCAGGACAGTTGGTGCGAAACCACAGAGGTGCCAAAGGAGGAAAGATCCCAAGTTCCCTATGGGGTCACCGCCAGAAAGCATGTAAATCAAAGCCAAAGTGAAGAAGAATACATCTTGGGGTCCATGTAAATAAAGGCAACGAGTGGATGAAGCCCCAGTCGACCTGCCTTTTCCTGCTGCTTCACTGTCGGGGCTTGTCCGCGAGGGGGGCCGCGTCTCCTGCAGTTGCCGGTCTCCTGGTCACTCGTGTGGCGTTCGCCTGGCGCAATTGTGCACCGCATCTTAGAAGCAGAAAGGGGAATGACCACAGCCAAACGGCTCTGAAATTCCCCCACCGCGGGCCTCTGAAACCGTTCTATTTGTGTCTCTGACTCTGGGGGAAAGATCGGTTCTGTGGCTTGTTTTGGGCCCGGCACAAGGGGCTGGGATGACTTCATTCCCCACTCTGGGCTGTGACTCCACCTCAGAACAAATAATTCTCCACCAAACCGCCTTCACACACAGAAATGGCAACAGAAGTTTAATATTCAAGGTCTCTGCTTTCTTCTTCAGACAAACTTAGACCTAAAAAGGGCATCCGTCTGGAGCACTGGGCATCAAAACACACTCAGATGTTAAGAGCAGACGACGAGCCAGGGGATTCAAAAGGACAGATGTGGTGACCAATTTCCCTCATGGAGTCCTGTCTCCATTCGCCATACGGACCCCAAGTTGGTTTTGGAGCCCTCTACCATCTGAGAGGAAGGCCGCCCCGAGAGTAATCTAAGCTGCATTGTGACTTCAAGAAAAAGACTCACATCAAAGGAAAGTAGCCAAGACTTGCTCGGTTTAGCTCATGAAGCTTTGGAGGGTCAGTTAGTCTATGGCGACTAAAACACGCAACACCTACCAAAGCCACTCTCCCATTCCCTGAGCCGTTTCACGCTCTCCAGCCCTGGCTGGAACCAGCCGGGCACCCACCCCCAATGCACGATATTCCTGGGAGCCGATGGGTAGACCATTCCCTGCTGAGGAATCGTAACACAGGACCTTCCAAAGAGGGAATGTGAGCCCGTTTTAGGTTTATTTCAAGGAAAACAGGGAAGCAGCACATGGAAAATTTACATAATTCAAGAGAGAAACAAAGACAACAAATTCAAATGAACAGGAACAAGTTTCTATAGAACAAGATGCTGGTGTATTTCCTTACACTGCCTGGTCTGTAGCAAGGGGTCAACAGGGGACTTACTGATCATCTAATTTAAAACAAAACAAAGCAAAACAAAACCCTCTATGGGCAGATCTAAAAAGGAACCAGAAGCCCAGACCCTTCCACAAAGCTACCACTGGATCAGGTGATGGCAATTTTAAGGAAGGATAGAAAACACAGTAGCTAATCAAACCCTCTGAGAGTCTGTAAATATTTTTTAAAGATGTATTTATTTGAGAGAGAGAGAGAGAAAGAGAGTGAGCGTGAGTGGGAGGGGCACAGGGAGAGGAAGAGAATCTGAGGCAGACTCCGTGCTTAGTGCGGGAGCCCGACTCAGGGCTCCACCTGGGGCTCGATCTCACGAACCTGAGATCATGATCCTGAGATCACAACCTGATCTGAAACCAAGAGTCAGAGGCTTAACTGACTTTGCACCCCAGGCACCCCAAACCCACTGAGAGTCTAAAATGCTTTCCCAAGTCGGGGTACCCTGCATACAAAGAATGTGGCTTCTGTTCTAATTCTACTTCTCTAAGCTAGAAAGCCTTTCATAAAACTCACACATGCTTTAAAAAAAAATCCACAAGGGAGGGGAAGATGCAGAGAGTGTGTTAACTTTTTGGGAAAGAGAAGGCTGGCCATGCAGAGCAAGACCCATGGAGAGGCTCTCTGCATGACTGTGGAGACCTTTCTCCACCTAATGGTAAACAATGAGTCTTGTCCAATTTTTCTCATTTTTCATTATAGGAAACGTTAAATGTCACAATCCTTCTGGCGTGCAGCGTGAATGGAAAACAGGATGGCACGGTGACTTCACGACAATGGTAAATCAAGTGTTCGGTCTGGCAGGAAAAAAGTGTCATTAGCCTGCAAAGTGATCTAGCTGATGTCATTTTTAAAACAGAAATAATATGTCTATTTGAATTTATGAGGAAAACAATTGATTTTATTTTCATCCATTTACTTTTAGAGGTCAGAAGGAAAGTATTTATTGTACCTTTTCAAAGAAATAACATTCATTATGCTCCCAAAAAAGCAAGTTCCACATAAAGTAAATATTTCCACGGGCAAAACACAGAAGACGGAAGTTCGTTCTTTAAAAATCAGGTTATGAAAGATGAACATCAGCCCCAAATGGAACAGTACGGTAAAAATAGCTCATCATTTCTGCGCACTCACACAGGTTAGTTCTGCCTTAGCTGTACATCCAAGTCAAGGTCAAGGAAAGTATACTGCAAAGTAGTCTTCAACCACCTATCAAGGAGCAGTCTCATCACAGAATGTCCCCAAAGAGGTTATGCAGGCAATTCACCCGTTTTGCTATTTTTTAGTCAAAGCAATTGTGTTCAGGGAGAGTGTCTTTTCCGTATAGTACATATTAATGGTAAAGATTAGGAGAAAGATCTGCTGTAAGAAAATTCAAATGAAAACTAATTTAAATAATCAGAACGCTTACTCAAATAACCATGCTCATTTTTAATGGTTATGATGAATTATATTGATTGTAAAGGATACTTTTGATACAGTTTTGAGTGAAAATAGGTTATAAGACACATAGAGTATAATCTGTTTTTAAAACATACTTTTATAATGAGGATGCATAGGAAAATGAGCGGAAGGATATGCACAAGGTGTGGATATTGGCTTGTATTTTCAGTCATGTTTACTAAGGAATAATTTACATATAGTAAAATTCACTATTTTTCTATATAGTTCTGTGAGTTTTGAAAAAGGCACATGATCATATAACTATCATCCCAACAGAGATATAGAACATTTCTATCTTTCCAGAAAGTTCTTCCATGTCCTTCTGTAGTCTATCCCTCTCCTCACCCCAGACCTTGGCTGTCAATGATCTGTTTTCTTTCCTTCATCCCATTGCTTATTCCAGAACACCATACAAATGGAATCATACAGCAGACAGCCTTTTGAATCACGGTGGCTTTTTTTTCTAGAATATGAGATTATAGGTGATGATTTCTTGATTCTTGCTATTTTGCTTTTGTCCGTTTTCTAATTTTTCATTAAAAAACATTTTTCCAATTTAGAAAAATGAAAATAAAAGCTAATAAACTGTGATAGGCTTTATAATAAGTAGATAAAGCCATGAGAGCACGTGTGAGAACAAACTAGTACAAGATATCAAAAATCTGGAATTACTTCACCAAAAAGTTAACTTTGAGAGGCAACAGAGAATCAGCCAGCACTCAGCAAAAATCCTACAGACTAGATGTGTGGCTCGGGGCAGGTTGCTTATCATCTTTTGGCTTCAACGTCGAACTAGGGATTCAAATAGTGCCCCTCTCATACAGATGTAACAAGGACTAGATGAGACGGTGCATGGAGACCAGTGGCACTTGGTAATCTTTAGAACTAAAACTGTGTTTATGATTTATTTGGCTATTCTTGTCACTATTACTACCACTCTGGAAACTCTGGGAGCGTTTCAATATGAAAGGACATTCTAGGCCAGGGAAAAGAGCCACGGCATAGAGAATGACAAGCAGGGGCAGAAGAAACGGGGCTGGGTCACCAGCTCAACATTTTATTTTATTTTATTTTGTTTTATTTTATTTTTTAAAGATTTATTTACTTGAGGGAGAGGAGATTTACTTGAGTGGGGGGAGAATCTTTAGGCAGACCCCTGAGAGGAGGGCCCTTCCCCCAAGATGCAGGGCTCTATCCTATGGCCCTGAGATCATGACCGGAGCGCAAATCAGAGTGGGATGCTTACAGACTCAGCCACCCAGGCGCCCCCTCAATATTTTAAATCTTAAAATGAAATTCTAGACATTTCCTCTTCAGAAAACGTAAAACTTCTGATTTTTCTAAACAAAGTTATCCTTATTTTATTATGACTTCTGAATGAATTCGTACTCCTGTGATCTTCCATTCTTGAAATTTTAAAAGTGATAGCTCATTATTCAAAGCGCTTCAGAAAATGTAATATTAATAGTAAAGACTCTCCACTCTTAGAACTTTAATCCGTTTTTCCTCACTACTATTTCCTCACTACTCATGAGCACATGCATTTGTAGCCGTCTGATTCTCCCTCCACCCCATATCCATCACCCAAGCCCTCTGATCTTCCTCCATCCCCTCCATGACCTCAATCTAGGGGAGATAAGGGTGCCTAATTATAGCAAAGTTAGTAGTCTAAACAAGAACATGACATCTCCGATCAGTGCACAGTGAGACCAAGCAATCGTAGATGTTCATCTCTGTAAGGTTTTTAGTTGTCAGAGACCCTGGGGGTGAGAATGAGTTCATAAAAAGCAAATATGATCTACCTTTATCTTCCCAAGACTGGGAGGCATGCCAGGAAGTGAGTACGTCTGTCTCTATTGGGAAGCTCCCAAATGTTTTGATTGAAATAGATCATCTCATTTAATTTGGATCCTTGGGATGAATTCCTAATTCATGAACTGATTCAGGCTTTTCATAATAGATGGCAATTGCATTAAAAACATGTCTGTGGTCTCTGGCCAAATGTACACGTATATTAAAAGCAGAACAGTTGGCCTCAAGCATTCTGGCCAAAAAACAATGATAATTACATTACAGCTAAATTCATATACACACATTCCTCCGTGTATGTCTCTATGTGTATGCAAGTATGTGTGTGTCTGTGTGTAAAGTGTTCACGGAATATACATTATTAAGGAATCCCACAGACCAGGGAATGACCTCCGGAGCTCTAGCCCAACTCTATCGAATGCCTGTTTAGTAACAGGAGATGGTTCTTTCAACTAGAAAACAGACCGTCTCCATGTCCTACCTGTCACTCCACACAACTCAAGTGCCTCCCCTCCATCCAGCCCTTCCCAGTTTCCCTGCCCCAGAAACAATAAGGGCCTCCTTTCTACTTTGGATTTTTTACGTACACGTCTTCTCCTCACAATAAAACAAAAGGCTCCTTGAAAGCAGGGCCCGTGGGTAATTTGTTTTTGTATTCTCCCCTTCTCTGCCAGTGCCTA
Source organism: Martes martes (assembly GCF_963455335.1). Taxonomy (NCBI): domain Eukaryota; kingdom Metazoa; phylum Chordata; class Mammalia; order Carnivora; family Mustelidae; genus Martes; species Martes martes. The sequence goes on from NC_137898.1 coordinate 106,331,273, forward strand.
GCGTAGCACTTTGTTCAAAACAGGCTTGATATAAATTTCCCAAATCTAACAAATGAATGATATTTTACTCCATTTTGACACAACAACCAATGCTGGCTCTCATAAGACGGTAATAGCTGAACAGTCCAGAAAATATGGCTTGGGAATATGGCTTTGATCATATTGGAATTTCTAATTCCTGACAATTCCTGGCTCCTCTTGAAACCTTGTTAATATTTCGGTGGACCCGTCAGATTGTCCATCCATAGATCTCTGGGCCCAATTCCAGTAAGACAAAAACAATTTGAGTGTTGAGAGTTTAAGAAGAGACTTTATTGGGATAGTACAGAATACTTGGATTGGGATTTATGAAGGCATTAAGAAATGACTTATCTTCCCTATGCATTCAGGGTAACAAAAGAACTTTTTATCCAGATCCTTACACACTAATCATAGGTAGCTTCTATGTTTTAATCAATTAAATGACCTGCATGAGAGATGAGTCAAGAAAAAGAAAGAGTGCATATTTACCCTCTTACTAAGTCAAGTAGGATTCTAAAGGGATAATTTCCTCCCCAAATCTGATAAAACAATTACCCAAAAAGTCAGAGTTTGGAACAATATCTATCCCCATCTGGCATCTCTCTCTTTTTCTAAGTGTCAAAAATTTAAAAGCCAGGGGAACAAATATACGGCATCCTGCAGCACCCAACTCAGAGACAAGAAACATTTGCTGACCATGTACCCAATGCGTGGCTTTGCCTGCCCCGTCCTTGCAACAAGGTTAGTGAACTCCCATGGAGCCTACACTACAGAGGACAATACTAAGCCTCATGTTACAATGAGCATGATGCATACACTAGAGTCCCTAGACCAGAAAACATTCAAGTCAGAGCTCACTTCCCACAAGTTCATCTTTAAAGTCCAATATTAAAATTTGGAGACTCCAGACAATGTTGGTCAAATCATTTTCAATCATCTCAGATGAACACAACCTTCTCACTGCGGCAGAGTTTGGGGGGAGCTTATCTCCAAAGGATCATAGAATTTCCAGAAAATTCTGAATTTTACTAGGGGTTAATAGTCTCTGAGCAAAGGACAATGCAGATTTAAGGACACAAAAGTTACATCTACTGGGTTATAGTCCAGATTGTTCCAGAAGGCTCCACTCCCTGGACTTGTGCCATCTGGCCAACGTGACCAGGTACAGAATCTCTAGGAGCCGTCTTTTCTTTCTTAGAAGTTAAACCTCCAAAGCATTCATTGAGTCCTTACTCAAAAATGTTGGGAGTTTTGCGCATTTTATTCCAGTTAATTTCCATCACCTGATGACGTCAGTATTTTGAACCCCCTTGAGGGCCCTCCATGACCATCCCGGGAGGTTGAGCTGCTGGGCTATGAGCACACAGCTCTCACGTGGTAGAGCTGGAAGGGGAACTCAGATACTCCTAACCTTAAAGCTGAGGCTTTTTCTACTCTACCACAGAAAACCGCATTCCCCGCCGCCCACCCCAAGGATTTCTGCCTCCCACACATGGGAGCTCAAAACCTCACATCCGTCCAGCTCTCTCTCAGGATTCGATCATTTTCTTAATGTTCATCTTCATCATCAAATAATTCACCAAATGGAACTGCAAGCAGTAAATGCTCTAAAAGATCACGGAGCAAGACACACGGAATTCTGACTCCGGTGCAGTCACTCCAGGAACGGCGGTGGGGTGGGGGGGAGGTGGGGGGTGAGGAGGAGGTGGGTGGGGGCAGGGAGAAACCGCGGACGACTGTTGTCGCTGTGTCTCGGCCCACCCCGTGCGGCCGCTGCTGCTCTGCCTGCCTTCTTCACATCTTTCCTGGGACTCTTTTAGAAACAGATGGGCTAGTGACTGGAGTATTACCAGTTCCAATGTATGCAGCTGCAGCATCCCAGAATTGCAGAAATAGCAACCTTCTGAATAATTTCTCCTGCCACAGACAACTGCTGCTTCTGTTATAATAATCCCCTTCGCAGGCCTAGGGGCATTCTTCCCATCCCAGAACCATGGTTCAGTCTATTTTCAACCACAATGGCCTTTTGCAGATCAGCTAAGAAATGCTTCAAACATGTGGACCACCTGATCTTTGTTTTGTCTTTTCTAAGGCAGCTACACCAGATAATAACATTTGGGTTCAAGGACATTTTATCTTCTGCTGCCATAAAAGAGGAAATCCAAGATGGGAGGCAACTTCACTGTTGTTGTTGGTTTTTCCTCTCACTCATCAAGGACCCGAGCCTTTCTCTGGGGAGCACCCCACTGAACTGCCCAGGTTAGGACACTAACACTGAGGCTCCCAAAAGGCCAAATCTGTATAGAGCACCAACCTTACTGACCACGTTTTGACCATGACACCACATAGTCAGACTTATCCAGTTAAGATGCTTGTTGGTACGGGGGCGGGGGGGGGGGGGAGTCTCTATCTCTAACTAAATATTTTCTATTTTCTTCTTCATTTGAGTGTTTTGCAACCACAAACTACTCATCTGAATAAATGGCCTGATACTGTTTAGAAAGAACTGAAATCACAGTACAGAATCATAAACTTGATTTGTCATCCATGGAACAAGACTTGGTTTTTCAGATTATCCCTCTCCCCCAGGGACAAAGACTGTGCCAGCTGGTCAAATCAATACATAAATACGAATCTACTAAAACTATTAGATTTTTATTAAAGTTATGCCAACTGTCTAACTCTGAAGAATCCTGTTTTTCATGATAACAAAGCTATATAAACACATTATTTCTCTTATTTTCAAATGCATCCCTTTTTTTTTAATAAAGATTTTATTTACTTATTTACTTGAGAGAGAGCAAACAGAGGGAAAAGCAGAGGGAGAGGGACAAGCAGACTCGGTGCTGAGCACAGAACCCAGCGTGGGACTCGATCTCATGACCCCGCCGCAACCATGACCTCAGCTGAAATCAAGAGTCTGATACTGAACCGACTGAGCCACCCAGGCACCCTAAATGCATCCTTTTTATAACAGCTTTACTGAGCTCTAACTCACATCCCAAATAATTCAGCCTTTTAAAGTGCAGTGGTTTCTTCTGTATATTCACAGAACCACGCAAGTATTACCACCAGCTAATTTTAGAATATTTCCATCACCCCAAAATGTACCCATTAGCAGTTGCTCCCCCTTCTCTCTCGCTAGCTCCTAACAATCACTCATCAACTTCCTGCCTGCACAGACTGGCCCACTGTGGACATTCCTTGTAAATGGAGTCACACGACATGTGGTCTTCCGTGTCTGGCTTCTTAGCCTAGCCTCATGTTTTCAAGAGTCACCAAGTTCTAGCACATATCAGTACTTTATTCCTGTTAATAGCCAAATAATATTTCACTGTATGAATGCACACTTTTTAATTTACCCATTAATAAGTCAATGGATACTTGGTTTGTTTCCACTTTTTCACTATTGTAAGTAATGCTGCTATGAACATTTTTCACACGGGCACATGTCAAGCGTCTCATTTTTCACGAGAACCACAATCTTTGGCAAAGAAAGAAGTGTGCATTATGTTATGCCAGTGAACAAAAGGGTTTCACAGGAAGACGTGTGAGAGAGCAGGGTCGGTGGGAGCAACCCAAGTAAGGCCGGTGTGGGAATGCAAGGCGAGGCCCGGCCCCCCAGGCCTTGTCCTGCGGGCACAGTGGCGACCAGCAGCTGTGTGTCTGTGGGCTTCCAACCTCAACCAAATGCAGCCGAGGGTGACAAAGCTTGCCTGTCACCACAGTATCCCCCGCCCCCCCAACCATCCTCCAAACCCATCATCAGTCCTGGATTATGAAGCGGAGAGAAATGTTGGAGCCAAATCCCGATGACATTCCTCTATGACAGACGCTGATGGGGAGAGACCAAAATGACCCCCCAAAAGGTTTTCTCAGTAAAGACTGAAGCAAATCAATAGGAAAATCAGATTTTCATTAACAGTTCCCTTCCGCTGTGACGCGCCATCTCCTCCAAATGAAAAAAGCTCATTCCAATAAATGGATAAGTTAATAAAAGAATAACTTCACCTATTCAGAGTTGAAACATTCCTACACAGTTACAATCTACTTTGTTTCTGCGCTGATTCAATATCAAAGGCATTTCCAAGCGTCTGAAGTCCTAACTGAGGAAGGCGGACGTTAACTTCTTCACCCTCAAGTAAAATATTCCTACAGGACTCAAGTGCATAAGACTCAATTTATTCCACAACTAGAGGTTCAAAAGTTCAGTAATTACGAAGCTATGTAGGACAGAGAAATATTTTGTGTCCTCCAAATTATCAGAGGTAGTTTGCTAACTAGCGCCTGTGGACAATGAGCAATGACCCCCAATTCGGCTTTGTTCTCATTAGAAAGGACTTCAAGCCAAGCTGAAAGGCCGCGGAGCCCAGTAGTACCTCATCCAAGCCCTGTTGTGGTTTCACAATTGGATCTGTGGTTTTGTAAAGGAATACCCCCCCCCAAAAAAAATTAAAAATTAAAAAATCACAAACAGACCTGTCTCAAATGCAATACACTCATCACATTATGGTCTTATCCCCCAGCAAAATTACAGCATTTGACTTTCTTGTAATTTAAAAAAAAAAGGAGCCAAGCAGCAGCATCGAATTCTATGTGCCTCAACTATTAAGCCTAAATTTTAATTGCTGCTGCTGTTCTGCTGTTCTCCCCATCTCTACAGACAAAAGAAGTTCACCCATCCCTCTTCCCATCCCCCATGGAAACAAAACAAAAACCTGGGTGGGAGCGCGCGCCACACAGTCGCAGTACCCACCAAGGAAAGATACTGGAACCAGTGGTGGGTTTACATTTAGAAAGCTAGAAAGAAAACAGATTTGAAGGGGAAATGGACACACATAGGACAAAAGAAGCATCTAACCCAAGGGTTAGCCAACTGTGGTCGTTCGGCCAGATCTCGCCCACTGCCTCTTTAAGTAAAGGCCCCTGAGCTACAGATAAATTATATTATTGTAAAAATAAATTTGAATTATTAAAGTAAAAAATAAAGTAGTATTTCATGCATATTAAAATTACATAAAAGCCTAATTTCAGTGTCTTTAAATATAAAGTTTTATTGGGGCACCTGGGTGGCTCAGTGGGTTAAGCCTCTGCCTTTGGCTCCGGTCATGATCTCAGGGTCCTGGGATCGAGGACCCCATCGGGCTCTATGCTCAGCGCGGAGCCTGCTTCCCCCTCTCTCTCTGCCTGCCTCTCTGCCTACTTGTGATCTCTGTCAAATAAATAAATAAAATCTTTAAAAAAAAAAAAAGGAAAATCACATGTTCTAAAAAATTTAAAAAAATAAAGTTTTATTGGAACATATCCTTGCTCATTCATTTACATATTGCATAAGGTTATCTGTGGGCTACAAAGGCTGAACTGAGTTGCCCTGGAAGAGACCAGATGGCTTGCAAAGGCCATTAACGAATTATTATCGAGCCCTTTCTAGAAAAAGTTTGCAGACCCCTTGCCTAACCTAGCCAAAGGGTACGTTCCATCCCAAATCTCTAAAATGAATCTCAAGAAACAGAACAGGTTCTAAACCACCCATTGCCACTGGGTGGGTAGGGAGCCATGCATTTGCAGAGGGAGGCAGCTTAGATGGCATTCCTGTTCCCAAGAAGCACAGAAAATAATCAGACACACCAACTTTACTGGGTTGAGAGTTTCTGCCGACAAATGACTTGTCTCGTTTTATAAATTTGTTTCAAGCAACACAGCTTATCAGTGAACACAAGAACACATTAGCTGCCCACAAATTAGCATTTAGTACAATTATCTACAAAAGGGACAAGGAATCCATTTACATTTCAAATCTTCTTCACTCCATTTAGCCTGAAACTTTTTTCAAGTAACAAACACATTCAGGAACACTAGATAACTACTTCTTATCAATTTGGACGCCATTTTAATCCACCCTTAATAATGCGGCCGTTGTGTGAAGGGGGAGGAAGGAAGCAACTAGGGAAACAGAACAGTTAGTGAACCCAAATTGGAAGGCCGGCAAGCTCTCCGACAAGAGCCAGCGTTGTGATGTCAAAGTTTCATTAATTGGATGTGTTAATGAGCCACTCCCTACGTACTCATGTTTCCTTAACTCTGTCCTGCGCTCACCAAGGAATGCAGTGCTCTGTGTCTTTCGCCTGATTCAAAATAACAAGCAGGAAAATGTCTGTGACCAAACGGCATAATCTGAACATCAGCTACTTTTTTGTGTCTCTAATAATCAAGCAGATATGTTTCTGTTCTTACGTGGGAATAAAGAAATACCCAAAATGCAAGATTCTAAAGGCGTTCAAAATCCTGGAATGGGAATGAAAAGACTTTTCATAGTCGATCTGGTCTTAAAAAGATATTGTTCCAGAAATCTCAGCTGTACTCTTCACCTTCCCCATGAAATTGCTAATAGGTGGCTTGCCTTCCGCGGCTCATTTATGCATAATAGTAGCATGATGGCCTAATTTTTAATCAAAATTTGTTCGTGCTGAAACCCTTCAGTTCTTTTTTAAAAATTTTTTTAATCATTCAAAGTAAATAAGTAAATACCAACTTGCAGCGAGGCACAGATGGCTGGGCGACCGAGGGGAGGCCCAGATGGTGCACCAACATGCCCGTGAGCCAGTCATCCCGTTCGTGGCTTCCAAACTGACAGTGGCTGGGATTAACAGCACCTCGACAGCCTCCACGCCAGCCAAGGAGCACACAAGACTGGTGCGTGGGCCAGAAAAGATCTGACACATCTCACCTCACTGTCTGCGGCAAATGTGACTCCAAGTTCCATAGGGACTGAAATGGCCCAACCCCCTTTGTGGCTCTTACGGGTCAACCGTGCTTCCGACATCACATGCGTGTTTGTGCGGGGAAATATGTGTGCCCAGATGTGTCCTCCTGTGGAGTCTAACTTCGAATATTTTCTTGAGGACAATCCCTATCGCATCTGTAATTTATGTTTCAGGGGGGAAAAAAGAACTCCTCTTGAGAAATTAAGCACAGAGGGAATAATATTCCCTAAGTCCCTAAGAAACTTGTTCACATGACTAAAAAAGTGCAATTATTATTCCTGACATTTTACAAAGGTAGAGTTTATTACAGTCTTCTGAACAAATAATGAGTTTGCAGAATTAGGAAATATCCACATTTCCCTTTGTTTTTATCAGGGTGCAAATCTCTACATAGGGGGAAATAAAAACAAACATACCAGTGTTCTTAATCAATTTGTAGAAAGGACTAACCGAACACCACGTAAAGAGGCTAAAGTGTGCAAACAGAACAGAAATGCTCAGTGTTTGGAAATCAGCTTATTCATGGGACACCTGGGTGGTTCAGTCCGTTAAGCATCTGCCTTCAGCTCAGGTCATGATCCCAGGGGTCCTGGGATGAAGCCCCACCTGGTCAGGCTCCCTGCTCAGCAGGGAGTCTGCTTCTCCCCCACCCCCCACCAAATAAATTTTAAAAAACTTTAAAAAAGAAGATGAGCTTATTCACATTATAAAATAACACAAACTATTTAGAAAGAATATGCCAGGAAACAGCAAATCTAAATTTATGAAGTTCTATAACCCCGGGCCTCAGTTTCCCAACAAGGAAAGTGGTGTCGAAGAGTAGACTGTGGTCACGAAATGAGTTAATGCCCTAAAGCTGCTGGCATGCTGTAGCACTTGAAGGTGTCAACTATTATTACTTAGTTATTAGAATTATTTCTCAAGTTTCAATCACATTTTCTTCCAAAGAATCTTACTCTTTTTTCATACATCAGGAGAGAAAAGAAAAGCGGTTGCTGAATGAGCATAGAGGCGGGCAAAAAAGAATGGGGAAATTAAATAATCAGCAAAAAGTGGGGAGGAAACAGAAGAAAGTGTTAACACGAGGATTTATAATGAAGGAGCAACACACGACGCAACCATCATTTAGAAGAAATCATAGGGGAGCCCAGTTAAACATGGGAAGAAGTGGCATCTGAAAGTAACCGAGGAAAATAACAATGCCATTAAAAACAAGGTCACACCTTTAGTGGTGCGAACAGCCAATGTGGGAATTCGAGCCATTACGGAAGAATCTGCTGGCTCTTTCATATCTCATTTTAAAGCTTTTCATAATTATTCAAACCTCCTGGCACTGCCACACAGTGGAGACCGTAGGAACTCTGGGATGGTCATCAAGGAACACTCTAGAAGTAGGTAACTACGTCAAGGCTGAGGAACAGCAATTATATTGAGCTCTTTCCAGGTCAAAGGCAAAGCTGGCAGATCTTTCCTTAAATCTCCCAAGAAAGTGTAGGTTCACTCCTCCAGGTACAAATAAGCTGGATCCTACTAATTTGAATACAATCATGATCCTTTCTGGGACAAAGAGAGGGAGACAGAAAAGGAGGAAATGATCTCTTTTTAACACATTCTTTTATTACCTGGAAGCTGGGTCAAAGACTGGGATGGGTCGCTCAGGAGCATTCTAGGAAAACCTGGATTATAGTTTCCATGGCAACCCCCCAAGGATGAGTCTAGAAACTGACATGCCAGGAGAGGCACTGCTGGGTGGCCTCCACCAGGCACAATACATGAAATTCGGGCTGGGAGGCTGGCTGATGAGAAGCTGGGATTCTTCCATGGACAGGACTTCAAATAGCCTGTCTGTTCACTAAAAATAAAAGTCACTTCAAGCAAGCGTCCCATAATCAGTCAGGGAACCTAATGCTTTCACTGTTTGCTGATGTGGGTTTGGTGGAGGTTTGCTTCTGCTGTTGCTCATGTTTTTCAACCCCTTTTGTCCTCTCTGGTTTGTTTGCTCATTCACATTGCTCTGTTAGTGAGCTGGAGAAGTTACTGTAAGCAGGAAGTAAGGTGTTCTAGCTACTGGTCCAGGAAAGCCTATGGTGAATGTGACAGGACCGTAGTTATCCGCAGGTGAACGCAAGTGACATAATTCAGAATGGGGCGCCCCACCCACTGCTCAGCAGACAACAAATCTATCGCTTTACTCAACACCCTCCCATCTTCGGTGTGCTTGCTAGTCCTCTCCCCAGATTTCTTTAAGGTCTTCTTTATTCTTTCTTGATGGACAGTCCATGAGGCACCATAATATCATAGTTAAGATCATGGACTCCAAAATCAAGCTACTTAGGTTTGTCTCCAAGCTCCACTAAATAAGTATGACCTTGGAAAAATTCATGTCCCTGGACCTTGGTTTTCTTCCCTGAAAACTGGGGGGAAAATAACGTTGTCGCCCTTTTAATGTCATTTTGAGGACTCAATGAGTTTCTCTCCATAATGGGCTTGGAGGTATGTTTCACGGGCACTTAGCATTGTGGGGGGACATGCCAGGGAAGGGAAGCAACTTCCATAAGGGTTCTTCTAAGCAATGGTCCTGTGCAGTGGTTTTAATGATCTCTGAACCTGAAGACTGTCCGGTCTTTGTCTCCTCCATCATCATTCTCTCATGTTCCTGATTCCCAGGTCCAGCTGCCTGCCCAACCTATCTTCTCAAAATCCTCATGAGCCCTTAAACCCAACCAACTCACTCAAATGGGAACACGCTATGTTCCCTCTCATGCCAGTCCCTTTGTTCTCCACCAATTCTTGAACGACTGTCATTATTCTGATCTCAGGCCCCATGTCACCTTCTCAGGGAAGCCTCACCTGACCAGCCTCGCCTTCCTCACCCCTGCAAACCATTCCCTCTCTTAGTAGCCTCTTATAGTTTATTCTTGGCCCTGATCACCGTATCTGAGATGACCTTTCTCAGTGATATGTTTACTTATAGACACATGTCTCCTCTGCTAGAATAAAGCTCGATGAGCCCAGCCATCCTGTACTGCTTACTGCCACATCCCCGGAAGCTAAAACAATAGCTTGAGCTTAGTACGGGCCCAGTGTTTACGAAATGAATTTGCTGAATAAATTCCATATCATAAATTTTATGACACTGCATACATTTCAGAAATTTTCTCTCTTGTTGATTTGCTTAAGAAATACTTTCATCAATTATGTCTAGATGAAAAACCTTGACACTTCATCATAGAAGACGCTTCAGCCATCTGAAATACTGAGATAGGAAAGACATGAAGTCTCTCTCTGGGTTTCTTTCTTGTACACTTAATACTTGTATGCTTAACGTAGAAGCTTATGCAAGTTCATTGTAAATGCGTCTTGATGACAATCGTGATCCTACTGTGATTTTAGGTATTTATGTCAAAACAAATGTCCACAAATAGCAAGTAAATCTATTTTGACATAAATGCCTCCTGTCCTTTAACAAACAACTCAATTGTTTTCGCTAACAGCTATTCTAAAACGCGTTCTCAAAAAAAAAAAAACAAAAAAAAACAACACACACACACACAGCTCCTAGCCTTAGGACAAAGAGTGAAAACAAGTCCAATTCATCCCTTAGCCAGTTTCAATAAATGACAAGTTGATATGCTAATAGCTCCCAGTGAAACTGGCAATCATCTGACAGGTACCGGGATCACTCAGCTAACAGGAGAAAATATCGGTTGACTCCTAATTTGATTATCACTCTTTATATTAGTTGGGTGACTCTTTTCATTTTGCTTGAACTCAACAAACATTTATCAAATTTCTACTCTGTGTCTCATCTCTCAGTGAAGTCCTGGACAGAATACAACTGACAAGACACGGAACTTGCCCTCAGATGAGTTAATATTTGTACATGTGCCTGCCATACAGTGGATGCCCAATGGAAGTATGCTGAACGCACTAAAGCAGAAAACAACATTAGATAATGGCATTAGAAAGATTTACAACATCCCCTGGGGCTTGCGGCATGGAGGGAGAGAAGGAACCTGAGATCTGGACTCACGGAGCATGCAGGAATCCCAGCTCCGGGGCTCCCTAGCCATGGGATCTCCAGCAAATTTCATAACCCATCAGGCTCAATTCGATCCCGTGTAAAATGGGGATCAGAAGTCCTATGCCTTGCAGGATTGGCTCTTGGGGCATTAGATATGCTGTTTGTCAGCCACTGCATTTGGCACAGGGCAGGGGTTCAACAAATGGCAAGCAGTAAGCATGGAAGAGAGATCATGGGGAGCAGGCTGTGCTTTGAACCAAAGCTGTGACGGGAGAGACAGGTGAAGGCCTTTCAGGTAGAGGATGTGCTGTAAGCAGAGCCTGGAGGAGAGCTGTGTGGGGCTTACCTGTCTGGGGGTAGTGAATCTCTCATCAACCGTGTTAGACCAGCCAGAGAAACAAGACAGCAGAATACAAGGTAAGGTACAGGCGTGGGCTGAGGGCTTTGAACCCCAAACCCAGGAGTTTGAAATCTGCGCGGTCAGTTAAGCAGAGATCCACCGAGACTCTGGGGCAGAGAGTACAGAAACTGCCAGAATATCAAGCCATGTGTTTAGAAATTCTGCAAAAGCACAGAGTCGGAAGGAACCTGAGGGCTGATCTGGTCCAATGGTCACATTTTTAGAGATCAGGTAACGAATACTCAGAGTGCACAGGAAACACGTTCAGAACCCCAGACAAGCTGGCACCAGTGTCCAGACCGGAACCAAGCCTCCTGTCAACCTAGCACTTTGTCCCCAAGGCCACCAAAATATGGGGTGTCTGGCCACCAAAATGCAGCATTTTACTTATGTGTGTGTGCACACACACAAACACATCATGCTTACAGGAAAATACCCATCAGCGTAGTGTAGATATTGTGGTGACAGGGAACGACTTTCTCTGCGACAGAGAAGCAGACAGCCGCACGAAGCTCTGCCTAGCCGTCAGCCCTCTCTCCAGAAGGGGCCCGCCCTCTCCCTCGATCCCGGCTCCCACTCCACTCGCAGACCAGCTCAGTCCCACCCCCGCCCCCACCGCCCTGCCAAGCCTGTATCTTACAAACATTCATCAAAGTTAAGTAACACTCTACAGAAGCAAAGAGATAAATCCAGAAAGTGAGGTTTCCTACAGGACAGGCGTGAGAATCTCGGCAAATCAATGGCATGAGAAATCAAAAGCAGGATCTGCTTTTTATAGGGAAAGAGAGTATGAGGCATACCAACGAAATGTAACACGTGAGCCTTGCTGGGATCTTGAATTAAAAACAGAATACAGTAGCTGTAAAAAGACGGATCCGAGACAGAGAAATGCGCATGAGGCCTGGAGAGTAGAGGAGCTGCAGGACCGTGGCTAACGGCCTATGTGACAGTGGCCCGGTCGCTAGGTAGGAAAATGCCAGTCTTTTTAGAGATGCTACTAAAATAAAGTATGTAGTGGCAAAACGAAAAGATGTCTGAGATTTGCTTCAAGGACTTCGGGCAAATAACGAGGGCAGATGAAGCGAGCAGGGCAGGATCTTAGTAATTGTTGAACGTGGGGCATGGGTAGGTATATGGTGTTCTGTTGTGCTACTCCACTTTGAGTAAGTCTGAACGTTTCTTGATAAAAAAATCAAACCAAGACACAAAGCTTGCTTCACTAGTCTCATATTCCATTGCCGGACGTGCTGGTTCAGCCTACCCCACTTGACCGTTGGGATCCTTCCTGAGCCCTCGTCCATTCTCCCCCTCCTCTGTTTCTCTGCTCACCCGCACCCAATGCCTCCAGTAAGCACCCAAGGGTACCCATCGCCCGGGCCCTGACCTCTGAGCCGAGCTGCGCTGGCAATGCTCTTTACTCACCCGCGCGTTCACCCGAGCCCATCACACGCACACTCACCAGACCGAACACACCAAACCCCCTTCTCTCCCACGGGTTCCTCCCCCTTTACTCCGCATTCTAGGGAAGAGCCCTGCCACCCTTGCCCCCGCCCTGCCCTGATGTCGGTCCCTCACCGTCCCCACTCCCCACTGATGACACGTTCTGTCAATTCTGTCTGAGAAAGGCACCTCAAGTCCATCCCCACCCACCTCGTTACCGCACTGCCCGAGACTCCGCTCATGCCGGCGATGCTGCGGGTGCCAGGCGTACAGCGTCCGCTCCTCTCCCGGCCAGCAGCCAGTCCCGAGCCAGGCCATACTCAGCTCTGCTGCCCAGAGCACTTCCTGAAGTCCGGCTGGCCTTCGCCCGAGCTGCTTCCAGACCCCCCTGCCCACTCCTTCAGAGCCCAACTGGTCTGCCTCCAAATTCCTGTGGCTCTAAGAGCAACAATCCGTATATAAAAACACCGAATATCGACCCCAAGTCATGCATTCTACTAGGTACTTCATCTGCATTTTATTTAAGCTTTACAACAGATTTTTAAATTTAAATTCAATTACAACAGATTTTTTAGAAACAGCTGTTATTATCCATTCTACAGATGAAGAAACTGAGGCACAGACAGATTATAGTCATTTGCTCAGGGTCACACAGTAAGTGGCAAGGCACAGGTTGTGAACGTAGAAGGTCAGGTTCTCAAGCATGGGCGCCCTCCCAGAAGGCTAACCTCACGGATTCCCTAACGGGAGAGCCCTCATCTGAGATACTCAGTCTGTGGGCAAGGTAAACACGCAAACACAAAAATTATATCATAGCCAGATAAGTGCTCAATCAGAGGATGGTACCAGGAGAAAAGCAAACGCTGGGAATGCAGTCATGAGCTTTGCCTGGGGGTCAGGGGGATCAATGACTTAGCAGAAATCCATCAGGAGCACCCAGTGAATACTAATTTATGATGGATTGGCTAGGCTGTTCTTCAATCACATTCCCTTTACAAAATTACTGGGTTTTGCTAAGACCTCAGCTAAACGATCAGAGTTGAGTCTCTTTCCGTGCTCCAGGTTATCAAGAAATCTTAACTACAAAACCTCAAAGGTCCCATTTACTGAAAGCGACCTAGCAGCTCGAAGAGAATGTAAAATGCATTTCATTTTAAAAAGTTCATATTATTTAATAATTCAAAAACCAAATACTATTTTCTTTTTCTATAAAAACACTGTATACAAACATAGCTATGGCTTTCTGCATATAAACATAATATTAAAGATTTCCCTCCACGTGTGTCTTTATTTAGAAAGTGTGCTAGGTGTTCCTGTCTGCATGACTTAGAACAGACTAGATCACAGCCAGCGGAGCTGCTTCAGAGCCAACAGAAAATATCTGCTTGCTCTCCCTTCATTCCAGTTCAAGTGGCCCAAACACCCTTGCTGACCTGCTTGCATCCAGCCCATGGGCCCTGGGCATGGCGGGGTCGGGGCTGAAGGGAGCTGTCCTGAATCACGAGCCCTAATTGCTTGTGAGGCACAGGAATGTCACCCAAATGGGGGCCTCCAAGAACCTGTTACCATGGGAGAATCAGGACGTGCACAAATGGGGGTGCAGTGCGGTGTGAGAGCCCTGTCCTGTGTGCATGGAGATCACAGAAGCACAGCCCAGGAGAGCCGCTCCTCGCTCTGACGGCGAGGAAGATGGAGGGGACTGTGCGGCCCGGCTCTGAAGATGAAGAGGCCCAGGCCGTGGAGGTCTGTACGGCACCCAAAGCTGAGGATTCCAGGACGCATCTCCATCATCCCTACAATGATTTCAGCCGACCCGTCAGTCTGACTTTCCGTCTCTGATCAAAATGGTGCCGAGCGGTAGGACTTCTCTCCCGACTCTACCACCCAAATCCGTTCGGCCTCCTTTTGCCCTTGATGTTGTCCTTGTTCAAGCTGCCCAACTGGTCCACCGCTAGCTACCGGCCAAATGGTCAGCAGCTGAAGCCTTCGTCTCTCCCGTCATCCATCATCCCTCCTCTTTGTTTCTGTAGCTGCAGCTCTAACTGCCTCAGGAGGGCTCTGTTTTTCTCTGTGTCTGAAGGAGCGTGATAGTACTTATCTGCTACGACTGCTTTATCTCTTCCTAAGCCCCAGCAACTGCCGCAGCCTGCAGGTGTGTGTGTGTGTGGGGGGGGATCCCCTGCAGAGCCCACAGCACAAGGCAGTTTCCCATTGGCCAGGAGGGCTGTGGAGGGAGGAGGACCAGTGGGAGAACCGCACGACTTCACGGCCCACGGCGGTGGGGAGGCCACTGCCCGGCGCCGCCGCCCACCTGCAGGGCACCCTTTACAACCGCCCATTTGCTCCAGTCCATCTGCTGATTTGCTTT
Organism: Martes martes; assembly: GCF_963455335.1. Taxonomy (NCBI): domain Eukaryota; kingdom Metazoa; phylum Chordata; class Mammalia; order Carnivora; family Mustelidae; genus Martes; species Martes martes. Next base: position 106,346,290 of record NC_137898.1, read on the forward strand.
TGAGTAAAAGGCTGTGAAACATTCCCTCCCATCAGAGACGGAATGACTCTGTGTACCTGATTGTGCTGGGCAGATGCGGAGCGAGCGTGCCTCACTCCCATAAAAGTCGGCCGCTAGCGTTCCTACCTAGAGAAAAGAGACGGGGCGGTTTTCAACTTTCAAAGGGAAGCCTTCCAAAGGCTCGGGAATAAAGACTCTCTCCCCAGCTGTGCTCCGTAAGACCATCAATCTTCGGCCGCAGAACCTTCAGCGCGGAGCTGCCTCACAGTTACAGGGTGGGAGGGAGGGATGGAGACTGGGACAGAAACTCCGTTTCAGAATAAAAGGAGAAAAATGTTCTCCTGTTCCACTTGGTGCAATGAAAGAGCTAAAATCCTCCGTAGCCCACTGACCGTTTTTTCTCTTTCTCTCTGAAACAAGCTTCCCCTGAGTGGGCCTTCTCTGCGCCAAACTGGATGCCAGAAAGAAAAGGCATGTGGGCAGTGCATGGTGGGTTTTCCACGCCACCCTGTGCCTACAGCACGAATGAAGGGGACTCCGTGGGGAAGGCAGGGCGTCCTGGAACGGCACCCAATCATGCTGATGTGTGTGACGGATGCAAGAGAAAACTGCATGCCTGGCGTCTATGGAGACAACTGGAGAGGACCAGGTACTTTCTAAGTACTTTGTGTTTGCTATCCACTGTGTTGTCACTCATTAACAAGCCGGGCGCCAAGGGCTTGGGAAGAATTTATAATAAACACTTAAATGAGCCCATTCTATCCACAGAGTCATTTTCTGCCAAGGTAAGGTGGTTGTCAGTTCTAGCATTTAGCCTTTTAGTGCTAGTATCTTGCGGGAGCCTAGTTTGAGAACCACGCTGTGAACCTGCCAGCTCCCGCTGTCCAACAAAGAAGGGGACTCCCTGGCGACAGTCACAAGGCCTGTTATGTAATCCCACTCCTTTCTTCCAGTATCCAACTGTAATGATGGATTTGTCTAAGATGAAAAAGCAGTTTTCCACCTAGACCACAGTGTCTTCATTTTATGCGTCCCCCCCTCCCCCTGCCGCCTCCAAAAAACAGACAGGCAGGGAGGGAGATGGTCAGACTTTCCTGACCCTCCAAGTACCTCCAAGTGGTAACTACCTTTGAATTTAAAGACCATCAACAGACTTCTATGTAATTGTCATTTTACTTGGAAACTGGCTCAGATCTGCCTGGATCCAAAGCCTGATTCCACTACTTGGTTGCAGTGCACCACTGGGTGTATTATATTAGTTTTATTCCCTGTGCCTCAGTTTCTTCACCTATAGAGTGAAGTCATAGTAACAGCAAGAGTACCTGCCTCCCAGGGCGGTGGTGATGATTCGATTCCTGGCAAAGCACTCGGCACGGTTTTGTTTTTTTGTTTTTTTCTTTCTTTTTTTTTTTTTTTTTTATTACCCACTCGTCTTTCATTTGAGGAGCAACATGGCTAGCTGGTTTTTTTTCTTTCTTTCCCTCCTTCCTTCTTTTAAAGGGTCACTGATTTATTTGAGCGAGAGACAGAGATCATGAGCAGGAGGGCAGAAAGAGAAGGAGAGTATGAAGCAGACTCCACACTAAGCACAGAGTCCCAAGTGGGGCTCGATCCCGTGACCCTGAGATCATGACCGGAGCCCATACCTAGAGTCGGATGCTTAATCGACCACACCCCCCAGGCTCTCCCCACGTGGCACTCTGGTTGAAAACTTATTCGATTTAAACCACATCTCTTCCATTTACTTGTGATATCTTGGGAAAGCCCATTTTCCTTTGTGTCAACTTTCTCATCTGTAAAATACAGAAAATCACAGTCCCTACCTCACAGCCACCCGCTATGTTTCAATGAACTAATGTGAGGAATTCAGGACAGTGTCTGGGAAATCATACGTGATGAACAGAATTTAGCTATCAATGTCCACAAGCTGCAGCTATGAAAGTACCATCAAAGACAACCTGAGAATCGTGAGTTAGTTTCCCGTGAGGGGGACGACTGTTCCAGAAGGCTTTAGACACGGGTAGAAATTAATGGTGTCATACCCTATCAATACTTCTTGAATCAGAACTCCATTTTTTATTCAAGAAGAATCACTATAGGATACCAGAGGATACTCATCGCTGTGTTTTTCTTTCTCACTTCCATCTCTTTCCTTTTCTAACTTCTTTCTCCATGAGGTATTAGAAAGGAGCCTCTCTGGCTAGACGGCCTAGGCATGAATCCTCCTCCCACCTTTTGTGATTGTGAGCAAGGCAAGCCACCTCTACTTTTCTGTGAAATGGGGAGCAGAAACCTGTTTCATCAGACTTGAGGATTGAATGAGATATTGCTGTGCGTTGGAAAGAGCCAGCAGTTCTAATCATTCATGTTCCAGTATTTTCTGATCCATGCCTCATTACAGTCCTCAGTACCAAGCATGGACGCGATCTTGCTGAATGATTATCTCCCATCGCGTCTCCTACAGCTATGCCTTCTAACCTACTTCCTTCCCCCTAACATTTGCATTTCAGCCTCCTTATCCTCTCAGGCATGTCTAATACCCAATTATTAGGACATCTCTTCCTGAGGATATGACCGCAGCAATGAACTGTGCTCTGGCATAGGAACCCAGAGTGGCCTAGAGAAAACACGAGTCCAGTAAAACATCCACACTACACTGTCCTGAAATCAACCATTTTGGGCCAAAGATATGCCCACCAGAAAGCAACTGAAATGGGACCAGGGAGGGCCCTGAGCTGGGAGGCCATGGGGTATATGATGCAAATGTTTTAGGGTGAACGGGTCTGTCTCACCAGTTGGATCTGGGGCAGCTGCTTAGCCCTGCTGAGGAACACTTAGCTTTTACGTTACAACAGACTTATTCTACATGGTCTATACTGGTGGGAGAGGTTCCCTTAGATGGACTGGATCTTCCAGGACATCAAACTTGTGACAACAACCCAACACTGCCAACCCCACACATGCTCCAAATCATGCCGATCTGCTCTACACTCTCCCTCTCCACCATCATGAGCCCCGGCTACCATGCTGTGTAATTTTGTTCACTTATGTTTACTGTCTATCATCCGCTTCAATCCCCCCTAGAATGGGAGCTCGAGAGAAGGAATCTCTGCTGTTCTTTTTGCTGATGTATCCCAAGTGCCCAGAACAATACCTGACCCATGGTGATGCTCAGGGAGCATTTGCCAAGCAAAGAATGAATCACAGTCAAAACGGAACATCAGATACACCATGCCTAGAAGTGTCGACTTCTGGGGAGTCACGTGTTGGGTAGAATTTAAGTTTCCATCCAAGTTCCCATAATTTTGTCGAATTTTAATTCAAAATGTTTTTATCTCTTCCTTTTCCCCAGTCCCTCTACTATGTAGGAGCTAGAATTTAGGGCTCTGTAGACATAACTCCCAAGTAAGACATGCAGACTTGACTTTGCCCAGCATGGCCCCAGATGGGGTAGCTGTGTGACCCACACTGTGGCCACAGGGCACTGCACAGGTGTCAGGAAGGAGGGGAAAACAGCTGGACAATCATCCCCATCCACTGCTCCTTGGCCTTCATGTTTCTCACGTTCCCTACAAGTTCAAGAGTTCATTCATTGCATTTCACTATAAATTATGTTGCCGAAAGTGAAATAATGTGCTGTGTGGTTCTAAATCTTCTTTTCCACAAACTGTGCTGTCTTGCCTGATTGTTCAGTGATGCAAAACTTCTCCTTTACAGAAGATGTACTAGTCTTGATCCCATTAATATGGATCAGTCATACTCTACATAAAAATCCATACAAGGTGAAGTCATCGCGAATGTTAACTGAAACACGCAACCAACAATATTCTTCCCTGTCGGGGTCTTTGAGTTTATCAAGTAATAGTCCATAGCATAATGTAATATAAATGAGCCCAGAGAGAACAGCTAAAAATTACTTTCTCGAAACTACTTATTGAGATTATGAAACAAAAACAATGGGAAACAACCCAACTTATAGACAGCCAGAGAAACTCCAATTACTCAAGGCCCACGAACCCCCATACATTCTAAAGATGTTCTTTTCATCAATCTGCATAATACTACTTTGGATGTTCTGGAAAATCCATTTCTTTTCTTTTTTCCTGTATGATAAGAAAGCCTTAGGGACAAGAACCCTGCGAGTTGCTTTGGGGAAGAAAAATGCATCAGAATCCGTGGTTAGGCTTTCTTGGGCTCAATTAATCAAAACAGCAAGCATTATCTTCTTCCTTTGGAAAAATATATCTTTTTCATGTTATGATTATCACTGTTAGGTATCTTCATCCCCTCCTTTCAGAAATGCTGCCCCCACTGCTTTTTTATGAAATGTGTTCTCTCAACACACAATTACTTCCACTTTTCCAACTCTGCCCACAAGCCGGTTCTGCCACCCGCCGGCTCGGCTCACGTGCCAGTCCACAATCAGCGGGGACAGGAGAGCGGCTCACTGCCTGTCACTGTCTTAAAACATGCTTGCTCACTTAATAAACTTAAACCTAGTTAACCACTTTTATGCTCTAAATTAAAAAAAAAAAAAAGGAGAAACTAAGTCAACTCTATTTTTTAAACTTTCAAGAGAAGAACCCTCAACCCAACAAATTTTTAAGCCAAAAGTGTAGTGTTAATGAAATACATAGACATGGCACATTCTGATTTCTCAGCCGCTTTGTAAATTGTACATGTTTCATACATACCCGTCCCAGTTACAGCTGCCTTAGCCCCAAACAGGACAAGTGAACAACATCCACCAACTCCCCAATCATGATAAAATCTGACTGACTCACTCTGCTGTTCTACTTCCCATCTTCTCACCCACCTCCCACTGAGGATGAACATGGCTCCCTTGCAACCTGCTCATTTGTCTGTGATCTGGAGCTCGGGATCGGACTTCAATCTACTTACTGTTTGTTTCTTTGTTTTAAAAGATTTATTTATTTGTCAGAGAGCGAGGGAGAGAACAAGCGGGGGGGGGGGGGAGGGGCGGCAGGCAGAGGGAGAAGCAGTCTCCTGACTGAGCAAGGAGCCCGATGCAGGACTTGACCCCAGGATGCTGGGATTATGACCTGAGCCGAAGGCAGATGCTTAACCCACTGAGCCACTCAGGCGCCCCTACTTACTGTGTGTGTTTAAAGCCCACGCTCTATCTCCCCTTTGGTCTCTGTGTTCACTTTTGATGAAGCCGCCTCAAACACACCAACCCAAGGCTCACACTAACCTCTGATTCTTCCATGTGTGGAGCTCCCCCAGAACCACTTATTTTGCTAAAGAAACCAGTTGCAACAGGGGAGAAAAGTCACCATTTGTTAAAGTGGTTAAAGGGAAGTTTTCAGCTCAAATGGCAGAGAAGGCGATTGCTCAGACACCGGAGAAGCGGACTGGACGAAGTACCCCCAGGCTGGCTAGAGACGTGGTGAGGATACACGGCCACGTCAGCACCTACGAAGCCACCATGTCCTCTGACCTCCGCAGTGCCCATGTCGGTGGCAGGTGCAGAGACTAAGCACCTCAAAGTAGGAGTAAGGCTTTCTGCTGAAAGAGCCACACACAGACATATGTGCACAAATCCATTTCACAATGACAGTAAGTCAATTAGGCCAGAAAGCCCGTAAGTGATCACAAACAAACTGAGAGCTGCTCCTGCCCCATGCTCGCCCCACCCTGGTGGCCAAGTTCAACAGCTCTGGTGAACGGGGAGTCTGCCCCCTTAAGTCAGCTGCCTGGCCGCAGGCAACGTCAGAAAGGGTCAGACAAAATGGGACTGAGTCACGGAACTGCTAAGGTTTGTAACAACTCTGAATCAGAGCAGACAGAATTGCGGATCTAAAAGTTCACTTTCAACTGAAAAAGCCAGAACCAAAGTCAGCCCAGGTCATGTGTAGAGTATACTTCAGGCTCTCTGGCCTCTCGGTCTTCCCGTTGCTGGCTTGGAACCCGAACAGGGACAGACCTGGAGGCAGATGCACCTGTGACCGGCCCAGCTCCAATTGCAAAGGATTGAAGAAGAGAAAAAAAAATCCTCTAACCTCCAAGAAAATGAGTATCTCAGCCTCTTGTATGCACTACCAGCGATGAGCTTAGTGGATTCTGTTTAAGAACAACCATCTCAAGAAAGAACGGCTGAAACATAAGTATGTGCTTTCTTCTTGGTTAAAATTTGTATTTGCTGGAGTCTTAGAAAAATAGATGCTTCCAAGGTCTCAGTCAAAAAAAAAAAAATATATGCCTGGGGACTTGGGCTAATCCTCAAGGTTGTTGTAGTTAGTCTACACCGTGTGTTGCTACAAAGTGGGTTTAAGTATAGTCGACCTATAATCATGCTTGGGAATTCAAGGGAAGCTCTTCAAATATTCTACCATAAAAATCTTACTTATTTTTCTTCCATTGTATTGGAGTTATGACTGATACTCTAAAAATTTAACACTTCAAACTTTGCAGTTATGAGTTACCTACTAAAGAGCCTACCAGAAGTTGGCAATCTGGCTTTCCCAATATACTACTCTGCGCACACCTCTTCACAGCTTCCCAAGCTACAAACAGTCCCTTTCACCTTGGGTTGAGGTGAAGGATCCTTCTGAATGGGCATGTGTCCCTCACTTTCTGACAGGAAAGAGAGAAATAAGAAAAAGTTAAGTGTCTTGGTGACAATGAACCATGAATGCTGTCTTTCTTAACGACGTTAATAAGAACTTGGAAGCAAGATACATTCTTTAGACTCTGAACGTTGATTTTACTTCAAGGAGAAATAGCTGTTTAGTCTTAAGGATTGGACAGCGCCATCCTTCACAGCAGGTGACTGATCAGCGGAAAGCGTACTGAACAAGGCTGGCGGGTCACACGCGTGGGAAATGCTACCTGAAGACCCGCAGGAAGTCAGAGGAGCCTTTTAGGGGGTTCGTCACAAAATGTTCACGGAAAGTGCTCCCTACTTTGTCAATTCTGAAAAACGAGAACTCAGGGTCATGTGATCTGTTGGCCGGACAGGGCCAAGGCCCTGTAACACCCACCCCCCCACCCCCACTGAGAGCACAGATTTTTCTCATGGGGACAGTTGTCAGAGCAACGTGAGTCTGTTATATGGAATCCACTGTCAGAAACAAATCTGTCTGAACTCATTATCATCTATCAAGGCGTACCACCGTTCCTGTTACTGCTGCGTAACGCAGCTTAGAGACGCTAGATACAAGTTCCTAAACTGTGAGAAAGAGTTTGTCCAGCTTTTAGAAGGCAAGCAATGGGGAGGTTGCCGTAACCTCAGACGAGCTACTATCTAGCTACATGGCATATGCGAGCTGGGTGAAATAAATCTATTCCTGCTCCATTCAGAAAGCCCCCAAAGTAGTCACTCAATAAAGAGTGATGATAAAGGGTTAACACCAGCTGCTGCAGAATGACAAGAAGAGAAAGCCAAGTTCCTTGTTCCAAGGGCGGTCATAAGGAAGCCAGAGCAAGTAAACACAGAAAACAATACAATGCAATGCCGGCGGTAATAAATGTTCTAGGAAGGCTACAAAGTGCTCTGGGAGTTGGGTGGGAGAAACCGTGTCCTGCCGGGTGAAGAGAGGAGGTTTCTGAAAGGCCAGGCTCCTAATCCATGGAGACAGGTGAACGGAAGAGGGGAAAGGAAGGGGGTGCCTCTTAAGGATACATGTGAAGTACCGTAATGTTGTCCATATCCTTTCCATTCAAGATGACTGTATAGGGCAGTCAGAGGACAAAGCAAGTAAGAGGGATAGTAGCAGAGCTGGGTGCAGGGAAGGGATAGCACCCTGAAAACGTGCCTCACCTGATCTCCTAACAGACTCCACCCCATAACAACTGCCTGGCTTTGCAGGATTAGAACCAACACAGTAACAGGTTTCCCCTAACAGGACATCACAGAACCATCATGGAGTTCTCCTGCCACGGCTCTGCAGACAGGCCACTACCTGTATAGGTCAGCACAGATCTCTGTCCAGGTACCTTGTGAATAACCTTTATGGAGGGAAATTCTAATTTCCCTTGGTCATCAACCTAAATATCGAGTCACACCAATGCCCAGAACCCCGTCTGTGGTTTTACAGACTCTCAGTATGGTTATGTTCACACAGGGTTCCTGGGGGACCACCTGTGCAGACAGTGCTGGGTCCCGGGGTCACTCCGTTGGGGAGACGATCATCACAAACCACTACACGCTTACTGAAGGCTCACCGCATGCCACGAGTGTTCCAACGGGTTGGAATGCATTAATCCTCTTCACTCTCACAAGGATGCTCTCAGCCTGTTAACATTTCTGTTGTCCTCGTGTTACTGAGCAGTATCCTCAATGCGCAGAAGTTGTCTACAGTACATGGTAGAAAAGTCTGGTTCTAGAGCCCATGCTCTTAACTACTTTGCTATGCTGCCACTGAGAGCACCAAGGTAGGGGTGTGGACATCAGGGTAGGAGAACTGAGTTAACCTCAGGATATCTGCATCACAAGGTAGTCGGCAGGAGAGGGAGAGCGCTGAAGTGGGGAAGGCAGGAAGCCAGTTCTCTACTACCGTATTTCAGGGCACACGAGAACCCATCAATTGTAAAGTGCATCATTATCATTTTTCTGTGCCACTAAGAAAGGAAAAAATTGTCAGTTGGACTGACACAGTCGTCAATAGCCACCAATTGATTCCACAGGCAGGTGTTAAAATGGGGGAAATGGACATTTTAGAATTTATAAATTATATAATGGACTAATTATAATGAACAAATTACATAATCTGGGGCTCAGTTTCTACATCTGTAAAATAGGAGATTGATGATGAGTGATGTCCCTTTCCACCTGACTACTGTAGGGACCTTCGATATAAAGAACACAGCTGGGGCACCTGGATGGCTCAGTGGGTTAAAGCCTCTGCCTTCGGCTCAGGTCATGATCCCAGGGTCCTGGGATCAAGCCCCACATCGGGCTCTCAGCTTGGCAGGGAGCCTGCTTCCCTTCCTCTCTCTCTGCCTGCCTCTCTGCCTCCTTGTGATCTCTGTCTGTAAAATAAATAAATAAAATCTTAAAAAAAAAAAAAAAAAAACCACAGCTAGCGCTAGGGTGAGGACAGTCAATTTGCTTAGGGCTCCGAATTTAAGGAGGCACTCAACCTCCAGCCGGTGTGAGTCCAGGGTGGGTACCTAAGAGGGAGCGCCTCATTAAATCACACTCCCTGGCACTTAGCCTGACTCATTCTAAGGGGCCCCGATGGAGGAAACCATGGGGATTCAGGCACTATGTCTTCTGGGTTTTCCATTCAAGATCTTTTTATAATGATCCGTTCACACTTAAGAGCAACCATTTCCGATTACATTGCCCTCTCCTGTAGAGATGTATTTCCTTGCCTTGGAGCCTTTCTTTGCATTTCTATTCCCGCTCCAACTTCTCACCATTTCTATTAAAATGCCTGATTCCAAGTTCTTTCAGTTGGGTCTGCACTGTTTCACTGAAATCAGCTATGTGAGCTCCTCTGGGCTGGCGACTCTGCTGTATCCCCAATTTATACACTACATCCCATCTCATAAGGAAACCGCTTACTGATCTCAAGGAATGGCCACAGGCTAGGCCCCTTCGACTCAGTCCATTGGGGCCACACTGCCCAGAAGCATCTGAGAAATGCAGAACCTCATGCCCCACTTCTGACTTGCAGAATCTGAATTTTAACAAGATTCCTAGGATCCTCGCAGGCACAGTAAGTGTGAGAACCACTCAAGTAGGCAGCATCATGCCAGATACACAGGAAAGCATCTCAAGTGATAACAGCTACTAGTTATGTGTCAAATGCTCTCCATACAGCATCTTCACTATGTGCAACAAGGTAGACAAGTGAATGATTCATCTAAATTCAATGACCCACATGTACGTTCTTCTGGGAGTAGGGTATACTGACCACTGTGGGCCAACAAAGCACCATTTTGGAAACTTTTTCCTGCAAGTAGGATCATACTCTCCTCCCATTTTCTCCCTAAAACTGGGAAGACCAAAGCCCAAGACTTTCCATTGGCACAGCCTGATACCTACTGTGTACACCTCAGCTAGTGGTGAAAATTATCTCAAATTCCATCTCATCATCAGTAAACTAGGAGAGGATAGAATCTAAGTACATCTGTGCCATCACCAGTAGCAAAGGCTGGTGAAGCTAAATGAGTATGAATCATTGGCCTACCAATGTGATCTATGCTTCAATTTCCTCAAGAAAAAAAAATACGCTCACTGTGTTTTGGGATCATCCGTCTATCTACACAGTGCCTAAGTGATGACAGGCAAAGATATCATTGTCTCTTTGAAAACCCTCTCTTTGGAGTACAGATATCTGATGTAACTTTAATTGGGACTGAAAAACCCAGCAGCCAAAAATGCCCTCCGCGCATGACTATAGATGCCCATAATCTGATAGCACGAGAGGCACCTTGCTCATTTATTGAACTCCAGGGAGGTAGAGGGTTGCTTTTGACAGAGTTGTTAAGCAAATAAGGATACTCATCGCTGCTGAATACATTAAGCTATTCTTATTTGACCTTGCCAAACTAGGTCTGAGTGACCGACATGATCCAGTATTGTCTCTCGTTCCTTTGTATGACATGTCAGGCATGCTCACCGTGTCCAGACCCTTCTTGCCTTTGTTGCTTTCATAAAGGATTTCATTGAATTGCTTATTAACACTGCTGTATATAAAACTACTCCTTTGAAAGATTTCTCTGGCTTGGCTCCAGCTCAATTAGCAGACTACTTCCAGCTGATGAAAAGTAACAGTCAATATCAGATTATAGTTAGCAACTATTCACAAGAGTAATCAAATTAGATTTTGGTATCTATGGCGACACAACAAAAATTTCCACTAAGCCCTGTGGTGTTACAATAAGACGACCACAGCTTTATATTAAATTATTGTTCAAAATATTTGCTCAAAATCCAATCTGCGTCTCAAGAGATACACATTCAAGTCTGTGGGCATATCAAAAAATGTATAACCAGGGCTTTTCCAATTTAAATACTAAGTAGCCTTAAGAGTATATAGTAACAATGTATATAGATCTTGGTCTGTCTTCTCTTCCAACAATGCCTTCTTGATTTTCCATTAATGACTGGCCTTTGTCCAGGTGAAGTACCAACTGGTCTTTTAATAAAATTTACCAAGCATGTAGTCCAAGGCTGGATCAAGTAAGAGAATAATAGAAAAAAAAGAAAAAGCAACCAGTTTTTGATGTGCTTATACTCTAAATAGGATATTAGGCATACAAATTAAAAGATAATCTTAATACAGGTTTTAATTCATGTGCACACAGGGTAAATATATATATATTTACATATATATGTATACACACGTACACACACACGTATGTGTATATGTATATGACATATAAATTACATACAAATTCAGTATCACTGCAAGTAGGCAGAGTAAAGCTTCCATGGGAGTTCATTGTTTTCTTTCAGTCCATTAAAAACAAAACACCACCACCAAAAAATCCTTGGAAGAGATTTTCTTTGTTTAAAAAAAAAAAAAAGTCTGGGGTGCTTGGGTTGCTCAGTCAGTTAAGTGTCTGCCTCTGGCAAAGGTCATGATCCCGGGGTCCTGGGATCAAGCCCCTGTTGGGCTCCCTGCTCAGTGGGGAGTCTGCTTCTCCTGCTGTCCTTCCCCCTGCTCTCTCTCTCTCTCTCTCTCAAATAAATAAAATCTTTAAAAGAAAAGTCTCTGATGCTTCGTGAGATGGGGTACATCTTTCAGCAGACCCCTAACCAGAGACACCACACAGCATTTGTGGGAAGGGAGTGCCTCTTTGCCCACCACACTGCAGACGTCCAGCAAGACTGCAGCTCCCACCATCTGTGGTTCATGTCTAACTGCTGGACCTGCAAGCAGAGGTGGGATCGCTCCTGCACATTTCCTGGGAACTGAGGCCTCATGATGGAAGCTGGGGGGCTTTTCCAGACTTCTTTCCCCACAGACACCCCCCGCCCCCATCTCTCCACACGTCCTCTTTGCCCTGCTCTGGCAGCTCTAGAGAAGGGAGGGTAAACACTCAAGCTAAGCAATCAGCCCACTGGGGACCAAAGTGACAGTCTCTTCTTTTGTAGGCACCCTCAGTCTCTCCCAGGGTAACTCCCAACCTCTGATCGGTTTCTGGAGGTGAAATCTCTACCTTTGAGCGTTGGGAGCATTAAGTGAAATGGCCCACGTGACAACTGAAAGAGCACATTTATAAAATGTAAAGGCTAAATCAACATAAGAAATTATTACTGCAAGCCAGTAACTGTTTCCTTTTTTTTTTTTTTTTTTCCTTTTTAAAGCCCATGTACACCACTTGTCTTTGCTCAAAAGCCAATCATGTTGTTCTGGATCCAAGCAATATGCAAAACAAAGTGGAAAATAATGCAGCAGAAGCCACCCCACTCTGTTCCCTTAATGACTTGCATTTACCTTGGCAACTAGATACACAATGACTCGGCACTTAGGGACCCTCCAAGCCGGTGCTAATACAACTCCATTATGATTCCATCCATAGGATCCAATATTTTGGCAATTTACAGGCACAGCGATATCTCTTTCCCCCTTGTCACTATAAAAATACTGTTATAGATCTAGAGCTTTAGAAATTTTATCAGTTATAGCCTCCATTCAAACAATTAACTTAATAATCCATGATTACCAATTAGATGCTCAGCTGGACAGATGCTTGCTCTTATATACAAAAGGGGAGCTGCATATGAATACCGCCCTCGTCAAACTTGACTGACAGGTCTCCCCCCGCCCCCCAAGTTCAAAAAAAGAGAGAGAGGGGGAGGAGAGAGAGAGAGAAGTCTTTCAGAGCATTTCATTTGCAGGGGTTTATGTGTCTGATCTGACAACCTGTATGTGACTTAGATGGAAGATGGTGTATTTTTACTTTGCAAACCTAAATTTTCATCATAAAACAGTATTTCCTTAAGGACATTTTCGGCTTTGGGGAAACATATACGCTTACCAGAGAGACCTCTTTCAAATTACCAGGTAAATCACATTTCTGTAGTGGGCACTTGAAAATCACACCATATATTACTAACTCAATAGGACGTATCAGCTTCTGCCAGCCTCTCTTTCATTATTCCATACGTGAATGATAGGGAGACAATGACAGTCTCCAGTCCCACACGCCCTACTCAACCCCAAATCGCTTCTCTTTTTCAAGAAACACAATCAGATAGCTGAGCATGTTCTCTGTAGAATTTCAGGACCTGAATCGCTAGCATTATCCTTGAAGACTTGGTACCTAAATTATAATAGGACTGTGATTATTCGTGGGACTTTATGCCTTTATACCCATGGGCAAAGTCTCCCGAAGAACGAAGGCCATTCCTCCAAAAGAAAAAAGTACGCTGAAGCAGGAGCTCATTTCTCCAATGGATCAATCTTGAAATAGTTTTGTCCAAGCCCAGGGGCCACATCTTCCCAGTGAAGGAAAATGTCTGGAGAAATCGTCAAACCAGTGGTCTTAGCATCCGTGAAACAGACTGACAGACTGCCTGATTTAGCTCAAGGTGTTGTGGTCCGACATTCATCAATTCATCAATCACAGGCTTTTTTAGTTTTTAAAAAAATTGTCACTGATTTTATTATGAAACAGATAATCGCATCCTGAAAATACCTTGAAAACCATGTGAGAATAAAGAATATATATATATATATATATATATATATATATATAAAGAATAAAGCAAGAAGCTTGGCAGAGAAGTTAAAATTTACTCTGTATCTGGTGCATCAATTGGGATCTGTCTCTGGGACACAAGAAACAGCCTCGGATCTCTCTGGAAGAATAAAAGGGAGGACAGCTCTGCCTCCCTTCTTTGCTCACTGAGTCTCTCTGCACCAAAATCAAATGCCATCTCCCAGGTGAAACTTTTGCTAGCTGAGTCCTAGAAACCAGCATTCCTCCCTCTGTAACATCACAACCTTATGTTCAATCCTGTATTACGGTGCTAATCATGCTGACTTGTCACTATTTGCTTCTAAGTCTGCCTCCTCTACCAAACTGTGGGCTCCTAGAAAGAAGGGACTGTGTCTGTTAGATCCTGGAGTCCCTAGTACCTGGCACAAGAGCGGCTCAATGTATTTCTTGAATGAATGAGTCAGAGTTATTTATTCTGAGTCAGAATCCTGTGTTGAAACATGCATAATAATTAAATGTTAAAACATTCTGAGGTCAGATACTTAAGTGGAGTCGTATTCGCAAGTCAGAATGAATCATATTTTTGTCACAAAATAGAAACCTTTTCTGCTCAAGCAGAATGCAACGCCAAGGCTTCAGCCTCCTTCCATACCTAATCAAGAGTGTGGGTGCAAATATACGCGTCAGGTAGTGTGAACAGGATTCAGCAAGAGATATCAGTTTCAGTCCGGCCAAACAGAATTCCTGGAAATGCTAAAAACAAGTCTGCTATCTTCTTCTGTGGAAGAAAATGCCCCTAGAAATGTTTCTCTTTACTAGGCATGTGCATGGAGGGGATATTTCAGATCAGACAGCAGTGTCAGCAGGGTGCTATGAGAAGACATGGTTTGGGAATGAGGACTCAAAGAAAGACAGTCACTTAACTATGTTGTTCTTCATGTCTACACCCAGGAAACACCCATTTACCTGCACCAAGATAGGGAGCCCATGCCCCTTGCTCCTTCACAGTTTTTCCTTCTAAGGGCAATGAATTAAGTGTGCTGCTCTGGGCCTACAGGGCCCAAAGCCGCGTTCCTAGGGAAATCGGTCAGAGGATAACCACGCAATTCTCAAAACTTGCAGAGTAAAAACTGGAATCATGGAAGGGCGAGCATATGTGTTTTTATGTGGCTTGCTGCTGGGGGCGAGGAGGAGAGCTCAGTCTGCAAACTGCGGATGGCAAATGGCCCTTCCTTCTCCCCTCAAGCTCGAGTCCCTCTGCAGTGGCTTTCTGACCAGAGACACGTAGTTTGCTGATTCTACCCCAGGACTACCCGTGCTGGAGCCCAGCCCCACTAGGTACAAATCAGTGCAAAAGAGGACGAGGAAACCTTTGCCCACTGGACATCAGGGCTCTTTCTCTGAATCAACAGTAAGATTTTCATTGTCCTAGATATGCCCTTTAGTATGTACAATTTTTTTTTTCATTTTAGCTTCCTTTTCACTTGAGGAAGAGTCCGAGTGGATGCACACGAAGAAAACAGTTAAAAGTACAAACTATTATCCAATGATGCTGATAAGCATTTAAACAGCATTTTGAAATTTATATCATTTCATTTGTTATTCCTGACCACACAAGCGAGCAGAACAGTTATTATTACCCCCTTTATGTAGAAGAAACTCGCTTTCTGAAGAGCTTATAGGGATTACTCAAGGTCATCTGGCCAGGGTTCATATTTGATGCCTGATAAAGTTTTTCTTATCAGTGACATTTCCTTTAATCCACACTAACCTGACCAAGACCCACCTAGGACCTTAAGAAGTTCTCCTGATTTGTCCCTTTTCAGTCTCCTACTTGTAGAGGGAGCCAAGACGAGCTGAGAGCCTTACCCTAAAGACCCCTAACTTGTGACTCGAGAACCATCCATCTCAACCTGGCCTTCTGCACTTGACCATGGAAATCACTAGTGAGCTCTGAGGACGGCTCAGCAATGTGACTGTTTGGGAAGGGGGCGAGGGACAGAGGCACAGATCCAGCAGGGAGACAGACAAGTTTCCTCACGCCGACTGTTACCACCCCTAGCAATGTGTGAGGAGACAGCCTAAGCAAGAGGGTTGACAGTCACAGATGGGGTGGGAACCGGAGCCCAGAGGGAGTCGGAAGTTCAGGAGGCTGCGCTCTTCGCAGATGCCTGTGACCCGGCTCAGCAGCCATTGGCCACACGGGCTATTTTACTGCAATGCGACCTCATTACATTTCGTGAGGTTACAAAGCAGCTCCTCCGGGCCAACTGCCCCTCTTCCAAGTGCTCAGCAGCCCCACATGGCCAGTGGCTACCGTACTGGACAGCAGAGAGAGCACGTTTCCTCACTGCAGAAAGTTCTACTAGACCGGGCTGGCCTAGACTGTTTCCTTTTCCAATAGACCCAAGAGTTTTATTTGAGGCATAACTCAGAGACGATGCACATTACTTTAGGTCGGTGCCACTGTGGAGGGCAAGCTGAAGAAATGACTGCTTCCCTAGGCGCGTTTCCACCCCCCACCCAGGTCATACAAATCCAGGGGTACCAGGCACAGCACAAAGGATACCAGCCACGTGTCCTAGAGGCATGCCATGCTTGTTCGGCATCATGGCTGCCAAGGGCAACCCTGATCACCCCAAATGAATGATTTCTTCCTCGCATGTTTCATGTCATCCCTCAGTATACAAAAATAAGGACCTTATACAGTCAAGCTAAAAAACCAAACCAAACCAAACCAAACAAAAAAAAAACCGGCAGAAAAGGAGCCAGAAGCATCACCAAAAAGGATTTTTAAAATAACTTACTGGAGTCAAGGTGCTCTCTTGTAAAATACTGTTACAACTTCTGCTCTGGTGTGTTTCTCCTTCCCAATCTCATTACAAATGCTTCTCCAACACCTACTATTTACTCAACAGTAGAAATCAACTCCCACTCAGAAAACAGCTAGGCATGGCCACTTAAATAAAGACTCATAAATATCCGATGTAGATATTCTGTAAGAACATTCTCAAAATTCAAATTACAGGTGAGTGTTTCAGATTTCCTTCTGCAACTTCCTTCCCGGGCACTGCAAATGAAGTGATCAGGAGAGTAACGCATGGCAGGTGTGTTCCACACTTCTGACACACGCACACTCCCACTGCCGTATCCAATGCCCGGTTGGGGGGCGGTGTTCTGAAATGTGCAAAACAAATGTTTTGTAAAGGGTTCTTTTCTCATTAGCTTAAATTGGAATAAGATGCTTCCATATGGCCCCAGGACATTAAAAAAGTTTGCAAAATTTTTAAAATAACAAAATTAACATAAAAAACCTTACAATTTAAAAAATTGAAGAACACCTTCCAGGATGTCTAGTGCTGCGCTAAAAATACTCTCAGGGCGCCGGAAGGCGGAGTGACTGCGAGAGAGGGGTAAAGAGAGACACATCTTGACAGAGGCGTTCCTGCCATTTGGAAGAAGTGAAAATGTTTTCTAAGCTAAATTTTTGGATATCACTTTTCTACAGACTCCCTGTCTTATCCTTTTGAGTTTGGTGAACACGTATTTTCAGGTGGACCCAGTGTAAAGGAGCTGTGGTTTTTTGGGGGGAGGGGGGAGAGGCCCTTTTTCTTTCCGTAGAGATGCATTTATACTCAGAGAAAAACAGTAATAGTCTAAAAACAAGGCAAGAAGCAAAGTAACACACTTAGAAATCATGATTATTGGTCCTAAACCCGTGGAAGAAAGTTTACTTTAGCAAGAAAATAAAGAAAGGTGACTCCAGCAACACGGCAACCCAGTTGGGAAAGGTGTGAAGCATGTAGTCGGAGTCAGCACACTTGTAAATTAAGACATAAATTATATTTCAAGTAGTGTAATAAATGTGCAGTGAATGAGGGTGGTCTCAAAATGTGATCCCCTTACACTGCCTGAGGAATCTATGTGATTAATCAAACATGCTAACTCACTAAAAGGAGTCCAGATTCGGTTTTTTTTTTTTTTTTTTTTTTTTGGCTCCACTCTTCCCAAGAACCATTACAAAGTCTCTGTGAATTGCTCTGCTTCACTGTCCAGGATGTTGACATTGCAAAATGAATGGAGAGGCAATGAAAAATAACCAGTTGCTGAATTCCACTACAATACACTCATCTGAGACTAATATATCATTGATTATTTTATTTTTAACTTTTTTGGTTAATTTTTAAGTTTTAAATATGGCCATGCCCTTTGCCTTCCCCAAAAGAAGTATCCCTAATTTACTCATCCATTTTAGTCTTTATTAGTACATTTAATCAAAATGAATGCAACCATTGGTCATAACAAAATCCAACAAAGCTACTAGTGACAACTTCTGGAAGAAGTTAATTATCAGTGGTGACTTTTAATGACAGATACCAACCACCAATGAAAATCACCAAAAAAAGAAAAAAAAAACTTCATTTTTTTTTTAAATTGGTAAGAGTTACAAATGAAAACAGTCCTGCAGTTTGCCTACAACCAGCAAAGTATTATAGCCTAACCAGGCACAAAAAGATCCAGGTTCTGAGTACAATGCCTACCAGCAATAACAAATGCCAAAGGCATTTAGGAAAGGCTGCTCAAATCCAGAGAATACTATTATTCATTCAACAAACCCCCAAATTCCTACGGCTACACCTTGGGTTCTTACTGCTGGGAAGTGTTTCACCTCTGCTTAAATTCATATCCTCTGATATCCAACCACAATTCACGACTGTTCCTCTCTTTTCCTGTTCCAGCCATCCCAACTCCTGCCGCCTGCTGGACTGCATCCCTCTGCCTGTCCTTTTCCTTCTATTCGGTAGACTTCATGATCTTCGACTTCGACTTCGACTTCATGATCCCCCAACTAAGGGCTCAGTCACCTTCCAGCTTAATTCCTCATGCCTCTTCCTTGGACCACATGTGGCCTGCATGTCCTCAGAATAGGTCCAATGCCCCCATTGTCCTTGTGACCCTCCAGTTCAGGGTCAGCCAAGAAACCCGAACGATGCAGACGGCAGCAGGGACCACTCTGTAGTTTCCGATTCCAGCGCACCCCAAAACTATTACTGTGAGGGAGGCATCCAGCCAGCACCCTTCACCGGTTATCCAAACTCCAAGCACGTTCTCAAGCACCCAGCTCCTCCCTCCACTCCCCTTTCTTATAAATACCCTCATCTCTCTCTTCATGGTCAAAACGGAGGGCACAGAGCACATTTTAACAGTTTTCAGGCCCTTTTCCCAGCTACATTCCTCCCTCCTTCCCACAGCTCCTGATTACGAACAAGAAGCTGTACCCTTTCTTCAAGTCTTCCTTCTCCCACCTGGGCCCTTGGTCTCCTCCCGTCCTTCTCGAGGGGGTCTCACGATTGGTCCTCCTCTGCCCCCTCTCTGATGGCTCCCAGTCCACTACCGGGCTCCCCCCAGTCACT
This sequence comes from Martes martes, assembly GCF_963455335.1. Taxonomy (NCBI): domain Eukaryota; kingdom Metazoa; phylum Chordata; class Mammalia; order Carnivora; family Mustelidae; genus Martes; species Martes martes. The sequence continues at coordinate 106,365,348 of NC_137898.1, forward strand.
AAAATGCTCAGGTCTTCTCGGTGCCCCCAGGCCCTCTGCCAGCGGCCTGGCCTTCTCCTCGCAGGCGCACTTGTCCCAGGAGGGTGCTTCTTCGTTCTCCTTTTAATGCCCGAGGCACTGCAAAGAGGTCTTTCCCTCTCCTCCTCGGCCGTGATGGTAGCCTGTCTGCCTCCTTACCCTCAGGGCCTGTCCCTCCCCACAAAAGTGGACTTTCCTAGGGTTCCGTCAAGCCCGGCATGCCATCTGTCATCTAACCGAGGACACCCTTAGTGACAGGCAGAGTGCGGGCACCTCACTCACCCTGCCGATGACCCTCTCACCTGCTCGCTCCTAGCTGGCCTGTGCCACCGTCCCCTCTCACGGGCTTTCCCCCTCCCTAGCCGGGCGAACATCGGCACCACCAACCCAGAGCCTCTGGGAGTGCCAAGGCTGTATTTACACTTCCCTCCTGAATCCCTCACAGACATCCCAGATCCAACAGATCCCCACGGGACACATGGCTTTTCTCTCTGGCCACCACATGCCTGGTCTCAGTCAATGGACTCACTGTTCCTGCAAACATCAAAGCCAGAAACCTCAGAGTCCTCCTTGGTGTCCGTCTCCGCTCCTTCCCACACCAACGTAAACAGCCACCGTGTTCTGTCAATTCTTGCTTACACATCTTCTCACGTCCCCATCTCCCAGGCCACTGCCTCGTAAAACCCACTTCATCGACTCAGAACAGTGATCCTGGACTTTTCTGAAACTCATGCGCGCCCCCTTTTCCAAAACAGAAATATACCTCATCCTGCACCCAGCCCAGTCCTGAATGACTCTTCTCCTTTAACTGGTCCCCTGAGCCCACTTTGGTTTCTTCTGGGTCCTTCTCCTGATTGAAAGAGATGGAATCATCATGTCACAGTCTCAGTGCCTTGCTTGTCACTGATGGCTCATCATGGCCCTCTCCAGCCTACCCTTGCCAGGGCACACCCTGCCGCCCGCCCTGCCCTCCCCGCCCCCGCATCACACCAAACAAAGTCCCAAAGCTCTTCTCCCTCATTAGCTGCATGTCAAATTTCTACTCTACCTTGAAGACATTCCGGCTCAGGTTCGAATGGGACCTCCTCCCCAAAGAACTCTCCGTCCTTCCTCAGGACACCTGCTTCCCCTGTACTTAGATTATTTACACTTAGGACACCCACCACAAGGGGACTTGAAGGCCATGGAGATGAGGACCCCTCATTACTCATCTTTGCCTCCTTCCACATACCCATAACATAGGAGGCAATTATTAAATATTTGAGAATCAATAAATGAATTAATTAATGAATACAAATGAAGTACCATGTGCCAGGACATCTGCTAAAGCAGTACAAATATTAGTCACATATAAACAAAGGACAACCGTCAAATGAAGCCAGATACCCCCTTCTGTCCATTGATGAGCATATATTACGCTTTCTTGACAGGACAGGACTGCCCAGTACTCTAAATTTCAGGGGTTCTTAGGTAATATCCGGGAGCCATAACAAGACAACTGAAGAGGTAAGCTACTACTTTTAGGTCCAAATCACCAAGATCTCAGATCTTGTGGCCATAATGTCCCTAAAACAGTTACAGGGGCCAGGTGTAGGAAGGAGATCCTTTTGGCAGAATGTTCCTGACACGCACAGTGAGTGAGTGGTCTTCTTCTGTACGACTGGCATTTACACAAGGGACAGAGGACTAGGACATATCAGACCTGTTATCCTGGGCAGCAAACCACGGGAATTTACTCCTGGGCCTCATCTGTAAAACCGGGTGAAATGTCTGACCAGTCTGATCACAGATCACCACCTCCAGAATGGTGTTTTGCGGAACTCCAGAACCCTATTTCTCCAAAATATTAACAATATTACCAGCAACTACCATTTATTAATAAGGACACCCAAGTGCCAGGCGTAGTGCCAAGTATTTTATACCCAATTAGTTCATTTAATAACTTGTATCATTAGTACAACCACCTTTATGGAAGTTAAAACAAATATGGAACTCTCCCAAAGTTCCATAATCCAGACGGCTAGGGCTCTGAAGCCGGGGCTGTAACCACGGCAGCCGCCACACTAACAAGCCTGCGTCTGAGCAAGTTTGCGTGCACGAGCGCCCTTCCTGGAGGTTACCGTCAGCATTAACATTATAACGTAAGGACTCTCGGAGGTCTCTCAGTAAAGCAAGCCTTTTAACTTTATTTAACATGCATTCGCCAAGCCTATTTGACTCCAGGAGCCTTTTTTAATGGAGCCATTTGTAACATATCAGGGGGCACATGTTTTGTAGAACACAATTTGGCTTTAGATGATAACCGAAGGGATTATGAACTCACTGAGGCCAAAAGGAGAAAGGAGCTAATTGCAGTATTTGTTATAAGTGATGGAGCTAGGGAGGCATTCGTGTCACAATCTCAAGTGCCAGGTGACATAATAACAGTGACGATATTCATGAGCCAAATGAAAACTATCTTCCCATTCATGGAATTGGACAGCAACGTCCTCTGACGCGATCCCACGAATCGCAAACCCAGTGCAAGGAGCCAGTCTGCCAAAGGGGCAGCGCTGGCAAAGGCTGCTTGATCGGTACCACGGTTTGCAAATTTGGAAACCACAAAAGTAATTGCTTGTGCTCTTTTCCAGTCCTGCCACACCTCCTTCCGTCCTAGGACACTCACATCCGTGGAGGAACCCCTGAGCTCCCCATGACTGAGATTCCTTGGAAGACTTAACAGGAAGAAGGCTGGAGAACAAGTATTTGCCCCCACTACAGGCACTGGCAATGCTGCGCTGGCCTCCATCCGTGAGCCAAACTCTGTTTACCGACCACCTACTACGCGTGAAACTCTACATGAAGTGGGAGAGACAAGGCGCTCACAGCCTAGTGGGAAGAAAGCAGCACACAGACACGGGGCAGCCGACTCCTTGTGCAAGAGGGTGCCGTCCTCTGCGACTCGTTCTTCCTGGAGGGAAAGAGGAGCAAGGGGGCCTCCCGGGCCTCATTCTCACCTAAGGACCGACCTTCCGAAATCCTGAAGGTCAGCACTGGGATGGCAAAGCTGATGAAAGGAGTGTGTCATTTGAAAGTCAGCTAATGAGTTCACGGTGGGCAAAGCACAGAAATAGGAACGGAGATGCCTGCGGTCAGGTTTTGGTCCTGAGTGACCTAAGTGGAACGGTTGGCCTTTGCCTCTTTTCCTCTGTCCTCCATGGATGCAAGGGAGAAAAATAAATGCAGTGTGATGGGCAGAGCCTTATGTAATGCGCGCAGCCACACAGAAAGGATGGGAAGCAAATCTAAGATCACTTACCACAACTATTACAGAAAACAAATATATTTCTGTATATAAATAATCTTCATATATAATCTTTTATGTGGACTTCTACAAAACTGAAGTTAAATCACAGAGTTACTCCTTGCCTACAGAATTTTTTTTTCCCCATTGAACTGTTCATCTTCTAAAGTTGGATGGGTTTAAAGGGATCTTTCTATGACCTCCTTTTACCAAAATTCCTAGTCTGACAATTCCCAGTCAAGGACATGCCCACCTACATGCTGCACTTCTCTCAAGAATCTCACGGAAATGCTCGTGTATGCTGTTTATTACTTTCATCAGTAGACTTTATATTTTAAAGCAGTCTCAGATTGGGAAAATTGTAGAGAGCCCCCACACACTCTGTCACCCTGCTGGAAGTTTCCCCATTGACATCTTACGTCAGCACGGCATACAATTGTTACGATTAAGGAGCCAATGTTAATGTGTTATCATTAACTGAAGTCTGTCTTTTATCCAGATTTCCTTAGTTTCTACCTAGTGTCCTTCTTCTGTCCCAGAATCCCACCTTGGACCCACATTACACTTAGTTTTCGGTCTCCTTCAGCGAGTCAGGGCTGACAGTTTTGAGAGGACTGGTCAGACACCCTGCTCGGTGCTCCCTCTCCTGGAATGTGCTGCTTTTCTCCTGACTAGACTGGCTCCGTGGGTTTGGGGGAGGACGACCATGGGAGGAAGCAGCCATTTTCACTGGGCACCTCAAGGCCTGGCTGAGGAGAGGCTGACCAGGTTTGTCCCCTGTCACGCTGCTTCTCCCTTTCCACACCTCCAGGAGAAGTCGCCATGCACAGCCGACACTTGAAGGAGGGAGGAGGCACAAGCTCTCCGTCCTCCCGGGGGGAGTATCAACATGACTTACTTGGAATACCTCCCGTGACACTGGTCTCTTCTCCTGCATCTGCTAATCTACTCCATCGGTAGGGCCCCCTGCATATTTATTTTGTCCTTGAGGTTACAATTCGACGCTACGTCATTTATTTTGTTGCTCGAATTGTTCGAATGTTGGCTGCTGGGAGCTCCTGACGTGTCTCCGATGTTTGTTCCTGGGACATACCCCCATCAACATGGTTCTTTTTTTCTTTCCTTCTTTTTGAGCTCTTCCTTACTTTCTGGCACAAGAGGCACCAGCCTCAACTCCTATTCCCTGCCCCAGATCTAGACTCAGCCATTTCTCTAAGGAGCCCTGGTTCCTTGCATTGCAGAATGGCATCAGAAACCAAGATCTGGGTCCCATGTATGCTTGTTCCTAAAAGACGTGTCATTTCTTTTATCCCCTCTCAGCCGACAGCAAAGACACGTCTCCGTGTTTACTAATGTGTATGTAAACGTACCTACAAATATTTCCACAGGCAACCACCTTTACATAGATTAAGTTAAACATAACAAATCCCTTAACTGTCCAGAAGGTGGGAACACCTTTAAGTTTTCTCTTTAAAGTGCCTCAGAAGAAAACTATCATTTTTTCTTAAGTATCCTATGGCACCTCACACAGGGTTACCAGTGATTAGCTGATCTCAAATCCAGAGCTCGAGAATCGGTGTAGATAGGTCTCCTACCAAAGGGGGACAGCAGTCACACCAACCACAAAGTGCTACTGAAGAATTAAGTAAGACAATGAATGTGTGCAAATATTTATAACAGAATCTAGCACACTCGAAGCATTTAATAAATGGTAGACACATTTCTAGTTTATGAGAAAATATTTTCAAGGGCAAAAGACCTCATGGTATAATTTTTAGCTTAGACTTCTTTATGTTTGGTTGTTGCATTCATTTTTGTCAGCTGACTTAAAAGTAAGCATGAGTTTAGACATATTATTTTACTCCAAACAGACTCTTTGGAAAGATTAAGCCAGCAATGTCCCTAGTCACGTGACTGCTGCCCAAAGGCACTAAGAAGTGGATTTCCTAATGTACACTATCACAACCTCTTTCAAGACAGCAAATGGGTTAAAACAGGTATCACTGTAAGGAAGAGAGGAAGGAGACATGGGGTTGCAATTTCTCCATCTCCCCCACTCCATCGGAATATCCACCATCCAACCCCAGCCACACCATTGATAGAAGAAGATGGTCAGATTGGGGAAGGTATGTGCTATGGTGAGTGCTGTGAAGTGTGTAAACCTGGTGATTCACAGACCTGTACCCCTGGGGCTAATAATACATTATATGTTTATAAAAAAAAATTAAAAATAAATAAATTAATTAAAAGAGGAAGGTGGTCAGGGTTCCCACAGAAAATAATTTCAGCTCTTACAGGTCATCAGAACAGGAAGACCTGTCCATCTAAATCGGATAACATGATCAGAAATAACTTCCATCTCTTAGGAGAAGCCATCTGACTATACCCCTCGAAGCTGCCACATTAACGTCTACATGTAGCCAAATGAGACACTAGTCACACACAACAGAGTGTGTTTTCTGAGGACTGGTTTCAAGCGAAAGCTGGTGTTCTGAAAGATCACTTAACAATTCACTTAAACAAAATCTGATTTTGTATTTTTTTTCTACAGGGTCAGAAAGGGCTCAGGTATCATGCTTGCATAGCACACAGATCATGAGTGGTCTGAGGTCCTAGCAAAGCAGGCTTCTGGTAAATAAGATGGAAGTGCTTCCTGGGAACTGAACGGGACGTGTGAATCCACCATCTGAGCCATGCGAACCATGCAGACCCCCTACCCAGAAGCCACAGTTCTTCTCAAGAACTCCGCAAAACCAGTCTAGATTGGTTAATGCTGAGTGGTCCCCAGAGGCGGAGCAAGGCACTCAGATGGCTGGTGGGTATTCAAGGAGTATTCAGAACGTCAAGTTCAGACCTCATGCTCGAGATGGAGACTTCCAAGCCCAAGGCTTGACAGTGATGGCAGGACTGGTCTCGCCACAGGCACAGAGCAGAATCTAAATTAGAGATTCTGGAGAGCTGGCTCAGAGCTAACAACAGACAGCACCCAGCGCTGGAGTAGAACATGGTCTTGAACCTCAGGTCAGGGCTAGAAAGTCCCAGAGCAGCCCCTGACTGACCAGTCCTGCCCAAACGCTCCACACGGCACCAGGTAAGTGAGTTCATGGTCCTTCTCTGCATCTAATGCTTCACCTCCCAGTAAGATCCAGAGCCCGGCCTGCCTCTCCAGGGTCCCCCTGGCCTCAGCCACACTGACCTTTCAGAGGCTGGAGGACTCTTCCCCACCTCGGAGCTATTACAAGTGCTATTCCTTCTCTCTGAACTTGCCTTCCTCCCACCCTTCCCAGGCCTGATTCCTTTGAAACTTCCCATTTTCCACCTAGATGTCATCTCCTGAGAGGGCCCTCCCCTGACCTTTCTCCGAAATAGCAAGCCCCTCCCACGCTCCTTCATTATTTTCTAGCCCAGCGCCCTGTTTGTGTTCTCTATAGCGTTTAGTATGGCTCACGATTGTTTTACTTACTTACTTGGTTTTGGGTCTGATCTACCACTCCAGCATGAGATTCCTGAGGGCAGGAACCTGTTGGCTGTGTCTGTCACTACGGATATGGGGCCTGGCACATGGCAGGCATCCAGTAAAAACCGCTCATGTTGAAAACGCTATGCTCGGTGAAAGAAGCCAGATACACCACACGTCGCAGACTCCACTTCGAGGAAATACCCGAAATGGGCACTCTGTGGAGACAGACCCCAGTGAGGCGCTGGGAGGAAGGAACAATGCAGGGGGGGGGGGGAGGTGACTGCTTGATCGGCTTGGGGCTTTCTTTGGTGTAATAAAATGTTCTAGACCTACACAGAGGCCATGGTTGCACAGCACTGTCAATGCAATCAATGTCACTAACAGGAAATGTGATTTTATGTGTATTTTACTGCACTAAAAAAACCCCAGTGCTGTAAACCAATGGTCCGTTGTTGCTGGGTGTCCCACGGTCCTGGCAGCTGCCTGCCGGGCATCAGGCAGCCTCTCCTGTGGCTGCTGCTGGCTCGCTTACCTGCTGGACACAAGTGCCACTGACCAGGAGCTTACACTGAACCATCAAGATGGGCTCCCTGGTTTTATCAAGTGAAATCATCCAGTGAAAACCAAATCCCCGTCTGGGCTGCACATATGCACAAACACAGAGCCCTGCTTGAAGCTTCCTGATGTAAGCGGTCAGAGGACGCAACAGCAAAGCCAGTCCCTTTGTGTCTGCTGATGATCAGTAGTAACTATCCTGGCCAAATTAAATTTAGGACAAGCTGCACCAATTACTTAGAAGTAGAAAATGAATACATTACCTCTGGTGCAGCTCATTTATTTCATGCATACAGAGAGCAGGACGTGAGTTCCATGGATGTGTCCCAGAAACAAGTCAGCCAAGCAGGCCCAGAGGGGGAATGGGAGGTGGGAAATTTCAAAGCAGAAAAAGACCTCTTCTGTGCCTTTCCTGCTTCTGTGAATGCCGGTCCCATCGCCGGTGGTCATGACCACAGAGGCTTGCCTTCACCATCTAAGACTCCCACTGTATTTGTAATATTTACTTCCATGGTTCATCTACTTTTGAGATTACAGATAAACACAGGTTGGAGGGAGGGCACGGTATTGGGAATAAAATGCACTTGGACTATCAGGTTATAAGGAGCCCTCTGGTGAAGGACATCCATTCCTGCTAAGATCATTCAGTCACTCACCCACCGTTTCCTTACATATAAACTTCATTAACTTTCAACACGTGCATCAACACCGTGTGAACTCTTCTACAGTTCCAGGAAAAAAAAAAAAAGTCAGACTGACTAATGACAACTAAAACTGCAAGTCCAGGGAAAATATCAGGGGGACATTGAGGGAATGACATGCAAAAGATCGATCCACATTATCAACCCAAATATTGAAACTTACATATAGGAATTTTAAAAGTAAGATCTGCAGCTCGAAACATGAGATTTGCTTTTTGGACAGGGAGCAAGGGAAGCCTTCTGAGTCTCCTACAGTGTGTGCCCCCCATAAAACACAGAGTCTTTGTAGTACTGTGAATAATTTAAACTATTTTTATGAGTTCACAGAGGAATCTTTCTAAAGCAACTTCTAAAACTAAAATTCTTGATAAGCTGAACACAAATAGAAAATTTAAAGAAAATACACACTTTCTTTGAATCAGATCTTCGGTGAGAAAATGGCCGCACCGCACACAAATAAATACAAGTATCCAAACTCAGTTCATAACGCCATAAAAGGGACATGAGTCTCGATTATCCCCTGGAATCAGCCACCACAGTGTCATAAAACATGATGTCTCAACCAGGAGGAGTATGCGGTACAATCATATTGAATATCTTATCTGAAAATGTTTCCAAATTGCCAATCTTTAAGGGACGCACCTCAAATCTCCAAAACCTAAAGACAGATACTTTAAAGGCATGAAAAAAATTCGTCTTAAAAATATTAAAACCTGTTTTGAAAATCTCCAATTCAGTATTTAATCTTCTATAATGTGCTGTTATCTATTCTAACACCATTCTGAATCTGGTGAGGAAAGAAGGTTCTGGCCAACCATTTCTGTCCTGTTTCCGCAGGATTGCTAATACTGCATCACTCATATGTACTTACTATTATGCTGAGTGCTTTATATACATTATTCCTAAAAACATTTTTCTCTATTTAATGGGAAGGAATCACTGGCTGTGACAGAGCATACTTCATAAGATGACAACAATATCTCCCATCTCCCATGCTCTTGTGCAATGGGACCTTGCCATCAAGAGGGGGACCCTGTGGTGCCCTGACCAACAGAATACGGCAGAAGCAGAACTGCGCCAGTTACATGTGAGACCTTTCATTGGCCTGGCAGCTTCCACATTCTGCCTCTTGGAAACCAACCGCCACATTAGAAGAGATCACCATGAGACTGCCACGCTGTCACAAGCTCAAGCCACCAGAAGGGGCCCTGGAGGGTGAGTGGGCATGTAGCAAGAGACTCCAAGGGCCGCTGAAGCATCAGATATGCAAGCGAAGATGCCATCTTGGAAGGAGATCCTCCAGGCCCAGCTGCCAAAACCAAAGCCATGATGATCAGGCACAAAGTGTCCAGCCAAATCCTTCTGTTTTTAGCTATAAACTTGTATGGTTCTGTTTCGAACAAACCTTGGGATTGTTCATTATACAGCAAGAGATAACCACAACACTTTCCCATGGACCCCTTGCTTTTGGAAGGGTTTTAGAGGTGAGGAATATTTAAAGAAATCCTAGTTGAGCTATCTATATTAAGGTTTCCAAAGCATAAAGACAGAGCAACGGAGGCCCAGAACATTGAAGTGGCCATCCAAGGCCGCAGCGTTCATCAGTCACATTATCGGGGGCAACCAGAGGAAGAGCACTGCAATTCTGTCTCGCTCTTATGGCTGTGCAGCCATCCTCCTGCTTATTTTTTCAAGCTGCTTGACCAGAGCATAAATGTACAATGAACTAAAACGGAGAACAAGACACCACAACTAGAAAAAAAGATGGCCAATAACAGATGGGGTGTATTTCAGTTCATCGAGGCCCCATTTCTAATTTATCTGGACCTCTAGAAGTGAGTAATGACTTTCCCCAAATTAGGGTGTCTTTACTGGCCAGGAGAGTCCACTCTGTTCTCAGTGGTGTCAGGGGATGCAGCCGGCTACAGAGGCAGCTGCAGCTAAGCCAAGGGAGTCAGTGTGAGATGTGTGAAGGTGTGAAGAAGCATGAACAGGCTGGTGACCAGACTCTGTTCTTTCCTTCAAAGGTGGACAGAAAGCAACCTGTACCATCTCTACCAAAGAGCTAAGAATGAAAGACACTCAAATCCTGAATTTAAGAGTAGCGCATTTCACACTGTCCCATTCAATAATCTGGACTCACACTCCTCACTATAAAGATCCTATAAACACAGGACCCCAGGAAGAGGTCAGTGCTTCATGGCCTCACTTCTGTGTGGAGGAAGGACATATACCACCTTAGTCAGAGGTCCCTCATTCCTTATGTTGTCACAGTGCCCCTTCTCATTGAAAACATACCACCGTAACCCACTGTATTTTCTAGAACATTCCACAGAAGCTTTTAATTGCCATCAGGCTCTTCTCTGAGGACAATGCTTCCCCTACAGTGTCATCCAGGAAAATCCACGTGTTCTCCCACATCCTCTGCATCTTCACCGTGGATATCCCACAGGCATCCAAATTCAATATGCTCCCAACTGGACTTACCCAACTTCCTCCGTGCCAAACCTATTATTTTGTGTCTTTGCTTCATTTGACAGTCGGTGCATTCGTGCTACAAATGTAGGAATGGTCTTTGATCTCTCTCTGTCCCTCACCCCCAACCCAAAAATCAGTGACAAATTACTAGATTTCCCCTCACCTGTATTTTTTTTTTTCCCTCACCTGTACTTTTAAAACTTATGCTGCTTCTCCATTCTATCACACCTCCAGTGTAGACATTCAACATTGTCCTAACTGGCTTAATTCTAACCCAGTCCCCTCAAATTCAGACTCCCAGGCAGCCAGAGATCTCCCTCTGAATTACACCGTAACCTCATCATTCTGTTTAAATTCCTCTGCCTAGAGGATGAAGCCCAAGCTCCTTAATACCATGAACTAGATCCTCTATTACCAAATCCCCTTTCTTTAGTACAGGATTCCACCTCTTATTTCCTCACTCTGTGGGTTGTAGCTCCTAGAACACACCATGTGGTTTCTTAGATGCATGCATTCACCAAAGCCATCCCCTCCCAAACTTCCTTTGTTATCTCCCATCACTGTTCAGATAGTCCGGATGTCCTTGCTGCTAGGAAGTCATTCCTGACCTCACCCTTCATCTTTCACACTCACAGATTAGATTCCCTGCCCCCGTTTCTGTGAGAGACCTGGATACCTTCCATCACTGTGTCTCTCGCCCCCTACACAATACTCATTACTAATGTAGCTCAAAGAAACGATGATTCACTCATTCTTTTGTTTCCCGAGCACAAAACACGAAGCCTGGCATTGTAGCAGATGCTCAAGAAAATTTCAGTGACTGGATTATTAAATTATTATATATATATAATTTATACACAAATTATATATATATAAATTATTATATGGACTTATCTCAGGGGATAAGTCTACCAAAATATATCAGTAATCTCCTGTTGCATAACAACATTTCAACCAATGGCTCAAAACAACACACATTTGTTGTTTTACAGTTTCTCTGGGTTAGGAATCCAACCACAGCTTGGCTGGTCTTCTGTCGCAAAGCTTCACAAGGTAGACACTAAGATGACATAAAGCTGACAGCTGGGGGTCACTCTCAGTCCTTTCCACATGGGCCTTTTCAGCATGCAGAAAGGAAGAGAGTCTCTCAGGAAGACAAACTTTATCATCCTATGTAATGTAACTATAGAAGCCACATCCCATCACTTTTGTTATGTTATACTGGTTAGAAACAAGTCACAAGTATTATAGTGGTTAGTAACAAATCATAGGTCTCACCTGTACTCAAGGGGTGGAGGTTACACAAGGGCATGAAAAACAGGTGGTGGGAATCCCAGGGGCCATCTTGGAGTCTGTCTGCCACACAAATACACAGTTTTGAGAGAACTCACCAGAAAGGCTATGTAGCTAAAACAGCCAGGAGAGGACCAAGAAGAGCAAAATTATGTTGAATATATTAAAAAGGAGTATGCTTCTGTGTGAAACATACCACGCAATCTTAAATATACCTTTTCTTTTTGTGAAAATTACTTTTAGGTTACCAGAGAATTCGACAATTAATTTTTAAAAAATCCTGCAAAGCAAAGCTCAGTGTTTGGGGGCAAATGTTAAATTTAAAACATTGACCATTTTTTACTTGTGCATTATTTTTAGCATCATTCTTTTTGTAACTGGCTCTTTAGATCAGTAAGAATCTTCTTAAATCATTTATTTTTCATCCATTTTACAGGGTGTTTGGGGCTCAGAAGGCAGAACTTTATTTAATATACCTCAATAATTTATAGCCAACAATATACTAAGGGAAATGTCAACCTCATAAAAACAGAAATCTGAAAAGTGAGAAATGCTCAAATTTTCCTCAGAGAAAGAGAAATTTATGAAAATAAGGCACGTCAAGGAAGTATATTAAAACATTTCAAAATATAAAGAATGTGCTTACTGCATCAGCAATTTTTTGATGTGTCCCTATAGACTACGTCACATCTATAACAAACATGGCAGCCTGTGACTAAGTTACGAGCAGGCCAGTTGTTCTTCAGACAAATCGGCACTGAATGTTGCCAATGACACAGCAGTCACTTCAAGGCAAAACCGTGTCTCAAGGCCTTCCTGCGCTCTCCCTTGAAAGGGCTTCAGTCCTTTTCATAAATGTCCTCTTTTCCCTCAGAGTGGCTCTCTGCTCCCTCTGACTCAGGGTTAACCACAACAGCATGAAGAAAGCCCCCAAATGCCGTTCAAGTAACGTGACAAATGGCGGGGGGGGGAGAAAGCTTTTGACTTTCCATCAAAATATAAAGCTATTAGCAATCATCTGCCAAGACTTGGGGAGCAGGTCGAACTGCCGCCTCCCCAAAAGCCAAAGATGTCAAGTTCTCCACAGTGAACAGGGCCTCTCAGACCTCTCCTTAGTTTCACGCCAAGGGAATAAAGAATTTTCCAGCAAACTTGCAAGCCTCTACGTGATTTCTGAGGTACAGCCATTAACCAGAGTTAGATTTTTCAGGGTTTCCCCAGTGAAACTCAACAGCACTCTGAGGACTGCCCTTGGAAAGCACCTTTCCTCAAGGGTAGGACCAGGCTGGAGAGGGTTCGGCTAAAGCCTCCGGTAAGGGTATTCGGTGCTGAGCAGGGACTTTATATTAAGGCCACAAACCCACCAGAACTGGGTGCTGGACTGTGTGATACTGAGCTCCAGTGAAGTATCAGGAATTTAAAAAGGATCCTAAAGCCTCAGGACAAAGGCTTTAGGATCAGAACCATCCTCCCTCCCTCCCTCACGGGGTGGGTTATTTCACTTCTCTGAGCCTCCGCTTATTGTAACACAGGCTCCAGGGAACACAGAACATCCGGCACCCGGGGAGGCGTTCCAGCAAACTCGGCGAATGGGAACTGAGCGCCAGTGTCCTCTCGCGTGTACGGAGACCGCACCCGAGGCAGAAGGCCCCAGAGGCCAAGACGGACGTGCGGACTCAAGGAAGAACAGAGGGGGAGACAGGACAGGAGATCACCCCCCAGGGACCCTCAGGTGCTTGCGGGGAATTCTGCCATGGGTAAGAGCCCAGAGCGTGGGGAGGGGGACGGGAGTCACGAGGATCACTACTATCTGTACGACCCTCACTACGGTCACACAAGCAGGGACAGGCGAGGGAGGTTTGGGTAAAACGTTTAAAACTGCTTTATAAATCCAGATCTCACAAACTTTAAAGCAAACCGGGAGAAAGGGAAGGTATGCCTTCAGTGACTGTGCAAGAAGAAAATGCTTCTGGACCAGACCAAACTCAAACATGCTCATTGAATTTTCCTTTGGTGAAAGGCTGGGCTTCTTGCCCGCTTACCTACTCAGGGCTTCCGTGTCCGCCCAGGACCCACGCGGACACTGCCTCTCGGGCGCAGGGAAGGAGGCCGCCGCACGGCTTCTGGCCACGCTGGGCACGAGACGGAAAATCAAGTCACACTGCTTAAAAGACGGCTCCCCAGAACCAGCAGCTCTCGCGTCCTGCAGACTCCATTTTAACCGTCAGGGCTGCAGAGGAACTTCCTCCTCCAAGCAGGCAGCTCAGGTTTTCTTCCATCTGAAATCAGCTTTATTGGCTCCACCTGCGGCAATCCCCTTAGGTAGGCCTCACCTGCAGAGGCAGTCCAGCCGAGGACCAGGTAAACAACTCACTGCCCACACAGACTCCGTCCCAGATGAAATCCCCGTATTACTGAATTGAATACTTCTCTATGAAGGGAATGCCGGAAAGACCCTCTCGCCAACAGGTGCACCTGGGTGGGGCCGGGCAGCAGGCGAGCCCGGCCCTTGGGCTACATTAGAATCACTTTCCAGGAGGACAAACGTACCACGCACCCCTGCGTAACAGGCCTCAGGACCGTTTCTACCTCCGGATCTCGCTACTCCATTTGTAGGAATTGGTACCAAGAAGGCAGGGAGACTGTAGAAAGCTCGATGGTGTTCACTGTGATGTTGGGGATGGGATGACAAACCGGTGTGCAGCGATAGGAACTGCTTAAATATACTGGCCAGTCAGATACTCTACAGGTGCCTTCAGACACTGACAAAATACCCTAGAGAGTACACACAAACAAGGATATACGAACAGGGCTCTGTGTGAGCAAAGTGAATAATGAAATAGTTTGTGCCATCGTATAAAAACTTTAGGTTATGAAATGTACGCATTTGTACACAGAAAAAAGACCCAAAGGATAGACACCAAAATGTTAATAGTATTTATTTTTAGGTGGTTGTTAATGGGTAATTTCCTTTCTCCTCTTCTTTCTGTTTCTTAAGGAGGCTCCATGCCCAGTGTGGAGCCCAATGGGAGGCATGAACTCATGACCCTGAGACCGAGACCTGAGTGCACATCAAGATGCAGAACTGCAACACACTCAGCCACCCAGGCTCCCCTCCATTCTCCCCTTCTGATGTCTGAGTTTGTAGATTTTCAAGAATAGGCACGAATTGCTTTTTTAACGCTAAAAAATGAAGTATTCGGTCAAAGATGGGATTAGAAAAGAAGTGGAGGTAATAATGTCGCCCACTGTTCCATGATACATACCGTGAGGCTGTAGCTCAGGAAGCTGTATGGGGGAAAGGGGAATTCTACGACCAGGAAGGGAGAAGACTTTCCTAAATCACTATTCACATTAATGCTTATCTCTAAATTAAATTTGTAATTAAATGAACTACAAACTTATCAGAATCATCTCTAACTTATTATGAAACAAGAGGCCCTCCAGAAGAGTATTTTTTTTTTCAGGTTTTCTGGGTCACTTAGACAACTCTGGAAATACCTGATGAATGCTATCCATGGAATTCCTGGGAAAACGTGCCTAAGCGCTAATAAACAGAAATTGTTTGGTTTAGGGATTCACAGCGACCCCAAACCAGGGTTGCTCACAATAGTGTGCTTTACAGTGCGCACTGTGATGTGAAAACATATGACATGACATAGAAAATGAGGAAGTAAAGAAGAATAAAGTAATGTAAACTATATCTTGCATATATGATGGGCCAATATTTTGTGAAATTTTTATCTTGTGAAATTTATAATATCTGGATAAATTTAAAGAATATTTAATGATATAAATCACTTGTGTGTATGTGTGTATTATTGACCATTATATAAAATATATTTATCACCAAGGTTTGGGGTTAAACAGCATGAAAGTGACTATCCTAGGAGCCCATTACTCCAGGTTAAAACAAGTATCCTGCACTAGAAGGAAAACAGCATCATGGTGACTTAACCAAGCATATAATCACACTTTTCTGAGAAAAGAGGGGAAAGAGGGGTATTTTCAAACCTTTTATTAAAAATGATCTATTACTATTTAGAAAAAAATAGGAGGTACAAATTTGGGTCAGGACCTGAGCAAGTAGCTTTGGATTCTGATCTGGTCTATATCCTATGAACACGAAAATGCTTTGTTTTAAATTATGATTTACTTACTACCTTCACCTCTTTACTACTTTGATTCTGTGAAAGCAAATCACATCCTGCCTCACGGAAGCTCCTTTTTTCTCTCAGGCATTCATTCATTCTCTGTCTCATTCATTCCCCACCGCCCGCTCCGCCTCGCAGCTTGCTCAGAACAAAGCAATGGCTAGAAATGGAAAAATTCCACGGACTCGATTGAATCTGAGACACCCACACCAGCCACGAGGAGACAGATGTCTGCTTCGGACTAGTGTCAAATGCCTGAATCACACGGAGCCTCCAGCAGAATGGTGATCCTGACACCTGTGTCGGCAGAGTCGGTAAAAGGCCCTTGAATGCCCCCCACCAACAGGACAGACACGTGGCTCTGTGGTTTTATGTTAGTGACCGTAACTCTTTTCCTTCTGGCTCGGGGGAGGGCAGGGAAAGGCGGAAATTGGTAGCCAGTTGGGGGGCCCTCCGTTGGATGCCCTGCTTTTTTCCACTCTGTCTTGAATTCAGAGCTTCGGCGCCCAGACCAGCAGCATCTGTGGCGGGACAGCTCGTGGAGACCACAGCTGAGGCCAAGCTCCCCTTCTGCGCTTTCAGCCGTCCTGTTCCCAACTCTGCGAGACCTCCAAAGGGCATCTGGGAGAGGGGACGTCATCCTGCATGGAATGAGTAGAACTCTGGGCCTCACTAGGAGACAGAGTTAATTACAACTAACTCGTCACGAGTAAGGAGCCCTCTGCGAGGCACCTGGAGGCTGCCATCCGGCCCCGGCCAGGGAGTTTCGAAGGCATTTCCAAAAAAAAGAAAGGGATTTTCAGGGAAGAAATGACCTAAGGTCAGTAAGAGTCAGGCCCAAAACGAATCACAGTTTGAGGTGAAGGCCAGTGAGCCGATCCTGCGGTCTTCTATTTTGTAATAGAGGTAAAAGTCACCTAACAAAAATTAACCATTTTGAAGTGTACGATTCAGTGGCATTTAGTACAACATTGTGAAACCACCAGCTCTGTCAAGTTCCAAAGCACCCGCAACACCCCACCAGAAAACCCTGGTCAGTACCTGTGTCACGAGACCAAAGGCAGCTCGATGCCGTGAGGTCTGCTCACCGAGGGTCGGAGCTGAGGGCAGGGCCGGGACCGGACCTGCCCGCTGCCCCCCTATCGGGGTGTCCCCAGCTCCAGAATCACACCTCACTCCCAGGAAAGGCTCAGTAAGCGCATGCTGAGGCGATGCTCAGTGATCGAGAACCGAACCGAGGGGCAGACGACCTGACTTCCTCTGAAGCCAGTGAACCCCTCACACTCTCGTGCCCCTCCTGACACTGAGCCAGGCCATCGGTTTGGAATTCCAGAGATCTGGAGGGGGCGGACACTCGGGTAAGCGTTAACAGGACCAGATTCGAGAACGAGGTTTACTGAACACTTGCTAAGTGACAGAAGCCTTACATTATCCCGTTAATCCCCCACGAGCACACCAGAAACTTACCAACGCAACTCATATGAGGTCACTGGCTGGTCAGTGTCAGAGCCTCGGCAGGGACCCGGGCACTACAGCCCAAAGCCCTTGCCTCTTAATACGGCCATTTTACAGACGAAGAGACTAAGACTCAGAGCACAGTCCTTTGCCAGTTTTGCAAAAGAGGTGGGAAGCCAGGGACTCAGAGAAACTAGAGGGCTCAGGGCACTTCAGTGGCAGGATGGGCGGGAAAGCTACCAACGGGATGGGTGACTTTGCATCCGATTCCAAAAGAGAGAGAGTCCGCGCTCTTCCGTGATTCGGTCACAGGCCGTTTCCGTCTCCTGGTGATCAGGGCAAGGCTGTACAGACCGGACCGTGGGCAGGGAGGCCTTCCTAGAAGGCAAACCTAATCTCTAAGGGACACACAAAACCACTTAGGTAAAGTGGGGAGGTAAAAAGTTTCCAATCACCCTCTAACCATTCAGATGCCCAATGTTATAAAAACAGCTTGACTGTTTCTGTCAAGAACATTCTTGGAGCACATGACAATGCTGATCCACACAAATGGTGTTCTTCCCTCCTCGAATTCTTAGAGTTGTAAGCTTTGTCTCTCTCTTTTCCTTGGGGAAAGCAGAGGGCAGAGTAGTCAGTGTCCGATCGTTTCAGACTCCACAAGACTCCTTGGAAGCAGACACCGCTACCGGGCCCACTTTTAGCCCGGGAACCTGAAGCTCGGGCAGGTGTCCCTGCTGCCAGCTGGTGCCGTGGAGGGCAGGAGCCGGGAGGATCCATACACATGAGCATTAGGAGAAAGAGGGTGCAGACTTCCAGGGATGCCAAGGACAATTCAAAATCATTTACACCACCACAGAGTGAGCGCGATGGGAAATAGTTCTGTGACAACACTTACAACGGAATTTTCACCTCCCAGCTGGTGTGGCCTGAGATCCACGCTGACTTAGGAAAGCCCAACGTGTTATTAATGACCCCTTTTCTCAGATTATAATCTGATTTGAGATTTTAAGTGTCATTTTATTTTATCTTTTAAGTGTCATTTTACTCTTCATAATGATTTTATTACACATAGGATAAGGAAATCTTCATGTAAAAAAAAAAGTTTCAATGAAATAAATAATAGAATAATGGGAAAATAGGGTTCACTCCGCTTGTCTATTGTCACTCCGAAAAACAACACGGCACGGTAAAAAAGTCAGCTCCTGCATGCTGAACATTGCAAGGACCCATGTGTCCCACCGTAAGGACCAGGAGTAGAAAGACTCAATTCTCTCCAGTGCCCCGGCAGCTGTCCACATTGGACACACAGAAACCCAGAGAATACAAAACTCTTAAAAGACGAACTTTAACAGCCAGTATCTGTCCATGTCTATGAACTGTTCTCTGTCTGTCGGTCCATCTGTTCATCCGACCATCCATCCATCATCCACTACGCTGCTAACATAAAACATTCAAGACTGTGGACAAAAACTGCCCAGCTGAGTATCTTTGGCCCTCCTGTTCATCGACGGCCATGAAAGTGAAGTTGACAGTCATGTGTCACTACTAAGCAGGCCACAGGCTTGGTGTGCCCTGGGCCAGCGGTGTCCTGGCCATGCCAGCCTGGGCCGACAGGGCGACACGGCACAACCGTGGAGAGTGTGGGCTCTGGGGTCCGGCTGCCTGTGTTCCAAGCCCGGCCTCCTCTCTTCCCAACTCCACACTCCTAAGCAAGTTACCTGACCTCTCTGCACCTCCCTTCGTTCTGCCGTGAAACAAGGCAATCTTAATACCAACCTCCCAGAAGAGGATTAAATAAATCAAATAAGTAAAGTGCTTAAACAGTTCCTGGCACTTCCTGAGCACTCAGCAATGTTACCACTCTGTCTCCTGCAGATGGTTTTCTGTCTGGTCCTTTCACAGCAATCAAATTAGTATGGACTAATGTGTGCCCTTCTGATAAATACAATCAAACAGTGTGATCTCCTTCACATTATTTTCCCCAAACGCCATTAGAAGGGAGGGAGTGAGTCTTTAGAAACATACCACAATTCATCTTCTTTTTCATAACTCACCTCCGGCTTTGCAGTTTCTCTATTCATCTTACAGCAAGGCTTTAAATGACAGAATTTGTAACATTCCCAAAGCTGATCAACAGATAATGTAACAGAGTTAAAAAGCCAGTTTAAAAAGAGAAACTCTTTTATTCAAAGAAAAATTTCCTTGAGTTGAGCCACTCCGCTCACCTCAAAGAGAAAAGCGTGTTTTTATAACAAGCCAGCCTATTTTAGCGGGGAGGATGAAATAAAATAAAGGAATTTATCCAGTCCGAATCTATCATCGGGGGAAAAGAAGAAATATTATCTCTCTCATTTAAATTCATTTGTGATATATTTTTTTAGCAAAAGGTATAAATAATGCATGATGGCATTTCAGAACCTCAGATTAATGCCCCAAGTGTGTTCTATTCCCTTCCACTCTGTAGTCACAATGTGGGTGACCCTGCGGTGAGCACAGGGACGGTGGCTCCTGGGGGCTGTATCCCAGGGGGAAGTGGGAAGGGAACTGCCTCCCCCAGGGCCCACCTGGTTCTCGGAGCACTTCCCTCCTCCCTCTGTTACTCTTTCCCCAGGAGGGGTTCCCTCACCTCCCAGCTGCTCAGGCCAGGTTGGGACCCGCTGTGCCCTCCCATCCCCTGGAGAGGCTGACGGGGGACCCACCCCGGAAAACGGCCGCCTGGCCCCCTGCCGGGGAAAGTGAGGACAGCAGAGGGAGTCGCTCAAGGCTGGTTTGCCTACCGGAGGGGGGAACTGAGCTTCGGCCCCAGCTGCTTTTTCCTCTTAAAGACTTACAAAATGCACAAACTGTGATCTCCCTCAGGCTAACCTGCGCTCCCTTATTTCACGTATATTTAAAGAACACACAAAAACTAGAGACATTTTTGCTGGGAAACATACCACCCTGCTGGTCCCCAGAAATAAAAAAAAGGGAAAAGCTTACAAATGTGTTTTGTCGCTGAGCTCTACCAATCTTTACACCCCGTGTGTGTGTGTGTCTGTGTGGTGAAAACTGGCAAAGAAAACACAGCACAATGGAACAACTATAAACAAATTAGTTTATCTTCCCTCAAAAGTGAAATAAATGTCCATCGTGCTGTGTGACCATGTCCTCAGAGGTTTCCTGTCCAGAGTTGTTCAGACAATAGTCCCTAAGGAAAAGCAGGAAAACAGAGAGGCTAGAAAGACAGGAACCAGGCAGGGAAGTATTCTCCTTGTCTGGAATCTGGCGGGGAAACCATTCAGACTTGGTGGATCCCTAATTGATCCGGCAGAGTCCTGATTCATTAGGCTGAACTGATTTCACTGACCGTGGCTAACGAGCATATGCTGGATCAATCAGGGATCCACCCAGTCTGAAAATATCACCAGAAATAGTGATGTTCAATAAACATGGCAAGTACTTAAAACCATCTCGATCCCATTGAAATTCACACAACCGCTTGCAGATCACCCACGAGGTGTGGGGCGCAGTGCCAGCACTGTGTGTGTGTGTTGAGGGGGGTGGTTTGCAAGCTGTGCCCCATGACGTGTTCCCTGCAGGTGGTGAGGGAGACAGGCCATGAACGCAAGGCACATACCGGAAGACACAAAGCTGAAAGTGCCCATGGCGACACGTGGATTTGGAAGGTGTGTTAATAGCCTGAGAGGTCACAGAAGCCCTTTTGAAAAAGGTGGTATTCCAAATCCAGCCTCAATGAAAAGTCGGGTTTCGACAGGCACAGACGGGGAGGGGAGAGCGTGAAGTACAAAAGTGAGTGGTCTTGGTTGGTGGTCCACCAGCAGATCATGCCTCTGTTTCAGACCCTTCATGGTGCCCATGGGATGAATTCAAAAGCCTGAGTGAAGGCTCCACTTTAAATGACCACCCCAGTCTCACCTCCTACTGTTCCCCATCTCCCACCCGGGGAGACAGGACCTGCTGTGCCCCAAGTGCCTGTTCCACTGTCCATCCTCATCCTTCAGTCTACACACTGCTCCTGTGCCGTCCCCCCGCTGCCCGGCTCAACCTGGCTGCTCCAGTCCCCACCGCAGGAGCCCAGGGTCTTCTAGCTCATAACCCAGGAGAACTGGTCTACCCTCCTCGTGCCACACGTCCTGCCTCCTGGAGAAGCCTCGGCTTGTCAAGGCAGAAAATGAAACAGGTTTCTGTTTTCCAGTCACCGCCTTCAAATCCCTCTTCCCAGGCCCTAGCCACATCTGCCATAGATCCCAGAACTTTCCAGGCACTCCCAATCCTTAAAGTCAGTCCCCTCCCATGTAAAACTCCATTTCACAACTCCTTGCTTTCCCTTCTTCTGGGCAAGATGGAAAGGGGACAACCTCCTGGGACTGTGGTGACTGGGGAGGAGGGCTGGCAGAGGATGGGGACGCGTGGGGTCTGCACGAAGGACTTTCTTTTCCTCTCTTCTCTGTCACACCTCTCTAATGTCAGGGTGAGGAAAGGGCGGACCAAAACACAGAGAGGATGGGAAGAGGAGACAGGGGAGGTCATGACCGACCACCGTTGGTCATGAGCAGGCGGCTGGGTCTCACTGGGCTCGCTCTGTCTCTGTCTGCTGGTGACTTCCAACGATATGATGATTCTCATATGTATTCTGTCACATCTCCTGGAACAGGGTTCAGCTCCTCCCACAGTCCCTGGAACGGAGAGCTATGTCTCTACAGCCCCTCCCTCTCTTGGCCTCCAACCTTCCCCTCCAGCACTGTCTTAACTGGCCACACTTCTCGGCCTCCTTTATACGGAGTCCGGGGACCCAGGAAGACTCCTTCTGCACCGTCCCTGGACTACAGGGAACCAAGGAGGAGACTCCAAACTTCACCTGCTTCCTCCGCACCCAAGGGTACAATCCTCCCCCGCCCTGCCACTGCAGGGATCTCTAGAAGCTTCCCCTACTCAACAATCTCCAGAAGAACAGTGGTACTACTCCCCCTGTTCAGCTGGGCGCCCGCTTTTAGGGGATACAGGTCACACTCTGCAAACCTCCCGATGGCCGTCCAGTCCACTTTGGTCCACTCTGCTCCACTGGCCACACCCGGGAGGGCTCATATGTTCAGAAGCTCAGCACACACGTAAACCTGCACAGAACGCAATGATCCTCTTCTGCAAGCAGAGGACCTCTGCAGCCTCTGCCATGCTGCACTTGGCCTGGGGGAGGGGGAGCCGCACCAGAAGCCCCGCATCCCCAAGGCCCACAGTACCAAGAACCCCACGCCCCTGCTGGAGCTCTCCTGATGCATGGCAGCCAGGCTGGTTCCCCTGCCTCTTAGCCTTGGGGCAGGGTTCGGGTGCAAGCCGTAGGCAGCTATACTTTACCACGGAGGGCTCTGAGGGCCTTGGTCCTCACCTTGGTTCCCTAGCCACAATTCCAGAAAAACAGTAAGAAAATCAAAATTAAAAAGGGTTTGGGGCACCTGGGTGGTGCAGTCGGTTAAGCATCCGATTCTTGGTTTCAGCTTAGGTTGTGATCTCAGAGTTGAGAGACCGAGCCCCGTGTCGGGCTCTGTGCTCAGTGTGGAGTCTACTGAGATCGTCTCTCTCCGTCTCCCAACTGCTCTCTCTCTCTCTCTCTCTCTATCTCTCTCTTTTAAATAAATAAATAAATCTTTAAAAAACAAAGGGTCACTCAGCAACCCCTTACACCGTATTATAGAATCTCCCACAGCGTGTCTCCCTTTCTCACTCGTGCCCCTGTGGTCCCTCCTAGACTGAGGTTCCTGAGGGTAGGGACCACGTCAGTCCTTGATTCACCTCAGGGGGTCATCAGTAGTGGTGGTGGAAGGCAAGGAAAGAAAAGATGTAAGTACATAAGGCGACAGCAGAAAGTAAAGAAGGTTGGCCCAGCTCACACAAGGCTTTAAATGTCTGAATAAGGACTTGAGAATGCACACAAGGAGCAGGAAGCAGGGGGCAGAGATAACTGGCATTTATCGAGCACTTAACAGTGGGTTAAGTCAGGTTCAAAGTCCTTTACCCTCGCTATCAGTCAGGAGGAGGAGTCAAGGAAGATTCTGGAACAGGAGAGGGATCAGATTTATGTTTTATAAAGATCTGTCAGAAAGTGGCAGATAAAAGGGGCGAGCCAGAGGGAAGGCATGGCAATGACCCTGTAGGGAATGGACAAGTGAGGGCAGAGGCAGGAGAGAGGCCCTCATGAGGGACACAGTGGCAGAGAGGAAGGGACTGCGACGAGACAGGGTGCTGCCGGCCCTAAGGGAGGGAGGAAGACGTGGAGGCCTTGGGGCCTGCTGCACTTGGAGCGCTGCTGGTCCACACGGGGAATGCGGGAGCAACGCTGAGCTCATGGACGAGCACAGAGCTGACACGTATTAGGCCCACGGGGCAGACACAAGCTTCCCACGTCAGCCGGGACGCAGGATTCCCAAGGACACGGAGCACAGTCCAGGCCGACAGAGCCTGAGAAGTGCCCATCCGAGCTCAGGGACTGAAGGCCCCCCTCGGGGGGGAGGGGGTTCAGGGCGCAATTTCAGCAGAAAGGCTGTGGAAGCAGGACGAAGAAAGGAAAGACAAGGAAGAACGTGGAGGACAGTCTTCTCCACCCTTCTCGGGCCTGAGCGAAACTCACGATGTGGGAGCGCTGCCGTGAAAGGTCTGCTGGAGGAAAGCAGATTTTGGGCACCAGAGGGAGAGGCTCAACTGATGAAACAGCCTCCCGGAGGATGTTAGAGGATGTTACAGGAGGTAGAATCGAGGGACAAGTGCAAGATTCTGCTTCGGAAAGACAGTTGTTTTTTCCCTTGAAATGAGAAAAAGGAAGAAAGTGGATTAAGAACAAAGGGGACAGCCTGGGGATGCAGAAGGAAAGGTGAAGGTGTTCTTTCCAGGCTGGGGGCCTGTCCTTCTTGGTTATGAGGAAGAGGGACAGAGCTGTGAAGCAGGTGTTCTCAGGGGAACGGCGGGGCCATCCGTCAGTCACTGGCTGGCCCCGCTCCCTAGGGGTGGCGCGACATTGTTCTGAGAACAAATCTTAATTTTTTCTCCCCAAAGACAAACAAAATGTCACAACAAGAAGAGACCACAAGATGCTTCTCCCTGTTTCACTCTAATGAGCAGGTCTACAACCGTCTCATCTCAAGTGGTCACAACAGACCTGAAGCT
Source organism: Martes martes (assembly GCF_963455335.1). NCBI lineage: Eukaryota > Metazoa > Chordata > Mammalia > Carnivora > Mustelidae > Martes > Martes martes. The sequence goes on from NC_137898.1 coordinate 106,389,900, forward strand.
GGCTTTCTCCCCTTCCTGACCGAATGGGCAATTCAACACACAGCTACCGTTCCCAGCTTCACAGAATGTACCAGAACATGCCCCGAAGCCCAGACACAGAGAAACACCACCTACTACCACTCCTGAGGAAAGAGGAGCTTCTGAAACATTCTTTTCCCATCATCCCGATAACACACACCAAGGCACGTTCAGGTGTATAATACACTTACGTCGAACTTGGGAATGAAAAAATAAGACCGTGTAATCCCACACCCATCTTTCATTTTCTTGGTTATGTCTTCAGCCATGTTTTATAAAATATTTTAAGGGGACATTCCACAGGTGACTGAAATCTTATCTCACCATATATTCTATACCAGTGATATCTCCTTGCAGCTGAAAACAGTTTAATTTCAAGCAAATCTATGGGAACTATTTCATGTTATTTCCCTAAACATTGAAATTAAAGTCAGAACCTTATATATTGATTTTTGTATGATGTTAGGCAGAATCGTAATTCAAAAAGGCAGAGGAGGGTCTTACCTGTTGTACCACAATAATAACAGTAGGAACGCCACAGCCAACCCGTCCAGAAATGTTATTCCAGCCAGATGGGGGTGAGGGGAGAAGAGAGAAAAGCCGTGATTAATAGTAACAGAAACACATTTCATTTCCTAAACAAACAAACTGTAACGAAGGAAGCATTGACAGTTGCATAAAAGATGCAGTAAGCTGTAGGACCCATTTGCATCTGTTAGCTTCTCAATAGAGAGGATTATCCAACACAGAGACAATGATTCCAAACAAATTATTTTGATGTATACGGAAGAGCAGTTTATTTTAAGTTTTAAAACTAGAACAGATTGGGTCTGTGGCTTGACTTCAGCTCACGGTCATGATCTCGTGGTCATGGATTGAACCCCGCATCCCCGGGCTCTGCACTCTGCAAGGAATCCGCTTCAGATTCTCTCTCCCTCTCCCTCCCCCCCCACCTCAAATGAATAAATAAAATCTTAAAAAAAAAACCAAAAAACCAACTTGGAACAGGCAAACTACCACTGGCAAGCCAAATCTGCCCACCACTTGTTTTGTACACATAAAGTTTTATTGGAACATTGCCACGCCCATTTGTTTCTGTATTCTCTGTGGCTACTTTTGTGCTACGCAGCCCACAGGACCCTCCAAGCCTAAATGTTTGCTATCTGCTCCATTACAGAGTGTGCTGACTCCTGGTGAAGAGTAACGATAAATGACTCCTTTACCTTTCTGCTTCTCAGACAATCTCATCCCAATCAGTCTAGACTTGTACTAAGATGGTAGCCACTTGCCATAGGTGACCAGCCCACAGTTCAGATGTAGCTAGTCAGAACTGCTGTGAAAAATACACACCAGATTTCAAGGGCTCGGTAACAATAACAAAAAAAGTAAAAATCTCATTAATAATCTTTAAAATATTGATCACTATCGTTGCAATGATAGTACTTTTGATATACTGGGTTAAATAAAATACATCATTAAAATTAGTCTGCCGTTCTTTTTATTTTTTTAATGTGACTACTAGAAAATTTTTAAATGCACATGAAGTATATACATTTTATTTCTATTGGACAGTAGTGGCTTAGAGTTTAGGCCCTGAACAAATATTGCTCTGAGAACTAGGTCTTTCTAGGATCTGACCCTAAAATAACAAATTGAACTTACATCTGTGTCTAAGCTTTACTCCTACCACCTAGTAGCAAATGATAGATAATTGGTTTGCTTTTCGACTCGCTTAGCAACTGAATTGTACCACCTGTCTGGATAATCTGGTCTTTGAGATACATACAGACACAGTGTAAGCTGCCAGGATCGAATTGTCTAGGCACAATAAATTCTGGTGAAGGTCAATTACATTCGTTCACCTTCCCTCATTGCATAGATAAGAACAATGCAAGCCCTCACTTCCAGCAAATTCGATGCGTAGAAGCAAGTAACTGGAGGTGAGGAGAAGAGCAGAAACCACTCTGGCAGAAAAATTCAAGTTCATGTCAGCCCGTATTTGCCAAATGCAAAGAAAATTTGAACAATACAAACTCCCTTGCATAATTTATTAGGTACCATTGCAGCTTCATATGTATTCTGCTTAGCGTGTACCTCACCTCACACCCACATATGGAATATGTGTGTTTACCCTTTGGCGAGCACATTATTTCCACGGAAGTCTTTGCAGCGTAGACGATCTGATGAACATGTCCATAGCCGACTAGATGCTGGCAGCCCTGGGGATGGCTAGTCATGCCCTCACATCTGCAGTATTTGTGGGACATCGCACCCCTCCCCAAGACGTCCACACCCAGCCCTCCCAAAGTCACACGGGGCCTGCCACGTAAGGCTTGGCCAAGATGGCAACAGGCTGATTTCACCACTCAGGGAAGAGCACCATCCGGCAAGCACCTCGCCACTGCCACGGGGACAGAAGAAGTGGGAAGAAAAGCATCTACACCAACAGCCCCGTCAGCACCTCTACCACATCTTTTAAAATTACGCATTTTCAACACAATGGAGGCCAAACACCCGAAGTTCTTTAAGGGATGAACGGAAGCCCAATGCTCTGATACACTGATCAGAGCCTTCCCTGACACGGGACACGGCCTCTCTGTCTCTGTCCCATTTCCACTCTCCAATCACCAAACTGCCACCAACCCCCAAGCCAGCTGCATTCACTTTGCTGATGACAAGGGATCGGGGTGAAGAGGATTTCGTTCCTCCTTGCCCTAAAGATGCTTTGCATTCGAAAGGAGAAAGAGGAGTGCAAAGAAAAGCCTGATGGAAGGCAGACCAAGGTAAATCCCGAGCAGAGAGGCAAAGCGTGAGGGGCCGGCGCAGGTAGGCAAGTCCCTGCCTTTTCGACTAGAGAAGCAGCGGGCGACTTTTCATGAAAAGGATGGCGCGAGATGAAGGGTGACAAAAGGATTCTGTATGGAGGGAATTACCTACAAAAGACAAAGAGGCAAGACAGCAGCAGGCATGTTGAAAGAATGGCAAGCAGCACGTGTTGGCTGGGACATCGATTCAGGGATCAGTGACAGAGACTTCGAGCAGCTGGAACTGGGTCATGGGGAGTGTCTCAGCGCCGCAGAGAGACCCGGACTCCATTTAGCAGGCTGGGGACAATCACTGAAGACAAGATGTAGAATGACAGGGAGTTGAGAGCCCGAACTGAGCATCGGGAAGCCCTGAGATGGGAGGTGGGGGTGACTTGAGTTCTCTGGGGCCACATTATGATTTTTTTTTCCCTTGGAGGTGGGCAGGACAAGACAGTCTCTAAAATTCCCGTGTGCCCTAAGAATAAGTCTGCGTGCAGGAGAAAGACTGATGTGGCATCAATGTAGCCTGTGGGGAGAGGCTGGGGACCAGGTAGGAGGCGACAGTGACACCACAAGGGACAAGTGGAAGTGAGACCCCCAGGGTATGTGTTCGAGGCTGAAGGAGAGAACAGCACAGAAATTCCTGACGCACTGAGAAAACAAAAGTCTATTCGACTTATTTAATGTATTGGCAGAATGGAAGGGGAGGAGTCAGAGGTGATTTTCAGGTTTGGGGTCTGGGTGTGCAAGAGAACAGACGCTTCCTAACGAGCCCCTTCTGTGTCTCAGGGATGAGTAGGACAGGGTCCCGCAGCAGGACGGCCCGCATCTGCACTGGTGTGAGGCTGCTGTCGGTCTGTGCTTTGGTGGTGGTGTCCTGTTACCATTTGTGGGGAGCACCGAGGGAGACAGGGGCAATTTCGGCCTGGACTGGGGCCCCACAGCAGCCCGACAGTCAAAGCTCCAGGGATCTGAATTCACAAACCCTGCTCCTTGGTTTTCCCCACATGCCATGCCAAGCAACTCCTGGAAACTTCCAGAGCTTCAACTGCCTCATCTGTTAAGAGGCGGCTGATAACTGAACCCCCATAAACGAGGAAGAGGACCAGATACTTTTATATATGGAGAGCACCCTGTGACTCCCCAAATGCTTTACAAATACCATCCGATGTGGTTGTAAATTCTGAGGCACTGGTGTGGCATCCAGGTCCCCAATAAACTAAAGCCGTGTCACCTGAGGCGTCCACCTCAAGGGGAGATGGGAAGTCAGATCAGTTAAGATTGTAGTTCAAGTCATGAGGACAGACGAAAGGGCTGAGGGAACCACGAGGGAAGGAAGCAGACAGATTAACCTCCAAGAGTGCCCACGTCCCATGACTGGGGCAAGAAAAGAGTCAAGAGAAAACAGGAAGTGTGCTAACTGGGGCTTAGAAAAAACAGGAGGTTTGGAAAGCCAGCTACCAATCCAGACTCTCTTACTTCTAGTTACCTGGCTTTGGGCAACCTAGAGAAGCCTCTAGACACAGGCACCCCTGGGGCATCAGAGACGTGCAGAAAGGTACGGAAATCTCAGCCTATTTGTGTAGTATTAATCCCCTCCAGAGACTGGAGGCTGGGAGTGGGGCAGGGGAGCTTAGCAGGGTAAGATGAGAACAAGAATTGTGAGCTTTGTGCTGGAATGCAGGGGGCCCTAAGGAAAGAGGGGCTTCTAGAAGGAAAAGGTGGTCAGAAGTTCCAAATCATAAGGGCCGTCTAGGAGGATGAACCCTATGGCAACTAGAGGACTGAGGAATTGAGAAGTCACCAAGGACTCTGGAGAGGAGGAGTCTACAAAGTAGGGGGGCAGAGGTGACAACAGGTGAAGGGGGCAGAGTTCATCTGAGGAAGGCGGTGGAGGATGGCAGAGGTAGCAGGAGAGCTGACAAATGGTTCAGGCCTTGGAGTGGGGGAGGCGCGGTATTTCTGGAGCTGAGAGGTGGGGCCAGAAAAGCTAGAGAGAGCTAAACCTGATCCGTTCCCGAGGAGTGGCACCCATGTGCAGGGTTTAGTGTTGGAAAGGAAGAAGGTGATTCTCCTATTGGGACTGGGAGCAGCAGGGTTTAAGGACATGAGACAGCAAGGAAATTAGGTAGGGAAATTAGAAGTGGGAAGTAGTAAGGTAAACCAGATTACAATTTCCACATGGGAGCCAAGGTCTTTTGCTAAGAGCAGTGGGGCTGGGGTCCAGGGCTGCGAGTCTGGGCCTGTGCAAATGGTCTGGAGGGCCCCACTGGGGACCCAGGTGGGAAGCCAAGGAGCCATGGCCACAAGGAATCCCTGAGAACTGGCTTCAGATTGGAGGTTCTGCCCCTGCAGAGAGGTGACCGGGCCACCCTGAGGAGGGAATGACAGACCAGGCTCTCGTTCAGAGCACTTAGCAGGTACAGGGCTTGTGTTCTTCAGGTGGGATGGAATATGCCCAATGCTCCCAGGTCAGAACTTGCCCCAGGGAGTGGGGGAGGCAGTCTTCACTCCTCTCTGCCACTCCTCTGCCTTGGAAATATGATGTGGTAACAGGGAAAATAAAACTAAAGATGAGATCACAGTAATCATAAAATAACAGTGGGATACTAATTATTTAGACCAAATGTACTTCATAAATGCAAATATAGGGGATAGGAGCAGTGTTAATTTCAGCTTAAGAGAATACACCAATGCACCTGTCGTCCAGCTCCGCTAGATGATCCGGGCCCCCATACATGAATTTACCAAACAATTAGGCTTTCTTCCTAGAACACCAGGGCCTTCAAAAATAATTTTAACAGCATGTTCTTAAAATAGAGCAATACATTTCCCCACTAGGCCAAGCATAATTTAACATCTTCCTGGTGTCTTGGAGTCATCATTAAAAAATCTGCCCATAGCTGGACTATATAATATGATAATGCCTCCAGGGGTGCTGAGACGTGCCAAGGACTTGCCCGTTCAGTAAAGGCCCTAGATCTCTGTGCTACTACAGTTAGTGATTTTGCAGTCTCTTTCTTCTCAACCGCTTTGTCTCGGGGTTAGAGATATCTTAGAGTGTGTTGTCTGCATCTCTGTGAAAGCACTAAGGGTTCTAGGGAAAAACATACTATCAAATTTATTAGGCCAAGAACTGCTGTTTTCACAGAAGTATAGCGAAGTGGGCCCTAGTTGAAAGTTCTAGGGTGTCTCCATACATTCCCGACAAAGCAAAGGGCGTAGCTTTTGTGACAACTGTTTTACTCATTGTTTAGATATTCTACTGGGTCCCATTTTCTCGTCTCTATGCACTCAAAGTGCATAAAGTCTAACAAGTGTTAAGTGTCAGACCCCCGGGTAAACATAAGTATTCATCGTATTGTCCTCTCCATAGAAAAAAACTCTACAGAGTTTTGGTTTGAGGTTATTCACAGGGTCTTAACATCGACTCCAGAGTATTTTATTATAATAACGGACTATTTCCCATGTGTTCCTAAATGTGCAAAGGGCAGAGAAACCATTTTCAGATCTGAGTTTCTCATCCTAAATGGTACCATGATAGCCAACATCACTGGGATTCTGGGTTTGGCGAGTCATGCTGATGCTTTCCAATAATGAATCCCTTATTTAATATTTATGAACCACAAGCTATTTGCAAATCCCTAAAGCCGCTGACAACTGAGGAAAGGGAATATTAAAACAATGTTTCATCTTCATCTTCCATCCCATCCGACACCACGAAACGTGAAGCCATTGGAGCTGTCACTCAAACACACATCTTCTAGGTCTACAGAAACCAGGACCATTACAAAGAAGAGAAACAAGAGGGAGAAGAAATAACCACAAAACCTCATAAGCAATTCATAGGTACAAATAAATAATCTTATGTTTGGAATGTGGCTGGATATTTACACATTGATACAGTTAAAAAAAAAAAACAGCTTCCTTTCTTAATAAAAGAAAGAGTCATGGTAAGTACAAAGACTCCCTTCCACTCTTCACTAGTGTGTTCTATAACTTGAACACCTAGGCTACAAGGCCCTTAAAGGTTTTCTTTGAAATCTGTGTCCCACATCCACGGCCCCTTCAGGGTAGGTGAAAGCGAAAAAAAGATGTGCTTTCTGTCTCAAGGACGAATCCCCGACAGACGAGAATTTCTCTGCCCGGATGCTAATATGCCACCCGCCTGTGTGTTACTGGACAGACAGCAGAAGAAACTGACCCCCAGGACATGTGGGTGAGTTAATATGGAGCCTAATTACCACGACTGGATTTGAGGTTAATTTTCCTTTTCTGTCAATAACACAAAATAAAAGACAGCTCATCAATCACATACATTAGCATAGCCCTCAGGCCCAAGCCTCAAACAAAACAAGGCCAAATCGAAAAGAAATCAGAATAGACTACAAGTCAGAACTTGAACAAAAGCAGATTATAATTCACAGCAATTTTTTCCTCTCTTACGCGTGCTCAGTGATATCAAACAGAGTATGTCCCGAACAAGACTAAGAACAGGACCAAAGTAGGAGAGTGTTGCCAGCCAAGAGACGTTATAACTATTCCTACAAGGTAGGCAGGAATGATCAAATTTCTTTAGTGACATTTCTTTAGTATCTACCAGGAGCGCTTGGTAAAAGCTGTGAACACAATGGGTATTTAGTAACTGCTCATTAACTAGTTAAGGACAAGCAGGGGGATAAAAGTGCTTTTTTATCATGGCAAAACCCAAAATTAATAATTAAAAAAAAAAATCCACAGTGTGTTTCCCAATTCTATTTCAGGGACAAGTTGAACCCACGCCTTATTTCTCATCCCCATCCATCAGCGGTCGGAGGATCACCAGGTGGGTTGGGGAGATGTTGAGGAACACGTGTATTCACGGTGGAAGACGGAAAAAGACACGGAGCAAACAGATAACGTCACTTTGACATCATGACCTGTGTGTCTGAGTAAAGCACATATGGCACCTTACCCAGTTAACATTTTTATAAATGTAAAAAATAAAATTGCAAAAGGTTAATATGCAAAAGCCAAGGGGTGGAGCTCTCAGAGCGCACACATCACCAAGATGGGTAAGGAAGCTGGGAAAACGCATCCCTCCGTCAAGACCCAGCTCCTGAAGAAAGACGCCAGCCACAGCTGCGGGGCTGTTCGCCTGTAATTCATGGGAGCTCGCGCTTCTCTTTGAGAATAACCACTGTTCTCTTTGCGGCGTCGAGGGAAAAAATCTGTTTTCCCTTCTGCTGAAGGGAAAATTAAAACTAACCGGGTACCTAATTTAGGAATGAAAGCAAAAGGGAGAAACCTCTGAAAGCTCGTCCCGGTTCTCCAGCCCTCCTCTGTCTGCACACTCGCGCGTCCTGAAGCGGGGGCCCTCCCAACCCCACCCCCATCTGCACATTCCCTGCTCCATTTCCAAAACAACTACGACTACTATCACGACGACTTTCATGCTGGAGTAAGGTAGGGATCTGCTCAGCTCTGCCTCCCAAAGCAGGTCTGATCATATAACCCATCACACTGGAAACACTGCCTATTTTAGACGCACAGTTCATCCCAGAGCTGAAATTACTGGTCGTCATTCTGAAGCCAGAAGCAGTGATGTGTCTGAATTCCAGGGAGATGATTGAATGGAAATGTTCACATCTGATCACCTCTCACATACAAATTACTGTGTATGCCAATCTGGCAATTACCTCAAAAGTAATAGGAAAAGCCATGCAATCAAATTCGTTATTATGGTTGCCTTCAATTATAGGAGGCAAGAACCTGAGTGTGGAAAATTTACTGAGGGGGAAAAATGAGTCTCTGTATCTATTTTAATTTTAAATCAAGTCATTTCATTTGGAAAACTCTTTTAATTTTGGAAAAGACTGTTGAAATACCCGGCTAAGTATAAGGAAATAATCAGCTCATTTTCTCAGGCGTACAAGGAAACTTTTACTGCAAAGGATACAAAACCACAACTTCCATGCTTCTTCAATTGAATTCCAACAGAGGGAAGCTCCAAGTCCCTAATACTTCTTAAAGGGACACAGAAAAACTGCATAAAGCCTTTAAGAATGGCACAAAAATATGGTTATGTCCCCCTGTACAATGTTTGACAGAGAAAACACCATATGTTCTGCAAACCCTACTCTGTTTCCTGCCTGGCACGTAAGAATACAGCTGGCCCTTGAACAATTTGGGTTTGAACTGGATGAGTCCACCCATACACACATTTTTCTCGATAAATACTGTAAAGTACCATAAATGCATTTTCTCTTCCTTACAAGTTTAACATTTTCTTTTTTCTAGCTGACTTTCTGGTAAGAATATAGGATATAATGCATGTAACATTCAAATATGTGTTAATGGACTATTTATACCATCGGTAAGGCAACAGTAGGCTAGTAGCAGCTAGGTTTTGGGGGAGTCAAAGATTATACTTGGATTTTTGACTGCCTGGGAGGGTTGGTGACCCTCATCCCCCCCCCCCCCGCCACTGCCGTTGTTCAAGTGTCAACTGTATTTCCCAGCATCCCCTGTAGTTCAGCAGGGCCAGTGTAATGTGGATGAAAGTGAGGCAAACCATATGGAGGCCTTGTCCCCAAAACCTCCTACATGGTCCTCTATGCTCCCATACCCCATCCTGGAGGTTAGCTGACAGGATGCGGGGGGGTGGGGGAGGCAAGGAATTCTGGGAAGAACCAGAAGACAGAGGAGTTCGAATCCATGGATGACTGTAGGGAGCAGAGCCTGCCCCACCCCCACTTTCCCGCTGACTTGTGCAGAGTCCCTGTGATCTCCCCGGTGGGGGACGCCAGCCTGTAGAGGGTATATCCTGCCTGAGCAGGTGCAAAATGCACCGGAATCACTCACTGCAAGCTTCAATTTTTAACGTATTAAAAAAAGATAGTCGATCCTTATTATTCACACATTCCATTCGCCGATTTGCCTAGTCAGTAAGATTCATCGCTAACCCCCAAATCAATGCTTGTGGCACCTTCACGGTCAATCAAGGACGTGAGCAGACCCTCCCAGGAAACACACAGTCCCCGCCGAGGTCAAACAAGGCCACGCTCGGCTTTCTTGCTTCAGCTCTTCTACTGTAAACAAGTGTCCTGTTCATGGTCCATTTAGTGCTATGTTTTGCTTCACATTTTTGTTCTTTCTGTTGGTGATTCTGCAGTAGAAAATGGCCCCCAAGGTAGAGCTGCAGAGCTGGGCTGTGTTCCTAAGCACAAGAAAGCTGCAATGTGCCTGACACAGAAAATACACGTATTAGACAAGCTTCACTCGGTCATGAATTAGTCATGCTGGTGGCTGCTCAATGTTAATGAATCAACAATATGTGTGAGATAGTGTCTTTAAGGAGAAACACACACAAACAAGGTGACGCAGTAATCAGCTGGCAAAAAATTGTGACCAGAGGCTCAGAGGAACCTAACCCTGTAATTCCTCCTAGGAGCAATGATCCAACGGTTGCTAATTCAGTGTTCTCAGCAACTCTGTAGAACCAAAACAGCACAAGTAAGGAAAACTAAGTCTGTTAGTGGCCTTAAGAGTTGTTGTGAGGATTATACAAGATAATGTACGGTAAGTGGTGCATGCATAAGGGAGTATAAAAACGTTGACTACTACCTCCTTTAAAACTTCAGCTGCATGGTAGGCCAAGGAAACCACTTTATTTGCTCCCCAGCCTACTTCAAATCCCTAGTGGAGCAAAGATTTTCTCTTTTCAATAGTAAATAGAAAATACATTATAAGGGGGGCACCTGGGTGGCTCAGCAGGTTAAGCATCTGCCTTAAGCTTGGGTCATGATCTCAGGGTCCTGGGATCAAGCCCTGAGTAGGGCTCCCTGCTCCACAGGGAGCCTGCTTTTCCCTCTCCCTCGCCCCTCCCTGGCTTGTGCATGTGCACATGCTCTCTTTCTCAAATAAATAAAATCTTTTTTTTTTTTTTAAAGAAAATATGTTATTAGAGTTCAAATACTACCTCATATAACAGAGGATAAAGGGATTTCCTGGTAACTTAACAAGATCCGGAAACCAAGTGATCTGTCTAATGCACAAATGTAATGATTTTAGTGTTTTCCTTTCCAAATATCTGTGGACCCTTCCTGCTTTCCAAGGAGATTGATAATCCCATTGAAAACGAAATAGGGGAATAAAATGTATCGTATTTATTTGGCAACTGTTCAGTATTAAGCATCACCAAATGTTAGCACCTTAATTCTGGAAGGGAAGGGACTATGCTTGGGATGGCGTCTCTACACCATGTTCTCCCATAGTTCTTCTTACGGTGTCAAATCCCATCTCACAGACTTGAGAGAACTTCCAATGTACACTGCTAAAGCATACTCCAGTACTGTACAGATAGGAAATCTGGCTTTACTGTTTTTATCTTTAAGAGACAAGAGGAATTAAATCCAACCCTTAATGCATAGCATGGCCAAAAACACATAGTTTAACGACAGTAGGGAGACCTGTTCGCTGCCTGTAATGCAGGCAGGGTGTGAGAGGCATCCCTCATCTTCACAACCACCCCACCAGATAGGCTCTGTTTATACCAGTGGAAGCAAGTAAGGTGCGGAAAGTTCAAATAACTTGCCTGTGGCCCCCAGCTGCTGAGCCTCCAATTCCCCAGGCGTCAGGTCTAACATCAAGCCCTTAGGTAAACAGTAGATGTATATGGAATGGCACTGTGGCCATCGTCCACAGACACGCAGCCAGGAAGAGGCAGAAGGTGCACTCAACACCAGCCTTTTTGGGGTTCCAAGTATATACTTTTTGACCATACTTCCATCCTTCTGAGAAAACAGTGGGGTGCAGGCTAACTTCAAGCATGCTTCATCAGACTAGCAAAGTTTTCCTCCACTAGCCTCGTGATCTCAGTTCACCTGACACTTTGAAAATTAAAGCACCATTTTTAATGAAATATTCCATTCGATTAATACCTGCGATATGGTTCAAATAGTTGAGCAGAAAGCGCTATATTAAAAAACAGAAGGCACCTTGCTCTACCCCTCCAAACCTCATAACCGCTCCCTTGAAGAAAACTGAGTCTTCAGAGAACTTTCTTCAGGGACTATCTCCCATTTCTAAATACTCTATTTAAACAGATAGTTCAGTGTATCAATTTCAGATATCTTTTCACTTCTGGCCATGACAGATGGGAGACTTGGTTTTTTACACCACACTCGTCTCCTCAATATAACTGTATTCTTAATTTTATTTAAGTCAATAAGCAAAGTTCGTGTTATGATGAGTGCATGGTAAGAGCTGCACTCTTCAAAGTAAAGCAACATCTTGTGTTAAAATTAATTTCCTTTATTGTGTAGTTTTTGACATAGCTTCCAGAAGTCTCTAATGGCATTTTTTTTCTCTTCCTTTGTTTTGGTCACCTTCATGTTACTTGAATTTGTTGCAAGCTCTTTAATCATACCTGATGTTCTGAACTAGAAACATCCTCTCCCCAGCATCCGCTGGCCAAGAGCCCTACATTCTCCTGTTTTCATCTCAACTGGTTCCTCTGAAAATCTCTTGTTATCTGGGTCTTCCTGTCACCTCACAGCTGTACAGAGACAGATTTTTCCTGAATTCCTCATCTCCATACTTGGTTTTCTCCTTCATTTTGCTGAAGCATATCCCCCTCAAATGTCTTCCAAAAAACACCCCCAGGTGTTCGTTCTCAAGCAGTCTTGTGATTATGGTCACCTGTGGGTTGTTACCCCCACCCCCATCCCCACCCCGGGCAGCGGCAGCAGGTCAACCACTACCATGCCAGTTTGAGTCTGTGCCTGAGAAACACTGACCTATGTGACTTAGGCTCGGCAGAGAAAAGATTACGCTCACAACGTCTGTGAGCAGGGCTGACCAGTTAACTTTCCGCTCTGCTCACCACACAGCCTGCTGGGATTAGCAGATCCTCTCCTAACCCTGAAGAAATGTGTCTGCAAATTAGATTTAGGAGGTATCACTTTCTAAATTCTAGCAATATTATTATATTATAGTCAAAGGAACTACATTAACATGTTGCCGAGAACAAAAGGAAACGTAAAAGTGGATGTAAAGTAACTAATTTGAGTTGTTTCGCTGCTTTCCATTTGCTAATAAGTGCACGGAAGAAACAAAACGGCTAGTGATATAATTGCCCAAATAACTTAGAGAAGATTCACTCTCATACCGCATAAAGGTTTTGATACTGTATTGCTGAAAATGTGCATATACACTGGTTTGATTTATTAAGTAACCTTATAATACTACAGTGCAAAGCAAATTCGAGTTATTATATAGATGCCTTTTACCCTCCAGAGATCACTTTCCACCAATCACTGGTTCATGGATTTGGTTTGGCATGAATCAGATGCACATCTCCAAGTAATTTAGGAATGAACAGTGCAGTGCATTCCTCCCTCGGAACAGAACGCCGTTTACGTGGGTGCAATTCTTGTCTCTGATCCGGTCCTTGAGGGGGCTTCCATCCAATTCAATATTGAATCTAAACCCTGTCAGGTAGTCAGTTTCTATTAAGTTAAACTTAGGAATGTAAAATTCTGATTTAATTTACTGTAAGTTGTAGAATGCTGAAGAAATGTGTTTGCAAATGGCAATATTGCGAATACTGTAAAATTCTGACTTAATTTACTCTAAGTTATTGAAATCAAACCTTATGAAAAGAAACTCAAGTCATTCTTAGTAAAATTAGCTCACTGAAGTCCTATGATTGAGGTATTTGGATGTTTGGAGGTGGCTCCTCTAGTAATTTCCTAGGTTGAACAGTTTGGGCTGAGATAGTTCTATACTTTCACGTAAAAACTCACCATAATCATTATTAAATGTCAAAATAAGTTGCCTGAGACCCACTTTCATGCTGATGACTTATCTATGCCAACAATTTACCATTCAGCAGGTTTTTGGTGGCCTCAGGGCAACGATTCCGAGAACCGAGACCCAGGGGATCATCTTTCAAGGTCTAGGTGAAACACAAAATTAACCCAGTATCGAAGAGCAGCTCTCACACGGAATGGAACGCATCACGCCGGACCGCGGCTTCACGTTGCCGTGTGATACTGACATCCACTGGCAAGTGCTAATGCTTTAAATTCCTTTACCTCTAGTCACTTCCACCCATATACTGCCCAGTATGTCTTAGGTTATCGTTCACAACCCAGATTTCTTTTTCTCATTAAGGGAACAAATAAACACACATTTCTACTTTGTTTTGGGAGGTAACATGAAACAGGTTGTCAATTGTAAAATTCAATTGTTCCGAAAATTAGCTTTTGTCATGCTGCACTATTCCTCTGTCCAGGCAGGTCTCAAGAAGACCCAGGTCCGTGGGTGTGGAAGAGGCACTCACAGAGCACACTTCAGCATTGCACGCACCCCCCCCGCTCCCCCCCGCCCCCCCCCCCCCCCGCACAGAATCATGTTTCCTCTATGAGCTTCCTGTGCAAAAAGGCAAGCCCAAGAAGGGCTTTCCGTTAGAGCAAAGCTGAAAAGGAGCAAGCTCGCGAGGACCATCGCCGACAAGAAAAAAAGAAGAACAATACAGTCCAAAAGATAAATGGGGGAGAAAAAAAGAGTAAGTTTTCTGCTAACAAATGTTAGGAGACATGGCTTGTTGCTCACAAATAGCTTATAATCTACCCGAAGCTTATTCTTTGAGTATCTTCAGAGTTAGCCGAGATTCGTAACTCCAGAGCAGTTTTAATGTCTGGGAACAGTTCAAGGCATCTGGAGCTGGGTCTGGGGAGTAAGAGTCTCCTGGGCTCAATGACCCTGAATGTTGGAGAGTGGCTTCCTCCAAAAGCCAACCCCCCATCCTGCCACCCCCCGGCTCCCCACACTAACACCCACCCCCGGGAAGTGCAGGTGTGACTCAGAGCCCAGGCTTCTCCTGCACGCCCAGCCTCTAGTCACACAGCTTGGTGCACACTGACAATAAATCCTGCTTAAGAATTATCTGCTGAGGGGCACCTGGGTGGCTCAGTGGGTTAAAGCCTCTGCCTTCGGCTCAGGTCATGATCCCAGGGTTCTGGGATCGAGCCCCGCATCGGGCTCTCTGCTCGGCGGGGAGCCTGCTTCCCTTCCTCTCTCTCTGCCTGCCTCTCTGCCTATTTGTCATCTCTGTCTGTCAAATAAATAAATAAAATCTTAAAAGAAAAATTATCTGCTGAAACGCCATCCTGGTAAAAAGACCGGCCACAGTCCCACATCTCTCTCCTCTTGCTTCTCATGTAACCTCTCTAGAACAACACAGCTTCTACATGGTAAATCTGCCTACTTGATCAAATCAAGGCATGTTTGCAGTTGGCCTACATGCGAGGAATCTCTGCTTTTGCAACAGTGTTACTGGTGTTCTGTGGGTGCCCCTTAAAAACCCTCGCTCTTGACAACTCCCCCTCCCTCATCGTTATCTTCACTAGCGTTGCTCTGCTACAGCATCCCCTCATCTGCCAGCCGGCTTGGCAGCCTTCTGCATTCACAGTTGATAATCTTCGTAATAAGCCTGCAAGGTAAACTGCGGCAAAGGCAGAAGACCTCGGAGGCCCAGGGATCCGGGTGGGCGTCCAGCTCGGCCATGTAGTGGACACGTGAGATGGGTAAGTTGCCCACCCATGCTGAGCCTGCTTTGCCAGCAATAACAGAGAGATTAAAAACTTCCAACTTAGCATTGGCTGTCATGTCTGTGAAATGCTATGCTAAGCGGGTACTTTATAAATGACAGCTATCATCATTATTCTTATGATCTTAAAGAGGAGTAAACTCGGGCTCTGAGATGTGAACTCATTCATCTAAACCATCTGTCCGGCTCATTTCAGAGCCTGTGCTCTCTCCTATGCGAAATAATGAACCACATAATGGACAGTTCAGAGTATCCAGCATCTTCTGTGGCCACCGCTTACACTTGACACGGTGTCTGTTTGCTTCTCATTTTTCCAAAATAATATACTGATTATTCCCCACCTGCATCCGCAAAGGAGCCACACCCACAGCAGGAAGTCGGCTGCAACTTGCCCCTTTCTGTGAAGGCTCCTCTGACGTTTCTGTTTCTTGAGGGCACTCAAGAAAATAGGCACCTCTCTACATATCAGATACATCCCGTTTCCACAAAAAGCCCCTAATCCTGGGGAAGCAAATGAGCCAATAAAAATCTTAACTACTAAGTTACTTCCTAGTTGGGTCCACTATGATTTCATGTAAGTCCTAGCACAAGTCCCTGCCTATCTCTACAGTCTTCTTAGTTGGGTAATGGGAAAGAAAATGATCGCCCATCTAGTTTAATCTTTTGGCTTTATATGCAATATATGGAATGTACAGTGCTTCTCGAAGGTGGCCCGAGAGTTTTTCAAATTAATTTGTAATTCCTTTGAAATATTTCCCTTAAGCTGCAGAATCCTATCTTTTGAAAATCCTTGAAACTCATAATTCAGGGCTCTGCACTTAATAAGTGTTCTTGAGCACAGCAGGCTCTCCATAAATATTTGCTGACAGTTCAATAAGCATTAGCTGATGATGGTAACCCACTCTGAAAATACACACAAACTGTATCGAGATGCATCGTGTGGGCACAACTACATCAGAATTCAGAAAAGTTGCCCTACAGCAGCCAACCCATGCCAATGGTTGATGTTTCTCTCATGCTATGCTTAGATATTTGCAATTCTCTTCCTCTCCTCTTTGCCCATTGCTGGTTCCTTTACAACATTCAGGTCTCACTTCCAAAGTCAGAAGGAGCTTTGACTTCCTCCTCTCTGCCCACTTACTCTCTTTGGCCCGGTTCCATCTTATGTTCTTCGCTAGACTTCTTAGTATCTGAAATATCTTATTTGTTCATTCTTCTCTGCATTCATTCACCTCCTACCATCTGTCTCCTCTGATTGGAGTGACAGCTCTGTGACAGCAGGAGCTCAACCTACAGGTGTCTACTGAACCCCAGCACCCAAGAGTGGGCGCTACCAAGGAAGATGTTAATGAAGAGATGAGTAGATCCAGTGGTTTTTATGGTTGTTCTCCAGTTGTTCTCCAGTCGTGCCTCGTAAGTGAATCAAACTATAATCCAACACATGGGTAAGAGCCTGTTTCCCTTTATTTTATATCCCTTAAAGTCTTTAGAACAATTTTATCTATACTTCGGGTATTTAACAAATCTCTGTCGAAAAAAGATTTGGGAAATATCTAAATGGCTCTGTTAAGAATATTATTTGGGACGCTGGGTGGCTCAGTTGGTTAAGCATCCAACTCTTGATTTTGGGTCAGGTCATATTCTTAGCGTCATGGAATCGAGTGCCGTATTGGGTTCTGTGCTGGGCCTGGAGCTTGGTTTGGATTCTCTCTCTCTCTCCTTCTGCCCCTCCCCCCACCACTCTCCAGCTCAAGCTCACTCTCTCTTCAAAAAAAAAAAAATTTAAAAAAAGAACATTATTTAATTCCAGTGGTTCACCGGCTAAATGGTCACACATTTGAATGACAAAACCATTATTCTCTGACTACCTCATTTTCTGAAACCATTGATGAGACTAACTGGATGGACGCTGGTCATTTATTTCCAATGTGATTCTCAATTATTTCAACCTTGGCTCAAACAATTTTCCCTAATTGGCCATATCTGACAAATGGACACATGGTCCAGATGAAGCAATTACTTCAGGTTTTTGAAAGCACCTACCACTTGTAGCAGTTCACTTACTTTTTTAAATGCACCTAGTAAAGATACCCGAGACGACCATCATAATGCAGGGCACTTTTAGGTTTAAAAAAAAAAGAGGAGAGTAATTTCAAATTCTCTCTGGTAAGCACTAAGCACAGGCTGTAAATTACCCTTGGGTTCAACTAGTTAATTTTTTCACCACATCATATGTCAAAGGTTTCATAATTTCCATTTTCCTGCTGAAAATATAAACTTCATGAGATAAAAAAATGTATTCTTGTATTATTTGTGCAAACAATTTGTTAGCACATTTTGGGATCTAGAAAACCTTCTACAGAGTATTTATTAGATATAAAATCTTTCAACTCATTGGCTCGTACTAATCTTTTTTTCTAGATCACGTTAGACTTAGCAAGAGGTAAACAAATAAACCAGTCCAACAATTACAAGAAGAAGAAACTACCAGAAGAAATTACAAAAATGGGTAAATAGTAAACTATTTTCTTGAAGTAATTCCTTTAGACCATAGAATCATATCTTTTGAAAATCCTTGATTTTCAAATGGCTAAGCAGAAACTACAAAGTGGGTAAAATAGTAAACTACAAAGTCAAAAAACATTGAAGATATAAAACTTATTAAACGTAAACTGGACATAAAATGGAAATTTGCCTGTTGGCTCCAAACTCCAGCTAAAGGTCAATGGGGGAAAAGTTATTCTGGCCTTAAAGAACTATCATCTCCAGCTCTATTAAGACATACCTAATGGGGGCGCCTGGGTTGCTCAGTGGGTTAAGCCTCTGCCTTCAGCTGAGGTCATGATCTCAGGGTCCTGGGATGGAGCCCTGCATCTGGCTCTCTGCTCAGCAGGGAGCCTGCTCCCACCCCCCTCCACCCCCCACCCCTGCCTGCCTCCCTGCCTACTTGTGATCTCTCTCTCTCTGTGTCAAATAAATAAATAAATAAAAGACTTACCTAATGGTTTTTGGACCATTCATAACCATCATCTCATTCCTTCCTCTCTTTACAGACTAGGGGTTGCTGGGGAGGAGATTCTCCAGGGTAAAAGCACTCCCTCCCCCGGGAGTGCTCTGACCTTGTGCACTCACCTACCCGAAGCTGAGTAAGGAAAGTGCCCTAAGGCAACCCCCTGGAGTGATAATGGATATTTGCAAGAAGGGGAAACTGAACCTAATATTTTAAACACCTGAAAGCAACTTGAAAACAGTCTAACCAAGAAGATGTTAAAAACCTGTGTTTCAGGTTTACAAAATGTTGTTTTTGGATTTTGTTTTGGTTTGGTTTGGTTTTTTTTTTTTTTTTTTTTTTTTGCAGAAGATTAAACCAAAATTTTGCCAAAGCACTCAACTGAGTTTACTGACCCTTGATTGGGGGAAATGCGTAGTTTGTTGAATGCTGAAAGCCTTTTGATATCTTGGGCAAGAATATTTTAAAAGAATTTCCTCCTTGTTTCTGTCTTCATTCAACATCATTAAAACAAGAAAAGAGACCAAGATGCTAATTCTCTAAAATTATTAACTTGAGCCTGAGTAGGTATGTAAATACTCCAATCATACTGGTTTAGATGCACAAACACAAGCACACACAATACACAACACACACACACAGAACACAGAACACAGAATCCTAAAATTTCTAATCAAACATAGGTGGCTTTAAGCTATTTCTTTTTTCTCTTCTTTTAAAGGAAAACTACTCTGTTCATACTCCGCAAGTCCTCCAATGGGTTTTCTTCTTTCAGAATGTTTTTTTTCCTGGAGATGGTCATTGAAATGAATAAAAAATGGACAGACCCAGCCAAGTGAATTCTTGGCTGTAATATCCTTGGGAAGTGCTTTGTGGGTAGGCAGCTGAATGAACCGCTATAAAAGTCACGGAGTTGGCACTTAATCATTTCCGTTTCTCTGTTCCTGGGCCACATCGCTCCTTTTTGCTTGCATAAGAAATGTCGGGCTGCTAACAGGGAATCAATGTTTTAATGTTCAATTTCAACCAAATACTGAATATGTGTTTTCTAATAAGAGTTTCTTCAATAAATTTTCCGGTTTTGTCCATGGTGGGAAAGATAACCCACATCCACAGTGCCAACTTTTATTCAAGTTCTTCTAGATTTGAATTTTGTATCAACAGTAGAATATCTAGCACTTGTACCAGGGTCTGCTACTTCTCCCTATATTCTCTTGTTTCTTCTGTAGTAATAAGAACTGGATGTTTAGTGAGGTACACTGCCATTCAGCTATAAGTCTACATTCTCTAGCTTCTTCAGCATTGGGTGTGATCAGGTGACCAAGCCTTAGTCAAAGAATTGTGCAACCTCCAAACCTCCAAGTATCTTCCTCATGGGGATGAAAGATTGCCCCATTTGTCACTCCCTCCTTTCAACTGGCTAGAATGCAGATCTGATGTGATGGCTGGAGCTCTAGCAGCCATATTGGACCATGAGGTAGAAGCCTAATAATCAGGGTTAAGAGTAGAGTAATACAATCTTGGGTCCTGACAGCATGGTGAAGACATTACACCAACCGTGGACTGCCTACCTTTGAATTTCTTTTATTTAAAAGAGAAATAGACTATCTCATTGAAACTACTGTCATTTTCGGCTTTTGGTCACATGTGGCCAAACCTGATCCTAACTGATAGAGCATTCTTCTTGGGTTTTCCTGGCAATCTTTCTACCAAATTCTATTCTCAAACCCATTTATACGCAATTCTAAAAATACAGGGTCTCCAAATTTCATCAGGAAGATTCATATGAAGCCATTAGCTAAATTTCTTCATTCCACAGGTCTAAATGGCAAGCATAGCATGATCTTGGAATGATACTGGAGATCACCTATGCAACCCCAGAAGAGATTTGTCCTGCTCAGAAGGGAAACAACATGATGGAGACTCTGCTGGTCATGTTCTGTCCACTTCATTAGCCTCCTAAGCCAGCAGAGTATCTGCTTCTGAGAACTACACATGTCTGTCTCACTGAACTATGAACCAGAGAATGAGACTCACTATCTGAAGGCAGTGTGTTTGCTTCACAAGCATTATCTTAAGGGAAGTGAGTCAGTCAGAGGTCTGTTGGCTTAAATCGACTTCTTCCAAAATGTGCTTCATCTCAATGCATTTTCGAATCTCAGATTTCAGATTGGTGGACAGGCAGCAGACTTACATGTTGTAAGCTCAGAAAACAACCACTGCTATAGCTGTGGCTTTGTTCAGTTCTCTACCTTTGCTGTTTTGGAGGTCGAGGGCAGTCTACTCAATGGTGCTATTATCCTGACGGTAAGCCAAGCAAAGCCATGCCGTCTTTTTAAAAGCCACAAAGAATTCTTGTAATACCGTCACCATGCAAAATGACAATTTGTAAACCTGCATCAGCTGCCTACTTATTGGGTGACATGACAATTAGAAAAGCACCATGACATGATTAGTTGCATTTTGTATAAAAGAGAAATTCTTCAGGGATTTAACTGATAATGATATAGAGACAGAAAATATTTTCTTCACATCCTTAAGCATGGACACAATTCACAGAAATTCCTCAAGCTGGCTGCGTCTGAGGTTTAGGAAAGCTGAAAACATACTCCAGTTTGTCTCTTCAGACCACTTGCCTGTACCAGCTACTGTACGACTTAAGCCCAAATGAATAGTCAAAGAGTGTTAACACAGTTTAGTTCTGTTTCTTATTAGAATAAGGCTTCCAAACGTGTCCCCAGACACATTTATGTCATGTCTTCTCTATTCGTGGTTAACTTCCTGGACTCCTGACCAGACATTTCGGCAAAGCCATCCTAACAACGGAGGCCCATCCCCTGCACCCTCCACGATGGAGCTCGGCGCATTTGGACAGACGGAGAAAGGCCCGCAGCACGCTAGCTCAGGACCGTGTGGAGGGACAGTGTGACGCATTCGGTCAGTTCACACACGCAAACACAAGTCAAGCACTCAGCCTGGCACCGGGCACGTGCTGGGCTCAGCATCACCCTCATAGCCATCACCACCACTCATTTCTTCTCATAAGTTAGGAGACACCGACTAGTAAAATAACAAACCGCAATACATCATCAATGACCTGACAGGAAATCATGAATCTAACGAAATGATGGATATGGAAAGGCTTTTAAAATCCTCACCATGGGGCGCCTGGGTGGCTCAGTGGGTTAAGGCCTCTGCCTTCAGCTCAGGTCATGGTCCTAGGGTCCTGGGATCGAGCCCCGCATCGGGCTCTCTGCTCAGCGGGGAGTCTGCTTCCCCCCTCTCTCTCTGCCTGCCTCTCTGCCTACTTGTGATCTCTGTCTGTCAAATAAATAAAAAAATCTTTAAAAAAAATAAAAATAAAAAAAAATAAAATCCTCACCGTGGCTTCATCAGCGGAGGCATAGCCCTCCACCTCCTTCTGAGAGCGATCTGAAGTCACGCTTGCGCATCCTTGGCTACTAAATAGTCTTTAGAGCCTCCAAAATAAAATTTTAAAATGACATAAAAAAGTCCAAGGGACAGTACATAGGTAAGGTGCAAGGGATCCCTGTCGTCTGAAGACTCAAGTCCCCACAGTTAGGAAGGGGGCGGGAGGGCACAGGCTGCCTGGGCGCCACATTCGCAGACGGACTGAGCACTGTAACTGAGCAGTCTCACTGAAACAGCCCTGCCCCGTGCTCGGATCCTCCCCCACACCCCCAGGGTCATAGTCTGTCCCTTCCTGACTGCCAGGTGAGGTGGGGACCAAAGGCGTAGCACAAGTGCGGTGAAAACCATCACAGAGCTGACAAAGACGCAGTATCTCATGAAGGCCGCGAGCAGTGCCGAACACCTGTTCAGCGCCCAGCAAAGCTGTGGACAGGAGAGGGCCGGCCTACACGGACGGGGTTAAAACTGACGCAGACAGGGACGGGACGGTTGCTTCCACAGAGGATGATCACACTCCCAGAGGATTTACGGGCCCTCGGGAAACTGGTGGTACCCTCGAATGCTGCTGCAGAAATGAACCCCTTGAGAACCAGGCAGTGAAACACGAAGCAAAGGATGTCGTTATCATGTTATTACGTCACTGCGGAGGGATCAGGAGGAAAATCAACAAAGCGACTGCCACAGCACTAACCACAGGCGGAGGGGCTTCAACAACAGAAACTTATTTGTTCACAGTTGTGGAGGCCGCAGCCAAGGGCAAGGTGTTGGCAGCCTTGCTTTCTCCAGAGGCCCCCCTCCCTCACTGCATCTTCAAGGGGCGCCCTGGTGTCTCTCTGTCTTCTTATATGGACGTCAGTCCTACAGCATTAGGCCCCGGACTTCTGACCTTATTTAACATTAATTACCTCCCAAAGGCCAAATACAATCACGCCGCGGGGTAGGGCTTCAACATATGAATTTTGGGGACACAATTCAGTCCATAACAACCATCAAACCTACAGAATAACAGAGATGGAAGAGTCAAGGGTGGCTTCCAGAATCTTCCCTTCACAGAGATGAGGAACACATGTAAGAACTCAGTGTGTTACACTTTTGTTCGGGAGGAGAGAAGAAAGGCAGATAGATGAATTCTGTATGGGGCATATGAAATTATTACAAATACACAAATTGTGTATATATCTGTTTCTGTATAGATACGTGGATTGTTACATCCAAGAGGCAGTTGAATATATGGGGCCTAGAACTCAGGTGAGGTTATCTGTCCAAATGTAGGTAGACAGGTAGGGAGACAGACAGATAGACAGATAGATAAGATGAGTGGATGGATGGATGGACAGACTGAGGGACAGATGGATGAGGAAGTTGTTAGTTGTATTTGACACCATGGCCCAAGGAGATGGCCCAAGGAGACTGTGAAAACAGTGATGGTGGCCAAGGTAGGTCCACGTTTATGAGACAGGCAGAGAAAAGGAAGCAGGGGAGGAAACCAAGAAATAATAGAAAAATAGGAATTATTCAGGAGACAGTGTCTAGTTAACAAGGATAAAAGTGAAAATGAACAAGTCTTCAAAAAGGAGGTGACATCTGCCCAGAGTTCAGAGCTACTGAAATCAGGCAAACATCAGAACTAAGACCTCCTCAGATGGCTGTTGAAAAGAGAGTAGAACCCCAAAACATCTGTGTGATTTATTGACACAACTGGGCTGGGTCTGTTCTTGGTAGGCGGGTTAGGGGTTAATAGTCCAGGGGTGCGCTCACAGTGAGCTTCCATTTAATGAGGCATCAGCGGTCTCCTCTCCCCTGCATGACTCACCCCTGCTACATTCGGGGTCCAAATGGAGGGTCCCTCTCTCACCTTAGGGGTGAGTACAGAGGGGGTAAAATAACTTCCTAACACTCCTGAAAATCAGAAATGTGTTCTCCCATGCTTGTCCATTATAGGAGTCTGTAGAAGCACTTTCCTCTCTTCCTTATAAAGAGTCCAATATAGAAAAACAGTAAATTTTGTACTGAAAATTCGCTACCAAAAATAATAGTCCAATAAAACCAGACCACTTAGCAATGTTATAATGACTCTATTAAAACACGTCTTTCAGAGACGGCAGCTACACCTGTGGTGAGCACAGCAGAACACACACACTTGTGGAATCACTACGGTGTACATCTGAGACTAATGTAACATTGTGTGTCAACTATATTTCAATTAACAACAACAACAGCAGCAGGCCTTTTGAAATAAAACATTTAAAGCTATGAGTGTTTAAATGACTTTGAAAGAGGTAAAAACTGAGCTCAACCAAAACAGTATTTCAGTTGCTTCACTGAATGGGGCCACCATCTACACGGAGCAATCATTAATGAAAGCCACTAATTCAAGTTCATCGGGCAGTGGCTGATTCCGGTGTAGTAAATGGGCGTGGTTGAGGTCTACATGGCTCAAACCAGGTGAATCATCTGGCAATTCTAAGTAGCCCCCCATCCAGGACTCCCAGATTGGGAGCCATCAGAAGCAGAAGCAACATTGCCACTCTGAGCACGGCACCCCTGGACAACAAGATTGCCCAAGGGAAGAGCTGTCTGAATAGGTTCACCCATGTGCCCAGCTGGGCAGGCTACGGAGGAATGGATTCTCTGCAATATGCAAGTTCCACCCTCCCCCCAAAATCTCCTTTTCATTCTTCTTCCCTTTTTCCTGGCACACATGCACACACAGAAATAATGATGGTGATGATGATGCCAAAGCAAGAGAACAGCATGGCTCTTGCACAGTAACGTGAATGTGCTCGACGCTAACGAACACTGAAAGATGGTTAAGATGGAAAATTTTATGCGGGCTTTTTACTACAATGTTTAAAAGTTTTCAGTAAAATGCAAGGAAGAAGAGAGAGAAAGACAAAGCCATGGACTGTTACCCTAGTCATAACCTCAGCTAAATTATAGGCTAATGGGAAGGCGTAAGAGAGAGAAGGTCCAAATCTCAGGAATATTTCCATTCACACCCCTGTCCAGCGGAAACTTATTCTAAGTATAATGAGTACAAACGGCCACGCGTGTGCAAACAGCGGAGCTGGGGGTTAGTTTGACTTCTCTTTTTTGACGTCCAAACTTTACATCCGTTTGATGGAAGGGATCAGAGGAATCCAGTTTAACTTAATTTCACCCTTACTGCCTGCGTTAGAAATGCCAGCGCCACTGTTACTTCAAACTTTGTGATCTTGGGCAAGTTTCATTTATTGTGATAAATGGGGATGTTGGCACAATAAAAAGATCTGATACACATACAACATACGTAGTATGCCATCACTATACATCAAAAGGGGAAAAGAAAAGCCTTGTGTTTGCTTTGTGTTTGTGTTTGCTTGTGTTTGCTTCTCTTCAGGTCCAAAGCTTCTGCTTGGAGTTCATTCCTGGATCAAGGTGTCGTCAAGTTCTGGAGACACACACACACACACACACACGCACACACACACACACACGTCATGGCTGATTTCACTATCAACAAAAAAGGTCCAACAATCATCTTTTTTGTTTTTAGACACAAATGAAGGGTGTTTTTGTTTGTGCATCGGATCCATTGGTGAAGTCATCGCAGCCCTGGGAATTACTCACTAGCTAAATAAGCTTGCTGTGACACCAGGGGAATATAAACCATTGTTTTTTCCAGGACTCACAGTAACAGACACTATTTCTACTTGTTCCTATTTAAAGGTAAGAGAAGGGGAATCTTAGAAAATAAATTCTAAAGATTCGAAAAGCATAACAACTGTATGTCTGCTTTAACAACACTTTGCACATGTGTAAACACAATTAAATTTCTATCCCGGTTCATTACGTAGTATCATCACTGCTTTTTTTCCCCAGTCTGCCTCACTCACCCCTTCCAGCCCTGATGAATCCGACAACAAACCCGCTCCCGCTGTAAGAGAAGAAGCTCTCAAGTCCTCTGAGAGACAGTGGGGCAATTTCCTCTGCCTCCATGCAAATTGCTTGAGATGCAAAGAAGGAAACAAGTGAGTCTTCCAGGTCCATAGTCCCTGAAATGCACTGGCATAATTCTGAGTTAAGGAAGGACTAATGCTCCAAACTGTGGCTTAACTGTGCTAGTATTGTACCTGGATTTGGTTCCCTTTAATAAATTAATTAATTTAGAGAAAGAGAGAGAGAGCAGTAGGAGGGGACAGAGGAAGAGAGAGAATCCCAAGGATGCTCCACACCCAGCCCAATTCATGGCCCAACCTCATGACCCCGAGATCATGACCTGAGCTGAAATCTAGAGCCTGAGGCTCAACCGACTGAAATGACCAGGAGCCCCAATTCCCTTCAATTCAACCGTTCAGTGGAAGCACCATCTCCCCACAAACCCACGTCACTGGAAAATAAACAAAAGATGCAGACTCATCCAGGTGCCACCTGTTTGCCGGGTATGCACCCAAATAATTTGTCATTAAGAAATGCTTGCTTTCACACATGTCCCTGTCTTCTTTCTGATCAAGGTCCCAACCTTTTATTCTTCCAAGTGATCTATAAAGCTTAAGGGTCGACCTGCCCCGTCCCACAGGGTACATTAGCACACACCCTCCAGACAGTTAGGAAGAAGATAATGGGCCCGTTCATCGTCTCCCTGTTCTGGCTGGGTACTGCTTGTTACCCCCGAAGGCCCCCTCAGCGAAGGCTCCCACGAGAGAGTCCTACAACAAGCCATTAGTGCAGCCCACGCAGCTCCCACATCTGGCCCCCAGCGTCTCCTTCTGTCCCGCGGGCTGCTCTTCCAACAAGCTTTCCACGGCGATGGGTATTCCTGCCTAAAACCAGCGGGGTCAGAGGGCAAATCATCGTGTCACTACTTAGTAAAAGCTGCTTGGGTTGGGGGAGGTGGCAGTGGGAGCAGCACTCGAAGAGAAGGTCCCGGTGTCCGGAAACAGAGACTCCTATTCAAATTCCCAGCTGGGTGAGTACCTCTGTGACCCAGGGGGAGTTACTTAACCTCCCTAAGGCCTGATTTCTTCCACTGTGAAACAGAGGCGATAAGGACAGGTGTCCTCCAAAGCCTGTCCAGGGGGTTACGGAGGACCGCACACGCAAGTTCTAGACTCGTACCGGGCTGATCGTGGGGAAGTCCCAATACTGACCATTGTGGCTTCCATGTGCTCAGACTCCTCAGGAGACCCATCAAAGGGCTTCATCAATGGAACCATTTGTGGACATTTCCTTGAGTTCCTCAATTAAAGCTGTTATTGGTTTCTAATCAATTTAAATCAAATATTTAGAACTTGGCCCTGCACCATTCCCCTGGTTTGGCTCTTCTCCTAGGGAGCCTGCTCGGCATCTGATAACCTCAGGCCTTTGAATCAAAGTTCTTTCCTACTACCACCTTCGTCTCAAAGAAAAATGTCCTTCTCTACCTCCTCTCTTACCGACAAACACCCTAAGACAGAGGTACCGACTGCACCATTAAGAGTTTAAGTGCAACGCTTGCTTCTGGTTACCGTCCAGATTAAATTGGGAGGGACCTAACCCATCTATGTGAAAGCGCCCGGGAAGCCAGAGGGTCATAATGAAAATATTTGTGATCTGTGGGTGGGGTCAATTGTCTCCATCCCCGTGGCTTCCACGCCCACAGCTCTGGCAGAAGGAAGCGGCCTTAGGGGACCAGGTTCTGCTCCACCTGCCAGCCCATCGGGGCCACCTGGTGCAGGGAGGACAGTGTAATGACACCGCCTGGCGGCACGGGGCTGTAAGCCTGTCTCTTCCGAATCTGAACAAGGAAATCCTGAAAGAGCAGCGAAAGGAAGAGCAAAAAGAAAAGTTGCAAGGGTCAGAGGGGTGGGGGCGGGCAGAGGGGCCACAGCGAACCAGAGACCCCGGGAGAACGTGGAGAGAACGGGGAACCGAGGCGGTGGCAGGGAGACCGTGCGGTGGCCGCGCGGTAGCCATGGGGAGAAGGGCAGGAAGCCAGCTGGCAACGCTCGCGCAGGCCCCAGGTTGCTGGGTTACATTCCCCCGCAGCCTTCAAGTGAAGATCCAGAAACACCTGCTGCTGCGGGCCCCAGACCAGCAGCTCGGGATTCACAATAACCCTGGAGCTCCCAGCTTTCCAAGGCCCAGCCCCGGGCCCCCCGCTCTCGGATTTCCACCGGCTCCTGTTTCCCTCCGCGCCTCATGTGCAGGTTTGCCCGGATGGATTTCTGTGCCGCTAGCCAAGAGTCTCCCAGAAATCCTGCTGGTGTTGCCAATGCTATGAAGACACAGCCTTGTACTGCTCTCACGTAGTCCTCCAAAGACCTGATAGTAAGGGAGACGTTAGAAAAGGCACCCCAAACGACTTCTATTCCCTGTTTTTATAACAGAGAGTTTTGTATTTCATCACAGCATTCTTTCTGCACCACATCACACTGCTCAATAAAACTCCTTCTTTACGGGACGCCTGGGTGGCTCAGTTGGTTAAGCAGCTGCCTTCGGCTCAGGTCATGATCCCAGCGTCCTGGGATCGAGTCCCGCATCGGGCTCCTTGCTCCGCAGGGAGCCTGCTTCTCCCTCTGCCTCTGCCTGCCACTCTGCCTGCCTGTGCTCGTTCGCTCTCTCTCCCTCTCTCTCTCTGACAAATAAATAAATAAAATCTTTAAAAAAAAAAAAAAAAAAAAAAAAAAACTCCTTCTTTACAACAGCATTCATTCATCTTACAGAAATGAAGGAGCCACACGTCTGTTCTGTTCCCCATCAGGGGAGACGCTGGGCGGCCGGGAATGAGCTCCATGGGAATAGCTTTACAAGCTGGCTCTCCCACCATCAGATGGAGGCTCTGAGCCCAAACAAGCCCCCTAGCCCTCCGCAGGACGTGGGAGAGGCAGAGCCATCTGCTTCGAAAGCATGCTATTCCCACCTAACGGCCTGCCCTGAGCTAGGATGGGTCTGGATCCAAGGGCTGCGTCACACTGTATTTTGCACTGTTCTGGTTTACTTATTTCGGGAAATGCCAAGTCCACTGCATTTTATAGTCAAACTGTATTATCAACTAAAAACCAAAACCTACTTGAAAAAGTAGGCTGCACAGAATACCATTTACATGCTATAGTATAAATATACAAAGATTCAAATATTAGAAACGTGCAAAATACACCCACAGACACACACACACATTCCTGTTGCATGCTTTCCTTCGGGAACAAAAAGACATAAGGGAAAATCTAGACTTTGTCTTTATAAATGTAGTTTAATCTGGGACACTCAAAGGGACAATTAGGTCAGCTATTA
The DNA here is from genome assembly GCF_963455335.1 of Martes martes. Taxonomy (NCBI): domain Eukaryota; kingdom Metazoa; phylum Chordata; class Mammalia; order Carnivora; family Mustelidae; genus Martes; species Martes martes. The sequence continues at coordinate 106,419,013 of NC_137898.1, forward strand.
TGTACCAAAATCTTGGGCAAAATGCCAAGCAAGCATTTAATTTGAAAAACTGCCTCGGAATTCTGCTAATTTTTTTTTAACTTTTATAAATCTTTTGATTTGCAGCCATATCGATTAAGTAGTTTCAGACGACATTCCAGACATGACAGGGTCTAAAGGAAAAAGGTATATGATCTTTTTTGTGTCGTTTTTTTCTTTTGCTTTAGAAAATTTTTTATTTTGAAAAATTTCAAGCCTCTGTATAATTCCAAAAACTACACAACCCCTATGTCCTTCACTCAAATTCGTCGATGGTTCACATTATTTCTCATCTCTTTGTATTCCTCTCCATAAATACATACATTATTATTATTATTACAAACCCATTAGAGAGTACGCTGCAGACATCATGATCTTTTACGCCTAAATGCTTCCGTGCTGATCTCCTAAAAACTGGGATGTTCCCATATATAATCTACACTGGGTTGAATAGTGTCTACCCCCCAACACCAACACACACACACCTCCCCCCCCTAAAAAAATCATGTCCACCTGTGATCCTTAGACTGTGACCTTATTTGGAAACAGGATCTCTGCAGATGCAATTAGTGAAGATGAGGTCATACTGGGTCAGGGTGGGGCCTAACCCCAATGACTAGTGTCCTTATAAGGCCATGTGAAGACACAGACACACAGGAGAAATGCCACGTGATGCCAGAGGCACCGACAGCCATGAGGCAACTAAGGCAAGGGAAGATAATGATTGCCAGCTGCCACCAGGAGCTGCAAGAAGCAGGGAGAGGTGTTTTCCCAGGGCTTCCAGAGGGAGCATGGCCCTCCCGACTCCCTGATTTCAGGCTTCTAGCCTCCAGAACTGGGAGAAAAAGTGTGCTTCGGATGTTCTAAGCCGCCCAGTTTGGGGAACTTCGTTACAATAGTCCTGGGGAACTAATACATAATCACAATCCACTGACAAAGTTATAGGAAACTTAACATGGATACAACGCTAATATCTAATAGATAGCCTGCATTCAAATTTCATAAAATTTCCCAATAATGTCCTTTATAAAATTTTTTACCCAAAACCTGGCTTAAGTCCAGGAGCACACACTGCACTGAGCAACGCCAAACCTCCTGAGTCTCTTTCCACCTCGATCAGCTCTTCGTTTCCTTGTCCTTCTACATGTTCATAGTTCTGGTTCGTACACACCAATCGTTTGTGGACCAAGTAGTAGCTTAAGATCCCGAACATACATTTTCTTGTACTGTTGCTTTGCTACGTACCACTACTACCAACGTCTCTGTTTTTCCACACATTTCCTCCCCCTCTTAAAAGTCCTATCCCTAATTAAAGGCCCAAACGAAAGCCTACTTTCACCACGAATCCTTTATCTACCCCCAGTCATGTCATGCCTCCCTCTTCCAGAATTCTATAACAGCGACTGTCTCAAGAGTTCATTTGACAATTAATGATAACCTAACTTCAGTCATTTGACTTTTCATACCCATGTGTCCCATCTTATCAAAGCCCTCCTTATGACTAGTACTCTGTCAACACATCCATCACTTGAGTTTAATTAAGTAAATATTCTCAGTAATTTATTATACAATTAAACACTTGGTACTCTCACTCACTGACTTTTCCTGCTTGACTTGAATATAACACAGAAGAAAGTAATAAAAAGTGGATCTTTCCATCTCAGAAAAGTCAGTAATTATAAATCAGTAATTACTTCCATAAGAACAATTATTCTGTCAGTATATAGCTGATGTTTGCTCATTAGAAAAATGCACCCCAGAGAACAGAATGGGATTCATAAATAATAGCTAAGGTGGTTTATTATCAACTATTGTATAGAAAAGCTATATGATCCTAATATTCATCAGAACAAGGAAAATGAAGCGATTAGAATCAAGCCTCACTCATTCGTGTTTACGTTGTTGAAAGCCCATCTGACTAAAATAGAAAAGTCTGATTTATAGAATGTTTTTGAGGAAATGCAGTTTAATTCTTTCAAGTCTAAAGAGTTATTTTTTAAAACCAATTCATAGTGCATTGCTCAAATGAGATCCTGCTTTAATAAATATATATGAAGGGTCTGTAATTAGCACTTCACAGCCAGAGACATGAGTCAAACAGAAAACTAATTTGGTTTAGGACCGAAACAGAGAATGCTCTGACATCTGGGTTTTTTTCCAATTTCATACTGCCAGAAAATATGAAATCAGCTCATTAGGTGGCTTTGGCTTTCCTTTTTAAAGTGAATTAAAAGTTTAACTTTGTTTCAAAATGTGGTTCAAATTTCTTAAGTCAAAGAAAGCCTCGGCATCTTGGCCTATACACTGGCCTCTGTTTATGCTGGAAACTGCAGACTGTGCAACTGAGCCTCATGCACTTGAAGGGACGTCATCTTGTTTCCCTTCTGCTTTTGTTCCCTTTATTCCTATCTCAGTGGGCCCCTTTTGCATCGATATACAGAAGTCAGCATCACTGTAGCCCTTTTTAATTGATCGCAGGTAATTCAGTCTTCCAACCTGGAATTGACCGTTTTATCTTCTACAATCCCGAAGCGTCTCTAGGACCCTGATCTTACTTTTCAAAATGTAGATACATCACATCAATGACACGGTGCTTTCTGATTTAGGAGCATACTTTAGTGATGAGTCCTAGAGAGGGATAAACACTGAGTCACATTCAGTTACATATTTATTGAGCCTCTATTCTCTTTGGATGTCTAGTTACGCTTACCTTCACATCAACAGTGGTTGTTTAAGACCTTCCAATTAAGCCCAATGAAGACATCCTGACCCCACAATTTCACCGTCTACTCTGACTCAGCAGGTACGATTTTTGCCAATGTTTTAATAATTCTATGGGTGTAGTCTATCTTAAAAAGAGAAAGCAAATCAAAAAGACTAGCATATCAACCATAATGTCTACCAGTTTCCTCCTTTATGAAGCTCAAGATTGAGTGTCTCAGTCTAACCCAGCCTGTTCATGGATAGCCAAAGCGGGCTACTATCTTCTTTCACTGTGACCACCCCCCTACATCGCCCCATGAGAGACCCGTCAGGACAACATAAGATAGTCTGAAGCTTGTGTTGACCTTTCGTTGGTGGGGGGGCCCTGTGCACAGGGCTCAGCGGGCCCACGCCAACCCTGGCTGCAGCTGTTATGGGAAGTCTGCTGCCTGACACCACCCCCCAAGGAACACTAGCAAGAATGATTTCCCAGTGGATCAGAAAACATTCCAGTGTGCAAACCAGAAAGCGTTTTTGCTCTCCTTCTTAACTTTTAACTTACCGATTTAAAATCATGATAGAGAACAGAGACAGAAGCCATCTCCAGATGACATGCTCGCAGATCACTGCTCAGACAGACAAATGGTACCCTACGGAACTACCACTGGGAAGAAAGCATTCAGCCTAAACTCTAAACTCAGGATCATAATTTTGGGAAGCAGTCCTCCAATATTAACTGGCTGATAATCAGCAACCTGTTTAGGGGTACATTTTGCAACTGATTTGTGGGGAGAGTTTTGCAGGAAATAAAATTAGACACATGAACCAATGACATATTTTCAGTGGTTGAAGTGAGTGAAGAGATTGTGTTCTGAAACTGTCCTGGCTAAACTCATCCCCTTGTGTTCCCATCCCAATGAAACTGCTTTTACTGAGGTGTGCTTTGGAGAAATCCTCTTAGCTTATACTGAGGGAAACCTACAAAAAATGGCCATATAAAACTTATTCAGTGATTATTCATAAAGCCAGTATCAGGACATCATAATATGAAGGCCTAACTTTGGGGTAAGTGTACTGATCCTCCATCAAAAAATGCCCCCCTTCACATTCAGAACCCATGGTGCTGAGGGCACACTGTAATGACAGTATGAAGAAGGGGCTTTCCTAATCCGTGAACTCTAAATCTCCATTATTTCATGTACTAATAAAGAAAGAAAAGTTGTCAAATTATGACATAATAATGCCTTACCACTCCAGATTATTATTTTGCACCTATTAAGGAAGTTCTTTTATACACAGATTTTAATCATATATCACCCTTGCACAAGTGAAAAGGAAAATACCTGAACAATGAATGGGTTAAGTATGCCTAACACTTCTTCACATTCGGAATCCAGCTCCGCATTGTGTTTTGACTCCCGGCTGTTGAGGCCCGTGTTTTCCCACACACCACCACCTCGGGGACATGGAGAGCACTGACGGACGACTCAGCGTTCTGTGAAAGGGCTCCGCCGTGGTCCCCGGGATTTCCTTCCAAGCTGCTGACACCCAGACGCCATAAACCATTCTGCTGGTGCTTTGGATATTTGCACATGCACGGGCAGTCACAAGGACATCCCAACTGCTGCATGGTGAGAGCCCTTACAAGACCCCACGGACCGTAAGAAGCAATCCTATTATCAGAACTGGTAAAATGGAAATGTGTGCATCTTGGAATCAATACATCATGGTAGTTTTGTGACCTTGGGCAAGTCCCGTAGTCCGTCTGCTAATCAAAAAGGGTATCCTCGATAAGCAGGAAAGGCTCTTAGGGCTTTAAGACTGGTTGGTTTTGGGATGCCTGGGTGGCTCAGTCAGTTAAGCCTCTACCTTCAGCTCAGGTCACGATCCCAGGGTCCTGGGATCGAGTCCCACTTCGGGCTCTTTGTTCTTCAGGGAGCCTGCTTCTTCCTCTGCCTGCTGCTCTCCTGTGCTCACTCTCTGACAAATAAATAAATAAAATCTTAAAAAAAAAAAGATTCTTTGACTTTATTTGCACCATTCTGTTTAGGCAGATACATTCCAAAGAATCACAGGATGCTTTTAGATTATTTGATAACAATTTGAGACTACAGAGAGATCTTAAATGTTCCTGCTCCCTACTAAGACCTCCAGATTATTTCTAGATACCATGCCCCAAACCTGAGCAGCACTGCAGAGATTTTTGCTTAAGGATATCTACTTACCTGGTCTCTAAGAAAGCACTGTACCTGGTGGGGAGGGACAGGGGAACCAGAAGGAAGAGGAATCGTTTACTAGCGGGAAAAGCATATCCTTTGTAACCAACTGACCTGGGTTCCATTCATGGGTCCACCACTGAGCAGCTCCATGAGCTCAGACAATTATGAAACATCTCCATGACTCCCTCAAATGGAGGTAATCCCTGCCTCAGGTTATTTCAAGAAACACACATGGTGCAACATCCAGAACTCTAGCATACAGTACACTCAGTAAATGGTCCCCTTGATGGCATGCATTCTGTGAGATTCTTCCTGAAATCCTAGGTCCCGACCTGAAGTAGAATTATTTGAGTATAAGAAACAGGGCAGAGGACCATAGGAAAAGGGAGGGGAAAACAGAACGGGAAGTCATCAGGGAGGGAGAAAAATCATGAGAGACTCCTAACTCTAGGAAACGAACTGAGGGTTGCTGGAGGGGAGGGGGCTGGGGGAATGGGGTAACTCTGGGTGATGGGCATAAAGGAGGGCACATGATGTGATGAGCACTGGGTGTTATATGCAATTGATGACTCACTGAAATCTACATCTGAAACTAATAATGTACTGTAAGTTGGCTGATTGAATTTAAACTAAGAAAAGAAAAAAACGAAAAGCTGCCTTGATTGATGCAATGCTTCCTATTCAATGACCTAAAGAGAGGGAGCAGGCCGTGAAGTTCTGCACTCTTAAATGTTGGTCATGCTCATGAAGGTAAGCAGAATCCATTCTTTTACAGTGGGTAATTTGTTTGAGATCTTTTTGTTTCTTCATGGGAGTCATAAGAGATGGGAAAATTTACTGCCCTGTCAATACCACAGCTGCAGTCCCCTTATAGTGTAAATGGCAGAGTACTTCAGTAAGATTCTGTTGTGCAAGAAATCACCAAAGCCAGCACTGCCCACCAGCCATCCCATGCCGAGAACCTGTGAAAGCTCATACTGGCCCCTATAGGGCCAATTTTTTGAAAATTATGTTTGTTTTATCACCTTACGAAGCATTGTGTCTTTCGTTTTTTCACTTCTGACTCTACAACAACCCACTGATTCAACTTTCTGCCATAATTGCACTTGATCAAAAGCTCTGTTTACAAACATAAAACTACTCTCCAATTCAACTGAAAAGTAACAAAAACATGCTGTTTTTTCTTTTGTGATAATTACTTATTTACTTGTTTAAAATACAATGATTTAAAAATTATATTTGCAATCTGGGAATTCCAACTGTGGGCTTGAAACAGGAAATGAGAAATAGAGGTTTTAAAACCATGCAAATGTGCAGGATAATGATTAAAATTAATAACTACCTGAAGTTATTGAGGATTGACACAGACGTGGAAGTCATTGTTCCTGAGGGTCCCCACAATGAGCTCATAGTGACAGGATTCCCCCGACCACCATTCATGACTCCACAGTGAGTAGCAATAGCTAATCAAGAAAGCATAGCCTGTTTCTTTAAAATATGGGTTTTATTATGTGGAGATGCAAATGAGGCTCAATTTGGTAACTCCTATGAAAACACAGGCAAGAAGTGCACACAATCGTTTCTTTTAGAACGGCATTTTTTCAAACAATCCTACAAAGTCAGAAGGAAAACTGCCAGAATTTTTGGAGACCAAGAAGTGACATGTGTTAGCCAGGAACAATACAACATGAATCCCAATCTAGCAAACAAATAAAAAGGTTGCTCAAATCTGCCTTACTTGAGAGAAAATTTGTTGAAGCTCTGGACTGGAGATATGCTCAAAACAGGTTCCAGGAGGGGAAAAAAAAGAAAAGAAAAAGAATAGAAAGAAAAAGAAAAATAGAAAAAAAAAAAGAAAGAAAAAGAATAGGAAAAAAAAAAAAAAAGAAGAACCAACTTGGAAAAAAGGGATCATTGTTGACTGACACTGTTAAAGAAGATGTTTTAACATGGTTGAAAGACACTTAACTTCCCTATTGAAGATGAGAGTCTGCAACTGAGACGTTAGGCTTCCAGGTCCCCATCCCAACATTTCAGTCAAGCAACCCCTCTTCCCCAACCCCCACAGATTTCAGGCTAGACTCAGTAGACACTGACCCACCCAGATCTTTTCTCTGGGTGAGAAGAGATCTACAGACTTTTCATCCAAGTCAGGCTGGCAACTCATATCCCTACGGTGAAGCACAGCACCCACAGCCGTCCACACCCCACAGCTTTTTGGTACCTCGTATGATTATGAATGGACAGCCAAGATCACTGGAAATGTGAAGAAAGCCTCTAACATGAAAGAGAGAAACCAAGCCCACCAACAGAAAGATGTCTGACAAAGGGAGACCACGTAGGGAGCAGAACAAAATGGAAAAGGAACAATAATTAAAAACCTTAGAAATAAGAAACGATAGCAAATTCATGAAGTAAGAACTGGGGTGGGGAGCAACATCAAAAAAGAGCTCTGAAGAATTAAAAAAATACAGTAGCAAAAATGAAGACAAATCAATATTGGAGTTGGAAGAAATCTCTTTGAATGTAGAACAGAATAACAAAAAGATAAATAGTTTAAAAAATTAAGAAAATCAGCAGCTCTATCCAAAAGGCTCCAAATCTGAATAACAAGAATTAAAAAAAAGACAGAGAAACACACAGACAGAAAGAGAAACAGAGAAGAGAGAGAAAACAAGAAAAAAAAATCCAAGAATTAGCACAAGAAAATTTCACAAAATTGCAGTCTTGCATTTCAGACCATAAAGGGCCTGAGAGTTTAACACAGTCAATGCAAAGAACCCACAGCAAGCCACAGAACTATGGAATTTGAGAACACTGGAAACAGAAATAAGATATTGAAACCCACTTAAAATGGAAAAGTGGGAACATACGAATGAGCAGAGAACAGAATACCACTGAACTTGTTGACATTAATACTGAAAGCCTAAGAACAAAGAAATAATGCCTTCAAAATTTCAAGTGAAAATTCTCAACCTACAATTCTCAAATGATCCTCATTTTAGGGAAAAATAAGAAGAAAAGAAAGAAAAGTGGGGGTGCATGTGTGTAAACAAAAGAGAAAAGGAAAAGACAGAAAGAACATAAAAATCTTAAAAAAGAGAAAAAATAATTTTAAAGTAGTTAGATATTAAAATTTATTTCATTGTTTCTCTCAGGGTTGGAAGAAAGCCTGCTCAATGATTCTTGGTCACCTTCTTATTCTCTGGTGTAGTGACAAAGCAGAGGTCTCTGAAGATAATTATCTTTAAAAATTCTTAAGGTAAACCATCAGATGAAGAAATCTTAAATGAGATGTAGGAGTTTTTATCAAGGCTGATACTGATATCTATCAACATACAAGCAGATTTGGACAAATTCATGAAAAGATAAACTTTCTGTGAATACCAGTCAATGCATCATTCACTGGGAGACACCTAATTAGCTCAGCACGTTCAAAGGGACAGTTAAAATTATTTGTCATATATGTGTATTGTAACTTGAATACTTAAACAGCAAACCTGAAATGCACAGGTAAGTGGCTTTTATGTTGGCTTAGTAGGGAGGCGCTAATCAGGATTTTTGAACCTGGGGTCTAATTTTTATTTTCCCTTATGTGAAAAAAACCTATACTCGTTATTAAAAATCTGGAGAAGTTGAATGAACTCACTCTTCACCTTAACATACAGAGGCTCCCACAGTTGACTACTGTAATAGACTCATACTCAAGTAACAACTGAAATGTAAAAAAGAACAACAAAGATTTTGTCAAATAAGACAGGCCAGCAGCAAAAATAAATGAAGTGTGAAGCTGGATGGAAAGTACAAATCATGGGGACTATGAATTATTTGGTTCACTTAGTTGATTTACATGTGATAAAATTGAAAACATCAGTGATGAAATTTAAAACATAGTTACCAATAACATTTTGACACTGGGAATCCTTTGACCAAGTCTCCCTAAGACGGAGAGAAAAAGAGAGACGAAGGGAGATAGGAGAAAGAGAACTTCTTATCAGACAAGTATCTGAATAATGATTTTTACCCCTTTAACAAGAAGAGATGTGTTCTCACCACTGCATCCCACCAACCCCTTCGGCAATATTTTCAACTTTTCTCCTATGTGATTATGAAGCTTCTATTTATATGGATCTGGAATCAGAACCAAGGAAAAAGGAAAGGCCTGGACCATGAAACTGATTTGTGTCATCAACTCTCCACAATCAACCCAATTTTCCAAAATTGATAGAATTCAATTATATAACATCTTTCTATTTAACTATGACCAGCAGGAAACATTTTTTGTTTTGTTTTGTTTTCTTCTCAAGATGATTGAGTTTAAATATTCATTTATTGTTAAAAGGATCATGTAAATATCATAGAGTATAGTCCGCAAATCTGCATAAACTTTAAGATAAAACACAAGACTTCAAAGACATCCCACTTGGCTATCCTCTCTCAGGAGCCCTCAAGGTATCTGAGTTTACTCCCTCTGCCACAGGGGACTCTGCTGGAAGACAACTTGGAAAATGCAATTCCTTCCTTACTTACCTTCCTCTCCCTCCATATCCCTGTACTTCCCCAATCTCTGAGGGGCACAGCAGAAAGTGAAACAGAAATGACTTGATGAAATCCCCTTTAAACATTCCTGACTCCGAGAAGGGACACGTACTAACTGGCTTCCTCTAGAATACATCTAGATTACATCTCCCCTCACAAGTATCCATTCATTCCTACATCTGTTAAACAAACACGTACTGCAGGCTTACTACAGTTCCCAATTTGTGGCATCTTATTTTTACATACTCTTGTACCCTCCAAAGTCTCCAGAGAACAAAGCAGGGAAGTTCATTCCTTCACTCATTCATTCTTTCCACAAACATTTACTAAATACATTCAGCAAGGAACACAGGTTTTTGCTTGCCCACTGTCTCTGAGGGAACAACTGCTCCCCCATTATCAATTCATGGGGTTTGGGGGAGGCTGACCCTCCAACTCCCAAGCCCCAGAATTAGGAACGCCATCTCCCTAGCCTAGTAACTGTCTCAGAAATGGGCATTTGACCCAAACCAAGCCAATTAGAGTCACCCCTAGGGCTTTTGTTAGGACAGTCAGAGGAGACAACCTCTTATTTCTGGGCTCAGTAGTCTAGAGCTGCTGGCTGCTCTAATTGCCTCCCCATGGAGAGTCTGCCTGGGAATGAAGCCAACACCGAGGGAAGCACAGCCAAAAGACTGCGGAAAGAGAGGGGGTCCACCTGTGTCCAGCCAGGTCTGAAGAACTGTACCTCACCACTGGACTTGTATTTATATGAGCCAATAAAAAAGCCAGCGGGTTACGCTTACAGAGGTTTGAGTTATGTTTCTGTCACTTGCAACCATAAGAGTACTAAGACACCTAAACCAGGGCTGGGCACCCTGCCAGCCTATGGGGCTGTAACAGCAAATGTGACAAGTACGTGGGTATTTGTGCCTCTTCCACGATGAGAGAACAAATGTGGACAACTGAAAATCTGGCGAGAACAACTTCACAATCAGACACACCCAAGTTCAGGGCCTAACTGTGCTATTTACTGGATACATCACCTTGGATCATGCCCATCTATGAAATGGGCACAACTAGACCTACCTCAGAGGCTCGTCTTAAGAATTACGTGAGATTCTCGATGTAAATCACTTTCCTCAGTTACCAGCACATACTAAAACTCCCAATAACATGACTGTTATTAACAAGGGAAACATGGCAGAAATCTACACCTACCATTCCATGTCATTTGAGCAGAGAATTCCACTCCCTTGTGTACAATGCTTCCCAGCATGGGGCAAACATTCCCAGGATAATGTGTATGCTCCAGGAAACACAGCCATTCATCAGCCAAGAGTCCACATGCTTGCTGCCCACAGTGTTTGTGTGGGGTGTACTCTATCGTAATGAGGTCACCACTGCAGACCTAGGAGAACATCTAGGGCACTGTCTCATCCCACTGCCTTGTCACATCAAGAATGTGCAGGCACGTGCATGTACGCGTGCAGACGCACAGAACTGCTGTTGTAAAAAGGAACCAGAGGACTCACAAATCCTCTCACCTCTACATGACCTCTTTAGAGAATTTCTATTTTTGGATTTAGGGCAGCCTGCTTCCCAACTTCTGGTTGCAGACCTAGGAAGATTCCATCTTTCCTACAGTTATAAGCTAAGTATCTAGTTCCCATGGAGGGAGGCACAACTATACACATATACACATGCTTATGCATAGATATATAAATAAAATGAATAGAAATATAAATAAATGTAGATGTTTATGTGCATTTGTATGCATATGTATGGACTTTGTACAAATGTATATGGAATTCTGTAGGGTTGGCCCCCAAACAGCTAAGAGCTGAAAATAAAAGCAGTTTTTAAAAGGAAACCACTATTACACAACCTTCTTGCGGCAATTCGGACCCATCAACCTTCCAGGAACAGAGCATTAACTAGGCAACACTCCAAGATCCATCAAGGTAACACCCACTCTAACACCTAGAAGATGACAACTCTGGTGTGGGAAGACTGCATTTTAATTCACGTAGTCATCCCTTAACCTCCCAAACCTGAATTCACCACATTTCATTAGCTCATCCCATAACCAGCAATGAGTTATCTGCACTGGCCGACCTCCTCGATCATGTTCTGGTGAGGGAGGTCATGATGCTAATACCAAGAACACGTCCAACAGTCCTCTGACCATTCACTGTGCTCGCTCTGTGCCAGAGCCTGAGACAGGAGACAATATTATTGCGATTTCACTACATAGCTCCACAGCCTGTCTGTTTGCTATCTCTACACAAAGGCACAAAGGCAGGCATGTCATTAATACCGAGCTCTCCCACAAAACTGTAAGCTCAGGAGATCAAGAACTGTTTCTTATTTACTCTCTACTTTATCCCCGGCACCTAGCAAAGTGCCTGGTACGTAGTGGAGATGCCACGATTTTTACTGAATAAAGAAAAGAATGTCCCGATAGTGATATTAAGTTTTTTTAAAAAGTCAAGTAAACTGGGGCGCCTGGGTGGCTCAGTGGGTTGAGGCCTCTGCCTTCAGCTCAGGTCATGATCCCAGGGTCCTGGGATCGAGCCCCGCATCGGGCTCTCTGCTCTGTGGAGAGCCTGCTTCCTCCTCTCTCTCTGCCTGCCTCCCTGCCTACTTGTGATCTCTCTCTCTGTCAAATAAATAAATAAAATCTTTAAAAAAAAAAAAAAAAAAAAAAAAAAAAAAAAGTCAAGTAAACTAGCGAAGGCCACACCACTATTTAACTATGGCGGGGGACCAGGCTGGCATCCATGCCACAAGGCTTCCTATTTACCTGAGCCTTCAATTATTTGAATATAATTTAAAATAGAAAATATATTAACTGCCATAGTGATAACGGTGTTTTAATTTAAATAAACTTTCTTTAGCCATTCGTTGGTGTTTTAATTTAAATAAACTGTCCTTACTTCTGACAGTGAGCAATAATGAAGATAAAAAGTACACAAACACACAATGCATACTATAATTCTGAACCCCCTCCCACCACCACCACCAAGTTCTCGCTGATGACACAGCTGCCGGTGACAGGGACAGTCTCAAGGGAAACATTGCCCAGAATGTGATTACCTGGAAATGACATCATGATTTATAACACAATTTTCTAAATTCTAAAGCTGTAATTTATAATGAATCAGACAATATCCGTATGGGACCTAGTTTCCTCTTAATTGGGGTTATCTGCATTATCCACGTTCTTCTAATTTTTTATGGGAAAAAAAAAAAACCTCTCCTGCAAAACATGAAATGCAGACCAACACAAAGCTCAGTAATTTAAAGATGAATACCCAGAGAGTGAAAAAAGAAAAAAAGGAAACAAGCAAGGATATTTTATTTCACTTTTTTAAAGCATTTTCTAAAATGTACAGTGTATAGATCTTGTAAGTATTCTAGAAAATGTGATCTATGTTTTAAACTTTACTGTGACATTTTTGGTGGCACCTTTTTCCTTTGAACATTGTGAAATAAAAGTTACTACAAAAATGACCATTAGCCTCAAAATGAAGAGACCCTATTTTTATTTGTACTGGTACTTGTTTCACTTGGAGGAGATAAGGCCTTCAGTAGATCCTTTTTAGTACAATTACTAGCACAACATACTAGATGTTCCATAAAAATAGAAGAGGAAGAGGCCTATTAATTGCACCACATATTTTTTGCCTCTATTTTGAATACCTGTTTCATACCAGACTGATGGTTTATCCAAAATGTACCTTTTGAAAGAAGTACCAGAGGATGTGGAATTTCATCTGTAGTTCAATGAGGACCTAAAATGAAGGGAGTTTATTTTTGTTTTAATTTCTGGCCCAGCCCGCCAAGAATGAAATCATGATGTTACGGGTTGTTGAGGGGGTTGAGGAGTAGAGAAACCTGTTTAGCTTGGCTTTTAGGACATGGTGTTTTATTTGGCAGACTCCAAATACTCAAAGGCATTTTGACCAATGCGCCATGGCCCCTCAGAAGGGGAAGTCCTCAGCGAGAAGGCAAAGACCAGACCGGGGCATGCCTAGTATGTGTGCATGAGAGGCATTCAGAATCACCTGCAAGAGAGTAGATATTTGTTTTGAGCTTTTGGCTAAAATGTGGTAACCTAAAACTGGGAGAAAATGAAAGCACCTGAATGTAGAGAAGCGTGTGGAAACGAGGAAACACCGATGCTCTAAACACCAGTGAAAACAGCAGGTTCCGGAAGCCAGGGTTGTGAAGGGAGGTGGAGCGAATATTTGGAGAACTAGAGAGCCAGGACTACCTTTGTATCTGGGATTTTTTCCCCCTTTCTTCCTAACTGGGATTCGCCACAATTTGTTAGTAGAGCATAAAGGTTAAATATTTACGCTATTAAACCAATAATGAAAGAAAAGAAAAATCAGATGAACAAGTAGGAATCCCCCTTTCTCTCCCATCCATCCTTAAAGAAGTCGAACTGCCTCCAGGCCTCCTCATCAGACACCGCTCATGTCAGTTTCTGGTCCTACAGGGATGTGTCTTGGTGAAGGAGCCAGGGCTCAGGAGATCCGACCTTGTAATTTCAACCTCTTTTATGAGGAAAGCATCACATGACAGGGTGAAGAGAGCCTGGATGTGAATCAGATGGCAAGTCAGACATTGAGTCTGTTGTGCCACTAATTAACTGCGTACCCTGATGCAAGCGTGTGTCCTGCCTAAGCCTCAAGCTCTTCGTTCAGCCCTTAGCACATGAGGACTCCGGGGCTTGAGAAGGAAATCTGGGCCCAGCTCTGCTCTCTGCTGAGCACCCAAACTGGCCTTTCTTTCTTCGTGACATGCGGGCTAAGGTTAGGCAGGCCCACCCACCTCTTAGCGCAAACACTGGAAAGGATCTAGAAGGAGCAGAGTCTTCACAAGAAAAGAATAATTGTTTAAGTCTTCATAAGAATAGAATCAAATATCCACAAAGCTATACTGTTTAAAACTGAACCATCAATTAGCTACAACCAAAATATACTGCTTTAGACGTGAAAATAATCTTTGATGGGATAACTTCTTTATTACTTAATTTAATTATGGTTCTTATGAGAGACATTCCAGGAATGAGCAGCCCTAAATAATTCCTTTATGTCTTAACTCCCTTTTGACTCATTCATTTATTTGCCATTTATCTTCCAGCCACAAAGAAAGAGAGAGTGAAAAAGAGAGAGAGAGAGAGAGAAAGAAAGGGAGAGCCTTACATATGTTTACATATATCTTATTATCTAATAAAATAAATCATATTTTTCAGGCAAAAAAAATCAACTCTCTCCTAGCCCTGAACTCTGATGACTTTATCACTTGGATCTCCACAGAAAGACAACTGGAAATAATGGGCAACGTTCCAACAGCAATTTTACCAAAGAATGTAAAACCAGTCTTCTTATGACCATTTTACATGGCCTCATTAACCTCTTTTTTGAAAATCTACTCCCTAAAAACCAAGAAGACATGACAACACCTATAAATCTATTTTTGTGGTGAATTAATATACTGTGCAATTAATTAATGTTCCTTCACTTTAATTATCACTGGTTTTCATGTTTGACTTTGGTGGAAATAAAGTAGCCTTTTAATTCTGAATAGCTATTTTCTCGAAATAATCGTTTCCGCAACCGAGCCATTGTTCTTTACCACCCATAGCCCAATTCAGTAATTACCCTTTTTTTCTGATTAACTTCGGCATAAACAAGAGGTGACCAGAGAAAGGTGTGGAATGTGCCTAGTTTACGGCCCCCACCTCTGGTTCTGAGAGCCAACCCAAGCCGCTGTGCCCACTCCCACTCCTGCAGAGCCTGTCCTGTGTCCTGTTCTTGAGACAGAATGCCCTCAGCTAGCTGTTGGGATTGGACGTTGGGCTGATAAACTAATCCTTACTTATCATAGGGTCTGCCGCCAAAAACTCGATCTGAGTTACTCTTACCAGCAATGTCTGCACTTTGGCTGGAGAAATCTACTCTAGAAACACACTGTGTGATGGGCAGGGCTAGAAATGACTGTGCGTCTTTACAAGATGCTGTGTAATTGAAAGTTGCTAAGAAGGTAGGTCCTAAGTGTTCTTACCACCACCAAAAAAAAAGTGACCATATGAGGTGAAGCATATGTTAATTAGCTTGATTGTGGTGTGTTTTTCACAATTTACCTGTATACCATCAAATCATTAAAATGCTCATCTCCCACATTCAAACTCTCTCCCTACAATTAACAAATTCATCTAAAAGTACAGCAGGATGAGCTCTCCCTTCCAAAACAAAGAGAAATAGTAAATCATTACAGGAGAAAATGCCCAGCCTCCCCAAGGCAGAAATAGAGAAGAAAACAATTGCATGGCTGTCTTTCTAGACACCAAAATGTCTCCATAAAGAAGAGGTATAAAACATAAAACCTGATAATCCTGCTTAAAGGATATATGCTAAGACAATAAATCAAAAACATAATAGTCTTTTGTGTGAGGATGTCTCTATCAATACTGTTTATGATGATAAACAATTAAAACACACCGATTCATAACAATGAGAGAAAGGTTAAATATGTTACAGCGTATCGATGTTATGGATACTTTATCACTGTTAAAAATATTATGTGTGAAGTTACAGTTATGCAAGATGAGTAAATTCCAGAGCTCTGCTGTAGGACACTGTGCCTGTGGTTAACAGACTACAGCTTACACTTAAACATTTGTTAAGAAAGTAGATCTCAGGTTAAGTGTTCTTACTACACTAAAAAAAAAAAAAAAGAAACCAGTCCACATGTAAGCACGGAGTTTACAAATTATATTTAACATAGTATTCAGTAGGAAAAGTAGACCACTATGTGCTTATTTCTTAGAACTACACAAAGTGTACAAATACACACAGATAAAAATTGGGAGTAAATTCAAAGTTATAAATAGATTTCAATATTCCCTTTTGTCTACAATTTGATATACTGTATAATGACCTTTTTTTTTTTTTACTATGAAAAAAGTGGACAAAGTTAGGAAGAGGATAGGTGGATTGTCAAGTACAAATGCCACGAGGAATCTCGACTTGCACAAAGAAAGCACCGTTCTCATATTCACTAACAGTGCCCGGGCCCTTCCGGCTGTCAGGATCCGCCACACTCCCACCCAGCCAGGCCAGGCTGATTGATTACTTCAACAGAACTAGCCAAACAGAACCAGATAGGGGTCAGTAGATTTTTGCCTCTGGACCCATACTACATTTATATTTGAGAGATGTCCAAAGAGCTTCGTGGCAGCGCAGTCTTCTGCATTTCCCTAAGATAGGTCCACACTAGCCAAATGAATTAGAAAATAATCATACACCACGCAGACTTGTCCCACCTCCCCCATTGCTACTTAAGGTTCACCACCACATATTACAGGATCATCCCTTCACCATTTGAAGCACAAAACAGACAGCAGCAGCATGCTAAACGGTGCCTTCACCCCTGCTCAAAACGGCACAGCTTAAAAAATAATTCTGGCACTTCTCGCATTATAATACCAACAAAAACGCAAACGTGTATAGCACTTTACAGTATATAAAACACTGTTGTAAACATTAGTTTATGCCACCACAAGATCCTTATATTAGTTAAAATTCAGCTTGGCTCACGTTAAAACGGCATGTCAAGTTCTAGCAGCTTTCTAATTGCAAGGAAAAACCAGGCAATTAAAAGCCGTGTACTTAAGAGGAGCCACTTCTCAGCTATGATATGGAAAATGAAATCACTAAAGCCAGCAAGTCTTTTAATCCAAAATTAAGTGGGCGGGTATCAAATTCACCATAAAATCTCATTATTTTTCACACATCTTTTTTTAACACTTATGGAGTCTGGGGGTTGGGGGTGAGGCACAATGTACTCGTTCTATTAAAAGTCTGTCCGAAGTTGAACATAAAGAGGTCATTTCATCATTCCTACACACAACAATTCAATTTTCACACCTGTTAAAATTCAGCAGACATTTATGCAGGCTTGACTATATGCACCAAGCTCCAGGCTGTATAAAAAGATGAGTAAGACAAGGTCCCTAGCTTTAGGGACTGAGGCAGAGCCACAGGACAGCCCTATTGAGGTTGAGCTCCAACTCCGTGTCTGAGCCCTTCTAACTTTGGGATGACGGAAGACACAAGTTTATTTCAACTGCCACTTGAGTCTCTATTACTGCAAAGGGATGTTCTAATATTCCTTAAAGTTAAAATAAAGGGATAGCAGGAACATGAAAGCACAGGAACAGAGAACGGGAGGGGAGCATCAACAAACAAGGACTGGAACAGAGCTCTACAAAAGCAGGTAGAAAATGGTGCCTGAAGGAGCAAGGCAAAGGAAGTTCTGCAGAAAATACACTTTTGTGGGACCCGCAGCCTAGGAGGGAGCTGACCTGCCCTGCAAAGACCCAGGCAGACAACGGGTACAGGACCGCCGGGCACTCTGGAGAAGGAACACGAGAGGCAGAGCTGACGTCAGCGAGGACTAGTGAAGAATCACAGCCTGCACCGCCTTCTCTTCTCCAACATCCTGTCTCTGAGCGCTAGATGTCTGGGTTTCTGGGGATGCCTGGTGGCACAGTCAGATGAGCATCTGACTCTTGATTTCAGCTGAGGTCATGATCTCAGGGATGTGGGATCCAGCCCTGTGTTGGGCTCTGCGCGCAACACAGAATCCACTTGAGATTTTCTTCTCCCTCTCCCCACTTCGGCTTGGTCTCTCTCTCTCATAAATAACTCTTCAAAAAATAAAAAATAAATAAACGTTCAGGTTTCTGAACCTAATAATCCTCAATACAAGAGGATTTCCCCAAAATGAGAGATATAAGTCATCGTCATCTTCTTCTTCTTTTTTTTTTTAGAAATCCACTTTATTTTTTTTTAAGATTTTATTTATTTATTTGACAGAGAGAGATAGTAAGAGAGGGAATATAAGCACAGGGAGTTGGGGACGGAGAATCAGGCTCCAGGCTGAGCAGGGAGCCAGATGTGGGGCTCAATCCCAGGACACAGGGATCATGACCTGAGCTGAAGGCAGACACTTAACAACTGAGCCGCCCAGGCACCCCAGATTTAAGTCTTCTCATTGACATGACCCATCAAGTAATCATGGGAAATGAATTCTGAAGGTCCACACTTAGCTATGTTGTGTTAGAATGTTCAGAACAAGGATGAACAGAAGATCCCCGAAGTTTCCAGAGGGAAAAAAAATGAAGACATTTTTGCAGAATGAAAAATTAGAATGGCATCAGACTTCTCATGAAAATCATGGAGGTTAAAAGACAATGAGATATGCCTTCTGGTTCTGATGGGAAAAGCATTTTCAGTCTAGAAGTCCTATCTGGTCAATCCTGTAACCCACAGGATAGAACAAAGACATTACCACACACGCATGGGCAGAACACAGATGTCGTTTTTCTAATGCATGGGCTAACTGACAATGCAGAAAGTTTACCTTTCACTCACCCTTCCTCAGGAAATTATTTGAAAATGTATCAAAAGAAGCTAGATAGTAAACAAAGAAGAACAAAAAAGATATGATGTTCCAAAATCTGGATTCAGCCAAGAAGACCAAGGAAGGGTCATCCTGCAGGACAGGTGTGCGGACCATCTGGGGTCAGTCAACCCAGGGAAGCAGCAGCAGATGGGGAAACCAGGGATCCCTCCTCAGAGAAGGGGGTTCCACAGAAGCCCTGACCATCCTGGGTGCCAGGACACATGGGATAAGCTTAACACGGTGATAAAGGCAGACAATGCAAAGCCAATGATAAAGGAATACAGTGCAAAGCCAACGCCACCATGCTTTAAGAAATGTATGTAGGAAAGGACAGAAAATCCCAGCATGCCACCTGCCCCTCAGCGAACAATATGTACTTGGTCAGCATAGTGTAGAAACTTCGTCTTGATTTTCAACTATTAAAGCTATAAAGAACTCATGGGGTGTTTGATTGTGGGTTTAAAAAAAAGAATGTTAAGTGTTAACCTCACTGAGAAGAATATAAAAGGAAAAGGGCAGATGGTAAAGAGAAGAAAGACAACGGGGAGAGCTGATTTGGGGTGCCGTTGATCCCCACCCCTCACATAGTGGAGAATCAAGAAAAGCCGTCCAAAGCTGGCATGACAAAGAGTGTGAAGTGTCAGCTGACTGCTTAAAGTTCAGGACTCAACACCCAGGAATCAGGGGTAGGGACAGACCTGTTCTGGAAGATGGGAGTTAGGTGAACTACACGGTGAGGACAGGTGGACACCCTTATCATAGCGGCAAGTCAATAAACAGTGACTAAAAGTAGTCAAGTAATAACAGTGCAAATTTAGATAAAAAGGAAAGGTATATTTTTGTATTTGTTTATATATCAAGATTTTCAGGAAGTGACGAGAGTTGACTGATTTTTTTTCTGACTTTCCTCACTGTGGCGATTCTATGGAATAGGACCCAGGCGGTGAGAAGATTTTTCACTACATACATTTCCACACTTTTCATTTTTGAAACATGTCAAATGAACCACCTCTCAAATGATGAAATATGTTAACATCTAAAACATTAAAATATATTCCTCAGCTTATAAGGAGACAAGTACACCAGAGAAACAATTAAAAGATGTAAAGAGGGTTCTTCCTACAGGTGGTCGAAGTAATTACACAACTAGTGCTTTTCATTAAAAACCTACCTGCACAATATTTTTTTAACGATTTGGGTATATCAATTTTATTAAAAAGTTGAACACATAAAACAAACAAAAAGCGTCCGATGGAGAGAAAGTCTTCTTTAAGATGCCTTGAGGAGGAAGCAGCTGCCACATGAGGAAACAAAGAACAAATCACCCTCTGCAAGCCCCCTGCCCCATTTTCTGCAGGGCTCCCTCCCCCTCCCAAGAGCATCTCATACTAACAATGGAATTTCCAAGAAAAGATGCTCTAACATTAAAAATAACACATAAATATACTTCATGTGTTAAAGACTTAAGAAAAGTTAACTGACATGAGAGAACCTTAAAACTTCTGTGAGACAACAAACAGATGGCAGCCATTGCATTCCTCATCAGTAAAAGAAATGCAAGCTTGATGCTACTTTATCCATTTTTACAGACAATTTATGTGAACCATAATTACACATAATTACTAACTGATGAAACTTCAAAATATGTCCAAAATAATGACCAAAAATACTTTTTCCTACAAACATGAGCTATGAAACTACTCCTACTGAGAGGGGAAATCAAGAGTCAGGAGCCCCAGAGCCTCCTCCAGCCCCATGAGTTGCGCCAGGCTGACCAAGTCACTCGTCCTCACGTCTTCATCTGTACAGTAAGTTAGATAAACTCAATAATCCCTAAGATCCCTGCCAGCTCCAGCCACTTCGTCCACTTTCCATTTCGGGTCATTCACTAGAGAACATTTAGTAGAAAGGATCACCTAGTTGATACAGCTCATCCATAACCATTAACATCCAGATCTGGGAAGGGCTTGACCAAGTATAATCTGTCAATCACATACGTTGTTGACCTTGAGGGAAGTCACTAAGCCTCTTTCAGAGCGCTGTCACTGAGTTCTAGTTTACGTATTCAAGTAATCATCCGATGTGCAGGCAATACCGCCTAACAGTTCCTGTCCTCGGACTGTTCACACTGTAGAGGGGGAAAGTGACCAGTACATGGGAACGGCACAAGGTGAAAAGGGCCCTGACAGAATTAAGCCTATAGTGCTAATGGAACAGAGAATACTTAGCTCTGCTAAAAGTTGTATAAAGGGCGTAGGGAAGGAGAAAAGGGAATTATGAACTCCGTTTGGGATCCAAGTGTGATAAGTGAATAAGAGATTCCTGTGAAATTTCATCACGCTAAATTTAGCTCTAATCAAGCCTACTGAGATAGTGGACTCTGGTCCTAGTAGCCATCCCTGAACTACCTATGCAGCATTTCCATGTCAAATACTGACTAAAAAGTTGAAGAAGAGGGACACCTCAGTGGCTCAGCTGGGTAAGCATCTGTCTTCAGCTTAGGTCATGATCTTCCAGTCCTGGGATAGAGCCCCAGCTGGGCTCCCTGCTCAGTGGGGAGTCTGCTTCTCCCTCTGCCATTCTCTCTTCCTCTGCCTCTCCCCCTGCTCATGTTCTCTTTCTCCCTCTCTCTCTCAAATAAATAAATAAAATGTTTTTTAAAAATTTTGAAGAAAGTCCTGCAAATGCAGGACCTAACTTGGACATTGTGTCCAAGCTACTGATGGTGTGGTCATTTGACTAATTCCTTGCATCTAGCTTCCATTTCTCCATGTGACTCTCATGACAAGCCAATACAAACTCTTACCCGCAATCTAGAAATCCTGCAAGAGAAGGATCTGAGGTCTGATATAATCTGCTCATAGAAAACCTCCATGAGCTGGTGGCCCTTGTCACTGGGCTCCCACATGCATGCTTGTTTTTGAAAGTTTTCATAATCCTTTTTTTTTTAAAGATTTTATTTATTTATTTATTTGACAGAGATCACAATAGGGAGAGAGGCAGGCAGAGAGAGAGGAAGGGAAGCAGGCTCCCTGCTGAGCAGATAGCCCGATGCGGGGCTCGATCCCAGGACCCTGGGACCATGACCTGAGCCAAAGGCAGAGGCTTTAACCCACTGAGCCACCCAGGCGCCCCCATAATCCTTTTTTTTAAAGACTCACTTATTTGAGAAAGAGAGAGAATCTCAAGCAGACTCCCCACTGAGCATGGAACCTGATGTAGGGCTCAGTATCACAACCCTGAGATCAAGACCTGAGCCAAAAACAAGAGTCAGACGCTCAACTGACTAAGCCCACCCAGCGCCCCTGAAAACTTTCTTAATTCTTAAAATATCTTTAAAGTGTGTCTAAGGTGGACATTACATTCACCAGTCTGAAGTAGTACATAGAATCTATCTTTTTTCTATTTGGGGGGAAAAAATCAGAATTGTGTTCATTTTCATTATTTCTCAAGGTCATTTCTGGAGCTGTCCAAAAATCTTATTTACAGTATACTTTCAGTATCCTGGAATCTAATTTCATTAATGCCAAGGGATTTGAGATCAAGTAAAGCTAAATACTCTCTCATCCATCAGTCGTATTACTCATCACCAACATTAACAACTAAAAATCCCAATGAGAAATTGGTCTGGACTGGAAACCAATTTCTTCATTAAAATGAAGCCAAAGTGAACAGATAAAAAGAAAATAAAAATTCAAGGCAGGAGCTTGATATAAAAATGATAGTTCTGTGACTTAGCTTTTTTGGAAATATACAAAACATATGAAAAATATGTATGTGGTTTTACTTTTTTTGGAAATGTGCAAAAAATATACAGTTTGCTTAAATGACTCAGCTACCATTTTTAGTAAACACTATATATAAAATGTGCCCATCCCTAGAGTGTGGGTGTGTCCCTAGGCTCTGTCCTTGGTCCCCTCTGCTTCTATCTCCATATGGGCTCCCTCTCGGAGACTCATCTACTATTTAAATGACTGCAGATCTGTGTCTCCAACCTCTTAAGAATTCCAGGTCCATATTTCCAGCTCTCTGTTCAGCTTTTCTCCCTAGACAGTCCACTTTAACCTCAGGATCAACTTGCTACAAGCCAAACTATCACCTTCTGAAAAAATGCAAATTCCCCCACTTCCCCTTCCCTGCTTCTGTTTCTAGTGCAATTCATTCTTCTTGCTACCCTAAGTCATCACTACCGAAACCTAAATCATGGCCACTTTTCCCTCTTGTCCAAGTGAGTGCCCAAGTTCATCAATCTTCCTGTTATAGTGTTTCTTTTTATTTATTTATTTATTTATTTAAAAATATTTTTTAAGATTTTATTTATTTATTTGACAGAGAGATTGAGATCACAAGTAGGCAGAGAGACAGGCAGAGAGAGAGGAGGAAGTAGGCTCCCTGCTGAGCAGAGAGCCTGACTCGGGACTTGATCCCAGGACCCTGAGATCGTGACCTAAGCGGAAGGCAGAGGCTTAACCCACTGAGCCAGCCAGGCGCCCCCTGTTGTAGTGTCTCTTGCACAATCTCTTCCTTTAATTCACACAATCAAAACTCAAATTCAACAAACAGCTCAGCACCAGGAAAAAAAAAAACACGTAATCCAATTAAAAATAGAGGACCTGAAGAGACATTTTTCTAAGTAGACCTATAGAAGGCTGATCGACACAGGAAAAGACAGTCAACATCACTCATCATCAGGGAGATACAAATCAAAACCACAATGAGGTATCACCTTATACCTGTCAGAATGGCTACAGCCAAAAAACAATTAATAACAAGTATTGATGAGGATGTGGAGAAGAAGGAACCTTCATGTACTGTGTGTAAGAATGCAAAGTGATGCAGCCACAGTGGATAAGTATGGGGGTTCCTCAAAAAATCAAAAACAGGAACACCTGGGGTACCTGGGTGGCATAGTCGGTTGAGCATCCGACTCTTGGTTTCAGCTCAGGTCTGATCTCAGGGTGGTGAGATCAAGCCTGGTGTGGGGCTCTGTGCTCAGCACAAAGTCTGCTTATGCTTCTCTCTCCTTTCCTCTCTATGCTTACCCACCCACCCTTATAAGATAAATAAAATAAATCTTTTTTAAAAAAGTTGATATACCATGTTCCCGTAATTCCAATACTGGGTATTTACCCAAAGAAAATAAAAACATAATTTGAAAAGCTCTATGTGCCCCTATGTTAATAGCAGCCTGTTTACAATAGGCAAGATATGGAAGCAGCCCGTGTCCATCCATTGATGAATGGATAAAGAAGTGGCATATATATACAACAAAATATTAGCCATAAAAAAAAGGGGGATCTTGCCATTCCTGATGACATGGATAGACCTAGAGAGAATTATGGTAAGTGAAATAAGTCAGAGAAAGACAAATGCCATATGATTTTATTTATATGTGGACTCTAAAAAAAAACCAAAAACCAAATCAAAACAAAAAAACACAAATGAAAAAATAAACAAAAAGCAGAAACAGACCATACATACAGAGAAAAACCGATGGGTGCCAGTGGGGAGCGGAGTGGGGGGGATGGGCAAAATGGGTGAAGGGGAGTGTGAGATACAGGCTTCCAGTTATGGAAGGAATAAGTCACCAAGAAAAAAGGAACTGCACAGGGAGTACAGTCAGTGGTACTGTAATAATAGCATGGCCTTGTGACATATGGTAGCTATCCTTATGGCGAACATAGAGTAACGTATAAACTTGACCAACCACTACATTGCATACCTGAAACTAATGTAACATTGTGTGTCAACTATGCTTTATGAAAAAATAAAAAACTTGAGAAACTCGAATTCAACCTCCTTTCAGCTCGTTCTGCCTCTCCCCACTCCGCTGTCATCTCTTGCAGCTTCCCGGAGAAGGACACCAGATCCATCTCTCTGACACAGGCTCTCATGACGTCATTCCCAGGCTCCAGCTCTTCCAGTGACCTCCCAGCTTCCCCACGGGATGAACAAGACCACCCACAGTTTAACCTTCCAGTCCAGCATTCTTGTTTCCCCGCTGCCACCAAACCTTTGCACACGCACTGCCAGCTGGAATGCTTTCTACGATTCAGTTCGGTAATATCTATTTAAATCTTTAAATCCTTTGCAGCTTGCCTCTCAGTTGAAGGCATAAATACACGCAGAATGCAGGAATGAATGAGTGCCTCCTACGAGAGACTGGAATGGAAAGGGAGCCAAGTGGGAGCTTACTGGGTACTGCAGAGGATATGAAGATTTGCAGCACGTCCAAACATCTGAAAAAAAATGCATCCCAATTTCCAATCAAAATAAGTCATACACCTCTTGGGGAGAAATAACCCTACTAGAAGCTGACTGCTGCTCATATCGTTAAGTAAGTATCTCCGAAATAGCACGTAAAACTTCATTGTTTTCTCCATTAAATATTAAACTCACTCTAAAAAATGAAGACCACCTAATGGAAGTCAACTCATTTTATTACAGTTCAAATAACCTTTGATCTTTAACCTTCATCTGTATGTCTGTCTGATTTTTAAAGACAGATTCTTATCTGAAATGTTTGGGAATTTTGCTTTAAAGAAATAACCTAACTAAGATGAACTTTCAAAGACCCTCCACGTTCCTTAATTCCCCTAGGGCTAACTGTCTCGCATGGCACCTCGAGTAATTATGGGAAGGACCGGGCCAAATGCATCTTTACCAAGCCTTCTCGAAGAAGGTCCACAAGCTAGTTGAGCAGTTCCAGGTAACGCAGGCTCTCTAGTGAAGACTTCTGCTGCTGCTGCTGAAAGAGCTGTCGTATCAGAATTCTCACCACTGTTCTGGAAGAGCAACGCAATGTTTGCCAAACACGATACAGGCCATTTAAGAATTATTTCACCATCTTCATATTAATCACCACAGCATTCTCTAATTAACATCTTATTTAAGATGAACAAGTACCACGTGCCAAGAAATACATCTGAAATTCATCTTAGCCTGGCTTTAAAACGCAACAATATGTGTTGTGTATTGCTCTATGATTAACGGGACTAAGAACAAACGAACACCTTTCTCGGCAACCCACGGATGAAAGATTAGAAAATCCTGGAAAACATACTGCTCCATTTTCCCCCATACACAACGAACGGGTAATAAGCCTTGAACTATCATCACGGTGCGTGGCGGGGGTGGGGGTCGGTGAGAGTCTCCGCATACGGCATAGGGCAGTACCTCGGCACCACTGTGAAGCTATGAGGTATGGGGCAGAGGTGACCGTCTGTCTTCTGCCACCCTGAGTAACAGTTCACAGAATGAGAGGAAAATGTACCCCCGTCAATGAAGACATAAAGAGAAGACATGAGTGTTTCTCCTCTCCTCAAAGGCAGACAGACACGGATGTTTTGGGGGGCTAGGTGCTTTTCACTGTGCCAGGTGTAATCCTAGCATGCTCTTAACAGGTAGTCCTTTCAAGAATATCCAAATAAAATTATTTTAACTATTCTCATGGGGATGTAATGCACATAACCTAAATGTTAACAGGAATAAAGGATAAATATGAACAAGTACTAGGATTTACTAGGATTAAAATAAAATTTCACGGTTACAAGCAAATAAATGGCTAGGGTGGTCAAGGATCCTGCAAGAGATTCCTCCATCGGACTGTGAGCTCCTTGAGGGCAGAACCCTCTTCCTCATAGCTGATCCCCATTTCCTAGCATGGTGACGACATGTAGTAGAAGAATAAACAATCTAATGTTCTTCTGAAAAATTTTATGAGATATCATAAAAGTATTAAATCACTACATCATAAAAGTATTGTATGTGCTGCTATTTAAATATTACATAACAGCATTCTGATCATTTTAAAACATCATATGAACTATGTAGAGGATCCAATGTAGTCTTTTAAGACAGTTAAAAGCATCCCCAATCTTTCTTCATTTGTTCATTCAAAAAATATTTACTGAGCACCTACTGTGTATCATGCACTCTGCTATTTTAATAATGACGACCAAGACTTGTGTGATATCTACCTTCTCCGAACAGTCTGGTGGTTGCTAACAATGAAGTAAATGAACAATCACAGTACAATGGAGAGGTACTACAATAAAGATGACAGGAGGGGCATAGCAGACAGAAAGAGATAGCACCTAACCCAGACTTCACAGGTCAGAGAACACCTTCCTCAAAGAAGCCACATTTATAATAGAGAACCACAGAGGTTAGTGAGGCTTTGCCAGGTAAAGTGGGATCTCCTGTACAGGTGACAGCCGAGAGACAAGGCGTGGAAGTAAGAAGAAACATGGCTGTAGGCTACACAGAGCCCGTGGGAGCTGGGGCTGGAGCTGATGGGTGGAGACTGGTAAGGCTGGAAAGAGGAAGAGAAGTCTGATTGCGAAGGACCTTATAAGCTACACTGGGGGTTGGGTTTTAGCTGTAGGCAGCTACTGTAGTTCCTGAGGCCCGGGCAGGGGAGGTCACCTCCTCAGATCACACCTGTTATAATACGGTGACTGCATGAGATCAGTGGTTCGCAGAGCCTGGTGCTTGGATCAGCAGCCTCAGGAACCCCTGGGAATATGTTAGAAATAGAAACCCTTGGGCCCCACTGTAAACCTACAGAATCAGAAACTCTGGGGGTAGAGCCCAGAAATCTGTGTCGTTGTTGTTGATTTTGAAGATTTTCCTTATTTTGAAAGAGAGAGGGTGAGTGAGAGAGAAAATGCACGTGGGGGAAGGGACAGAGGGAGAGGAAGCAGACTCCCCGGGGGAGCAGGGAGCCCAAGGTGGGGCTCTATCCCAGGACCATGGGATCAAGACCTGAGCGGAAAGGCAGCTACCCAACCAACTGAGCCACCCAGGCACCCCAGAAATCTGTGTTTTAATAAACCTTCCAGGTGATTATTATGCATTGGACAGAGATGGTAACTGAGAATAGGTGGGATAAGCCAGAGAAGGTGTAACAGAGAAGAGAAGATGGCCAAGGAGAGCCCTGGAGAGCACCAATGTTTAAGAGACGGGCAGAGGACGTCAGAAGAATGTGGGGCTATGGAGGCCAAAGGCAGGCCCTAGTTGGGTCAAGTCAGTGAAATAGGGTAAGTCAAGGACTGAGAAGCATCTCTCTTGGATTCAGCATGAGAAGGTCATGGGTGACTCTGGCGAGAATAGTCTTAGTGGGATGGGGCTTAAAGCCTTACTGTGGCGAGGTCAGAGACCGGATAACGGCCCAAAGAGGACAAGCAGCAAGGGAGGGTATTCTTAGGTTGGAGAAGACTTGCCCATGTTCAGATGACTGCGAACTAGAGCCAACAGAGGGAACAGTTGGCAAGTGAACTCTATAAGGAGGTGGAAGGGGATGTGATCCGGGAACTGGGTGCACGGGATCCGTCTTGGACAGAACCAGAGTCACAGCATGAGGAAGGCAAAGATGGGTGTGGGTACAGGTGTGCTGGGGAGAGAATTCTCCTCTGAGTGCCTCTCCCTGTCAGACAAGGGGCGAGGTCCTCTGCTGAAATGGGGGGAGGGAGTGCTCAGAGCCCAGACATGGCTCCCGTCAGAGGGGGCAACACTGAAAACTGGGAAATGAGCTGGGCGAGGGAGTCCCTGGTCCCCAGGAGACACGATGGGACATAACCAGTCAGACGGGGGGGGGATAGAGGCAAACATATGGACTACAGAGATGTTATGGTAGTAGAATGAGTAAGAACTGTTGATTCGTACGTTACAGGAAGTAAGAGGAATGTGTCTAGCTATGGAGGGTTGGTCTACGCAGGGTGTAGAAGATGGATGGAAGGTGTCCATTCACTGACACATCAAGCAGGCTTCCTGATCTGTGAAAGGGGTAATATTCGTTCTTTCACATATGGCCCCCGGAAACGGCTGCTGGGAAAATACCCATAAAGACTGAGTCTGCTACTTAAGAGAGCGCACAGCAAATGGTAGCCATCGTCATTATCTTGTTCTTACAGAAGAACGCTGTGAATAGAATAAGCACTCATGTTTGTTGGACGAAGACTGAATGAATGAACAAATGAAAGAAAATGGGTCTGAATAGATTCTAGGACAATGTATTTTCACCAATGAGACTATGATAGTTATTTATCATAGTGGCTTTCTTACTCTTTGTTTATTTAGTGGAATGGGGGGGAGCTTTTTTCCATAAGATAGGTTTGCAGTATAGACCAGTACTTAAAGAAATGAATCATGGTATCTCTCCTTTACTTAAATCCCATCTACTTGCCCGGGGGGGGGTGGGGAGGGCGATACAATATGTAATCCAATGCCATTCCCTCATCCTAATACTCCTGACACACACCCCCGGGCAAGCTGCCCGCACTGCTTCCAGCCCACTCCCACCCTGCTCCCGTCCTCCCCTCTCCGCAGAGCCTTGCCTGCCCTGCTTCCTCTTCTTAACTCTCTCTACCCTCCTTCCAGCTCCCGTGTCTCTGCTGCACCAGGCGCTTCACCGGCTTAAACTCCTCCAAGGACTTCCCAGGGCTGCTTTCACCAGCACATGGCCCTTTCTTTTCTTTTCTTTCTTTCTTTTTTTTTGATTGCGGTAAATATATAACATAAAACTTGCTGTTTCAAACATTTCAAGTGTATGATTCAGTGGCATTAATTATATTCAGTGTTGTGCAACCATCACCACTATCTATTTCCAAAATGTTTTCATCACCTCCAAAAGAAGTTCTTTACCCATTAGGCAGTAACTCCCTCTAGCCCAGCTTCTTCAATCTGCTATCTGTCAAGGGCAGGGACTACTGTCTGTCTTTAAGCATTTGCCTATTCTACAAAGGTCACGTTAAGTGGAGTCAAAGGGTATTTGTCCCTTTGTGTCTGACCTGCCATTCTTAGCATAATGTTTTCAAAGTTCACCATGTTGTAGCCCGCACCAGAACTTCATCTCTTTTTATGGCTAGTATTCTGCTGTACGGACGTACCACGTTTTGCTTATCCATTCATCTGTTGATGGACACTTGAGTTGTTTCCACCTTTTGGTGATGGTAATAGGAACGTTGGATGCTATGAACATTGGCATATGTGTATTTGAGTTCCTGTTTTCAATATTTTGTGTATACGCCTAGTTGTAGAATTACTGGGTCATACCATAATTCTATGTTTAGCCTTTTGTTCTCAAAAATTTCACACTTACTGGAAGACCCTGATGTGTTACTTGCTCATCTTCCCCCCACTCCCTGCTGGACTCTCTCCCTTGAGAATCACTCCAGGACTTAGCCCACATATTAAGACCGATTGCGGTCTGGCCGCTTTGTCTCCCGTTCCTAACACCTTCCCCTCCTCTCCTATGCTCTGACCATGGAGAACCCGTGTGATTTAGTGATGGCTATGCCTCTGTATATGCCAACCTTGCCCTTTCTTTCTCTCTTTTACATACTCTTGCTAGAAGAAACTGTTCAAGTCCCTCTGGTCACCCACGGCACCTGCTATGCACCAAAAGGGCATAAATTATCATCATTCTGAATTGTTCAAAAGGATAAAATCCACTCTGGCCGCTCTTGGCTCACACGCCCTGCCATCAACCAAGCCTGCACTATATAAAAGCTCAAGAAAGTCTGAAAACAAAACTTCATTGGCATAAAATTTCAAGGTCAAACAGACTAAAGGAAGTTTCATCTAGTTAATGTAATGAAATTCTAGTGTAAAAATGTGCTTTTCATTATTAAAACATTACAAAATACCATAGTCAACATTTTCTTTCCCTGGGAATGTCTCAAGGAGAGTGATTAAATCTAATTTAAACCTTTTTTATTATGAAATATAGAATAATGAATAACATGAACTACATGGCTTAATGAATTAATATGAGAAAAGCCAATGACCTACCTCTTAATACAAGAACTGGAATATCGTCAGCCCCCCAGAAGCCTTCAATATGACCCTTCCCCTAACAACCTCTTTCTTTCAGGCAATATTTAATATTTATTTAAATATTATCTTTAATATATTAATAATTAAATTAAATTAAATATATTTAATATTTATTTAAATTATTAAATATTTAATATTTAAGAGGGTCTCTATTTCTTTGAAAAATAAAGTGTTCCATCTTAAGCAACTAAAAGCTTATCAAAGAATAAAGCAAAGTTCTGGTTGTCATGCATGGGCTCTCACAGCATATCATCAACAAATATACTGGGTGGTAGTTGGTGTTAGTGTCACAAATCTGTATTTTACACCCTCTTCTGTTCCACCTACCAAATAGTTACAATTAATTTTAATTAAATGGCATAGTTTAAGTCTTCAGTAATTTCCCCTTGGCTTTCATAGATTCCACTGGAAAAAAAAAAATCTATGGTTTGCTTATTTCTTTCCAAAAGACAGGATATAATAGCTCTGTATGTACATATGTGTGTATGTATGTGTATATGTCAGGTTTGTCAAAATATAATTCACATACCATACAATAATTCATTTTAAGTATACATTTAAGTATACAACTCAATAATTTCTAGTATATGCTCAGAGTTATGCAACCATCACCACAATTTATTTTTATACATTTCACCACCCCCAAAAGAAACCCGTTACCTATTAGCAGTCACTTCCCATCTCCCTCCAGTCCCCTAGCCCTAGGTAAACACCAATCTACTTTCTGTCTCTATGGATTTTCCTATTCCGCACATTTCACGTAGATGGAGTCACACAATACATGATCTTCTGTGACTAGCTTCTTTCACTTACAGTGTTTTCAAGGCCCATCCATGTGGTGTCCCATATTGGTACTCCGTCCTTTTCATTTCTCAATAATACTGCTTTGAATGGATATACCACATTTTGTTTACCCATTCATCAGTTAACAGACTGGGTTAACAGTTAACGGTTTGGGTTGGTTCTTTTTCTGATCATTCTTAATGTTGCTATGAACATTCACATGCAAGTTTTTATACAGATGTGTGTTTTCACACTTGAAGGAATGAAATTTTGGGTATGTATGGTAACTCTGTTTAAGGTCTGCCACACTGTTTTCCAAAGGAGCTGAACTACTTTCCATTCCCACCAGTGGCATAGGAGGGTTCCAATTTTTTCACATCATTAGTAACACTTGTTACTATCTGCCTTTTTGATGATAGCCACTGTAGCGAGCGTGAAGTATATCTTACTGTGATTTTGATTTACATTTCCCTGATGGCTAATGATGCCCAACATCTTTTCCTGTGCTTTTTGGCCAACTTGCAAAGTCTAACTCCTACCTTTGGGTTTTCCAGAGATTCCCTTTGTCAGATGGAGGAAGTCCTCCCTATCCCTAGTTTACTGAGTGTTTCTATCATGGATGAGCATTGCATTTTATCAAATGCTTTTCTGCCTTTATTGAGATGATCATGCAGTTCTTGATACCAGCTGTTTTTGTTGGTAAATGATTTTTCATACTTATGAAATTTCTGCAATCCAATGAACGTGTAATGCATTTCATATTTTATTAAATGGTTCAAATTTAAATTATTAACTATAAACTCTAAAAACTATATCTACAACAAAAATTATGGAGAAGCATATCATTAATATATTTATCTTGGAAGAAAATTCACTATGAAATCTATCTAGGTCTTTTTTGAATGGTAGAAACCATGGTGAGTATATGTGTTTTTCTTCTATCAGCCTAACTTCTGTGGTCCTACTTTCTCAAACTACATCTTGGCTACTTCCATTCTTTAGAACAGCAACCCAAATACACACTTAAAGCCTATGGAATGCTCTGCATAAGCCTAAATTACACACAATTTTCTATACATGAATATTTCAGAAAGCAATTCAAATAAAATATAAATGGTTTCAATCAGAGGATTTGTGTTCAACCATCAGACAACCCAAGTCCATACAATATGAAAGAGGGCGACAAAAAGTAGCTACATTGATAGTCAAATATACTTCAACCAAGTGGTTTTCAGTAAAAATCTGTGGCTAACCTTTTAAATCAGTTAACTACCTTCTAATATCTAACACAATCATTTAGAGCAGCAGGCGTTGTCTCCATGATGACCCACAATTATGTTGTCAAAACACATGTACACAGATAATGACACATTCCCTCCCCTATAAAATTCAAGGTTTAGCTCTGAATGCCACATACTGTGCAGAAATGTCTGACAGATGCTAAAAACATGGAAAGTATATAGGCCAGTACAAAGTAACACATCTCCAAACTAACCAATGTACATGCTGAGGGTTTGGAAACTACAGTGGCTCACAGGGCTGCTGCCGTCTAGGGAAGTGGCTGGAATTTCAAGATAGAAAAAGGCTTTTGGTGAACATGTGTTCCACCATGGCACAAGAGAAACGTGTTGGAAGGAGCGCTCTCATCTTGTGAGATCTTATGAAAAGAAAGCCTCGATAACATTAAGAGCATTTCTGCTGTTTATCCTCAATGTTCATATTCAACCAATGAGTCTTAAAATACAACGAAGCAAAAAAGGAACCATGATATTAAGGTGATTTCAACTATATCACCTAAATCAATTTGGGGGGCAAGTTCTACCTGCAAGGTGTTAACTAAATCACACGTTTTCTCAAAAAAAAAAATGCTACTACATCATTTACTTACTTGCATATTCTGTATCCCCAACATAACCCTAAGACACAAACTACAAAGATTCAGACTTTTTTAGTTCCTATTTAATTATCCTGAGATTTCCCACACCGTGGGTGTCCCCAGAATTGGAATTTAACTCTTTTGGATGCAAACAAGCAGAGGTGCTTACAAGCTTGGAGCTCTCTACAGGAACAGGGTCTGGTCTAGGCAGAGGACCCACTTCCTTCTTAACCCCCTTGATCAGGATCCTGACTCACTGGGATTGCACCACCCAAAATGCAGTGACCAAAAGGGACTCTTCTTCCACAAAACACTGCACTAATTCTCCAGCATTCAGCTCTTCCACTTGAATGGAATAAAAACCCTTTTGAGAACAACAATTACAATCCCCCCATTTTTTTCTCAGGCGCACTATTGGACTTCTTAGTGCATGCACAATGCAAATAAGGCAAGCTTCCTTTCACAGAGTGATTAATATGCAAAGACAGCCTGCTTTTTTAGTAGGATGTGAAGAACCACCAACAAGCCTTTCTAAACCCAGAGGTTTCTACAATTATTTCCACTGTTTATTTTTAAACAGAAGATTACACAATAACACCAAGCGCTTTAGCTCCAGATTGCCAATATTTTGTAAACAATGACAAGTTAGATTTTTAAACCCTTTGTGTCATATTTAAAGCTATGGTCAACTATCGATTCTAATATATTAATTTTTTCCCAAATTTAAGAAACCCAATTTGTATGAAGCAAGATTCAAGCTCTACTTTCTTTTTAAGAAACTACACTTCATCTTTTAAATAGTGAATGATCTGTCTAGCATGTGCCTTTTGAAAGCTTGTAACTTTTAAGATTCACTCTAAATTCCAAAATAAGACTAAGAAATTACATCATTATGGTACTTCCTCCAGCTTATGTGCACCTTTATAATTCTTGTGACTTTTCCAAATTATTCTTAAATTCAACATAAGGCTGTGTTTTGATAGAAAATTAAATGAAATCTCTTTAATAAAGTTTATCGGATGTAATGCTACAAAGAAAACGGAATCTTTGCACTACAAATTATGTCCATGTGACATCAAATCTCAATAAAATAACTGAAGAAGCATTTCCAATCACACATTTCCCTGGTGATTTTTTTTGCTAAAATTTCCAAGAAAATGTCAAATACTGGATATGAGGTTAGACCTGACTTAATAAACACCTTGCTTGTCACATTATTCTTGTTTTTGCCTATCTCTAGCTACAAAGTCTCACGAAGAGGTTCTAATCACACAACTGCCCAACACTTCCCAATGTTTTAAACAAACAAACAAAAAATCATCAACGATTCAAACATTTTGCTCTGGATACGAATTTTTTTAATCCATGTAATAAACATTAAGATCTAAATTTGATTTTTATGTTCTTCTTAAAGAAATCCTCTATTGTGACAGTTTTAAGATATGATGTCACATACAGATGAGACTTCAAATTTAATTTCAGTGAAAATATTTCAAGAACAGATGTAGGTCAATAGTGATTATGGTTCACATCAAACCCATCTTCTTGCCAGCAGCCCCTGGTCCCAGGATATGTGATTCTGTCTACCAATGCGGAACCAGCCATGACATCTGCGTACCATCAGTTTCTGCCCCCCAGGAGAGATACTGCCATCATTTCGGGGACATCAGTAAATCATTCAGGATATTTTTGTTTCCTTGTGAAGTTCTAGGGTCCTACCAGTGCAAGTCACTCACACACCTGGGGTCTCCAGACAGCATGAGATACATAACCAGCCCCAAATGTCTTATCGCACGTTCACTGTAGGCTTACATTGTTTTCTTTTGTAACAACTTTTAAATTCTAAATGAAAAAACTCACTACAAAAGAGAAAAAGAACTGATTTATTTGTTCTAGTCTATAAATAAGTAAAAGAGATGAAAGTGAAGACCAAATTAACAACGGAACTCATCATTTTAAATTTCTCACACTGAGTTCGCTAAAAGAATGTAATTTTAAACTCACTTATCACAAACAAAAACTCTAATATTTAGAAATGCATACATAAATTATTGAAATGATTACCCATATTTATAATTTATGTTTTCTGAAATGTCCCACACTATATACATTTATTGTTATTGTATTTAAATAAAGTAATTTAACTGTCTGACTTTGTGATAGCTATTCTCTTAGTATCGTACAGGATAGCAGCAATATAACACAGAATAATGTATTGATTTACCTCTCAGTGACTTCAGAAGGATCTACTGTGCATATCTCTAGAAAACCAAATAACAAATGATCATTTGGGTTTCTTATTTAGAAATAAAATTACAATTAAATACCCAAATCAATTAATGTGCAAAATCTTTATCTCCTAAAAAAAAAAAAATCCCCATATCTAACTTAGCTGTGAAGAAGTATTTATAAACAATAAAAATATTCTTTTTATGAGAGGGGAGGAAGGAGAATAAACTGTCTGCATGACCAGTTATCTTAATTGAGTCTGACCGATAATTTAAATTCTGATTCCAAAGCCAATTTAGCTCAAAATGACCTCAAATTGTAATCTAGGGCAGTTAACAGACTCATTTTCAATCTCTTATCTTCAAAGAATACCACATGATGTCCCTTTTTTGCTTCATTATGACAGATGGCTTTCTTTAATGAAAATTTTAAATTTTAAACATGTCATGTATAACTTTAACTTACATACACAGAAGGGAAAAATCAGAGAAAGGAATAAATAACTCTTCGTTATCTTTTTCCGACATTTCAAGGTTGTTTTTGGTGTCATTCCAAAGGAATAAATATTATAAATGTAACCAAAAACAATTTAAAAAGTGATCGAGAATTTTTTACAAAGCTACTGAATGCATTCATCTTGTATCTCCAACTTGCAGCCCAACTACATGGAACACTGGAGTTATTCCATAAATCCTGGAATTAAGTGACTGTTTCTAATAAATGCTCTTGCTACCCAACAAGGCTGGGACACAGCCATTTGCAAATGTGTTCATGAAACTGCTCTTATTCTGGTTCTCAGCGTCCCTGCCAAGCCCTGTCTTTATATCCAAGAAATGTGGGATCTCAGGCCACCCACCCTGGAATCTTTTGAGGACTTCTTAGTTGAGAAAAGATTCTTCAACACAGAATAGGTTCTTCACAACGGGTCCTAAGTCTCTGAGTTGTCAATTCCCTCAAAGGTAAGAGGCACGTTCTTAGGTCTTTTCTTCGGATGCACCCCTGGGACATTTGCCTTTTCCTTTAAGAATTCTGCAAGCTTCTTTAAATCTGGAAAATTCCATACTGAAACATCTGAGATGAAACGTTTCAAAGATGTGCTCTGGCTTAAAGCAATTATGAACCCTGAGACAGACAGGCCGTCAGAGGGTTCTCACGGCCTCCTTCAGAATGAAGGCTAACAACCCTTCTCCTATCCCCACTCCCTCTCATACCACTAACTTGAACTGAACACACGTGCACCCAACTGTACGCCGCAGGAGAGTGGGGCCATGTATCTCTTCTCCCACCCTGAATTCTTCTTCATTCCAGGAAGAGACTGAATTTTTATTAGCTGGAAAGGTTAAATCACAGGGAATCCGCTCTCGGGGAATGCCGGGCATTGCTGAGGGCAGAAACACTTCACTGAAAATAGAGGGATCCCATGAAATCTCAACTAGTGGATAAAATACTCCCAAACCATTCATCTCAGAGTAAGACAATAGTTTGACTTAGACCCCACAGGCTGCAAAATGCTGGGCTCCCTTAAACTGACCAGCCCAAGAGAAAATGCAGGTGCTGAGTGGATGTGGGTGCCCACACCCAATGGATCAGCCTCAGTGAAGTCCACCCACACAAAGATTCCCCACAGCTTTTCAGTGCCTCGCTCCCAATTCCTAATAAACAGCTAAGGACCATTATAATTTGAGAAATGAAACGATATGAGACACAAGAGGAGACATAAAACAGACAATAAAGGGGAATTCAGAAAATAAAGAGAGAATACAGCAAGCAAGAAAATTTTTCTAAAATACTTGGAGATGGGGCGCCTGGGTGGCTCAGTGGGTTAAGCCTCTGCCTTTGGCTCAAGTCGTGATCCCAGGGTCCTGGTATCGAGCCCCACATCGGGCTCTCTGCTCAACGGGGAGCCTGCTTCCTCCTCCCTCTCTCTCTGCCTGCCTCTCTGCCTAATTGTGATCTCTCTCTCTCTCTCTCTCTCTCTGTCAAATAAACAAATAAAATCTTAAAAAAAAATACTCAGAGATATAAAAGATGCTCAGACAATAAAACGGAACTCTTAGGCATTAAAAATATGTTAGCAAAATAGAAAATTCAATATAAAATGGCCAAGAAGCCGATAAAACCTCCCAGAAAGTAAAGGGTGAGAGGTTGGAGGAACAAAGAAATGAACGATAGGAAAGAGAAGACCTTCCCCCCAAAAGAGAGCAATCTAACTTCTGAATAAGAATTCCAGAAAAAAGAGAGATAAAACAGAGATATGAATATATCAGATAAATAATGTAGAAACATTTCCTGGCACAAAAAAACATGAATTTCCACAGCAAAATGGCCCACTGAGAATCTACCCTCATAAATAAAAAAACAGACCTACAACAAGGCATAGCATTGTGAAATTTCAGAACACTGTAGATAAAGGGAAGATCCTAAGATCTTCTAGAGGAGAAATAAGCAACTTTCATACAAAACATCAGAAATCAGAAGGCACTAGACTTCACAAATGCAAGAGTGAAAGGTAGAAAACATAGAGCAACATCTTCAAAATTCTTGGGAGACAAAAATTTCCAATCTAGAGAATTGTATACCAGGCAAATATAAATTAACTGCTGCAAGCCTAAAAAACCAACAGTCAAGACTGAAGAATGAGAGAAAGATCTAGGATATATGTCCCCTGAAGATGAAAGAAAATAGCCATGTTTGAGCACTGTGAGAGGAAATTAACACATCAGTCTGAGAACTGGACAATGAATTAGTGATAGGTATATAGAAAACCATGCAAAGGAAAAAACTGATGCCATCATAAACCTCAGGAAAGACAGAAAGTTATATAAGAAAGAAAATAAAATGATATAATTGCTCAAGGCTCAGCTGTAAATAATATTTACATGGTCATAGTAATATAAACATTAAATATTGTTTAAATCAAAAAATAGAAAAATTATTATATGAGGAGGCCAGGGTAAAGGAAATAAGGGGGTGGGGAGTGTGTAAGAAAAAAATCAACAAATAATACCTACAACTGAAAAAGTAAGAAAGTAAAAATATGGGGATTAAAAAAATACAGAAAGAACTAAATGAGTAGAAAGTGGTTGCTTCAGGGGAATGGAAATCAGAGGTGGGAAGAATAAGGGAGGGGTAAGAAGGGGTACTAAGGGTCAGGGCAGAGGACTAATGTTCTGTGTTTCAAGTTTTATAAAATGATTTAACTTTTTAAACAATGTGGACATGACATTTAAAATTTAAAATGTGAGTTTAAATTATAGGGAAAAAACTGAATTTAAGAAAGGGAGGAATGACAACAAATGAATTCCAATTGCTTGAATAGTTAGGATCTTTAATCTCAATATGTACTTACTATAACTTGGTGGAGAAGAGAGAAAATGGGTGACACAACTTTTCTCTCTCTCTTTTTTAAAGATTTTATTAATTTATTTATTTGACAGAGATCACAAGTAGGCAGAGAGACAGGCAGAGGGGTGGGGGGGAAGCAGGCTCCCCGCTGAGCAGAGAGCCCGATGCAGGGCTCAATCCCAGGACTCCGAGATCACGACCTGAGCCGAAGGCAGAGGCCTTAACCCACTGAGCCACCCAGGTGCCCCCCCACAACTTCTCTTAATGGTAAATAAATAGCTATGGAATTCAAACCAAGCTGAGAAGCTATATTTAACAAGGTCACTCTATAAGAATGAAACATGAAATCTCCTTTGTCCTAAATCCTTGGGGATTAGAATGTCTCATGATTGAATTTTCCATATGAGTAACACTATTTATACCACCTCTTTCATTCCAACTTACCACTGGTGAAGACAATGGTATCTACATTTATGTTTGTTTTATGTTTGCAACTATATGGAAACTTCTTGAAATCATACCTCCTTCCGTACCTAGCACAGTGCTGAACACCAAAGACACATGCTCCATAAACTAATCCATACAAGTGTTGCCTGCTGCTTGAATGGGCCAGAGCTGTCTCTTCCAAATGAGGTTTAATTATGAACACCCACTATTTATGTTGTGCTGTGTTATAGACAATCCCTTGGCATTTTGAGATATATAGAGCTAGTTTTTCAGTTGAATACTAAATGGCTGAGACTGACATGTTTTTTGTGTTCTTGAATCTGTTTTTCCTAATTTTTCCATCCATTGAAGTTATTATATCTTACTATCAATGTACCTGTACCTAGCAGTCATGTTTCCTTGATTCTAATCTAAGAGCCCTTCTAAATGTGGTAGAAGGAAATTGGAAATTAATTGAGAATATATGCACTCATTCTGGGGGAAAAAAAGGGGGGAGTTCTAAAGGACTTCCCTATCGGTCAAATGCATACAATCAAATTTGTGATATCTATTTTGACTATCCAAAGGCATCTTTCCCTTACTTCTTCATCTTTTCCCCTTATTCTTCATGCTTCATGTTCCAAAGATTTAAGGTTGCCAGACAAATGACTTCCAGATTAATGAAGTGTCACCAATATGATCTTTAGCAGCAACCATTATTTAAGTACACTAAATTTTATGGCTCTACCATTATGGTGAATTGACAGATTTAATATTAACCCTATGCAAATAGAAACCCTATGCAAATATAAATCTATATAAACCGATTTATTTTTTTAAATTCTACTTTTTTCAGAACCAAGATCTACTAGACTTTGCTTCCACCGGAGCCGAAACAGCTAAGCCATTGGCCATGGTGTTTCTAACTCAGCTGCAATTCATGATGATCCTGAGCTCTCAGAGAATGAAAACTAAATGGGAAAAAATGTGATTCTAATTATAATCAATACTTAAATCCAACACTAATTGTACACCCCTTCACTGTGAACTTTAACAGAAAAAGGGAAAATGGGGAAAAAAATGACTGAGCTTACTATGTGCCAGACAGTTGCATAAATTACCTCATTTCGTCCTCACAATAACCCTATTAGGGGGGTATTATTATTCCTGTTTCACAGGGAAATGAACTGAGCATAGGAGAGATAAAATAACTGGCTCAAGGTCATGGAAAGCAGGAGAGCCGCCCTACAAAATGCCAAGTTTGATGTCAAAGGCTCCCGAGGCGCCCCCTACAGAATGCATTGCTCAACAACACCAAAAAGAGAGTAAATTAAGAAAAGAAGATAAATTGTATTATAACTCAGATCAGAGAGCCTGCACTGGATTTGCATCTTCTCATGCTCCTGACAGCAGTGACCAAGTTGTACCCTGAATCCAGTTCTCATACAGCAATTGCAGCTTAACTAGCGATTGGCAGCATCTCACAGAGACAGAAGGGACACTCGCAGAAGCAGCACGAATAAAAGAGCATCAGTAGTCAGTCAAGCCCGTGTCCACTCTTGTGCCGATCTGGTAAAAACAACCCATCTAAACTGTGACAAACTGAACAAACTTCAAAAGATGTTGCTCTCAACAAAGTTTTTTTAGAGGTATAGAATGAAAGTATGAATATCATGGGCAGTGACGCAAAGGAAAACAAAACTGTCTAAAATGCATCGCCTGCCATGATGAATGAAATCCCTGGGGAGAAAACCCTCTTAACATTATTCACTTCCTCTCAGATGAGCCCATCTCATTGTCCTTTGCAAGGTTTGTTCACCGCCTGGGTCTTTTCCTTTGTGCAGATACATGTGCCCAGATGGCCCCCCGGTGTGAAGTGTTCCCCCATCCCAACACCCCATTCTTCCCTTCTTTGTGGTCAAGTATGCGGAATATCTGCTCCTCCTCCTCCTCCTCATATCCTGAGAACATGAATCCACCATCCAACTGAAATTCTCTAAGATCCCCCACTCTCCTCTGAAACAAATTCAAAGTTTCTACTGGTGCCTCTTCTTCCTGACACGCACAACCCACAGTAACTACTGTCCTCTTTTTAATACAGTGTTTGTTTTGCAACCCAAATACAAAGCAAGATATGCTCATTAGAGAAAACTCAGATGGCATTAAAAAAATGTGTCTTCTTCCAGGCTTAAGAAGTGAAAGGAATGTTTTAAAAAACAAAATCAGTACTATATATACCATTTGTTTCCAACTTTTGTCCACTTAACATTATTCTTCTCTGACCGAAGCATCCATAACCACTAGGCAGGCTCCAGCTGCCCCCCTCCCTGCCTTTTTGTTCAGTGTTGCCTTCCGAATTACGGACAAGATGCCGTTCTAAATGCTACCTAAATACTACCACATGAATACTGCTGGGTGTGATGAAGATTCTACAATGCACTGATTGTAACCCACGGTATTTTCTCTCCACTGAAAAGGGACAAAAATATAGCCTATCAGTCTTCCTCAGTCTTCCCTCAGTCTTCCTGGTCTCCCTGGTTGGGCTCCCTGCAGCTTCCTCCCAAACTACCTCATCCAGGCTTCCCCCTGTGCACTGCGAAATCCTTCCTACAAAGCCTCCAGCTCTCACCACGCTGGGGGGGGGTTCTCCGACCGCCCCTGCTGCCCACGTAATCTATACTCTGCCTCGGAAATCTCAGCCACATCTCTGGCTTTAGATGCTACCCTATATTCCTAGTTGTCTTTCCATTCTCCACTAGAATGTAGGCTCCACTAGAGAGTAGGCTTTCCAAGGTCAAGGTATTATACTACTGAGTTTGGGGGCTTTGTTTTACACCCGCAGCTAACAGACCGCACACGTGCTCAGTAAGGATTTCTGCCCTTACTGCTTCTCCCTCTGCCCCAAATCCATTAGCTCTCTGCCCTACACCTTCTCTGCACCACAGATTGGTTTATCCTCTGTCTAGTCCCATAATATCTATGACATTATTTTGATCTGAGCCACATAATTAGGCATGTTTACCCTCACAACTGGGTCAATAAAAAGTTCCACAAAATAACACTTACCCTTGCTACGTAAGATATACATACTCCCTTTTCCATTCTATTCCATTTCCTCTTTCCTCCATTTCCCCCTCCTCCTTCCTTTCCTTCTTTTTCCTCTTTTTTAATGCTGGCAGAAGTCTACTAAATAGATAGCACCACCCACAGCTGAAAAATACTGACCTAGAAGGTAAGATACCAAGATGCCCAATTTTTTCCCCTAAGACTTCACGTGTTTTTACTGAGGTCTACCTTTCATTCAAGGTAACCCCTTTTCTCAGTCTCCCCATCACACTGACGG
The DNA here is from genome assembly GCF_963455335.1 of Martes martes. Classification (NCBI taxonomy): domain Eukaryota; kingdom Metazoa; phylum Chordata; class Mammalia; order Carnivora; family Mustelidae; genus Martes; species Martes martes. The sequence goes on from NC_137898.1 coordinate 106,461,794, forward strand.
TTCCATGATTTCATTCCCTTGGGTTTGTGACTTAAATATTGTTCTTTTTCCCAGTCATCTCCCATGTTGGACCTCTCACCTACCCCAGCTTTTTGCTTTGTCATCTCTGACATGTCAGCCGTGTGCATTTTTAAAACCTTATCCAAAACCACTACAAGGGTATCTTTCCAAGATTATCTGTTTTACAAACTATATCACCATCAGAATCCTTTAACAAGCCCCTCTGGAACCATAAACATTTGATTTTTATAAAATGGTCTAAAATTTTATTTTCGTGAAGCAAAAACCCTTTTCCTGGCCCAGTATTTTGTCCATCCTCTAGCGTGGCTGCTACAGAAACAAACACTCCTCCAAGTACTGCACTGACCCCAGCAGTCCGCTCCCACTTCCCTCCCTGGGAATTCGTGGCTGGCATCGAACACACAGCCCAGCACAGCACCTGATCAAGCATTACCACTGAACATCCTCTCAAATGTTTTAGAAAAGACTTCTCCAACGTCCCTGTCCCTCCTCTAGCACTTAAGATTTCAGTTCTCCAGCTAGACTCATCCTGCCCTCCTTCTCCCTAGTTGTCCTTACGCCCCTGGGGGTCCACATCCATCACTAGCTCGTCCACAACTTCTGTACACACTAAAAGCACCTGAGATGATTTTTTTTGTCTTACTTACTTACTTTTTTTTGTCTTACTTAATAATTCCTACAATTAATATCCACTTCCTTCTTTTAGACACTGATTCATAGAGTACCTCTCACGATTTCCTAACCGCCTGAACTAAGTGTTTCCTCTCTACCCATCCTGCCGCTGCAGGCCTGGTATAGCATTCGTCCATTTATTGCATTTTCTTCCTCAGCTTTCAGCACAGAACTTTGTGTATCATATTCCCAGTACACATATTTTGTAACATCTCAAAGAAAACCTCCATACAAGATGAACTTTTTTTTAAATAAAGTGTAGCCTTTATTTATTTATTTATTGAGAGAGAGAGAGAGAGAGAGAGAGTGTGTGTGTGTGTGTGTGTGTGTGCAAGCAGGGGAGAGGGCAGAAGGAGAGCGAGAGAGAGAATCTTAAGGAAATTCCATGGGGCTCGCTCGATCTCAGGACCCTGAGATCATGACCTGAGCAGGAATTAAGAATCACACTTAACCGCAGGCCGTCACCCGCAGTGAGCGGACTCAACCTAGACCTATCAGCTCCCAGCGCTCTCTGTTCGCCCCTCCACTGTGTCACTCCTCCCTCACCTCCTGCAGACAACAAGCAAATGCGCATTCTGATGCTATGTGTATTCAAACTATCCTCACTTCAGAACGTGATGACGTGATGATGTGCAGCCAACCGAAGCAGGTTACAGTCCCAGCCTCACCCGTGTAAGTCGCTTAGCCCTTTCTCTGCGCCAGCTTCTATATCAAGACCTAACACGATGTGGCCTCACAGAGCTTCTCCCCACCGCCCCCACCGACGGTCTCTGGCTGCTTCTTACCACGTCCCCACACCCTGTTCCATCCGCATCAGTGTGGGCATTCCTCTCTCAAATGCCCGAATCACCTCTTCTTCCTGCTCCACGGACTGAAGGCCAACTCGTGCCCCACGCGCAGCTCAAGGGAGGCCCACGCAGAGTTAACTGCTTCCTTCCTTGTGCTCCGATGGCATTTAATCCACATCTCTATTTCTAGGCAGAGTATATCTGTCTCCCACGTAAACTCTAGAGCCAGAAGCAGAGCTTACTTGACTTGATAATCTGAAACCCAGAATAATTCCTGAAGCAACCTAACCGTCTCAGATTTCAGGAAAGTTTGCTGAATTGAGGAATTCGAGAGTGTTTGCTGTGATTCCCTGTCTGTTGAATTAGGCAATCAACCATGCCTTAAACGAGAATACCATCTGTCCTTCCTGTTTCACGGAGTTCTTTAAATGTCACCTCCTCACCCCACCCCAACCACGCAGTCAAAGGTGGTTTCCCCCCAATAATCATGGTAGCCTGTTCTTTTCCTGAGCTTCGATCAGGACATGGGGTTATAAATATATGTGCGTGTGACTTGTTTCATGTCTGTGTTCCTCCACACTTAGACTGGACGCTCCACGAGGACAGAGATGATATATGCTTACCGCTGGGTTCTCAGAACACAGAACTCAATAAATGTTTAGTGAACAAATGATATGAAGATTAAGTGATAGAATGCAATTCAAAACTCTGGGATTGGCTAATGATGATCAAGACACGACTACTGGGATTATCGATGCAGTTTCTCTCCTCTTAGATAGCTGACACAAAACCTGAGTCTCCTCTCCGAAACAACATATGCCTTGCAGTTGGCAAAACTACTTCCTGTCCTGCCAGTAGGACACTTTTGTCTGACTCATTTGAATAATAATAGCAATTACTTTATTTTATTCCAGATAGTAATTTACAAAAATATAAGCAGTGAGAAATATTAAATCACCTGAGGCCTTACCTAAGATTTTCTATAAAATAAGGTCAAATGGCTTCTTCTTTCCAAAAAGAATTTTGATTTTGATGTATGATTCTGATCTTCAAAGCACAAAGCAAACTTTATGAGATACATACTTAACAAACCGGAAGAATTAGTCTCTATTCTCAAGCAAGTAGACCCAAGCAGACCAAGACATGGCTGCTAACACTGGGTCAGATCTGCAGGGCCCCACATTGCATGCGCTCCTGCCAAGGCTCTGTGGGCTGGGGACCTGCCCATGTGTTCCATGGGCATTTATCTTCTACATTTTCCAGAAGCAAGAATTTTGTATTGTCCTTAAAGAGGGCCTTCCAAATTGTACATCCTTCAGGCCCCATGAAACCCACACCAACCCTTGTGCTAATGTCTTCAACCTCATAATGAGATCACTTTTCTAATATATTCACAACCAAGATGACAATGCAGGAGTATTTAACAGATTTTTTTTTTAAGTCAAGTTCTAATCATTGAAGGACTCATGTTCTCAGAATATCCTTTTTTATGTCCTCCTGAAAAGAGCGCTACATCAGAGGATCATTTTTTTTCTAGATCCAGTTACATCCCTCTTTCTCATTAATAAACAGAGCTTGCATGCACTAAAGGCCTGTGATCTCTAAAATATTCACAGCTCAACCATGGAGGCATTGCTAATTTTGCCATTTTGCAGAAGGGGAAGTTGAAGCTTAGGGAAGCTGAATGACTCGAGCAAGACCAGACGGTAAATAAGGGATACATGTGGCATGGCCAAGCTTTCAACCTGGGGTTGCAGGCCACTCTTCTTTTTTTTTTTTTTTTTAAAGATTTTATTTATTTATTTGACAGACAGAGATCACAAGTAGGCAGAGAGTCAGGTAGAGAGAGACAGAGAAGCAGGCTCCCTGCTGAGCAGAGAGAGCCCGATGCCGTACTCGATCCTAGGGTCCTGGGATCATGACCTGATGCGAAGGCAGAGGCTTTAACCCACTGAGCCACCCAGGCACCCTGCAGGCAACTTTTAATCTCTCCGCAGTTCTATCCTCCAGCTTCCTTGACAGCAGAAAGTGTGTTATCTCAGTCCTTTGTAATTCCCCATGGAGCTGATGATAAAAAGCTGGCACTCAATAAATACATTTGATCAACTTTTAAGAGAACACCTAATGTAACACAATCCCAAACACTGTGACATTACTATGGATATTCCTCAACGATGAGGTAATCAGATACCAAAGCTTCTCGCATGTGATCCCAGGAATGACACAGACAGAAAACAGGGCCAGATGTTGCCAGTGTTTGCAGCTACAAATCAGAAAGTCCCAGGTGAGAACAGAGAGTAGAGTACAGGTTACATGGTAGCCTTTCAAGTCCCATCAGTGATGGGAATCAGTCTTTGAATCCAAAGGAAAACGTATTTACTTCTGTCTGGGAGAAAAGGAATGCACAATAGGTTTATTAACACCCCCCCCCAAAAACACATGTACCCAAGATAGAGCAAATGGCTTATCTTTCGGTGTAGTCCTCTGAGCCTCCCCCAGCACCCGCTCAAGCTTCCTTGTTAGAAGCTACAAGAACACCCAAGAAGGGAGAAGTGTGCCATCCTAACTAAAAGCAGTTAACTATGTGGCTGCATGTAGACGCGGCCTAAAGGCATCTGAACTGTAATGCATTGAAACTGCCTGAACAGGTGCCATTTGGCACCAAGACCGACATCAAAAGGCAAAGGCCCTAATGAGTATCTTCAGCTGAGAGACAGGATTCCAACACCATGAAATGAAAAGGGCACAATGGCACCAGTGGCAACGCCAAAGAATTTACATCCCTTTACATCAGCAAATGGTTTTAAGGTTTGGCACCAAGAGTTAATATTCATAAGGGAAAAGGCTAAAGGTGACATGACTGTGACCTTCAGATGGACTTCTGGATTTTACTGCCCTACAGTAGTGAGCACATCTTCCTGTACTCTTGATAACAGGCTTGCCAGGGTTGTTTCCTCACAGTAAACACTGGGGCCCTCGTGGACACCAACTCCCTAGGATTCAGAGGGATCCCTGGCCATCTCCCTCTTGCTCCCTCAGTCTCTTACAGTATTGCTCAGAGACCTACTATTTTAGGACATGTATAAAATGTTCTTCTGAATTTTTCTCATTTCTTCTTTTTTAACTAAAGGAACCTTAAATACTTAAGTCTCTTTTAATTCAAAAGTCAAGTAGTCATGACTACATAGCCAAGTTGATTTGTGGTTACAATTTTGTCTAATTTGTAACCCATTTTTAAGACTAGTAAAACACTATTTGTAATTTGCTGCCATTTCTTTTAAAGTTCCAGATGTTTCTTAGCCTGTATATTTGTCAGATCCCTAAACGGAGGAATTATCGGTTATGGAACCTACACTGAAATATTCATCTTGACACCATAAAACATTTGCATGCTTAAAACTCAATACTTCAACTGTACTAGAGAGCCTTTTCCAAATGTCTTTGTCTCCTCTCAGGCTGTCTGTTCCCAGAAGACTGATGACAGCAGGTGCGGTCCCTCCCTCTCCCCTCCCTGCCCATTGGTTCTGCTCTCCATCACCACAAACCCAAGATCGGCAGGGAAAGTTCAAACCGTTCTTTAGCAACAGGTAATGAATCACTTATTTTGCACAGAGACAGGATGGACTGTCTGTAAAATCTCTCTGGAGGTCGGCCAGTAGTATTAAAGTCACTTTGTGTCTGGAGAAAAGCCACACTTCCTTCACGTTGAAGATGTAAATATGGGGAACTCATCAAACTCATTTTAAATAGAGACGTTGTCACCTTAAAAGATTTAAGTGGTTGGATGAGAAGTTCCAAAGTCCATATTTCAAGCAATGTAAAGTTTACAAGACGCTGTCTATAATTTAAGAAACTGAGTTCCGTAGCAAACAAAAATATCTGTCATGCCTAAAGATTAGGTTTTGAATAAGAAAATGGTGCTATTTATTTTAAAAGGCAATTAAGACCTTGTTCCCTGTGACAGAAAAATATAGATACAGATTACTTACATTAAATTATATATTACCGATCTGAGGTAGCCAATTAATGATGAATGTATTCCAAAGAGAAGTACTATGCAAAACTCTGAATTGTGGGGCTCCGTGTGACTAATTGCTCTCTCTTATCTCTGCCTTGAGTAAGCACTCACAGCCCACGAGAATAGCACATCCAGACCATAATTTGGGGGTTTGGGAGCATTTTTGCAAACAATTACTGCCTTAATTCTTGAACTATCACGCTCAAAAAATAGTCACCAGTTAAATCAACAAACCCTTAATTAATTAGCATAGAGACTTGGATGAACCTTCGTTACTGAACAAGAATATGTCCTGCTATTTCCTGCTATTCCAGCAGGAATTCCAATTTTTTTAAAAGATTTTATTTATTTATTCATTTGACAGAGATCCCAAGTAGGTAGAGAGGCAGACAGAGAGAGAGGGGGAAGCAGGCTCCCTGCTGAGCAGAGACCCCCCCCCCCCAAGGCAGGGCTCAATCCCAGGACCCTGAGATCATGACCTGAGCGGAAGGCAGAGGCTCAACCAACTGAGCCGCCCAGGCGCCCCCAGCATTATTTTTAAAAGATAGACCCTGGGTAAATGTCGTCAAGTTCAAGCTATTGGGAGAAAAAGGGGGAAGTTTCATGAAAAACTGACTTTAAAAGAAATGTAAATTGTCAGACTAATGGAAACAGTGTGATTGGTAGATCCTGGGAACCTCCACAGCAGGGATAGTAACTCAAAAACTATTAAATAAAGGACAGGCCACACTTCCACAATATCTGGTTTATATTCTCTTTGTGTTTAACTGTTGAATTTTAAATAAATTCTGAGTTATTTTCAGTATTTTAATGTTGGCTAATATTTATTGAAAGAAAATTAGCCTTTGGTTTTGGGATAGAGTCATGAAAGTTGTACCACATTCTTCAATACGACATTACATTCAGTTACAGCTCTGTTCAGAGCTGTAACACACTTTTGGTCTTAAAACACATTTTTGGTCTTAAAACAAAAATCAACAACGAGAAGAAATACAGCTCAGCACTGCTGTACTTACAGCAAACTTGGCTGAAACACCTCTTGGTAATTCATTTAGTGAGAAGTATTATGTATATTTATATAGGTGCTAGCTGGCTTTTGTAAGGCAGCAAAGATGCCCTTTGTTCTTAATCCAGTGCTATCTTGTTAGAAAACCAGTCCTATTCATTCCTTTACTCTGGCAAGTAAAATTGGCAGAGGACTGTAAAATTGTCAAAGAAACATATCACTTAACCATTCCAGATCATTCAAATAACTTTTCCACAAAACATCCAAAATCGCTGTTAGAACAGGCTCAAATTTTCTATTCCACAACCATGCATTTTATTCCTAAACAGCAAAAGACACCAAAATGAGAAAGGCTGCAGACTTGATTTGTTTTGTATCAATAAGGTCAGCATACCTTGTATCTAAATTTTCATTTGCACTGTGTGGAGTGCAGAGACTGAAGTACCATTGTCCCTGAAGATGATATAACATTTGAGGCCAAAATAATTATAATTACTGTTATAATTATAGTAACATCATTAATACTATGTATACACAGACACATGGATGTGTGTGTATATAATATCTTTATTTTTCCCCTAACCCTTTGACTAAGGTCTTCAATTTTTTTTTAAAACTATGGTATTATCAGTACTTTAACAAAAAAATTCTCTTTGGAAAACCGTTCAACTTCTTTCTTTTGTTAAGCAACCATGTATGCGTTTCATGTTCTGCCTTGCCCCATCCTCACGGTCCCAGGGCCAGGTCCACGGTCCCAGACCCCGCTTTCCTTCCACAGAACAACACCCTTGTCTGGGCGGCCATCAGATCCCAATCCCGGACTCCCTGGGCGTGTACCAGCCTGCGCCTGCCTTCAAATCGGAACACCGAAGGTTCCACCCATCACGGTGGCGGAAAGGTAGGCCGGCGATCCCCCGAAGATCAGGTCTCCATGGCCACACCCCCACCTCGAGGGGAGGAGGTCCCAGAAACGCAAGGCCCCGGGAGGGCCGGGAGCGCGCAGGGACCCCGCCGGCCCGACAGAAAACGGCAAGCCCAGGGCGGCCCCGGCCAGGTGGCGGCAGGACCCAGCGATCTGCCGACTGGGGCTGGCCCGCAGCTGGGGGCTCTCCCCCTCCACCCCCGCTGAGTCCCCACCCCCAGCTTCGCCCCCGGCCCGCAGCCGGCCGGTCGGCGCACGCGCGTCGGTGCGCCCAGCCCCGGCGCCCTCCCGGGCGACGCTCTCGGGCCGGGACGACGCGGGCGGAGTGTGCGTCCCGGGTGGGGGGCGAGAGGGACGCCTCGGGTCTGCGCGAGAGCGGCGCGAGTGGGCGAGCACGGACGGGCCCGATCTCCCGGGGACACCTGGACTCCATTTTCCTTCCTCCAGACTGTGGGGCCGGCCACGGGGCGGGGTTTCTCCTGGCGGGGGTGAGCGAGACCGTTAGGCTGGAACACCGGGAGACGGTCCTGGCAGCTCCGGGCCGCCACCCGCGCCGCAATAAAAGCCTCTCGCGGCTTCCCGCCCAGCCAGCCTCGCTCTGATTGGTCGCCATGGGAGAGGGACCCGAGTTGGCTGGAGGCGGCGGCCGGGGCTGCTCCCGTACCGCCCGGGGAGGGCACGCCCCGCGCGCTCCCCACCCGGAATGGGCCGACTAGGGCAGCACCCGCGGCGGCACCTGGCAGCGGCAGCCGCGACACACAGCCCCCTCCGCCCGGCTTTCCCCGGGCGCTTCCCAGCACACGCCCCCCGCCCGGAATGTCCGCCCATCCCACCCAGCTCTCTGCGGCCCCTGCTCCTTTTCTTCCCCCTTCCCGACCGTCCACGCCAGAGCGCAAATCCCTGGGTGGGGTGGGGAGAGCAGCTGGAGGGGAGGGTGGGCACGCACTGAAAAATCTTCCAGGGAGGCCGGGATAGAAATACACCAAATGAAATGAACCTCCGGAACGCCGAGGTTTTCTGGGCGGCGGCGCAGCCCCCGCCACCCGCGGCAGCATCCCTCGGCTGTCTTCCCCTCGGCTCCCTATTGTTCGCACTTTGCAAGGATCAGGAACCTCGCCCAAAGAAAGGAGGCTAGGGCGAGGTGTTGCGGGCGGCTACCTGCCATTCTTCTCGCGCGCCGTGCAACACGGGGCTCGCGGTGCGTGTGAAGGCACACGCGCGCGCACACACGCGCACACACACCAGGCAGCCCGATCACGCCCTCCTCGCCCTCCGCCCCTCCGCCCCTCCGCCCCTCCGCACTTCCTCCTGTCAAAACGCGGCGCTCGGCCCTCCCATCCCTCCGTGCTCCCGGCCGAGAGCAGGCTTTGCAAGTAACCAGCAATTTGGCAAATGAAAAACTAACGTCATATCGACGGGGGTGCAACAACGGCCACACAGCCCTGAGATTCTGCCCATTTCGCCCCATTTTGCAAACCGTTATTCAGTCTGGGCGGGGATGGGGGGGCTGGACGCGAAGGCGGCGAGCCCCACTTTATTAGACCCGGGGAAATAACGATGGGGCGGCTGCCACGGCCTTATTGTTCACTCGTCGCGGAGCCGGGACTGACAAGCCCCTTCCCCGCGGAACCCAAGCTCGCGCGGCGGCACCGCGGAGCCGCGGCACCCCCGCCCCGCCGCCCGCTCCGGGGAAGGAGCGCTGCCCAGCACCCGCGCGGCCGTAGCGCTCTCGGGACCGACCCCGGGAGCAGGCGACTCCGCTCCCCGCGCCGCCGGCACACGAAGTGGGAAGGGCAGGCGCGCGGCAGGCGCGGCAGGCGCGGCAGGCGCTCGCGGCGCTCGGAGGCAGCTCCGGTCCGGCGCAGCCCGGGAGAGCGCGGGGTTCCGCGGGGCAGCAAGGGCGACGCGCTCCTTCCTCAGCTCAACGACAACGACCACCCTTAGCGTTCCACGTAAAGCCACCCCCAGATAGCAGTGTCCTCGGGGGAGAGGGAGGGGGAAGGGGGCAATCAGTACATCAGTCTGAGAATAATCATAATTTCAGAATGTACCTGCAGTTCCCAGGAAAAACAAAGTCCAGATGAGATCCTTAGTTTGCAGCATTGTAATCTGCTGGCTGGGAGGGATGTTCTTGCCGCGGTAAATTCTGTGCCCCCCCCTTGCAGAGTGTGGACGGCGGCAGAGCAACAGACCTAGGGGCAGACAATTGCCAGGCTGAGTATGATTATTTTTGCAGAATTGTTTCCTGCCAGCGGCTGCCGAGCTGCGTTCACGCGCTGATCGGAGAATGAGTGACAGTCCCAGCCTCAGCACACTCGCAACTCTGAGATCCTTGCGCTGGCCCGGGTTCGCTTTGATGGAACTGGGGATGGGAGCGGGGGGCGGGGGGCGGGGGTGAGAACCTCACTGTGTCCTTCCACCACGCCGGCCACAAATAGTGCCGAACATCAAGGAGGTAAGAGAGACAGGGGAGGCAGATGCGGCCGCCTGCAAAACGCGGCCTGGAGCCGCCGGAGGAGTCGGGCTCTTTCACACGCAGTCTTCCAGGCAGAGCTGGGATTTCTTCTTTTCACACTTCTCCCCCACGCCTCCGTGGCCCCTCCTGCCATCCAGCCTTCCTTAATCGGGAAGGCGGATATTTTAATAACTAGTAAATAAAAGAAGCAAAATCTTAGGTTTGGTTAGGTTTTCAAAGTTGTCGAATCTCCATTTAGATCTTAAGATCCTTGAAACGCAAGTATAGCCTAGGATATTTCTTTTTTTTAAATGCAGGAAATTAAAAATTTGGAGAGGGATGGAGACAGATTGCTGTTGCAGGGTTCTGCTTTGTTTTTGTTTTTGTTTGTTTGTTTGTTTGTTTGTTTGAAACTGGCTATGAAGTTTACTCTCCCACAGAGTGGCAACAGATCTCAGGAGAAGGAGGTGGGAAGCTACTTAAGTTCGAAGAAAACGCAGATGTTTAGAAGGGATTTCCAGAAACAACCAAAGGAAATGTTTCCTTGTTTATGAATGCTGAAATCTGTGGTCCCTTTATGAAGATCACTGAGCCTTTTACGTAGGTCTTTATAGGCAAGATATTAGATAATAATTTTTTCTTTTAATGGCACATAACCTCAGTTCTTAAAGATATTAATGTAGGAGGTCCCTGAGGTACACACAAAGGCTTTCAGTAAATCTTACAGCTGTATTTTTTACAGAAGAGGGTGGGAGAGCAGGGGGGGGGGGGGGAAAGAAAAAAACATGTCTCAGCACCTGAGCAAAGCTTGAGTGTTTAAGGAACAAACGCTGAGGAAGAATCAGGAGCACCAAATGTTCCAGATGCCGGAAGAGCCTATTAGCCCAGCGCAGTGACACCTTCCCAGAGGAAGTCTGCCACATTCAAGGCACCAATACACCAGTATCACCAAGTACTCCCTTTTTCTTTAAAGGTCAGACTCTCCACTGCTGTACTACTCTTTAAATATCCATCCTCTGCTGGCCAGACAGCCAACCTCCATTACCAGAGAGGCTAGTATCCCCTCCCTGTCTCCTCTCATGTGTTAGACCAAGAGGGCCACACCTACTCGCTGTGACTTCTGGGACCCCTGAAAAATATTCCCTCTCCCAAATCAATCTTCCCAATGTTATTTTTAAAATATTTATTTCATATCAACTATAAGTAATTCAAAAATACAGAAAAGTAGAAATAAGGAACTAAAAACACTCCCAAGTCCCAGATTCCACAGATATCCATGGGTTTTCTGTCTTTTCTATATGCATATGATTTTTAGAGTTGACATATAGTAGCAATTGGAATCTTCTTTATTTCCTCTAACATTTCATTATAAGCATTTTCCCAGGCTGTTAAAAGGACTTTCTGAATTTTTTATAGCTGTGTAATATTTCTATGTATTAATGGTTCCTCAGTGGTTTCTCCCTTGTTGGGTATTTATATGGTTTCCAGAGTTTGATTGTATAAATAAAGCTTTTTGAACATCTTTCAATAAGTATTTATTGAAAAACCACTGTTTTTAGCCCTGTGCTGGATATAGTGGACTATACGGATTTCTTTAATGGTGGCTGCATTTAAGCATCTTTACCTTCAGATATGAGCTTCTACTAACATGTAAAATTACTTCTGTAACATATAACATTAAGTCCAATGTATTAGACTCTTTCCTAAAAAAAAAGATTTTGGTAGTAGGGAAAGATGGAGAGAACAAGCCTGAGGGGAAAAAGGAAAAAAGTGAAGGCTGGGATAACCCAAAATAAAATTTTCCTCATTCTAATTTTACCAAGAGTGAGAGACACACCCTTCTCAGCAAACCTCCCTTCTTATAGCCCATGTCAGTAGAATGAAAAGATTCCTCACTATTTTTTCTCCCCAAATGTCCCTATTTTTAGCTTTTAAACGTAGGCAGGTGTAGAAATTCTATCTGACTTCAGCATGATTTTCTTTTTTTTTTTCCCCCCTCTCTCTCTCCAGCCCCTCCCTGCCCTGTGTGGCTGTTGATCTCTGTTGTAATGACTCATTCTAGAATTCTACCCCATAGTCCACACTGCATATGTCTCTACTGTGTTCTTTTAATAGGATCCATCACTTGTCTCCAGTTCGTCCTCTTTCCACCCATCAGTGCCTACCTCTGTGAGCTCTGCGTGTCAGTCCCTCCCTGAACCTCACTTTGAAATGGGACAAAATTGTGGACCTCCCCTGACGTCTTTTCCCAGAGGGAGTCCCAGGTGTCCCAGACTGTCAGACATGCAGTAATGAGCATCCATCGTGTGCACTTCCAGCAGGGGAAGCCGAGGAAGGAGCCACTGTGGACTGTGATTTAAAGAGCCACTTCCATGGTAAAGCAGAAAATGGGCTACAGTGGCAGGCCAATAAGGGGTGACAGGTCCTAATCTAAGTAGTGTGGTGGGAAAGAAAGCCCAACATGAGCGCAGATTCGAGAAACATTTCTAAGGCAAAAACAGCAGAACTAAAGAACTTCCTGGAGGTTGGGCTCTGAGGCAGAGGAAGATGTCAAAGTTCTTTCATTCATTCAACAAATACTAAGTATCAGCTAAGTGCCTGCATTGCTGTAGACATGGGATAGAGCAGTGGGCAAACAGAATATTCACCTCCGTTCTTCCATTCTTATGGGAAAGATAGAAACAGATGGATAAACAGCTAGTATGCTTGTGATGATGTGTGCTAAAGGGAAGACACAAGCTGAGGTCAGAGAGAGAGAGAACTGAAATAAATAAGATGACGATTTAGAAGTTCCCTGGATTTGACTCTTGGAAAGTCATCAGCAGTCTCTGAGAGAGCCCCATGGAATTGTGGGAAGGAGGCCGTGACTGTCCCGGGAACGAAAGGGTGGCTTGTCCAGGAAGGAGAAGCAGGGAGTGTAGACACTGCATCTGAGGAGTGGTGTGATAATGGGACAAGGACAGGAAGGCACGCTTGTAGGGGAAGGAGGCTTGAAAGGAGATTTTCTTTTCTTCTCTTTCAGTATGAGGATTTTCGTGTTAGGTGATAAATTACATTACATGCATTGCTAATCCCCTCTCACTACCACCACAACTTTGGGGTTTAAATTAGACTATTTGAAAGATGAAGTAGGTCTACAGCAAAGTGCTCCCCCTATGTTCTTCCCCATGTAGGGTTTCTTCCCTATTGGTGCTGAGAAGGAGACCCCAAGCGTGATCGCAGGGCCCACAGATATCCCAGGAGCTGTATTTCTCATTTGGCACAGGCAAAATGCATTCTGGGAAAAAAAAATTCTGCCCAAAAATCACTTGATCATACATGCAAGAGCATACTTAGGGGCTCTCCAGTCTATTCCATTGGTCTATAGTGTGTCTTTATGCCAATACCACACTGTTTTGATTATCATAGCTTTGCAGTAAGTTTTTAAATCAGGAAATGTGAGACCACCAACTTTATTCTTCTTTTTCAAGATTATTTTAGCTGCTCAGGATCCCTTGAGGATCCATATGAATTTTAGGAATGACTTTTCCTATTTCTACAATAAGAAGGTCATTGGTATTTGGGTAGAAACTGGGGGTGCTGTTTTCTAATATGCCCAGAGTTGTTCTTTGGGCTAGAGTTGGAGCCAAGCAGACATCTTGGAGGTAAATATGCTTTAGGCATCTTGCTCTGCAGCTGTGGGACACTGAGTCGCAAGGAACCATCTATTACAGAGTGCCCATTTGGGTGAGCAGTTCTTTTCAGTGGAGACAGAGAGAGATGAAGCAGAATCCAATCACAAGAACCAGGCTGGGGAATGTGTGGTCAGCTTAGAGGACTTACAGTGAGCTAGAAAAGGCAAGACGGGTTTAAATGGTTTATTGGCTCCAAACTGAACTCCCTTTTGTGGATTTAAAAGAAAAAGAAAAATCTCCTAAACAGGTGATTTAGCAGATTGGAGAAAGGAGCCAAGATCTCTATGCCAGGATCTTCTAAATCAGAGTATGACTGAGCTGATGTTGGAGACCTAATAACTTCCTTTCTCCCTCTTACACAACCCACATACCCCAGTGGCGATGAAGTGAAGGGAGTGAGCGCTCAGGTCCTGCAGTTGGACATTCCAAGTTCAAATCCTAGCTTCTTCACCTATAGATAGACTCTGTGGATTTGGGCAAATTATTTCACACCTGTAACCCTTGTTTTTCTTGTTCGTAAAATGGGACTAGAGCAGCATCTGTCTTTCAGACTTCTTGTGAACATTAATTACAATAACGTACATAGAGGGCTTAGTGCAGGCCTGACACTCTTTCATTCAACAGGTATATTGAGCACTGATCACATGTATTGTGTTAGCAGTAGGGGATTAAAGAAAAGGTGAACAGAACAACTTTGCTTACAAGGCTTATCAAGAAGACAATTAACCAGAGAGACGAAAACCATTCTGAACTGTAATTAGAATCATGAAAGAAATAAACAGGATTCTTTGGTAAAGAATGACAGCAGAGATCTACTGTAGATGAAGGAAGGCTTCCCTAAGGACAGGTGACAGGTAAGTTGTCACCTAAAGCATGAGAAGTACCCAGGGCACGGAAAGAACAGGTGGAGGTGCATTCCAGGAATGTGCAAAGACCCTGAGGTCAGGAAAAATGGCTACTTCTAGCAACTAATAGCATGTGAGTGGCTGGGACAGAAAGAGCAAAGAGAGGAGGGACAGAAGAGAAGAGGCACACATGAGCCCCTCTGAAGGCTAAAGTAAGGAGTTTGTATTTTATTTTAAGTTCAAAGAAAGCCCCTGGAGGACTTTCAGCAGCAGAGTGACACAAGTTGTTTTACATGTTTTAGTAACATGTAAAACATGTTACATGTTTTAATAACCACTCCGACTGCTGTGTGGAGAATGGCTGATAGGGAGACAGGGATGGGTGCGGGGAGCTCAGAAACCACTGTGGAAGTCCAGGGGAGAGATGATGGAGGCAGGGAAGAGGCAGGGGTGGGAGATGGAGAAGAGTGGAGATGAAATTGGCCAAACATGCTGACGGATGTGAGGAGCGGAGAGAAGTCAAGATGCTGACCATGCGGGGAGAACTTGTCTGGAGACGAGGGGAATCAAGAGTTGGATTTTGGACAAGTAACATCCACCTGGGAGACACCTGCGTGGAGACATCAAGTCGGTGCTCAGGTGTCACTATGGAAGTCAGAAGAGAGAGATCTTAGCAAGACATCTAAATTCTGGAGCCATCTACACTCATGTCATCTAAAACCATGTGAAAGGAATGACATCGCCTAGCCAAAAAAAAAAAAAAATGTGGGGCAAGAAGAGAGGGAGTTTCAGGAGTTTGGGTGCAGAAAGCAAAACAAGCAAATGGACTGAGAGGAGGCACGAGGGTTAGGAGAGAGCCGAGCCTCAGGACCCAGACAGGAGAGACTTGTCAAAAGGCAGGACGTGTCACTGACAAGTGCTGCTAAGAAGCTAAGTGACATGAGGACGGAGAAGGGTGTCCACCAGCTCTGGGCACAGGAGGGTCATTAGCAGCACTGACGAGAACAGATTCATATGCAGGGCTCCGAGTGAGTGGCTAGTGAATGTTGGCTCTAACAATAGTAAGAGACTCTCTACTCATTCCTTCTTTGAGCTTCTGTGATAATAGAAAGACATTTGGGGACTGTTCAGGGCACAGAAGTGCAGCACTCAGTGATTAGCTACTCACAAGGAGAAACTGGTCTTATTTTAAGGTGTGAGCTAGAACAGCATTGCGCTTCCTGAGTGACTGCCTGGGTAGCTGTAGCCAACTAGGCCTCCAGAAGATTCCATAGCATCCATGCTTGCGGGAGAGGGAAGAAACATTTTCCTTCTCCCCCTACTACCTTCACTTCTCCGGTTTAATTCTGCTCCTCTCCCCACCCCACACACACCTCTGTGTGTTCTGCGGTAGTACTGCTTCCCTTGGTCACACCCCCAAACTGCCATCAGGGACCAACCCCAGCACCAAGGAATAGAGCCTACTGGGCAGAGCTGACACTAAATGTAGGTCCCTCCAGGCTCACGTGTACATTGGAGCCAGAGGGGCCCATCCGTGGAGCCTGTGCCCACTGGTGGCGCCTTCTCTCCTAAGCGCAAGCACCCTGCAAAGTGAGAGACAACAGAGGAAAAGGGAGAAACAGACGGCGAGCATTCGTTGCAGAAGGCAAAGGCATTCTCTGCATTACCATCACGGCTACCTCCACTTCTTGGCCAGAAGACCCAAGGTGTCTCCCTCCTTGACACAGGCGCTGCATTACACCTCTCTTGGTCCACCCCGAGGAAACACGGTCCCCAGGAGGGTGGTGCTAATGGCGTCACACTAGTCACAGGATCCCAAAGAGCTGAGCTTGAAGTCGGCATGGGTCTAAATGACGCCTGCATATACCTTGCAAAGGCTGGCAGCCGTGTTTATCCTTGGGTGCCTGAGGGCCTGAGAACTCCTGGGAGCTTCAAGGAGATGCAACACTCATTCCAGCCACTCTCTTTGAAAGAGAAATTTTTTGTTGCATCCGCAAGAACCATGGAGTAAGCCAGACACGTTCCAGGATGCCAGCCCCCACCGCCCCCCAAACCACCGTCTATCCCTGCATCAGAAAGGAAGATTCCACTCTGGGCCTCTCTGAGCAGAAGAGAAATGTGACAAACACCAGACCTCTGGTCAGAGCTGCCCCTCCCCCATGCCCTCACCCCACCACGTCACTCCAGAGGTTTGTCGAAAGAATGGGATCAATAAACAAACCAAGGAAGGACCCGAGGCTCACTCTTTCTGGGACTTCGGTCCAAGATCTCTTGCCAGCTCTGTGGCTACAGATCGGCCTCCATCATATCTCCTGTGGGCCGTAGCCCAGCCTCTGACTGATCTTCCTGCCTTCGCTCACCCCCTTCAGATCCACCTTCCACAACCGCTAGAGTCACGTTCCTAAAAAGAATATTTGTAAAAAGCTGAAAGTGTCACTTCTCCACAGAAAAGCCTTTTTAATGGCTCCCTGTTTTCCTCAATGAAGTCCAGGCCCCATCAGGGACCCTCCCCGGTCTCCCCTGCGGCCTCTTGCTTTGACCCCTTGAGGACCTGAGAAACCACACACACCAGCCTGCTGGGCTCCTGCTGGCTGCCTGGCTGACTCTTGTTCATCCTTTAAGACTTGCTCATAAGGTCATCTCTTCTCTGACCTTCCCACCTCTTGTTCCTCATTTCCCCTGGGCCAGTGCTCTTCCCAGATGCTTCCAGAATCCCTTGGGCCCACCTCCATCATTGCTACTGACATGCTACATTACAGCCTAATTACCTATTTCTGAATCCATTCCCTCACTAGCCCGTGACAGCCTTTAGGACACAGTCTTCCATTAATTTCTGTATCACCAGTACCTAGCTTGTCGCCTGGCACCTAACAGGTGTTCAGTGCTTATGGTGAGATTCATGAATAAACATCTGTACAACTTCTTTCTGGACCACTTGTCTTGAATGTGGTAAAAGCTACCTTTTCACCGTGTGAGAGTTACTCAGAGAAAAAAGTCTACAGTGGAGACAACTGTAGGCCTAACGAGTCAAGTCAAATTTCATCTTAAGATGAAATTTGGTCTCAAGATCTCAGGCCACCCTTTGAAACTAATTTTTCTGGTTCTGATCCTTCTATCCTTCTATCCTTAATTAATTGAGGAGATTCTATGTTCCCATCAGTTCCATCCGGGTCCTGTCTGTACAAGCTCAGACACCCTGGCACCCAGCCCCACTCTGTGGTCGCTTCCCTCTTTACCTCAGTGCTTCCTCCAGGCTCTGGCCCAGCAGACTCCTGCAGAAGAGGTCTGTCCTGGTCCCTGTCTGCGTGGCTCCCTCCTCTCTTCCCCTGCGGCTGGCCTTCTCTCCCTCCTTTCTAAAGCTTGTTCCTTCTGCCTTTGCCTATGATGAAATGGGTGGGGATGGGGACAAAATTCCATATCCCTGATTTTCCATCTTCCTGTTTGCTAGATATTCAGGTTGGCTTTTCCCTCTGTGATTTCTAAACAAGGGAGTGAGGATGTTACTGCTCTTAGGGAAAATGCCATGTGCCATGTCCTTGGGTCATCATACAGCCTCCAGCGGATCAGATGGCAACATTTTTACTCACTTTGTCCACTAAAGTACTGAGAACAAAATAGTTTCTGCGTTCAGTTCACCTTACAGCAGCACAAGGACTGCAGAGCAGGAAACAGGGCTTCCTGACTCCTCAGCTTCTGGCTCTGCCTTCCTTCTTGCTCCCGTCACCCACATTCCAAGGGCAGCAATGTTCCTCCCTGACGTGATCCTCTGAACAGGGCTCGGGACTCCAGAAGAGCTTTGGATGATTTGGTCAGTGGGGCCACTGTTACCTCTGCTCAGGATGCTATAAATTATCCCACTCAATCCGGGGTCACTTGGGCTACCAGCAGGCTGATTTGCGGTCAGAATCCCAGAACTGTGTCCTCTCCTCCTCATCCAGCCTGTGTCCTTGTCTGTGTCTTAGAAAGCCTGGTGTGAGGAAATGTGCAGAACAAAAGAATGTTCATATTGCAAAATGATGGCTAATAGATTGCTTAAGTCAGACACTTTCCAGGTATGTCTAATTATTTCATGTATGCGCTTATTTATTCAAGCACCCTCCATATTCCATTCTATATTCTTCTCCGTGACACAATCAGGTGATAAACAAGGTACCGGCTCCTTCCTCACAAGTAAAGGAAGAAGGCGAAAGACTAAGGAGATAAACATTGTTACACGCATTCTGGGCTAACCTCGTTGCTCACACACTTCTAAAACTCACATGACTCTCTGAGGTGGTGGACAAAGTTCTAGAATTTGTCCAAAGGCCTGAGCCCTTGAACAAAACTAGTCACATGCATATCCTTACCTTCAGGGTGCCAGAGAGGTGGAAATCTCCTACACCTGTACAAGAATCAAATACTTAATGAGCATCTCGATGAACATCCACAGGTTCCAAAGCTGAGTTCTTTTTCACTACGCTCTCCTCGAAACCAGCCTGGAAGATTTACTACTTTCGAAGGGGCTAGGGGCAGGGAAACATAAATCTAGAGAGGTAGAAGCCACAACCAATGGAAGATCAAAATCAGGAATGAAGATAAGTTATCCTTGAAATATACATGAACATCAGTGAGGCATGGGATCCTTTTGACACAATTCAGATACACCTACCAAATTTACAAGCACTCGTAGAATACACACAAGAAACGAAGCACTGCTATCATGAGATCTTTTAGGGTTTTAATAACTAGGACTTGGTTCAAAGTCCTGCTATGTAATAGCCTATTTCTGGCTAAAATTTGTATTACGACAAGGTTTCCGAATATAAGGAAAGAGCCTGCCACCTCTCCTTAGTCCTTCGTTTCCCATACACATTAGCTGTAGATGAGAGCACAGGAAACTGGGGTTGATTTCCACTTATTTCTGAAATAATATCCTAGCAATTAGCTATAAATTGAAAAGTGATAAATATGCATAAGAAAGCCAAGCTTCGGAGGAGTGCGCAGCCCCCCACACAGAGCGAGATCAGCAGAGCTGTACAATTATGGAAATCTTTATAAAAATCTGGGACTCAAGATAAAACCTCAACCTTTCCTAGACATAAATGTTGATTCATAGGTGGTCCAAATGAGATCATTATGCACTACATTAGGCAACATCACATACTGTTTGTCTAATAGCATCATGCTTAGTCACGGAGGAAATCAGATCCCAAATATCAGAGAAGAGCCCTCCTAGGCCCTCATCATTTTGAAACACACACACACACGCACGCACACACACATGCACACGCAAATGTACGCCCTTCTGCTCTTAAATTAGTGAGAAATTTTTGCATTCTGAAATGGCTTGTGAGTTTAAATCCCAAGATTGCAAAATGATGCAATTATATGGTAATATGGCCTACCACCTGGGTAAACATGGCTCAGCTGCCATCACCAATGGACTTGAAGGGACTGGATTGTTTTCCAGGGCCAGCTTCTCTAAGATACACCAGCATAAAGGGACTTGTTTGGTTTTTAAAGGAATGTCGCCCATTCATTTGCTTGTACCTGGTGTGGGTTGTCTAGCTAGTAATGAATGCTTTTCTGAGCCGCCATCTACTGTAGTCATTTCACATGTGCTTTCTCATATGCACTTATTTTAATATTATTTTACAGCTCAGAGCATTAAAAAGACAAACAGACTGATAGAAATATACATATATGTTCTATATTCCAAGCACAAGTGCTAAAGATCTTTCAATCTTTAATTATTTTTTAATCTTTTAATCTTCTAAAATAATCACCGTGTTTAGATCTGGGGACTTGCTGTTATCTTCCATTTGTGCAAACAACCAGAATGAATGCAACCGCCATGCAGTATCAACTTGACATTCAGCGAATATTAATTGAGCACTTAATATGTGCCAGGCGCTGAGCTAGGTTAGGCGCACATATGCTATGAACAACTGTTTGGACTTATGCAAACTTGGTTTATTCTAGGTAAGATGTTTGTTTACCATGTTAGTAATTTGTTAAAAATTTATTTACTTAAAATAAACTAAGGAGGGCACCTCTAAATGAGACTATTCTGTGTTTTTTATGCACATAAATGTCAGATATAGTAAATGAGATTTGAATTTATTTAGAGCATGCTAAGGAAGAAAGCAAGTTCATTATTTTTACTCATTTTTTAAAATGAGAACCTGTGTCTACACTAATCTTCCTGATATAATTCTTCTTTTCACTGTCACTTCCCTATGTAAACATGATACAGGGGTGTTGCCTGGGGCTCCAAGCCTCAACACCCCTTCCTGGACTTCTAGCCCAGCCTCCCCCTATCTTACTGAGTTAATTTCTCACTGTTTTCTGGCATGAATTCTCTAGTAAGGTCAAATTGTTTCCCTTCTGCTCCCTCTACGCTTAGCCTGCTAATTCATTCAGCCACTCAGAAAACATTTACTGAAGGCTTGAGTTACATGCCAGGCTCTGTGATGGGGCCTGGACATGAAAAGGAGGCAGTTTTTGTTTTTAAGAAGTTCACAGTCTGTGGAGCACGGATGGAGAGACAGACCCACAATCAAATAACCACAAATCACACGCAGTGTAGTTGGGGGCCCTGAGGAGGAAATAACTGTGTGTCTGTGTGTTGGGGTGTATGTGTGTGTGTGTGTGTGTGTGTGTGTGTAGGACAGAGGGTGAGGGAGAGGTCAAGGACAGCTTCATGGGGGGCAGACTGGTGGAGCTGACCACTGGATATCTGCCAAGCGAGCACGAGGGGAGAGGGTGTATTTGGGCAGAGGGAACATTCTGTTCACAAGAACATGCCACGAGCTTGGGATGCTGCTCACGCCATGCTCTTCCTTCTTGTCTGGGCCATTAAACTTCACTTAGTCGTCATTCCTGGACCAGCCCACGCATTCCTAAGACGGGGAGGAAGCCTGGAGATTGTTCGGCCCAAGTTCCTCATTTCACAGAGATGAAATCTGAGGCAAAAGTGTGACGTCGTGGATCATGTTTTGACGCGTGGTCCAGCCTCACCAAATGTGTTTGTTTGTTCAACACATGCATTTTGGGTATTGACTGTGTGTAAGGCACTGTAAGGTACATGAAGACATATTGAACCTCGGTTTCTTCTTCTCCACCAGAATTTATTTCTCATTAGAAATATGTGGGCTGGAGGTTCAGAACATTTTAGTGTCAGACAGACCTGAGTTTGAAGCCTGATCCTGTGACATTCCTGCTGGTGACCTTGGACTAGTTACCCTCAATGAAACTAAACTTTCTCTTATATGAACGAGGATAATAATACAACCTTCTTCATAGGTTTGTTATGAGAATTTGGTGATAACATTTGCAGAGCACTTAGCACTTCATAAATCTTAGTGATTAGTAGTATAGCCTTAACATAAGAAAATTAAGTGATGGTACAGAGTAGATACTCAATTAAAAAAAGAGCTGTATGATTAATTAATTAAAGTTTCAATTCCAAGGTCTTTACCTGATCAAAAATTAACATATAGTTCCTTGAGAATCTGGGTCCCTCAAAGCTTTGTGTCAGGCCAAATTAAAATGGAGATTTTTTCCCCCCAAGGTCCAGTAACCTCTTGCAGTATAATAAATCCTAATTACTCCATTAGTATCATGAAATCTTTAATACTGGTACGTCTGAACACCATCCTAAAAATCAGCTGTTCTGTAGGAAAAGAGCTCCTTCCTGGTTTTATGGGTGACACCTATGTGGCCATCTACACTCTGCTTTACCCCATCTGGACCCCATGGGGAATGGTGAAATCACCTCCTGCTATCTGAAACATTGTCAGGAAAAAGAGAGAGGCACTCTAGAAGGAAGGACAAGAATTAAGGAGAAAAGATGCATGGAGATAAGTCGTGACTGTATGTAAGATGAAACTTCTGGATGGAAGGGACTGCCTTTCTAAGTAGTTGAGGTGGGGAGGGGTGTCTCATGACTGTATGGATTCCAGAAGAGGTAAGACCAACTGTCATCATTTTGTGGGAGAGACAGTTGAAGTGGCTGGAAAGTAGAATCAGCAGTGCTTGGTTTCCTTTCAATAATAAGCTTCTATCATTTTATTAAGCCATTCAACCAAATATTGATTGATTATCTATTATGTAGTAAGTCCCCATTGAGCGTGCTAGATAGACAGTGTCTCTGTCCTCATGGAAATGACATGCTGGTGAACTGCTACGAATCCCTCAGTGAGGGGACAGTGAGGCATCAGGCAAGGGAGCTGACCCTCTCCTTTAGGTGTAGGAATACAAGATGCCTGGTTACAAGAAGATCGATCTTCTTCCTAGGGAAATCAGGCAAGAGGAGGAACGCGGAGTGCCAGACATGGGAAAAATCACGAACAACTGTAACGCTGGGGCTAAAACCTTCCCTAACCACCGCAGTAATGCTCCAATCATCACAATCCTGCCAGGTAAAGTAACAGCCACAACTTCCATATCTGCTTATTTTTTATTTCATGGGCCGCACCGTCTAGCCCTAACCTTTGACTCTGTCACCACCCCTGGTTCGAGTTTGGGTTTGAACAGCTGCCCAGCCCATCAGGGCTTTGGGCGTTGCAGCAGTAACTCATGCAAAGACATTTAAGAGCTCACAAGTCCTCAACAGACTAAAAGCAGAAAGAAATGAGATTCCATAGCAACAGCATGTCACTCTAAATCATCACTGCTGTTTTACGAACAAAGTGAGGATTGAAATAGAAAATATAGCAGGGAGCGGGACCAGTTCAGCAGATACGATCAACTATTTTCTGGGAATTAGATCACTTTGGCTAGAGACACAATATGCTCATTTTTATTAGCTAAGCTGTTGAATGCTAAAGCTAGAAAAACTTGTCATTATTTGTAACTTTCTCTCTCACCTGGGGCGGGGGGAAGGAAGGAGGGATTTATTCCCTTCCCTTGTTCTTTGCATCCAGATACCAGGGCTGATGGAGACAGCCAGAATGAATTCAGAAGAGGGAAACTGAATACTGCAATTGAAAACCTTTACTGATTTGATTAAGGTTTCCCTTTACGATAAGTATCCCAGCCGCCAAAAAGTAGCTAGTAAACATTTGGGAGACTGAGCGGGAGACTTACATCATTGTGGGATTTGCTAATCATCCATTTCTGTTTAAAAAATGAAAATGGACCCCAAACGAGCTCTCCTAGATGTGAAAAAGCTTGCAGTAAGCTACATTGGCTCAGTAAGGGCTCTGACCACAAACACAGCTTAGAGTAAATAGGATCTGAGGTCCCCGAAACAACCTTCCAACATAAGCAGCAAAGGGAAGCCTCTTGGAAACTACTTGATAAACTGTTTAATAACTGCTTATCTTAGAGTTAGCTCAAGACTGCTAATGTTGGAAGCGATACAGCCTCAGAGGAGAGCAGGCATTTCCTGCAGTGTAGCTGGACATGAAGTGGGTTTCTTTTAGTCATTTGTTTAGACAGGACAAGGAGAAGTGGGAATCCATTCTTAGGTATAGAAAGGAAGAGGATTCATGTGTGCTCATATATTCAAGAAAGGTAAAAAACCCAAGACTCCGATTTTAAAATTCAGACAAACTCTTTTTTCCCCCTGTCCTGACAATAGACAGCTGTGTCCTTACATGTGTTTCTCTTAGAGCAGTTTTGTTCTAGAGACTGTGAAAAAATAATAAACAAACATTCGTTCTGCTAATGTTTTCACCATAGGTGACTGCAGGATGGCTGCACCGTCCAACAGAGATCTTTCGAGCCTACAAGCAAACTTTCGTGAAAGGTCCCTCTGGGTTTGATCCCCTTAGCCTCGTCACCATTCCCTAAGGATTCCTCCATCTCGCCTGGGTCCCTCTTGTCAGGATTTATCAGAGTAACAGGTATTTACCTGCTGCCACTGTTTTTGTAACTAATTCTATTTGACTTGACATCTTGATGTCATTGTTGCCATCTTACATCATTTTGCCATCTTACAAGCAGACTGGATTTTCAACAACAAACATTCATTGAGTCCTAATACCTGGGGGTGTAAAATGGATGTTCTTTAAATTATTTACCATCTTTACACCATGGAGAAAAGGTGCAATTAATCTTCTTTACACACCATATGTACTATCTCATTTAATTTTCACAATAGCACTATGAGGTCAACTTTACTAATACTGCCTTTAGTTTGCCGATTAAGAAACAGACAAACCTGATGTTCACAGAAATAACCCACCCTCGGGTTTCTTCTTCACAGAGCAAAGTAGCCTTTAAAAATATAAATTGGAATGCTTTCATCTAAGATGCAGTAACATGGACCAGATTTGCTTCCCCATTGGAAACTATTAAAAACTGGACAAAATTCAGGAAACGATTATTTTTAAGACATTGGACATCAAGCAGCTAAGGACAGTGATCCCTGTGTGATAGGGAACAAAAGAAAGGAGCCCTCCAATACCCCAGCTTGCTCCCTATTGTCTCCTATGTCAAGGACTCCCTGAATTGAGGAGACACAGCAAGAAGTCCAGGGAGGCCAAAGCAGCTAAGGTTCTTAGAACAAATTATGGGAGAAGAGAGAGTGCATGGCAGACAACTCTGGTCATCCGTAGAGAGTTCCATCATGTCTTCAGCCAAGCACTAATCAGTTCATACATGTGAGGAAATTGTCCGAGACTGGGAAAAGCACCACCAAAGCAGTCATAATGAGGGAACAATCACCAGAGATCACACAGGAGCATGAATCGTCTCTTTTCCCACTAGCCAGAGTGGGGAACCTCACAATTATTGGGGCATCAAGCGGGGTTTGAGTAGCATACTCAAAAGCATTTTGCCTCAGAAGCGGAGCACAATTTGTCCTAGACAAAATGCTACTCTGGCCTCACTTAAGGAAGCTTAAAAGCGAGAAACAA
Organism: Martes martes; assembly: GCF_963455335.1. Lineage (NCBI taxonomy): Eukaryota > Metazoa > Chordata > Mammalia > Carnivora > Mustelidae > Martes > Martes martes. The sequence continues at coordinate 106,487,039 of NC_137898.1, forward strand.
AAGGATCAAGATGTTTCCAGTGTATCTCAGAACAAAGCTTAAGGATAGCTGCGGGAATATAAAAATATCTTGCATCCAACAAAATAAAATTCACAACTACCTTCCAATTAAAAAGTAATAAGCATGCTGAAAAGGAAGAATATACGATGTCCTGATAAGAAGAAAATCACGATCGTATCAGCAGAGAAGTACTTCTGTTCAAGTAGTCTTCCCTCCAAAATTATTCTTTATTATTGGACCTTATTTATGTCAGTCATAGCACTTAGCAGAAGTTGTAATTACACATTGCTTATTTGTTTGCATTTTTATGATCTGTCTCTCCACTAGGCTGTGAGCAGATCACGTCTTACCACACTGGCCACATCATTGACACAGTGATGTTCCACCACCTCTGTGTTCCCATGTACCCCTAATCCTAGCCTGATGATTCCCCCTCTAGTAATAGCTTTTCATACCAGCCACCTTCAGAAGGCACGCACAGTCTTGAGCAATTAAAAAAAAAAAGTCAACTTATATTCTGAATATTTTGTTTACAATCGGAGCACAAAGCGATAGCTTTGAAAGCCAAAGTTTTGGTTTGCAAGAGTTGCTCTTTGAGAGGCCAAAAAAAGTCTATTTCCTCTTTGTTTAAAGTGATGCAGGGTTTATACACAATACAATGTACAGATTTCAAGTTCTGAGAAATGTAGACACCTGGGTCACCTCCACTGCATTTAACAGAGAACATTTCTTTCACTCAGTAAAAGGTGTCCCTTTCTGGTCAAGAGTCTTTCTACTCTTTCCAAACATAGACAATCACTGTTCTGACTTTGGTCTGTTCTAGAACTTGATATACATGGAATTACAGTTGACCCTTAGACAATGTGGGGGTTAGGGCTGCTGACCTGCTGTGCAGTCAAAAATCTGCATGTAACTTTTGACTCCCTAAACGCTTCACTACTAACAGCCTGATAACCAGAAGCCTTACAGATAACATGAACAGTGGATTAACATGTATCTTGTGTATGTATTATAGACTGTACTCTTATAATAAAGGAAACCAGAGAAAAAGGAGCTGTTATAAGAAAATCATAAGGAAGAAAAGGTACATTTACAATACTGTGCTGAATTCCTTGAAAGCAGCATTCCATTGCATGGATATATCACAGTTTATTTATCCCTTCCTCTGTTGCTGGATATTCTAACTTTCCTATTTTTAGCTATTATGAATAAAGCTCTTATGAACATTATTGTACAAGGGTTTTTGTGTATATATATTTTCTTTCTCTCAGGTTAACACCTGTCAGTTGATGGGTCATAGGGTAGAAGTATGCTTAATTTTATAAGAAATTGCAAAATTCAAACAGTCAGCAGAACTAAAAGGCAACCTACAGAATGGGAGAAGATATTTGCAAATGATTGATCAGATAAAGGGCTAGTATCCCAAATCTATAAAGAACTTATCAAACTCAACACCCAAAAAACAATCCAGTCAAGAAAGGGGCAGAAGATATGAATAGACATTTCTCCAAAGATGACATTCAAATGGCCAACAGACACATGAAAAAATGCTCCGTATCACTCAGCATCAGGGAAATACAAATCAAAACGACAATGAGAAAAACCTTATACCAGTCAGAATGGCTAAAATTAACAACTTAGGAAACAACAGATGTTGGCAAGGATGCAGAGAAAGGGGAACCCTCCTACACTGTTGGTGGGAAGGTAAACTGGTGCAGCCATTCTGGAAAACAGTATGGAGGTTCCTCAAAAAGTTAAAAACAGAGCTACCCTACAACCTAGCAATTGCACTACTAGGTATTTACTCGAAGGATACAAACATAGTGATTCAAAGAGGTCCAATGCTTATAATAGCACTATCAACAATAGTCAAAATATGGAAAGAGCCCAGATGTCCATCAACAGATGAATGGATAAAGAAAATGTGATACACACTCACACACACACACACACACACACACACACACTCACACACAGAGGAATATTACTCGGCCATCAAAAATAATGAAATTTTTCCGTTTGCAATGATGTGGATGGAACTAGAGGGTATTATGTTAAGTGAAACAAGTCAGTCGGAGAAAGACAATACCATATGATTTCACTCATTTGTAGAATTTAGGAAACAAATCAGATCAACATAGGGGAAAAGAAGAAAAAATAAAATAAGATAAAAACAGGGAGGCAAACAATAAGAGACTCTTAACTACAGGAAACTGTGAGTTGCTGGAAGGGAGGTGCATGGGGGGATAGGGAAACTGGGTGATGGGCATTAAGGAGGGCACTTGATGGAATGTGCACTGGGTGTTATATGCAACTGGTGAGTCACTAGATTCCACCTCTGAAACTAATAATAGGGTATATGTTAACTAAATTGAATTTAAATAAAAAATTAGAAAAAAAAATTGCAGGGCGCCTGGGAGGCTCAGTGGGTTAAGCCTCTGTATTCGGCTCAGGTCATGATCTAAGGATCCTGGGATCGAGTCCCTCATCGGGCTCTCTGCTCAGCAGGGAGCCTGCTTCCCCTCTCTCTCTCTCTCTGCCTGCCTCTCTGCCTACTTGTGATCTCTCTCCGTCAAATAAATAAATAAAATCTTAAAAAAAAAAAAAAAAAGAAATTGCGAAACTGTTTTCCAAAGAAGTTAAACCATTTCATCCTATCATCCCTGGATGACAGTTCCAAGTGCTCCACATCCTTCCCTGACTTTGGTATTATCCGTACTTTGGAGTCTAGCCTTTTTTATTTTTATTTTTATTTATTTGAGAAAGAGAGCATGCAAGCAGGGGGAGGGGCAGAAGGAGAGGGGGAGAAAGAGAATGTCAAGCAGATTCCCTACTGAGGGTAGAGCCCAAAACGGGGCCAGATCTCACAACCCTGAGATCATGACCTGAGCTGAAATCAAGTGTCAGACACTTAACTGACTGAGCCACCCAGGCGCCCCAGGATTCTAGCCATTTTAATGGATGAGAAATGATATCTCATGGGGATTTTAATCTGCATTTCTCTGACGACCAATGGTTTCAGCATCTTCTCATGTGCTTATTGGACATTCACAGAACCTTCTTGATGAAGTTACAATTCCAGGCGTTTGGTCATTTAAAGAAATTGGATTGTCTGGCTTTGCATTACTGAGCTATCGGCATTTCTCATAAATTTTGCAGTTAGACCTTGGTCAGATAGGCACATCATGAATACTTCACCCACTCTGTGGTTTGTCTTTTATCTTAACAATATCTTTTGAGAAGAGATTTTTTTTAGTTTGGACAAAGTTCAATTTATCAATTTATGAAAAGGGTCCTGACAGTCAAAAAGTTGAGTCCTGAAGAGAATAGCATGTAAAGCTTATGCCACAAACAATATTTCTGAAGGAATTCATGATGATTTAAGAGCTGGTTTTCCTTACTGCTCAAGAGGAGATTAAAAGTCTATTCTGGGTTGAAAAGAGGAAGCTTGGGGAATGGGAAAAGAAATCGAGAAAACAAGGGGGTCCTGCATCCCCTCTTCCCAGTAAGTGATCCATGGCTCAGTCAGGGTGTGGGGACCGCAGAGTAGAGGAGACCTGAGGGATTACCTAGGGAAACAGAAAGCCTAGCAGAAAGGCTCAGGGAAAGGCAGCAGTGGTGGGAGAGGGGGACAGGTGGAGAGCCCTGGGGAGGCCTTGGGAGGTACTATCACTCTCAGGGAAGATGGGGGAAACAGACAAAAAAGAGCTCTAGATGTCCCAGGGGAGAGAAGAGTGCTGAGAAAAGGTGAGCTAATTCAAAGTGGTCTGGATTTGGGATAAGGAGGACTCAAAGCAGTTATGCCCAGAGTCCGGAGACCTTCATGAAAGCACAGATCATAGGAGCAAAGGGCAGAACCTAAGGACAAGGGCAAAATAAGGCAAAGCTGAACCCAGTAAAGGCCTATGTGGACAATAGATCACTGTTGTGATCTGTTCCCAGGAATCCCCTGGGAACTTTAATTACTCCCCAAGGGAAGGGGAAAGGAGAGGAAGGAAAACTTGAACCAATTCCTCATCCCAAACAGACTTTTGTTTTAATCCAGAAGGAAGTGAGTTACACCTGGAATTGCAAGATTGTTTCCTGCTGTCAAAAGGATAGGAGCCTTTGAGAACCAAATTAAATTGAATTATAAAGAAACAAAGTTTCATACCTGCATGCCTGAGTTTTAGGAGTGAAATTACACCAGGGATAATTACAAGGTCTTCAGGGCAACAACTATTTCTGTGCTGTTCACCAACTTGTATTCCCGCGTAGAACTGTGCCAAGCACATAGCAGGTGGTCAAGCAGTAGCTTTGAGTGGATGAAAGAAAATGGCCCAACACTGATGGAGTGAGGTTCGTGTGACCTTAAATACCCCAATTTCCTGGCTCTTATGCTTCTTCCGTCCTCACACAGTGAAGTCGAGGACAAATCAGCCGTGTACTTGGAACATAGCGGCAATGGAAATAGACATTTTGTTTTCCCTTTGCTTACCAATTGGTAAGCCATTATTTCCCCAAACCTGCCTTTATAAATGGGGAGGGGGTATTTTATCTGCTAAATTCATCCCTGGATGCCATATCATATAAAAATGATTACTTCTGTATTATTCAATAGTCTTAACTCTTTACACAGTTTATGGCCACTGACGTGTCCTCCGGGAGCTTAAAAGATCTTAAAAACACACTTACAGTAAAAAACAACACTCATTTGGTTATTTATTTATTGCTGAGGGTTGTTTTTTTTTTTTTTTTCATAAGCAATGTCAGACATTCCATGTCTCCAGATGAATTTACAAGAGCCACAAAGGTCCTTTTTCTGATAAACTTAAGGAAAATGGTAGATATGAAGAAAATGTGTCCCACTTTGTAAGGGCTTATAAAGGATCCCAAGAACCGTCTGATGGCACTTTAGAGGAGAGAAATATGATGTGTAGTTCTTAAGAGAGCTGGCTTTGCAATCAGACTTCATCGGACACTGAGGCTCTGCCACTTACCAGCAATGGGAATTTGGGAAGTTAGGCAAAGTCTGAGCTTCAGGTAAGTCACCCCTGGGAAATTTAGACTAATTAAATGAGATAATATGGGCTCAGCTCAGAACCTAGCACATATTAACCACATGATTTATTTTAGCAACTTTATCATTATCATCTTTGTTTTTATTCACTGACATTCTGAAACTGGAACAAAGCTCTGATGTGCTTCTTTTCTTCATACTAGTGATGTCTGGGCACAAATATGTGAGATTGTTAAAGTCTTTCCTTGTGCCAGGTGTTAGGTTTTCAGAAATCAAAGTCACACAACCAGGCGCCTCTATAAACACGCATGAAAAAGATCAGAAGTAAAATCATTTCCAGGGGCACCATTTCTTTGATGGCAATCTAAATGACACCTTAGGGTTCTAAAAAGAAGTTTAGGTTTCTCCTGGGGAATGAGAAAACATACACAGAAAAACTTGGACTAAACTTGTTTCTTTTTGTAACTGCTATTTGCAATTCCCTAAGGACCTGCTCCATTGTAGCAGCAGGGGGTTCTACAGAACAAACGGGCTCCTGACTTCCTCCTTAATCTGGTGTGGGGCTGTGGGCTTTCAAAATCATTTTGAAAGGAGACCCAATCTTAGGCCAGAACTTGTTGGCTGTCTGGTGAACCTCCTGTAAATCTTCAAGCAAACAAAAGTTGATTTGAACCCGTTCAGAAAGCATTCTTCATTTGATCCCCCTAAAACCTAAGTTATTTCAATATAATTCAATCGAAGTGAGGCAACTGTCCCAGAAATCAGAAAAAGCCTACTTGTTTCATGTCGGCTTAGTTGTTCTTCTGCTAAAGAAATGAACCTAAGGCCATGGACACCACGTCCCGAGCCCACTCGGGAACTTTCCACAGGGCAGCTGGGGCAGCGGTGGCTCCCAGACAGCACTCTGGAGCAAAGACGGAGGCTTTGAACAAAGCAATAAAACAAAGGGTTGCAAGCAGGGGAGGGGGGCAGTGCTGACTTCTTTCTACGGTGGAACATGGAGGGACACGACCTCAAGAATAGCATCATGCCATTAAAATCAGGCTTCCGAAATACCCCGGGGAAGCTGCCATGATTGGACAAGGGAGGTGACCTTTAAGAAAATGACACGAATATCTCAATTAGCTGCTCTTCCTCTGCACAATTACTGCGAAACCCCTATTAGATCCAAGCTCACTGCATATGAGAAGCTGCTCCTGTGGTGGGTGGAAAATAGCCGAGGGGAATAGGACCACCCTCAGGTGAGCTTGAAGATTCTAAGCAACGGACAGCGAGTGCAAGGCCAGGAGCCAGGAAAGGGGAATGGCGTTAACATGTGGTGGGGAGTGTTGTGGCTGTCGTGGGAACAGAACAGCCCAGCTTCACAGATAGAAATGGGAGCAGTTAACAGGGCCAAGAGAGAGCGTCCGTAGCCCTGCAGACAAGCCTGGGACATGTGCCCCATTTTTAGGTCTTTCTGTGTGGCTCCTAAGCACATTGAGCCCGAGTCTGCTGTGTAGCTAGAGATTGGTGGAGGCTGTTGTTTTCCCAGATGTGGTTCCACTGAGTAACAGTGCTCAGGTCCAAAAGAAAATGTGTTCTAGAATGTTTATTAGGATAACATTTACAAGAGGAGCGAGGCGGAGGGGCCCATGGCTAAGGTGAGTATTTGCTGTGGATTAGCGCAGAGCACTCAGAAGCAGTGGCCCGGATGGACAGGGACGCCACGAGCTCCGGAAGCCAGGTGTACCGCTCAGTAGAAAAGGCAGGAAACAGAATGAGAACGCCTTTTATGTACACAGAAAACACAACTAGAAACATCACTATGTTCTTCCCAGGGGTATGTTAGAACCAATCTCAACCCCTCTGTGGGGAGGGGGAATGAGAGTGAGAGTTAGGGAAGGAGAGGAAAATAATCTGTGATACAAGGAGGGGAGAGTCTTGAGTAGTCTAGTTGTGACGACGTGCTACACACTTAACAGAAGGATGGACTCAGATGGGCGCCTAATAAAATTAGCCAAAGCAAGGAGTGAGACGGAGCCAGCCAGGGTGAGCGCTGGGCGGACCGCCCGGGGAAAGGGAGCAGCTGCAGAAAGGCCTCCGTGGGCAAAGGGGTGGCCAGAAGTACGAACAGTGTGACTGTCTCAGGACAGAGCGATGGGGAAAGGGGTGTGAGGTGAAGTCAGGGAGAGAGAGGAAGGTGCTTTGCCTCAGGGGGCCATGGCCAGGCACCCGGATTTTACTGAACTTGCAACGGGAGGCCATTGAAGTATTTTAGGCGAAGGGGTAGCATGCCTTCACTGACATTTTTAACAGATCATGGGGTCTGTCAAACAGGAGCGAGTGCAGGTAAAAAGATCCCCGTGGAAGAGGCACTGCAGTAGCCCCAGTGAGACAGGTTGGCGACCTGGACCAGGGCAGCCCCACACCCGGAGGGAAGTGTTCGGACACACTGCACACAAACACCCCACACTTCCTAGGGCTTCCACGGGGCACAGGCAAGAAGAGTCAAGTCTTTACATGGTTCACGTTCCTACTCTTCCCCAGGGAGTATAATCCAGTGTTTCTTCTCTGCTGGGTTTCTGCTGGAGAAACATGAATGCCCAGGATGCCATGGGCTTCCCCTGAGTCCCACCCACTATACCAGATGCCCCGAGCTCACAGGTGTTTGCCTCCTGGTTCCAGACTTTGCCCTGCATGGAGCTCACGCGGGCTTCCCTGAGGATGTGCATGGTCAGGATGCTTGCCAGCGGGGCTCTGAGGGCTCATGGCCTGGATGTGATTCCCAGCTCTGCCACTCATTCACCAGCTGCGTGACCCTGGAGAAGTGCCTGTGTGTCTCTGTGCCTCAATTTCCTCATCTGTAAGATACAGATAATGATAGTACCTATCTCATATTTAGTTAATATACATGAAGTCCTTGGACCAGCAGATACATGTTCTGTTAGAGTCTGCGGTCATTATTACTGTGATTATTGCTAGTGGAGGGGGCCAGTTGCTTTTCCCACTGATGTGTCTGATGCCTGCGGCTCTTCCAGCTGAATCCTCTCTGGTAAGTATGAGCAGGAACTGCTGTTGCCCGGCCTCCACTCTGCACTCCATCTACACTTTGAACAACCAACTTGCTAAAAACTGAGGTCATTTTTTGACAAACTCCAAGTCACCTGCAGAGCTCAATGCTTCCCAAGGAAACAAAAAGTCCTCATTGTAAACAAGGCGGAGAATTCTAAAACTTTCCTAAAGTTATACGGAATGTGTCATCTGCCACTTCTGAGTGTATTTTTATACTTCTCAGAAGAGAGCTCAAGGAAAGCAGGATTAATTCTAATGCAGAATGTGCATTCCACATCTCTGCTGCATGCCACACGGATCCATTTACACGGGCTCCCCATGGGCTCAGCCCACAGAGCCCACAGAGCACCCTACTGCACATTTGCCAGATATGCCAGTCATTTCTCACTGTTCTTTATCCCTCTCCCAGTATCTTCCACCCAAACTCAAGCTTCTTGGCTCGCCTCCCTGTGATTTTAGGCAATCTCATGAAAGCACTCACAATAGGTTTGAATGACCTGTAGAATTAACCTTGGCCTCTCTCACTTATTTTCATTTTAAAAGGACGTTTTTAATCTGAGTAGACCTCTAATTTGTTGATTTGAGAGTCAAAAAAACCATGCACTTTCCAAATGTGTCTGACATAGGGCCAGGCCAGACCTCTGGTACCATCTGGCATTCTAAGGAGTACCTCTGCCCTCCCTCCAGTCCAGGACGTGCGGAGGCCCCCACAGATTTCACGTCCACACGTGGCAGCCTCATATCCTCTCTGCCCGCCTACTTCTCTAGCGGATGTGATCTGCCAGGGCCTCACCTTAGTTCTACATGTACCCCTCGCTTTCTGCCCAGACTTCCCTGACTCTGGACACCTGTGGGTGCAGTCTGGGGTTAAGGTGCACTGATACCACAGGGGACAACCCATACCCAATAGAGGATGGATGGAGCCTGTGGGGAAAGGCTCTTCTGTCTTTCCTATTCCCCAGAATCCTGGTGGCACAGAGTCCCTGTGGCCCACAATGGTGATCTAACCCAAGAACTTACTCTTGAATCAGCCTCCCTTCCTCTCATGTGTTTCCCTCTCCTGGGTTCCCCATTCCTGTTTCCTTGGATGATTTATCAAAAGACACTCTCCACTTTCAGGGGAACACAGGCTAAACCAGTGCCCAAGACCAGTATGCCTTCACCTGGCCACTTACTTTTGTGCTGTTCGGGGGAGGATTGATATGTTTACAAATGACAATTTATAAAGCGGAAATCTGTCAGAGTATTTGCTAACAATTAAGATAAACCCAATTGTTTGAGATTCAATGCAATGGGTATTTATTGTAGTTTGCCTAGTGCCAGGTGCAGAGCTAGGCTCTGAGGAGACAATGGAGAGTGATCCCCCCCTGACGCTATGGCCCAGTGCATGTGGCCCCATCCCTCTGCCAAGGACTCCTCTCAGGGACACCTCGGTCTACCCTGGGGAGGAAAGCTAAGCAGATCTCCAGTGCGGGCCTCATGCTAGGGCTAAGAGCATGGATGCCAGAGGCAGGCTGCCTGAATTCACTTCCTAGCCATTACTTCTGAGCAGGGGAAATGACCTCATCTCATCAAGGCTCAGTTTCCCTCTATGAAATGTGGACACATTAGAGTCACGGTGGATGTGATGGTTGTGTTATGCTGCCTGACACGTGGCAGGTGTGCAGCCCACTCCAGCTTCACAGCAAGCTGCTGATTCGCACCCGATGTGTCAGTGCCATGAGGTTGCCGGCGGTCAAGGAGGGGAGTTGGTGGGGGGGAACATGAGGAGGCCACCATCCCTCTGCCCAGCCTGGGTCTAGTTTGAATATTAGGAGCATCAAAAGGACAACTCATCCAAGAAAAAGGTAACCACGACTACTCATTTGAACAGATGTTCAACTTTTGGCCACTTTTTTATTCAAGCAATTTATATCATGTTCTGTGCTCCTAAAGTATTGCATTATGTTTACACATTTAGATGACTTCTGTAGGATGACAAATGTGTTCTTAAATGTTGGAAATAATTTTAACTAAAAAATTTACATTCTCATACATTTTGTACCACACTTGGACTAGTTTTGTTTTAACAACACCTCCTTCTCTCTAATTATCCTAGTCAGTCAAAAGTTCCTTGTACCTTCCTTTTACAATGTGTGGCTAATTCTAGGGTGTCTCTGGGAAATCTTCTACCAGCCATTTTGTTAGAGATGATCGAGGAGAGAGGAGGAGCTCCTAAATGGAAGGATAAAAAGGGATGGGTGAGTAGTGGGGGAAAAAGAGATTTTGAGTGGATTCAAGCAGTAGAGCTGATACAAGCTAGTCTAATCCTACTGAGAAAGGAGATGTCTATCTGTGGGCTAGAGAAGCCATCTTGGACATGCCCTGTCCTTCCCCTTATCCTCCCAGACACTTCACCTGTCACTGGGTGCTTTGACATCGCCCCCTTCGCATCCAGCCTTCTGTTCTTCCCTGAAAGGTTTCACATTGCACCAGCAAAATCGGAGGGCAGATGATTTTCCTTTGCTCACTCCCATTTCTGGACTTCTCTCCAACCTACTATTCTCCCCAGGCAACTGTGAAGATATTTTTGGCTAAGGAGGGCATTCCCAGCACTCTGCCAGATGAACAGATGGTGGGTGGGCCACAGGAATGGTGGGTGGTGGGGCTGGCATGAGGGGCATCTGGTGGTGTCCTTCTGGATTACAGGGAACTGGGAATCTTAAGAAGATCCCTTCCTTCCTAAAGTCTGATTGGCTTTTTAAAGACTGCTGGTACCTCTGAAATAAACCAGAGAGTCAGTGTAACCAGATGATTTGCCTTCAGATGAATGGTTTGTTGTATCATTTGTAGGTGTAAAAAGATTTATTAACTCATAATTTTATCAAGTAGTAATGTGTGAGTAAATGTTTTAATAAGGTCACTAATTCCATTATAGTATGTTGTGTTTAATAGCCTTTAAAGGTGAAATAAAATTATCAGCTCTTAGTTACTCTCCTCCAATTTTCTGTAGATTTAATGAGGGGTTTTCTAGAAGCTCATGACTCCCTACCTCCTTCCTACCCCACTACCTCCACAGACTTCTGCTGCATTTAAGAAAACATACAGTGTTGTGGTTCAGAATTAACATCCTGGCATAAGAAAGATTAAAATTAGAATCCTAGCTGAACCACTTAGTACTTGTGTGACCTTGGAAGAGTTCCTTAACCCAGCTAAGCCTCAAGAATCTCATCTGTAAAATGGGATCATTATTGAACCTCATACAGTTCCCGTGAAGATTGCATTAGATCATTAATGCATGGACAGTATTAACAGAGTGCTTGGAAGGGAATATGAGCTAATAAATGTTGGCTACTGTGTTAGTTATACATTGCTGTGGGACAAACTATTCCAACTTCATTTGCACACAACTAAGGTACGTGCCTCCGCCGAAGGTCTCTTGCAAGGCTAGAATCAAGGTGTTGGCTGGACTGCAGTCTCACCTGATGGCTTGACTGAGAGAGAATCTGCTTCCAAGCTCACTCTTGAGGTTGGTAGTAAGATTCTGTTCTCAGTGGGCTGGTGGACTAAGGGCCTCAGCTCATCCCCAGATGTTGGCTGGAGCCCTTCCTCTGTTCCTTGTGATGTCGGGTTCTCCATGGTGTGGCTCAATCATGGCAGCTGGCTCCCATCAGAGTGAGCATGCAAGAAGGCAAGAGACGGCCAGCAAGACAGAGGACACGGGCTTTTAGTAACCTAATCTCTGAAATGATATCCCATCATCTTTGTCATATTTTATTCCTTAGAAACAAGTTATTAGGTCTAGGCCACACATAAGGATCCTACAAGGGTGTGGACACCAGGAAGTCGTGATCATTGGGAGCCACATTAGAAGCTGCCTACCACAGCAATCATCATATTTCTGTTAAAGCAACTCACCATTTAACAAGTCATATTTTATCAAGCCTCTTCTTGAAGATTTCCTTGCTTCCCCTTTGGGTATATGTGCCCACATGCCGTGCACAGCACATAAGGCTTTGCAGTCCAGGTACTTCCACTCTTCCAGGCTCCTTCCCTGCTGCTCCCCACGGATCCCTCTAGTCTACTGTGCCCACACTTCTCACCCTGTCCAGACACATCAGAGTCTAGAAGCTCCCAAGTGGTTCCCTTGGGATTCATAATGATGTCCCTGGAGACTCGTGTCATTGAAAAAGGTAATGGTGTCTGTTTCGATTCTTAATTTTTTAGAGAAAACCAACACATAAAATTATTTACATACTTTTTCTTTCAAAACAAAACAGGAGGGCCTTTGAATATGTAGCATGTGGGGTTTGAGAGTCAAAAGGTTGAGAGACGTCACCATGCATATTCATGCATCTGTGATTGCATGGGCTGTCACCTCCCTGTCCTGTCTGGTGGACTCATAGTCATCCTGAAGAGTCAGATTTAGATGCCACTTTTCTTGGTAAATATATCTTTGAGACCCTCAGGACTTACCCCTTCCTCCATGTCTTCTCTGTTTCCCTATAGCATTTTTGACAATCCCCCCCTTAGAGATCTTTTGTTATAGATAGTGTATATAAAAAATGTTCGGGCGCCTGGGTGGCTCAGTGGGCTGGGCCCCTGCCTTCAGCTCAGGTCATGGTCTCAGGGTCCTGGGATTGAGCCCCGCATCAGGCTCTCTGCTCAGCAGGGAGACTGCTTCCCTCTCTCTCTCTCTCTGCCTGCCTTCTGCCTACTAGTGATCTCTTTCTCTCTGTCAAATAAATAAATAAAAAATCTTAAAAAAAAAAAAAAAAGAAGAAAGAAAAGAAAATGTTCTACAAAATCCTAGGATCCCACATGGGGAAGGGGATGGGCATGGGGATGAATGAGGGCTTACTTTCTTAAATGGGTGATCTTTTCAGTTTATGTCACCTGCCCTGCCTACAGCCCCTTTCTATGGAGATCTTTTTTTGCTCTTGGACCTTGTTGCCCAAATCATCCCTTCCTGGCCTGGGAATGCCCCTTGTTTGAAGGGCAACTCACCTCAATGCAGGAGCACTAGACCTGTCTTTGTCTTATTAGGTAACATATCTAAAATCATAAGCCAGCAGGTGGTGAAGCTGGGATTCAAACCCAGGGACAGTCTCTCTGCATGGTTTTGCTTCTCTTCTCTGCCCTGTGCAGCTACAGACACTGAAAGAACCCCTTGTCGTCAGTCCTTTGAGCGCAGACAGTCAGGAGCTTCAAAGGCATAAGAAAAACAGGGAATTTTTCCATGCTTCAAAACTGTTTAAAAACCAAGGCTGAGTCAAAAATGCTTCCCTAAGGAGGATTTACCAGCAATTCTTACTGTCCCCGTCAATCATTCACAAAATCTCTCTCTTTCTCTCTGCATCATTTTGCAACAAGACATTTGCTAGTGTCAGGTCACTGTGTTTTGCCATCAGAAATGCCTTCACACCTGGGGTTTACTACAGTTGATTGCATATTTGTATCTCAACTGTAGATTCTGACCTTTCTGTATATTGAAGGCTTTCTCTAATTCTATAAATACAGATAATTTAGAATTGAATTGGAACCCCTGTAGGGTTTTCTGCTCAGCACCCTGCTTCTTTTGGGAATGGTACTTCTCCCATGTCAAATAATCCTGGCGAGACTACCCATTAAAGGGCCTTCATCTAACCCCCACCAGTAGGCAAAGACCCATGATCCAGTCTATGACCCGTGACCCATGATCTCGCCCTTCTGTATGTCAACAATTACAGAAGTGAGCACAAGATCTAAGTGAGGCCAGTCAGAATTGCCTGGGTTGAGAAACAGAAGTTGGGAAGAAGAAGTTCCCTGGTTGTTCAGCTGAGAATAAATAAATTTGCTGCTGGAGGAGACTTCCTCCCTGTCAGGTGGAGAGAGCTGGGCTGCAGAAAGAAGCCAGTAGGGAAGCAGGTCTGAAGCCAGAGTAAGGGGCAGAGGCTTCGTATACTGATTGAGTTCTTGAATCCAACAGCATCTGATGCTAGACCCACTCCTGCAATTCCCAGCTATGTATGGTAGTAAATTACCTTTTATACCTAAAACTAGTTAGAATTGAGTTTTCATCCTCTGACAGCCCAAAGTCAAGATTAATGTGGAGATCAGGGATATCAAGTCAGTTTCAAATCATATGAAAATCACAACAGTTGCCAGATAAAACACAGGATTCCCAGTTACATTTAAGTTTCAGATAAATAACAAGTAATATTTTAGTGTAATGATTTCAGTATACATATTTAGTTTAAGTATGTCCCAAACATTACATGGGATATACATATACTAAAAAAGCATTCACAGTTCATCGGGAAATTCAAATGTAACTGGGCATTCTGAATTTTTATTTACTAAGTAAATAGTGGTGGTTGCTTTTAACGCTGTGTTGAAGATTGTGAGGTCAAGTTTAGCCTCACCGGGAAAAAGTAGGCTTATTGATTAATGATGTCTGTTCTGTGTGTGGAAATACAGAGACAGGCATGAGTGCCATGCATACAGCATTCTGGGTTGTCCCAAGTGTTTATAAATATTTTTCTTCTGCAGCCTTAGGCAATGCAAGGTGTTTTTAATAATATTATCAATAATAGTAGCCACCATTTACTGAGTCTCTCTCCTCTAACTAAGAGTCTTAAATGTGTCATCTAATTGAATCCTTATGACAACATTTTACTGGCTCTATTTCACAACCAAGACTCGGAAGTTAAATTTGCACAGACAGTGAATGGCAAAGTTGGGATTCAAACCCCTATCTATCTGACTCCAAAGCTCGTGCTTTTTCCAATTCATCATTCTGCGGGAGGCAAATATTGTCCTAACAGCATATACGCAGAAGTCATCTGAAAATGCTATTTTACAAATTGCTATATAAACACTTATAAATCCAGTTCTTGGCCCAAAATGGTAAACTGTCCTTTCACGACAAAGAGCAGCACTTCAACAACAACTCGGAGCCCCGTGTGAGGCAGTATTTTGGCAAACAGATTTCAACAGTTGACACCAGAGGAGTGCCAATTGTGAAAAGTGGCTTTAGGCTATAAATGACTATGTAAAACCAGCATTACTACGAAGCGGGAGGGGATCTATTTGATGTGTAGCAGGGGACGGCTAGGTGAGGCCCCCAGGAGATCTCCAGTTGGCTATTTATGGAGCTAGAAAGCATATGGTCCTCCACTATCTGCAGGAGCAAATCTGTACGGGAGCATTTGTGTTTTGGTAGACGAAGGGGGAAACTGGCGTTTGTGTGTGACTGTGCGCGTGTGTAGTTTTATTTTTTTTTTTTCCTTGAAACTTTTCGTGTCTTTGATGTTCAGTGTTTTTTGAGTTAGGATGTAGGATAGAGAGATGGTAGACAGGCAACAAGGCAGAGGATGGGAAGAGATGGCATCTATCCCCTATTTTAGTCCTTAGGAATGAAGCATGAGAGATAGAAGCTGAAGGAAAACGTGTGATTTGGGGATAAACAAGGCTGCACAGGCTTGGAGAAAACGGAGGCACAGCACCAGGGCAGGCCACTCTTTCTGCTTTGGGATGCCACCCTGTACCTCTGAGGGACCTTCAGGACTAGAGGCTTAGGAATCTTCTGGAAGCAGCACATGGGCCTGAACCTTTTCATCCTTGGGAAAAGACTGATTAGCCCTTGCAATGGTAGGACTTCCCGAAGCCACTGCCTGTGGGGAGGATGTGGACAGAGTAGCCTGGCATTAAGTGGCAGGTGAGAAGGCTGACCGGAAGTCTACGAGCACAGGATTCTTCGAAAGAAGAACTGGAGGCTCATGGGAACAGGAAGTCTTAAACCATTTGGGTTAATGAGACGTTTCTTGTGTCTACAAACCAAGACGGCCTGGGGCACCCAGTTTACGAGCATGAAGACTAACTAGAGAGAAAGGAAAGAATAAATAGAAAAAGTTTTGACAAAAATAGAGGCTTTCATAGTCTCCACAGAGACGAGGGAATCTAAATGCTCAATGAACGCAATAAAGGAAATGAAGGAAAGCAGAAATCTAAGAGAGAAAACGTCATTCTCTTTTTTCATATCAGATCTTGGGGGAATGGCAGTCATCTTCCTCACATCTGTTTTGAAATCAGATGGTGGTTGCCTCTAATCCCAGGGACAGCTGGGGCTTTGTTATTAGGTATTAGGAATCTCTACTCTGTGTCCCTTTCCTTTTGCCCCTTGTCACCTTTAGGGTGTTCTATTTTAAGACTGCAGAGTGAGTCCTGAGATTGGAAGGAACCATTAACATTTCTCCAAACCTTGCAGGTGATGCCTGGGGCATTTTATTTTATTACTATGAATCTTATGACTGGGATGAATATTTCATTGTGCTTGTTCCACAACAGTCCTTAATATATATTATTAAGCTCTACTTTCCACAAATGCTCTACATCCCCAAATATGGCTCGGTCTTAGCACCCCCTGGGCCTGTGCCCTTTTAGACTTATCAGCTAAACACAATAAGCATTTCTGTGGGGAGGATAAAAACGAGAAACTCAAATCAGTCAATAGCTCACTACATTTAGAGCTGAACTGGGTTTTTGCAAGCTTGAAAGGAGTATTTGCATTTACAACAGCAGGGAAAAATGAAGAAGTGGGACATTTCTCAAGATTTAGAGCCATGTCATGAGCAAAAAATGAGTTTCCTCCAGATACCTTCTGAAAATATCCTACCTTTCTCAAAATGACCCACTGGCTTTCTGCAGCTGACAGAATCACGTGCAGATTCTGGGTCTGACATTTGAGGTCCTCTGGGCCCACTGTTCAGGCTCTTTTCTTTAGCTTCCTTTCATGCCCTTCACAGTAAATAAGCCAATCTGTTCAGCATTCCCTGAGCCATTCCATTTCTGAGACTTTTCTAGACCTTTCCTTCTACCTGGATGGTCAGTCCTCTCTACTCATCAAGGGCCAGTTCAATGCCATTTCCGATTCTGGACCTTTATGATGGCCACGCAGTAAATTTTACCACTCCTTCCTCAGAATGTCTATAGCACAGCCTCACGAGTGGACCTGAACACATGTTTTATACTCTTTCCATGTCTACCTTATCTCCCCCACTAGACCATAATTTCCATAAATATGAGCCACATCAACATCTTCTTTGTGGTGCCCCCTGTGCCCACTCATTCATTAGTGAATGAAAGAACAAGAGAACAATCCCTGTAGATTTGGGGAGAGCGTGGTCAAGTCCCTTCTGTCTCTGGAGTAGTCAAATCTGGGCTCCCTGCCTGTGCCGCACCGTGCCCTCTCCACCCCACTGCACAGGGCGTTCTTGGTGGGATGTTACCGTGTGAGAGCCCCGACCTGTGTCCTTTGCTTAGAGGAGCAGGTTGAGCAGGTGCAGGGCACAGAGGTTATTTCACGGGGTTTTCTCCTGGAGCGGTGAGGGGGCAGAAATGAAAGAACATCTGCAGCCAGCTTCCTGAATTTGTGTCTCCGGCCTGATTCTCCTGCCTTTGGCCTCCCTCACTTTCTGCTGTCGGACCTGCAGACATCGCCACCTGCCAGACCATCGGTTCACCGCAATTCAGGACAGCTCCAACTCAGGGCAGCAGTGGGCAAAGACAATGCTGGCAGGGCTGAGGAGGGCCTCCTGCCTGGCCCCCAGGTCCTACACTGACCCAGGTGATGGCTCAGGAAGTCCCTGGAGTCTCAGCTCTGTGACCTGTTCCAAGACAGAGTGTCTGTGTCCCCTGCCTGTCCGAAGTACCTGTCCTTCCTACTGGGGACCAAACCCTCTTCCATGATCCATGATTCTCTTTCCTCTCTGTTGCCCAGTCCCACCGTCTGGGCCCTCACTATCCCTTGCCCGGCTAGACTACTGAATTTGCCAAACTGATTGTCATTCCTTCCGTTCCGTCTTCTACAGGGTGACACCAGATTGTCCCTACCTGAGCCCTTCAGTATTACCCCATCACCTGTTGAAGACTTCTTGCCATGACATGCCCCTTCCTCTCCTGCTTGCAACTTCTTGCTTGAACCATAGACTCCAGAGCCCCCGTCCCTCCCCGAATGCTGCTTCCCTCCTTCTCTTATGTTGTCATCTTTGTCTCTGGTTATCCTTCCACACTTTACGTGTGGAAGACAACAATCTTTTTTTTTCTTTGATTCACTTGAAATATTTCCTAATTGCAATCACCCAGGCTGGATTAGAGTATATGTCCCTCTTTTGTGGTCCTTATAGGTTTATCATGATACCTGGCTCTGGCAGGCCAACCCTCAAGACCCCGTCTAGAGCACAATTCTCCTGATATCTTGCTATCAGTGTTACTGCTAAAATACACACACGTCATCCCACATTAACATATTCGTATTGTCAATGCAATGAAGGCCAAAGTTCCAACTCTGGCCTTCTTCCATACCCCCAACACAAAAGGACCTTATAAAACGTCCCAAGATAAAAGAGTATGCAAGACATCAGTGGGTGGCAAATACCATAGATAAAGACATTCGGGAGGTTGGGCATCAGCAGTAAGAGTCATGAAAGGCACTATTCAAGGGAACTGAAGGAAAAGAAACCAGTGAAGTGGGTGGGCTTGAGATATTCTCTGCAGAATGATGTCCTTTAAGCCCAAACCAGATTGCTCCATAACTTGAGCTAACTCCTCCACAAGCGTATGCTTTGGTTAGAAGAGAAACCAAAGGGAGGCATGGGACCTTCCTAATACAAACACATTGTTATTATCAGAACATGGATGCAAAAGAAATCATCTAAGAGCACCTCGGAGGCATCATCACCTTGAGGGACGTGAAGGACAGCGGTCAAGACTGTACTAAATTCAGAACTAAATGTTTGCTTAGCCCTTGACTTCCTTTACAACAAGTCAACTGAATCCACACTCCCAACCCTGCACACTTTCATGAACACCTTTTGTATATATTCATGAATATAATATGTACATATTGTATATTCATACCGGTCTCATATGAAAGATTAAATAAAGTGTTCCTCTCCTATTCACCACTAAAGAAAACAACAGAGTCTCTTTGGCCCAACTCAAGATTGCTCCCTTTTTAAGAAAGGTGGAAAGTCCCATCAACCACCTTCTTTACGATGCCATTCTCCCACTGGTGCTTCCCATTCCAACTGACTTATTCACCATCAGTTGGGTACTGGAGATTAAGTTAAATTAGTACTTAATGGGTTCTAAACTGCTCCACTGTGGATTAGACCATGGCACTCGTTCCTGATTTAAACAGTAAATTGGATCGCCATTTGCCAGCATGGTGATTTGTGCTTTGGCAGCCTTTGCAGATCCATAAGTAAACTAGTAGATTTCCCTGACACAGTAATCGGCCGTACTGTCTAGAGTCATCACACATTTTTCTTGTAGGTTGAATTAATATAGAGAAGCAGGATGGTTGATGGTTTCATTTGTTGTACCATTAATGAAACATAAAACAGATGTGTGAAACACTGTCTTAGTAATAGAAACTGCATTACAAATTATTTATCTGCAGAAATCATGTCCTGAATGTAAGGCGGGAACAAAATGTAGTTTTTCTCTTGACAGTACTAGGTCAAACTATATTAAAAAACCTATTAAGCATAAAGTCTCCTGCTGCAGTTAAATATAAAACACAATTTGTTCCCTCAGTCCAGCACGGCATTAAAATCTTGTAAAATCAACAGTACTTTGGACCCACTTGCATGGGACTTTCACTTTCTTTTTCACTTCCCAGGTGGTTCACTAGAAGATGGGAAAATGAGAGAAACATATGCCCTCTCTTGCGTTCTCCCTGGGAGGCCCAGACTGGCAATGGAGGGTTGTAGGAAGAGGTAGAGTCCGCCAGAAAAACTTGGCAGCCGACACCGGTGCTGAGAGAACGTGTCCATCACCTCGATTTTTATCCTTTAATATGCAAAGGAAAACATGGCATGCCGAAGTCAAGAGGGAATATAAAACAGCCTTCTAGAGAAAGGCTTGGCAGTACCACAAGGGAGGGGTTGTAAATTGCAATGATTTTCTTGACTTGGATCGTTAGGGAAGCTGGAGAGATTGGGTACTCAGGTTAAGTTATGATCTCGGGCACCAGGGCTCATTGGCAGCAGCTTCCAAAGGAAAGGAGGGTCAAGGAAAAGCGGGAGGGAGGGCTGAAGTGGCTCCAAGGGAATGCAAACCATACCCTTCCAACACCTTCCTTCAGCAGCTCTTAGTGGCCCCTTGAAGCGTTATTGGACATCTGGGATGAAGGGGGTGTAGGGGCATTTGCCAGGTGATACTCCCGACTTGGCTGGGAGTACTCCCTGGGCTTATATTCCTAGAATTTGCCCTGAAACTGTGTCTCTCTATAGTCCAGTGTCATGCATGGTAATTCCCAAGAAGCTTGACCTGTTCATTTCCCGAACATGTGATCTATGGGGTCCAGCCTCAGCCTCCAAGTCCAGTGCTGGCCACCCACGTGCCATCTTGCAACTCTGTTTGCCTAGCACGCAGTCAGGACCACTATCCTGGGCCAGCCTAGTGCCTTGAATGGGAGTGAGGTGGAGAATTTAAGCACCCTGCATTGCTGAGCCTAGATGAGGAAATTCACAGAGCAGAAAGTTTCACCCAAGAGGGGGCCTGAGCAAACAAAGAGATAGTGCCCTTTAGCTACATTTTAAAAAATTTTTTAAAGGAAGGAAGGAAAGAAGAGGAGGTGGTGGGGGTGGGGAGAGAGAGCGTCAGTTCTTCTAAGGATAAATTTTCCTTTCTGATTATGTCTGACAGTCACTTGTCTGCTCTCATTATTACCTTTACTTTACAATTACTTCCACTGTTAGGTAATTACACGTGAGAGCCTGTAACAGATGGTAAATAATTACTTTTCGCCAATTGCTGAAGCCCATGTTTCACTATCAACAATAATTAATAATCTAGGCAATGGCGCTAGCGATACCTGCAGCTGAAGGTATCTCTCCTGCTGCCCGGAATTTTCTATGACTGCACACGAGCTCGGGGAAAGGCAGCTGAGGAAAGAGCAATGAAGGGATGTTGTCAGGGAGCAGAATAGGATTTGGATGAGGTGTGAAGGCCAAAGCCCCAGTGTCCCATTCCACGTTTCCTCTTGTTAACTTTAAGATTGCTAGCTACCCACGGTGCCACTGAGGCTATCATCAAACTCTGATATGTATTTGTTCTGGCAATTTAGAGAGTTTAAAAAGTGTTTATTGGCCCCTTTAAGAAAATAAATTCTGGGACATGAACTCTAAAATCTCTGCTCAGGTGTGCAGAGAAATCAGGCTCAGCAAACGTCACATATGGCTTGGGACAGCAGCGCTTGGGGACAGTGGGTCACAACTGTCATAGGGGGACAAAACTGGGCTTGGGAGAAAGGTGAAGCAGATATTTGATTCAGATTTTTCCTGGGGCTGGACTCGTGGGCATGTGGCACCCTTCAAGGCTAGATCAAAGATACTCTGGAAAGGCACACCTTGGAGAAAACCCAGCATGGGTGCTAGGGCAAAGCCGACTGTTTTCCCTGGGGTGGAGGGCACCGCTCCCATTACTAAAAGTCATTTAATGCTGAGCAAATGGGAGAAGCAAAGGTTCTTTGGAATCATTAGCCCGGAAGGGAAAGATCTGCAGTTTATTGAACCATGAAAGATGGTCTGAAATCACCCTTTCTCACCTGCTGCTGGTAACCCAGCCCAGCAGGTAAGAAGGCACATCCTCCCCACATGCAAAATAAAGGCTGGAATATTCCGCAGGCAGCTGGAGGCTTTTTTTCTCCAACTCTGTGTCTGCTCAACTAGAAACAAGCCTGTTGTCAGTGATCATCCTTTCTGTAAAAGCTTCTGCAAAAACTTTCCTTTTTGTCTCTTTGACCTATAATCTTCGAGAAGCTGCTTCTCCCCTCACCGCTGTTTGACAACCCAAGCAGCAGCTATAAATGCCAGGAGCCTCACAGAGAGCGAATCCTCTCTGAAGAGATGTCTGACGTGTCTCCACTTCAGCTCTAAACTGCCAGCTTCTGCTCCCCAGCTGAGGAAAATCGATCCCGTTCCTTTTTCAGGAGCAGTGATGTGAATACTAGGCGGTTTGGGTTTAATGGGGTCCCTGGAGTTTGTGGGAGGAGGAGCTAGTTTTTATTTCGCTGGTCTTGGGAGTTCACCAGGCATGGCTAATGGGAGAACGGAACGGGGAAGGGGCCTCCCTCTGGATGGTGGTCTCCTTTCTCCCGCCAGTTCTGGAGAAGTTGAGGTTTCAGGGCACGTTGGTGAGGGGCCCTGGCTGTGACAACTGGTTGGAAGAACCGCCGGCCTAGGTTCACAGTCTTGCTGACGGCTCCTGGGCTGAAATCGGGAACAGTTCGAGCCACCACAGAGGACACCCATCCCTAACTCCTCTGTCCGTGCTGAAGGTCTCAGCCCCCAGGGATAGAGTCTGAGTCTTTATTGCCTTGGATTTTCAAATCCCCGGCCTGTGCAAGGTCCTGACTTCTCATGGAGGAACTCATGGGATGCAGGGCGTGATCACAGAGAAGGCTAAAGGGGTTGACCAGGTTTGGAAAACCTCTCATCCCAAGCTAAGGAATCAGAACTTTATCCTACGGCGGATGAAAAACCACGGAAGGGCACCAAGCTGGGGAGTAACACAGTCAGCCCAGCGTTTCAGGTGGAATGCATGGCAGCCTAGTGAGGGCGGGTTTGAGAGGCACAGGAGAGGGGACAGAAAGACCATTAGGGATCTCTATTAATAGTTCAGAGGAGAGACTCAGGACTCAGGGCTGTCCAACCACCTGTTGAACACTTCTATTTCAGTTTCCCACAAGCGAAGAAAACTATCTTCTTACTGCAAAATTATGTCCTTCCTAAATTCCCTATCTTGGGCAATACTTACCCAAACACCTTGGTCAGGAACATGGTCACCATCCTAGGTTCCCCTCACTTCCCTCCTCCCTATTCTGTCACCACGTCCTGTCCGTTTTTGCTGATATCTCAAGTCTTCCCCTCCACTCTCCTGTAAATCATTGCTCGAGTTCAGGTCCTCACTGTCTCCCCTGCTGGACATTTGTCCTTGGAGGTCTGCTCTTTTGAAAAGGACAAAGAAATGAGCAATGTGCACCCTTAGTTCCAAATACAAGCTCCTAAATAAAAAGTCTTATCGGAAAGCCACAAGCTAAGTTAGGTGTCCACCCCCTGCTATCATGGCACTTCCCATACGTGGTTGATGCGATCTACTTACATATCTGTCATTCCTTGTAGGTCAGGGGTCAGCAAACAATGGGCCAGATCTGGCCTGCCACCTCTTTATTGGAAGAACCCGTGCATAGTCATCCTCATTTGGCTGTGATTTGCTTGAGCAATTACAACAGAGACCACATGACCCACAAAGCCTGAAATATTTCCCTTTCAAGACAAAGTTTTCCAACTTCTGTTCTAGATCCTAAACTTGTCAAGGGCGAGGAACTGTGTGTATGTCATTATTATACCCCTAGGATCTAGCACAGTGCCTGGGACATAAATAAGTGCGTTGTGTGTGTGTTACATGAGGAGGACAATCCCATGTGTTGTGACTCAGTAGGACCGAGGGGGATAAATGGCAGCCTGATTTCTATGCACATGTGAGCAGGTATTGAGGTTATTATCTCTTTCCCTCTCAGATAGTGGCCTTTGTTGTAAATTACTCCTTCATTATTATGAACAATGCATACTTCCCTTGAATGGTGGAGTTCTAAACACCTGGACTCATCGTGCCCTTGGGGTGGCACTTCCTGCACTCTACACCCTAAAAAGGCCTCCCATCCTTCAGCTGATGGCGACAGGTCCTGGCTACTGTCAGTCCCAGGTATAGGCAAGGGTTAGAGACTCCTATGAAGTGCTGTGATCTTGGTACATTTTTGTAGTTGTACCACTTTCAGTGTAATTCAGTGTGATCTGGGGGAGAGAGAATGGAATTCTAGAAGCAAAGCATTAACCTGGCACGAGGCCCCTGGCCTAGCTGCTGGTCATGCTGGTGGTCAGGCACCATGTTTGCATGCCTTGTCTCTGGGCAGCTCTGCCCACTGCTTTATCCTGATGCATGGTAGGTGTTCCACAGATACGCATTAATGAAAATTCATTCAAATTGTTTTATATCATCTTTTTTTGCCGCCCTTGTGAGCTGGGCTTTATTCTCCCCCATATTACAAATGAGTAAACTGGGCTGGGGAGACTCTGTAACACAGCTGGTCAGTGTCATGGACAAGATTTAAGTCCAGATCTTTTTGACTTAGAAGCCTGTGTTCTGTCTATAACACCAAGACTCAGACTGACAGAAGCTCCACTGGGGAAGCTTCCTTTTTATAGGCTCAGGAACATATAGGAAGACAAATCATTTCCCACGTCCTAATCCCCATCGCATGATTTCAGAAGCAGAGTTTTCAAGAGCCAAGGTTAATTCTTCGCATCAGAACAGTAGAAAGGCCCTGGGAATTCAGTGTGGCCTGGCAGATTTTGGCTTATTCTCTAAAAATTCTGAAGACAGCAACCCCTCTCCTTTGCCGCTGGAGAGGATCCTGTGCTCCCTAAGGCTACACGGTGTTCCATTCAAGCACAATGGAAATCAAGCAATTGAGCTGTATGCGGGCTTTTCAAAAGGCTCCAGTATAATGTAGCGATTGTGTGATTGTGTCGTAGGCCATAACAAAGGGAAAAACTCCCAGCCAACTTCCTTCACATGACTGGACAGAGAAAACAAGCAAACACACAACAGCCTGAGCCTGCCCCAGCTCTCCGCCCCAGAAGGCAGGTTCTAGAATCATGGTTTGATTCTCTTTGGCATAAATCGGATGGAGATTGGAAACGTCCTGCGACCTAACGCAGCAAATGAATCTAATTTGTGATTTTTATTCCCTCTACTCTAAGCTCTATTTCGTGATAACCTCTGGTGTAGCATCCATTTCCAAAATAAATCATTAAGTAGCAAAACCCACCTCAGTAGGCGAGATTAAAACTAATCATATGGAAGTTTCTACTTGTGTTTCTACCCAGGTTGAAAACCAGACGGTGCTTTTCTTCTTCCAAAGATAGTCTTCACTTTAATGGGCTACAAAGAGCAGCCTGCCAGGAAAAAAACAAAAAACAAAAAAACCCACAAACATTTATTAAAGCCTCAATAAATAGTAATTCACTGAAGATAAGATTCTTCCTCCTGAAAGTCTAAACGCCTTCTGAAAATTATTTCAGAAATATGTTGCTCAAGGATTAAAATAGATAGAGTGCTTAAGTCTTTTGTTGTTCACGTTCAACTTGGTTTTCCCTCGAGAATATTAAACCAAACAGGGAGAAAAAAGCGACCGAGCTAATATGAGATCTGATGCAAACTCCTGAGAGGGGGAAATGAGGTCTGCGGAGCCTTCTGCTGATTTTCCTCCCTCGCACACTCTCTGTCTGTCTTCCTGCTTTTCATTTGGCTCCAGGAGTGGTTTCTCCGGCTCCCAGGACCTTGGAAGGAATACCAAGCAATAGTCTGGGTGACTCTCACATCAGGGAAGCCTCAGTTTGCAAAAGCCGGAGGAGAAGCGCTGATGGAATGGAAATGCCAGTCGCAAATCTGCGGTGGTCAAGATGCCTTTGGAGCCTCGTGAGCTCTCCCCAAGTGCCACTCCTGCTCAGAGCTCCGCAGAGCACCCTGAATCCGGGAGGGAGGGACAGGCAGGCAGAAAGCCCTAACAACCATGTCCATAACTCTTCCCGCCATGCTGGAAAGCCCCCAGGAGCCCGAGACTGCTTCCCTGTGTTCTTAGCAGAGTCCTTAGAATCAAAGGACAAGGATGTTGAGAGGAATCTCAGGGACCACCTTGTGGTCCCCTTACTGTACACATGCTTGCAATCTCTTCAAGTGTCTCCCGTTGCTTTGTGTTGTTTGCCAGCCACTCCCTAGTTTGCACCTTCCCGTCATTGCCAAATATATATGGAAAAGTAGCCTCTAGCCCCTCTCCCCCTCCTTCATCTTTCTGTAATCCATCTTTTACGTATCTGTCATTCCTGGAAATTGCTCATTGCAAAGCCATCAATAACCCTCCAGTTGCCCAAACCAATGAATGCTTTCCCTGTTAGTATGCGCATTTCTGCCCCTCAGATGCTGCTCACAGCTCCTCCGGGAGACCCTCCTCTCCTGGCTTTGGTGACCCCCTTCTTTTAGTTCTGTGACTTTCCTGACAGTGCCTTGCTGCTCAGTGTCTTGCTGGTTCTTTCACTGGGTTTTTATTTTTTTTATTTTTTTTAAAATATTTTATTTATTTATTTGACAGAGATCACAGGTAGGCAGAGAGGCAGGCAGAGAGAGAGGAGGAAGCAGGCTCCCCGCTGAGCAGAGAGCCTGATGCGGGGCTCGATCCCAGGACCCTGGGATCATGACCTGAGCCGAAGGCAGAGGCTTAACCCACTGAGCCACCCGGGCGCCCCTCACTGGGTTTTTCAATGCAGCTTTGCCCCGGGCTCTGTCCTTGGCTCTCCTCTCTTTTTACTCCGTGCCTTTAACTTGCCTGACCGCAGGTGTTCATCACCCCTACGGATGGCTCTCATGGGTGTGTCTGTAACTCAGACCTCTCAGCTCCGAAGCAGTGTGTCCTTCTGCCATGGCACCTGCACCTGGCTGCCTCTTAGGCACCTCAAACACACCCGGTCCAAAGCAGGGATCAGCCTTCCCCTCAGAGTCCTCCCATCTCCATCAGTGTATCCAAAGCAGAATCTTTGGGGTGACCTGACATCTGCTTCTCCTACACATTCCCACATCTAAAATCAATCACCAAGCTCTTCCAATTCCTCATTGTAGGAATCTTCTGCCTCCCACACTGCTGCTACGTTCTGTCTTACCTGCCCTATTATGATGCCCTTCTCCCTGACCTCCCTACTTCCACCTCCTACCACTCCAACCCATTCTCCGTAGACAGGATGGAGTCACCCTACACGCACTGATCTGCTCTGACAACTCTCCTGTTTAAATGCCCTTGATGGTTCTTCATTGTCTGTAGGAAAAAAAAAAAAATGCAACCTCCTTAGGTTGACATAAAAGGACCGTGATTATTTAGCTCCTTCCTATTTCCTGACCTCATTGCCGGCCACTTGTCCCCTCTTATAGTCATTCCAAGTCCTGATTAGTTTCTAGCATTCTTCCTGCAGTCCTCGCCCCTACAACTTTGCATACACTACTTTCTCTGCCTTGAAGGCTCCTGACTTCTTGGTAAGCACCAAATCATCCTTGAGCTTTGCTCAGATACCTCCTCTGTATACTCCTCACTGGTCTCCCTCCAATATGTTAATTGCTTTGTATTTTCATAACATTTGACTCTGTCTTTCTTAGCACTTCTCTCATAATTTTGTAGTTATTTATTTACAAGAATGTTTCCCTAGCCAAAATGAGCTCTTTGAGGGCAAGGACCGTGCCTTCTTATCTTTTGAATTTCTGACACTTAGTAGCCCCTTTGTAAATAGAATTAGAGAATGGCTGAGAGGAGGGAGCTCAGAGAGGTAAAGCAGAGTTCCCCAGTCACACAGCTAGATAGATACTGGCAGTTTCTGATTCTCTGATTCTGCACTTATGTCCCGCTCATCGCCCAGTGTCTGGGCCCTGAAATCCAACTCTCACAGGAGGACCGTGGGTGGGTGTAGGGCAGTAAACAAACCCATCCACTGATAATTAAAGCAGATAGGACTCAGCAGACAGAAACGGGCACCTGGAGGGAATGTCTGGCTGTCCACATCAGGGGCATGCATCGGAGATGGAAGAGTCTTAACCAGGCAGCACAGAACCACGGCAGAGAACCCAGGAGCAGACAACCTTCAGGAATCCAAGAGGAGAGGGATTCAGGGAGGTGGCATCAGGTAAACTTATCAGAAGGCACATGGGCTCTGTATTAGCCAGCATTCTCCAGAGAAACAGGGCCAAGAGTATGTCCCTATCTGTGCCTTTATCTCTACCTCTGCATCTAGAAAGAGATTTATTATAAGGTATTGGCTCACTCAATTGTGGAAGCTGAGAAGTCCCACTATCTGCCGTCTGCAAGCTGGAGTTCCAGGAAAGCAGGGGCTGTGGTTCGAGAGCCTGAGAGCCGGAGCGCCTAGGTGTAGAGATTCCAGTCCGAGTCTAAAGGCCTGCGAACCCGGAGCGCCAACGGCTGAAGATGGCTGTCCAGACCGAGCAGTCAGGCTGGGAGTGAAGGCAACCTTCCTCTGCCTTTTTGTTCTATTCAGGCCCTCAATGGATTGGATGATGCCCACCCACATTGGGGAGGGCCATCTGCTTCACTCAGTTCATCAATTCCAATGCTAATCTCTTCCAGAAACACCCTCACAGACACACCCAGAAATAACGTTTAACCAGATATCTGAGCATCCCGCGGCCCACGAACTTATCCATCATAGGCTGCTGGGATTTGAGAGCTAGAAGGTCCATCCCTGAGGATCCTAGCAGCCAGAAGAAGTCAGGGTCCTGGTCTTGGAACCCAGAAGCAGAGGCCGATCACCACGAGAGGCACCTGGGCACAGGTAAGAGGACGGGAAGCCAGTTTCCAGAATCAGGTGACAAAATAGAGAAAACAGTGAGGAGAGTTGCGAACAGGGGAGGCCATAGCATCCCTGCCTCTCAGCTACGTCATACTCTAAAAAGCAGGAATTTTCAAAATAGACAATATTAAACATCCCCCTACTTTGTGTTGCCGTATTTTCCCTCCCCAGATCCATTTTCTTGTATTTCGAACTATACTGTTAAGTGTTCATTGAAAACAAATTTTGGATGACTGGCCAGTGCCACCCATCTTTCGACACAGAAGGGTTTCTGCTCATGATCCAAGGTCTGTTTAGACCTTGTAAGGTCGACGGCTCCTCCCGGGAGCACTTCTCAGAGGCTGTCGGAAGCCTGTGTCTGAGAGGATGCCCTTGGGCTGGGCTTCGGGTTCTCACATCTGTTCACTTCTGACCTGGCCTCAGTAGAGGTATTAAAATGCTCTTCGACTCTTGATTTTTCCTGGCCTAATTAACCAAAGTATTTAATAAGTAACAGGGATGTTTCCAGTAATTTAGCACTTCATTAGTAATTTGTTCCATTATTATATATCACCAAAATCAACTCAATTCAAACAACCATTTGCTGCCTTCACCAAAGATAATGACTTTCAATTCCCGTTACTTGAGCATCTTACAAACCTTTTAAGTGGTTCACTACTTTCCATTAAGGTGTATCTCAGAAAGACTTTGGACCTTGCAAAAAAGTAAATAATATCCATGAAAATTGAACCATAGATAAGCAAATAAAATTGAATAAACACACCTCAGGGATACCATACCATGACTGTGCAGGGACAGGCTTTGTGTTTTTGCAAAAAACAAAGTCCATTTCTTGTTAACTCAGGGAATTTGAATCTTGCCCTTTCAGATACCTGAGGCAGCTAGAAATTTCATCCCTATTTCACGGCGATGAGGGCTTCTACCATCAGAGAATGTTGTGGGGAGGCATCCGAATGTTCTGTAATGCAGTTCAGAAGGACTTTGAAAGTCAACATACCGTGTTTGGGACAGAAATTGGTTCCCATAAAAGTCTGTCCTGTCACTGTGAACGGATGGTGAATGTGGCACAGATCTTACCCTTGCTTCCTGGCTTAACTGCCTTTGTCTGTTTGCACTGTGTCTTGTGTCTGCTCCACAGCACCCAGGACAGCACTGAGCATAGAGTACTAGGTCGATTAGTCAAGCTAAGTTGCTTGACTCCAGCTTGCTGCTACAAGTGTGACTTGAGACCCCGAGTCATGTGGGTCACGTTCTAGACACTGTACGGAGATGTTCAATATCCCCTCAATTTCCTGGTGACTGGGGGTTATACTTTTAATTAGCAAAACTTTTACTATTTAATGTTAGCCAATTTTGACAGAAATTATTCTGTAATAGGGGTGCCTGGTTGGCTCAGTCAGTTAAGCCTCCAACTCTTGGTTTTGATTCAGGTCACGATCTCAGGGTCCTGGGATTGAGCCCTGAGTTGGGCTCTGCCCTCAGCAGGGAATCTGCCTGCAGATTCTCTCCCTCTGTGCCTCCCTCTACTCACAGGCATGCATACGCGCTCTCTCTCTTTCTCTCTCTCAAATAAATAAATAAGTCTCTAAAAAAAAAAAAAAAAAAGAAAAAGAAATGATTCAGTAATATTATGCGTTATTTCTTTATCTTCCAAGCCAAGAGTATCACTTAGATCCCTACATCTAAGGATCCACATGGGAAATGGGACTCAAAGTTTGAAGTGATAGCAAGAACTATGAAAGAGAGAACAGGATGAAAGGCACAATGGAGGGCCAGATCAGAAGTGGTCCGCAGACATCTGTTCATCCGCTCACTCCACAGATACTGGCTGAGAACCCGCTACGTGCTGAACACTGTGCTACAGACTGAAGTTGTTGGTTTTTTTTTTTTTTTTTTAGATTTTATTTATTCATGAGAGACAGACAGAGAGAGAGAGGAGCAGGAAGCCTGACGTAGGACTCGATCCCAGGACCTTGGGATCATGATCCAAGCCGAAGGCAGACACTCAACCCACTGAGTCAGCCGGGAGACCCAGACCGAGGATTTAATGATAGGCCAGGCAGACCTGCTCTCTGTCCTCTTGAAGCCCCCCGTCTGGTGGGAAAGTCTGAGCAGTGAATGCACCAGAGTGGAATAAATACTGTGGCAGAGGAAAGAACTGAGGGCATATAAAATGAGGCAGCTCCGAACGGGCATCGTGGGTTAAGTGCGGTGGATGGGGGCTGGCCACCACACACATATACTCCTAGGGGGTTAGCCAGAACTGGCTAGGTTCATTTAAAAAGGTGAGTGGATGCGTGAACCACTGCAGAACAGACTTCTCTTGTCCCCAAAAGAAATGTGAAGATCACAAGGCAACAGAAATATGGCTTTACTTTTCCTAGAGAGCAACTGTGGCATCTAACTGGATTAGTGTGGGCAGAGGCTAAGGCACTTCCCTTTTGATGGTGTGCAATACTGTGATTTAAGGAAGGTGTAGCAGGTGGCTTCATAGTCCTTTATCTGACTCTGGCATTAAAAAAAAAAAAAAAAAGTGTCTCAGCTAGCTATTGCTACATAACAAACCACCCCAAAATTCAGTTGCTTAAACCAGTAAGTATTGACTGTGGCTCCTGAAGGTACTGATCAGTTGGGTGGTTCTTGTGTTCTCAGCTGGGCCCACTCATGTGCTGGAAGTGATCTGTGGGGCAGGACAACAGCTCTGGTGACCTTGGCTGGTCTCTCTCACGTGTCTGGGGGTTGGCTATCGGTTGATCTGGGCTGGCCTTGGCTGGGACAAATGGGCCTTCCTTCACATGGTCTCACATTCTCCAGCAAGCTAGCCTGGATTTGTCTACATGTGATGTCAAAGTTCCAAGAGAGCAAGTAAAAGTGTAGAGGCCCCTTGATGCCCAGGCTGGGAGCTGACATATGATCACCACTGCCACATTCTGTGGGCCAAAACAAGATTCAAGTACAGAGAAATGGACTCCACTTCTTCATGGGAGGAACTACAAAGTCATGTTGCTAAGGTATAAACTCAGGAAAGGGCGTAATTGGAGTCATTTTTGCAATCAATCTACCACAAATAGCAAACTTGAAAGTGCCAGAAAACCCAGTGTGTCCTAGCATATTTCATCCCAACTCATGTCTCTGGTGTCCTTCAGGCCTCATCATGAATGGGCAAGCCTGTTCCTGCGGAAAGAACCCAGATGTCAGGGCCCTAAGACTTCCCTTAGCCTCCTCTGTAGGGAGTCTTGTCTTCCCGCTTAGGAAGAATGGAAGTCAGCCAAACTAAGAGTCATGAGTGCAAAGGCCTATTAAGCAATGTTGGTCAACTTTACTGACCATAATCATCATATTGATCATTGATATAGATAGATCTGCCTTGGTCAAGGGACAGATTCATTGGAATAGAGTGGTTGGCAGATTGCCACATCAAGTGAGAGTGCCATGTGTGCTGATGTTCCTTTAATAAACATTTAATACAGTGCTGGGTGCTTAGATGAGCTTGAGGTCACTGTTAATAAAAGCCTGGGCTCAAAGATCTCATATATTTGGCACAAACGTGCCACGAGCCATTGGAATACTTCACGAGTTCCATTCTCATCTCAAGAAATGAAAACCAGTTTTTCTTTGGTGAAGACAAGAGTCTTTCTTCTCTGTATCTTCTGATCGGATCTTTTGTATTTTACTCTGTTCATATTTTTTTTCTTTGCACTAGAAGAAAGATTGCCTTCTCTTCCTCAGTTTCTGTTACAGTAATCTGAGAAAGGCTATTATAAATAATGTTGCAATCAACATGGGAGTGTAGATATCTCTTTGAGATATTGATTTCAATTCTCTTGGACATAAACTTAGAAGTGGGATTACTAGATCATACAATAGTTCTATTTTTAATTTTTTAAAGAACCACCATACTGCTTTCCAAAGCAGCCGCACCATTTTACATTCCCACCAAGAGTGCACCAAAGTTCCAATTTCTCTACATCCTTGCCAACATTCGTTATCTCTTTTTTATAATGGTCACCGTCATGGATGCGAAGAGATACCTCATTGTGGTTTTGATTTGCATTTCCCAGATGATTAGTAATACTGAGCACCTTTTCATATATCTGTTGGTCATCCTGATGTCTTCACTGAGAAATGTCTACTCAATGTCTATTTTTAAGTGAGGTTATTTGGTGTTTTGTTTTGAATGGTAGGAGTTCTTTATATATTTTGGATATTTGGATATCAGATTATTCACAATAGCCAAGACATAAAAACAACCAAAATGTCCACTGATGGATAAATGGAGAAGGAAAATGTGGTCGGTACAAGCATGGAATGTTATCAGTCTTTAAAAAGAAGGAAATCCTGTCATACGCAATAACATGGATGTACCTGGGGGACATTACACTAAGTGAAATAAGCCTTTCATACTTGTAAAGATGAACACGGCATGATTCTACTTATATGAGGCATCAAGAACAGTCAAACTCACAGAAGCAGAGATTAGAATGGTGGTTGCCAGGGGCTGTGGAGCGTGGAATGGGAGTTGTTCGTGGGTATGAAGTTTCAGTTATGTAACATGAATGAGTTCTAGAGGTCTGTTTTATAATGTAGTGCTTGCAGTTAACAATAATGTATGGTGCACTTAAAACATTTGTTAAGAGGCTAGATCTCATGTTAAAAACTCCTACCACAAAACAAAAACAAAAAACTAGAAGGGCATGAGGAAGTTTTTGGAGTTGATGTATATATTTATTACCTTGATTGTGATGATATGTCTAGACTCATCAAATTGTATGCATTAAATAGGCACACTATTTATTTATCAATTACACCCCAATAGAGCTATTAAAAAAAAAAAAAAAAGAAACCCAGAAAGGGCTCTAATGGGACCAGTTTGGCCCTGGGTGCCTGCTGTGGTCCAATCAACTCCCTCCAGGAGTGGCTACCATTGCACTAAGTAGACATTACCAATGGCAAACTGTGTATGGAGGAACGATCAGTTCCTAGTAAAATGCAAGGGGATGAGCAGGAGGGGAGGGGCAATGGGGAGTGAGAAGGAGAGATCAAATGATATTTTTCTTTTTTTTTTTAAGGATTTAAAAAAAAGATTTATTTATTTATTTGAGAGAGAGAGGGGGGTGCGGATACAGAGGGAGAGGTAGAGAATCTCAAGCTGACTTCTCACTGAGCATGGAGCCTGAAGCAGGGCTCGATCTCACAACCCTGAGATCACGACCTGAGCTGAAATCAAGTCAGATGCTCAACCAAAGAGCCACACAGGCACCTCTCAAATGATATTTTTCTATTTGAGATCATCTATTTATTGAGAATAGCTTGCAGGTACCATTTGACTACATAGAGAAGTTTTCAAACCATAAAAATGAAACAATACTAACACAAAAACCATTATATGGTCCTTAATGTGTCTCTGATTATAAGTATTTAGATATCTTGATGTTTTACAAGGAGGCGAAGGTGACTATCTGATTATATTCTGAAATGTGCTTTTCTGAATGATCCCTGATATGGGCTTTGTAATTTGTTAGTTTATATATTTTTAAAAAAGATTTTATTTATTTGTTCAAGAGAGCGCATACACAACCTGGGGGAGGGGCATAGGGAGAGAGAGAACCTCAAGCAGACTCCACACTTAGCACAGAGCCCAATGTGGGGCTCGATCTTACAACCCTGAGATCCTGACCTGAGCCAAAATCAACAGTCAGACGCTTGACTGACTGAGCCACGCAGACACCCCTTGTCGGTTTTTATCTTTTTAATAAGCTATGCTAGAATGATTACTTGAATTCTCTAGTCTGTTGAAATGTGGGCTGATGGGGGTTTGATCCACAAACACGCTGAAC
The DNA here is from genome assembly GCF_963455335.1 of Martes martes. NCBI lineage: Eukaryota > Metazoa > Chordata > Mammalia > Carnivora > Mustelidae > Martes > Martes martes. Next base: position 106,521,358 of record NC_137898.1, read on the forward strand.
TAGGTGGAAAGCCTGACATACCCCAGTGCGGCAGAGGCCTTTGTGGAGGGCCCCGTGACTATCCCTGGGCGGTCCCGACACCAGGCCCCGCACCATCAACACTGAGCAATCCCTGTGAGCTCTCCGTCCTCGCATGGCCCAGCCGCTTGCTGTATGGGTGGACTCTAAGGGAAAAAGTAAGAACTTTATGGCCAAGCTTTACTGAGGAAAACAGACTAATAATTGTCCCTGCAGACAGCTAATGTTGCCCATTCCATGGATAGTGGTCCAAAGGAAGTCCGTGCCATAAATGAGCGCAGCAAAGGAACAGCTGCTGAGGCTTTCAGTGCTCTGCTCTGACTCCAGCAATTCTCACTGTGGGTTGAAATATCTCCAGTGCATACTCCAAAATGGTTCTAGAAAACACACGAGATGTCTCATGTGCCACGTTCAGAATTTAATCCCTTCACAGCTGTCATTTTCTTGAGGCCACCAGGTTCCCTAAAGGGTCTTATTCTAATCTCTCCCTCGCATCTCCCTGACATCCCCACTCCCTCCTGGTATGTCATTGCTTCCAGGACCCAGCTTGTCTACTGGACGTGAGTATTCCTTACTGAGAGATGGCAAGTAAAGATCCATGGGTTTGGAAGCAGCCGAAGTTTTCTGGGCAGAGCTGGTGTATACCTTCTTGGTAACTTCAATCCAGGGAGGTTCAAGAGCAAATAAACAAGACAGCTAGTACTTGTGCTTTTCCTCTCTTCCTCTTCCTTCTTTCCACAGCTTTCTTGAGTAGGAACTGGGTCTCCCATTCCCAGATTGCCCAGGGGGAACTCGGGCCCTTTCATATTAATTGAATAAGCATTTTCAAGTCACATAGTTTTTAAGCATCAGCAAAGCACAGGATTTTCCTGTATAAGGCTTACCCTGGGTTGAGATCTTTTTTGGTTGGCACAGAACTGCATTTGCTCCCTCTTCATGTGCCTGTTACCTGTCCTGGAAAGAGTATAAATATTGATATAAGCTTGTAGTTAAGGCTTTCTTAGGTCACCATTTCACCTTTCCCTGGGTACCAGGAAGGCTCTGTACCCCCGCCCATGCAATTAGCATCAGTGGGCTGCTTGCTGGCACTGTTAAATAGGAAACAGAGGAACTGCCCTGGTTTCTGCTGTTGTGTTTGTGTATTTTCCCCCGTTTGCACACAGAACACAAGAGGACCCGCTCTAACTGCTGCTGTTAAGTCCTCATTGCTGCTGACACATTATTAAGAATGACAAAGTGGGAGCCCTTTTGTGCTTAGCTCTCTCCGAAGGAACGGCCAACTCCGCCCTCCCCCATGAAGTGAGATGCTCTCCTTGCTGCCACTTCACACATACTTTAACTCCAAAACCATGCATTTGAGCTGAATGGAAATAGTCTGGGGAATGTTCCAGTGTACAGTGTTTTGAGGTACCAGTTTGGTTCATCTCACCTTCTATCAACAAACATTCATTTAGGACCTATTCTTTCTCTGCCTTTGGGGTTGCACAGAAAACCAAGTCATGGTGCCTACCCTCAAAGAACACACGGTCTATGGTGGAGAAGAGTTGCCAATAAAGTACATTAAAATGAGTTTGGAACAATCTACATGAAGGAACATAGATGTTATTATGGAAGAAAGGGGGACACTGACTCTACCAGGGTGAGACATGAAGTTTTTCTAAGGTGATGGTAGAGCCAAAGCTTAAAGAAGAAATAAAAAATTTTCAAGCATTTATCTGTTCACACGACAGATATTAAATTTCCCAAGTGGTAGGCAGGGAAAGACTCCAGTGAGTATGTGAATGGGACCCGAGAGTGATGGCTGGGGGATGGAGGACCGTGGAGAGGGGCCTGGATAGGTGAGAGAAGGTGCAGTCAAGAAACTGAGGAAGGACAGGGGCACAGAAGAGAGTGCTGAGGCAGAAGGTAGGGCTGGGGGACTCAATGCTAAAGAGCCTGAGCTTTAGTCTTCAGGGGAGCGTAGCTATTAAGGGACCTTAACGTGACATAATCAGATCCATGTTTTTGCAGGATAGCACTGTCCCATGTAAAGGACAGTCTAGATGAAGATAAGACTTAAAAAAGGGACAGCAGTTAGGAGGCTGTTGCTGTAATTAACAGAGGAGAGGAAAGGCTTGGATCTGAACAAAGGCAGTGACACTGGACGGGAGAAGAGGGCGACAATGTGAGACACATTTAGAGTTCAGACATGATAGGGCTTGTGGCCTGTGCAGGTGTAGTGTATGAGGGGGAAGGGGGGGGTTTTAGAAAGACTCCCACTTCTCAGACCCACATGGCTGGCTGGAGGATAAGCCTTCCACTGGGCTAGAGAAGACCAGAGCAGGAGAGGATTCACGGGAAGAAGGTGATGAGTTGTGTTTTGAACAAATTAGACTTGAAAATACCAGTGAGTATGTCTTTTAGTTGGTCAGACATGCAGGTCTTGAATTTGGGAGAAAGGCTGGGCTGGAGGTACTATCTGAGGAATCACCTCCATAGGTGGTAATCAAAGCCAAGGAGGTGGATAAGGACCCAAGACAGAGCTTGTGTGGGAAGGACAACACGGGCAGGGAAGAAGCCCAGTGACAGCAGCATCTAAGGGACAAAGCTGTCAAAGGGAAGCAAGTAAGCAGATCTGGATAAAAAACAGAGACAGAAGATCTCAAGAGACAGAAGAGATCATTCTTCCAGAAGTCAAGGGCAGAGAAAGTTTCAGGAGGGTGGGGATGCAGAAAGAAATGCTTTTAAAGTTTAAAAAAGAGAGAGAGAGAGAGAAGAAGGAGGAGGAGGAGAAGGAGGAGAGAGGAGGGAGGCAGGGAGGAGGAAAGGCAGGGAAGCAGGCAGGCTTCAGAGAAGCCAAGCAGGATCAAGAAATTAAAGAATTAGAAGACATAATTTCCTTCCTAGTTCAAACCGGTTTGTGACAAGAGGCAAAAACACAAACTGATAACCCCTTTGACTTTGTTCTTAAAAAAAAAAAAAAAAAAGGCACACATGCTCCAGTTCAGTTTGAGTCAAGCTCTAGCAAATTAGCATAGTTCTGCTTTGGTTCACAGTGCAGTGCAGTTAAGACCTACTCCCAACGCCTCGCTATCTTCTGCATTCTCATATTCCAGTGCCTGGTTCCTGGCAATCCCTTCTCTGGAAAACCCGATTCTTCTCCCAGTTGGTGAGCTCAGGACTTCAGAGGCTGATCTTATCACTTCAGAATTCTTATCCCTTAACCTTCTGCCCGCAGGTCTGCTCACAGAGTTTTCCAGCTCACAGGAAGCTTGCTTCCAAGAATGATACTACATTTCTTTGTCTTTCCTGTTTTGTTTTCTTCCATGTCCAGGAGTTTTCGGGCTCTCGGTCATAGCTTTGTTATATAGTAAAACCGGGAAACCATGTCGAATATGTGGGGAAATTTGTCGAGGAGAGAAGAAGGAATTGAAAGAAGCAGACACCACAGTAAAAGAGCCATAGATTAACCACGGAGCCAGGGAGAAAGTGGAAAAGAAACAAGAGAGAGGGAGAAAAGATGGCACAGAGAAATGTGGAAGTGAAGGTAAAATATTATTGGGGGTATTATTACATGCTAAAATGCTTGTTGACTAAATGAATAAAAAGCAGGAGAAAACATGGGGTCACTGTGAACTCCGCCTTCCTTATAACCCTTAGCTGATGGATACCCTATGCTCTCTCATGTTTACAGTCCAAACTGTGCAATAAATCCTGCCCGTTCTAGAAGGTGAGCTGAGAAGTGTGCTGGGCAGTGTGGCTGCTGCCCGAGCTTCCTGGTTGTAGTGATGCTTTCTCTTCCACACTGGCTGGCATTTCACGGATTCAGATGTGCTGGACCCCAAAAGGGCTCCTGGGTGGTAACCCTCCCCCACCCCCGAGTCTGTACTTTGCAAGGCTATGACCAGGATGGCTGTCCTTGGAGACTAGTGGGTGAGATGCCCCAGGAGTACAGCCCCAAGAACCCTTCCTTTCATTGCTCAGAGAGAAGTATGTGCACACAGATAATGTGCTGATCCTGGGTGTCATCGGCTGCTAGAATGAACACCCAAAGGGTATGTGACATGTAAGGAAAAGTCTTGGCAGGGGTTAATGTCTAGAATGGACACTTCCTCAGGACTCTGTGTTTCTACTCTTGACTAGTCTCTCCAATCATTGCCATCGTTCCCTCAGATGGTTTCTCCATGAGGATGTTGGCTGATAGCTAAGAGGCCCAAATTAAGATCCATATAGTAATAACTAGACACAGAGGTGGCTCTTAACCTAATCTTCTTTGAGAAAATCTCTAAGGAAGGATTATGATCAACCTGGCTTCAGTTATCTGCCTGTCCACAGACCAACCACTGTGGCCCCTGGGGTGCAGCTCTATGACCAGCTCATTTGAGACCAGGTGTCTCCATCCCTAGCCAGTGGCTGCGATGTGAGCTCCCTACAGTTCCTGAAGTCCATGTGCTGGAAGACAAGGATCCTTGCTCTTAGCAGAGTGCCACCTGAAGACACTCCCTCTCTTCTGGGCATTGGTTATACGTTTGTGAGGTAAGAAGCTGCCAGAGCCACTCTGCAACCACGAGGGGAGTCAGCCAACCACAGGCGAGGAGACATGTCTGAGGATGTGCGAGAGAAACAGAGCTGGAGTCTCTGGACTGATCCAACCTTGAAGCCCTTCCTTCCTCAGGCCTCCGGGCCAACAGCTGTCGTCGGTCCTTAGACCAGTTCATATTGGGCTTTCTGTTTCTGTTTGGTTTGCAACTTGCAGCCCGAAGCACCCACAGTGGTATGTAGCAGGTGGGGTGCGGTTCCAGAACAAACAAGAGATGCCGAGCAACCAAAAAAAGGTTCACTAAAATGAGGGTGATGGCCACGTGGCCCAGAGGACGTTTGTGACCTGGCTCAAGGTTAAGGGAAGATCCCTGGATCTTCTCTGATGTTCAGTGTAAATGCAGACCGGGGAGCTGCGCCAGGCCTCCTCATAATTACTGGACCTCACCAAGGTTCCTCACTCCGCACAGCTACCGTTTCCAGTTGAGTCGGAGGGTGAGGAGCACTTGGCTGCATTTCATGCCAGCTGTTGGTCTGGGGGCTGAGCAGGCTGGGATCTTCCCTTCTGGACGGTGAGCTCTGGGGCGATGGAGCTGGGACCTCAGGCCAGGGGCCTGGCTCCTACCCCGGTGGCCCTTCCGTGCTTCTCCGGGATCAGCATGTGACTTGCTGGAGGCGCCGTGCAGGGAAGGGCAGGTGAGGGTCAGTGCCCCCCAGAAAGCGGGTTCTGTGAAGTGAGGGCTCCAGAGAGACACTCTCAGGGGACAGAGGGCAGCAGGGCACGTCTCCACCTCAGCTGGAAGACTCCAGCTTGGCCAGCTGCTTGGGAAATGGTTCTTCCCCAGGTGCCAGCTTCTCTCCAGACCCTGTGGCCGGGGAGTCTGCGCATCTCTTTCTCTCACCCGAGCCCCAGGGAAGCCCGGGCCCAGGGGACAATGCTGCCTTGTTCTGAGCTCTGATTTCTGAGTGGCCTCTTGTTTGGGGACCCAGGGAGCAAGAAGAACGGGCTGTGAAGCTAGGAAAGCACTGCCCTGGAGCTGGGCTGCAATTTCTTTTTGTTCCTTGCCAAGTGCCCCTCCGATCTAGGACAGAGGGCCTGCTCCCAGCTGGAAGTCAGAAGGGGCCCTGGCCTTCAGGCTCCGGGGAAGTGGGACCAGAGTTAGGAGGAACAAAAACCTCACAGATCCCTCAGGAAAGTCCGAGGTCTCTGAGCCCGAATACTGCTCAGCCTAAGCTGACTGGTGTGTCTGCGAGTGTGACCAAAGGTGGCCCTATGAATGCATGTTTCCTCTCTCTGTGACTTCTTGATTATGAACGAATCACATCTGAAGCACAAATTTAGTAGGCTTAGCTTGTCAGAAATTGACCTAACCCTATAGAAGCCTAAATCAAGTAAGTCTACCAGTTCTCTTTCTCACGGCTTTGTCCTACAGAGGCACGGTAGTGATTTCGCTTGACAAGTAAGGCCCAACTCATATGTTGCTCGTCTGTATGCACTTACCAATTCATGCACATTTGCTGGGTTTTGCGCATGCCTCTGTGGTGGGCGTGCCAGGAGTTACTTTGCAAAGATTCTATCAAATGCGATGAAATTGCATGGATCTTTCTCAAACTCTAGAACAGCCTCCTAACCTAACCTAACAACCTCCTTCCATGCTGTCAGGGCTCCTTGCACTTTCTCACCAAAGGACCCCTTAAATAGTAGTTCTCAATCCTGACCGCCCGTTAGAATCATCTAGGGAGCCCTTAAATATACCAGCTGCTGGGCCGCACCCTCAGAGGTCTGATGTATGTGGTCTACGGTACAGCCTGCATCTTGATGATTGAGGAACTTTTAGTGCCTCAGACGATCCTGATGTGGAGCCGGGGTTGAGAACCCTGGGCTAAAGGAAGGAACCATGAGCCCCTCCTGCTCTGGACAGGGCCCAAAACTGCTCAAATCCAAGGTGAGAATACTTAGATTTTGCCTGTTTTTTTTATTAAACATTCCTACAATTTTTTGCTATAAACTTAATATATCCATACCATGACTGTACCCTTTTAAATTATTTGCCAAGAAGCTAGATTTCCACCCCAGGAAGGTGCTCCGCATTCTTCCCATGCCTCTCACACCAGCACACGAGCCCATACTTCCAGACCACAAAGACCCCAGGGCCGTGGGCCATGCTGATTTACCTGCGTCTCTCAGAGAACCTGTCACTGACAAGTCTTTGGAATATGTGTGCTGATACGTACCAAGAACAGGGCAGTTTTCCTAAAAGGTCCCTTTGATCTTCTCTTTGTTCAGAATGTATGGTGGCTCTTCATCGCCAACTATGCCAATTCTGAAATGGGATACAGATGCCCCGGTGGTACAAGAGCATCTATTATGGGATTCATGAACAAAAATTTTTTAAAGTAGTTATATGCTTATTTTATGTATGTTAGATAAATATGAATAAGACATAAAACCTGTGATTATTATATCATTATTTCTTAGAACGAGGATAAGGGTTTTTTTTTTTTTTAATGAATACTTTCAATTTAACTTAAGGAAAATCACTATAGAACTAGTAGGCCAGGTGGTACTTGGACGTGTGTGTCACTAAGTGATAAGCAAATTACCAGACCAAAGGATGGTCTTCAAGGCCCTCTTGATCTGGCTCTGATCTGCCATTCCAGCTTTATTTTTAACTCCTTCCCAATAGGGGCCCTCTGCTTTGTCAAAAGGCTTACAAATAGTCCCCCATATAGGGGTCCTGAAAAAACATGGGCTCTGGAACTATTCAGCCTGGTTGAAGCCAATGGCCCTTGTGAGTTCAAGGGCAGGGGGCACAGACTCCACTTCCTACTGGGGAAAACGTGTGGCAAGGTTCTAGAAGGACCAGCAGGATGGATAATATTGTCATGGCTATTTTGGGAAACACAATCTGCCACAATCCATTTCATGGATTTCATATATGCTTTGATATATATCTCTTTTTCCTCCCCTCCATCATGACAGGAACCTGGGAATACTCCAGTCCGACAGAAACCTCAGGTATTACATTTGAAGTGCCAGGAAAACAGTAAACACTCAATAAGTGCTGCTGCTCTTATCCGAAGACACGAAGGACACTTCTGGGCCGAACAGCCTCTCTCCTCTTGCCACAAACATTCACGCATGAGCGGATTTATGTCCAGTATTTCACGTAAGCCTCACGCCCACCCTGTGAGATGGATACTCTTACTGCGACCTGCCTTTAACTGCTGAGGCACTGAGTCTTAGAGAATTGAGGGATTTCCCCCTAATTTCCCACATTTAACTCCTAAACGTTTCATGACGCAGGTATTTTTATGTCCATTTTAAAGACTGAGAAAGTGTTCAGGGAGATTAAGCACATTTTCCAAGATGGGATAGGTCAGATTTGAACCCAGATTTTTCTGACTCTGGCTTCAGTGTGGTTCGCACCTCGGACATAGCTTCCCAGCAATGAGGGCATGTGCGGGGCCTCCGGGGTAGCTCTGTGTGCCGGTGAAGCTGCCAGGTGGTCGTGGCTGAGTTTGTTCTTTCCACAGTTCCCTGCAGATGGTACCCGGGAGCCAACGGCCATTAACCCCAAGGTCATGGAGAAACATAGCTGCTCTTGTTCCAGGATGCAAATGTGCTTATTTACTCTAGCTAGTGGGAAAATGCCAGTTCCTGTGGGAAAAGGGTAAGTGTGTGGGGGAGTGGGTGGTGGGGAGTGTGGAGAGGTGTTGGGGACTGGTGTGAAGCATGAGGCGACGTGGCATGATGATGATGTCTTCAGAGCCTATCGTATGCTCCCTCACCTCTGGGCCTTTGCACATGCCATTCCTTAGACAGTGTTCATTTATTCATTCAGTAAATATTTTTGAGCCCCATAATCTTATATGCTAAAGGTGCTGGGGGAAGAACACTGGACAAGACAGGCAAGTTGTGTACCCTCCTGGAGCTTACCTTCAAGTGGCAGGGGAAAGGGGAGGGACAGAAATCATTCATGTAGACAAATGAAAAAGATAATCCCAGACTTGTGATCTGGTTAATCACTGAGAAGAAAATAAACGAGGTAATGGAAAAGAGAATCGCTTGGAACCCTTCCCAGACCTAATTACCCTTTAGGATGTAACCCAGATAGGACCTCCTCTGGGAAACTTTCCTGGCCCAACAAGACTAGGTTAGATGAGTCTCTAACGTGGCTCGGCACGGCCATGGCATTGCACTCTCTGCTTGGCTACTGCTCTGTCTCAGACCAGTCGGTGCGCCCCTTGACAACAGAGACTAGGTCCTGTCCCAGGTGCCTGGAAGCTATCTGGCAGCACAGGTGCTCAATACCTATTTGTTAAATAAACGAATGGATGGAGGGATGGCCATGTTTGGTAAAAGAGCACCCTGAAGAGTGAGACTATTTTTAATGCAGTAATGTCCTCAAAACTATGTCATCTGGTTGTATCCTTCCTAACTGCTAATGGCTGTTTTTTTAAAAAAACATATTTTGGGATCTTAATGAACGAGAATGATTTGCACTGCAGCATATGGCTACTTTAATTAAGGAAAGGGTATCATTTTAGTAGCATAATAAATAGTGTATAATTTATCAGGCCTCGTGTGTATTTTGTAAGTATACCATGTGGGCCATATAAATCTTTCTATACTTCAGAGGGGTAGAAAGAATCCCTATTGATCTGATGCAAGACAGTGCACAGAAACAATGAGCTGAACACCTTGACCACCCCCAAAGAGGCAGCTATGCGTGCGGAGTCACCTTGGGGTTCCCTGGGCCCCCTGAAAAGTAGAGTAACTACCAAAGAAGAGTAGGGGTGGGGAAGAGCCTCTCGCCAGTAGAAGTGAGAAACCTTCTGTGCTGCTCCTCAATGAATAAAACACATTACTACTCCCAGAAGAGGTAGCACGCTGTAGAAGGAGGTGCTTCTTGAAGCATTGGAAAGAGGCCTGGTCTCCTGGGTTTTGTTGCTAAGCATTTGCCCAGGGCTGGAGAGTTAGAATCCATCTGGGAGCTGGGGCAGACTAAAAGTAAGGCAGAGGGAAGGCAGGCTCAGCACATGTGTGCCGTGGAAATCCAGCAGGACTGAGATGTGGCAAAGGAGCACCAGATAGGTTATAAACAGACCCTGTCAGAGCAGACAGGCTGGGTGGGTCCAGAATCTTCGGTGAGCCAGGTGCCTCTGACCCAGAACAGGGTGTCCTGGCTCACGGAGAACACTTAGCTATGTGATGAGGGACTCCCCGTCATGAGAGACAAGGGCAACTGTGCCCAGTGCTGCGAGACTCACCCCGGACAGTGAGTCTCCAGGCAAATGGAAACTGAAGGGGTGCTCATAAGAATGAATTTTTCCCTACCCAGAACTCACAGACTTTCTGCAGACTAACCTGTGATTTGCTCTCCTTAAGGGCATAGAGTAAGAGGATTTGTGGAGAAAGTGGGACTGGAGCAGGGTTTTGTGGACTGAGTCACACCACACAGACAGAAGGAGTGGGGAAAGGGCATTAGCAGAAATGGAGGCACAGTGTGTCACATATCATACTTTGATTACATTTTCTATGCACTCCATGTGGGAGATATCCACTCTATCTCTCCATTATCTCTCTATCTGCTCCAGAGGCTTCAGAGCGATGTCTGTTTGGAAACAATTAAGATGCTGATCTGGCTGAGCAGAGCATCTGTGGACAGGGAACACAGGCCTGTTCTAATCTCATATACTTTTGGAAAGTACAAGGGGATAAGACTGAAAAGTAGCTCTAGAAAAGATGGTAAAGAACCTTGAAGACCTCATGCATAAATTCTAAAATTTAAAAAAATGCATTTACTGGCACCTGCCTGCACCCTGCCAATAGGCAAGGCACTCCATTCAGGCTGGAATGTATCAAGACTTGAGTAGGACTCAATTAAATGGCCGCATGGACAGCTTCCCCTGGGTGTCCCAATGGCATGCCGGGTCCACATGACCAGCACATGACTCCTCATCTGTTTGCCCAAATGAGCTCCCTCCCCTCTATTCGTTTGCCCAGTTAAAGGCATCAGCGTGCACCCACTTATCTGAGTAATAAACTACTCACAGAAGACCTTTCCCTCTCCTGCACTCTCCATGTTAAATAAATCAGAAAGTGTCATCAGCTTCACCTCCTAACCCTTACTCCACTCTTTCAACCCCTATTGATGTCTTGGACGATTGCATTATTCTCCAAACTGGTGCCCCTGCCTCCAGCCTGTGCCCCCAGTTCCAGACCCCACACCATCTCCACACCATCCTGGGCCAAGAAGTGTTCTTCAATAGCTGAAGCAACAGTAGTTGCTGATTTTTTAAGCTTTAGAAAATTTCTCTTTCAAATGCGGCCCCAATAAATATGAGAGGAAAGAGCCAAGATGCTCTGAAGAGTACCTTACTCGCTCAGTCTTGTTCCTTATCCCAAGGCACCACAAATGAGCTCCTGGGCCCCCAACACAGTTTGAAAGCTCATGGGGAATGTCCATGCCACTCAGCATGGTTTACGTATCCCTCTACTATCTGGCCCCTGGCCACCTCTCCGATCCCACTTCTGCCACGTCCTCCCTCACATTTTAGGCTCCAGTAACACTGGCCTGCCTGTGTTTCTCCTACACGTCTGGTGTTTAACCCATCCATCCCCCCATACATTGGACCTTGCTGCTTAGACCACCCCGCGCTCCTCTCTGGCCCCGTTAACAGAGCTGCCTAGCACCAATGATCCTCCAAATTCTGTTCAGACACCAGCTCCTGCTGGAAGCCTCTCTGAATGCCCCGCAAGCAACTCATCCAGAACCTTACGTAGGATTAGGTGTTCCCCAGGAGACTGTAAGCTCCTTGAAGGTCTAGCCAGTGGCCCATTCATTTCATTTCCCAGCTGATAGTAAATCCAATAAATCTTCATCACACTGAGCTGTAGAATGAAGACCAGGTGCCTCCCCTACCTTCACGAGGCTATGCAGGGTCCTGCTGTGTTGCCTTAGGATCTCAACAATCACAGAATGTCCCCTTGTGTCTCATGATGATAGATCAGGACATCTGGCCCCCTCCGCAGGGCTTCAGGCTGGCCTGTGTGGGCCTTGTTTGATGGATGGCCACTTCACTGGCTCTCTCCCTACCAGCTCCAAAGGAAACACCGGCCCTTACTGCAGATAAAGTGACTTATCAACTTCCTTGGGCAAGAGGCCAGTAAGCAGGGCTGATGAGCAGTGGAGAGCAATTGTTCCAAGACTCTAAGCGACTTGCAACTCTTTGAGAAAAAGACGAATGATGAGGGCATTTACTTCAAGAACTAGATGTGGGGCTCTTCCATCCCTCTCCTACGACAGGAGCAGGTCCACGTTGAGTCAGCCTGGCACCTCATACAGAAGATTTAGACAACAAAAAGCCCATGGTCGTTGTGTGCTTTGGAGGAAAAGTGGCAAAACAGCAGCTTCACAACAGTTGTAAAAAATGATGGTGGGTGCCTGAGTGGCTCAGTCAGTTAAGCGTTTGACTCTCGGTTTCAGCTCAGGTCGTGATCTCAGGGTCATGAGACTGAGCCCCGTGTCAGGCTCTGTGCTCAGTGTGGAGCGTGCTTCAGATTCTCTCTCCCGCTCCCAATCTCTCTAATAAATAAATAAAATCTTTTTTAATATGATGGTGTAATAAGCTGAAGTGCTCTCCCAAAATTGTGTTTGAAGATGAAGGTCTTTAAAGAGGTAAAACGAGAAGGGTGCCTGGGTGGCTCAGAGGGTTAAGCCTCTGCCTTGGGCTCAGGTCATGATCTCAGGGTCCGAGGATCGAGCCCCGCATCGGGCTCTCGGCTCAGCCGGGACCCTGCTTCCCTCTCTCTCTGCCTGTCTCTATGCCTAGTTGTGATCTCTGTCAAATAAATAAATAAAATTAAAAAAAAAAAGAGGTAAAATGAGATCATTGGGTGAGCTCTCATCAGTATGATCGGTGCACTTATACGAAGAGGAAATCCGGACAAAGGTATGTACAGAGGGAAGACCACGGAAAGACAGGGAGAAGACAGCCATCCGAACACTAGAGAGAGAGGACTCAGAAGAAAACCCTGCTCACACCCTGAGCTCAGACTTCCAGCCTCCAGAAGTGCGAGAAAATACATTTCCGTTGTTTAAGCCCCCTAGGTGTGGGACTTTGTTGGCAGCCCTAGCAAACCAGTACTGCTGGGCAGGGTGTGGTGAGGGGCTCAGGCTACAGCGCACGTGCTTTGGGGGCTATGGTGTACGCTCCCAGGTGCCACTACCCTCCTTTCGGAAGGTTTCTGGCTGCCCTACTCGCATGAGGCTGTCTGCTCAGAGCATCTTGAGCCCTGGCTCGGCCCTCACGCGAGGCCTGTATTTGTTTCCTTCTGCGTCTCCCCGACCAGCTTCAGCTCTTCAGGGTAACCTTGTGTCTTTCACTCCCAGTGCCTGGCGCAGAGGCAGGACCCGGCAGGTGAACACGGGTGGAACTGATGAATTGGAGTTTACCATCTGTATCTGCGCCCTCCCCTGCGGCCAGGCTGCTGCTTAGGCTGACCTGGCTGCGGGGTCCTCAGCTCCCCGCCCCCCCGCCCCTCCAGCGTCCTCAGCCCCAGCAGCTCCCCTGAACGAACCCCCAGCAGGGGGAGGTTCGGAGTGAAAGGGCCTCGATGGGGGAAGCGAGATGATTGGTCCTTGTCCAGCGAGGTGATTGGCTCTCCGTCCGAGCAGGCTCCTGTGATTGGCTCGGCGAGCAGTAAGTGGATAATGAGTCCCCCCCCCACCTCGCTTGGGCGTTTCCTGTGAGCTTTCTGGCTGCGGGAGGGGTGGCTGGCTCTGAGCGGGCTCTGGTTCAGTCCACGTCTCCTGCCGCCTGAAGGTGCCCAAGGTGCTCACAGCCCCAGCAAACAGCTTCTTCCTAGACCGCCGGGAAGGGATTAGCTGCGGGTCAGCAGGGGTCTAACGCAATCTCTTTCTGTTGGGCAAACAAAACAACTATTGATATACCTGCTCTCTGGACTTGACATCTTTAACTCAACGCAGAAAATCAAATCACTTCCCTGCGATTGGATTCTAGCCACTTCCTCGCTCCTCTTTTCCTTCGGTTTCCCTCCTGGGGTTCGACCTGTATTTTCCTTTTTCTGCAAGTTGAAAATGTAGGTTATGGCTGGGCTGTCAAAGCGGGAAGGACTGGCAGAATGAGTGGCTTGCCCTCCCATCCTTCATAGCCCAGAAATAGAAATGTTCCTTACTGTTGCAGCAGCCTGAGTAATATGTGCACGTCTACAGTGATAATAATCATCACTATTGCTTACATATGGCTGCTAACAGTTTATACATTATAATAATTCCTTATACAGTTTTGATCTTTCTTTTTAAAGATTTCATTTATTTAATTGACACACAGAGAGAGACAACCAGAGAGGGAACACAAGCAGGGGGAGCGGCGAGGGAGAAGCAGGCCTCCAGATGAGCAGGGAGCCCAATGCAGGGCTAGATCCCACAACCCGGGATCATGACCTGAGCCGAAGCCAGATGCCTAACGAACGAGCCACCGAGGTGTCCTAGAGTTTTGATTTTAACGAATAAGCATTATTATATTTGTCCTCAAACCCCTGGTGCAATTTCCAGTTTTTGCTTCACAGTTTACATTTTGATAAGGAAAACGATGACTGAGAGGTAAAGTGACTTGGTCTAACAGGAGCTGGGAAACAAGAGACCCGTTACAGGAAGAAGTGTCACCACCGTGGAAACGGGGTGATTTTGAGAGAGAATGAGGTCATTTTGCAAGGTTTAATTCTGTGAACTGGAAAATCAATACCCATTCCCTTTTCTGTTCCATTTCTGAGAAATGTTAGTTCTGCTCACCCCCAGACAAGAGTGGGTTTTTTCTCTGCTCCCCAAGTGGTTCCTACCCTAATCAGGCCCTGGTGGGGTGACAGCCTCAGCATGTGGTAGGTGTGGGCAATGACCAGCAAGTGTTTCCTTTTCTTCTCCCACTCCCCACCTCCTCTCCTCTCTTCTGCTCAGTGCTCTTATAGAAGCAGAGAAAGGTGGGGGACATGGGTTTGCCATTCATTCACAAGGATTGCCTGTGCTACCTGCTCCTTCCCCCTCCATCTGAGTAGGGTTCCCTGGAGGGGAGTTCTCAGACCATTTGTTTTAATGGGATATGAACAGCTGAGCTGGTACAACTGTGCCTCAGGTCCCAGATACTTTTCTAGGTTTTTCCAGAACTTCTCTTACACAAGGTAGCTTTTCTGTTTGTTTAAAGCTTACGAAAGTAGCACCAACTTAGAAAAAAAAACAAAACAAAACAGCAAAACTACTTTGTAGAAAATGGGAGCTAGGGTGAGTCGGTGAATATACGACAAGGGAACAGTGGTGTTATAAGCTTTAATTCCGGGGCACTGTGTAAAACTTTGAAAAGTAGCCGCACCTCACTCATTTCCCTCAATTTTGACATGCTGGATTGTTGCAAAAGAAAGACATCTACTTTTGTGAGCCCTCAGGAGCCAAAGGGCTTACTTAAGAGCAGCCATCCATGCAAACATCCTTACAGAGTTTGTAACACAATGTCTGATACATGGCAAGTGCTCAATAAATGCCAAGTATTATTTATTATTGTTATTAACAATAAGACAATGAAAGAAAACACTTGTTTCTTTATCTCCAAACTCCTGAGGTAGTCTCTGTCTTGTCTGGGGTTCGCGTGGTCCTTCTTAGGACATAAGGACTCTCTACTGACTGTCCAAGTAGACAGTGAGACATCTTGGGAGTTGGGGCAGGGCAGGGGTCTGGTTCTTGAACCGTCCATGCTACAATAGCTTGCCTGATCCCTCTGAGACCTGCTTATTTTCTTCCGGGTATTTGATTTGAGATTTCATTCCCAGACTGAATCTGAGATTTTACCAGTCACTGAGTCGGGGTGGCTGCTCAGAGCCGTACATTAGTTTCCTAGAGCTACTGTAACCAAGCACTGGGAACTAGGTAGCTTAAAACAAAAGAAAGGTATACTCCGACAGTTCTGGAGGCTAGAAGTCCAAACTTAAGGTGCTGGAAGGGGCATCTCCCTCAGAAGTCTAGGGGAAGCACCTTCCTTGCTTCCTGCAGCTCCTCCCCGCTGCACGCTTTCCCAGCAGGCACCACACCAGTCTCCCCCTCCACTGTCATGGGGTCATCTTTGTGCCTGTCTCCTCTTTTTCTAAGGATACCAATCATATTGGATTAAGGACCCACTCTACTCCAGTGTGATCCCATCTTAACCAGTTACATCTGCAATGACTTTATTGCCAAATAAGGTCAGATTCCAAGGTACTGCGGGTTAGGACCCCAACATATCTTTCTGGGAGACAAACTGAAACCATATCAGGGCTTTTCCATTGTCCATCTCAACAGGCCTGGACGGCAGCAGGGCTCTGGGGCAGACTTCACCTTCTCTTCCAGAGATGCTACACTAGAAAGAACAGGGACTGAGTCTGGTGGCCGGGTTCCCCCTCCGACTTACCTAGCTCTGGGCCCTGCCCTGCGAGGTTTGATTAAACACACATGCCCCTGTCACTTCATCCCACACATCCTTGGCTCAGTGAGCAGAAACCAGGGCTCAGCTGAACGTTCTGACGCGGTGCACTCGGCAGGCCAACCAGAGCGCTTCCTGCCTGAGAGCGCCAGCCTGCTGGCATGGACATGACTTGCCTGCTAGCCTGTGCCCCCTCCTGCTGCTCCCCACCTCCTGCACCTGCCCCCCTCTGCTGCCAGTGAAGGCTGTCAAGGCATAGACACTTTCTGAAATCCCATTGTCTGGAGGATGGAGAGATTGACTCAGGCTGAGTGACAGTCACAGCTGAGTAGAAAAGGGTACCGAGAGAGAGACAGAGAGACAGAGACCAACAGAAAGAGCAGAGTGAGAGCCTGAGCTCAGAGAGACAGGGTGGGGGACAGAGGTGCTGCTATTCTTGACTCCTCTGATGTCCTGAGCAGCTGTTCCGCCTCCCCGGAGGAAGCCCTCCCTGACTCTGTTTCCAGAGTCCTCCTCTGGTCTGCAGGGAAATGTCTGGTCCCCATTTCCCAGGTCCTCACAGAAATCCAGGAGCCCTGAGGGACGGGCAGAGTAAAATGTAAGCGTCCTGCTCTTCCACACAGGGTTATTTACTCTGCATACTCCTGGTCTGCCTCAGAAGGAGACAGTCGTTGGCTTGGCTATTTTTTTTTCCTGGAAAGATCTAAATGGTCTCTAATTAACCTATTAGTATTAATTACACACTCATAGTCATTTATTTGCTAATCTGAAAAACGAACACCCTGGATTCAAAGAAAAGATTCCCCACCAACCCCCACCCTCTTTTTTCTTTTCTCCTGTGAAGTGTTTAAATCACTTGTCAACACAGAGGGAATAATAATAATAAAAAGAGTGACATCTGATCAGAGAGCAGGGGAGTGGTGGAGAGAAACAAAGCCCCATAGCAGTCAGCACTGAGTGAAGGCTCCTCCATATTCATCAGGGAAGAAGACAACAGGAGAGATCCCCGGACCTTCCCCGGGGAGAGCAGGGCCAGAAGGCAGACCCACTGGGCAGAGTCCCCTGCCCTGAGCCTTTAGGGCCTTAAGGCTCAGGTTGTACACGGGGTTCCCCGGGATCACATGGGTGCTGCCGTTGTCAGGTTCTGTCAGTCCCGACGTCCTTGACAGATGAAGCTCAGGCCCGAGACACACTCTCAGTGCAGCCAAAAGGAGGGGGAGAAGACACATAAACACACCCAGGCTTCTATTTATTTTGTGGGGACACAAGGCATTATAATAACTTGTAACCACCACAAATATTATTAGCATATCAGTGATGATAACTTACTTGTAGATGTGACAAAAAATAAGATAAGCTGCTGTTATATACGATTCCTTCTGTAGAGCCTCCAAAGCCGGCTGATTCTCTCCCTGCTTCAGGAAGCCCTGTCAGAATAAAAGGCAGAAAGGGCAAAGTGATTATAGGCAGCCTCTTGAATATATTTCCTTGTGTAAATACACAAACGAACATGAACAGTAACTGTAGCCAACATTTATTGTGAACTTCTATGCTAGACAATGTGCTAAGCACTTGGCACATCTTGTTTCACTCAATCCTTAGCACAGTGCTTTGAAGGTAGACATTATTACTAGCCCATTTTACAGACAGGTAGACTGAGTGCTAAAAACGTAAAGGAAATTGTCCGAGGTCACAAAAATAATCAGTGGCAGAGTCAGAATTCAGACTGTTGGATTCCAAAGTACTTGCTTGAAATGACTTTGTTATTCTGCTTCCCAAACCAAATGTACGATAGAAGAAGCAATTTGTAAATGCTGGTGCTTTCTGTAACACATGATTTGTGACAAAAGAGGCTGAGGCCTGCTGGTGTGAGGGAAGGGGAATGGGTTCAATGCCAGAGGCCCGAGTTCTAGTCTCCCTTACTCCAGCCTTGTAACCCTGGGTAAGTCACTGTCTGACCTACACAAGTGACCCTCCAACCCTCTGACCCACCCTGTGCTGCTCGGTGTGGGTCCAGCTGCCCGGCCTTATTTGAGAGTGACCCGGATTGCTAGGGCCTGAGACAGGAGTGCTTGGTCTGCAGGAGGACACATGAGAGCTGCCTTGTGAGTTAAGGGGCCACCAGGGAGTCTGGGGAACCTGCCGGTACATGGGGCTTAGGCCAGTGCCTCAGGATGACTCATCCGTGGTCAGAAGGGAATCAAGTATCTGCAGAAGCCCATTCAAGGAGGGGGAAGGAAAGGGGAGGAGGATGCTGGTCCCTCAGGACATCACTGTGCACGATCCCTAATGAATAGTCCAGAGCCCAGGAACAAGGGATGGCAACCAGTTCCCCCAGGCAAGAGACTGGAGCTGGAGGGATGTCAGCGCAGGCAGGCAGAGAATAAGAAAGCAGGTAAGAATGGGAGCCCAGAAGACCTGGAAAGGCTCTGATGCTGGCTCTTTGACCAGAGCTTCAAGAAGAGTGAGCCGCCTCTGAAACGGAAAGCAAATTTTTAAGTTCCTGCATTCAGGTTCTGCATCTCAGCAGCCCTGATTAGATTCCCACTGGGTGGGGCTGGAAAGGCAGGAGAACCAGTGTCATGACCTGTCCCTAGCAAAGGACAAACATTTGTCTCATGTGGTACAGCATATTCCTGGGGACTCTAGAAGCCAGTGCTGCTCCCACTCTGCCCCGCTGAGCCCAGAAGAAAGCTGGTGGGTTTCCCCACCATAAGTTGGAAGGCTCCCTGTTAGTGCTGTGTTCAGGGATGTCAGCTCCTGTCCCCCCAGCTCCCCAGGGAAGTCTGGGAACACATTTGGACTTGAACCCCCTCAGCATTTCTCCCGGCTTGACCACTGTCCTGAAGCTCTTGCTCGGTGGGGATTTCACACCTGTGGCTAAATGACAGGCTGTGTTGCAACCATGCAAGACCTATGAAGCGAGAGTTTAAAAAAATAATTAAATGGGTAATTTGACACTTGCTCCTTCTTCCATCTCTGTTCACTGAAGATAGATAAAACCTAATGAATCGCACTTTGCTCTGGACCTAACCATCTGTCATTTCAAGCTTGGGTGTCTTCCCTCCCCTCCTTCCCCCTTGCTTGGTTCCAGAGGGTGGTCCCAATCCCTGGGTCTTGATTGGGGGGTGGGGGGGGCTCCTCCAAGAAGCCTGGCATCTTCCCCTTGGATTGAGATCCATCGACAGTCATGTTCCCATTCAACCCATTGCTTGAAAGAGACCCACAAGTCCTGGGATTGGGTTTCAGTGCCGTAACGCCTCATTTATCTGGGCATTGTTAGAATTTACACAAACTAGCCAGATAACTGAAACCTATCATATCAAGAGCCAAAAGCATTTCTTAAAAAAATTAATCATTTTTGGCAGACATTTTTCAAAAATGCATTACACACTTTCTTTCCTCCTTAAACAGAGGCTACTGATCATAATTTCACGGAGCTGTAATCTATGCCTGCATCTGCCTTCTAGCTGCTCTGACTCCTTTTTCAATGTCAGAAGATGGGTGTTCAGTCCCCTGGCTGCCAGGGGGTCTGTGGCCCGTGGCCCGCTGCCTTTCTTCCATGGGGCTGCTTCTCTGTATGCCGCTGCTGGCTCTGGGGAGCCTTCAGACCCATTTCCTCAGCTGTCTTCAGGAAGAGTCCGGGAGGCCCTCAACAATACACCAAAGAGGCAGGTGATGGGCTTAGCCGAGACAGGGCTCTGTGATGGCTGTTTTGGGTGGTCAAGGAGTTGCTGGCTTATTGAACTGGATTTTCCACCTTACAGCGCTGGGAGGTAGAGACACAATAGAAACATTGTCCTTTACACACTGAAACCCTCGGTCCTTTTTGTTGTGTTGAGATGACAGGATGTCAAGGAGGAGAAGACAAGGAAGAAAAGTGGGAGTTTCCTGAACATTTCTTGAGCCTTTGGTGAGGAGTGCTCTGCTAGGAAAACTCACTACCTCACTCACTTCTCCCAATAGCCTAGAGATGCACACACCATCGTCCCTAATTTACTAAGGAGAAAATGAAGGTCTAATGCTGTTAATTAGTAAGTTGCAGAATCAAGATGCCAACTCAGGCTTGTCACACTTTAAAACCTGTTGTCTTTTATACTCTTTATCCTTTAAAAAAAGAAAACACAGAATTCCTTCTTTTTAATTCAATTCTTTTTCATCTCTTTTTAATCTTCTTAATTTTGCATTTTTAATGGATGAAACCTTCCATAAACCCCAATATAAGACAGAACTGGATGCTCCTGTGGAAGGCTTGGGCTTTTCCAGGTCCCAAGACTCTGTTGGAGCCCCAGGGCCCCACAGAACGCAGACGGAAAGCCATGACAACCGGGCCCAGAGATGTGCGATGATAATAGCTTATGGTTCTCAAATGGGGCCTAAAGAACCTTTTCTCTAATCATGCCCAAGAAAGGGCTGGGATAGACAGACTTCTTCCAGAGAGATCTGTAAGTGACATACCACTTCCGTCTGAGCCTTGTGCCCTGCTCGCTGGGTCTGCAAACACTTGGAAGAAAGACATGACCCCTGAGCACACTTGGTGATGCTGATGCTGCCGAGCGGGACAGACTGCTCCTCAGACTAGCCACTGCTGCGTAAGGCACGGACGGCAACTCTCATGCCAGGACCCAGAGCGAAAGGACATGGCAGGCCTGATGGGGCTGGGTACCAGTGACCTCAACAAGAAGGTCCTGGCACAAAGCTGTGGGATGGGTTAATAAGAAGAGGCAGTTAGCAAAGAGAGTGTTTGAGAGTTTAGGCTCTGGTTAGTCAGGCAAACCAGGATTTTCATTCTGCCTCTGCTGTTTCTTTAATCTCCCTAAACCTGAGCATTCTGAGCTGCAAAATGGGGATAAAAATACCTCCCTCACCGCTTTGCTGTAGTGTGAAAGGGACTGATGCCTATGAAGTGGCTGGCACAGGGCCTTGCAAATAGTAAGAAATTAGCAACTGTTAGTTGCTCTTATTATCCTCATTAATCATTCTATAATCAGACAGGAAAGCCAAAGACTGAGAAAGCAATATAAAGAGCAGAACGCTATTTGGGGCCTGTTCCTAATGTTTAAATTAGTCTAATGATGATTAGTCCAGTGGTCTGGACTAATCTCCTACTCTTAGTAGGAGACCCCAGGTCTGGGGCTTGCTCTCTAAGCAGAGATACTAAGTTGTTGGCATTTGAATTTGGAGCACCAAGGAGGGGTCCGGGAGCCCTCAGCATACAGATGGTATTAAACTATGGGCCTAATAAGTCGTTTCATGAGAGTGGGATGGAGATGAGGAAGGGCCAGGCAATGAGTGGGAGCCAGCAAAGGAGACCAAGAAGGAAGAGCCATCAAGGAAGAAAGCAAGCCAGATGTCCCATACGCCATAAGGAGAGAACAATTCAAGAAAGGGTAAGCCAGCTGTGTTGAACGGTGTGGTGGCTGGGAAGGGACACTGCATGGGACCTTGGCAGGGGCAGTTTTACAGGGGAAGAGAGGCTGAAGCCTGATGTGGGACTTAAGGAGAAAAAGGGAGGTGAGGAAGTAACAATTATGAGCACAGACAACTCCTTGGAGATTTCTCCCTGGGACCTGGAATGGTATGAGCTCGGTTGGTCAAGGTGATGGTGCGAAGCAGGAATGGTGAGTCGCTCCTTGGATCCATCAGCTGGTGTGGTGACCTCTGGGAAACTTGTCACTGACATGTTCTCTTCACAGAAAGCACGTTTCAGTTGGAGGGGAGAGAGGAAGTAAAAGCCGCCAACAGCTGTAGGAATGGCTTTCCCTCCAGTCGCCCGTGTGGCTTATGTACAGGCAGTCGGGGGGAAGGGACAGGCCCTGCTGAAGCAGACTACTCCTTCCTTCCCACCCATGACGCTGGATGATCCCTGGCCAGACGTCAGATGGGGGACTGTCCCAGCCCCTGGGACACTTGCCTGCCCTGGAGAGTTTGGGGCCACGCCCAGTCTGGCCTTATTGCCAAAGCCCTGGGACAGGTGGCCTGGGATGAATCCGAGGGCTAATTAGCACTCTCTCCCCGTCTAAGAGGAGCCAGAGACACACAAATTGCTCCCTAGAGGGAGGGAAGAAGGGAGAAAAGGAGGTGGGGAAACCAACAGGGGTTACATCAGAAAAACATCATCATCCAAACAGCCTCACATCCCAAACTGGCGTTCTTCCTCCAGTAGGAGTGGCAGAGGCAGCTGGGCCACGGGGGACCCCTGAGTTAGAGCACCTGTGTTGCCGCCTCATTATCTGCACGACGGACGCCACCTCCCTGCCCCAGTGAGGCCTGAGCTGAAGTCTACATGGCTAGCTGGCGTCTGACACCTCTGCTCCTTCCTGTCACACAGCCCGAACGTTCACTGTGGGCTGCCAGCATCCAGCTTTGTCTTCAGGAGCTGGAGCTCCTACCTGATAGGAGTCACGGCGGGCAGTGGCCAGGCCTGCACTCGTCTGGGGGGTAGAAGAATCGGTGGACTTCCCCAGCGCAGTGTTCTAGGGAAGAGCGCACAAGGGAGGATTATGGAGAGTCAGAGCCTAATCGTGGCTGTGTGACCCCCACTTCTTAGGGCCTCGGACATGAAAGTTTGGGCCTTATAATACCTCTAACATTCAGGAGTTCTGTGAGTTCAGCATCCTCCCAGCCGAATTGTTTCTGGATTATTTATGGAGGCACGCCTCTTATTTTTTTATATTCTCTCCAGCCTAACTTTTGAGGGCCTAGCATTTCTGTTGATCTCAGTTCTGTGTGGGCAGAGATGATGGGAAAGAAGCTGGAGGTGGGCAGAGGAGCAAAATCATTATTCATTTGAGAGATAAGGAAGGAAGTCTTAAGTCTGTAATTAAAGACAATTGCCCACAATGAGCACATCTAATGCCCAGATCTTGGTTTTTAATACCATTCTCCAACAAAAGGAGCTAAGGCTCCTTGGAGAAATGTACAAGATGAGGCTAAGGCATCTTGTAGTTCCAGAAGTAAGAAAGTGCTACACACACACACACACACACACACAGATGGGGATGTGTCAAGGGGACACAGAAGCTAACCAAAAGAGCTCCCAATGGCCAAAGCTGGAAGAATTTGAGACAGAAAATAAATAAAGAAGCCTTGGATCATCATGCAAGGTATAAAATAAAGGTTCGTGAATCTATATTGATATAAATAAATGAATAAAGGAACAAAGGTACAAATAAGAAGAGATAAATCTCTTGTGCACAAGAAGTACAAATCATTTGGTGGATGCCTGCTTTCAAGGATGTGGAACATAACTCTCCTCTCTTTAACTTTGGGCTGCACTTAGTGACTTCTTTCCAAAGAATATAATATGGAAGGTGGGGGGAAGGGAAACTAGAGAGTAGGGCACTGCGTTAGCAGGCAATGAGGTCAACAGCAACAGTGATGAGTCATGGTGATGATCCATACTTTTTTTTTTTTAAGATTGTATTTATTTATTTGACAGACGGAGATCACAAGTAGGCCGAGAGGCAGGCAGGGGGGGGCGGCAGGAAGCAGGCTCCCCGCTGAGCGGAGAGCCCAATGCGGGACTCTATCCCAGGACCCTGAGATCATGACCTGAGCCGAAGGCAGAGGCTTAACCCACTGAGCCACCCAGGCGCCCCAATGCTCTGTACATTTGATATGATGTGTACCATGTGGGCATTCCCCCTAGAACTCATACTCCCAGTCTAAGCATTAAAACAAACATCAGACAAATCCCAATTGGGAGCCATTCTATAAAATACTTGATCAATACTCCCCAAAACTTCAAGGTCATCAAAAACAATTAAAGCCTGAAAAATTGTCACAGCCAAAGGGAGCCTAAGCAGGCTGATGACTAAATGTAATGTGGTATCTTGGATGGGATCCCGGAATGGAGAAAGGACATTAGGTAAAAACTAAGGGGACCTGAATAAACTGTGGACTTCAGTTAAAAACAATGTTTCAGTATTGGTTTGAATTTAATAAATGTACCATGCTCATTTAAAATGTTAATAATTGGGGAAACAAGGTGCTAGGCATATGAGGAGTTCTCTGTACTTTTTTTAGCAATTTTTATGCAAATCTCAAAGTGTTGTAAAAAATAAAATGTATTAAAAAAAAACAAAACCCAAACCCTGCCCAAATCATGTGTCTCTAATTAAATCATTTGACTGGCTCAAGCTTGAGTGGAGTTGCTTCATAATTTTAAAACTGTATTTGAGTAAAGGATTATGGTGGATACTGCAAATTGCCAATTTAACTTCTATTTTCTTCCTCTTTATGGGCAAACCCCCAGTTTCTCTCTGAGCAAGGAACAATGTGTCCAGCTAAACATATTCATTTCCCCTCATTCTCTTGCAGCAAATGGTGGCCGTGGACACAGTTCTGATCGGTGAGACAGGGGGACCTCTAGGAAGAGATTGGCTTCTTGAATAAAAGGAGAAATCTTCATTAGCAGAAAACACTTTGCCCACCCGATCTTCCCCTTCTACCTGCCTGCAGTTAGGACATGTGGCCCAAAGGAGCGATGGCTACGTTGTGGTCATAAGTCACCCCAGATGAGGATGAAATTCTGCCCATTATGGGTGACAGAGCCAAAAGGTAAAGACACCTTGGGTCCCTGGTGGCATTGTTCAATGGCTGCATAAGTCCTGGACTGCCCATCTCTAGACTTCTTATTTGGAGAATCAATTTTTTTAAGGCTACAGTGGTTAGGGTTTTTGTCATTTGCAACCAAATACAAGCTTACCAATAAAAAGACCACTCGCAGGGAAGCGACCACAAAGAAGGTGAGAAATTTGGGGAGAGAAGATTGAGTTTTAGAACTAGAAGCAATAGAAATTATATTAAATATTAAGGATCTATTGAGTATTTATTATATACCCAAGGCTTTCAAAAATGTGATAAGCTTATTTAATCTACACATCAAAATGGTATGGGTATGAATCATTATCTTTGTTTGAGAATCTGGAAAATTCAGGTACAGAAGTAAAGGAAACTTGCACAAGGTCACAAAAGAAGTAAGAGGCAGCGCCAGAAATGAAATCCAGGTCATCTCATGCCAAGGTGGACAGGTGTCCCTCTGTAGCACTTTGGTCTCTAGGAAGCACAAGCGCATTCTGTCTGAGGAAGGCAAGGGGCAGAGACGGTAGAGAGACCAGAGATTGAGGAAAAAATCTGGTCCAGGTCTGAGCTTCATCTGGGGGCTCTGAGGATGAGAGGGGCCAGGACATTCTACATGGGAACAAACAATAACCTTGGGGTTTAGGTAATCATGAAGGGAGGAATGTCTCCATGTAACCAGAGTTTTCAGCCAGAAAAGAGATGGTAAGCCCCTAAAGACCAGGGACTAGGAGATCAGGCAACAGGCTGGTGAGTGGAATAGAAATGGTCTAGACTTTAAGATTTTTATGGAAAACTTGAGCATAACTATTTCTTGTTTAAAACTCAATAAGAACTTCTTAAACATACACTGGATGAAGCATCGTGCTAGGCAAGGTGAAGACCACAAAGAAGGGAATGGTGTGACCTGCTCTACAGGTGAAAGAATCCACGTGATGTGTCAATAGCTCTTCATTTGGAGTTGTGTTCGGTGACAAATTAGGGGTCTTGTTTTTCTCCTGAAATAAGGGATGAACACAGGGTTTGGATGATGCCTCCAGGCTCTCTTAAAAAAACCCAGAGTCCTTCTGTGCTTTTATTCTGGATAGGAGAAGCCTGATGGATGCAAGTTTTGTGGTTGAGAGACCTCCAGCCTTCCACCTGTGTCTGAGATGGGAAAATGGCAAAGGACAAAGGGCAAAAAGTGTACCCGCTGTGTCGACCCCTCCTTTTCCAGGGAGTTCTCCTAGACATCTCCACTAGAACTTCCTCTTACATATCACCAGCATGAACAGTGTTCCATGAGTTTTCCATTTTTATAGGCTGAATGTCTATATCTGCCTCCCAAATTAATATGTTGAAGCCCTAACCTTCAATGTGGTGGTATTTGAATATGTGACCTTCAGGAGGTAATTAGGGTTAGATTAGGTCACAAGGGTGGGACCCTCATCACAGGATTAGTGCCTTATAGGAAGAAGACAGATCTCTCTGTCTCCACACCCATGCACCAGTGAAAGGTCATGGGAGCACACAGTGAGAAGGGGGCTATCTACAAGCTAGGAAGACAGTCCTCATCAGGAAAAGAATCTTTTTGCACCTTGATCTTGGACTTCCCAGACTGTGGAACTGTGGGAAATAAATAGTCTGTGGCATTTTGTTACAGCAGCCCAAGCTGACCAAAACACCTATTTACAAGGAAGCTGGGAAATGTGTCCATTTGAAACCTCAAATATAATCCGTGGGATCACAACTATAGGAAGCAGGTGACTAGCACTTTCTGCCATAACCTCTGTCATAAGGAAAGGCAGTCAATTTGCCTTACGTTAGTGCATTGCTTTTTGGCAAGCCAATTTTTGACCAAGTAAACAGAGTAACATAAAGCTATATTAAGAACTGTGATAAAGGTAATAAAAATAAACTAAAACATTATTCTGCCAGGTAGCATTTCCCAAATGCCTCAAGTTAAAGTCAATATCTCCCACATATCCTGATTTTATCCCTTCTCATCAGCAACTAAAATTGTCTAACTGATTCATTTACATCTTTATTGTAGGTTCCTTGAGGGATGCTGCCTTATTCACACCTGTGCTAGAATTGAGTGTGGCATATAGTAGGTACTGGGTATATACTGTTGACCAACAAATTTACTGAACATGTACTATGTGCAAGGTGTTATTCTTTACATAGATTATTTTATTTAATCCTCACCATAATCCTATATGGAGAATATTATTATTGGTTCCATTTTATAGAGAAAGAAACATTCAGCCATTTAATAGTTCAATTCCTTGTTTAAGGTCACAGAGCAAGTACATAGGTGAGCTGGTTCTAACTCCACAGCTGGGCTTCCAACCACCATGTGATATGCACTAGGGAGTACAATTCTCCTCCCAGAGTGCCCCAAAGGCAGAGGACCTACCACACTCGCTAGACCTTAAAGAATGAGTAGGGATTTGGCAGGGGGCTGAAGCACGAAGCTAGGGTTGAGGGTGGGGTTAGAGAAAAGAACCCTGTTCTAATTAGAGGAAATAGTTTGAATCAAAGAATCTAATAATGGTTTGGGACTAGAGTAGTCAGAGGCCTCAGCAAATGTGCATCGTGATAGGTAAGACTAGAAATGAAAGGTGGGATCCAGGTTTGAAAACCAAGCCAAGGAATTTAAGTTTTATCCTTGAACAGAGGTGTTGAGGAACCTTCAAAGGTTTCCTAAGTGGTGGGGAACATGATTAGATCTGTGTTTGGGAAAGATGACAGGAGGCAGTCGGGAGCCCAAGTATGAAAAGGTAACGGCTGGACACAGGAAGAACAATGGAAAGTGTCAGAAAACACTCAGGAGAGAGTCACCCAAGGTCTGAGCCTGGAGAGTTGTAGCAGGAACGGAAGAGGAGGATGAATCCAAACGTGTTATAGACTCAGAATCACAAACTTCTGGGAGCTGAGTGAACTGAGATGCAGATGAGCACAGATGAGGCCAGACCTTGACAAGGGGCCAGAAGAGGGGAGAGGGGGCAGGCTCTTACGGCAGCCAACAAGACAGAATCCCGTGATTTTCTTGTGTGATATCTCCTGACCTGACGGGAGGCAAATTCAGGGAGACTCCATTTACAGAGAATGCTAGATCCCTCTCTTAACCTTTGAGTGGCAAAATCCAGGTCCTCTGCTTGCAAGAGCGGTATCAAAATTCTAGGGAAATGCGCAGAGCCCCAGACTTCCGAATAGTGCTCTCATCAGGGGAGCTGCTGCAGAGCCGAGACTCCGGCTCTTCTGCACTGGAGCCCGGGCTGAGGATGGTGTTCTCACTCGCCCCCAGGACTGGAGGGAACTTTACTCCCCCGGCATTTGTCGAGTCTGTGCAAAGGCACTGGGTTGAAACTGTGCTGATTTTACTGTGGCAGTAAAAGTGGACAGAACAGGAAGAAACAGGCTTTATCCATCATAGGATATGTAAGATTTGACCCTGGAGACTGTTCTAAGAGGATTTAGAATACATGTGCCCAGAAATGCTGCAAAATCCCTGTCCTTGCAGGATTAACAAAGGAGGCAAAAACCACTCCTTTCCATGGCCTGGGACCCCTACCTGTTCTTCGGCGTTATTGAGCACAGTCCCTCTCGCACGTATACCCCAGTCACAGTGGCCTCTTCTCTGTTTCCAGTCTCAAAAAGAGTATCCCTGTCCGAGGGCTTGTCCCTGCTCCATGACTCGCTTCCCCCGAACGCACCTTCCTGTTCTGCAGGTCTTGGTTCCCACATCATCTCTCCGGAAGGAAGGCCGTCCTGACCACCCAGACTAATGTTCTCCCTGCCGCCCTACCCCGGTCACTCTGAATATGGCTCTCTAATTTATTTAACTTGGCATTCATTTACTTCTTAAATGGTCTATCTCACCCGGGAAAAAAGGCTCTAAGAGTGTAGGGACACTGCTGGGTCTAATTTGCAACATTTGTGCAGTGCCGGAACATTTCTTGGCCCAGCGTAGGTGTTCAGTAAACACAGAACGAAGGAGAGAACTGCCGCACAAGGGAGCATCTAGGATGCCTCTCCCCGCCCCTTTCCTCACCATGCACCTGCCTTCACGGCCTCTTTCTGAACGGGGCCGCAGTCAGAATATACACTCTACCGAGGATGGGGAAATAGGATTTGCCATCCCCCAGCCCACTCCTCCCCGGCAACACCCCTCCCCTCTGCCTGATGATCTGACAGGAAGTACAGGTGACCTCTGGACATAGTCGTATGCCTTAAAAGAGGCGTCTGCAGGGGCCTCCTCAGCAGACAGGACAACACGGCCTGGCAGGAAGCGGGTACCTTCAGAATGAGTGAGGGAAGCCTGTCTGTGCGTTTCAGCAGGAGCCTATTGGCGTGCAATCGTGTGCACGCCAAGCGCCAATTCATGTCAGTCCATGATCGGGCCACAGAGCCCCCGCAGCCTGTGTCTGCGGCCGCCGAGAGCCCTTCCTCACTCCGGCGCAGCAGACACGGGGGGCCGGCGTGGCAGGTGATGCCGGGAGTCTGATCAGCATTCAGCTTCGGCAGCACTGGGGCCTCATTAGTTTTAATGAATTAGCACTTTGGAAAAGGAGGGGATGATGTTCCAGCGAGTGCCTGCGTACCAGCTGCCTTCATTTATGCCTGAGCGAAGAGCCATCTTCTTCCTTCATTTTTCTCACTCCTCCCAGGTGTGGAAACCTGAAACTTCTCTAAATGTTAGACTCCAAGGCTTCTGCTTTTTCTATACTAACTCATTCTCCAGGCTGTTTACAGACAGCAATTTTTGAGTCAGTGAAGGATGGAATTATTCCAGTTGGAAACTCTGATGCCTGAGACGCTAGTGACCCCAACACCCTGTGCACAGCCCTGTCCGTCCTCCTGCTACCCCACATTCTGCCCCTATGAGCTGGACAGCCGCCCCTGGGGTGGGAGTGGCCGGATCACCACCCTCACCAGCAACGTGCACAAAGAAATTCCTTGGCAGCAGAACTAGCCCAGGGGGAGGAAACCAAGAATCGGTTAGGATAGTAAAGGATTTTTTTTTTTTTTTTTTTTTTTTTGGTTTGTAAACTCACATCCTTTACAAAATAGGCAGTTCCAACTGCAGGTGGGAAGTTGTCACCGCACTGTAAAGGCAATTTTGCTAAGGAAGAAAAGGAGAGTGACAGAAACAGACAGAGTTGGTCAAAGAGAAGGCTAGGCAGAGACAGACCCACAACAGACAGGAAGGAACAAAGAGGCTGAAAATACTTCCAGACAGGCTGCCAGTGGCTGTGCGAGACATTCACTGAGACAGAGGCACGTCTCCACCAGGGAAATGTCCTGAGGATCCACTGATTTTTGCCCGAGGGGACTGTTCTTCCTCTTCCAGGAGAACCACGGCTGCTTTTTGATGGCAACAGAACCCGGGTAGAACCCGCCTGCTGAAGCGGAATGAAAATGTGATCAGCTGGCAGGGAACAAACAGAGCTGCAAAATCAAGAGGGTTCGACCCAGATCCCTGACCGAGGAGGAGACGATTTCTCATTCTTTAGAGTCCCTGTAGCTTAACTGCCTGGTCGCGTGCCTGGTTCAAATCTTGGTTCTGCAGCTTACTAGATGGCTGAACCCAGACAGGCTACAAAACTCTTCTGTGATTAATTTCCTCATCTGTGAAACAAAGATACTAGTAACCGCATCATAAGGTCTGGAGATTAAATGAAAGATCACATGTCAAGGGCTCGGAACAGTGTCTGGCACACATGAGCTTTATTATTATCGTCAATGATATTGTTGTTATCTCTATCCTCTTCCTGCTCCGGGGGGTCTCAGGTGCAGCAGGGCTGTAAGCATTCACCCCTTCTGATATTGTGTAAAGGTGCCGCCACCAATGACTGCATTCCTCCAACTACTGGAGTGACGGGGTTGGGGCTCGTTCTTTACAACTAGGGAGAAATCTCTTAATATTTCTGTTTTAGAATATTATCATGTTCTAATGAGATGGAATTGTGACAAAAGGCTTTTGGGTAAGAAGCAAATTGGTAAGTAAACTGGAAAACTGTAGTCTAAATTTTAACAATGTTTAAAATAACACAGGTTCTAAGTTTAAAAAGGAGGAGATTAACAACCTCTGAGAACCAATTATGAGCCAGGTACTAAGCAAGGTCCTTTTACTTATGACATTGGATTTAGTGTTCACATTAAAACCTGCAGGTAATTATCATTGCTCTCTTATAGAGGAATTAATTGAGGTTGGGGGGGGTGTCAAACTGCTTGTCCAAGATTGCAACATGGTAAAATGTATGTGGTTTATGAATGCGGCTAATTTTTTGGTCATCCAATCAGATAGTGTATGATGAGTATGGTAATGTTGTGGTCACAGAACCCAGATGTGAGTGTGGATGATGCTTCTGGACTTCCTTAAAGATGTCTCTGTAAATTCAAGGCTTAGCACACTCCCTTTGCTCTAAACACAGAAATAACAAATAAAACGTGAGAAGAGAAAGCCAACGAGAAATCAGTTGGCTCAAAAATAAGACAGCATTTCTGTGGACCTGAGCCAGAAGAAGACAAGCAGGTTGCCCATTCCAGGGCAGAAAAACAGTGATGAGATGGGGAAGAATATCAGACTTACGGAAGTGTGGAACTGACCCAGATGAATGTCCCCCTTTACACAAGGGAGGCAAAAAGCAATTATTGGCTAGTTGCCCTGGAGCTCATTATAATGGTTCTCAAACATGAGTGAGCCTCAGAACCACCAGGAGGACTAGTTAAAACACAGATTGCTCAGCCACACCCCCAAAGCCTGGGTAAAGTGTCTGATTCAGTCAGTCTGGGGTAAGTATTTGTATGTAACTAGTTTCCAGGGATGCTGATGCTACTGCCCCAGGAACACAATTTAAGAACCACTGTCTAATATGAAGCTGTGGGCTCAGGGAGTTATGATCAGGTACTGTGTCAAACCACCCAATGACTTCATGTCTGGATCTGCAATATCCTTGGTATCACTACAGATCCGCAATACTATTATACAACCCTGGTTCTTTGCTTGGGCCTCAGGGCATCAAGTGGAGGCAAACACTAAAGGAAGCAAAGAAGAAAAATACAAAATAAAACAAAAGAAAAAACCCCATTCAAAATGATCCCTGAAAACCAAAATTCAAAGATACATGAAGAAATCTGATAGTAAGAAAAAGAGCTAACAAAATAGGCAATCAGAATGTGAATTAACTCCAAATGAAATTAACTATATGGTTGTGTCTAATAAAGTTTCAAAATTAAGTATTTTTATAATTGTCACAGAGATAAAAAAGAAGTAGTATCCATGAACAAAAATTATGGAAAAAACCAGGCTGAAATAAAAAAGAATGGAAATCCGTGAAACAGAAATAGTTAAAAATCTTGCAAATGAGGAATGGCGTTAATGGCAAAGAAGCAATATCTGAAGACTATAAAAGCAAAACATAAGAAAAAACAGAGATCTTCCCCCCTGAATTGAAGAAACACATGAATCTTCCAGTTAAAAATACATCTGGAGTACTCAGCCAAAAAAGATAAGCACACATTTAGACTTGTAGTGAAACTACAGAACATGAAAGATAAAGAGAAGTATTAAAATTATCACAGAGACAACATCCTGCTCTGTAAGGAACAACAGTTGCACAGACAGCTCTTATCTAATTAGCAATAACAGAGGAGGAAAACAATGGAAAAATAGCTTCAAAGTGCTAAGGAAAAAATAACCATCAGCTTAAAATTTTATAGTCAGCTAAACTATCATTCTCTAAGCAAATATGAAGAGAAATTACCAACTATACACAGAAATTATTACAGAAGAAGCAGGAGCATCTAGAGATCTGGAATACTAGAAGTGATGGTGAGCACAGAAATGAATAGAATAGTAATAAATTCAATTAACCAACTATGTTAAAACAAACACCATGTTTTGAATGGAAAAAGAGCAAAATTAAAACTCTAGACCAGGAGTTTGCAAACACATTCTATAAAGGGCTAGATAGGAAATATGTTAGACTTTGCAGGATGGAGTGTAAAACTACTCAGTCCTGCCACTGTGGAGTCAAAGCATCCACTGACAATAAATACATAAGTGAATGTGGCTATGTGTCAAAAAAATGTTTATTTACAAGAACAGGTGGTCAGCCAGATTTGGCCAGGGTATAGTACTTTGCCTGCCCCTGCTCTGGATGTCAAAAACACGATGCAGGGAGGGTTTCTGTTTAGTAGATAGTTAGACATTTTACTGTCCTTGACATGTATAGGAAGAGACGAGAAATATTAAATGACTTAGATCTGCTTAAATAGCATGTATAATTAAGTATGCTTGTTTAAAAAATAAAGGGTAAGCATTATAAATCAAAAGCATACACCTTCTATGTAACCAAAAGGGAAAAGGAATATAAATAAAGTAGATGCTGGTAAAGGTAAACAGTACGAGGCCATACATATGATCACTATCTGCATCCCACCTGCCCCAGGTGACCTGAGGGTGAAGTATACTGGGAAGAAGGATCAGGTCTTTGGCATCCACTGCTGACTTGCCAAGGGGCCCGACTCAACAGAAAGAAGCAAGCATTAGTTGCGGAGTGGCTCTCTTAAGGTGTTTATTATTTCTATCTCTTATTTTTTAAAATAAGGGGATCCTAGCTAATAGTAAGAGACAGAATCCTATAGGAAGCAGCTCAGACCATCCGTCAGTCATCCAGTACTTACTAGGTGCCTATATAACATAATACTAGATATTTATTATGCTAAGCACTGAGAATGCCAAACTAAAAACCATAGTCCCCTCCCTCAAGAAGTTCCTAGCATAGCAGTTGCACTTCAAGGGACTTAATGGCTGCTAATACCCAGGATATAACCCACCAAGCAAGAAAGGCCCTTATTGACACAGGCCCTCCACTCTGAGAATGAGTTCAGTAGCTGCTGAACACCTTGTCCTCTCTGGATCCTCCTCCTCCAAACCTTGGCTGCCCCATACTGCTCCTGTAGACAATCTGCTCTTCTTCATTTTTTCCTAGCTTCTTTTCCTCTCTCCAGCAGGAAGATACTAACAATGGCTTGGCTGGGAAGCAGGGGTAAGCAGAGCTAGAGAAAGGCCAGAGATTTTAACGTAATCTGAAGGGACGAGAAGAACACAGGCAATACTGATAATGCTGCATTCCCCGCTGCTCACAGAGTCTCCAGGATGTTAAATGTGCGGTGCTTATTGCTCCGAATGTGGTTCCTTGTCTTCTGTCCTAGTTACTAACCCTTGACGTCTTGGCTGAGATGTGACCTCCTGGGGAAGCCTTCCCTGGTCTTCCACACCCCCAAGCTAGGTTATGTGCCTGTCTAGCCTGCCCACATCACATTGCCCTTGTTCTGGTCTGTCTCTTCTCCTGCACCGGACCATGAGTGCCTCAGTGTCTGCTCTAACTGTTCCCTTCCTCACATTTCACTTGTACAGACCCACAGATGCTTCCCGGATGGACCAACTGAAGGTGTTTTGAACACTAAACATTTTCCTTCCCATGGGACCCCCCCCCACCCCTGTCCGTACCACACACTGACTTAGACAATTCCTATTCCACTTCCAGGACTCGCCTGCATGCCACTTCCCACATGGAGTCCCCTCTCCCCCACCCCATTGCCTGCTGATGGAGCAAATTAGAATGGGGTTGGGTGCTACTCCTCCCGCCCTGCCTTGGTACCTAATACATTTTACTTAGAATAGCCTATTTCCTTGTCTGTCCCTCACATTAAGCTCCCCAAGGGCAGGGCTTTCTGGTTCACCATTGCATTTCTAGTACCTAGAGTAGCTGATGCTCAAAAAACATCGAATGAATGAGTGAGACAGAGAAGCATTAAGTCATAATGGGGACGGAAGGGGGGTTTCTTTTGCCTTTCTAATTGCTTCAGAGATTGAAAACCTAGGGAATTCAAGGATCAGAAAACATCACACAATTAGATGCACACATGTTATAGCAGGTTGGCGGGTAGAGTCGATGTGAACTGGATAGGAGCAATCATGGGAGGTTTCATGAAGGGGGGCTCTGGGGAAAGGCAGGAGTTTGGCAGAGAAAGTGGGAAAAATAAGTTTGTAGCTATTATTTGGAGATGCCAGAGAAGGCAGAGCTGGGGCTAAGACCACATCAGCCCTCCAAAATTAGCATGGCAATACTCACTGCTCAGCAGGCATTTTGAATATAAGCTGTCACGGTAATTAAATATCAGTTCTAACAAATCTGCACGTACTTCTGCATTTGCTTTTGTATCTGATTGGCTCTTCTGTGAGATAATTGTGGAAACTTCTGGGCAACAAGAGAAACCAATGACAGAGAACGCTTGTGTGGTAAGAGCACTTGGAAGCCCGGCATAGAGAGCTACCAGAGAGGGCTGGCTGTGGGGCCAGCCTTCAGCACTACCTCGCTGTGGGTTGCACTCACTGATTTATTTTTGGCAGCTTCTCTGCCCGCCATGGGTATTTCCTTATTATTAGCTGATTCATCCACTTCATAGAATGTGTCTTCTGATATTTTAAGCAGCCAGTAATGATGGTGGACCATTATTATATGGGCTGGTCTTATAAGGCAGATCTCAGGGGAAGAAAAGCCCCTCCCAGGTTCCTGATTCTGTCCAGGGGAAGTTCAGTGCTCATTGGCAGGCTGCTGGTATAACTAGAAATGGGCCCCGGGGACCCCTGTGGGAGGAGGCTGAGCACTAGATTCCAAGTCCTTGAGGCAGCCTGTGAAGCTAAGGAGAGCATCTTACTTGCCTCATTCTGCCCGCCTTCTCTAAAAGCACCTAGCCCAGCACTGGCACGTGGAGGCACTCCATAATCTTTGATGGATTGAACTGGCAGGTTGGGGCTGGTGGGGATTGCGGCTGACTCAACCATTTTCAGCTCTGGGGCTGGAAGTGTCTCCCAAGACCCCTGTTGTCTGAAGGGAAGAAGACTTGACTGCCCTAGCCCCCATGCCGCTTCCTACAAATCCTCCCCTATCACCACCAGTAGAGCTTACTCAGGGGTTAAGAAAGGAGGGCTGATTGTCTCTGGAAAGTTGTAAATTTCTCGTGTTATTCATAATTGGGTCTTTTGCAATTTTTTTTTTTTTTGTCTGTGCCTCCAATCTCATGAAGGGATTTTGATGGATCTATTGTAATCCCTAAATCTTACTTCCTTGTTTCAGTTGATTTTCTATGGCCTTTGAGTCTATTGCTAACATCAGTCTAATTTTAAGCAAGTCCCCGCTGTGGCCTAGTAGATGCTTTAAGTCATGTCTCGATGGCTCCCTAATGTGTCCCCTCTGGCACAGCAGCCAGCTGCAAGTCTCTCCCAGTTCAGGGCTACCCTGCAGTGCAGGTGACTTCTGCTTGTTCAGTGAGATGGCTGGGGCCACCACATCCTTCTCTTCCATTTCTATGCATGCCTGTCTCTATCTTCATGCTCCTTCAAGGCAAAAATCTCCTGAGCAATGCTCTCGAGGCCTTCCTCTCACATCTCAGCTCATCAGCCATCCCCCTTCCCACAGAATGTCCCCTCTCCACTTTCTCCTTCCTGTGTGTCTGCCGAGATGTTCAGGTCATGCCTCCTGGAAAGCGAAGCAGAAGGAACACTCAGACAAGCACGCTTGACCCCACTTTCCCTTATGTCTCTCATTTTATTTTTCTCATGCTTTTCTATCTCAAATTACCAGTCGGCTCACTAAGCCTCTACACACTCACCACCACCAAATGCTTTCCTCTTGCAGTCTGAGCTCTGTTTCCACTATTCTGGGGTATTCTCTGCAAAGCCACTCATGCTTTTACATTTACTATTTCTAAGTAACCGCTTTCCACGTGGCTTCCTCTTGGATGTCATGGTCATGAATGTTAATATGGGTGGTCGCTACACTCGAAAGACCTCCACCGTCTCCTTGATCCACTGACACCTGTTTCCCCATCACCGATTCACGAACACTAGTCTTCATATGATTACCTGTGACATGCTCATTGCTGAGTCCAAAGAATAAACTTTACTCTTTCTGCCACCCTTGGGCTCTCCTATCCTTATGAAACTCTCTATCCCTTGTTTGTTAGCCTCTTATTCTCTGATTGTTCTGCCTTTGCCTCCTTTTGTCCCTTTCCCTCAAACTCCTCTTAAAAGACAGGTCTTCTCTGGAATTCAGTCCTTGATCGTTTTTCACTTGATATGCCCTCCAGTGGCGATCTTACCCGCTCCAGCTCTGATGGCTAACTCCCAAATCCACGTCTGCGAGCTGGGCCTCTGCCCTGACTCCTACTAGACATCCTCTCCCACCTCCGAAGCTCCTCGACACTCAGCATGCCCCCCGCCCAAAGCATGCCCCTCCTCCCGCCCCTCTCTTAATGCCTGCATCCCCCACTGATGCAGACGTCAAGTCACAATGTTCAGAGTCCTCTCTGTCACCTCCTTTCCGCGGCTTCTGTTCACTATCAATTACCAGTCCTGTTGATTGAACCAACTAAGTATTTCTCAAAGTTCTTCCCTGTGTTCTCCCCAGAACTTCTGCCCCAGTTTGGGTCCTCCTCTTTCCTTGCCTGGATTCCCAATAGGTCCTGTGCCCTTAGGCCTTCCTCCTCAAATCAGTCCTCCTCAGAGCAGGAAGATCTATTTTTAAAACATGACTCTGACCCTGTTATTCTCCGGCTTTAATCACTTGGATAAAGTCCAAGCTGCTTAACGTGGAGTTAAAGGCCCTTCATGATTTGTCACTGCCGATTCCTCCACACTCATCTCAGAGTCTTTATTCTCAGTAACAGGGAACTGCCTTCGGCCCCCCCTCTCCCAGTCTACACAGAGCCTCTGCCGCTTCTGTCTATGCAGTCCCTCCTTGCTGAACTGCGAAGCCCTACCCTACTGCCATTGGGTGGATGCATCCCAGAGGCTTAAATAGCCTCAGGGCTTCCTTAATACCTGGCATGTACCTCGATTACATAGTGTTTGGTGGCTTCTAAATTATTATTATTGAAGTATAGTTGAAATACTGTATTGTATTAGTTTCAGGTGTACAACATATTGATTTGACAATTCCATACATTACACAATGCTCATCACAGTAAGTGTAGTTACCCTCTGTCACCTTTTAAAGTTGTTGCAATACTATTGACTATATTCGCTGTGCTGTGCTTTTCATCTCTGTAACTTATTTATTTTATAACTGGAAGTTTGTGCCTCTTAATCCCCTTCACCTATTTCACCCATCCCCCACACCCTTCTCTTCTGGCAACCACCAATTTGTCCTCTAAATTTATGAGTCTGTTTCTGTTTTTGTTTGCAGATTCCACAAAAAAGTGAAATCACAGGGTATTTGTCTTTCTCTGTGTGATCTATTTTACTTAGCATATTACCCTCTAGGCTCAGCCATGTGGTTACAAATGGCAAGATGTCATTCTTCTTTACTGTTGAGTAATATTCCATTATATCATGGAATATATATATATATATATATATATATATATATATATTTCACTTCTTTGATGGTTGTCCCTTAATTTTCTATTTCTCAACTACACCTTGAGCTTCCCCTGAAAAAAACCTTAAGATTCACAGATTGATTCTGTTCAGCTCAGAAATATATCTCTTGTAATAGACACCTTCAGGGATATGTTGTTAGAAGGCATTGTTATCCTCCCTGATACCTATATTTTCCCCCCTTTCAATAAAAATTGACTATATGCTTACTATGTGCTTTGCTGGAAACTGGGAATCAATGGTAGAATGATGGGCAAAGTCTTTGATCTTTGGTGTTTACAGACAGGTGGGTTCCCTTAGTAGCCCTAGCCCCATGGCTATTCTATAAGTCAAAGTCATCCTAAAACACTTATATTTTGTGCTTCTTTCATCTTTCGAAATGACAAATTCCACAAAGTATTACCTACCATGTGAAGTAAAGAGTAGACTAGCATGGAAGTTAAGGGCTTTAGGTTTGGAGATATTAGAATTCAAATATCTTTGGCTCTCCCACATGCTAGATGCTTGACTTTGGTCTCATTACTTAAACTTCATTCAGCATCTAGTTTACTTACAAGTAAAGAAAGAATAAGGATACCTGACTCTTAAAATATATATGAGTATTACATACGATAACATTTTTTAAAGGTTGTACTAATTTATTTGACAGAGAGAGGGGAAGAGAGAGAGCACAAGCTGGGGAATCCTAGGATGCTGGGATCATGACCTGCGCCGAAGGCAGACATTGAACCCACTGAGCCACCCAGGTGCCCCCAACATTTGTCCAAAAACAAAATAAAACACTCAACTTAGTGCCCGGCACATGCTAAGTACACAATAGGTGGACTACTGTTCTGATTGCACAAATATCAAAGGATGCAGCGTAGGAAAAATCATAGGAATTAAAACCTTAGGCAAATCACTGGAGCTCCCTAGGCTTTGGTGAAGTAAGGGGGTGGCAGACTGATCACTGCCTCTTTGCCTATCAACCTTCTTAGAGAACCCACCCCACTGCCAACTCTTGGAGCAGCCCTTTATGCTATGCCTCTAATTACCCTGGCCGCAGCCCAGCAGAGGCGGACACTTGATTCCAGCTGGGCCAATCAGATTCTCTTCCCAGGGATTTGAGATTTGGTTACTGAGACACTAACTCAAATGATAAGGGGAACATGAGGAGGAAGGCAGGTTGTTGTAATAGAGGTCAGAAAGCCAAAGTTGTGAGCATCAGTGTGGATTCTGGGGAAGTTGTGGAGTTATGTATAAAAAGAGTAAGTGTGAACGCAGAGGACAAAGCAGAGAGGAGAAAAGATGGGGGGAGGGCGCCTGGGTGGCTCAGTGGGCTAAGCCTCTGTCTTCAGCGCCTGTCATGATCTCAGGGTCCTGGGACTGAGCCCCATACCCCTCCCACCCCCGCCTGCCTCTCTGCCTACTTGTGATCTCTGTCTGCCAAATAAATAAATAAAATCTTAAAAAAAAGAAAGAAAGAAAGAAAAGAAAAGATGGGAGGGGTTCATTCTGCCCTAACAGATGGAGAAAGAAACTTTAACACCTGGGTTTCTAGTTTCAGGTCCCTCGTTCTGATGAAGCCTTATGTGTTTCCTGTCTTTGTACATCAGGGAGATTGCCTGTTGCGTCTTCATATGCTGTTCCTTTCCTGAAACTAGCTTGAATGGACCTCTGTTTCTAGAAATTAAGTGACCCCTGATTTCTAAGGTTGATTTCCAACTCAGAAGCCACATGCTATGGTTTTACACTCTCCTTTATATCTCCTATCTCAGAATTTGGAAGAATTAAGATCGTGGCAAATTTGTTTAGGTTGTTCTTAATTATATGGACTTCAGTCATGTCTTCATACCTACAGAGTGAAGAATCTTGAACTTTTAAAGTTCTCCTTTTTTAAAGATTTTATTTATTTATTTGAGAGAGAGAGAGAGCACAAGCAGGGGGAGCAGCAAGCAGAGAGAGGGGGGAAGCAGGCTTCCCACTGGGCAGGGAGCCCGACACAGGGCCTGATCCCAGGATCCTGGGATCAGGACCTGAGCCAAAAGCAGAGGCTCGACCAACTGAGCCACCCAGGTGCCCCTGAAGTTCTTTATTCTCTTCTGGGACTCCTTTCAGTAGATGTGTGGTCTCAGATACCCTTTAGGTGTGATTTCAGATACCCAATATTTTGCTGATCTTTTGGGCTATAACAAGCAGACTTTGAGCTCAGACCTAATCTTTGATGAATCCAGGTTCCCTCCCTTCGATCTGGATCCAAATCCTTCCATTTATTTAAGTGTTTAGAATTTTTATCCTTCAACATTTCCCATATTAAAACAGTCCTGTCACTTCTTTTTTTTTTAAACACTGCCTCATGAGCCGGTTGTACTGGCAGGCATTAGCAGCAGTGTTTCAGAACACATGAAGGCTCACTACAGGCAGCCCTGGCTGTGCAGTGCCCTGGGGATGTGCTCCAAGTGGCAGCCACCTGTGGAGACGGACATTTAAATTCATTCAAAAATAAGATTAAACATTCAGTTTTTCATTTTCACTGGCCACGTTTCAAGTTCTTAATAACCACATGTGGCTAATAGCTACTATATTGGGTAGTGAAAATACAGGTTTTCTCCATCATTGCAGAAATTTCTATTGGACAATACTGCCCAGAGGGACCTAGTATCCACTTCAAGGAAACCTGCAGTAGGAGGCAAGTCTAGCAGATTTAGAGTGAGTCCTGAGTGAAGGAGAGGCCCAATAAGTGACTCCTGGAGCAGGTGACACTTGAAGATAATGTCTATAGGTAGCAGTGGCCCAACCAGCCAGCTGGAATGTAAGGACAGGATTCTAGCTTCTGGGGAAAAACAGTACGTTAGTTGGTATAGACTGGGCTTGGTTATGGAACAGACAAATCTCCCCCAAACTCAGTAGCTTAATATACTACAGTTTTCTTTATCTATCATGAAGTCTAATGAGGGCCAGATAGCCTATTCTAAGGTTGTAAGAGAACTCAGAGACGGGGGATACATTTTTTTTTGCAAGAGTAATGTAAGTTTATTATAGAAAAACAAATAAAATACAGATAAGGGAGAAAAAGGAAAATAAAAATCTACTGGAATCCTGCCAAAGCTAATATTTTGGCATACATGTGCGCACAGTTATGTATATTACATACATTTTTATATAATATTAATAAACTATCTTTCCAAGATAATACACATATTCTAAATCTTTGTGAATGTCCTCATTACATTCCAATGAGTTGGCATACTTTATCATATTCTTTCTTGTTGCATGTATAGATTACTTCCAATATTTTTCTGCCCTTAATTGTTAATTTTAACTGTCTTGACTCAGAAGTAAAAACCTTTATTTCTTACAGTCTATTAGTGAAAGCTCATTACATGGCTCCAACTCATCTTTGAGAAAGGCTTGGAAGTGTAGAGCACATGTGTATTGGGTTAGCACTAACACCTCTACGACAACTGGAAAGCACAAGGTAGGTCTCCCGCCCCATGAGTAATGGTATTCTGTAAGGCAACAAAGCAGGGACTCTCATCTGTGAACCCTGTGGAAATAGAGTACTTACATGCCACCTAACAAATGGCAGGTACTTAAATAATTTCTGGATTGTTTCTTTAGGTACTAGAGTAGGGCCCAGATGGCCACTGGAACCTGGAAAGAGGGCAGACCTGATGTGGAGGCCCAGGAGGCTGGGCTAGACTCTTTAAAGGCCCTCTGATTACAGGGGATTGGCCCCAGAGCCAGGGCTGAGCTTGCAGTTCCGGCCTCAGCTCTGGGGAGACAGAGGCTGAAGGGAACGAGAAGCTGGCAGGGTGGCTGTGTTCTGCCCATCCACACCCATTCCCCAAGTCTTTCTCTAGTCTAACCTCATCGGCCTGGTGCTTTACTTCTGGAAATAATTTAATGCCAACTGCAAACATGAAGATCTTATTGGAAATGTCCTTATCAAGATCATTGGTGAAGACCAAATACTGATCCTTTATGCTTATCTTTCTGGAGAAGGGACCATCCATTTATCCTTGCCTCTATTTTCTCTTTCTGAGCCCATTCCTTGCTTCTAATAAAACTGCTTCCCTCACGTACCCATCATGCCCCGATTTCTTATAGTCTTTGAAATGGAATCTTGCCAAAGGCTTATTGAAAGTCTGAGTAGATTACATCCTCCAGTTCCCTTATCTACATGTCTATTTATTCACTTTTAGAACACCCATAAATAAACACTGGCTCTGTCCCAAGGTTCAATCCTTGGGGCTCTGTTCCTGTCTCTTTATTCTCTCACTTAGGGATGACATCTCCTGTTCAAGCTTTAACCGCCTCCTCTCCAGGGATGATTTCTACAACACTGCCTTCTTTCCAAGCTCCAATTCGGTATCTGCAACTGATGGCTCCCTCCCTATATGTCTAAAATGGAGTATAACACCTCCCCTCCAAAACTCACTTCTCGTCGTGGCTCTCCTATTTCTGTCAACGGATCATCAGCCTTCCTAGTCACTCAGGCTTAACACCATGACTCAGCTCTCCCTCCCTCATTTCATATCCAGTAGTCATCAAGTCCTGTGCTGCCTTTGTCATGCCTCTCAGATTCTTTCCCTTTTGCACTGTCACCACTCAAATTTAGGCTGCTGTGGCTTAATCTTGGAGTATTACAGGAACCACTTTGCTATGTTTTCTCTTCTACCAACTTATCTTGCATTCATTCATATTAAGCCACTGGATTTGGAGACATCTAGTCCTATCCAAACCTTCCTGCCATCATTTATAAACTATGTGACTTCGGGTAAGCTACTTTACCTCTCTGAAATCCAATTTTCTTATCTCCAAATACAATCAATAAAATATGAAATCAGTAAGTGTTAGCTATTTTACTGTGTTCCAGGGATCATCCTGGAG
Source organism: Martes martes (assembly GCF_963455335.1). Lineage (NCBI taxonomy): Eukaryota > Metazoa > Chordata > Mammalia > Carnivora > Mustelidae > Martes > Martes martes. Next base: position 106,564,256 of record NC_137898.1, read on the forward strand.
GTAATAGATATTGTCTTATTTAATACCCCACAACAAATGTATGAGGTAAATAGTAGTATTATCCTTATTTCACAAATGAGGAAGCCCCCCAAAATGAAATGATTTGTCCAAGCTAATAAGTACAGAGCTTACATTCAAGCCTAAGCAGTTTGATTCTGCAATCAATACCTAAAAATTCTGCTATCCTGCCTCCTAATATAACAGGTACTTAATAAATGTTAGTTATATTAATAATCAATATCCAAAAATGCATCTTTGATCCTCCTGCCAAAAAGTCTCCCAGTGGTCAGACTTTGTAGAATAAAGTCCAGTAAGTTTAAAACGGTATGAAGATGCCCCCTACTTAAAACCTTTTCATGCGTTCTCATTATGATTTTAAAAACCTGTAACATACTGATATTTCTGCTTATGATAGTGTCTTATGTATTAGAGTAACAACCCCACTAAGAAGCATAAAATCTGGATACAATTATATAATGGCTACTAGGAAGTATAAGAGAGTATCCTAGGTAGGCAGGCCATGAAGGGTTAAAACTCTGAAGAGATATAGGCAGTAACAGAAAAGAAAGCCTAAAAGTCAATTATCTAGTATCCCTTCCAAAAAGTTCAAAAAATAACAATAATTAATCTCAAAAAATGTTAAAAGAAGAAAAAAAATAAAAAGTATAAATTAGTAAATAGAAAATAAAGGCACAATAAAAAAATCAACAGAGCCAAACTTTGGTTCTTTGAAAATTCTAACAAAATGGATAAAGTTCTAAACAACTGACTGGGAAAATAGGAGAGAAGAAACAAAGAACCCCTATCAGGAATGAAAAAGGAATCAATACTACAAACCCTACAGATATTAGAAAGACAGCAAAATGATGTTATGAATGACTTGAAGCCAGTAAATTTGAAAATTTAGATGAAATGGACACATTTCTAGAAAAACAACTAAATTTACCAAAGCCAACATGAAAACAAATTTTTAAAAATCTGGACAATTCCATACTATTAAAGGATTTCTTTACTTGAAGTCTTCCATAAAGCTCTAGGCCCAAATGACTTCACTGGTAAATTTCAAAATGTTCAGAAAAACAAACCTGCCAATTTTAAACAAGCTCTTTCAGAAAACAGGAAAGAAAGAGACACTTCTCAATTCATTTTATGAGGTCAGTATAACTTTGAGGGAAGGGGAGGGAAGAGAGGGAAGAAAGAAAAGAAAGAAAGAAGAAAGGAAGAGACAGAAGCACTTCTTCCCCAATGGGCAAAAACTTGAACATGAACTCTACAAAAGAGAATATCCAAATGGCCAATCTGTAAAAATGCTTAGTTAATTGGTCAACAGGAATATGTAAGTTAAAACTGTAATAAAATATCACTCACATGTACAAGATTAGTTAAAATTTTTAAAAAGGCAGTATCAAATGTTGGCTTGGTATAGATCTCACATACTGCTGATGAAAGTATCATTGGTACAACTACTTTGGAAAACTTTTGAGCAGAATCTACTGAAGCTAAATAGATGCATATCTGTGGCCCAGGAATTCCAATTCCATGTATATAACCAAAAAAATAGAATAAAATAAAGTTTTAAAAAGTGAGTTCATATAGTTCACATGTACAACCAAAGACTACAAGAAATTTGCTAGCACCTAGCTATTTCCAAAATTTTTCATCACTCCAAAAAGGAAACTCTGCATCTGTTAAGCAATAACTCCCCTTCCCTCTCTTGCTAGCCTCCCCAGTCGGATTTCCGCCAAGGATAGTGACCCTTTCCATACCTGTGAATTTACCTATTCTTGATATTTTCATTTAATATTTCATTTGTTCTTTTTTGTCTAGCTGATTTAACTTAGCATAATGTTTTCAAGGTTCATCCATGTTGGCGCATAGAGCTGTGGCTTCTTAATTTTTTCACTGCTGTAGAATATTCCATCATATGGCTATACTACATTTTACTTAACCATCCTATTTCTGATGGATAGTTTTCTCCCAATTTGTGACTATTACAAATAATGCTACTAGGAACATTCTTGCAGCCTTTTGTTGTTCACATGTGAGAGTGTGCTAACTTTGTGAATAATAATTGAATACTTAGGATTTATGTCCTTCCCTGCAAGTTACACTTCAATAACAAAGTTTATTGGGGGGAAAAAAAAAGCAAAAGGGAGGGGAAGAAGGAGAGAAGAAGAGAAAAAGAAAATTCATGACATGGCTATAAAGCCTTATGAAGTCTGACCTTGAACAGACATCCTGGCCATCTTAGAGTGCTGGCTCAACAACGCCATTTTAGTTTCCTAGTTTTTGGACAGGAGAGCTTGGAAAAGATATAAGGTGCCTTCCTCAGGATCCTCCTGAACAAGAAAGTGAATGGTGGAGGCGGAGGGGGAAACTACCAGGCTAACTTGGCCCTCTGTGCTATGAGCCAGCCAGCTGTGTGTCTTTCCCTATCTTTTTATATCTCCCAGGAGAGTTTGGGGAAACCAGACCAGCACCAGCACAGCACACTTCTGGGGTGGGAGGGCTTTCAAAGCTCCCTGAAGATGTTTGTCCAGGACTCTCAGTGCATCCAGGGGAACTCAGGAGGCCGGCAGAGTTTTCCTGTTCCCAGTCAGTGGTTAGCTGGGGTGTGCTGGCCTCATCTTGGGGTGCAGTAGGTGTTTGGGCACTGGGAGGGCTCCACTTGTTTCTGTCTTCCCTAGATTCTCTGGAGCCGAGAACAGACCCAGCCTCATCATTGTCCCCTTCCTCTTGACCTGGCCTTCACTCCATTCCTTACATATTTCTTATCCCTTCTCAGCTCAGTGTCTTTGCACATATTGTTCCTGCTGCATAGAATGTCTTTGCTTCTCCTTTGTGACCTAACCTCCTCCTCTTTCAGACATCAGTTCAATTCTCACATCTTCAGAAAAATTGCTCTCACTGGCCTCTCTCAAACACACTCATCTCATCATGCTGTTCTTATCATAGCACTTAACCAGTTTCAGTTTGTGAAAACTTGATTCATTTCTGAGTCTCCCTGTAGCCTACAAGCTCCATGAGGGCAAGACAGAGTGGCTTTGTTCACCATTTAAATCTGATAACAGCACAGGGCCTGGCAAGGAGTGGGTGCTCATATATACTAAATGAATGAATGAATGGATGAGTGAACTCAAGGCATCTAAAAGCAGCCTACAGGCACATACCCAACTGTCTGATACAATCCCTTGTTCCTGTTTGTTCTTTTAACCTACCTCTGTGTGGGTCACCCACCCCTCCCCCTGGCACACACAGGTGTGTACACACACACACACACACACACACACACACACACAGTGGCCCAAATTTCCGTTAGGTCACTGTGCTCTCCTCCTCCTCGCCCCTTCCTCCAGCTCTCATTTTCTGTAGTGCTTATTGGCACAGGCTAACACCATGATGCTATAAATGGGATCCCATGAAATCGAGAGTGGCTGTCCCTGTATGCCCATCAAGATGAGCGGGGATGGGCGAGGACAGCTGATTGCGTTTCCCTAAGAAACTTGCTGCTTGATTGATCTCCTCTACGCTTGCTGGCCTGGGTGGCTATTCCTGTCACCCTGGACCAGGCAGGATGCACCAGGGCCCTTTTCAAGCTGCCATTAGGACAGCCTAAGTGAACTTCAGTCCAGTCATGAGTGATTGGTGCTTCCCTCAGCTCCACCCTGCCATCAAGCTCCAGTCTTTCCAGGGAATGAGTTTATTGTTCTGGGTCATGGTTTTAGCATTCCAGTCAATTTCCCACTCATCACATGGCCCAGTGGACCGGGACCCAGAGCCCAGGATCCCGGCTCCTGATCCTGCCCCTCCCATCCCCTTAAAATCTAATGGGGTTTCTGAAAGCAGAAGGAATCAGAAGAACTAACCAAAGAATCAATTTGTTGGCTGCTGTACAAGATGGGGGCAATGGAGGCAATGGGGAAGAAAGGGGTGATGGGGATGAAGGGAGCGATGGGGGCAAAGGGGGCAATGGAGGTGAAGGGGTGATGGGGATGATGGGGGTAAAGGGGGTGTGATGGGGCGAAGGGGGTGATGGGGGCGATGGGGCCAGTGGGGGCAGGGTAACACCAGGGTCCTGTCTTCCTTAGGCAGGAGGACCTTTCAGAAGCAATGTAACCATCCTGGTTTGAGGCAGGCCTCCTCCCAGCTCCCCCTGAATGATAGACGGGTATGTGATCACACTGTTTGTTCGCTCCCTCCAGAGGTTCTCTAGAAAGTTCAGCTCTTACAGCTAAACTGAAATTCTTTTGCTTCATTTAAATGTTTACTCTGACTCTTCCATTCCAGAGACAGAAAACAGCTTCTTTACGGGCATTCATTTGCTTCTACTTTCATTCATTCCACGGGTACTGGCTGAGTGAACACAACGTGCCAGGTCCCGTGTTAAGTAGGTGGTGGCAACAGGACAGACACGGTTCCTCATGGATGTTCACATTGATTGACAATAAACCGGCAAATCATTACCAATTGTGGTGAGTGAGAGGAAGGGAAATCCGTCTCAGAGAACAATGGTGGGGGTGGAGGAGGCGGGGCTGGGGGCCTTAGATTTGAGGACCAAGGAAGACCTCTCCACAGAGGTGCCACTGAAGCTGAGAAGGAGCCAGATGCTGGATGTGAGCCTCATTGAGAAGAGCATCTCCAGGGGAAAGGAACAGCATGTGTGAAGGCATGAGGCAGGCAGTGCCCAACCCAGGTCCTGGCCCTTTCATAGAGGACACAGTGTGCCCTGTGGCCTCTGGCTCTTTGACTTCTCACCACTGCGGGGCAGGAATCCCTCCTCCACACAAACACCTCTTTCTCCTCCAGCAGACGCCTCATGCCAGCCCACCCAGCCCTGCCAGCAGCATCAGCTGATCACGGGGTAGTCACAATCGACAAAGAGGGAGAGAATTAGGGGCAGGGAAAATCCCCAGCAAAGTCACAGAGGTCATGTGGCTAGGGGGACAGGGAGTGGGAGGACATTCTTTCTGCTCCCAAGTCTCCCCACATCCCAAGGGGCTAGGAGTGGTACCAACTGCTGTTCCCACAACAACTACTTGCATTCCTGTGGCATTTTACTGTTTTAAATGCTTTTCTGTGCCTTCCCACATGTGGTCCCCCTACACTTATATGAGTAAGATACACAGGAATGACCACTTCCTTTTTCCAAGGAGCACACTAATGACTGCATGATGCTAGCATCTTCCCTTCAGAACCATTCTGCCGAGAGAATGGCTAAAGGGGTTAGAGGCCCAGCAAGGGGGTAAGAGATGGTTTGTACCTGACCATGTAACTGCTGTTGGCTACCTGCTTTTAGGTCATTCCCCTTTTGTCCTCCTACTAAAGTCAATCCTGGAGGCACCTATCTCTAGGCTTCTGATAACAGTACATGCCCTTGAGGTTTAAGCTTGAATCCTTGTTATTCAAAGTGTGAGTGCTAGACCAGGAGTGCCAGCATCACCTGGGAGTTTGCTAGACATGCAGAATCTCAGGCTTCATCCAGACCTGTTGCATCAGAAACTGCATTTTAGAATGGTCCCCGCAGGCGACTTGTGTGCACGTTAAAGCCCGAAAAGCACTGGTATGAGATAGTTTTAGTCTGATTTTTCTGAAACCTGCAGTCCCAAGCATGCTGACTGTTAGCACGTCCCATGCTCAGGTTTCCTTAGGGCTCTAGGATCATTCATCTGATTCCCAGATTCCAGAAGGCAGGTGCTCACCCTATGTCTCCATGTAGGGCCTGAGCTCTAAGATAGGCACGTAAGAGAGACTGATACAACCCTTGCTGCTGCCCTGGAGATAAGCAGGGGTATCCCAGGCAAGGGTGAGTGGCTGCAGATGAGAGGCACCTCTGGGTCTGAAAGGGAAGTTCTCAAGTTTACAGACAGAGTGCAGGGTTAGGAGCCAACAACAGAGCGTGCTCCACAAAAGGCCATGGGAATTGGTCCTGGAGGTCTGGAATGTACTTAACTCCTGGAGATTGAGGAAGGAGCCAAGGTTAAGAGGAGTGACTCTGGGGGGTCACTTTGCCCCAGGATGGACGGGCAGGCCTAGTGAAGATGGCCTGGCTCCCTTTTTGGAGGTGGATGCAGATCCACCTCTAAACGTGGTATCCTTTCCAGCCCTTGGGGAAACACCTCTATTTTCTGTTCTGTTTTGCTCTCCAATAGTTTTGTCTGTCTTTGTGGGAAGAGTAAGGGATAGTCTACTTGATAGCGGGCCTTGGAAGACTTTCTCATGCCCAGCTGGACAGCAGAGTCTGCCCTGGGAGAAGGAGGACTGATACAGCTCCTAAGGGGAGGGGAGGATCATCTAACAGTGCTTCTACCACTGGGTGCCCCCGTGTGAGTCTCAGGGCGCATACATTCCTACAGAGCGTACCATCCATTTGCCCTCTGCTGAGGGAACTGTGGGTCAGTTCCCCCTTTCCCTCAGCAACTGCTGTAGGCAGCCCGTGGTGATTAGTTTACCCTCAGAATGAACAGAAATAGTTTAGAGTATGAAATTTGCAGTCAGACATAGCTGGTTGGAATCCTGGCTCTTTTGCTCCTTAGCTATAAAGTGTCAGACAAATTAACCTTTCTGAATCCCAGTTTCTTCATCTGTGAAATGGGAATAACAGCACTCACCTCCCAAGGTTGGTATTAAGACTAATGGTGAGAGTCTGAGGCTAGCCCCAAGGAAGCACCCCATAAATGGCAGCTACCATTATGAATATTATATGTGTCTTAGAAAGGGGCCATCGTGGTGAGCCTGTGTGTCTGGGAGCCCGAGGCGTGGGCTGGGAACCAGGGCGTGTGAGGAGGTGCAGGCACCGTGCAGTAAGGGGGCCTGGGGTGTGGGCACTGGAGCCTGGATTCCCAGGCTGGACTCATCCTGACCACCTGACTGGATGAACCAGATAGAAAGACAGAGAAGTTGTAGCTTCTTTGGTGTCCCAGAAACTAACTCCCTCAGCATGGCCCCAACCCACCCAGCTGTGAAATTGAGATCATTACCTGTTTCCTCGCAGCTCCCTTGACTGGTTCTCTCATCATTCTTGAAGCAGGTGCATGGGGGTGGGGAGAGGGAGAGGCAGTGCCCCTTAGCCCTGTGTCCTGCCTGGGACTTCTCTGGAATTGCCCTTTGTTTCCTGCAGGGAGCTCCTGGGGCAGGTCCGTCTTTCTTCCCTAGGCAGGGACTAGACTAAAGCCGCAGCCCTGGGGTGCCTCCTCCAGTCCACCTGCCTCTCTGGGCTGTTCCTCCCCGCAGTCCCTGTCAGCCCTCCGCATTCTCACTGCTCAGAAGCTCCTCCTTCCACACTGCCATGTGGCTGAGTCCCCTGTTCCATTTGGGGTTCCACTCAAATGTACCCCCCTTCATGGAGGATTTCTGTGAATCAAACTTAAATAGTCTCCATGCCAACTCAGCTACTCTTGTTTACCCTCTCTGTCTTATCTTTGGGCCTTTTATTATTATTTGTGATTATCTGATTTGATTATTGGTTATCTGACCCCTCATGTGTACACCATCCGTCCAGCATTTACAACAGGTGCAGAATAATCGATGGTCAATAAATATTTCCTGAGCGAATAAATGAATGAAGGAATGAATCACGTGAACCTTTCTAGAAGTTCTTGGGTGGGGGGGAGGGGTGGAGATGGGAGTAGAAGGAAAGGCTCAGTGCTGGAAGGGACCTTTGTCTGACAAAAGTTTTCACCTCTTGACAGTTCCCTGTAGGCCAGTTCTCCACACACAGTCTCACTGACTCTTCAACCATCCCGAGACATGTCCACTATTATGATTTTCATGTTTATATATGATAAAAGTGAGATGTGCTGAAGGTTAAGAACTAGCTCAAGCACACACAACCAGTGAACGGTACAAATGGCACCCACCCGTGTCTACCCTCTGGGTCTCAAGGAACTTTCTGTGACCCTACTCATGCGCTTGCTTTGACTCTGGGGGACTCACTGTTGCCATAATGCCAGTCTTGGAGGATGCTGGCTTCTGACCTGGAAACACAGAGGGTGGCAAGTCTTGCCTTCCGTATGTCTTGTGGGAGGTCCCAAGGTCAGGGGAGCTCTGCAGAGGCCACTCTGCTTTTCTTGAGCTCTGTACAGCAGAGAACTGCTAGGCTGTTATTTTTTCCCTTTCCTACAGATGTGAGGCAGCCACACAGATTTGAGGATAGAAGGAGCAATAAGTGACAGTGATTCCTAAAGTTGAGGAAGGGATGAAATGACTTCTGCAGGGCCATGCCAGCCAGCTAAGTATTGATCCTGTGAAAAGTAAGCATATAGAAATCTGCACTGAAGTTCTAGAAACTTCTGTCTGGCTGTAGAGAGATTGACCACCTGCTCTTGGGCTGTCTTACTTCTGGCTGCTGCTAGGGGTTTGGCTGGTGCCCATGACCTTGGGGGGGTCCCCAGGGTACATTCAGGAAACACCACATTGAGTAATGGAAGCCTCCATCAGAGGCCATGATAGATCTGTTTTCAGTTGTTCCCTGTTGGGGTGTGATTGATTCCCGGGGAGCCTGTATCCCTTTTCTGACTTATTGAGTGTGGGTGATGGATTTTTGACAAGACTGATTTTGACCTGAATACTGCTGAGCTAAATGAATCAACACTGTCAATTTCTCTGCTGGTCCTGAAGAATAGTTAGGTGGATAAGGACATTTTTCTTTCAATTGAAGTACTTTTAGCTACCCTGGCTGCCCAGCAAAGGCTTCCCTCTGCCAGAACCCACTGGTTGCCCTTGCAGCTGTCCCTTCTTGGAGGTACAGATGGACAGGTCAGCTCCCGCCTTTCTCCCTGTCCTGGCAAGGCTGGCCCCCAGATCAGGCCCACTGTCTGTGCCCGCTGAGCTCCACTTCCCTCACAGGGGCCCAGCCTGAAATATGAGCCAGAATTGGGGTTAGCTGTGTGACAAAAACAGAGACTTGTGTCTCATCCCTTGCTCTCATAGCTGTGATTCCTAAATTGACACATTACTTACTTTCCCCCAAACCTACAGTAAGTATCCAATCTTTAAGGTGTTACTGATGTCTGGCTACTATCTTCTCAGGAGGAGATTGTCACGCTAATCTTTTTGCCCTCAGCATCTAAGCAGATATGCACGTGAATGATCCTAAGACATCCTGGTGCTCCTGCCTGCCCCTGCCTTCCCCTCATTCTCACTGCTGCATCCCCTGCTGGGTTCACCTGTGGGCTCAGACTGGGCCCAGAGAGGAAGGGCTGAGGTAGATGCACAGAGAGCTGACGGGCTTGGGGGCAGGGGAATTTGGAGCTGGGATTGAGCATAGCTCCAGGTCTCAGGTAACGAATGGTTACCCTGAGAAGTGGGCATTGTTCTCATGACATTATTCATACTATTCAGGATATGACACGAAATAAATTACATGATAGTGGTAATCTAGACAAGGGAACTACCACTGGGTGCTGAAGACGATCTGAGGGGCACAACATCTAGAATCAGAGGCCAACTGCCATTAAAGACATTTTGCAAATGAGTCAACTGGGGCTCAAGGAGCTTCAACAACCTGCTCACCCATTAAGGGCGGCTAGGGACTGTGTGGTCTTTCTATGATACCCCACTGCTCTGCCCCCCAGCGGAGCTAAGAGCTGAATCACACACTCAGCTCAGATAGCCCAGGTAGGACTTGGCCAGACTCCAATGGAAGGAGCCCGAGGCCCCTGCTGGGCACTCTCATTCCTGACCTTGCTCTGGCCCATCACCCACCAAGCTCTTCCCCTGGACCCACCTTCCTGCTGGACCTCTTGAGCCTTGGGGCCTCATGGGTATACCACTGCTTCCTTGGCTTGCTTCCAGCTCCCAGCTCCTGGCTTGCCTTGTGGCTCTCTCATTGCCTAGCCCATTCTCACCTCGCCTTCTAAACCCATTACTCTTCAGTGATTATGTGACGGATGCCTCTAGCTTCCGAGACAGCTCTTTAACTCATCCTCTGAGAGACCTCAGCAGTTAGTGGCATAACCCACCCTTCACCTAGCTCAAGACAAGTGTGCCTCTGGCCTGGCGCCCATGCCTAGTTAATGATCCACGGGCCAGGACCCAGGACTCTGAGTGCAAGTCTGAGGCTCTTTTCACGACACCACATTTCCACCTCCGGCCATTGTCTCTCTCCACACAAATAACTTGTCCACATCTCCACAACTTTGACTTTGCTTATATTGTCCCTGGATTGAGGACACTGGCTGAACGGATGTGGGGAGGTGGGGTTTCCTGAGTGCAGGTTTAGCCTGAGGACTATTACAGAGCAGAATATTCTAGAAAGACAGCTGAGGGCTATAATAAAATGGACATTTCTGTGTTTTTCTCATGGACAAGGCCCCCTGAGCTACTAATAGGTCACAAGCATGGCCCCAAGAAGTCTACACTGCTGCCTGAAAGAGTCAGACACCTCTGGGTGTAGCCAGGAGACGGATTCAGGAGGGTGGTTCAGTGGCTTCGAGGGGGCTGAAGGGCAGGGGTAGAGGCTGCAGCTGAGGCCTATAAATCTGCAGGCCTTTCAAGAGCACAAAGCCTCAGGCAGCAGACCCTGTCGGGTGCTGGGGGAGGCCCACTGGGCAGGAGCTGGGGGCAGGGAGAGGGCGGAGAGAGGAGACAGTAGACAGCAGAGAGCAGCTAAGTGAGTCCTCCTGTGGAGGGAGAGGCTGGAGGTCTCTGGTTCCTGTCACACCCCGGGTTAGTCTGGGTTCAGCATTTTTTCGGTGCGTTGTCAATCCTTACCTTCCCCCTGGTTAATTCCTCTCCTCTGGGACAGCTAAGGTAAATGCGAGGAGGCTCCTCATGGTCTTACTGAGCTAGTGAAAGCCAAGTTATAACTTTTCTGGAAAGTTAACAAATTCTCAGGGAAAAGATGCAGAGATTCTAGACCAATGGGGGCCAGGTGGGGTCAGAGCACTCTCTTCCATCCAACTCCTGGGTCTCAGGCCCCTGGGGTGGGGGATCTGCCCTGGGCTGATCCCTGCCCAGCCTGTGAAACCTTGGGAGCGGGCTTCCCTGGCCTCCCCCCCCCCCAGCCCCACCCTCACTCTGAGTGATTTGATTTGTGCTGAGAAGAGTGGAAACACCCCAGGGATCAGAGTTGATAATTCTGGACTTCTTCCATTGGGGTCATCTTACTGACTGGTTATTCATCTGGGTCCAATGGGAGAAGGGAGGGGGTCGGGTAGCAGCGCGCTGTGCGTTAACTCCTTCACCGCTGGCCTCGCTGCTGCCTAGTTAGTGCGGGAGCTTCCAGGAGGCAGCTGTTCCGGGGTGGAGAACAGCTGTCCCACAGCGGAGCTGGCATTTCGGTGGAGCTGGCATCTGGGGTGTGGGTGGGTCCCTGCTCTGTTCTCCAGTCTACAAATCTAGCCTAACACGTCGGAGGAACTACTCTGGGTCTGGCCTCAGCTTCTTCAAAGTCTTGCATTCGTTTGACATAGAATAGGCAGGTTATAAAAAAGATAAATGATTTGCAGAGAAGAATTTCCCTATGCCAGGAAAAGAGACAGAGATAAATGAAGGGGGCTGCTTTCTGAGATCCTTAGTCTCTTCCTATCCTTTTCAGGGGCCAGCCAGTCTGCTGTCCATAGAGCATCTCCCTCCAGAGATGCAGGGGAGTGGAAGGAGACTATGGGGGTGCTCCTGGGACATGGGGATGTGAGAAAGGCAGAGAGGACTCCTAGACCCTAGCTGGGTGGAGGAAGGATGGCCCCCCACATGTTGTCCTGGGGCACTGGCTCTCAGTGTGAAGGAGAAGGAGCAGGGAATGGTCCCCAGGTCTCCGACCTTGACCCGGAGCACCTCTGCAGCCCTCCTCCCCAGCAGGCCCCGCAGCAGCCCTGCCTCCAGCTTTCACAGATGACAGATCACACTGAAATAACTTGTTCCAAGGGTAGTTGGTGATCAATGACTCAAATTAAGCCTCAGAAAAGGTTTCTTCCTCCCTGACACTTTATAGGTTTCTCAGCATATCTCCTCCCTGGATGGCTGTATAAGCCTGATGATGGCTATCTGAACTCTCTAGAGAAAAGTGAATTCACAAAGGGCTGAGCCCCTGGATGGATTGAGAGTCTCCAGACCCAGACCCCAGAGTCACCCTTTCCAGGCAAATGTCCACCACTTCTCCACCCAACACCCTTTTTCTCTGTCTGCTGCCCCTGCACCATAGCCTCCCTCCTCAGCTCAAAGGGTTGCAGCTTCTAAATCAGGTTATCTCTCCGGTCTGCATTCCTGGTAACTGAATTATCTTTGCAGGTGTATACAGAGGTCCGGGCAGGGTGGGAGGGGTTGCCTGGGCTGGGGACTGTCTTCCTGGCTGCTCCCAGGCATGGTGTCCGCAGCCCCCCCACTGGTGCCTTGGTCCCCTTCCTCCCTCCTCAGCACAACCTCTCGGTCCTAGAGGGAAAAGGGCAAAGCCGTTTTCACGGATGCTGCCTATTGCTCAGCTGGGCAGAGAGCCAGTGGGTCAGAGAGGTCAGCTCTGTTCTTGGCAGAAAATGAGGGGCCGCCATGGAAATGCCACCCAGGCTGGGACCAAGATCAGTGGAGAGGCAGCCCTGAGTGGGTGAGGTGGAGGGAAGTGATCGGCGCCTTGAGCCCCCTCCATGGCAGTCTCAGCCCCTGGGACCTGAAGCAGTCAGCATTCCAACATTCTGGGCTGCGCCACCTGGGAAACCTGTTCTTTGTCAGTAACTCTTGAACATCAGGGAACCTGCAGACCACCTAGGAGGGGAGCTGGGGAAAATCTTCTTCCTAAGCCCAAGAGTTGTTAGCAGCAGGTGACAGGTGGGATGTAAGGATGAATCTTTTAGCAGGCCATCCCAGGAAAGAGCAAACTTGGAGAAATATGGTTCTAGGCATTCATACAAAAGGTCTCATAAGGTCATCAAAACCCTTTTACAGACCAGAGCGGAGTTAATACAGAGTTCCTCAACCTTGAAAGCTGAGTTTCTCTAAATATGGTCCTTAGGTCACTCTCCCCCCATCCCCAACACACACACACACACACACACACACACATGCACTAAAATCACAAGGAATTTTGCTGAAAGGCAGGTGACTGGTTCTCAGTGCAGATATACTGAATAAGATTGTCCAGGGATGGGGTCTGTAATATGCATTTATAATAAATACTCCAACGATAATAATAGGAGCCTAGATTCATATAGTACTTGCTCTGTACCAGTTTCTTTAATCTATATTAACTCATTTAACCTGCATAACAATTTATGAGGTAGGTTGTTTTACTATTACATTTAGCAGAGGATGAAAGTGAGGCCCAGGGAGGTTGTATAGTTCCTCAGTCATTGAACTAGGGTTCAGACCTGGGTGGGCAGCTGTCAGAGCTGAGCTCCCAACCATCACATCACACATAGCCCTGCCACTTCATATGGAGGCTAATGCTTGAAACCCCTCCTCTTGGTGTGTCAGCTTCTGACCAGCTCTGCAGCAGAGGGAAGGACCAGCAGGAGCACACGCTGCAGTCACTGACAGTACAGGCCAGGGTGCATCTGATGGTCTAGGAAGACCACTGTCCTAAGGGTTAGGAAGCCAGGGTGTCCTGCTGACAATGCTGGACAACTTCAGGCGGGGCAATTCTCCCCTTAGGGTCTCATTTCTAACCATCTGTCAAGAGGATGCTAAGCTAGATGGCTTTTAGATTTCTTCCTGGGTCTGACATTTGAAAAATATGTGCATTTCCCTTTTCTGAGCAGCTGGGCATTTTCCTGGGAGGCCACGTGTCCATGTGCGTATATACACCCATGCCCAGGTATGCGCACATGTGTGTGCGGGGGGAGTGATTCTATGTAGGGGAACCATCTCCAGATCAAGTCTGGCCCAGCCTTAGTGTTTGGCAGCCATAAGTCTGGGTCTACTGCAGGCCGGGTCAGTGGTGATAGGTTAGGACTTACTGGGGCAGAATCTGCACTGGCACCAGGGCTGTTTCTGTCTTGACCGTCTAGTTTTGTCCTGAAACAATGCCCTCAGGGTCTGCTGGGGAGAGAACGAGTGGAAAGGAGGCGGAAAGCTGTTGCCAGCACATGGAAGCAGCTTCCGGGAAGCAGAGGCCAGAAGCAGAGCCCAGCTTGCAGCGGCCCGCGCGGTTGGCATGCCTCTCAGAAGGCAGTTCTTCTGTGGTCTAACTCAACGCTGTGGGCAAGCTCCAGCCTCTGAACACTGAAGACGCTCTGCTGGGGACAAGCCAGAGCCACCCTCCTCCTGTACTGTCCTTGCATAGACTCGGCTACAGCATGACACATAAGAGCGGCCAACACTGGGTCCTTCTCGGATGCTGCAGCTTGGTCTGCAATCCCCGAGCCCCAAGAGAATGGATGTCAGGGAGCGCATGCGCGGGGCCTTGCCGGACAAGCCCTCCCACACAGCTTTCAGTGGCGCTCTGGTGAACAGAGCTGTAGGAAGGGTCTGCGGTGCGTGGACGTGTGTGTGTCTCGGGGTGTGGGCAGCTCCCAGGGTTTGATGAGAGGCCACCTGCAAGCAAGAGGTCCTCCTCTAGTCTCAACTCCTGCTCTCAAGCAGGAGCCAGCCAACCCTCCGAGCTCCCGGGGGGGCAGGTGGGAGGAAGGGGCAGGCTCTCTCCCGGTGCTCTGCATGGACCAGGCTCACTTTATGTTTGGCCATGGCTGGTGGCAGGTCGGGGATTCCTATGCATTTCAGGGGTGGGCATTAGCCAGGCAACCACCTCACAGGTTGGAAGGGTTTGTTTTGAGCCCACATCTTGTCTTAGTCTGGGCTGCTATGCCAAAGCACCACAGACAGACTGAGTGGCTTATAAACAACAGAAATTTATTTCTCATAGTTGGAAGCTGTAAGTGTGAGGGTCAGGCTGCCAGCAGGGTTGGGTTCTAGTGAGGGCTCTCTTCTAGGTTGCAGACTGCTGCCTGCTCTTGTGTCCTCACGCAGTAGGAAGAGGGTGAGGGACATCTCCGGGGCTCCTTTCATAAAGCCACTAACCCATTCGTGAGGACTCCACCCTCATGACTTAACCACCTCCCAAAGGTTCCACCTCCTAATACTATCACACTGGGGACTGGGTTTCAACATGTGATTTTGCCAGGGTGGGGGGCAAAATTCAGTCATGGCACATCTCCTGGGGTATGCTGAAAAACCACCGGCCCACGGTCATCTGTGCAGTTAGTACTGGAGCTAACTGTGGAGCAAGGTGGCAAGTTGGGGGCCAGCTGGGGGTCTCTCTAAGGGAAGTGGCCCCCGT
Organism: Martes martes; assembly: GCF_963455335.1. Classification (NCBI taxonomy): domain Eukaryota; kingdom Metazoa; phylum Chordata; class Mammalia; order Carnivora; family Mustelidae; genus Martes; species Martes martes. The sequence goes on from NC_137898.1 coordinate 106,579,458, forward strand.
GCCTGCTAATGGAGCCATCATGAGCCTGGTGTCTCCAAAACCCAGCATCCAGAGGCAGCATCTCTGCCCGCAGCCCTCCACGCAGGACCGGGAGTCAGAGCCGTGACCCTCCCTCAGATTCCAAGTCTGTTGCTTCAGAGGAGGGGGAGGCGGGCTAAGGGAACCAAATTTCTCTAGTGCAGATGGCGCTGTTGCTCAGGGTTCCTGGTGCTTGGATGGCTCTGTGATTCCTCCTCTGGGAAGCCCTTCTTGACTCGGCTGGTCTGGCCTCAGTGTTCCTTCCCCTACACCCAGCTCTGCGCTTGGCTCATTCATTATCACAGGGGGGCAAGTCAGTCGCATCCACACATCCTCCAGCAGAGGCCACACCTTATTCATCTCTGTGCTGCCAGCACAGGGCAGTTGTGGAGAGGACACTTGGGGCTGTCAGCTGCTTGGCTGAATCATGAAAATGGCGCTCTCGGTGGGCAAGGACTCCAGCTGCCTAGCGCTCCACCCAGGACTGGAATGGGAATCAGGAGCTCCCTCTGTCCGTCCTCCCCAGGCCCCTAGGTGGTGGCCCCCACCTCTATCTTCCAGCCTGCAAGTCCAGGCAGAGATGAAGTGTCGCTGGCATCAGGGGTTTTCCTTGCCACAAGTCAGGTAGAGAAACAGCTTGTTTCCCAAGGAGAAAGTGGAACTTTGTAGGCAGACAAGGGTAAATATTGAGTGTGATATGGTGCTAATTAGCTGCACAAAGGCCATTAGCATTAATGAGATCTGTCTCTGTGGCCGGTTCCCGCTGCAGCGAGCAGGCAGCACCATTCCTCTGGTCCAGGCTCGCTGGCTCAGTGCTCTAGCTGCCAGGAGTCTTTGTGATGGTTTCCTCTTGGAGGAAAAAGAAAAAAAGCTAGAATCACAAAGAAGCCCCCTTTCTTTTCATGTTTCCTTGAATCAAAGGCAAAAACTTCAGGTTAAAGATATGCTAAAAAGATTTAATTTGTTTCTCATTTCCTGCCTTAATCACATCCCCTCCTCTCAACTTGGAAATATATAAGCTGGAAGAGAGGAAAGGAATAAGGCCAGGAAAGATCAGAGTGGTTGTCTTTTTTTTTTCCCTGAGCACTTACTATGTACCAGGCACAAAGCTGTATGTTACGTTATGCCAGCCTCAGAGTAACCACATGTGGTAGATTCTATCAAGACCCTCATTCTGCAGATGGAAAAGAGTGAGTCTCAGAGGGGTTAAGTAACTTGCCCAAATTCCCATAGTTAATACACACAGGCCAGCCGCCTACCATCATGTCTGGGTCCGTCCTTGCCTGGTACTTCATCTCCTTCCCGCCCAGTCAGGGGCTCTTCTTGCTGGGTCCGTGTTGTAGGGGAGGTTGAGTAGTTAGGTGGCCGGCATATGGGTGATCTTGCTCCTTAGACGGGGTTAGGCATAGCCTGCCTTGTGCACTGAAATCGACTTTCATGGTTTCATGGAAGCAGGAGCTTCCAGCACTGGCCCTTCTCTCCCATTCCACCGAACCATCGATCTGGTCAAGAGCAGCGGGGCCCCTGCTATGGCTCTCCCTCAGGAAACTCACATTTCCATGAAACTGGCTTTCATCAAAACATACCTGTCCTTTGTTTCACTTTCCTCTATCTCTTCTCCCTGCTTTCTAGACAGCTCCCTAATGTGACAAAATACCCACAATTATATCTGGTCCAGCAGCAGCAGGCCAAGCAGAAGAGAAGAACAGCCGAAAGTTGTGAAGAGATAGCAAGGAAGGAGGTACAAAAGCGGTGCCCTGAGGTAAGTCTAAAGGTCAAGCTAAGGGCAGAAACAGAAATGAATAGCAAGGTTTATAGTTGGGAGAATCGGGAGCAGGGGGACCAGAATTAAATAAAACAAAAAATGTGTAGTGATGAACTGAGGCCAACCCCTGCCTGCTTCTATCAGAAAAGAGATTTGAGGATTGGAAGGAATCTAATAGGACCTGGTTTCTGCCATCCCAGATGGCTCAGGCACAGCCACTCAGGGCTAATGGGATGGCTCTTACAATGTAAGCCAGGCTCGAGAAGGGGTCAAAAGCTGCTTCGCACAGTAATTCACAGGTAATTTTTTTTTTTTTTTAAAGGAACCAAGGTCAAAGACACATAGAAAGAAGGTTCTGCTTTTCTCAGGTGAGGTCAGCTGGGGAAAAATAACACTTTAGGGTGTTTGTTTCTAACATAACCAGTAAGGAAATCAGTCTAGAACAATGAACTGAAATTAGAGCACTCACCATTTCCATTCTTCTTACAACTAGAGAAAAACCTTCATTAGCATTCTATTCAAGTAAAGGCTCTAAGTTTGCAAGACACAGAAGCAAAGGAGGAGCCGACAGCTTCCTCTAGTAGGGCAGGGGTGGTTTTCAGAGGGAGGAATGTGGGATACAGATTAGGGAACTTAAAAGAGGGGGATGGAAGGGATCATCCAAGTGGGGCCAACTTGTTCTGAAGACCTAGGCTTCCTTTCCTTGGGTGATAAGAAAGAAAAAGACAGGAAGAGTCATAAACGGGGATTCTCCCACATCATGCTGGGCTGAGAGATCTACCTGACCCAACAGCAAAAGGCCTGACATATAACAGCCGCAGCCCTGTGTATATTCTATCTGGAAAGACGGGTAAGGCAGGAAATAGGGAAGGAAGAGATAAGTCTTCTCCACTGCACAACTCCAGGGGGCGCCGTCCACAAGGAAGTCAGTGTGCATGATTGCTTCTGGGGTTTGGTAATATGGCCAGAGTAAGGATGGGAGAACACTTGGTTCCTATTCAGCCTGTGGGGTGAGGTGGATACCTGTTGGTTTTGTTGGCACAGCGATGTTGTCTCTTCTTTTGTTAAAGAATGCCCATTTTCCTTTGGGGGCTCTGCCTCCTCCCACTCCACCCCGACTCCTGATCCTGTGCCGTCTCCAGGAGAATGTCTGTCAGGGGATCAAGCTCACCAATCTCTCTCTCTTTCTTTTAGTAAATAAAATGTACTTAAGTAAATTTAAGCTTAAGTTAATAATAGATTTTAATTTAAATTATGATTATTATTTACTTGAAAAATAAATGTTTTTTTTATGTCTGGGTTTTTTTTTTATTTGTTTTTGTTTTTTTAAAAACATTCTCAACAATGTTTCTTGTGCTCCTCCCAGAGGCAAGTACCTGCAATTGTGGGCACTGGGCTCCCTCACAGCCATGACAAGAGGTTCCTCCAGTGCAGTGGGAAGATGCTGACCCACTGGCAAACTGACTACAGTTGCCTAGCAGCCTTTGAAAGCACGCAAATCCCTTCCACTTGACTCCTGCTTACTCTCTCCCCATGGCCCTTCTACACCCTTACCCACCTTGTTGCCCAACTTATGCCATCTGTTCACATTCCTTCCTTGTGAAACCTCCAGACCCTGGGTGGCACCAAATAGTTTTGAAGGGTGGACAAATCCACTGATGTCCCACCGCGTGGAAAGAGGCGCTCCGCCAATGCTTGAAGGATCGAAGCTGAAACCAGGTTGGACCTAACCCCAGGCTTTTGCCACAAGCAGCCCCCCAGGAACCCAGCCTAATAAGGGTTAAGCCTGTGTCCCACCGCCCCCAGAGGTTGCATGCCTTTGGTCATGACAGGACCCCCACCAGGAGCAAGGAGCCCTGGCAGCAACTACAGAAGACTTGGACCAGGGCTGGAGGGTAACCCAGCACGGACTAACCAGGTCGCGGCGCTAGCCAATCTTTCAGAATATGAACTGTGAGTAGAATTATACAAGGTCAAAAATGGCTGGAGCTGATGTATTTTGATGGCAGCAACCTGAGAAGATTGTTTATTACTTCCAGGCCCACTGCTAGCCTTTGTGATACCTACAAAAGGCACACAGCTAAGGGAATTGAGGAATCTTTGAGCAAAGAAAAAGTCACCTTTCCCTGTGCAGACAAAACCTTGCACAGAGAGGCAAGGCTTGATGAGGAGAAAGAGCAGGTTAAATCCAATATAATTTGCCTTCTCATCTGGGGCCCAGCTCATAACCTCTAATATCCCTGGAGTGGTCTTGCTTTCTGTCCTTCCTGCAGCCTATTTGCTCAGATTTTTCTCTGGGTTCTGTGACTACCCGGGACCCTTCACTTAAATTACCCGGAGGAGGTTTCTGTTGCTTGCCATCAAAGAATCCTGAGAAATGCACAGGGGAATATAGCAGAGACAGGGTTGAAGGAGTATCAGCTCCCACTGTGAATTTCTCAGCCAGGGCAGCCCTGGGCATTAACAGTATTGGGGATATTTATGGGAAATTAGTGGCCAAGAAAATAACAGAAACACAGAAGACTGTAAAAGTCAATTCCCTATTTTTTTTCCCCCCTCGTAGATCAACAGACACACATGCCCCTCTTCAAGGCAGAGAACATGTGGTCTCCGGTACCCACCAAGGGGCACATAGGGAGGGACGTGAAGGAACTGTGCCAGGTGGTTCATGTCAGCTCCAATGATCTGAAATCTCCTGAGATCCCTTCTTGCTCTAGAATATAAAATGACTTCCATCATGAGGTGGTCCTATCCAATGGATTAAAGACTTTCCTCTTCTCCCATGACGTTTTTGCAGTACATCCGGGCATTTGGGAAGCTCGGTCTCCATTACATCAGCTCAGTTTTTCTGTCGTATATACTTCTCCTTCCCTCTTGAAACTCAATGTAGGAGGAAGGATGACATGCAGCGTGTGACTTGGAGATAATCAACTCTAGATTTGAATACCAGCAGTTCACTAGCCACGTGACCCCCAGGAAAATGATGGACCTTTTGGGTGTTTTTCTTCCTCTATAAAGGGGCATGGTATCTGCAATGGCTATTTATTGTTTTTGCCACCCAGTGTCCATTCCTCTTTCTTCTATAAACAGGAACCCAATTTTCTCATGAGAATCCCCTGCCCTGACACAGGCCTGGAATTTTGAAAGGGTAGGGGGCACTGATGCCACTTGGGTTCTCTCCAGGCACGCCCACATGGCTCAGGCCAATAGGCATTGCGCCTCCTGCTACAGTGATTGGCTCACAGGGGATCATGTGACTTAATCTCTGCCAATAAAAACCCGGCATCCGACCTGAATTCAAATCATTGAAAAAGAGAAGGTTTTTCATTTACTCCTCAGCCTAAATCCAGGGCTGTTGGAAGCTACCAAACTGAGGAACGCTGCCTCAGAGTGATTCCAGACCCGGGATAGCAGAGCCGAGAGAGGGAGGCAGACCAAGCCCAGATGACATCATTTGAGCTGTTCAATCGAGAAGGGCCTGCCACCTAAAACCCTGGATTTGGATTTTTTTAGTTACATAAAACAACATTCCCTCCTCGCCCCTTTTTTCGTTAGTCTATTAGACACGTTTTCAGATACTTGCACTTGAAAGAGTCCCAACGATATGATATGATACTATTTATCTTTAAAGATTTTGATAAGTGTTAGAATTAAAATGTAAGTTCAATAAATGGGTATTTTCATTATTCTTATTGTTGTGGTATTTTCACAGATGCTGTAGGGCTCTTACTTCCTCCACCCTCTCCCCTCAACCAAATGTTCCACAGGGACTGAGGGCAGCCATTTCTAACACTGTGACAGAGCCTGGGTGAAGGCCAGAGGCACCTGTCTCAAAGGTGCCTCCCAGCCTCCTGCAAGCAAACAGCAGAGCTCAGAGGCTGCCACCGAGGAATGGCCCTCTAGAGACCACTGTCCTGCAGGACCACCTGCAGTATATGCTCCACATCCTCCCCCAAGCCAGATACCCTTACCACATCCTAGAGGGCCTGGGATGGTGGGCCTGTTGGCGGAACTGAACTGAACTTTAAAAGAGCAACATGCTAATTCCATGCAAATGAATATCTATTTTGAATCAACAGCTTGGGCACTTTTCCTAGGAGGGCTGAAGCAGCAGGAATCCAAAGGGAGGACAGGAGGGGAGGGGTATCTCTGGGAGGTGTCAGAGAGCACACTGGGGCTCCCAGCAGAACAGAGCTGCCTCCTGCCCACAGCCCCTGATGCTATTTGATCTGCTCATTAGCAAGTATGAAATGTGGAGAGTCCAAAAAGGAAAAAAAAAAACAAACCAAAAAACAAAAAAAAAAATAAAACAAAACACAAAACTCGGCAATGAATAAACTAACAGATGGAGACTTAATTCAATTTGCATTCAAGCCACCCTAGAACCAAGGACTTTGTTTGCCTAACAATGGAGACTGGGGAAGGGGAAGGGTCCCTGCTGCAGGGGCTGATGGGGAGGATCCAGATCCTCCCCGCCCCCCCATCTCTTTATGGGAACCAGATGGGTATTTCTGTAAAGCTCCTCTCCCTTGGGCTGATCCTGAATTCATCCTCTGATCCAGAGAGAAGGTTCTTGGGAGAAGTGAGGCTGCCACTGCGGGGAGGGAAGGTTCTGTGGGCAGCAGCAGGAGAGGGGGATGAGAAAGCCACGTGGGAGCTGAGGGACAAGGTCAGGCTGACCCTCCCCACATCCTCTACGAATCAGAAGGCAATGAAGCTGGGGAGCTGGTACTCAAGTAGTGGGTCCAGCTGACTCCAAAGCCTGCATCTTTTCCACTGTATATCCTGCTTCCGGAGCCTGGACCCCGAGCCTTGCTCTGCCACAGACTAGTTGCTTTGGTCATCATCAGTTGACTTGACTCTCTGAGCATTGAGATTCCACATGTGATAAACATGAATACTAGCCAAATGGACCTTGCCACAGTTGCGGGGTAGGACACAAGTGCGAGTGTGGAAGATTTGTGTGATCTCTGTCATTCTGTCCGTGTTCTCCTGCTAGCGACGATCACTGTTAGTGTCCAGGGAGTCACTACCCTCCTACCCTCTAAGGAGCTGACAGATGGGGTATGTGCACAAAGAACAATAACCAAAGGGGAAGAGAAGTACCACTATGAAACAGCATGGCGATGGCAAAAACCGATTGGAGACTGTGGCTGAAGCCAAATCCCAAAACCAAATTCCAGACACAAACTTCAGTTGCCCTGGCCTGCAGACAGAGAGGAGAAGAGAAACACTGAGCTGGCTTCCATGTGGACACGTGTGAACAGCCACAGGGTGTACACCTGCCTCAGCTTCTTGGATGCAAAAAGGAACAGGGAGAATCCAGGTAGTTATACCTGGTTCTAGACGAATCCAGGTGTATGTGGAAGAGGAAATACTTTTTTCTAGTACTCTCCTAGGTTCTGTGGCTGGCCTGAGATTTAAGCTGACATAAGACAGATTAATAGGAGAAAAGCATACACATTTTCTTTAATATCTTTACTATTTATAGGAAAATTTTAGTATTTCGTAGGAAAAATGAAGATGCAAAGAAGGGGTTGGGACTCAGAGGTTATGTGCCTTCTTTACAAAGAACCATCCATTTGTGGAGACGTGACAAGACAAAGGAAAAGAAATTTAAGCTTCTAGGGATGGAAAGCTGTGGGACAGTGACTATAAGATCTGTGGGGGAGCTAATGGAAAATCAAGGTTACTCTGTAGGTCTGTTCATGCAGATCCATTTCAGCATCAACTCCCAGTCTCTGGTGATAAGAATGTTCTTCTCTTCCTGGTGTAGGGAGCACTTGCTCATGGGAAATGTCATGTCTTGCTTTTAGGTAGGAGGGAGGTCAGAGCCCTTTCTGCACCTGCTGTTTGTCAAGCAACTTCAGTTCAAAATAATCAACAGGCAAAAGCGGCATATTTCAGGGCGGTATGTTCTCAACCCGTTCACATACTTTATCTGGGGGCTAAACAGAGAGCCCTCTCCCTCTGCACAAAAGAAGGGAAAAACAGAGGAACCATGTGAAAAACAGAAGTGGAAAAGTACCTTGTTTTGAGCCCATGATTTGCATTAATATTAAGTGTGTCTAGTGCCATGTAAGACTTGACCTAAAAATTTCCACCTGAGGTTTTTATTGAGGGTACAGTGGTTCTTCTGGCTTTTCTTTTTCTTTCCCTACTACAGTGGACAGGCAACAGGGTTGAGACCTTCTTCCTTCAGATCTGACCTGATCCAGAGAGTTTGGCCCTGGGCCTCAATCGGTCCTGAGATTCAGAAACCTCGATTCAGCCTCAGTTAAGGCCCCAGTGCTATTGAAAATATCTACAGGGAGAGCTCACACTCTCCTTTGCTATGAGTGTGGGGAAAAGGAAGGAAAAGGGAAAGCAGGGGAAAGAAGTCAGGCCTGGGGATTCAGGTCCACCTGCCAAATGTCCAATAAATCAGTGTTCCTCAAGTTCAAAGGCTGCCAGACAACTTCCTTTGTCATTTCTTTTTCAGTGGAAAGAAAATGAACATTGATTCTGTTCTTGGCTCCATGCTAGGCCCCTTCAAATGAGTATGATTGGGTTTTCCCAACTTAGAGGGTGGCATTCGGGTATTCAGGGGCAATTACATCTTCTCAGAGCTCAACCTTTGAGTTAGAAGCTTGGTCAGGTGTGTTTGAGAGTATCCTGGGGTCACTGCAGGCCAAGAAAGAGGACCTTCATGTCTCAGGTGGTGTCAGGCTCCTCTTCAGCATTCCGGAGGGACAGACTTTGAACCAGAGTCATCTTAAAAGTGGCCCAAAGTTAGGTATGCCAAGATGCTGAGGAATGATTCCAAGAGATCCTTGGAAAAGATTAACCCTTATACCAAGTGTCAGGCTCCATGATGGTAGGAACTGTTGAGTGGAAAGACCTCTCAACTTCTTAGTGAAATAGTCCTACTGGAGAATGAAAGGGTATGTGTAGTCTGAAGCTGACTGCTACAGGCACAAAATTCCTCTTAACCTCGTGGCATACTGTAAAAATGTATTTTACATTTTGGGAATCTTGCATTTTCCTCATAATAGGTATTTGTTTGAGTATAAAAATAATGTTTTGGGGCACTTGGGTAGCTCAGTCAGTTAAGTCTGTCTTCGGTTCAGGTCATGATCCCAGGGTCCTGGGATCAAACCCCACATTGGGCTCCCTGCTTGGCTAGGAGCCTGCTTCTCCCTCTCCTGCCTGTTACTCCCCCTGCTTGTGCTTTCTTCCTCTCTCTCTCTGTTAAATAAGTAAATAAAATCCTTAAAAATAAACAAATAAATAAATAAACAGAAATAATGTTCAAAATAAGGTGCCACCTAGTAAAGCTGGTAAGAGAGGAAAATGTATAATGTTTATGCTGAAGCTTAGAGACCCCATAACCTATCCCGGGGTATGTTATTTGTGAGGAAGATGGCAATATTCAGATGCATGGACTCCCTGATTGTAAGCTTTGTGGAGGTCACTATTATAGCACAATTACTTCTGTCTCGGTCATCCTCTTCCTGGGGATGAAAAAGGAGTGTGTGTACTCCCACACCTCAAACCTCCCTGAATTCTAGAAAGTTGTCCCCTTGAGTTTTCCTGAGGCCTTGCATCTGGTGCCCCATCTGCAAACAGGGACATCCCTCTCACAATTCCAGACATGGTCACATACACTGAGAGGGCTCCGAGATGGTAGGTTGTTCACGGTGGATTTTGATAATGTGGTCTCTTCTAAGCCAACCTATGAATGCCACCCATGTCAACTGGGAAGCCCGTGATTGGGGAAGGGCATAAGAGGAAGCAGAACATGGGGCTAATGAAAATTTACTATCTTTTGTTACCCAGCTTGTCCTGTTTGTATGGCTAAATGGACATTTATTAGGAGTTTTCATAGTTAAAAGTATAAAAGGTAGGGGGAGAAGTGAGTGGAAAGTAATTGAAAATGCTAACTTTGCTATCAGAAATTACATCTGGGTATTCCTAACCCTCCCCCAACATCCACGCACACTTGAGGAGAGAGACAGAGACACGCACCTAGGGGGTCAGGATAAGAGTAAAGAAAGAGGTTAGCTTTGAAGCCCCAATATCTTTTGTCCACAGGTTACTCGAAATGCCCCAACTGTTTGCTCGAACTATGCTCTGGAACCCTGTTGGCAGTATGATGACTGGGTCTGTGTCTTTCTCAGGATCTTCTGTCCAAGAAGAAGTGGGGTGAATGTGCCATTCTTGGGGTGGCTCAGAAGCCTCTAAAAATCCAGGGAGAAAGACCCGAGCCCCTTGAGAGGGGGAGGACAGGCTGTCTGCCACGCAGCATATTCTCTGGGTCCACCTGCCTTGTCAGGTTGTCATCAGTGGGAGTCACTGCAAATCCCCCTGTCATCCCCAGCTGCCTGGCCAGTTGGGAATGCAGTGCCTAGGGGCTGCTCCTGTGCAGATAGCATTTAATTTGCGTTGGGCGAGGCTGGGGAATCTGACATAATGAGGTATAGATCAGTTTGGCCTGCGCCACAGGGAGCCACTGGTATAGGAAGGATTCTGATTGGAGGCAGGCTGGTCACCTGGACAGTAACTCTGCCCTAAAGCTCTGAAGCCAATTACAGATGCTTCAGAGGCATCTGTAATTGGCTTTCCTCCTCCTCCTCAGGCTCTGACATGACATCTTTTCCAGGTATGATGGGCAGTGACACGGTGAGGAGAATGCAGAGTTTGGTCTCAGAGGTCTGACTGTCACTCAGAGAGGCAAGCGTTGACCCTGTACCTCACAGGGTGGTCGGGAGGAGTAACCATACACACACCTGCGTCTTCGGTGGCTGTGGCCAGGTAGTCCCTGGGCAAGGGGCACAGACCGGGGAGAAGCTAAGGAAACGGGCTTAAAGTCCACTTGTGTTTAATTCTTTCTCCATACACCTGTTTCCTCCAGAACCTGGCCTCGTCACTGTGTCCGCAGGAAAGCTGATCCCGTTAGCCGCCAAGAGCATGGGACCCCTCTCTTAGGATCCTCAGAGAGAATTAACGGTTCCTGCACCTCCAGCATCCGGCACTTACTCCTGTTTTGCTTTTATCACACTGGTAGCAATTAGTCGTTTACTCATCTGTTCCCATGGAAAAACTGAACTCCGTAAGGGCAAAGCCTATGCCATACTGAGTAACTGAAAATAGTAGAAAATCATTGAATGTTTGGTAAATGAAGGAATATGGAAGGCTGAGAGTAGCAGGTTGTGCTGATCTCAGTCCCTGATGTTTCATCTTTGGCTTTTGGGTACTTGATTCCCTCAACATTTTCACAGCTTTTCCTCCATAAGGAAGAGTATGAATCTGCTAAGTCAGTACATACTGAGGGACAGGAAATCCATTGGTATTTTCATAATGATTCTTGTATGACTGTAAAGCTCTTTACATTTTAAAATCATTTTCACATTCATGATTTCATTTGATTCCCATTAACAATTCAACCAAAAAGGTGGTGAGGGGGAGACAAAAGGAAGCTGAGATTCAGGGAAGGGTCAGAGATTTGTCCAAGACCACATAGGTAACTAGGGATGGAGCCAGAATTAGAAATCTGATCTTTTGGTTTCTGTCCAGATACTCTTGAGGGGAATCTGTGTCTTTTACCAAGAACATCTTTAAGAGGCTGTGGGCAACAACCCACCAGGTATGCAGGGACAGCCACTTTGCTCATTGATTTTTCATGAATATCTTCGGCATGACTCCTTGGGCTATGCACTGTGACAAGTGCTGAGAACACTCGTTGACTTCAGAGAGCTTAGGGTACACTAGAGGAGGCAGATACGTAGGTTGGACTTGAAGGATTAGAGGCCTCAATGAGGTGTAACAACATTGTGGTGGGAGAGGAGGGGAAAGAAAGTTAGGCTATTGGAATTTGCATATCCAAAGGTGGAAGAGTCAGGGTCTAGAGTGTGTTGGTTGAAGGTACTGGACATGAATGTTGTTGGCGTTGATGATGTCAAGAACTTCTGAAACTAAGACTTGGGACAGATAATAGATATATATGTGAAACAAATGATGGCAGGAGCCGAAGAGAAAAAGAAATTTTTGAGCCAGCTAATAAATTCTGTAATGAACAAGGGCTGTGAAAGGAAGGTGGAAGATAATGGTGACAAAGATGAATAAAAGAGTTAAAGGATAATGAACCCGATGACATAATGTTAAAAGAAAGAGGTCTTTTTGCAAGAGGGTAAGAAAGGAGGGTTGGAAGGAAACTACTGGATTGAACTGGAGTTATGAATTAAATATTTGCTTTCCCCAAAAATTCATATATTGAAGCCCTAACCTCCAGTACATGAGGGTAAAACCTCCATAATGGGATTTGCGTCCTCATAAGAAGAGGAGGAGGCACCAGAGCTCCCTTTCTTTGAGTGCACACACCAAGGAAATGACATGGGAGCACACAGCAAGAAGATGGCCACCTACAACCCAGAGAGCAGGTCCTCACTAGACCCCCAAACCTGCTGCCACCTTGATCTTGGACTTCTGAGCCTCCAGAACTGTGAGAAATAAATGTCTGTTGTTTAAGACCGTTGTTGTAGAAGCCCAAGCCGACAAAGAAAATTGGCAAATCTAGCGTGTTGTGTTTGTTCAGGATTGGCTAAGGAAAACACAGGTTTATTTCTCACTCCCATTATCTATCCAACACTAGTTAGAAGGAGAGGAAAGAGCTCTGTTCCACTTGGGCATTAAAGAACACAAGTTGATGAAAGTCCCTATGTCTTGAACTATGTCATTTGGAACATGCAGTCCCCACAGTCACCACTATAAGGTAAGTGATGGCTGGAGAATTGTGCACCAAACTTTAAATGTCTTACATCATTTCTACTCATAGTCTAGTGGTCTGGCCCAGTCACTGGCCCCACTTAGGGGCAGGGGCCTGAAGAGGTGGAGGAATAGGTAAATATTCAGAGTGCTAAAGGTCCCTGCTATCCCTGTTGCAGACCCCACAAACTTGTTTCATTCATTTATTTAATAGATATGAGTGCTTGTTTGTGTCAAACAAACAGATGCAATGATAATGAAGTGGTTGTAGCCTGAACTGGGGATTTCTTTGTTAAACACTGATGCTTTCTTTTTTTCTGGTTCCTCAGCCTGAGGACTTCTTCAACTGTTTCCTTCCTGCTTAGACTCTCAGCCATGACCTCTGTTGTGATCTCCTGTCTCCTAGCCTAGACTCTGTTTCCTGGATCAAATCTCTGCTGGGCTACCACATTACTCTGAGTAGAGTAGGTATAATTCTGGTTCTGTGTGCCATATCTTTTCCAGATTTTCAGCTTCAGGGATAAAGGAATGAGTAGTTTAGGGCCATTAGGTTTCTATTGATGGAATATGGGACTTAGACTCCCTCCAGCCAGACCTATCCCAGGATACTGACCGAGGTAAGAGCCTTTCCCATCTTGCCCAAATGTCTATTTTGGAGTGGCAGGTGGGATCTGGTGAGCTAGGAGAGGGATTAGGCTTGCTGACTCCAGGAGCATAATACTATTCCATAGGCCCTAATTGAAAATCTATTAACTCTGGAAACCAGTATTGCACATAAACCTCCCCAGCCCCGGCCATCCTGCCATGAGCACTCCCTCCCCGTTATTCCTATAAATCACCGCAGATAGGCTGAGAACCAATCGATGAGAAAAAATTATGCCACAGCATTAGATTTCATCATACACAACCTGAACTATTACTTTTCTGTCCTGTGGTATGAGGAATCATGAGAATTAATAGTCTTCCTCTTCTCCAATGATGGGTTTATGACGCAGTGGTACCTACACTCTATTTCTTCCTTAAAACCATCAATTAACTTTGGGTACTTACAACTACTCCGTCACTTCCTGAAATTAGCACCCGCCCTACCATAGAGTCTTAATGGGAGTTTTAAATAATGATAAGCTTTCCCAGTTTTGGCTTCCTACTAATGCCTGATTCAGAACTAGTTTCAGCCTTACCAGACTCCTCCCTCTGCTCTCTCCCTAGGCTTCCCCATGTATTTTTAGGGAAGTATCTGGTACTCAACCCTAATCTACCTCTTCTCTGCAGACAGTCAGGGTAAACAACTCTAAGGTCAAGGTGATCTCACTGTTAGCCTCCTTCTTCCATTCCAGCATCCCATTTCCCTTACTGTAGGGAAGTCCTCTCTGAATTCTAACTCCTTTGATAACAAAACGTAAGAGTGAAGTCCTTTGAGCAAATAGCCCTGGGGATATCCCTCTGGGCAAATCCCAGTACCTGAGTGACTTCAGCTGGGAAGATAGGATAGTGGAAATCTAGGTGGCCCAGGACATGGAGACGATGCTGGAACAATATGGAGTCAGGGACTTAGTGTCTCTGAGCCAGTCAGCATACATTTGCCAAATATCCTCTGTTTGCAAAACATTGTGCTAGATCCTATTTTAAACTTTAACCTTATTTGTATATGAAACCCAGACTTTCTGGGAGGGAAGCAGGAAATTTTATCCAAGGTCCATGAATGCTTTCCCTTAGTCATCCTCAGTTTAGTTTTTAACGGATTCAGCGGGTTCACATCCTTTGGAATCATTCATTCGTTTGTTCATACATTCACTAAATATAATTGTTGTGTGTATAAGGCAGTGCTGGGACGAATTGGGGTATAGAAACATCACAAAAACATAGCCCCTGGAACTTGGGTATTTGTAATCTTGTATGAAAGATTACATTCTTGGGCAGATATCTCACAATTCAAAGCAATATGAGATAAATGCTTTCCTTCTAATGGAAAATAAGTCTTTGTTGGTGAAAGAGGTAAGAAGAGAGAACTCCTGGAGCTGGGCTGGTATCCATGGGCTTCTGTACAAACCAGAACCCTATCACCACCTTCCAATCCTACTGAAGATAGGGTTTGAACCACCAGGCACATTAGCACAAGTCCAAGTGACTCAACAGCTGAAGGAGTGCCTACGGGCTCCTAGCAACTGCCGCCTTCTGAGATTTTCCACCTCACGCACCAGCCAGGGCTGCAAGAGGAGCTGCTACATTATCATGAGTTCCTACCCCCAAACAGAGCTAATAAATCAAGGTGAAATCAAGCTGATCCTGTCTGTCTCCTTCCCCAGAATTTTTGGTCTTGGGCCTGAGAGAATGAAAAGTCTCTTTGCATGTGTAAGTGTAGCTGGACTATCAGATGTGTATTTTAGGAGCTCCCAGCAGCCATGTTTTCCATGATTAGACCAGAGAAGTAAGGGAATTAAATCAGTTTGCAGAGAGAGGGAAAAGCGGAAGCAGAGACCAGGGCAGGTGTAGTGATATGAGAGATAGACCCCTGAAGGAATCTGAGCCCTTGGTTATAGTAAGTCCTAAACCCCAGCTGAATTCAAGCTATCGGGTTCCATGGGATACCCCAATGTCCTTGCAATAAGGCCTCCATTTTTCTTCAACCAGCCTGAGTTGGGTTGAGCATCTGTCATGTGTCACAGAATGTTAAACTGATTGAAGCATGCTGGACCGCATGCAGAATTTACAAAAGAATTATCTGGAAATCCATTACCACAACTCTCAAAATCCCTCACCCACAATACAGAAATTCTATATTGTCAAATTGTTGGAAATCAAGAGAGGGTTTTAAAAGAGAATGCCTCTGAGGTGAGCCCTGTTTGGCACTTCCCTTCCCCATGAAAGGAAAGAGTAGAATAATTCTCCTGCACCTCAAGTCACAAGAAAGCATCACTTGGAGAGCTTCATATGATCCCCTGTAATTAGAGGGACCCAGGAAGCTGATATCTGACTCCTGCCCATGAAACTTCAAAGGCATCGTGGCCCAAAAGCCAGCTGCTGTGGCTGAGAAGCTAAGGAGGATTGCTGCTGGATTGGGACTGGAGTTTGTCAGGGCAACAGAGGCAATAAACTTTACTATGGCCCTTCTAGACCCTGACGGGGAAGAGAATTGGCCCAAATACATTTTAAGCCTTGCCCAAGGGGGTGCAGTGGAAATCCAACAGGGAGAATCTGGGTGGAGTGGGCCGTCTGAAAACCAGGGCCTGGGGAGGGGTGGCCAGTGGGAAGGCAACACAGAGCCTGAGACATGGCAAATGCTGTCTTTTGCTCCCCGTGGGGCCTCTGACAAGTCAGGAGAACACCCATGGGAGAGAAAGAGGCTTTAGACATCTTCCAGACCCAGAGCTCTTGAAGCCGTTTTACTACCGCACTTGTCAGAAAAGGTCCCTGCTCTTCTCAGCTCCCCTTCCTCCCATCGCTCCAACACCAGAGGAGTCAGAAGCAGTTGAGCAGAGGGGAGGTCTCTGAGAAAGAAAAAAGAAGCTCATGGCACCCCTCCTCTCTGCCTCTTACCCTGTGGCAGCAGCCACTGAAGCTGAGGTGGGAGTGCGTGTAGGGTTATTCTGACTGACAGACAAGGTCACGTATTCACTGGTTTCTCTTCACTTTTCTTCCTTCTCTGAAGTTAGGTGGAACAATATGATTAGTTCTGAGGAAGGAAATGTGGTTGGAAGTGATGTGTATCATGTCTCACTGAGCAGCGAAAAAGCCCCTATATGATCCTCTAGGCTCTCTCTTTCCCTGTGGAACATGGAACCACGAGACAAAGCGACTGAGTCCCCACATGAAGGACAGCTGTGGGGGAGTCTCCTGACCTCCAGTGGACTCTGAACTCATGCAAGAACTGCTGAACTTTTAGGGTTGTTTGTTAGCACAGCAGGAACCTATAATGTCCCGATTACTATGTCTCTGTGTAAAGACTGATGTGGCGAGTAGTCTACTGAATCTAGGTACTATGTTGGTGATGTAAAGTTAAGTCAGACTTCGAGTCTCTAAGAGCGAGCAGAAAAGTCAGAGATTTTACCCAGGGTCAAGGAAAAGGACTAGCCATAGAGCCAGTTTAAAGGGACAGTGGCAAACAAACACAAATTTGCCTTTTGAATATATCTCATGGGCCCTGTTTACTCAACATGGTGGTTACACTTGCAATGGGACTAATAACCCCCGCCTCACAGAGTTGCTGTAAATTGAAAACAACTTGGTTTATGTTAGGTGCTTAATAAAAGTCAGTTTCTTTCTAGGGGAAAGAGTGGGAAAATGTAGAACAGGGAATGTAGGATGTGGATGGAAAACTTCACCAGCTGTGCTCTTCTGCCCAAGGCAGGACATCTCTCCCAGTCTGATCTCTTCTAGAGATAACCCTGCCAAAAAAAAAAAAAAAAAGAAAGAAATCTGAAGTTTGGAAAAAAGAAGGCCTTCTCAAAGATTTCCAGTAGGAAGAAATCCACAGACACAAAATCACTATCAGCAAGGTGCTCTTAGGGCAGATATTCAACCTCTCCAGCCTGTTATTCCACCGAGACTAGATAAACTATCAAGTCCTCTGCAGCTATAACACCCATTCAAGGACAAGACAATTCCCAGGGGCTTGGGGGGAGGCATGGCCTAGCAGATGCTGTGTATCCTGAGGTGTATGGGGTCAACCCATCTGGGAGGGGATGTTGGACTGGGGAGATCTATTGGCTTCAGCCTCTGCCCATCCAGGCCCATAACTTCCTTAATCTGCAAGCCCAAACGATTTTCTTGGAAAGCCACCAGGAAAGTACATTTCCCTGTAGCTGGCTCAGCGCAGCCCTCCAATCTCCCCAGGCTTAGCCATAAAGTGGGCTCAGACTCCATGCTGTGCATGTGAATGTAACACAAATGTTTATCCTGCCCGTAAAACACCGTGACAAGCTGCCCACTGTCGCTGGGCCCCTGTGGTCTTATAAGATGAAGACTGGCTACAGCAGGCATCTCTGGACGCTGGGGGCCCTGTCCTGGGGTAGCCACGTTCAAATTGGACCCAGCAAGTGTAGTAGTATTTGCTATAACTGCAAAAGGCAGATTCTATTTCAGACCTGTGGTGTGCGTATTTTTTACTGACTTCTGTTCAAAGCCAAATCAATATCAGGCCAACCAAAAGATTTCCAGGGATATAAGCCATGGGGCTGGGTAGGAGCAGAGAGGGCTCTGCCATGGGATCAGCAGAGCTCAGCCCTTTGGGAGGCCCCATCTTGGCTGATGTTAGCGCTTGCCACTCTAGGGATGGGAGCAGAAATGCTAGACTGTTCACCCCTGTTTTGATCACAGCCTCTCTATAACAGGGATTCCTGTAAGAGCTCTGGCTTGGCAGGGCTGGGTGGGCTGGAGGAGGCTTGATGGGTGTGAAGGTGTGGAGGAGGGAGAAGAGGCATGTTGGCGCTCACACCTTGGAGATGACCCTGCCCAGGAGTAGGGGAAGGGACCCTTCCCCTTTCTCTAAATGGGGCACTGCCACGGCAGGATCTTCTACATGCTTCTATTGATACCCTTCCAGAAGGACTTCTGCCCAGCACAGTGAGAGAGGGGGGAGTTTTAATCGGGAGCAGCCTTATGTGGGTGAAATAGGCCTAGCCATCTTGTCTGATTTCAGGTAAAAAGCCCTCTGCAGCCATTCTCCCAAGCTGCCGAAAGCGCCACCACTAGAGACTCACTCCTCTGGATAAATCCAGAGGCCCAAGGCAGTGGCCGTACTTCACTCCCTGGGCAGGATTGTGAGAAAGTTTTCTTAGTCATTTGTACTTAGTGAGCACCCATCACAGGCCGTGTCTTGAGAGCCAGACTCTGTGCGGGTGGAGAGGAGGCTAAGAGAATCCCTGGAGAAGAAGGCAGAGAGACCACCTGGTGCCAGCAGGGACAGAAGTGCTGCCACAAGGGCCTCAGAGAAGGGAAGCTGGCCTCACTCACTGCGCTGAGTGGCCTGAGCAGGGAGGCCCAGGGCTCTGAGGCGGGGCCCCAGCTGGCACTGTGCGTTATCATCTGTTTAGCTCATCCCAGACCCCTGAGTGGTGTTCATCTCGTGGGGCTTTGGGACTCAGACTTGGAAGCCTCCAGAGATAGGACCCTGTGGGGGCGGCTGGAGGGTAAGGAGGGGGCTAGAGAGAGGTTTGGACACTGTATTCTTGTTCTAGACCCCCCTGCTGCCCCTTTCCCCCAGTAACCCTATCTAAGGCTTCTGGCAATTGACTAGGGAGGTACAGAGCGGGCCACTTTTTTTCTCTGCTCCCAGGTCCCTCTGCCACCAAAGCATGCCACTGTGACTGACCAGAGCCCCAGAGCCCCTCTTCTCAGAGGAAACAAGGTCAGGGACCTTTCCCAGACAATGCCCCCTCCCAGGGCAGATTCCACCAGAGTCGATTTGTTATTAATGATGTTCTAAAAGCAGCAAGTTTGTGGTCAGGGGAAATCAATTGGCCAGAAATGTGACAAAAAGGGAAATACTCTCCAGCATATGAATGTTTGAATTATTGATGCCTTCAGTTTGAGGCTTTCAGACACCAGCGCTTAGCTGATAAACAGCAAAGTGCACTTTCTTCCTACACTCCCCACTCTGCTCGCCCTGCCCCCTTGGGACCCATGTAAGGCTTGCCCTGAAAACAAGCGAGAGCCTCGGGCCCAGCCCAGGAAGGTGTCTGGACTGGGGCGGGAGGAGCTGGGGGTGTCGAGCTCTCCGAGGACCCCACCTGGGCCTGATGGAAGCACCCTGTCACGTGGGGCTCCACACCTCTCTGACCTGGAGCCCCCTCTGATGTCAGCTTCTGCTGTTCCGCCAGGCGAGGGCTGCCTGCGGAGTCTGCTCTCTGCCTCCTATTTCGAGGGGCTTGAATTTTCAATATCACCTGATTTTCACATGGGGGAAGGAAGAGAAAAAAATCCTCCGCTACAAACAAAGCACAAATCTTGTTTCTTTTACTCTATAAACCATTATCTCATCAATTCCAACTGTAAGATTCAGAGCTAAGATGTGACACCGCTAGTCACTGAGGGCTGTATGAATTCGGTCGTGATGTCTGCTGTGGTCGGAGAATCGTTTGCCCACTGGCTCCAAAAACAGGCCTCTGGAGACTTCCACCCCTCTGCTCCGGTCTCTTGCTTTTCAAGGCTCTTTGACCATCTATTGCTATCGCTCATAGCTCTGTAAATAATCTCATTGCCACATAAATGCTGACTCCCTCTAAGAGGATCTGGTAAATCCTGATTATGAATTCGTGTCCCTACTTCCAACCAGCTTGCTCACCCCCCTGCCTTGTCCCTGCTGGGTAGAAATGCACACAGGAAGCTCAGTTATGGGCTGACAAGTTTAGCAAATGAATGGTCACATTTCCTGTCCGCAGGACAGGATTTCACTTGGAAACACTGCAGTCCCCACCTCGGCCAGTGCCTCAGGAGCATGTCCCATTTCAGGACACTTCAAGGGAGTAGAAGGAGCAGCTGTTGGGCAGATGAAAGGCTGCTTGCGGTTGGGACCTTCCTTCAGGAACCTAGCCCCCTCCCCGCCAAGTCACTGCTCTGAGCCCGTGTCAGGCCCTGGCTTGGAGTGGCTGGACGTTAACCATCTCCTAAACAGCAAACTCCAAAGGCTTCTGATTCTGAGCATCACTAGAATGAGTGAGTTCCTCATTCAGGCTCAGTGCTCACTGCTTTAGGATCTACTGCTTCACCTTCCATGAAGAGTGATCACAGCGAGGCTGAGCCAGGAGCCCTGAGGGAGAGACCCACAGAGAGGTGACCCAGTGGGCAGGAACTCTGCAGGTGCTACAGAGGAGTGGCTAGGGAGGAGCTGGCAGGTGAAGAAGGGACAGTCTCTGGGTCATTTCCCTGCAGGGAAGGTCTTAGCAAGCCCAGGTATAAAAGTAAACCAAGGTGGGGCTAGAGAAGCCAGGTCTCATGGCTGGGCTCCAGCAGACTTCCCCAGTCTCTGCCTGGCTGCTCTCCTTGCTGCTTCTCTGGGCCTGCGGAGAATGGTAGGACTCTCTCTTTGCCACCTTGGGCTTCTTTCAATGAAGCAAGGAGCAAAGAGATCCCTAAGTACTAGCTTCCAGAAGACTTGGGCCTGCACAATCCAGCTCAGAGCTAAAACTTGTGTCTTTCTCAGTTCTGGCTCACCTCGGTTTCCCCATGGGGTTAAAGTAGATGAAGAGAGGGCACAAGGTCAACTAAAGGAAGAGTTCAGAGCACTCCAGGCAGGAGTGCTGTTGACCGCACAAAGCCATGTTTTCACCAGCAATGTCCTAAGCCAGCAAAGTATCCGACCTGCAGCACCTCGTCTGACCCCAGACTGTGCCGGTCCCCTAACCCAGAACCAACCACAGCCTCACATCACTGGCCACTCTGGGGATTTCCTGCTGGGGAAGCTGCCGCATTGCTGGGTCTCAGATCCCCCTAGGGATGCTTGGGCTGCTGTAAACAATACTGCAATTTGCGCGTAAACTGCCAAAGTGGCAGCTTCCCTGACACCTGCCATGACGCCTCTCACTGCAGCAGCAATAGTGAAAAGTACACAGGCTCTCATCAACCCTGCGAATATCCCACGTGCTCTGCCTGGGCGAGTACACTTCCTTAATTGTGGGTGCCTGCCCCCCCCCGACCCCAAGATCCTGCCTGATGAGTCGGCTTCAGTGACAGATTATGGCGGGTCAGACTGGCCTCTCCATGGAAGAAAGAGAAGGCTGCAGCCCCAGGAGGGCAGCATAGAGGGGAGGCAATGTTAGCTTCTTCAGAGGAAGCGGGGTGTCATGCAGCCGGACTGCCATGAGAGCTGACCCCCATCCTGCTGTGCTGCCTGCTTACACAATGTGATTTGGGGCAAGGTTCTTAGCTTCTCTGAAATCTGTTTTTCTCACTGTAAAACAGGAATAAGAAACCCCACCTCATATACTTGTGAAGATTAAAGATAATGTGTCCAGGACAATAATGGATTTCAATAAATGTTAATTTACCTTTCCATCTCTCTCCGTGCAATGTGGTGATTCTAAGTGGGGTAGCGATACTCAATCAATATTCTTTCCTCCAATCAGAAGTCCTTTACATGCACTATGGCTTTAAACAACCATTAGAAGTCAACTCAGCAACCATCCGCTAGCGTTTGCCGACTATTCTATTTCTTGCAGGTGGCTTTTGAGCCTCTGCTTGAACACCTCTAGGGACAGTGATCTCATTAGCTCCCAAGATAGCCCATTATTTTTAGATCGAGTTGCCTGTTTGAAAGTTCTTTCAATAGAGCTGAATTGCTCTTACCTGTAACTTTTACCTGTTGGTGTCAATCCCCTTACCCTGGAAGCACCTGGACGGATCCTGATCCCTTTCCTACTTGGCATGGTGGGGGTCACAGAGAACACAGAGACCTTGCCCATGAGAAGTTCACGGGTCAAGATGGCAGAGGGGCAAGTCTGGGATGTGCTGCCTGCTGTGGGCACTTTCTGTGTGTGCCAAGTATGTATTTGCGGCCCTCAGTAGAGCTCAGTTTCCAGCCTCCCCATCCTAAGTCTCTCTTGGAATCTGGAGAAGAGGCCCGTGGGGCCACCTGTGCTGAGCCTGTGAGGCTAGCATAGGTATACAGGTAACCCAGGTGGCCCGGCCTCTGGAGGAGGCATTTGCATTGGATGCTGCTTAACCCCCTTACCGGGGGGCTGACGGCCCCAGGAGCCACGGGCACAGGAAGGTCGTGCAGCGACAGCCTGGAAGGGCCCACTCCTCTGTGGCAGTCAGCCTCCCTGCTGCCCCTGCCAACGTGGCCAGCCGGCGGCTCTCAGAATTGTTTTACGGAAGTGGAATTTATTTTGAGATGCAACCAGGCCTGTGCTCTGTTCGTGCCAGCCAAATGCTTGGCAGCAGCGGCCACTGTGCTGCGGGCAGCTGCTTGTTTTGAATCCCCCAGAAAGGAGAGTGCTCAGGGTGGGAGGCTTAGGGTTAGCCAGGGTCATGTCAGAGCCCCTGGGGCCTGGGTTCTCCCTGGGAGTGAGGCAGGGCCATGCGGGGGGAAGTGCGAGGAGAGTTTCGCTGTCACCGGCAGTATCATTGAGGAGTGAGGTGGCAGGTCTTGCAAAAAGGCAAGAGGAAATTGCCAGGGTCCAGGCTAAGATGTGCCATCCGTGCACCAACGCCCCGTTTCCAGCCAGCCCAGCCCTAATGTAGAAGGCCATGTGGCCTGCTCGAGGGAGGTCGGGACAGTAGTCCTGGTGGCCCTGCAGCATGGCCAGCTCCAAGGAAGAGCACCGGTGACCATCGAGAAGGTCCTGTGGCTCAGAGGTGGGCTCCCAGGACTCTGGCAACACTACAGTCCCGCGGCATGTCTGCTCCTCCCACACTATTCCCCGGATCCCCTGCCCCACCCTAGGCGGCTGGCAGCCAGCCCCACGGCATCCGTCTGTTTCATGCAGTGTCACTCCTGGAAGCAGTCTCTGCAGGGGAGCATGTGCCAGCCTCCTGTGTGCAGGGCCAGGCACCTTCACGGCCCAGAAATATTGCTTCTCTTCTACTGGGGTTTCCTCTGTCCCACCCCATTTCTATTTTGAGGAATTTGTGTCTCCAGGGCGGTGTCTCTTCCTTCTCTATGAGGTGAGAGTCCCTTTCTGTCCTTGGCCTGCATCTCAGGGCCTTTTGCCCAGAAGCCCCCTAAGAAGCCTCTTGTTCTCGATCTCTTCCCGGGAACAGAGCTGTGGTTTGAGGCATCAAAACCCCTCTTGTCACAAATACAATTCCTTACGCCCTGCAGGCGCAGGTGCTCAGATCCTCCCATCCCAGTCATGTTGTTGTTAAGAATGAGTTTTCTTCAGAAAGATCCTGTAAAAATGCAAATGTTACCAAAGAGGGGTAACACATTAACCTATTATCATCTATTATCACGTTAGGGCTGTTTACCAGCTTCCAGGCTGCCAGGAGGAGGGCCCGGGGAGGGAGAGGCGAATGCAGAACAGATACGGTCTGGCACAGGAAAGGGGCAGGGAGGGACAGAGAGGCAGGGGCCCTGAGATGATGAGGCCCTGACAGGTGGGAAGTCAGGGAGGGAGACCGCAGCTACCGGACAGGCAGGAGGCAGGGAAGCCCAGCATGGCCCTTCATGGTGCCAGCACAGGGTGCTTCTCTAAGCTCCAGTGTCACCTCATTGTCAGGAAGGAGCATCTTTATTTTACTTTTATTTTGTATATTTGCATTTTGTTAGTTAACATATGGGGCAATATTGATTTCTGGGGTAGAATTCTGTGATTCATCACTTACAAAGGACAGCGCATCTCAACAAGCGCCCTCTGTAATCCCCATCTCCCATCTAGCCCGTCCTCCACCCATGTGGAAGTAGCATCTTAGGATAAAGATAGTCCCTTCTCAATTGTAAATGGAAAAGAAAGAGCTCTGCCAATTTGGAAATTGTTACATTGTGTTTTGCCATGCATTATCCTAACCGTTTGCTACTTAAGCTAATATTAATTTTAATCTCTAGTCCCTCAAGACACGCTGACTGAAGGACAAGAGACACACACTAGTGGCAGGGAAAGTCAGGCTGAGATTTAAACCAGGCTACAGGTAGTCTCAATGAGGGGTAACTCACAGAAAACACACATAACAACGGTTGCAGCCGTAGGCAATTTTTCTACCAGTCTCCAATGCAGTCTCCAAAGGGGACTGCAGCAAGTTTTCTATCTTCTTATTTCTAACAGCCATACTAAACAGGTTAGTATGGCTGACCAATACCACATTTTGTGTTTATTTTTTAAAGGAAAGAAATGATTGTGCTTTACAACCATAGTGTCCTCCTAAGGAAAGTAGGCCCCGTGCACCCAAGGCCTGCGGCAGACAGTGTTGGCATGGAGATGGGAAGGAGGGGATGGGGCGGAGTGTGACCAGTAGGAGGGTCACAGGCAGAACTAATTCAGAGGGAATACTGCTTTGAGTCAGAAGTGACCAAGAGAACATAGGGTGTCTGAGAATTTAAGGAAATCTGGGGCAAAGGTTGACTTCCACGGAGTCAGGAGGCGATGGGCCCCAGCCAGCGCTACAGCTCTAAGTGCAGGTCCAAGGAGGACCCTGCAAGCAGAGTACAGCAGGATAGTATTTGGGGAAATTGGCTGATGTGTTTTTCCCAAGTGCTTCTTGTACCTCACGCTTCCCCTTGTGGGAGATGGCAAGCAAGGCACTGAGGGAGTAGTGATATATCCAGAGAGCAATTCCTATACTTTGTGTTTCAAAAGTCGAGCCCTCAAAGCAGGGCAGAGAGAACCAAGGACAAAACAGAAGATGTGGAGCAATATTCAATCCATCAGAGTCCATGAAGCCCCCAGGGGATCGAGATGCATCCAGATAGGCTAGAGGAAAGGAGGAGAGCTGGGGAACCAGGAGAGTTAGTTCCTGGTGGGTGCCCCAAGGAAGGAGCGTGTGCCCTGCCCCACGCTCCAGGCTGAGTCCAGAGATGGGGCTGTGCACTAGTAGAACTTCCAGATGAAGGTGGGGATCCAAGGAGAAAAAAACTTGTGTCCCCTTTCCCAGGGAGAGGAATGTAGCAACTTCTTGGGTTCCAGAGTACCTAGCCTGTCAAGGGAGCAGAGGAACCTTCTGTGAAGTATCTGGTGTCTGGAGAGGACGCCTCCCTGGGTCCCCACAGAGCAGAATGTCTGGTGTGCAGCTAAGAGCTGTGGGCATATGGCTCAGTGAGGCCAGGGAGCCTGGAAAGCCTGTGTGGCTGGGAGAAGGAAGACCAGTGTGTCCTGAGAGCTGCAGCCCAGACGGGACAAGGACATGTGTGGGCGGCTGCCAGAGGGGCTAGAGGACTCTGCGAATGCAATCATCACTCGTGGCCCCACTCCATGAAAGGGCACCAGCTAGCCCTTCCCCAGATTGGAGGCAGCCTCCCACGGAGCGAAAAATGGGAGCCCTGGAATTAACTGGGGCTGACTCCCTGCCACAGAACGGGAGCTCAAAATCAAAAATCATCTCAAGTTGTAGGAAAAGTAGGTTTCTTGTAGGACAGATTCTGTCGACTGAGAATCTTAGCCACGACACTTAGCTTGGTGAGTTTCTGGTCTTGGGCCGGCTGTGGGATGCCAGCAAAGACTCAGGGATAGTTTTAGTGGTAGTAGGGTGTCACAGGGGAGATGATTTTTCCTGGTTCTACTTTCCCAAAGGGGAGGGGGGCAGAGCGAGGGCAGGCAGCCTCTTCCTGAAGTTCACATCACAGCAATGTGCTCAGACTCCAGAGAAGTGAGATGACTCTCTTCTCTCTTGCAGAAATGTCCCGTTTCAACTCCAGAGTCACATTGACTCAGCAGAAAGGATGAAACTGATCCGCACCCCATGCTGGATTCTGGTACCCACACAGCGAGTGCCTGACCGCCCCCAGCCGGCTGGAGGGGGAGTGACTCCTCAGCAGTGAAAATGGCCAAACAAAAAAAGAGCCACTCAAATGACAGCAGAGAGAAAAACTGTCAGTAAATGAGCCCAGAACGGCCCTGCAACAGACACCCCAAGGCCTAGTGTAAAGCGTGGCCTGTGTGCCTACCCTTCCTGGCAGGCAGTGGAGTCGGCCCCCACCCACTGGCCATGGTCGAGGGGACACAGGGACCTCTGAGTCTCCTCAGGTTCACAGCATGGGTCACTGCTTTGGCAGGCGGCCCACCCTTCTCCACTCCTCTTCTTGAGTCTGTAGAAAAGGCTTTTCTCCGGGCTCAAAGGAGGTAGGATTCCCTGCCTTTTACTACCTGCTTCTTGCTTCACTGAATTCTTTTTGTACCTTTTCCCTTTGGGGAGTGGGTGCCGTTTATCCAGCAAGGGTGAACCAGTTTACAGGCTTGCACTCCCTCCTTGGCTTCTTGTTTTCCTTTGTCTGCCCTTGAGTTTCCTGGGCTCCACTGTCTCAGCTCAAGGCTGGAGCAAGATTTTTACAAGGTGCTCCTTGGGCTGACTTTTAGGATTTAAGGGGACGGTGGATGGGGTGTTTTAGCATCTGCACCCCAACTAGGAAATTCACTTTAACCTTCCAATTTCGGGGGTGGGGGGTTAGAGAAGTAGCTAGCCCAAGTATAGCACAGACTGAAAGGAATACCCCTCCATCCACCACCACACACACCACCCCCCCAGAGTTCCCAGCCCCCAGAGGTCAGCCATTAATCACCTTCTGGAAGCCTGTTGCAGGGTTTGTAATGGAAATGACTCCGTTGTCATGGTAACCGAGGTTGGCCTGGCCAGGGGCTGCTCTAGGCCTGCCTGGCTCCTCTGGGTTTCAGATTTATTTACAGGCTGCAAACTCTAGCCAGGAAGATCTTAAGAGCCACTCCTTGTGATCAGGGTCCTAAGGGAGAAGGCTGGGAGTGACCTAAGCCTAACCTAGTCCTTATTTAAAAATATGGTTCCAAATCCGCTGACCCACTGGGGGAAGATGAGACCTTTCCCTACACTCCTAACATCCTGCCCATCGACTGGATGTGCCTACCGACAGGCAGAGTTATACCTATAGCCAGCCTGGGCTTTGGAGCTGACACACCTAAGTTTGCTACAGACTCCGCCACTTACTAGCAAGCTACTTCCTGGTCTTCAGCTTCTACCCTTCAAAGCAGGGGTGATAAAACCTCACCCACAGTGTAACTGTTAGGCTTCAATAAGATAATCACGTTAAGGCAGGAGTGGCAGGCTTTTCTGGTAACCGGGCCAGACGGTGAATACCGTCGATTTTGCAGGCCACGTGGTCTCTGTAGCAGCTGTTCCACTCTGTCCTTCCAGCAAGAAAGAAGCCAATAGGAACCACAGGGTGTGGCACTGTGCCAGCAAAACTTCAGGGTGTGTGGCCTCCTGGTGGCCCTTGCTGGGTAACCGAAGATGAGCCCGAGTTCCCAGCCGATGCTTTATCACGATGAATGATCTGCAGCCCGGCCACAGGGACAAGGGGCTCCAGAGCGTGAGCTCATCGTGGTGACATCGTCGGGTTGGTTCCACGGGCACGCTGTGGCAGGCCATGGGCAGGCATCTCTGGGGAGGTGCAAGATGCCCCTATGTTCTGAGCTGTGAGCTATTTACACCCTTAACTCAGGCCTCCCTCAGTGAGGTTCCAGGGAATGCGGGAAGGATCTGGGGATACCTGATTCACTCAGAACAGTGCTTCTGCCAGCTCTAGGCAGTGGGGTTTTCCTGGGATTCCCCCTTCTGCCCCCGCCGAGCGAAGGGAATTAGAGTTTTTCACTCCGTGTTCAGTGGTTCCGAGTGGGTAGGGATCCCATGCGCAAAACCTGTTCTGCATGAAGGGCTCTCAGCTTTGCTCAGGGGTGAGCAGGCCTCAGCAATCAGCCCCCCTCCTCTGGGAGCTGAGGCGAGGTCCTTGCCGCCAGGGGACTAGCTGTCCTTTCAGAGTGGGGTCTAGCAGCGGCTCTCCTGGGGCACTGACCTGCTTTCAAGACTCAGGCCAACAACCTTTCAGGCTGGAGGCTGACTGGGGTCAGGCCTACATTGACCCTGATGTCAAGGGGATTGCGAGGAGGCCAAGCTTGGCATTGCTCTGGGTGAGTCTCAATGTGGCCATACAGAAGGGCTCTCCCTGTCAGGCCTCAGTTTGCCTCTCTGTGAAACTGGTTGGTCCCCTTTGTCTGGTCAGCCCTCTGCGAGGCCAAGTGGGTGGGAAGACCGTGCAGGACTCTGAGGCAATTCTGTCTGTGATGCTGAGGCCTCTCATTTCTCCCCACGAGCTCCTCCAACTGAGCCAGCAGCTGTTCCTTCGCTCTCACCCCTGTGGTGTCGCTGAGAGAGGGGTGTTTCCAGTTCTCACTGACAGCTTTCTTGGCCATGGGAGGCCTTATTCGCCTCCTTAATGCCAATGCCTTCCTTGCCTATGGTGCTTCAGTTTACACAGAAATTTCAGAGCCATCTTCAGCCTTTATCTGTACACAGCTGGTGCAGCCCCAAGTTAGCAATGAGGAAACCCCCTTAAGTTAGAGGGTGGAGATTCACACCGCCAGTAGGAACTAGACGGGGCTGGCCTTGTCCATCTCAGCCCTGCCTCAGCAGAACTGCTCCAGAAACCCGCTCCCCTCACAAAGGTGGTTGTTCTGGTTTACAGTGAGCTTTTCACTAAGAAAAGCACTGAGGAATAGTGTGTTTTCGGGGGTGGGTGGGTGGGAAGTAATTTTTAAAAAAAGATGAAGAAGGTTTTTATTCTGGAAAGTTGCCTCCCGCCACCATTGCTAGCTCAAAATAAATTCCATTTTCAAATGTGACTTTTCCCCCTCAAACCTCTTCCACAAACTCAAGCCAGACAGATTTGAGGGAGAGTGTGAACTATTTTTTTTTTTTTTTTTTTTTAAGCACAGTCCGGGGTTCTCCCTATTTATTGTTGGAGGGGGGAAAAGAGTTGAAAATCCTGAAGAATGTTCTCTGGTTGTGAATTTGCACCCAGCTGTCTCCATTTGTTCAC
This sequence comes from Martes martes, assembly GCF_963455335.1. Taxonomy (NCBI): domain Eukaryota; kingdom Metazoa; phylum Chordata; class Mammalia; order Carnivora; family Mustelidae; genus Martes; species Martes martes. The sequence continues at coordinate 106,608,416 of NC_137898.1, forward strand.
ACTCACCACCAAGCCGGCTGTTCTGCTGTGGTGCCCTAAGGTCAAACTATTTTCCCATTTGGCTGGTTTGCTTTGCCCACCACCTCTGAATGAAAGTTGCAGAGATAACCTAACAGTGCTCTGGGTCCTTGATGCCCTAGGGGCCTCCCAGTCTTTGGGCTGGGACACAAGCCTCTATTTCCAGGTGTGCAGGAAGGGAGCCACGGCCCCACGGTCATAGTACAGAACGGAAGACTGTTCTCTGAGCTCCTGCACCAGAGATGCTTTGACCTTTGGCCACTCTATCTCCTCCAGGACCCCCTTGAGTGGAGTCAACATTGTGAGCCATTGAGATAAAAAATGAAAATGACAATGGAAAGGAAAACCCATAACAAAGGTTGAGCCAAGCCTCCCTGACAGCAAAAGGCTCCTCTGAAGGAAGTGAAAAGCAAAGCAACACAGAGAAAATTTTTGCAAAAATCTATCCTTTTCCAGTACCGCCCCCCCCATTTACCTCTGCTTCCTCTCTATCCCTTCCTCCTTTCCTCTTTCCCCCCTTTAGCCCCCACCTTCCTTACTGAGTGGAGAGCTTCTACCACAGCTCCATAACAATGTTCCCATCTACAACCAATGGGGTTCACATTAGTTTTAACTCCAGGTTACATTCTGTCAGTGAAGAGTGAATTCTAAAAAACTGTCTAAGTAACGGTGTTATGTTGGTAGTTTTTGTAGCAAATGTTGCTAGAAAAAAAATGGGATTTTTTTTTAAAGCCACAGAAGTGTTTTCACTGTAAAGGTAGTTGACATAATGTTTTAAAGGGATATCCTGGGTTATGGTGTTGACACTTTGACCCACACTGGAAACTTCCCACCACCACCACTTGCCAGACTCCTTCCAAGTTCTCACAGAAGCCTTCATTCAACAGCTGGCCAGGGGTTCCTCACAGCTATGTGATCTGCTGGACTTAATTCTACCTAGGATTCCCTGAGGACCTCCTGTGTGATTAGCACCTGGCTGAGTACTGGGAGGAACTCCCCAAATGTAAGACAAGATTCCTGCCCTCAAGGTGCTTACTGTCCAGAGGAGCGAGGTGCATCTGTTACACACACAATCAAATTGGACAGAACAGGGCCACACCTGGTTAACTGCATGGATTGCAAAGGCCACCCTCAGTCTGCCTGCCATGTGAACCCATCCTTCTAGGCACATGGAAGACTAACCTGGTCTTCCCTTCCATCCCCTTCCTCCTAATGCCTCAGGATCTTTTACATATATTGTACAAATTCTACTATAAAACTTACCACATTGTGTTGTGTGTTGGTTATGTGTATCTCTGTATCTACAAGCATGCTAAGCTTTAAGGCTCCATCTTGCAAAGGACTAAGTGAAGTTCCTGGTACACAGTCAGTGTATAAGAAATATTAAAAAAATTATTGGATGCGTAATGTGAGTTAAGGACCGGTGCTAGACAACTAGTGGCTGGCTGCCCTTCTTTGCGGGATTCCGTAACATGGCCATGCTATACTTCGTCTCCTTCCAAGGTGCATAAGAAAAGGAGCTACTCCAAAGGACTGGATATGAGACCACAGTATGCTCATCTTATGAGATCGCACATGAAAAGAAATGAGAATCCTGAGGGTTACTTCCCTATACATAATTTTGGGATCAAGAAGTCTAGTTTGGAGCAGTCACAGGTGGAAACAAGCCCCACTGGGCCTCTTTCAGCTGCATCTTTGGGAGAATTGATGTCTACATTTTAATTCTCCCTAACATGTCATTAACCCCTCAGACACTCTTCCCACTGAGATAAGACCCATGATTAGGATGGGAGGAGGAGGAGGAAGAATTCTCTTTGAGGGTCCTGTCCTTTGCTCACTGAGAAATGATCTATTAGAGGCTGACAAATCAATAAAGGCAATTTAAGCCCCTTTCTTGGAGTCTGTGTGACTTACAGGAAGGCAATGCTGTAGCGCCTGGGTGGTGCCATGGGCCCCTTGCTCCTTCCCCTCTGCAATTATAGCAAATTTGCCTAATGCACTAAAAGCCAATGAATCATGTTGACTAGTGATGGGATGGGGAAGGCAAGAGGGAAGACATCGGATGCTGGCAGATGCCATGCTAACCTTGGCTTTAATTAGGTTTGAGTGAATAACAAACAAAACAATCCTTCATTTGCGACAACCAACCATGGTGAAAAAAGGTCCATAGTCGGTTGTTGCATATGAGCAATATCCTAGATCTTGAGGGATGCCAATGTAGATCTTCCCCAAGGGATCACATCTTCTGAAGGGGTTGAAGCTCTACTCAACCATTAGTGGATTTAGACCCATTTATCCCAAACTGGGGCCCAGGTGAATATCTCTTAAGTGATCTTGTTCCTTGCAATGGGGTGGGACTCTTACGGTGATGGGACTCATTAGCATCAATCACAAACAGAAAGTCATAGCATTCTTCTCCTTCATGATAAGGACAGAGTTTTTAGATAGTCTTAAAAATCATTCAGAAATTCAGGGCGCCTGGGTGGCTCAGTGGGTTAAGCCGCTGCCTTCGGCTCAGGTCATGATCTCAGGGTCCTGGGATCGAGCTCCGCATTGGGCTCCTTGCTCAGTGGGGAGCCTGCTTCTCTCTCTGCCTCTGCCTGCCTCTCTGCCTGCTTGTGCTCTCTGTCTCTCTCTCTGTCAAATAAATAAATAAAATCTTTAAAAAAAAATCATTCAGAAATTCTACAAGATAACTGGACCGTGTTGATCCAAACTGCCAAAGTCAAGAAAGATAAAGGAAGTCTTAGGAACTCTCCGGATTCGAAGTGATAAAGAGACACCATGACAACTGAATGTAACCCGTGATCCAGGATGTTCTTTACCCATAGAGACCACTATTAGAATAATGGGATATTTTGAATAAAGTTTGTGAATTAGTTACTATTATTGTTAAAGTGCAAACTTCCTGATTTTGATTATTGTATTATGTTAATATGAGAACTTGTTATACTTTGTTATAAGAGAATGTCCTTATTTTTAGCAAATACACACTGAAAAAATAAAGTGGCATCATATCTGCAGCCCAAATGGTAGAGGAAAAAAACTGTTATCTATCTAGCTATTGAAAGCAAATGTGGTAAAATGTCACCATGTGTGGGATCTGGGTGAAGAGTAGACGGGAATTCTTTGTATGAATTCCGCATCTTTTCTCTAAGTCTGAAATCAAGACAAAGTATAAAGCTAAACAAACAAACAAAAAAAAAATCCATTTGGTAAAGAGATTGCCAGCCATGACAACCAGTAGAGCAGTATGTTTCAGATTCCTCTCTCTTCCTCCTTCTCAAACCATCCTTTCCATCCAAGTCATGGTCAGGTTTGCGATTTACATCTCAAAATACACAGGGAGTTGTGGATCTCACTGATTTCTCTAGATGATGAGATCTTTTATACAATGAGATTACATGAAGAAATCTGCACAAGGAACCAGTGAAAAGGGAAAGGGTCAGGCCAGATGACCACTAAGCTTCTTTCTAGCTCCAACATTCTGCGAACTCCTGATTCCATTAGGTAGAAGAAAAAAACACTAAGAATTTGGGATCTTTAAAACAACTTCAAACAACCTTCCTGTTTTGCTTGTACTGATGATATTCCCTAAGACCACATGTGGGAGGAGAGTGGCTGTTCTACCTATCGCCACTGCAGAGCTGCCCTTGCTCTAGAAGCCCAAGGTGATGGCATTCTCTCCTGGGTCTCAGACAGCCCACACCAACTCCTCTTCCCAGGAAAACCCCTGCTCAGTTCTGCTGAAATAATGGACTCCTTCAGGGTTCCCAGGACTAAGGGTGAGAGAACACACTCAGTTAAGATGCAAAAGATTTGTACTAATACTTAATATATCCCTATATACAAAGGATGTACACATTTTTCTAATACCATTCTCCCAAAATTGTAACTCTGGAACAATTTTTTAAAATGTCTGCTATATTATAAAGTATTTTTTTAAATAAAAGAATATTTAAAAAAATATTTAACAACCAACTGTCATCAGTTCTGAGTTTCTTTGGACTTAAAGAAAGATCAAAACCATCTGCCAAGAATGGCTGTGGCACCTTCATGGATGCTGAATAATGTGGTTTCTGGTGTCTCTGGAGATGACCCCAGGGATGCTCAGCTCCAAGCCACCAACCAGGAACTGATTATTCTTCTCAGAGGCAGGAACTAAAAAGTAGATTTTGGGTTGGGAAAGGGGAACTGGACACAGTGGGTGACAAATGCTTTAGCAGGCAGTTTTTGTGTTTTTGACTGTGTAGCAGGTAACCATGGCTGACATTGTTAGTTGACATACTGAATACCTATTTTCCTCTTTTCCTTTATTATCAGAATCCCAAGTTTGTTTTTAAGTAGAAAGACCTCTCTAGACTGTCCTGAAGCTAGGAGTGCTCATATGATCATATGACTTGGCAGATAAGGTAGAAGGAGAAATTTCATGTTGCTTTTCCTGATAAATAATAGACTCTGCTGGCACTAGACTTTCTTCTTTGCCCTCTCCCTCTTCTTCATGCCCGAAAAGTGTCTGGGAGGCCTGGATTATAAGAGCAGCCATTCTTGCAAGCCAAGAGGATGAGAGCTTCAAACAATGTTTGGTGTGGCAGGGGTCTGGAAGGAGACTGTGCTCTTGGCTGCTTCCTGGACTACCTCTGGACATCTCATGATGGGAGAAGAACAAACCTCTTGGTGGTGGGGCTTTTACTACATGCCCCTGAACGCAATCTCCAACAGAGACTCCAATAGACCCCATCCCTGCCCCCAAAACTTGGGGTTTTTAAAGACTTTGATTTCATACCCAGGGTCACCTGCCTACTAATCAGGGCATGACTTTCTCTAGTCTGTAATATCTGGCTCAGAGACGGGCCCACAATTTCAGCTGGAACAATCCAAATAAATCAGGACTTTTGTATCAAAAACATAGATTTTCTTTACCTATGGATTTGGAGTTAGGATGGTACAAAGTCTAGAATTGTGGCGGCCATGCAGTTGCAGTGAGAAGAAAACCTGCTGAGGATGAAGTTGAGAGTATAATTCCCAGCTGAGAGATGAAGAGATTGAGTTCCTATGACATCATTTGAGCCCCTATATCAAACTGTGCATAAAGCCCACCCTAAACTTGGGCTTCATTATACATGCCAATAAATTTCCTTCTTCCTTAAGCTAGTTAGGGTTTCCTGGGCCAGGTAATACTGAAAAATCTCTAATTGATTCAGGAGCTCACGGAGGGTATAAGCTGACTGAGGGGAAATTCATGGCAGCAACTCTGTTGGGTACTTGGAAAGGGCCTCATGGCTGATGACCTGTGGTGCACTTTTTAGGAGCAGGGAGCTCAGTTTAAGGAAAATTTCAGTCCACATCAGTGTCATTCTTCATCCCAGCTGGACACACATTCTGATCTCTGGGCCCAGTGAGAACAGTTTTGTCAGCTCTGAAAATGAGACCTGTCTTAGAGAAAAACAGGGGTCTATTTTGTTTGGCTTGGGGGAGGGTAATGCAGGCTAATGGAATGTCCTGTGGTGAGTTATCCACTCATCTTTCAGGAAACACAATCACCAGGGACAACACTTGCTTTCATAAAATTGTCTCTGACACCATCTTAATTCCACAAATTACTGTCAACCGGAGCTGTAAGGAGTTATTTTTAAACTAAATCTACTTGGCAGGCCATAGGGCAGGCTTTCAGAGTGTAGCTCATAAATGGTCCTAGAACTTTCCAAGTGAAATACCTGGCACTTGTATACACTTTAGCCCAGAAGAGACAGGGAAAGCCCTGCCTAGAGCAGTAGAGGGGATGGTAAGGCTTGGAGAACAAAGAAATAGCCCATGGCCTGTGAACTCAAATCTCCTCTGATTTAGTAACTTCTTGGAGGAGCTGACTAGAGAGAACATGATGCATTCGTTGCAGGAAAGATGAGACCCACAACCCATGACAAGGTGTGGCAGGCAAGCCCTAGTACCGCTGCCTGCCTCTGCTTTTAAAATCATCACCTGAGAATAAAACGTACTTTAGAGATTGTCTCTCTTCTGAGCCCACCACGCCCAAAGTTCATGGTCTTCCGGGTCAGCTCTGAGTCCTAGGAATCCACACATCCAATAATGCTATGGTTTTATCACCTCGTTTGGCCTTTGGGGACAGCAGAGATGGCTGCCTGAGATGGAGAAGGCTGGGCCTTCCCTCCTGCTCCGCTAGTACGGCTTCTAGGCCAGGATAGTAAAGGCCGGGCCTCCAGAATGATCCATGTGGCCTTCCTCCTCCCAGGCCTTTCTTGGACTTTACCTACCCTCATCCTTTTAGATCTCCTCCCTTCCTACCTGCAGCCAAAAGGCCAGACACTAAGGGAAGAAAGGGCTCTGGCACTCTGGTACCAAACATATGAATCAACAAGCAGTCCAAGAGCTCATGAACTCTGCCTCTAACCAGCCCCTGTTCTTCCCAGCTTGCCCCCCTACCTTCCTCCTGATGCTTTTCAGATTTTCTCATTTAAACACAAATAAATTGTTCAGGGGCACCCAGGTGGCTCAGTCGGTTGAGCATCTGACTCTTGATTTTGGTTCAGATTATCATGTCAGGGTCATGGGATCGAGCCCCACATCAGGCTCCATGCTGGGTGTGGAATCTGCTTAAGATTCTCTCTCTTCTCTCCCTCTGTCCCTGCCATAGCTCGTGCATGTGCTCTCTACTGCTAAAAAAAAAAAAAAAAAAAAAAAAAAAGAGAGAGAGAGAGAGAGAGAGAGAAAGAGAGAAAGAAAAAGAAAAGATAAATACACTGTTCAATTTAATTAGGTATTATGTAAAATTGAGGGGAGAGGGCTCCATTAGAGCTGCTGTACCCTTACTCCAAACAACTTTAGGGTATGCTATAGGTCTGTCAGTAAGAAATTAATCTTCAGAGCAGCCCTACACAGTGAGTGTGGTGGCCCCTCTTCACAGATCAGGGACTGTGGCTCAGAGTCAACAGAACATTTGCCTGGACCACTCAGCTCATGATAGAACTGGTTTCTGACTCTGAAGTCAGTATACCCAGAGGTCTGTCTGTTAAGCCAGCCTGTGTTTCCCCCAAAACCACGTGGCCAGAGCAATGGGGTCTTTGCGGCAGCGTGGGTGGGGTGAAGCACCTGGCCCAGAGGTTGACTTCTGTGGCTCCCTTTGCACTTGACAACTTTGAAGGTCCTTTGGGGGCCGAGCTTCCCTTCCTCCTCTTCCTACCTCCCATCTCTTAACAAGAAAAACAAAATAGAGCTTTAGCGCCTTTATCTCTGACCCAGGTCACAGCTGGAGAAGAACACGAGTGAAACAGAGTTCTTGTGGCTCTGAAAACCTCTGGCTGCTTTCCTGGAGTTGAGTCATGTCTCCGTTTCAGGAAGGTGCCATTAATTTGGTGCAAGAAATGAACAAATGCATGTACAGTGTGGTGTAGAGTTCCCAAAAGGAACTGAGAACTTTCTGGTTGTATCCACAAGCGTGGGCTGAAAGCAAAGATTACAGAAGGTGTTGATGGGCCTGGAGCTTGAAAACATTCCTTTGGAGCAATTAAGAGGCAGCTTAGCGCCTCACTGGGCTCTATGTTTTTTGAAAATGCCTTTAGTTGGATCAGGAAGGTTTGCTACAAATACAGTTCTTTTGAATTATAATAAGTTTGTGTGGGCGAAACCAAAGTTGGACTTAGTCCCTGGGGCAGTTGCCCCAGGATTATGGATGGAAGTATGTGGGTGGCAAGAAAAAAAAAAAAAAAGTCGTCGTCTTTGGACTTTCTGTGGCAAGACCCCTCAGGATGTGTCATGACGTCATGAGATGGTGATGCATCTGCTCTTCCAGCCGAGAGTCTGGGTGGTGAAAGCAGCCCCTCCCAGGGAGGACTCAGATTTTCAGTCTTCAGTTTAGAGGGGGCTATCTGGGAAGTGCCTACTTCCGAGGGGAGGCCCAGAGAATCCATCTCTGTAATGTCTCTGGGACTTGTGCCTAAGCCATGCAGAGGAAGCCTGGCCACAGCGGATCAGACGAGGGACTCATGTGCCTGAGCCACAGATGACTGGCCTCAGGGGCGGCAGTACACTGGTTTTAATTTCATTGTTGTGTCTTATTTTTAAATTTTTTAAAATAAATATTGTATTTATTTAAGGTATACAATGTGATGTTTTGATATACGTATATGCTGTGTAATGATTCCCACAATCAAGCTAATTAACATATCCATCACCTCACAGTTACCATTTTGTATGTGTCTATGGTAAGAAAACCTAAGAGTTATTCTCTAGGCAAATTCCAAGTATACCATACAGTACTGTGACCTATAGTCATGGTCCTACATTATTGGGTGTCTAGAAAGCACTCAACCTATATGAGCAAAACCGTACTTTTTGATCCTCATTTCCCCCTGACCCTGGTAACTACCACTCTAAGTAAGATCATGTAGCATTTGTATTTCACTAAGCACAACATCCTCTAGGCTAATCCACACTGATGCAAATGGCAATATCTTCTTCTTTTTAAAGGAATAATAATATTAAAATAACATTAAATGTTAAGGGAATAGATAATATTCCATTATGTATATTATATATGTTATATATTCCATTGTCTATCTCTCTCACTGTTTCTTTATCCATTCAACTATCAGTGGACACTGAGGTTGCTTCCATATCTTGGTATTGTAAAATAATACTGCAGTGAACCTGGGAGTATAGACATCTCCCTAAGATCCTGACCTCACCTCCTTTGGATATATACCCACGAGTGGTAATGCCAGGTTATAGGGGATATTGGATACTGATAAACCAATACAGGCAGAGCCTCTCTTTTGCTGGATGCACTCCAGGGACACAGAGAATTAACACTGACCCCAGCTCAGGCCATATTCCAGAGGACCCCAGCTACCACAGCTCTAGATTTCCTGAGGTTGTTGCACACCCTGTCACTGATGCACTGGGACTGTGAAGCTGACACAGTGTCTTGTGGTGTCCCAGGACCCCTGGCCAGCAGGCTTTCAATGAGCCTCATGCTGGAAGGGGATGGCATGACTCCTCCCTGAAGCCTTAGGAAGAGGACGACCCCATAGTCCATCAGGGACAAAGGTAAATGACTGGTCTCTTCTGGACTGACCTCTTACCTGCTGACCTAAGACTCTCAAAGGCCACATTTTTCTCACTTACCCTCCAACTTACTTCTCTAAGTAATCCCACAGCCTTCCCCTTTTCTAATTTTGTATAGCCTGACAGCTGGGGAGGACTTTTCACTTCCTAAGGAGCCACCTCCAAAGCATTCCTCTCTCTTGGCTGGTTTTGGAAGGCTCCTGAGCTCCCAGGTTCCTGGAAAACCTTCCAAATGCCTAGCGGCAGGCTTCAAGCAAGGATATACCTGAGGTGCTATTGGGCTAAGCAAATCATTCACTGTGCAAACTGCCTCAGGACTGCAGCTCGGGGCCACACCACCACAGGCCCTGCTGATAAGATTCACCCTTTTGAGCAGAAACTGCAGAGCAGGGCCAGGACGCTGGACGCTGGAGCTAGAGGGACATCTAGGGTCAGCACTTGGCTCCAGCCACCGGCCTCCCACCCCCGTCCCAGGGCTCTAAGGTCAGGCGTGCATGCTGCCTTCCCCTCACTCAGCAGGCAGAACTGGCTACTTTCCAGAGTCTCAGCCCTGGAATCCAGACCCTTCTCCTCCCCTTCCTCTCCTGTGCCCCAGAGGGCTTTGATCAAAGTGAAAGGAGCAGTTAACGGGTTTCATGGAAGCACAGTCGTGCGGAAAGCCTGGGAGACATGGTTAGCTTGTCTGCAAGCAATGTAAACCTAGAAGCTCTCCAGAAATGGCTGATCTGGGGAACTGACCCCCAACTTCCTGGCCTTTTGCCAGTTAGAGGAGGCCTAGGTAGACTGGGGCTGCAGCCTAAGCTCACAGAACTATCTTCTAGGAGAATCAGCCTCACTATTCCAGGACCCATAAAGCACAGGGCTTTTCTCTAGCTTCAAGGATCCAGCAAGGGCCTAGGACTACCTCTGAGACATGAGACATGCTGAGAGTTTTGCCCAGACTCTGCATCTATGCCAGTGGGTTATCACCTTTCTCCTGCACACCAGCAGAGGGTGGCATGTGCTATCTGGGTGAATATGTGATACAGGAAAGGATGCTGGGAAAGGTCTAGGAATCCTTAAGTGGTAAAGAGCATGGGCTTCAAAGTCAAACTGACATATGTTCCAGTCTTGTCACCTGATTTCGGACAAGTTAACTGTATTGAACCCCAGCTTTTTTGTCTGTTGAGTAGCAGTAACATCATTTACCCTCAGGACTGTTGCTGTGACGAGTAAGTGAACTAGTCCATGTAAAATGTTTAGCATTTTGTGGCTGCCACAAAATGAGAACTTGAAAAAAATACAGCTGTTATTAATTAGTCATTCAAAAGACCCTGAATTTTGGAAGAAGGTTTTAAATGCCTAGGAATTTCATTATGAAGGGTCTACTTGCCTACATGTAACATAGGAAAACTTGCTCTGTCCCCTGAAGAAGGTACAAGAAGATGCTACCTTCTTGCTCTTGGAGGGCCCAAGCCCCATTCTCCTTCCTATGTCCACACTAGAATATCTGCTGTAATCCCACTGTCCCATGTATCAGGAAGTCTCAGCTAGATGGAATCTTCAATTTTATGTCGGTTATTCTCTCAAATGGTTCTTCTTCTTCCTCTTCTTCTTTTTCAACTTTATTCATTCATTTATTTGAAAGAGAGAGCATGAGCAGGGGGTGGGGAAAAGCAGAGGAAGAGGGACAAACAGACTCTGTGCTGAGTGCAGAGCCTGATGTGGGGCTCCATCCTACAACTGCCATGCCAAAATCAAGAGTCAGATGCCCAACCGACTGAGCCAACCAGAAACCCCTCTCTTAAACAGTCTTTAACTACATTTTCTCTGCTGCCTCACCTAGTGTTATCACCTCTTAATGATACAAGATCAATCCATCCATCCATCCACCTATCCATCCAATAAATAGTAACTGATCACAGACTATGCCAAACCTATAATAACATGTTAAGGACCCACCAGTAAAAATAGGACACGTATAATTCCTGTCCTTGTGATTCCAAGGGGAAGGAGCAAATACTTAACATGTATTAACACAAATATTTAATTACAATCATCATTAATGTGATTTAAATCCCATGTCAGCTGGGAATGCCCACAGTCTAGATAAAATCAGCTCATATCCCCAAACCACTTTCTTCTCTCTCCAGGATTCCTTGTGTGTGTCTATGTGGGGAGGTGTCTTAGATTTTTATGGTCAACTTTGGAGCCAAAGTCCTGCTTCCATAATTCATGGATCACTTAAGACTTTTACATATGCTGTTGTTGTTCCACATTTTATTCACCAGATGTGAAACTAAGCCTCATTTCCAATTTCCAAGAAAATCCTACTTTTACTACAATAATTTGTTAAAGGGTACCTAATAAAAAAAGATGTAATTCGGACATGAAAAGCATAAAATGTGCATAGGGGGAAGTGTAAAAATGTAAAGTTTTTGTGTATATTAGAAGTTAAGCTGTTGGCCTAAAATAGATGTTATAAATATAAAACATTTTATGTAAACTTCATGGTAATCACAAAGCAAGAGCCTACAATACATACACAAAAGATAAAGAGAAAGGAACAAAAGCATTCCTCTACAGAAAATCATCAAATCATAAACGAAGAGAGCAAGAGAGGAAGAAAGGAAAAAAGGAATGCTACAACAACCTACCAGAAAACAATGAATAAAGTGGTAGTAGTAAGTCCATGACTATTAATATTTACTTTAAATGTAAATGGATTAGATTCTCTAATCAAAAGTTACAGAGTTGCTGAATAGACTTTAAAAAATACCAAATTATACGTTGCCTATAAGAAACTCACTTGAGCTTTAAGAGCACATATAGACTGAAAGCGAAGGGATAGTAAAAGACATCTCATGTAAATAGAAACCAAAATAAAGCAGGGATAGCAATATTTGTATCAACAAAATGGATTTTAACCAAGGACTATAACAAGAGACAGAGAAGGTCCTTATAAAATGAGAGAGATCAATTCGTCAAAAGGATGTAAGATTTATAAATATTTATGTACCCAACATAGAAACACCTAAATACATAAAGTAAATATTAACAGATCTGGAGGTAGAAATAGATAGTAATACAATGACAGTAGGAGACTTTAGTACCCCACTTTCAACAATGGATAGATCATCCAGACAGAAAATCAATAGGGAAACAATGAACTTAAACTACATGTTAGATTAGATGGATCTAATAGATAAACACAGAACATTCCGCCCAACAGCAACAGAATATAAATTCTTCTCAAGCACATATGGAATATCCTTCAGGGTAGATAATATGTTAGACCATAAAACAAATCTTAATAAATTTAAGAAGATTTAAATCATATCAAGTGTCATTTCTGACCATGAAGGAATGAGACTAGAAATCATAAGAAGAAAACTGGGATACTCACAAATACGTGAATATTAAACAACATGCTCCTGAACAACGAATGTCAAAGAAGAAATCAAAAGATAAATTTTTAAAATCTTGAAACAAAATAGAAACACAACATAACCAAGACTTATGGGACATAGCAAAAGCGGTTCTAAGAGGGAAGTTTATAGTGATAAACACCTACATTAAGAAAAAAGGAAGATCTCAAATAAACCACCTAGCTTTGCACCTCAGGGACCTACAAAAAAGAACAAATTAAGCCCAAAGTTAGTGGAAGGAAGGAAATAAGAAGGGCTGGAGCAGTAATTAATGAAATAGAAAGTAAACAACAATAGAAAAGATCAGTGAAACTAAGAGCTGGGTTTTTTCTTTTTTAAAAAATAAAATATACAGGGGCGCCTGGGTGGCTCAGTGGGTTAAAGCCTCTGCCTTCGGCTTGGGTCGTGATCCCAGGGTCCTGGGATCGAGCTCCACATCGGGCTCTCTGCTCAACGAGGAGTCTGCTCTCTGTCTGCCTCTCCGCTTACTTGTGATCTCTGTCTGTCAAATGAATAAATAAAATCTTAAAAAAATAATAATAAAATAAAATATACAAACCTTCACCTAGAGTTACTAAGAAAAAAAAGAGAGAGGACTGACATAAATAATATTAGGAAGGAAGGAGGAAACATCCCAACTGATGTCACACAAATACAAAGTATCATAAGAGAATACTGTGACCAATTATATGCCAAAAAAATTGGACAACCTAGAAGAAATGGATAAATTCCTAGAAAGACACACCTACTAAGACTAAATCATGAAGAAATAAAAATATGAACAAATTACCAGTATAGAGACTGAATAAAAAATAAAAAACCTCCAAACAAAAAAAAAAGTCAAGGACCAAATGGCTTTACCAGTGAATTCAACCAAACATTTAAAGAAAAACCAATGCCAATCCTTCTCAATTGAACTGAAGAAAAGGAGAGGACACTTCCAAAACCATTTTACAAGACCAGCATTACTTTTATACCAAATCCAGACAAGGACAACACAAGTAAAGAAAATTACAGGCTAATATCCCTAATGAACGTAGATGTAAAAATTCTCAACAACATATTAGCAAACCAAATTCAACAATGCACTGAAAGGATCATACACCATGATCAAGTGGGATTTATTCCAGGGATGCAAGGATGGCCCAACATTCACAAATCAATCAATGTGATACACTACATTAACAAAATGAAGGATAAAAATAATATGGTCATTTCAACAGATGCAGATCTTTGAGAAAATTGAACACCTTTTCAGGATAGACACTCTAAGCTACTGGGTGTAGAGGAAATGTATCTCAACATAAAAATGGCCATAAATGAGAAGCCCATAGCTAACATCAAACTCAACAGCAAAAAGCTTAAGGCTTTTCCATTAAGATCAGGAACAAGACAAGGATGCCTACTCCCCCACTTTTATTCAACATAGTATTGGAAGTGCTAGCCAGAGCAGTAAGAAAAAGAGCAAGAAAAAGAAAGAAAGATATCCACACTGGAAAGGAAGAAGTAAAACTGTCACTATTTGCAAATAACATTATAGTATATATAGAAAACCCTAAAAACTCCACCAAAAAAAAACCCCTGCTAGAATAAATGTATTCAGCAAAGTTGCAGGATACAAAATCAAAGTACAAAAATCTGTTGCATTTCTACAGACTAATACCGAAAGATGAAAGAGAAATTTAAAAAATGATCCATTTACAATTGCACCAAAATTGCATTCACACCTAGGAATGAATTTACCAAGGAGGTGAAAGACCTGTACAATGAAAACTATAAGACACTGGTGAAAGAAATTGAGGAAGGTACAGATGAACTGACAGATATTTCATGCTACAGATTTAATGAAATTCCTATAAAAAATTAGCTGTAGGATTCTCAATAATGACCATTTTTATGTTGAAGTACATTTCACAGAAATAGAAAAAGAAAACCCTAAAATTTGTATGGAACTGCAAAGATTCTGAATAGCCAAAGCAATCCTGAAAAAGAACAAAGTAGGAGGCATCCCATTTCCTGATTTCCAATTATAGTAAAAAGCTATAATTACCAAAACAGTATGTTATTGGCAAAAAAAGAAAAAAAAGAAAACAAAACAAAAACAAAAAGCAAATACAGAGATCAACGAGACAGAAGAGAGAGCCCAGAAGTTAACCCATGTATATATGGTCAATTAATTTTTGACAAAGGAGCAAAAATAAACAATAGGGAGAGGAAAATTTTTCAATAAATCGTGTTTTAAAAACATGAAAAAGAATGAAACTTATCCCATCTTACACCATACACAAAAATCAACTCAAAATGTGCTATGATGAGCACTAGGTGTTGTATGTAAGTGACAAATCACTAAATTCTACATCTGAAACTAATATTACACTGTATATCAATTAACTGGAATTTAAATAAAAACTTGAAACTAATAAAGAAAAAAAGAGCTCAAAGTGGATTAAAGACTTGAACATAACACCTGAAACCATAAAACTCCTAAGAAAACATAGGGGACAAGCTTCTCGACATTGATGTTTACAATGATTTTGTGGATTTGACATTTAGGCAAAGGCAATGAAAACAAAAATAAGTAAGTGGGACTATATAAAACTAAAAAGCTTTTGCTCAGCAAAGGAGACCATCGACAAAATTAAAGGCAACCTATAGAATCGGGAGAAAATATCATATATATGATGAGGGGTTAATATCCAAAATATATCAAGAACTCACATAACCCAATAGTAAAAAACCAAATAACTCAATTTTAAAATGGGCAAAGGACCTGAATAGACATTTTTCCAAAGAAGACTTATAAATGACCAACAAGTACATGAAAAGGTGCTGGAAGTGACTAATTATCAGGGAAATGCAACTCAAACCCACAATGAGGTATCACCTCATACCTGTTAGGATGGCTGTTATCAAAAATACAAGAGATAAAAAACATTGTCAAGAATATGGAGAAAAGGGGCGCCTGGGTGGCTCAGTGGGTTAAAGCCTCTGCCTTCCGCTCAGGTCATGATCCCAGGGTCCTGGGATGGAGCCCCGCATCGGGCTCTCTGCTCAGCAGGGAGCCTGTTTCCCCTCTCTCTGCCCGCCTCTCTGCCTACTTGTGACCTCTGTCTGTCAAATAAATAAATAAAATCTTAAAAAAAAAGAAAGAATATGGAGAAAAGAGAACCCTTGCGTATTGTTGGTGGGAACACAAACTGGCGCAGCCACTTTGGAAAAGTGGCTACAGAGGCGCCTTGAGGAATTAAAAATAGTGCTATCACCTACGATTCAGCAATTCCACTTCTGGGTATATGGCCAAAGGAAATGAAAACAGCTTCTCAAACAGATATCTGGACTCCCATATTCACTGCAGCATTATCCACAATAGCCAAGAAGCGGAACAAGCTAAGTGTCAGTCAGGGCTTGAGTGGATAAAGAAAATGTGGTAAACATACACAGTGGAATATTACTCAGCGTTGAAGGAAATCCTGTGCTTTGTGACATTATGCACGAACCTGGAGGGCACCATGCTAATGAAATAAGCCAGACAGGGAAAGATAAACACTGTATGGTATCACTATATGTGGAATCTAAAACAAAAAACAAAAAACAAAAAACCTGCTAGAATGAATGTATTCAGCAAAGTTGCAGGATACAAAATCAAAGTACAAAACTCTGTTGCAAAGGCTCTGAAAGGTAGAGAGAAGAAGGCAGATAGGTAGGGGCCTTGGGATCTTGAGGACTGGAAGGTAGGAGCTAGGGAGTGGTTGGTAAAAGGACATAAAACTTTAAGTTACAAGATAAACAAGGTCTGAGGATCTAGTGTATAACATGGTGACTATAGTTGTTAACACTGTAAAGCATAATCAAAATTTTCTAAGAAAGTAGAACTTAAATGTTCTCTGCAACCCCCCCACCCGCCAAAGGTAAATACGTGTGGGAAAGGATATGTTACTTAACTCAATGGGGTAAATCTTTTCATGTTTATGTATATCAAATCATAATGTTGTACACTTTAAAGATCTTATCATTTTATTGTCAATTATTGCTCAATGAAGCTGAGAAAAAGAAAAGAGAATTCTGCTTACATAAGGTAACTTGTGGGTTGTTAGACTTACCTGCAGATTTTTGTGGGAAGGGGTTTATATCGTAGCAGCCCAAACAGGATCAAATTGTACATCAAGCATCCCCTTTCTTACAACGCCCTCCAGGGTTCCCAGCACTGAGAAATGTCACTCACCACCCTATCCCCTGTCCTACTCAGAGCTGGCCCCTGCTTCACAGCACCTGGCTGACTCCTCCCCATATACTCTTCTTCTTTTAGAAAAATACAAATTGTTCTCAACTCACACAGAACAGTTTTGCTCCTCTCTGTTGCATAGGCTCCTATCAATACCCCGAGGTCCTCACCTTTTGTCTGAGATTAACTTAAACATTAAATGTTTCCCGAAGCAGAGAACTTTCCACCTAAGAGGCAGAGTGCTGTCAGCTGGTAAGACATTTTTGACCCTGGCCATGCAATGAAAAAGTACAGGTTTCATACATGTGTATACATGTGTATAATGGGGTGGGGGGTGCCTGTACTAGTTTAGGGCTTAGAGATGATGAAGGCTAAGTGAGAGTTAGCCAGAGAAGGAGGAAGGGGAGACAGAAGACTTGAAAGGCCAATGTGCCTGGACCACAGAGAGTGAGGGGTGATAGACATGAAGGTGAGGCTGGAAAGAGATGCAGGTGTGTTACATTTTACCCAGAAAACTGAGTTCATTTCAGACTGCTGCCTCCCTGTTATTTCCACCTCAGTTCTCCTCCCTGAGCTGGCCCAGAAGGGTACTTACGCCGGATGGCACACCTCTGATTCTCTACCTGGCAAGTGAGATTCTAACTGATAAACTTCTTTTTTTTGAAATTATTGAAATGCAGTCCTCCAAATGATGTGCTAGCCAGTATCCTCCTTCCTTGTCCCCATCCCTGTGCCCCTCATTCAATGTTGAGAGAAATGAGCCAGCCCCCAGTGCAGTTTGTTCCGTTTCCATCAGAGCACCTGGGCAGGAGCAGGAGCCTGGAAGCAGGGGGGCCTCCGCGGGTACTTGGAGCACCTGGAGCTTTGACTGCAATGAGACTTCTCTCCATGCAAGCTTCATAGGGCATCTTGACTGGCCTTGTTTCTAAAAACTGGAACATCCCAGCCTCTACTGAGCTTCTCTGTGCATTAGACAGAGACACCCCCTTGGGGCCAGTGCAGAGTTTGGCCAGAGCAGTCTGGACTGGAGTTCCACACCCCGACTGGGCCCCTTTGTGCAGTCTACCAACTGTACAACTGAACAAGGCGGCCCTGCTTATAAACAGGTCTGTGGGGGCCATCGGGAATGGAATAACTCAGCCTCACTGATGAAGAAACTGAGGCCAAGTTGGCCCCACACTGAATTAGTGCCTGTGTTTTCTGGCGAAGAGTTTAGGCAGATCCAAACACAGCACTCTATGGGAGAGACCCTGGTGCAGGACAGAGTGCAGGGAGCCAGACAGATATACACTAGAATGTTGCTCTTATGAGCCACATGAACTTGGGCTTTCCAAAGGCTTGTCTGGGCATCTCTAAATGGGGATACAAATTCTCATCACAGAGGCCCGCTGTGAGGGTTAAACGAGAGACCGGGTATGAGCCACCTGCCTAAGCAGACACACGACTGACATCGGTTGGCCGTGTGCCTCCAGCGTGAGCAGAGAGAGCGAGGCTGGGAGAGTGAGGAGGCGTGTGTTCAAGTGTGAGGAGCGGGAGGAGGCAGGAGCCCAGAGGCAGTGGAGTTCCTTCTCTTTCTGGTGACTCACAGCCTGGTGACTAGCAAGGCTGGGAGGCAGCGTGTCTTGGTGGGGAGGAAGCCTCCCTAGCTCCATGCAGTCGACATATTGCGGGGAGGTGGAGGGTAGCCTGGTAGGCAAGGCATGGCTCCTGAGAAATCTGTCATAGAGTTTGAGAAATAAAGAAAAACAGGAAATACTCTGGGCAAATATCACAGCAGGACTTCCTGCAGTATGAGGAACTGGGGATGGGTCCCAGTGGGGGGCGAAGGACCAGGGAGGCCAGCAGTGGGCAGGGCCTTCCTGGGCAGATGCTTCTCTGCCAGCCTCGTGTGGAGGAACATCTGGGCTCCACCCAGACCAGGACCTTAACAGGGACAGGGGAAAAGTCAGTGAGGGCACTTTCCTGCCGTACCATCTGGAATTTCGTGTCCTCCGTGGGGCAGCAGCTTGATTTCCCAGTCCCAGGGACCCTGACTCGGGCTTTGGAGAACTGGGTGAGTTTGTCTAGTTACTCATGTGGGTTACACAGGAGGTCAGATATGAGCCTCTTTTTCGTTTACTAAAAATGGATTCATTGAGCACTTATTTTATTCCTGGCACTGGGCTAGATACAGAACACGTACATATAAATAAGATAGGAGGCAAATACTCATTTGGTTTTAATTACTAATGTATGAGCGTGTGTGTGCATGCAGTGTGTGTGTTTGCATGTGTGCTTGCGTGCATGTGTGTTCTGTGTCCATCTTTCCGGATTTATGTAAATAGTTATGTTTACATATGTGTTTTCACGTGTGGACCCATATATGTAAATCTGGGTGTGCATGAATGTAAGTCTATGTGGGTACGTTTAAATGTTTAAGTATTTCTGTGTGTACCTTCTTCTCCAATAACTAAGAACAAAGTATAGGGAGGATTCTCTGGTGGGCCTGAGGTTTATGTTTACAGAAACAGGGAGCTATTGTTGGAAGCATTTTGCTCCAAAGATTCTGGGAGCTGGGAGCTCACTTTGCCTCATATCATACTCACCTCGTGCCAGGTAGAGTGAGGACCCAAAGAGCCAGGTAAACATGAGAGACTGACCACAGGTCAAGGCAAGCTGGAAGCCAGGACCCAGGAAAGCAAGAACAGAGTGAAAGAAGGTGCCAAACCCAGAGGCTAGAACTGTTCAAGAAGTTGGAAGGCTGAGTAAGAGCTGAGGGCTTGGCAGTAATCAGAAGACCCTAGGTGGGCAGGAAAATATCTGATATCCAGGTATTCTGGCAAACTAAGCCATGTTTCCTCCCGCCATCGGAACACAAAGGCTGTTTCAGGCAAAGCCTCATTAAAATTTCCTGCAGGGTGGCAACCAGTGCCTGGCTTGGGAACCAGTAAGAAATGAGAGTCTGAAGGTAACCTGGCTCTTCCGGAGACATGACACACCAATGCCTCCAATGAAGATACAGGCTGTGGGTAGGACGGGGAAGAAGTGGCTGAGAAGACCCAGAGGGGCTCGGACCAGGAACAGGGGATGGATCAGACAGGACACTGAGGTCACCTAAAATATGTGACCTTTGTTTGCCGTTATCCTTAGCATGGTTTGTCACTTAGATGGGCTTCTTTGAAATTTATGCTCAAGTAATACCATTTTTATTACGCAGTTAATCACAAG
The DNA here is from genome assembly GCF_963455335.1 of Martes martes. NCBI lineage: Eukaryota > Metazoa > Chordata > Mammalia > Carnivora > Mustelidae > Martes > Martes martes. The sequence continues at coordinate 106,628,351 of NC_137898.1, forward strand.
AGGGAAAGGAAAAAGGGAGTGTGTCTGAATGCTTCTATTTCATTTGCTTAATGGAGCGCTCAGAGTAGGAGAGAGAAAGCTCCCTAATCATTTATTTCAGTAACCGGAGTTATAGTGGAGAGTTCCTGACAGTGACATCCAGCCACTGCGGGCAGGGAGACTGACTCTATCTTGGTGCCTGTGAACGGAACCAGACATGCCTTCAGAGGCGTGCTGTCTGCTGGGAGTACAGATAACAGAGCCGATAGAACAGGGCTGAGGGAAACAACAGAGGTGCACTCTCCAGTCCTATTAGAGCCTGGACGAGAATTCAGCGTTCCTTCCCACAATATTCCAGATTGTTGCTTTCTCAGCCGTGGGAGGGATTTTAGATGCTAATTCCAATCTCTTCTGCCTGTGGCTACATTTCCTTTCCACCCTGGGCTTGTGAACTTGGGTTGGCTTGCACGATTGCTTGGGTCCGTTCTCTACACAGGGCCTGGGGCAAGGAGGGCAGGGTCGCTGGGAGAGGCCCAAGAGCAAAGTGTTTCTTTTCCAGCTACTTGGCTTGATTTCTAGGCTGTGAGTTCACATTTCTTATCCCAATGAGAGATAGTAATGCACTGGTAAGAGCACTGGCTGTAGAGTCGGGCTGAGCAGGGTTCAGACACTGATCCTTGGACAGTGGGTGGGCGAGGCCTCGCACAAGTAGCCAGGAATCTCAGAGGCGGGCACAGTGAGAGGCAACACGGCATGGTGGTAAAGAGGGTGCACTTGAGAGCAGTCACTTGCCATGTGACCTTGAGCAGGTTGTTCTCTTTGTGCCCATCTTTTCATCCATAAAATGGAAATTATCATAGCACCTACTGCGTAGGGTTGTTGTGAGGATGGGTCGGTAGCTTAGAACAGTACATGGCACGCTACGTATCTGATATTATTAAGTTGCCTCCCTCTATAAAATGGACAGTATGGTAGTATGTACATCAGCAAATTGTTAGGAAGATTATGTGAGGCAGTGTTTATAAAATGCTTTTTTTAATTCTTGGCAAACAGTAAGCTCTCGATAAATATAAGCCATTGTTGTTACTCATGAAGTCAGCCTGGACGCCAGGTCAGATCCCAGGCAGCAAGGCGGTCCTTGTGAGACTAGCCATCTCACTATCAGCTCTCCTAATGGGGAGGAGGTCCGGGCAGGCGGAGTCTATTTACATCATGACGGCCGGCCGTTACAGAGAGACACATCTCATCTCCTTGGCTGACTCCAGGCCTGGCTGAGCATCCCCTCTCTTATCGACCCAGGGAGGCGGCAGACGGAGGGGGCTGTTTCCTTCAGGAAAAAAATGCCTGTGCCTCTGAATTGCCTCTGGGTGCGAGACAGAGGAGGAGTGGGCAAGAATGGGCACAGGGCCAGGGGAAGTAGGAGTGGGTGTGTGGGCGGAGCGCAGAGATGGCTGGGCTCCCACCCCTGGAGACAAACACACCCTGTCTGGAGGTTTGCTGGGTGCTGGATCCCTGCCTGGAGCTCGTAAAGGCACAGTGAGTGTGTGCTGGGACCGTCCCTCATCCAGAGCAGAGTCACTGTCAGAAAGGGCCCTGGCAGAGCACTAGACCAGGAGAGGAGCCCCTGTACATCCTGGGGCTGAAAGTCTGGGCTGCCACCTGCCAAGGCGAAGAGATCCTTAACTCTTTCTTCCCAAGATAATGAACACACAGACCTGAGTGAAGGACACAGAGGCCATGTTTTAGCTTTGGGGATGGAGCCCTAAACTCAGGGCTCCTGGCCTGGGAAAAGATGCAGGGGGAACCTTGTCCTCTGCAGCTGGTACCAGCAAGTGTCCCAGCCTCCTCATGACCCAGGATCCATTTGTATCCCACCGTGTCTTGTCTAAGAGCAAAACCAGTGCTTGCTGCTCGGATAGCCAGTCACGTTTCAGTATTGTGCCATCCGATTAGTTAGCAAATGATGATAATAGTGAGCTACCATTTCGCTGACATGTACTGGAACCAGACTGCCCTGGGTGGGTTCTGTGGTGCACTCTGCACTCAGATTGCCTGACTCCACTGCTTATGAACTTTGAAAGCCTCTATTTCTCACCAGCTAAATGGAAGCATGCCATTGTGAGGGATTTCGGTCCTGAGGACCAATGAGTTACACATGGGTGGTAGAAACAGCACTGGGCTGCCTGTAATCCCCTTTTAAGACATAACTAGGGCCCACCTAAGGCGAACAGGTCCAGCAGTCAGCCCCCAGCCGTGAGCCACTTTAGGGTCTGCTCAGCGGCACAGAACAGTTTTGGTTAAGGTCACGACCTTCCTGAAGAATCCCTAGAGGTCTTGGCATAACACATGGGCTTTAGAGGGTGAGAGATAAGCCCTAGGAAGACCCAGGGACCTGCCAAATCCATAAAAGTTTTAAGGGCACAAAGTAAAAGACAAAAGATTGAATCTTGAAACTCCTGCTATAATGATGGAAGCAGAACACCTGGTGAGAATCCTTGGGTTCTCTTGCAATGTGGAATCCTTAGAATCTGGAAGCAACATACTCCAAACCAAGGGCCACTGCTCTGGCCTACATGCCAGGCAACACAAAAGGCTGCCAGCTTCAAGCGACCCAGAGCAGGAAAAGGGCTCTGCAACAGGTGTGGGTCGTGGGGCAAGCAGCCTGCCATGGGGGCCACACGGCCAGGCACACGTGGTGGAGGTGTCAGTGACAGGAAAAGATGCCACATGGGGTTCGTGGCAAGTCTCAGGGCAGAATCACAATTCAGGCCCCTGGGCTTTGGAAGCCAGACCCTGCCATCTGCAGCATATACCTCTTGGTGTGATGTGAGGTCTTCAGAAATGGAATGCCTGACCACGGGATGGCAGGGGCTAGTGTGGCTGCAGCAGACCTCTGTGAGCTTGTCTGTCATGAGGTCGGGCAGGCCCAGCAGCAATCCATGGGAAGAGGGAAGTGGTATGTCAGGGACTGAGGACAAGGAGGGTCAGGGAGCACAAGAAAGCTTCTAAATCGTAACCCAGACTCCCATGGCACCCTCTGCTTACCTCAGAGCTCCTCCCTCAGCTCACACCAGAGGCCCTATGGGGGCATCTCATGAGACTGGCTAAGGAAGAGGGAAAAGCCCGAGCAGGCTAATGCAAGCTTTGTAAGTGTGTATAAGGACCAATGGCCTTAAAAGACATTAGTGCCTTCTGCCTCTGGGAAGGCAGAGTAGACAAACTTTTCCCTATTCTGCCCATCAAATGCAGCCCAAACTTGGCACAATATGTGTAAAACAAACATGAGAAGGCTCTGAAAGGTAGAGAGAAGAAGGCACATAGGTAAGGGCCTTGGGATCTGAGAGAGGCGAGTTCTCTAGGCTCATACGTTCACTTGCATGTGAAGATGTTAGCAAGCTGGAAATAACCAATGAGGATGGCAAAATAGCCCCAATAAAGATCTGCTCCTTCTAGCCAGAGGACCAGGAAAAGAACAGTCTAGCAGGAGAGAACACTTTTAGACAATAACTACTCTACTCCAGCTAAACACCACAGGAGAAACCGTGGTCCCACTCCCCCACCCCCGGCCAGCACAGGCCTAGTGGGGCGCCTGTGCTCTGACTCCCTTGCCAGGGTGGTGCCACGGAAGTCCTATTGGAGAGAGGGGACTTCTGTACCCTCCCCCGCTGCCAAGGGAGATGGAACCCCCCCCCCCCCTCACTCCCTATTACACATGTTTCTGGCTCAGGCAGAGGACTATTTCTGTCTTTCAGTTTCCCAGGACCCCACACATGTGTGTGTGTTGGGGGGAGAAGTATTTTCTGAGTCCCGCATAAGCATCTTTGGCTTTGGGTTGAAAGTGCCATCTGCAAAGCCACTGAAATTTATGCCACAGTATCCATTTATTTTGGCCCCAAACCTAAATCTTGTGTTCTGGGCCTCAGGCACTCTTGTAAATCTCTCTGCTCCAGGTTCATGGTGGGCATGCTTATTTAGCTCAGTTTGAATCCCTCCTCGTCCACTGGCCAGCCATGTGGCTTCAAGTGACTAAGCCTTTTATACCCCCTGTTTGTAAAGCAGCTATGAGAAGGGTACCCATCTTGCGGGGCCTAAGTGAGGTCACAGAGGCACTGGGCCTGTCAGTAAACTCTCAATAAATGTTAACTTTTGCTCTGCTCAGTACCTCTTCCTACCTCTTCTCTTTTTCTCTGGGACCTAGAGTCATGAGGCTCAGGTGTCCGACTCAACTCTTTCACATACTGGATTTGTGGCCTTGGGTAAGTCTCTTAACCTTTCTGATCTTAGTTTTTTCATGAGTTTGAAAGGCACAGACACAGCACCTCAGGAGGCTGTTGTGGGGATGAGAGACTGGCTGTGTGAAAGTGCTTGATCCATGCATTTGCTATGCAAATGACATTCAGGCCACAGCAGAGGACCCAGAAAGTGCCCATTGTCCTCACAACAGCTGGAGTCAGCATCACAGACTGGCTTTATGGCATAATAGCTCACATCTGCCACACACACACCAGTGCATCAAACTCTCATTCTTTCCCCGTCAGCTTCCCCGAGTCGGCTTCCATTTTTTCCTTACAATACTGGTCTGCTTAACACCTCTCACTCCCCAGTCAGCACCCACGTGCATGTGCTCATGGACACACAGGGGTCTGGGGGCCTCCATGAGATGCAGGGACTGAGGGGAAGTTACTGAGGGGAGGAGGTCTGAGAGGTCTTTCTGAGAAGCTGGGATCTCGGTTGGACTTACTCTTTCTCAGTGATCAGGTTTGGTCTGGGGTGTTCCCCACATCATCATAATTTTATACCACAAGGGAACTTTGCATCTTTGGAATCAGTAACTCAACTCTTTTCTAATAGAGAGGAGGGAACAGAGGCTCACAGAAGGGAAGGTTTTTCTGAGATAACACACTTGGGTTTTCCTAGGTCTGGGTGCCTTTCTTAGGCTGGATGGCTCAGAAGCAGATCCTGAGACAAAGATTATCTTGCAAGTGATTTATTATGGAAAGACTCTCAGGAGAAAGTGAAGGAAGTGAGGAGAACAGGACAAGGAAGGCAGAAAAGTCACCAACTGTGTGATTTCAGGCAGAGTTCCTGACAGTGGCTTCAGTCTGGTCCCATGGGACAACTCTGAGGTGTAGATAATGCCTCAAAATTTGTCAGGACTGGAACAAGAGCTAAGTATAAGCCCCCTTATGGGCCATAAGGGTCAGCATGGGGCAGGAGATGGGTGTAGGGGTTGCTGACCTGCCAGGCACTGTCAGCGGTCGGCACCGGTGGGCACACAGCCACAGGGCTAGCCTCAGGGAGAGTCAGGGAGGGCAAAAATAAAGCAAAAATCACAGGAGCTGGGGGAGGGGTGGATGTAAATGGCAGGAAGGATCCCTGGGCATCTGGATAAACACTGACAGTGTCTACCTTAGTATTGATTCTCTTGATGGGTGCTTTCCTTCCTTTCTCCCCATAGATCCTGGGATATAAACAAGCACTCTAAAAATAGTTCCCTCTCATTCATTATTGGTAGATATAGAAATTGATATAACCACTACGGGAGACAGTTTGGCATCATCTCCTAAACTCAAATAGCTTGTGTCCTGTGAACTCCCACCTAGTTATAAACTCTCACTTATGAGCAGTCATGTTCAAGAATGTTCAGAGCACAATATCCCCCAAACAGAAACCAGCCCCATGCCGGTCGACAGCACAGATACGTATATTGCCTAATATCCACACCATGGACCACTATAGGGCAACGAAAATAAACTGTAGCTTTACGCAAATGCACGTATGAATCTCAGATACATGTATAAGATACATGAGCATATAAGAAACTACAACACAAAAGCCCACATGATTTTGTTCATATGAAGTTAAAAACAGCAAACATAAAGTGTAATACTTACAGTTGGATGTGGAGATAGGAAAACCCTAAAACAAAACAAAGGAATGATTACTACAAAAGTCAAGAGAGTGGTGATCTTTCAGAAGTGGGGGTTAGAGGGAGAAGGTACTGGGGTGGGGGGATTCAGATGTCTAGGGGGCTGGGCACACTCTATTTCTTGACCCACAAAGTGGTTACTGCAAAGTTGGCTTTGTGATAAATCATCAGGATGCATGTACCTCTTTTGTACACTTTTCTGAATATGTGGTACACTCCATAACCAAGAAGGTTAAAATACCTAGGAACTACTTTTTAAACTACTTTTTAAATTTCCTTTCTCTTTCTGCTTTTTTTCCCCACTCTGTTATTGTAACAAAATAAATAATAACATCAAATTTTACTTGTAACAGTTTTGTTTTTTTGTGTGTGGGGGTATTTTTTTTTTTTAAGAGAGCAAAGTTGGAGGGGGGCAGAAGGAGAGGGAGAGGGGGAATCTTAAGCAGGTTCCACACCCAGTGTGGAGCCTGACGTGGGGCTCGATCACACAACCCTGAGATCATGACCTGAGCCAAGATCAAGAGTCGGACACCTAGCCAACTGAGCCACCCAGACATCTCCTACTTTGAGCAATTTTTAAGTGTACATTTAATTCAGTGGCATGAAATCCATTCACAATGTTGTACAACCATTACAACTACCCATTTCCAGAACTTTTTCGTCGTCCCAAATAGTAACTCTGTATCCATTAAGCCATAAATCTCATTCCCGCCTTTCTAGACCTAGTAAACTCTACTCTCCTTTCTGTCTCTATGAATTTGCGGATTGTAGGCACCTTGTATAAGTGGAATCATGTGATAGTGGTTCTTTTGTTTCTGAATTATTTCATTCAGCACAATGTCTCCAAGGCTCATCTATGTCATAGCAGGTATCAGACTTTCATTTCTTTTCTGGTTGAATAACACTCCGTCATATGCATATACCACACTTTACCCACTAGGATGGAGACTTGGGCTGTTTCCACCTTTTGGTGATTGTGAATCAAACTGCTCTCGACATGGGAGTGCAAGTATCTGTTGGTCCCCCGCTTTCAAGAGTGGAATGGATGGTTCCACTTCTCCTTGGATCCACTTCTCCTAAGCCAAAGGATTGGGTCTCTCCTCGACACAAAACTTTCTGCATGAATTCCTGCTGAGAGTACTGAGCGTTGGTGGGCTGGGTGAAGAAAGGAAGTGAGAGGTGCTCCTAGTTTTGGTCACTCACGACTGACGCAAGAGGCGATGGAGGCCAGGATCCCTGGGTTCTGTGCCAGTTCTGCTCACCACAACCTAGCATGCCCCCTGCTCCCTGAGTTTAGTGACCCCAATAACTCCTTTATCAACAGGAAGAGAATAAACAAGGACAAGTGGGAGGTGTCCAAGACTTCAGAGAGGCATCTTGGCACCGATTAAAACAGCATAATTACAACAAGGCAAGGTATGAAATGAAAAACACACTGTGGTCCTCCCTGGCTAGATGGGGCTAAGGACAAGAGGACAGGTCAGGAGAGAAGGGAAGGGGCAGGAAGAGAGGGAGAGCGGAAGCTGAAGGAGTGGAGGAAGGGGATGAAGAGAAGATCATGAGGGCGGTAGGGAAGAAAGGCTTTTTTTCCAGAGGGAAGGGCTGGAGCCAGCCCCCTGGGCCGCAGCCTCCGGAGCTGCCACTGGATTCCGGAGGAGAATAACAGTCCGTCACTCTCAGTGACTGGCACTCCGCTTTATGGGACCTGAAAGCAAAGAGGCAGCAACACTGACAGAAACAGGCGTCTTTAAACCAGTGAGACAGAACAGTCCTCGGCCTGACCCTCCTGAAGCACATCCCCACCTAATATATTATTGACAAGGCTGACTTTCATCAAGACATTCTGTCCTACTGTGTAATAAATGTGTATCGCCCACTCTTTATCACCCATTATCTCATTAAAATAATTGTCTTAATTCCATTGTTAAAGTGATTAATAGGGCCAAGTGTTAAAGGAAATTAATACTCCAAAGGAAGAATAACTGTAGCCGAAAACTAACTCCTCTGAATTGGTCTGGTGGTAAAGTTGGGGATTTCGTAGTTAATGAGCCTTAGAGAGTTAAATATAGGAGGGTCCAGGAGAGTCCGCTGAGAGATGGAGAGAAGAGTGGGAAGACAGCACAGCTGGGAGAGATAGAGTCGGTGGTAGTGGGGAGAGCATGGCTTGCACCGCTGTGTCCACTCGCTACGAGCCATCGGGAAAAGGCCATACGTCCTGGCCTCTTGCATCCCCAGTGCTCAGTGTGGTGCCTGCCACTTGCATGGTCCCAGGGACTCAGAGCCCAGCCCAGTCCAGTCCATTGCTCAATATGAACCAATGGAAAGGAGATATAAGGGCTCTTGCTGGGGGCTGGGGACGGGGGCGCTGGTATCCCAGACTGAGGCTGAGCTATTTTAAATAGTCAGAAACACCACTTCTCGGCCTTTTGGCTAAGATCAAATATAAATAGAGTCAGCCAGGAACAGGCTGCTGTCACTCTCCCTCCCCTCTGAACAGGATGAGAGGATCAGCATCCCATTCCTTCCTTTCTGTGTCCAGACACACTCGTTCCACCCTGAGTCCCTGCAGTCTTCAGTGCTCCTGCCCCACCAACCAGGCAGCTGGATCTCCAGGGCAGAAGTGGGAGCAGGTGCCTAGGGGGCTGGAGAGGGAGAACTGTGTTTCCCTTTGACAATTTCCTCACTTGTTCATTCAATCATTCATCTCGTGTTGATGAAGCTGCTGTGATATAGCAGGTTCTACTTTAAAAGCTGGGCATATAAAGATAGAGAGGCTTGGCCCTCTGCTCAAAAAGTTTCCAGTCTGTTGGAGACATAAGCAAACAGATAATTAACCAGAGAAGCATTGCTTGTTTAATGCTCCCTACCATATTTTTACAGAGTAGCACTGCGGTACTCGGCTGTTAAATACATATTTTATATTATGAAAGTTCTCATAGGCTCTCAAATAATGAAAACTTCTCAAGACCTTTCTGTGCGTCTTGGCTGATCACTGCAAACACCCTCAGCTAATGAGCTGCCATGTGTGCTGTGTACTTGGTTTTTATGTTCTTCCAGCCTGTTATTTTGTGTCCCTGAAAACAACAGTCATACTTAATGGCAAACCAAAGGTGTCCATTGATGGCGATGGCCGTGGTGCTGCAGTGATGTTACAATGCAAGCTCTCCTGTCATTCAGGGTATGTTCCAGGAAGTGGGGGAGGAAGCACAGAGTAAAAAGAAGGCAATTAGGGAGCATAGAAGGCCTTTGACATTATTAAAGACATCATAAATGTTGCTGCAGCCTGGGAGCAGTGGCCAACGATCATATGCAAAGAAGTTGAACGAAGCTCTGGTCCAAGACAGAGGACATGAGGAGAATGGAAGAGCGCCATGTCCCTGGACACCCTCTCCGCAGAGAGAATGCCAGGAGGGCCCTTGTAATGCCGCTGCCTCAGGCAGCACGAGGCACTGAGGATGGGACCTGGTCACAGTCTGCTATGCGGGTCTGAGGTAGGCACAGGTCTTCGGAAGCCTGGAAGTTCAATGTCCACTCATTTCTGACACTCTTAGACTTTTGTATAACTAATCGCATAGGTTACTAACAAATAAAATCGGCAGAGCAATATCAATAATATGGAGTATTCCATTAAGGTTTGTTTTTATTTAAACATTCTCTTTGAAATACAGGTATAGAGGTAATCAAACATATGAGAATCAAAGTGGAAAAAAAAATCCTGTGTTTGATATGTTGAAATTCTATCAATGTCAGTTCAGGAATAAATCTATATTCATTACTGAAAGATTAAAATGGTGCAACAATTTATGCTCATTTTGAAAGCTGTTGATTTTCGTGTGCAAAAACATTATTCAGAACTTTCAACAGTAAAAAGGAGATAGAAAGTGTGTTGGCTAGATAACTTTGGGAGTAATTTTATATCTTTTCTGAACATAGGAATATTTGTAAAAATTTAAATAATAATACAAGCTGAAGATAGAGATTAGATTATATCATAATTCTTCTCTTTTGCAGAATTGTTTGGTGTATTAGCATTCATAACACTAAACAAAATAACCATTAAAATCTGAATTTACTGTTCCATTTGTAAATGCCACTTTAGATCACGAGTCTTTCCTATTTGCAAATTCTTCCCATTTTAGAGGTTGAATTCAGAGTAGTATGTCATTCTCAGGATTCTGTGAAGAGAAAAACCTCAAAAATCATGTGCAACAATATCTGTGATAAACCTTCCTCTGTCAAGATATAATAAAAACATGCAGAGGAAAGAAAAAAAAGTACTGGGAACAACCAAGGCACATCCAAAATATCCCAGTCTCCTACTGATCGCTACTGGAAATGAGCATCCATCAGAGTTCCCGTGCCTACACCGGGATCATACAGCTGATCGTTGTGAACTATGTGACACCAAACTTCTGAAATTTAACCACTAACAATTTTAATTAAACAATTGTAATAATAATGAGTTGGTATACTATTTCAGATTTATTCCTGAATTCTGGAAGGTCACTTTTACAATGGTGAAATGCGGCTTTGGCCCCATATTGATTTTCACATTTGGTGTTTGGCCAAAATATGAGCATAGTGTCCATCTACCCAGTGTGATGGATGCTCCAACAGACATGATGATAACATGAGGTCATGACTGAGTGTCTGGATGAATTAGGGAAGGCTTCATTGAATGTCCTTTGAATGGTACCACTTTGGTTATTTTGTCCATGTGTTCTTCCCTTTTGTCCTAAACCAACAGGATGAAGTAGATATTTCCTCTTCTTCACAAAGGAGCAGACAAAGACTCAAAGAGGGGAAGTGACTGTTCTCCTTGAGTTGCCTTGAGAGCGACTCCAGAAGAACCTCCCAGCCTCATGAGAAGTGGTCCCCAAATGCCCATGTCGTTGTGCCCCCACTCTCCTGCTGCCTCAGGTGAGGTGAGGGCCTGCCCTGGGGCTGCCCTGATTCTTTCGAGGTCCAGTGTCTGTGGCCTTATTCCTAACCAGGGACCTTATTCCTACATGTGGTCTTACTTCTTACCTGTTGCCTTATTTCTAATATCACTCAAGAGCTATTTTTCCCAAGGGTGCCATTTTCATATGCCAGACAGGCCTGGACAGAGGTGCCTCGGGCACCAAACAGAACCCCTGGCTTCCTTTGTGGCCCAGCAGGTCATCCTGTAAAGCCCTCCTCTAATGGCCTGATTCTCTTCAGATGCTTTTCTTTTCTCTTTGGTTTCCCTTTCTTCTCTTTCGTCTTGTCTGGGGAAGGCCCGCTGCCTGGCATGGCTATTGTGCTTGGAAATGAGCCTCCTGGGCTGGTGAATAACTTGCATTTTATTCCTCCCTGTCACTTCTGGTTGGGGGAGCACCAGGAGATGAAAGCTGAGACTTCAAAAGCGCTTCTTTTGACCTAGGGCAGCATTTCTCATTTCCAAGCCCGAGGACTGCACTAAGCCCACGCGTCCGTGGCACTGGCAGGAGCTGAGCCTCAGCCAAACCTGGGGGTCTTCTGGGCCTCCTGGGCTGGGCATCTGGATGTCACTGTCTTCAGTAAGTTGGCAAAGGGGGCAGGGCTCACTTCTCCGCACAGCATCGCTGACAGCAGGTGGCTCCTCAAGGGAGAAGCAGGTCCCTGTGTGAGTGACTGAAGGCTGGATTTGGAATATAATATCAAACTGCATGCAGCCACATTCCCCTGTGGAAAGTCTCACTTCTCGTCTCCCCTGCTCTACCCAGTCCTTACTGCCAGGCTCCTAGTTGAGCAATCTTTCTTGTTAAGACTCATAATGTATCTCTTCATTCTCAAATGGGCATGGATTGAGGTGGGAGATGGGAGAAATCAGTCACTGATCTAGCATAGACCCTGGGCTCTGAAAGGCAAGCAGTTGTCCACCATCCCTGTCAATCAGTGACAAGATGATGGAGGGGCTGAGGGAACTGGGGGGACTCCAAGGAGCAAGCTGGCTTCTAAAATGGGCAACGCTCCCACGAAACTGCCAATCCCAATCTGGCAAAGCTACTAGAGTCTCTCCCTTCAGGTTGGCTTCCACCCCACTTAGGAACACCCCACGCATGATGAAATCCTTGATGTCCCTTCTAAGTATTTCCAGAATGTTGGGTGCAGAGGTGCACAGTTTAAGTGGTGTCAGAGAATTTGGGGATCAAATTCTGGCCCTGCCACATACAATATGCAATATGGAGGCTCTCTGTCAGTCTCCACGTCTGTAAAATAGAAAGAACAGCACCTGCTTCAGATGTTGAGAAGGCTGAGGGCAATCAGTGTAAACACTCACTCCAATAGCTAGTACTTGTTGATGATCAATAAATGGTTATCTTTATTGCTCCCTGGCTGCACACACTTAAAAGGGGTGTCCGCTTATGGAAGGGGCACAGATTTTGTAAACAGAGGGACTAAGCCCAAGTTCCACTTCAGCTTCTTGGTTAATTGTATGATCCTGGGCAATTTTCTTACTATAAGAATAAGCACCAGCTCCAAGAGCTACCATTCACCAAGTGCTTGTTATGCACCAGGTGCTTAGTATATGGTCCCATCCCATTATTTCTTATAGGGGTTAAGTCACCTGTGCAAGGATTTGCTGCTAGAAGCAGAAGTGAGATCTGAAGTCAGGTTCATGAACTTAGTCCATGCTTGTAACCAGTGCACCTTCTCATCAGACTGGCTCCCCTAACTTCTCTGAGCCCCGATTTCCTCCTATGCAAAATAGGAGTGATAATGTCTGCCTCCTGGGTTTAGGATGAGGATGGGAGAAGGTAGCACATGTAAGACTCCTCCAAAACAGGAATCTTTATACTATGCAATGATTTCAGGAGGCAACATTTAATATGAATTCCAAGTTGCAGCCACAGACTCTGGGGGTGGTAAGAGATTTTTACAGGTCATCTGACTCGAGCCCCCCTCAACCCTGATTATCAGAAGTGAGGCAGCTAGTGGCCTGGCACCAACTGGCTGATTTCTGAGGGCTGCAAGGACACAGTGTTCCAGATGATGATCAAGATGTCCAACTAGGACTTGAAGATTATATTAGGAAAATTTATGGAGCTGAACATCATGTCAAGTCCCACGGCTTCCGGTTTTCATATTCTGTGCAATTCATTCTGGTTAGGGACAGCACATGTTGCATCAGCAGAGTTCTAGGAGTCTTGTGCCATTTGGAGACATGCTCCCTGCCTGTCCTCACGACCCAATGACTGTGGAGCTAATGTCTCCTGGGCCATCCCCTCAGCTCCCCTCTACCCAAGAGCTTTCTCTGGGCTGGGACCACGGCTTCTGTTTTGCATATGGGAAAAGAGGCACCTTGGAGAGGAGACCTGAGAGGGTGTCATACTTTCTTATTGATGGAGCAAAAGATTGGGGTCCCTTCCTGTCTCTCCTATCCTCAACCTTCTGCTCCCTCAAAAATAGGCAGGAAAGGTCCTTTCCTCAATGCTGGCCCTGGCCTCCCCTTTAATATCCCTGGGGAAGGTTGGACACTTGTCCAGCCCCAGTCCCCGGAAGTTTAGAGGCCTCTGCAGAAGATGTGTGAGACCTGAGAGCTGTCATACGTCACTTCACGTGATAAATCCGCAGAGATGGAAAGAAAAATACCCTGAATACTGATGGCAGTGCAGCTGCGAGAAGAAAAGTTTCCAGAATTGCAATGAGCAGCCTTGTGCTGAAGTTTTATGTCATTTGCTTTCAATTCCATTTACAGTTATTTCTTGTTTCTATATCATGTTTTATTGAAATCCATTTTTTTACTTTAATGCTTTAGGCTCAGTCATGGATCTTGTCTCCCCCCTATCTTTTGCCTCCTGAGCACGTGAAGGTTCACATTATGCAAACACCACAGAAAAGGGTTTTGAAGCATCATGGGTTTTTGTCCCTTTTTGTATTTCTCAGATTGAATGTTTTCCTGGAAGCAGGCTGGGGACACAGCCATGCAATTGGGTGTAGTTCAGAAGCTGCAGGAGGGCTGGCTTGCCCAGGGTGGGGTTTAGCCCCCTCGCCTTTGTAACTGGAATTCAGTACCATGCTCACAGGGGTTCCATCCTCATGACCAACTGACTGAGGACAGAACTAGAGAGTGCCCTACTTTGGACTGCAGACTCTTCAGGCAGAAAGAGTAAAGAAACAAAAGTACAGTCTTTGAGGCTCTGAGGCAAGCCAGAGCATTTCTGGAAAAGAAGCTGAAACAGGGATCAGAGTCTTCTCCATTCTTGCTGCCCCCACCCTTGGCCCTCATGGCCTCCTACTGGAGAGGATGCCGGAGCCTCCCCCTGGGCTGCCCGCCTCCATCAGTTCTTCCAGCAGAGGAGGACATTCTTGAATGCCACCGTCATTGAGCATCTCCCAGGTATAAGCCCCTGGGTCTCCGCCACACCTGACATCCTTGGTATGGATCCCAAGACCTGCTAATGGCCTCCGGGCCCCTCTTGTCCATGCCAGGTTCACTTCCAACTCCACTCAGTTGGCGAGTTGTTGTCTCGATGGGGAAAGGCTTTCCATTCTGTTCTGCCTTTCTAGGAAGCTGGCCTGGCCTACTCTGGCTGCTGGTGCCCTTTTTAAACTGTGGCTATTCAGACACGGTCCTGTGTCTCCTGTTGATATGAACTGTGTCCTGAGTGTCTTGTCTCATTTGCAGAGGGGGTTGTAAATAAAATCGGACTATGCATCCATTTTATACAATTTGGTCTGCATAATCTTAGGCAGCTCAGTCACTCTGTGCCTTCCCTTTCCTCACCCATAAACTGGAGATCATAATAGTACCTAACTCAGAGGAGTACTGGGAAAATTAAATGAAGTAATATACGTAGAGTACTTAGAACAGTATTCAGCACATAGTAAATACCATATTCATGTAAGTTTTTATTATTATTTCCAAATAACAGAAATAAACCCAAGACAGCTTAGCTTTTTAAACAATGGTTTAGAATTATAAGGAAAGTTACATACATCTCTTGTAGGACAGGGCAGATATGTATCTGGGTCTTGGGTGGGCGCTGGTGCCAGATGGGAGATGGTTATCCCTGGTCATCCTGTGAGATTCATCCTTCTCTGCTTCTTGATCCTCCAGCAGGAAACATGGCCGCTTGTCACTACTCAGTCATTTGTCCAGCCATCTGGTGAATGTGAGCTGTCCTTTCTAATTTGTGGAGAAAGCCTCTGAGAGGTCCAGTTTGGATCAGGGGCTCAATCTTCACCCAATCAGCTCTATCCAAGAGGGCACTACGGGCCATGTCATATAAAATGGCTGCGCGGCTTATAGTTGAGTGTGTGTGTGTGCGCACGCACACGCACGTGTGAGGGGTGGTCATGAGCCCCTCGGTCACTTCAAATTGTATCCTCCACAGTGCAGGGGACCATTTATACCTCCCTGGCCTCAGTTTGCTGTAGCACAGAGTACTTTACACATAACCGGTACTGAGTACAGATTAACCAAAGTCTAAACGTAGACGCAAAGTGCAAGGATTATAGCTCACTTGGTTTGCTCGTCAGACTTTGGAAAGAGTTAGAGTTAGACAGATTTCCAGAGCTCCCTTGGGCTTGAAATGACTCTCATTGCTGCTGCTTCTTGCCCGCCCCCTCTCCTGCCGTGTGCCAAGATACTGGTCAGCAGAAAGAGCATTAATGAGGAAAGAGCAGAATCAGAACTTTGGAAATGTGCGGTTACCAACACTCTCTTTGTGCTGAGAGCCAACAGAGGCTAGCACCGCCCACTCAGCTGGGCTTGACCTCCCTTTGCTCACAATGAATGGTCTATCAGGCCACAGGCCCTGGAAACTTTCCTTCAGGCATTGACCGGGTGAGAATCAGCCTGGGGGGTCTGAGCAATGTGGCAACAGGAGTGAATGGGAGGACGCCTAAGCTTGGGTCACTTGTAGGAGTGAAGTCAGACTCGAGGGAAAAGTAAAGATGGGTCACTTAGTATGAAGAGTATCTCCTTCATCCCTAACCCCAAACCTCTTAACTTTTCACACCCTGCTCATCCTCATCAGCAGAGAAAATGTACAACAGCTGCCTGCTCCCACCCCATTTGTCCTCCCTCTGTAGGGTGATGGTGGTTCCCAAACTTGGTTGCACATGAGAATCATCTGGGGGGCTCTTAAAGATCCCAATTCCCAGGCAGTGCCCTGGCCCAGTGAAATCAGATTCTCTGGGAGTGGGATTTGGCATCCTTCAGTATTTTTAAAGCTCCCAGGTGGTTCTAACATGCAGCCAAGTTTGAAAACCACTATGCTGTGAATTCATTTCTTCACATGATTTTAGTACTCAGATGACACGAAAACATGTATCATCAGCCTAGGTGCTCACCCTCTGTCTCATTGTTTCACTGTATTCTCTCTTGTAAAACTGATTTACAAGTTCTAAACTTTTGTTTCTTCTTTGCCATCGTTCTGAGCTCTTGCATCCCTTCTCCCCAAACCTTGGTTAATTCACTCACCCCCTCCTCAGCACCTTTCTGATATGCAGATATTTCACTTGTGCTGCATTCACTGTGCTTATGTTACTTTACAAAAATATCATTTCTTATCACTTTTTTGAGAATAGGAGGGACCATGTGTTCTATTTTTGGTGTATTTTCATATCATCCTAGGGTACCTTATAAAATGCTGACAACCAGTAAATGTGGTTGCCCAGAGATGGAGGAAAGAACTAGCCAAGGGTGTTTTAGGCAGAGCCAGTGAGGGCCTCCAAAGGCTGGAGGGTCTCTTCCAGACAGAACTCTCAGTCTAGGAAGGAAAAGAAAGGTGACTCTTCTGTTTAACAAGGGTCCCTTGCTTATATCTGAGAGTGGTAAGGATTAAAGGAACTCTGGGGACGTGTTCTGGGAATGTCTGTGGATGCTAGTTACAAATGGGGGGTGGTGCTCAATAGTAAGAGCTACCACTCATGGAGCACTCCACTTTGTGTTTGGTGCTTTATACACAATCGTTCACAGTAAGATTATTATTTGAAAGTTTCTGAACCTTAGGCTATTTTTCCAAGGTAAATGGCAGAGCTCTAAAGGCCTATGCACTTTCCAGTAAGCCAGATATGTTCCAAAAAAGACTTCAGGTAGAAAGAAGAGAGACAGGCATCTCTGTCTTCACTCCCAACCAATTTTCTTCCTCATATTTGATGCCAGTGGCCTATACTACGGTTTGCCCATTGCCCCAGGGTTGTGGGCATCACTATGGGTTTTTTTTTTTTTTTAAGATTTTATTTATTTATTTGATAGACAGAAACCACAAGTAGGCAGAGAAGCAGGCAGAGAGAGAGGAGGAAGCAGGCTCCCTGCTGAGCAGAGAGCCCGATGCGGGACTCGATCCCAGGACCCTGGGATCATGACCTGAGCCGAAAGCAGAGGCTTTAACCCACTGAGCCACCCAGGTTCCCCATCACTATGGTTTTAATGCCACATTCTTCAGTAGCTTTGGGGAAACAGAAGTCAAAGATAAAATCTATCTTTATGTGCATATGATCATCACAGTCATTCTCTAATGAGGACTAATGAGGTTGCAAGTAACAGAAACCAACTCAAGCTAGCTTAAGGAAAACAAGGGAAATGTTAGGCTGTAGAGTTGCCTTGTGGCAGCCAGAGAAAGGAACATAGCTTCGGCCCAGAAAGGCACTCTCTTCCACCTCTGTGTCTCTCTGCGTGTCTCTCCAAGTCTCCTCTTGGACCTGCACACCTGCTTCCTACAGTCCCCATAAATACTGTACAACATGGCTGCCCACAATCCTTGAGTTTGCTTGCTGTGGTCCTGGCCACCTGGGAAGCTTAATTTCTCTCTTGGTCCCATTTCTTTTTGTAGAGAAGAGCCTGCAACTGGCCCATATTAGGTCACATGCCTCTTGATGGCATCCTTCTCCTATCATTTTTGTCAGTGCTGCTCTAGAGTGCGACATGCCCACGCCTCTGGACAGTAATCAAATAATCCAAGAAAGGAGAGGTGATTGTGAACTGTAAGGGATTAGCATAGCAAAACGACATTTTATTGATGCACACACTAGGTTAGGGGGGTTACGTTTTTCTCGAATTCTCTTGAATGATCATTCAAGGTAGGTATTGTTATTCTCATTTTTCAGAGAAGGAAATGGAGGAGATTTGAGATTAGCAGGCCCTGGAACTGCTCCTGGTAAATTCAAGCACTTCTAGAATCTTCTTTTTCTGGAGATACAGCTGGGCTTTAAGTCAGGTATGCTTATTCTTCAGTACTTGCTCCTCCCAGTGGGGATACTTGAGTGTGTGTGTGTGTGCATGCATGTTTCTGCGGGTCTGCATGTACTTACTTTTTCCATGGCTGCGTGTGTCCTGAGATTCTGAGAATGCTCATTTTTCAGCAGGGAGGGAATGTTCAGTTGGACCCTGCCAGCCTGAGGCAGCCCAGAGCGAGAGGCCTGGCAAGAGTGGACAGACATGCTCTTTATCCACCAGGAATGCAGTGACCTCACTATGGCTTTCCTCTGCTGGCTTGGGTTTGTGTGAAGAAGAGAGAGAGATTCGGGTTGGGGCTCAGTGGTGCCTGTTCACGTACCCTCAGTTCCCCTTTCTTTTCTTCATGGGCCACTGTGGACAGAAGCCAGGAGCTCTGTTTTCACTGCAATGAGGCTAAAATGGAGACAGGGCTGGAGCTGAAGTTCCGGCAGACAGCGGAGCAGGAACCTTGGAGTAGAAAGACGACAGGTTCAGAAATGAGGCAGCCTGGTTTCCAGCTGGCTTTTTCTAGCAGGCTGTGAGAGCCTATTCAGATCATGTCACCACTTGAGATTTCAGTGTCCCTCCTCAGTGAGGTGCAGGGCCAGAGGATCTTTAGTGAGGCACCTGGGGAAGTCAACCCTCTGATCTAGGACTACTCGTGCCCTTTCTCCACGTTCTTCAAGGAAAAGCATGGCTTGGGCTGGAAGCAGTGAAGCCGATGGGCACAGCTGTCTTCTTCAGGCATGTTGCAGAACACAGGTATGAAGAATGACATCCCGAGTATGGCTTGAGGCTAAAGTTGGAGGGGTCTAGGGAGGCCGTGGATGAGATCAATTTTTTTGACAAAGGAGAACTGGGAAGTCACAGACTGACTGTGATACTAATGTTCATCTTTGGATCTCAGCTTCCTCAGCCGTAAAAGGAAACTGAGCAGCTCGATGGTTTCCAAGGATTCTCTCAGCTCTGATGTGCTAGAGATGACTCAAGCAGCCTGAGGACTCCCATCCTTTAGAAATCCTTCCCCCACTACTTCTGTATCTTTGCTTTGAAAGTACCTGCTTTCTAGACCATAATGGTCCAGTTGTTATAGCAAGGGAGAGTATACTTGTGTTTTGTATGTGTGGAGGGTGGGGAGTGGCAGAGGAGAGAGAGAGTACGAGAGGATGGATGGATGGTGGGAGGAAGACATGAGAATGAGTTTTCAGGGCCTCCAGGAATCTGTCATGCTTTCATTGGCTCTCATAAACCAAAGCCATCAACCCTTCCACAGAAAACACAAGTCAGGGTAATAAACCAGAAATAATGGTCTGAATTGTTTAAATCCTTCATATTTCAGGCCACAATCACCCCATTTGACCCCAGTGTTCGACACAGATGATGGCATAGGGACCCAGCAGCTGGTGCCTGCTAAGTCTCCATGCTGGCTGGGGACACCCAGCCTTGGGGGCGCGGGCTGACAGGGACTCCTCTCCTAGTGTTGTTCCGGCACTGCCAGCTGCTCCTCATCTCAGTTCTACTTTGTGCTGGGAATTTAAAAAGTGCCAGAACTTTTGACACAGAACGAAAGGTAAATTGCATTTGCCATAAATGTGCGAGGCATGTTTCTAAGGGGCGGCCCCTTCTCATGGGAGTAGTTACTGCCTGGGCACTACCCTGCAAGTGGGATAAAAATCTGGTTTATTTCGCTGGGGGATCCTTTTCTTCATAATTTGTAAAAGATACTTTATTAGGACACCCAAAGGGATTAGTTGAGAAGAACTGAACATTACTTTTGAATATAAACTATACACAGATATGAGCTTTAATACAGCCAATTACAGAGAATATTCAGATAGAATGGCTCTGGAGGACGGGTGTTAATGACTGATTTTTCTTTCTAAGGTTGGGGGGCAAGGAGAAGAAGAGGCAGAGATGGCCCCTGGCCTGACCTACAGCCTCCTCCCCTTCCTGTAATTCGGAGTCTGGTGGCTATCATATTCTCTGTCCCTCAGTGTGGCATCCACTAGGAAGTCCTCTTTGGGGCATTAGGGATCATGGCAGAGTGTGGGGATTTCTCAGTGTCTGTCTGCAGCTGCTCAATATTGAATACATATAAGATAACTGCTCTGGCCAAATAGAATCTATCAATCATATTACTTTTACTTTCACCTTCAATTTCCATTCCTAATTGTTAGTACACAGACCTCTATACCACAGGCTTCTAAAACAGAGAATGCCTAATGTAAAGGCCTCTTATTTATTTATTTATTTATTTATTTATTTATTTATTTGCTTAGAATGTCCTCTTTGGTGGTAGGAGGGCTTTTAGGGTCTCGCTAAGGGTTGGTTTGGGCTCTGGCTACCTTCTGACTTAAATGATGTCCATGAAAGACATCCCATGATATCCAAAAAGGCAGTTCCTCTATGTTTTCTCCGTTTCCCCTTGAATCAGTTCCACCATCTCTCCCCACCGCCATCCCCTCTGCACTGCCCCCACACCAGGGGCAGTGATTGAATTAAAAAGCTGCCCCTTATAGCAAATTCCACTTCACCAACACTTTATTTGTTCTTCATTTCAATTGTGGGAAGGGACTTACTGTGAGATGCTGTGGGGCCCTACCTCACTTATTTACAAAGCTAACTGTTGGGGTGAGACTAACTATAAACAGCAAATTTTAAATTGTCTTAGGTTTGGGGAGACAGTTACATGGGTTACGGTTGCTTATTTCTGACTCTTCCCAGCATCCTAGACCTCCCAGATCAAAGATGCCTGGAGGGAGGAGGCATCGTGGCTCTGGCTAAGTTTACACAAGGCAAGGAGAGCTCTTGGCTGTTGTTATAATTATCCCCACATCACCCACCTGCACTGGCCCCTGGCTTTCTCCACCAGACACTAAAGCACTGTGGCATCAGAGAGGACTCTCATGGCAGAGCTTCATGACGTTGTAGCTGTGACCAGCAGCTCCCTAATCAGTTATGCCTCTTCTAGGAGCTTAACTGATCAGTAATTCTGTTTGAAAGCTAGCAGGTCACTTTAGCAAATTGACCCTTTCTCCCCATTGGTATTTCAATTTTATTCTTGCTTTGTTATGGATGAGGATGTCCCATGGATGAAGGATGCGGTGTGGGTTTGGAGAATGCTAACATGGCAGTGGTTGAGAACATGAGCGCGAGGGGACACAACAGTGGGGAAAACACCTGGGAGATTTCTTGGGGACAAGAGACATAAAAGCCAGACAAGAAAGGAGAAAGAAAGAGAGGTGAGAAGTCACATTAGGGAAAAAAAAAAAATTACAGAAAAGTATTGATTCAGCCAAGGGTAAAAACCTCATTGAGCCATTGACAGTGTCTGGTACTTAGAAAGGAGGTTTTGTTCTGACCACTCCTGGTTGTGGATAAAAGGAGATTCTAGTCACTCTGGAGGGTCTGCAACTGGGGCTTGTGGAAATAACTTTGCTTTTTGAGGATGAATGTGGGGTCTGCTTATTGAGAAATCACCTGACAGTGGGCCCGGGATACCTTGGGGGAGGGGAGGACGCTGGATGAATTAAAAGCAGTTGCATGTCCAGTGAATACGATGAATAAAGCTAGATTTTGAATCTCTGATATATACTTAAAATTACCTTATCAATATACATCATGGGAATCCTCATTGTAGTAAAGTTGTTTCAAGTCAGCTTGTAGGTTCCCTCTTCCAGGAAGCTTTCCCTCATTTCTTTCCCACATCTTACTCTTTTTTAAAATCTTCTCTTTATTTCTGTGACTAGGGTGGCTAGATGTCCCAGTTAGTCCAGAATGGTCCTGGTTTGTATATGCTGTACTCACATAATCATTAATAGCACATTCTCTTAAGTATCTTGGACAATAAATTGTATGGGTCACCCTCTCCATATAACACTCTGAACTTCTCCACATCATAGCCCTAAGTTGATCTGGGTAATATCTGATTTATCTAAATCCTTCATTAGACTGCGAGGTCTCTGAGGGCAGATACCTTTTATGTCTTGCTCACTGTTGGATCTTCAATATACAGTAGAGCTGGTCGCACTGTTGATGCCCAAAAATGTTCATTAGGTAGGTGGATAAATGCTCATAATCCAATTCAGATCCCCAGGGGTTGCCTATCTGGAAACGCTTCATGGACTGTTTTGAGCAAGACAGAAGTCACACAGAATAAAAGAACTATCCCCATTCCTACTGTTAGGTAAACTGGTTTATTGCCATTGACAGAATCCAGTCCTTTCTGCCATCTGGGGTGCGGTCTGGGTAGGCAGCCCAGGCTACTCACCCGTGCAATCACTTTTGTGTCTCACAGGCACTGTGGACTTTGAATTCCATATGAATGACTCCCTGGAAATGATGCTGCCCTAAACAAACAGGGAGGAGGGCATGGATGGTAGAGTCCAGTTTTGCCACTCAATGACTCTGTGATCTTGGTCAAAGCCCTTTACCTCTCCAGCCTTGCAAGAAAAATGTCCCTTCCAACTGTGACCCTCTCTGATTCAGTGACTGTCCTGGGATTTACAAATAAATAAGAACCATGGGCTATGAGCCAGAATAATAAAAAGGGCTTCTTTTGAGTAACTCTGTGCAGAGGGGGAGGTTGCCTTCAAGTTCTCTATCTTCACTTTCTCTCCCAGCCTAGCCAATCCAGTGCTGAGTGCTCAAACCCCTGAAACAGCCCCCCAAACCCTGTATGGTAGGGCTTCTTTCCCACAGTGCTCCACTCTTCCCTCACAGCCCTACTAAGCAATCCTTAGGCATTGGCTCTCCTGCTCCATGAAAGACCTGGCAAATGTGGAAAGCATTCTGGAGTCTACCTTCCCAGGGAACCAGCTAGCTGTTTATCCTAGGACAGCCTAGAGCAGAGAACCTGGGGGGAAATCTCTGAACTGTGGTTGAGAAAGAAGGCAAATGGTAAATCAGAGATGTGAGGTAAGGTCAAGAATAGGGAAAGAGCATCACGAGATCAGAAGACAGAAGTATTCGGTACTATTTGGGAAGCAGAGGGCAAAGCTTGTCGAAGTTGAGAGAGCAGCTTGGATGCTGTGAATCAGGGAAGTACATGAGCGATGTGTTTCTATGGGGCTATGGGCAAGTGGGAGTCCCAGCTGATGGGAAGGACAGGAACATTAATGGCTACTAAGGCTTCACATGATTCCACAGTTGGGATTAATTACAATTTCATAGCGGACTCCTGGAGATGCAACACTTTCACTCAGAGCATGAATTCTCAAATAACAGAATCTCCAATGGTGTGGCAAGCCCCCATGGAGAGATATTTGGAACGACTAAAACTGGATCAGAAAGCTACCTTTTTCTCAAGTCAGAACCAGTAAGATAGAGAAGGATCTAGGGGAACTGTTGAGTCAGATGTGTAAAAGGTTGAGCAGCTTTTCCATCCTACAACATTACTTGAAAGCTGAGGACAACAAACTGGTCAGTTGCAAGGGAGGTGGAAGGGCTAGGTTTGTAATTCTGAAAGTATCCCTAATAGCAGAGAAGGGTAGACATGTGCCCTAGGCTTCTGCAGAATGGCTTAAAGTGGTTCCTTAAGGAATCAGAGGTTCCGGGGGGATCTGCCTTCCCGCTTGCTGTCAATGGGCTGCTACTCAGATACTGTGAGACTAAGGATGGAGGTGCTTTTGAGAGAGGGACCCCTCATCTCTGCTTCTTCCGTAGCTTATAAACAACACAGTTCCTGGAAACTTAGTGAGCAGCCAGCGAAGTTGGGGTGGCCCAGAGAGCTGCCAGCTTCCTCCCTCTACCTCTCAGTCCTGGAGTTTGAGAGTCCCCCTGACAGTACGGCTACATGTAGGTAATCGTGGAGCAGAGCTAATCTGTTCATCTGCCTGAGCTGCATCCAACATCCTTCTGTTCACTGACACCACAGTAACAGGGAGGCGCTAGGCCGGCCACAGTTTGCCTCCTGAAACTAAGCTAGAGCGCTCGCTGCGTAATTCATTTGTGCACGAAATGGAAGCTTAATAGCATAAGTAAAGCACTAAGCAGAAATTGGCAGTAAATGTCTTTTTTAAGTCTTAAAGATAGACTCTACTTCACTCATAAAGCCCAATTTGGTATTACTTAATGGCATAAAACACTTTCCTCTGAAGCCATACCTACTGAGTGAATTTTGGTGGCCCCTATCTTCCACAGCCCCTGCCTGCTAAGATGGCCCACCATCCTCTTGTCCTGTCCACCTCCCCAGACATCTCCTTCCACATGGCACTGAGCCTGGCATCCCATACTCACAGGACCACATGCCCTCCTCCAGGGCTCACACAGTAGCGAAGGCCAGAGGCACCCAAGTGCAGGACAGCCTGGCCTTGGGCTTTGAGCATGCTGGTTGCAGAGATAGGGGAGTGGAGGCTCTGGCTGAGGCGGGGGGAGCATTAATGGACAGGGACAGCAGGGTATGTGCTAGAGGAGTTGGCCTCTGTACTTCTGGCGCTGGGAATGGCTCTGGTGATATCCCTTCTCCACAGAGAAGCCTCAGGCCAACCTGAATCTGCTCAAAGCTTGCTAGGTGCTCATACAGGCCAGGACTCTAGCAGAAAGGACCCCCTCCTTAGTTGGTCTCCTGCCGGTTTTCTATTGCTGCACAACAAATTGCCCTAAAACACAGGGACTTGAAACAACCCTTTTACCTAGCTGGCAATTGTATACTTTGGGAATTCTAGAATTCCAAGCCTTGTGGGTACCATGTGGGGCAGGACCCACTTCTCAGATGGCTCCCGTCCTCCCATGGCTGGTGCCTCCTAACAAGTTGGCCCCTGTCTCTACACAGCATGTTTCATCCTCCAAGACCTCCACCCATGGCTTTGGCTTTTCACAGCACGGCTTTTAAGACTGGTCCTCCTGAGGGGAGGTTCAAAAGCGAGCATTCAAAGAGGCACAGTGGAAAGATTCAAGGCTTCTGTGACTTAGCTGAAGTGCTTGAGATCACACTTGCTTCCTTCTATCGATCAAGGACATCAGTGACTCCAGCCAGGTCCAAGGGAGGAGGAGGCATACCCTTCCTCTCTGGTTGTGCACATGGCGGGGCGCACCTTGCAGGAAACTTCCCCAGTCTCCAAGTCACTCACAAAGAACCAAGGCTCTGAATTCTCCTCACTGGCTCTTGCTCATGGTAACCAACACACCCACACATGTGCAAAGACAGATCTGCACTCCCAAGTACACATTGTGAGAGTGGGCAAACAGTGTTTCCTGTGCGTGCATACCTCACAGGTTTAATGGATGCTCTTAGAGTTAAATGTTCTTTACATATGGAGACATATATTTTGAAATCTACTAGAGCACTTTTGTGGCAGCTCAATGGTCCAAGAATGGAGTGCCATCCTAAAAACCAAAAGACTACAGCACCCAGGGGTGCGGCTCCAGCTCCTCGGGGGGCAGCGCCCTTCCTCATGGCCAGGAATCTTCAGGTCCCAGGTGAGGACCGGTTCACTGGCTTCTGTCGCAGGTGAGGTGAGGGGGTGAGGAGGACAGTTTGAGTTATAAGGTGGGGGATGGGAACAAGAACATCCAGCTGGTTGATGACTGTGGGTGGCAGCAGGCTCTGACCTCGGGTTACCCTTTTCTGGGTCACTCTGAGATAATAAAAGCAAGCAAACATGCAGACATGTCAGAGATCAAGGCCTGTGAGGGTTAACCAGCGAAAGACCTTCTCTGGGTCTACACGCAATTCACAGCCCTTCTGCCAACAAAACTTTTGAACCTTTTTATGCTAGAAGAATGGTCCTTTGTTTTGACCTTTAGTTCTCAAGCTCCCTGGGAATAACTCGGCCTTGCAAGGCACTACACCTAATTACCCCTCATTTTTCATTCTTCTCCCTCCCCCACTTTTCTGTAACCATATTTGGTGGGGAAACCAGTGAAAGGCTCACCGGAGTCAGCATCTCTTCAGTGCCTGATGCCTGCTGGACTGGAAGCTGCATGGGGGCAGTGGCTTTGTCCACTTTCTTGTTACAAAGCAGTGCAGAGCGAGCACAGTATCTGGCACATGGTAGCACTCGTTAAATTGTTTTGAATAAATGGGTGAATGAATTTATTCAACAACATGCATTCAAGAGCTAGCATATGCCAGCCACTCTGCTGGGTGCCAGGGATCTATTAATGAAGAAGACATGCTCCCTGCCCTCCAGGAGCTCAGATCATGCCAGTGCGGGTCCTTTTACATTTCTTGGCTATTTCTTACTTGGCCCTCAGATCCATGCACTGCTCATCAACTATCTGGCCATATGGGGACCATCTCTCTGGCACAACAGCCCAGATGGTGGCTTCACCAGGCAGGATTATTTAGGGGTGATCTTCTCCCAACCTCCTCCCTTCCCAGCTCTCACTTAATTACCCGGCATGCCTCATAAATAAAGGGTTGGGGGAGGGAGGGATTGCCTTCGCCTTGTGAGCATAAATGTTTTCTAAATGATATTGTTCCTGCAGCTTCTGAGAGCCTCATAAACATGCCTGGCCCTGGATTTATTATGCGACAATAATCCCGCTTAGCCAGCTGGTGAGATTCATAGTTCTGACCCCTTCCCCAATGCCCCCTCTTCCTCGCTTCATGTAGGAGAACTGGAGGCCAAGGGTGAAAGGTCACAAGGCCTCAGGGACTACAACTTGGGCCAGCCTCCAGCAGGCTCATGCTCTCAATCCACCCTGAGCACAGCTGCCTTTCCTCGTTACATCTACTCCCTGAGTACTTCCACCTAGCTGCCCCCCCAGCAAACCTCCAAGGAGTTCTGCAGTGGTAAAGCAGGCCCAGCAGGAGTGAGGGGGCCATGCACAGCCCTGCTGTTCTCCTCTGCATGTCTGTCCCTTCAAAGCCTCTTTAAATGAGCCCAATCCACACATGTCCACGCTGGGATTGTTCAGAAGATCACCACAGGCATCAGCAAACACCTCCAGAATCCTTTAAGCACCTCCTGCCCACCCGGTTTGCAACTTTTCTGGTTTCAAGACCCCCAGCACTCACTTTGGCTCGGTAATTCAGACTCTCTATCTTTGTATTAACAACCCAGTCTTGGACCAACATCCCCAGTGGGCCGAGAACCTCATTGTGACTTCTGTTCCCTGTAATTTAGCTTCAGACTTTGAAAGGGTGGATAAGAGATCCTGTAGGACAGACCAGAAGTGCCCCCTTGCCCTGTTGCCTCCCTGACAGAAGAAGGACCTGGCACTTTAGAGACTGATTACTGTGACAGGGAGCCAAGTCATCATCAGTCCTGGAGTGCACATCCTGTTAGCTGTGTGCGCAAATGAGTGTCATCCAAATATATCTGAGCCATACTGCTGCAGCCTTAAGGCCTGGTTTCATACAGTGCCACATTAAAAAGAAAAACAAATCTAACTCCAAAAGCTGTGAAAAAGCACTATAATTTTTTTTTCCCCTAAAGGTTCTTGAGGAGATGGTAAAGGGGAACATATATCACATCACATAGAGGAAAGCATTCTAAAAATTTCTGTTTACTAATCTATCTGTACAAGGTCCTACAATATTCAACAGCAGCAGAGTTGCAATATACAGTGTTGCAGGTTGTGTACTGCACAACTCTAGAGGGCACCATTCACATTTGTAACCATAACAGATATATATTTATTATAGCAATTTTTTGCAGATAGTACTAAAGTGTCTTGAAGGAGGGATGGCTTTTTCCATTTTTCTATAGCTCTCTTTTCCAACTCTTTCCCCCAAAATCTCCAACCTGTGCTGGTCTTCCTGCTTTACTTCTTTATTTCTCTCCCTCAGTAAATCCTCTCACCCTCCAGACCTTTTCTTTGGAGTGGGGTCCTCACCTTCCCTGGGTCATGAGTTTAACCTCAGCCACTTCCAGGTCCTGACTGTCCTCTGTCATCACTATTACTCAGGAGCAGGTCCGTGGTAACGAAGTTTACCCTTACAAAATGACATTGTTCTCTCTCCGTCACCAGAGAGTCTCCAGGGGCTGAGTCTCCTGCAAGGAGTCCAGTCTCCTGCAAGAGGGGACCATTTGGTTCCATCCTCTGTCATCCCTCTGACCCAGCCCTTACAGCCAGGCATGCTTGGTGATTCTAAAAGAGCCCCACAGAAGTGCTGCCAGCACCAACTGCCTTCCCTTCCAGGATCTCATGTCATCTCTATGCAGTGATTTTCTTTCCTTTCTCATGAACCTGAGTCTCTCCCCAGGTGACTTAAAATATAGCCTCTGTTTAAGATGCACAGTGGGGACAAAACAGGACACTCGTTTTCCCTCACTGTCCTCTGAGCAAGACTTTTGCATCAGCCACCTCTCTTCAGACATTTCCTGAAGTGTGGGTTGGGAGGGGAAGAAATGCACCCGATAAAACCCCCAATCTGGGCCCATTCAGTGGGCATTGATACCCATGTGCCCCTTCCCAAGGATATTTGTTCTCTCCCCCTCCCCTCCGCCCTCCTGGCTGACTCCTGGAGCAGTTCGCAAGACCCTCCATGACAGCAGAGGAAGAAACTGCACTGTACCTTTGATTACTGGGCCAGGACTTCCAAGAAGGCTGGATTCCCTTCTCCCCACCACGGTGTTCTACTCTGCAGATGCTGCCCTGTGCTAGGCACCTGCTTTCCTGGCCCACGAAGAGTGGGTATTTCCTAGACCTTTACCCCCTCTAGGCCAGCTTCCTCTCAGCGCCCTTGATTTCTCATTTGAAGTTGGAGCTCACCTGATCCCCACTCCATGCATTAGCCTTTTGGGGCAGCAGATTTCATAGAAATAGCTCCCTCCATTGGAACCTCCCAGAACAATTACTACCACTCACAAAGGGAGACCTTGTACTCCCTCTTTCCCCAAGCTCTCTTGGGAACTGCTGGTTGACCACATCCCCACCCTCTTGGTCAGTTGTGGGTTAGTGAACCCCAACCCCACCAGAGCCTGCATCCATGTGAGGAGAGGGGGCTCCTCCCCTCTCCACTATCTATCCTTCCATTCTCCTCACTCCTCTGTCTTCTCCCTAAATAACACATCACAATCTAACCAAATCAATCACCCTCACTCAACATCGTCCCCAGGGGGCCTTTTTGGAGAACGTGGTACAATCTTCCTGTCACTTTATCATCTGCTGAAACCCAACAGTGATGAGCTGCAGTTCCTGTCAGCACAACATTATGAACAATCTATTTGGGTGGGTGGAGGGGAAGGGAGAAGGCACAGCAAACACAAGCCTTACTCCTCGGCTTCTGTCCCCACAGGGGTGAGCTCGGCTTTCTACACTGCCCTTCCCAGGCTACGCACGTGCATATATTCTATATTCCTTTCCCCCAGAGGATTCCAGAACCAGAATTTAAGGCCTCATCCCTTGGGGTTGTCAGGTGTCTCTACTCATCTGTCTTAACATTCAAAGATGGGATCGTCATGGACCCAGAGGCTGGGGTGGGACAGAAGGCTGGAAATGGAGTTGGCTCAGAGCACGGAGGTGAGAAGTACATGCCAGACCTGAAGTGATGTGTGTTGAGGGAACTCTATTGTTCAAACACAGACATAGAGGGAAGAAGTGGGAGGTCTGTTGGAGATGATTATGGGGGGCTTGGAAAACCAGCCAAGAGGTAGACACTTTATGCTGTGAGCAGCTGGGGTCCTCCAGTTGTTGGAGGTAGCCTAACATTCCAGGAGCAGCTGAGACTGCCTGCTCGTCCTTGGACAGATTGAACAGTATCCAACACCACACCCCATGCCAGGCTGTCATCACCCCTTTTTCTCCCTGACTCTCTCCTCTTCAAGCCCCCCTAGACCCTGCCACCACGGAATCCCTCCCGAAGGCCAGTTCTACATCAGCCACTTGTGCTCAGAATGCTTTGCCACCACCGCACCCCCCTCACGGCCCAGCAATAAATCCTTATCATGACTTAGCCAAGCATTCAAGGTCCCCATGCCTCAAATTTCCTCTTTTATTCTAGTCTTATTTCTATTTTCTGCAACCTACGATCCACCCAAATGAAGCCACTCATTGGCTTACCCTGTGTTATGCTCAAGACTGTGATGCCTAAACCATCCCCACCCTTCCAGGCTTAGTCCAGAGGGTCCTGCCAGTGTGACGTCTCTTTAGTTTTGTTCTTGCCTCTCTGATCACTTTCTATCCTGACTTAGAGTTATTTATGTGCGTACCTTACCCCCAGGGACAGACCCTGCATTGGGCTCCTCCAGCCCAGGACAGGGCCTCCCTGGCTCGGACAATTAGTAAATGCCCCAGGATCTGTTGCCAGCCCAGATCTCCCATATGTCAGAGGTCAGTGGGCATCAGTGGTCACCTCTGCTTCTATCTTTAGGGGAAAAAAAAATGAAAGAGCAGGGAAAAGAAAGACACAGACATGCAAAGCTGCCTCTGAGAGACAGAAGAAAGAGAAGAGCTGGGGGTTTATTTCTGGCTCCTGAGTTGTTTATTATCAGCTTCTCTCAGGTACAGCAAACCCTTCACATCCTCACCGACAATTACCGAGGAAGCATTCAACTAATTTCCTCAACTCCAACTGTCTTTAGTGTGCTCTAATTTTAACATTACTCTCAGTTGTTTTTTGAAGATGCAAATAAGTTGAAATGACAGGTTCTGGTGTGCCTGCGTGCCTGTCTGTCTGTCTGTCTTGCACTGGGTGGGCCAGGAGATGGGTGCATACATTAGGGGCTACCACTCTGCCCCTTTCCCCGAAAGCTGGCCTGACAGAGCCTCGGCCACTCCCTGGCTCAAACAAGAAGAAACCAAAAAAATGACTTTTATAAACTTTTAAAGCCATCAACCATTTGTATATATTTCTCCACAGAGAGCCAAGAGCTCTGATATCTACCCTGTGTCAAACACTGAATCGTTTAATTATACTGGTCACTGGAGAAGAGGGAGTGCCATGCATTGGAACAGTGAATGATGAAGGAGGGAAGCTAGAACTAAGGAACTAGCTCTGACCAGCAGCCGGGGAAATAGCCAGACCTTTTGCGTAAGCAGCCTGGGGGGAAAGGGGCTGTTGAGGGCTGAGGGGTCCTCTGGTTCATTCTCTTGCACCCTGGCGGGTCTCCTGGCTGTCAGGGATGAAGCCAGCAAGCTCCTTTGTCACCTGTCTGAGGGTCTATAACATTCATGTCAAGATTTTTTTTTTTTTTTTTTTGCTATACCTCAATCTTCCTCGCTCTAGCTTCAGGCACCATGTGGGTTTTTTTGTTGTTGGGTTTTTTTTTTTTTTTTTTTTGTCTCACTGGAGACAAAGAATTGCTTTTTTGTTCAATTTTGCTTTCCATCAAAATAAGACTCTGCTTAAACAATTATGTATCAGCATCTTCTACTAACTTCAAAGAGTGCATATACTTTAAAAGCAGAAGGTACACTATAAGATACACATTTTTGAAGGTTATATTATTTATACTGTGCCCACCAATTACTAAGTATTTCTTCCACCTACATTGTTTCATTTACTCACACAACCACCCCATGATTCTGGTATCTTTACAATCCCTTTTTCTCTATGGAAGGAAACGTTCCGTGTTCCTGGAGTTAAGCAACTCCCCTGTGCTGCACAACTTATAAGCCAGCCTGCGACTGGATCTTGGGGTCCAAAGCCAGCATTTCCAGTATACTAGGCTGTCTCTCACTAAATGTCTTCTAAAAGTGGTTTTTAAATGGGTAGCATTGGCCTCGCGCCATTAAGTACATCCCCCAATCTTCGGCACTGTTCCTGCATTCACTGAACGCACTCTAACAGAGCACTACTATGTCTTGATCACTGGATGGACAACATTAAACATGGCCATGAACTAATTAACTCACCAAATGCAATTCTGATCAAAGCTGCATTAGAGCCTCTCTATCTGCCACTAGTCACCCTCTGATTTTTCCATGGTATATCTGTATAGTCCAACTCAACCATCGCTCCCTGTACCCCCAGATCCCTAACCCAAACCACAGCCATTTGTCCCTCAGAAAATGCATGAGTCCACCAATGTACACTGGTGCATGACTGACAGCTGAGCGCCCTGTAAAAATTTCTAGAGAGTTATTTAGAGAGCACCAAGTCTCCAAACTAGGGTACACCTAGAAGTATATGGAGATCTTCCAGAAGGATTGTGAACATGGGTACATTGAAGGAAACCAATTTCCACTTCCACAACCTCCAAGACCCTCTTTCCTAGAACAACCTGCCAAGGAACGTGCCTCCTGTTAAGACATCATGCTGTTTCGACCTTCCTGCCTCCCTTTCATAATCGCCCCATTTTACAAAAGAAAAGGATTCCTTTCCATTGTTGTACTATCATGCATGATTTGTGCAAAACTAAAAAAGCTCCAGAGCATCAAGAGAAGATATGATTCAAGGTATCAATATACCAGTCAGGGTTTAGTGCAGGAAACAGAACCTAGAAAGGTACTTTAAGTAAGAAGGGATTTAGAGCAAGGAACAAGGAGACTTACAAAAATCAATAGAAAGGCTACAAGTACAGATTCTAGACAGGGTTCCTTGGAACAATTTCTAGAGCAATAGGGAAATTTTCTTCAGGGAACTTCTTTGAGCGGACCCTGGAAAAATGCTTATGTGGGACAGGAGCTCCACAGTGGCCCAAGCAGACCCTGGACACCAGGAAACTGGATGTGGGAGCCCAAATCTATGGCCCAAGAATTAAAAAGGGAAATCAAGAAATTGCCAATGCCATGACTGTTTCTTGACGCACAAAAAGTTGGAAAGTAAACACGGAATCTGCTGTAGGAAAATCCTGACCTTCTTAACCAGGGGAGACCATTAGATGACTCAGGAAGGACACTTTTGTCTCACTTCTACCTTCCAAATTTCATACAAGTGCATCAAATAGCAGAAATTAACACATTCCCAATCCTATGCACGAGAAAGAACCCATAATGTAGCTGTTAGATTTCCATCCTCTGCAAATAAGAGCATGAAATGCAGATTTGAAGGGTCACTCCAAGTACCAATCTGCTTCAGTTAGTGTCTGTGAAACCCCCTTCAATTCAAAGCACCCAT
Source organism: Martes martes (assembly GCF_963455335.1). Lineage (NCBI taxonomy): Eukaryota > Metazoa > Chordata > Mammalia > Carnivora > Mustelidae > Martes > Martes martes. Next base: position 106,661,378 of record NC_137898.1, read on the forward strand.
AAATTTTGGGGAGCTCTCATCTAGTCCTTGTCATACACTCATTTCTCTTAAGGATATGGTAAGGCCTTTTGGGATGTTCTGAATTCAGGGGCTGATGGGAATGATGAGTTTTAGTTTAAAATCCTCACCTCTTCCATCCCCAACTGCTGAAGGATGAGCCCACCAACTAAGGACAGTGAGAGCACCAGTAAGAAGTATTAAGGCCGCTTTATTTCAACCAGGCAACAAATTCATGGCAAGGCACTAGACAGCTTAAAATGTGAATGTTTAGGACTGATAAAAAGCTGGCTGGGAAGTACCAGACAGTCTGCATTTTCACAATTCTCAGTAGCGAGAGAGACAGTGGTGAGTGATGCCTATTAACCCAACGGTGCATCCATGTCTCAGTTACATATTTTGCATCATGGCAAGAAGGTGAGGGTGAAAAGTCCCACACTTCCTTCCAAGGGCTCAAATACTACACCTTCAAGTCATAGAAGCATCTATTAAAGGTGTATCCATATTCATTTTTCACTTGGGCAGAATCTCCTTCCTGTTATCAGCCTCTTCTCTGCTCATTTATTCCTTCCTACCAAGAACTTATGAGATTTAGATTAATTTAATGAAAATATATTGTTAATCTTATTGTAAATAATGCTGTTACAACAATCATTAATAAGTATGTTATGGTAAGTCTCCCACTTACTGGTGACTCAACACCTCTCCTTCTGTTATTAGTATTGTATCATTAATAATCATCCATGGACACATAAATTAATTATAAAAAGAAGCCTTGTCTCTCTCATTAAGAAATAATTTTCTAAAATATTTTGCTTTGTATATTTAATATTTTCTCTAAAAATTTTATATATGTATTTTATTTTGATTGATTCTACAATACTAATTATTATAATAATAACTTCAATGCAAAGAAAAATATGATCTAGAGCCTTATGGTCAAAGTAATTTTATAAAAATTAGTTTTAATGTATATATGATAAGATAATGAATCGAAGTCTTTAAGGCATAATAATATACTATTATAGGGACACCTGGGTGGCTCAGTCAGTTAAGCCACTGCCTTTGACTCAGGTCACGATCCCAGGGTCCTGGGATTGAGTCCCGCATCAGGCTCCTTGTCCAGCAGGGAGCTTGCGTCTCTCTCTGCCTCTGCCTGCCACTCTGCCTGCTTGTGCTCTCTCTGTGACAAATGAATAAAATCTTAAAAAAAAAAAAAAGAATATACTGTTATAGTAATATTCTACAAGGAAGCAAAATGGAATTTGAGGGAAAAACAATAAAATTCCTGGCTGTTAAAGAAAGGCTGGGTTTTGCTGCTGCTGTTGTAGTTTTTAAGTAGATGAGGGTAGATATCAAAGTGCTTTGGTGTTTCGTTTCCTTCTGACACATGTGACAGAGTGAAGTAGGCATTTTATTATAAAATGGCAATATTTATAATAACCTGGAAATATCACCTCATAAAACTATGTACACTCATAATAAAATTTTAAATGTTAACTTTAAAATACACAAGGCAGTACATGGTTTTTCTAATTTCTTTTAGGGTACCCATGAGTAAAAATGTTTTAGGGTCCCTATTCCCAAGCCAGCTATGGCCAAAACCAAGGAATCAATCTATAAGGGAGAAAATTCGGACAGTTTTGGAGGGCAGAGAGGGACATGCTTTTGACCAGGCTCAATGCAAGAGGGGTTTTTACTGTTCAGGCCTTTGACTTGCCGCGGCTCAGTTCCATTCTCCCTCACACGCTGCGGCGAGGGAGGCTTTCTGTGTTACGGGCGCAGCCTCTGGAGCCAGACCGCCTACATCCTTATCCTGATTCCTGCCTGCCAACCAGGTGACACTAGACAGATGCCTTAGCCTCTGAGACCTGGCCCCTCACAGTTACAGGGACGACTGGCCCCACGTCCCAGGACTGCTGTGAGAACCCAGTGTGATCAACCATATAATGTCCTGAGGGTGGCCCCAGTCCTGGAAAGGACTCAATGAACCCTTGCTGTTTGTATCATCACTGAGGTTTTCCAGGGAGGAAACAGAGGCCCTGGAGGGACTAGGGAGCCTGAGCTGTGCTCCAGTGATCCCCACCACAGCTGCCTCCCTTCCCAGACCCGACAGGGATGGCCATGGGGTGGTGCCTGTCCTTGCTGGCCTGTGGGCTGCTCTTATTCCTCACACCCTCCTGCCTCCCCTGGCTCCTCTTCCGCTCCCTCGTCTCCACAGGGGGAGGTGGCATGGAAGCCTGCAGAGGGCCGTGGGGACAGGTGGCTGTAGCAGGGAAGGGAGAAGGGAGGACAGGCTCACGATGCTCTTCAGTGGGCCCAGCAGATCTGTCCGGCCGTCTGTCAGTTCTGGTTCTGTAGTCAAACTCACAAAATGCCTGCCTCTTTTTTGGAGAACTTTTTTGCCCTTCTGGACACCTAAATGTATCAGTTCTTCATATGTCGTCAAAGAGGAGAAAGGGGGGCACAGAGAAGACCCCGAGGTGTAAGAAGGTGTTGTTTTGTCTCACTGTTTACCCCCAGCCCCGGGCTCTGCTCCTCACAGACAAACCAGAAAGGGATGAAGCCCATGGACCCTGGAAACCATTGGCTGAGGTCAGTGGCTGTTCACCTTCTGCCCACGATCCATCCTACAAAGGGGGCCGTCAGAGCCAGCTGAGGGGGGTCGCAAGAGCAGGAGGGAGATCGGCTGCTCCCTAAGATACCTTCAACGTGGGCCCGAAATTCCTCAGCCAGCAAGGCTCCCAACCCCCACACTCTGGAACCAATGTTCTTCAGCCCAGCACCCTGTTTTTCCCTTCGGCATGTTAACCCAAACCCTTAACAATTTTGTTTGCTTGTTTGTCATCTGTATTCCTCCTCTGTGATATATATCCCTCTAATATCTATCCTCTAGATATTAGAATGTAAGCTTCAAAGGGCCAGAGACCTTGTGTGTTCTATCCCTGGTTGAGCGACCACTGTCTAGTGCAGCCCCAGGGATGTATGTAGTTGGCACTTAATAAACAATTTTTGTTTTTTATTTTGCTTTTTAAGGATTTTATTTATTCACCTGACAGACAGAGATCACAAGTAGGCAGAGAGGCAGGCAGAGAGAGAGGAGGAAGCGGGCTCCCTGCCGAGCAGAGAGCCTGATGTGGGGCTCGATCCCAGGACCCTGGGATCATGACCTGAGCCGAAGGCAGAGGCTTTAACCCACTGAGCCACCCAGGCGCCCCTAATAAATGTTTAAGTACATGAATGGAGTACTGCATGACTGAATGAGTGACAGACAAGTCTTCAACTCTTCCAAGTACCTGCACTGCTCAGGCCTCTGTCTCCCTAGTACAACATGGCTGACCTGGTCTCTTTTCCTCACTACACCCCAAAAGATGTATTCAATTCATTCATTCATTCGTTGAGTAGTGAATCCTGGTAGGTGCCTGTCATAGATGTGAGGGAGACAGGGAGCTCGCAGTGCAGGATAGGGACAGACTTCAAACAAAAAACAGACCCGTACTATTATTCACCTCTCCAATGGCTTGTGAAGGAAAAGAACAGGGTTCTAGGAGACAGAAAAAGGAGGATGATGTCGAATTTGGAATATGGGACCATCAAAGACCTGGAAGGTGAACCTAGCTAGGAGAAAGGGAGGCTTTTTGCAAGCAGAGAGAACCGTGTGTGCGATGATCAGAGGCAGAAAGGATGCCCCGCGTGTGGGTGCAGGGTGAGAGATGAGTAAGGGGGGTAGAGAGGAGCACGACACAAGACTAGAGCGGCATCTGGAGCTGGGGCATGCAGAACCTGATGTGCTTTGTTGAAGAGTTTTGTTTTTATCCCAAGGGCTATGAAAAGCCTCACAGAGTTCTGAGTAGGGGAGTCATGGGACTCCTCTTATATCTTTAAAAGTTCTGAGTGTTGAGTGGAGAACAGATTGCAGACGGTCAGGGGAAGAGATAATAGACTAGTCAGGAAACTTTTGAAGAAGTACAGGTAGAGATAGGATGTTGGTAGCCTTGACATAATTTCTGTCCCACCAAGGTGTATACCCCATTGACAAGATCATTCATTCATTCATTCATTCACACATTTGTTCATTCAGAAACTCACTAGAAAGAACCTTTTGTAATAGGTGATGGGATACAGCAAACCAGACAGACATGGCCCTTGTCTCTGTGTACCTTACAGTCTCATAAGGGAACAGACCACTGAACCCAAACTTTCAGCTTTCGGAAGGGTATGCTAAGGCAGAGGAAGGAGGGAGGTTTCAGAACATCAGAAGAGGCACTAGACCCTGACCTGTTATGTCAAGGACTGTCAAGAGAGACCTACACCAGAACGACAAATTCGCAGGTACACATGAACTGACCCCATGTCTGCCTTCTGAAGCAACCAAGTGCTCCTGGCTTGGATTCATCTAACTGCTCTAACTTCACCAGGCTGTCCACAGGCAACTCAGTCTTACTGCAGCCACAACTGAAAGCATGACTGTCCCCACACCCAAACCTACCCCACACTGTGCTTCTCAAAGAATGACTTTTCCATTTACACACTGACGCATACCACCCACTTGGGCATCTCTTACTGTTTCCAATGGATCACTCATCAATCCTACTGGTTTGGCTCCCTAAGGGTTTCTCACCTTCCTCTCCTCTTTTGGTTCCCAGGCCGTCCACCTGCTCCAGACCACTACCCTCTCTTGCCAGACTGCTGCAACATCCCTTAAATGTTCTCCCACCCCCACAAGCCAAGCAGCCCCACCCCGTGTCCAGAGGCTTTTTAAACACACACTTCTGCTGAGCTCTCTTGGCCTGGCTCCCCCCTCCAGCCTCAGCATGCTTGTCACTTCCTTTGGGCAAATTCCTCTGACCCCCCTCCCTGAGAGGCCGTCCATGAACCTCCCTTAGGCACATGTTGCCATTGTGTGCTCACCTCCCCGAACAGACTCTAAGCTCCATGAAGGCTCATGTCTTTATACACAACTCCCTGCCTACCAACAGAAATTTCTAACAAGGGTGATTTTCCAAGGGGATGTGATCCCTCTGCTGGAAAATCTGGGAGGCTGTCCGATGCCATGTGAATGAGGAGCCCACAGCAGGCATGCGGTGGCCCCTTACCTACCCCAGCCCGCCTGTGCCCGTCTGCCTTTCTCCTCCTTTGCTTTCCCTCCTCGCAGAGCTGGCTGCTGTGACCACAGATGGTGAGAGGAAACACAATTTGTATTTCTGTATTTGGTTTAGAGAGTGCTGTGACAGACGGAGATAGATGATCTCTCTCCTCACCCCACCCCCGAATTTCTCCTCCCCTGGTTTGTGGATGTTTGAAGCCTACTATCTGCGAGGGGCTGACAGGCAGGTGTTGGAGAGAGGGACGGAGCTGTGGAGAGGGGGCTGTGAGCCAGGGGAGGGCCACTAATGCATCTGTGGCTGTTACCAGCACAATTGCTGTTAGGGAGGCACTTTGGGGAGGAAGAAGAGAGGAGGCAGAAGGGAAACCGTCTTCTTATCTGTCAGAGGCAGTAGCTGGGGCTAAGGGCTCTCAGTGCCTCTGAAAATCTTTAAGGACCAGAAAACCCTCTAAAACCAGGTCGGTGTGGACCTAGGGAGAAGCAAACTGGGTTGGACAGTCTGACCCAAAGTGTCCCACATTCTTTTGGTTGCTCCCCCTGGAACTGATACCTGCAGATCTCCCGACAGAAATTTCTAGTTGCTCAGCAGGGTGGATCAATTCCATACCCCCACCCTGGGTCCTAGGGGCTCCCAGGGTTCCTGTTTCTACCCTTAAAGCTCAGGGAATGCATAGTGACCCCTGAACTCTGCCCCCTATTCGCCTTAGCCTTTCTCTTCTTTATATAATATGCAGTCTTGAGATACACACACACACACACACACACACACACACACACATATATATATATTTTAGCTTTCATTTCAGTGGAGAAAGGGAGAGAGATCTTAGAACTGAGAGAAAGCTGCGAATTAAAAGGTACTACTAGACCCAGCAGCTCTGCAAGGAGAGAACAGCACAGATATCATAGAAAACAGAGAGGCACATTTGTCTGGGGCAGCAAATGAGAGAGAGACAGAGACAGAGAGAGAGGACAAATATTTAGTTCTGCACTGAGCCTCATTGTAAATGAAGCCAGAGCTAGAAAATGCCAGCTAGCTTCTGCTGTGCCTGCCCAGATATGGGGCAGCATGGGCTCAAGATGCCCTGTGCATGCACCCCCTTTTTCTTCACCCCTCTGGGAGCATTCATGCAGTCCTTGGAGTCAGGCAGGAAGAAGGGCCCAGACAAGCTAGATGATATCTATCAGATTTTGGGCAAAGGCAACAAACACTGTGTCCCCTCCCTTCCTAAATGGCTGGGTTCTGAGACCCCTGTAACACACACACACACACACACACACACACACACACACACACACACACACATCCCTTCCTACCACCACCACCAGCTTTTGCCAGGCAGGTGTATCAGGCACCCTACATCATATTCAGTAATTGACCAAAGGGAAGATGCTAATATCTAGCCCTAAACCTGCTTGTGACTTGGCCCCATAAAGGCTTCCAAAGTCCACAGTCTTTGCCTACCCCAGAAAATAACAAAACAGAGCGGTTTATATTTATTTGGTGCTAACTAGGGGCAGGAACTGTACTAAGTACTTTGCAAGACTCATTGTGCATAATCCTTACAACTCTCTATGGCAATTTTGGTTATTAGCTCTATTTTTTTTTTTTTTTTTTTTTGGTTGAAGAGGCCAAGGCGAGACGTCAAACAAACCAAGCCAACCCAAAGTTACATGTAGCTACAAAAGGCCATGGCCTCCAAGAAGGCCTCTCTGATTTCCCATAGCTGACTGAGGCTCCTCCTCTGGGTTCTCGTAGGATCATGGCACTTTTTACATAGTATTATAATTGAAGGTTTATATGCCATGACCAAATTCTCACCAAAAGAATGTCAGAGGAAGCTACACATGCAATTTTCAGGCCTGTGTATACCTGTGACCCAGCTCCAACCAAGTAGACTAGAGCAATGCCCTACAACAACCATCTTCAAACTTGGATGTCACTGGACTTGATGTGTAGCCAAATTAAGGAACCACTGTTTTAGAAGATATTGGCCAAACAAGATGGAAGGAGCCTGGGTTTCTGAAGGACTGCATGGAGCAGAACCTCCCACCAACGGGAACATTCACCTTTATCAGTTATATAAGAGAGACCTCAACCTCAATCTCACCCTCACCAAAAGCCAGGAAAGAGACTCTTACGGAGTTAAAAGGAAACCCTGATAGCACGTGGTTGCCTGGAATACCAGCCAATGCTCAGGAAATTCAAAGGCACCAGCAATCCCTTGCTTGTACACATAAACACAGAGCTCATTCTTTTCTGCATAGCTCTCTCTACCCTGGTCTATTAGGGCAGCAATCGGAACCACAGCTTTCCCGACTTCCCACCAGGCTGATTCATGGGAAACTTCTTCACCTGCTTTCCCCCACTCCAAGGCAGGCTGAGCTCTAGCTTGCTCCTTTATATTCTCCTCCAGATCCTACAAAGCAACTGAAGAAAATTTCCCATAGACTCTGTCTTTCCCATCTTCTGTCCTGGAACCTGGCTCAGATTCTCTTTGGTTCTTGATGTGCCAAATTTCTCCTTTGACTTTAGGAGGGGAAGGAATCCCATGATGCAAATGACCAGCCGTGGGCTGCGTCCACAGCCTGGATCCCCGGTATAAAACCATGTGAAGTCTTGCCCTGCTTGCTGCTTAGAAGTATGAGACTGGGCCAGCTCAACAGCCCCGGAGTTTAGGAATAGAGCTCCCAGCAAGCAGGGGTCTGGGGGTGAGGAAGGCCTTCTGAGTAGAGGAACGCTGGCGATTTGCCAGGGACCAAAGCTGGTAGAGCCTGACAATGGTCAGGAAAGAGCTGGCCTGAGGAACAGATGGACAGAAAGGGAGATCATTCCCTGGGTACTGGGAAGAAGTTTTTTTCTTTCTTCTTTTCCTGGGAAATCAGCACTAGGAAAAGACACAACAGACACCATACCATCCAACATGAAGAGATGATACCCCTTAGAAATCTGGAATCAAAAGCAAAAATGTTCTGGCAAACCATGTATGTGACGATACAAGCAGCAAAGGAAAAGGACGTAGCCATAAAGGGGCTCTCATCCCATAGGACAAGGGATGCTAGAAGGCTCCAACAGCGAGGAGCTGCAAACCAAGTTCTAGTACTGAGTCCCCTACTGCTCTTTATGGGGCCTCAAACAGGTCAGTGGGCCTCCCTGAACTTCAGTCTTTTCATCCACAAAATGAGTATAATGGTAGTATCTTCCCTAGTGACACTACTGTGATGCTAATATGATCAAATAAAAGATGTATATGAAAGTAAAGAGTAAAACTTAATTGTGATAAATATTCACATGCTCTGATTTTCTTCCAGCTTCAGACTGAATTCCAGTGCTGAGCAGACAGACTTTACTCTAGAAGCTACTCATCAAATATTTACTGGAGTATTGTTGATTTTGTTGTTTAAAAAAGAAATTAAGTGAACTGAGTGGCTTATATTCAGAGAACAGAAAGACCAGGAGGAGAGTGGAAAGACTAGGGACAGGGTCAGAGATTTGGATCTGATGTGGACCACTGGTCCACAGGGAGGGGTCTCCTCCCTGATACCATTCTTCCATGCAGATGACTGGGAGCCCTCACAAACAGATGGAGGTGGGGGACTGTGTGGGAGAGAACAGAATAGGGGAGAAAGCCAGGGAGCCCCGAGAAGGGCCCTTGGCCCCCATACCCTCTTCCTCACTGTTCTGGACAGATCAGTTTTGGTGTCTGCTCTGTCTCAGAAACCTGTGCTCCCACAACATCTCAGGAGTCATGGTTTCTATTATGCAACATGCCCTCAACTGACTAAACCTGAGTGACAGGCATGTCACCCCTGGGTACCCAATCTATAGACTGGCCAATGGCCAACTCATGATAAATTCTCCCCCAAGATAAATGATTTGGGGCAATATGGAAAGAATTGGGCAGTGGACACTGAGGCTGAGGGTCATAAGGTTAAGAGGCTGGGCAGGAGAGCATGATGAGTCATAGGTGGGCCAAAGTTCTGAGCAAGCAGCAGCCACGAGATAGAAGTAAAACAGAGGAAGGAGCAGGGAAGCCCGGTGGTAGCAGGAAGAGAAGCGGATGGACAAGAAGAGAGGCAAATGCGTACAGAGGTGCTGGGACACCCTGGCCACTGCACCCCGGTGCGGCTGAGGAGTCCCAGAACCGGCGGGCTCCGAAGGGCCTTCTGGCCTCAGCCTCCCACAGGCCTGGCTCACCTTGGACGCTGTGTTGTCCACAGCTTGTTTGTTTAGCTTCTCCCGAGAAAAATGTTCTCAACAGCACCTGGAAGGCCTGGCTTTGTGGCTGAGGTTCTCATTTTTTTATTCCCAAGGGCACCCTTACCACAAGCCCTATATTACTTGAGGAACCCGAACTGAGTCTCTGCTTCTTGCAATCCAAAAAACTAAACGAATGGGCTGCTTTTTGGGATCTGGGAGCTTGAGTTTCCAATCCCAGGGTCACTGGCAGGTCCCTAAGGTGTCTGTCTAGCAAGGCTGGGGGAGCTGAGTCCAGCCCTGCAGTCTGGAAGAGCTGGTCTTGAATGCCTTGAAGCTCCTGATCCTGGAGCCCAGGTGGGAGTCCTCACCAGCCAGAACTACTGATGAATGCATGCAAGCTGGCTGGTGTGTGGACCTGGTCCTTCCTTGCCCATCTGTGCTAGTTAACTGGCAGCTTCAGGCCAGTGACTTTGCCCTGACTTGACATCAGGACCATAAACAGACAAGAACGTTGGTAGAGGGTGGGTAGCATGCAGACAGACGCTCAACCCTAGACCTTTATGCATCACATTGCCTAAAATCTGCAAAGCCAGAAGCAGAAGTACAGAATCCCCCAGCCAGGGGTACCTGGGTGGCTCAGACAGTTAAGCGTCTGCCTTCTGCTCAGGTCATGATCCCAGGGTCCTGGGATTGAGCCCCGCATCATGCACCTCCTCAGTGGGGAGTCTGCTTCTCATTCTCCCTCTGCCTCTCTCCTTGCTCACGCTCTCTCAGATAAGGAAATAAAGTCTTTAAAAAAGAATTCTCCTACCAGCCCCTTTTCTTTATACCCTGATTCCATCCCAGACCACCAGGGTTTTATGCACATGCGGTGGATTCCTCAGACCACAAGTTCAAAGTCTATCCACGAGCACTTCCACCCCCTCAATGGCCACCCTTTTATCAACCCTTAGGCCTAGGGGTGTGCACTCCTGTGTGAAGTCTACCCTTGGAAGAATGGACCCAGGGAAGAGGCCAGGGTACGCCTCGAAAAGTAGTTGAGGTCTGTTTGGTCTAGGATCCCCATACCTTGAATGTGGCCCGGAAGGGGATATGGGTAGAAGGTAAGTACTCTCCTCTACTCTCCTTCCCCACTTCACTTCCTCCCTCCTCCCCTTCTCCCTGTCTGCACTGCCAGGGAGCCCAAAGCCTGGGGAGGTACCTTTCATCTCGGACACAGTCCAGTGGGTGGTGGCAAGTGCATTTCCTGGGTCAGCACTTGTGAAGATGCCCCAGAATGAAGGGAGAGAGAGAGAGAGAGAGAGAGAGAACAGAGAAGCCAGCCATGATGAAGGGGCTTCAGACTTGCACCCTGGCTGTGGACTCCCAGAAATATAGAGATCAGTTGTGGCTCTCCCCGACTACATCCCCTGCCCTACAGCTGTTTAAGAAAAAAAAAATCTATAAATAAACATTTGTAAAGCAGCTTAGATGCAGCCCACACTTATTGGCACAGACACACTCAGCCACTCGGGTGCACTCACATGACCTAGAGCTTCAGTGACACTCTCTTCCCAAAATGCTGACCCAGCAGAGACTGGAGAGTCACTGCAGGGCTGGCTGACCTGAGGATGGAGGCCCAGGAGACTGAGAGAGAGAGAGACCGAGTGGTATTCTCAGGCCCAAGGGCTTTTCTAGGACTGCTGGCTCATAGGACCCCAGGAAGGTGTGGGGCATTTTCTTAACCCAGTACTGGGAGCAGTGAGCCATCTCTGAATGTCTGAACTAAGTACCTGAGTGACTGTTTCCTGTCACTCCATATTTCTAAACTGCTAGATGGTCAAAAGCCACAGACAGTTCTAAACTCACTGAGGTCCAGCTGAGTGAAAGTCAGGATGTGCTAGGCTCTGGCAAACAACCTCACCCTCTTGGCAGCTTGATATCACAGGGTACTTCACCCTCCCCTAGCAATCTCAGGGGCCGGCGGGCAGGAATGCATGCCACACACTCGTGCAGGGCCCCGGTCCCTATGGTCTCAGTAGGGTCACAAGATGGAAAGAGGAGGCAGAGGCACAGGTGGGAGGTTCGGACAGCATGCTCTGCTTCTGCCCACATCCTGTTGGCCTGAACTCATCCCATAGCAGCACTGAACTGCCAGGGAGGCCCCAGAGGAAGAGGGGGACACTCAACCTTGGGGAGCAACCTCCACCGGTCTTGGGAAGGAGGCCAGACTTTCTTTCCTTTCACTTTGAAGTTCCCGCTATTACTTTCTCAGGTAGATGTTAGTAGAGAAAATGAGCAATGAACAATAAAAACAGCACGCTTGAGCAGTCACTGTGTCCCAGACCCTGCACCGAGATGATTCATTCAGGCCTCACAACAAGTGAGTGGCAAGGTACTGGCACTATTTCTAGGTTAGGGGAAGGACTAGTGACTCCTCTGACGTCACACAGCTTGTGAGGGCTCTGCTGGGATGTAGGCCCACTCGTTCCTTGGTTGCCGGGCACACCCAGGCTGAGGGGCTAAAGATAGCTAGGCTGATCCCAGCCATGGCTGGGTCGCTTCACCCTCTGGTAGACAACAGAGGCCAGACCATTGTCCCTCACGACAGTCAGCACTCCCCAAGCAGGGGTGGTGAGGCAGACAGCCTCTGAATCACTAGGTAGCTTGACCTACAGATCACCCCAACTGATTGCAATTGCTTTTCAAAAGCACTTGCTTTTTATGATCTAATTCAGGATGACATTCAATGTTCTTCAGCAGATCCCACTGCCTTTCTCAGCACCTTCCCCCTTCTTTGTGCCCCTTACCCTAAAGCTGATGCTCTCCTGGTGGGTACAAGGCCCTTGCCAAGCCCAGGTTCATCCCCATCACTGGGAGGAAGCTGGCCCCACAAGGTGTGGTGGGCCATGCCCAGGCTGTGGTCTGGTTGCCTGCCCTTCTGTTTGCTCTTAGTCCCGTAGCCCCGGAACCTGCCAGGACCACTGCTCCAGGATATCACACACTCTCCAGGTTCACAGGCACAGGGGCGAGACAAGCCCAGCTCCCAGGCTGGCTCCACAACTTCTGTGTTAGCTATGGCACCTTAGGCAATAATGACTCTACCTTGCTTTCCTCATCTGTAAAATGTGGGTAATAACTGTCCACGGGACTGTGGTGAGGATGAGGTAAGATAATGCAAGTCAGGTTCACGGCCCAGTGCCTGGCACACAGAAAGACTAAAAATGCTCTTTGATGTTATTATTCCAGAATAAAACTTCGATACATAGATATTCCCAGTAAACTCTTCCCTCAGCAAAGGGCACCCCCTTTGCTCACGTTCCCACTCCTTCTCCTCCCAGAGGTGTCTCCATGCACCTCTGCTAGTTCCTGCACCTTGGTGACGCTGGTTGCTAAGGAAGCTCCAGGAAGGACTCAGCCCCAGAAGCTGGGTTAGTCTACAGGGTAAATGAAGAAGGGACAGGAAGTTAGGCCAGGTCCTCTGAGAAGCAAATGCTAAGGCGGCATTAAATGTGTGTGGACTTCACCAAGGGACTGTCTATGGGGCAGGAAATCTGGAGGCAGCTGGACGAGCCAAGGAGATGTGTCAGACTCTATGCAGGTCGGGCCCCAGTGAAGGAGAAAGAGAGAAGGTGGGAATTATCTTAGTCTAGCTTGCTTTGCTAGAAGGTGAAGGTGAAGCCAAGGCAGTGAGAGTCCTTGGGTCACAGTTGGCTGACAAAGGGAGTGTCCCTTCTTCCAGGCAGAAGTTGGCCTGAGTATCCCAGCCACACACCATCAGCAGTCAGGAGCAGCCCACGGAAGCATGGCCTTGATGCAGAGGCGGCTACGGATATCCACGTGCAGTAGCCAGGACTGTTGGTCAGTGACTGAGGCATGTTCTTGTGGCCACCACAGGAGGAGAGAGAGAGAAAGACATCCATGGGCAGAGGCTAATAAGTGTGAACTGGTGGAGAGAGCTGTGGAATGAAAGGATGCAGAGTGGTATGGGGATGAGAGCACCGAGAATATACATATGGTTGGAAATGACAAGTTATGATATCATTAATGTTTTTTGAGAGATAAAAGTTACAGATGGGGGATTCTTTTTATTCTTTTTGGCTACCTGGGCTATACTCCCCACATAGTGATTAAGTGTGAGACTAGGTCCAGTATTCACCAGATCATTTTATAAAACATGTAGATGATGTGGTCCTCACTGCTTCATAAGTATGAATTCATTTACAAGACCAGTGCTCCAACCCCTAAGCTATGGAGCCAGTATGAATTCATTTAGTCCTCACAACAAACCAATGATGGGGGTGTGACTTCCATGTTTGCTTTATAGATGAGGAGCCGGAGGTGCAGAGGAGTTGAATAAGTTGCCTGCAGTCACAGCCAGGAAGTGCCAGAGCTGAGACCCCAGAGTCTGTGCTTTTGCCCGGTACCCACTGTCACACACCCTGGCCACCCCCATGTCCCCTAGCCCTTCCTTCCCACTCGGCTCCTGTGCGTCACAGCCTTGCCCTGGCATGCAGTCACTCCTCTCTCCCATCCCAAGCTCCGCAAGATCCTGGAGGACCATGGGCCCTCCTCCCTGGAGCTCTCTGAAGCACTCAGCACAGGCCACGCCCCTGAGTCACTACTATCTGCAGATCCAGGGTTTGGATCATCTTCTGGGGCACTTAAACTGTATTACCCTCAAAGTCTGCTTAGTTTGGGGGCTTGCCTAGCTCAGATTTGGCAGGGTTTCACTCTGGGTGAGGAGGAGAAACACTTCGACAGGAGGACATGGCACAACCTTCAGTAGTCACCTACACCAGCATCCCAGAGCCTGCTCAAGGTTTAACCACTCCTTCATATTACTCCTGATTGTTTCCTTTTCTAGCCTCTTAGCAAAGCCTTCTGCTTAATTGTAAGATTGAAAGCCACACATATGCCTGCATGCCTAGACGCTGCCATGTGGGGCACCCAGGGACCTGGGAGGGTCTGCACTGGCTGGGAGCACCCCAGTGTCTGAGGCAGTGCACATTAAATAGCAGATAAAAAACACCATATCAGGGGGGAGAGAAAAGGTTTTTATTTGAGAATCTTTAATAGTACTTTTCCCCCAGTTTTTGAACAAGGAGCCCCATACATTTGCACTGGGCCCCACAAATGATGCAGCCAACCCTGTGTTCACCTCCCAGGCAGTATGGTACTTCTTACCACCAGTCATCCCAAGGGCTTTAAGCAGAGAAGCAGGGGGCCAGGCACATGAGGACAGGGACCCCCAGGAATGCAGTGAAGGGGACTGCTCAGCCTCCAAGCCCCCTGCCTCTCTCTGCCCAACTTCTGTGGCCTAAGACAGCACCTGGCCTCCTTCCACATTCCACCAGCCTCTCCTGATTTCCTGCCCCTGCCTCCATCTTTGCTTGTTCCCTTGATGACTTTCAGCCTCTACCTGCTCCCTCCCCTGCCATAGGAGGGCTTCTGTCTCTCCTCTCTCTGTCCCTAACTGACCACATCCATCCCTCAGCTCTCACCTACCCCTCTCGCACAGGGTGATTCCCAAAGTCCATCCCCCAGCCATGCTCTCTCAGCAGCTCCTATTCCTGCTTATAGAGTTAGTAATTGAGCAAATCTTTCTCAGAGGCAAATACAAGCCCCACAGCTCCTCCCAGGACAGGCTGTCACCTTTGACTCAACGTGTGGAAGGTGGGAGTTACCCATCTTCTTCCTCAAGTCAGCTCTTCCTTCTGACTTGTCTATTTCTGGCTGTGACACCCTCATTCTTACAATTACCCAGGTCTGAAACTTCCCTCAGGCTTTTATTCACCCTCAACCACCACCTGAGCTCAAAATCATGTCATTGTTTCCTTAAAATTGTGTCTTGCATTTTTTTTTTCCTGGGGACCCCTACTGCAACAGAGTAGTTCAGACCCTCATCAGCTCATGCCTCGACAAGGGCTTCCAGATGACCTCTCTCCCTGCCAGTGACTTGTGTAATGGCGCTAGGATAAGTTTATTAAAAATTGCTCTGCTGATGGCATTGTTTTGAACTCAAACATTTTCAGTGTTTCCCCATCAACAAGCCTGGCAATCTTCTCTTGCTTACTAGTCATAATAACCGGTCATGTCAGATATGCGCATTCACTCCTCTACTAGAATCTTCATGGCTTTTCACTGCTCACAATAATCCCCAATATGACCTAGACACACACAGACTGACATCCACATACTCACTCTGCCTTAGCGATCCCTACTCATTTTTCTGAGCTCAGCACCCCTGTCGTAAAGGGTTATAGTACTTCATACTTCTCTTGAAATCTTTACCGCTATTGTAATTTAACTGTGTAATCAATGATTTCATGTTACTCTTCCCTACTAGAATATAAATTTCATAAGGTGAAAACTGGGTTAGTCTTGTTCAGACAGACCTGTCTCCTGGCCTGATATATGGTAGACATTTAGGCAGTATTTGTTGGATGGATGAATGAGTTACCATTTGTTGGGCACCAGGGTCTCTGTCATCTTATTTAATCCTCACAATAGCCTGCTCGATATTATTTCCACTCCAGAGAAACCTAAAATGTCAAAGGTCATAGCCATTATAGGCAAGAAGTCAATCTGGCTAAACAGGTCTTCCATCACTCGCCAAACACGCCTTGTACTTTTTCACGTCTCTGCCTCTCTGGCTTTGCCTCCACCTGAAGCATCCTTTCTCCCTTCACCTGCTAAAATCCTAGCTACGTTTTAACCTGGCACTAAGTACATATATTGGATTGGAACATGGGCTCTGGAATTCAAACCTTACATTTGAATTCTAACTACCCTGCCACTTACAAGCTAGTGACTTTGAGCAAGTTACTTAAGCTCAGTTTCCTTATCTACAATATTAAGTACCTACCTTGTGTGATTTAAATGAGATCAGGTGTTTGGAGGGTTGAACTCTGAGCCTGGTTTATAGAAGGGACTAAAGCAACATTAGCTCTTCTCATTCCCCTTCCCCTGTTTCTCCTTCTCCTCTTGTCCTCTCTTCTTCCCTTCAAAATCTACTCTGATTCCTATGCCCATTCCAGGGAATAATACCTACCAGGCCTATACACACCATCCTGAAACTCACTATGCCTCCTTATAACATCAGTATTAGCAATCATTGGCGACATTTGCCAAACATTTGGTAGGACACTTCACATGGCCCATCTGTGTGTGCTCCCTCTGTTTGCCACATGACATCTGTGAGGCTATATCATTCTTCGTCCAACCCTGCACCTCAAATCTGTGAGTTCTTTTGCACTAGAGCCTTGCAAAAGGTCCTCAGGAATCCAAGTCAGGTCCCAGGTTCTCTGGTAGGAGAATATCCAACGAAAGTTGAATATAAAGGGATTTGGTGGCTTGGGTTTCAAGGTGGATAGAGGCCCGGTGACGTTTCACTATCATTTAACTAAGTGGGGATGCTTGTAAGGGAAGGTGATATGAAAGGCAAACCTTACAAACCTACATTTATTTTAAAGATTTTATTTATTTATTTGACAGAGAGAGAGAGAAACCATGAACAGAGTTGGGGGGCAGAGGGAGAAACAGACTCCCCATTGAGCAGGGAGCCTGACATGGGACTCAATTCCAGGACCCTGAGACCATGATCTGACCCAAAGGGAGACGTGTAACTGACTGAGCCACCCAGGTGTCCCCCAAACTAACATTTTTGAGCACTCTCTCTGTACCACGGCCTGTGCTTGACTATTTATTTACATACGTCATCATCCTTATAAGCCCGTTCTGTGAGGTAGCCCACATCATCCCCATTTAGCTCCACTGAGTGTGTAAGAAAGGCTTTCTAGAAGTCCTTCCTTCTTGTCTTCTCATACTTAGAAAAGTTTTTAAATATCATCACCACCAGATACTCTCCAAGAGAATAAAGCATTTCATGTTCCAATCACTCAAGGCAGACCCCGGGGGGAGGACCCCCAGAAGGGAAAGAGGCTCTTTATTTGGGCAGAGACATCATGGCCAACTAAAAGTTGGATTTAACATTGTCTTCCCCAGATCCTTAAGCTCTACACAACACTGTGGTCAACCCAAAAAACATGAGCAGGCCTAGTACTGAACATGGCATTCCACACGGTATAGCAGGTGATGCAGCTAATTCATCAAGGAAGCTGATTGCATTTTTGGCTTCCAATGGATTATTATAAGCACTTACAGGAATAAAAAACTTTTTTAATAATAAAGAATCACTTGGGCCCCCAGACCCTGCTGTGTTGTTTCTGCATATTTTTCAAAGCACTTAGGATGTATGAGAGGTGTTATTTAAGGAAATAAATAACAACATTTATAGGCTTTCCTGGAGAGTGCGATCAGCTTTGTATAATCCCCTAAAACTATTCTCAGCGTGGATGCCCACATCGGGAAGCAGGAACTCTCAGAGTCTGAGGGTGGGTCCCACTGGAGGATGGGGCTCATTGTGGGCAGATCTGAGCTCCCAAGCATCTGCTTGGGAGCAACACTGGCCCAAACTGGCTCCCCCTGGAGCCACTCCCTTCTATACCCCCCACCAGAGGGGAAATATTTTAGTGCTTCTGTAGTCATTAATACTATAGAGAGGATTAATCAACTAGCTTTCTTTCATCATGGCAAGCTTCTGGGAGGCACAGAAGCAATGAAAATTTGGATTGGAAGGAGGAGGCTGGAGGAGAATGTTGTAGTAAGGAGAAAGGGTCAGATTTGATGGGCACAGTGAGGACATCTTCAGTAGACAGAGGACAAGGGAGGGGAAGAGATGGGGGTATAAGCCTACTGAAATCTTCACACCCTATCATTGGCTTCTAGAATCAGTCCTGTCAGCTTCCTCACCCACAGGGTCTCTCCCTTCCCACCTCAGCCTGGCCTGGCCCTGGCCATTCCTCCAGCTTCAATTATTTCTTGTCAAGTCCAAGCATCATTCTTTTCCTCAGTCTCAAAACCCACCCTACCCCCTCCCCAGTGAGTACCTTTCTTGTTAAAGGATTTTAACAATTGAACAATTGGGCATCGTGTTCAATTATGTTCCATTCAGGATGTGGGCCTAGCTAGGCATCTTGAAGCGTCCTTAAGGCCACCAGGGGTCTGCTTATGAGAAACCAAGAACCTCTTGGGGGGAAGACTTCATCCTCAAGCAAGAAGGCTCAGGGGACATGAGAAGATGACTCTCACGGACTGAGAAGAGCAGAGTGATTCTGAGCCCAGGCCTGCATCTGTTCCCTGGAATTCAAGCCTGGGCTCTGGGGTACAGAGCCTGTTGTAAGAGAGGAAGTCAGGAAGAGGGTGATGATGATAATGATCATGAAACACAGTTCACTAATATCTGCCCTAGGCTTAGAGAGGTACTGGCAGAATGGTAGCATGGGACATGGGGCTGCTGCCACCCTGGGCCAGCAGAAGCCTTCCTGGATAGAAGTGGACTTCAGCAGCAGCTCTAGATGAAGACCATGAGGAAATTCTGACCCACCTCAGGGGGACCAAAAGGTCCAGCCTGTGGAAGTCTTGTGAGACTGGTGAGACATCCTCCGTACACTCCCAGACCATTTAGGAGGTGTAAGAAGGACTTTGGAATTATCAAAGAAAGAGAGGCTGCAAGGGCAGAGAAATCTTGACAGGTGACAGAAAACCTGATGGCCCTATTTCTGCTCCCCACACTGGCATGGCGTGGCAAGGCAGGTATCTGATTTCTGAAGGGAGAGTAGGCCTTACGGAGCCTTGTAGCTGCTTCTGCTCACAACTCTGTCTTTACACAAAGATAATTTTTCTAAGAAAACTGTTGCGAAACTGTAGGCAAAGGCTCTAAGGTGAAACACAGGGTATGTTTTTCCCTTACCCCAAAACTTGGCATGACATTCACCAGCTTCCTGATCCATACTGACACCTCCTTGGCAAAACACCGAGAAGAGTCAGCTCATGCTACCAAATGTTCAAACATTTTCTTTACCATAAAGTCATAATGCTTCCCAGACACAGAGTGGTGGGAATGGGCACTCAATCAATATAGATGGAATTAGTTAACTCATTACAGTCTCAATGACCTCAGTTCCTGAAATTGTGGGGTAGCTTATAAAAATAAAACTCTTCTCACTAGCTGGTGGTTTCTATATCTCATCAAGATGATGCTAGTTGTTAGGGATCCATTTCAGGTGTAGCCTCAGATTCACATTGTCCAACTAGATCCCACCAACGTCAGCATAAAACTTTGCACTGTGGTTAGAAAACAAGGAATAAAAAGAATATTTAGCCTCAGTTAGAGGCCTTCCCTCCTCTTACCCTTTGGAATGCCCACAACTCAAATTATCTGTGATGAGGTCAACATAACCTTGTTTCCTCTGGGTTCCTTCCCTGTCAGTGGGCATTTCTTGCCCACTCTGTGTTGGGTGTTTCACTCAAGTCTGTCTCTCTGTGAGCTGAAGGGAACCAAGCACCAAAAGAATAAGGTATTCTGCTATTGCCACCTGCAAATCCTCAAATAGCTCTTACTCTCTCTGCCTTTCCAATTGAAACTCTAGATCTATAGGACTCTGTTGCCTTCTCTCCTGTCTTCAGTGCTTCCAGACACCTGATTCACCTGTAGTCAGTGGTAATGCCAAAAGATAGCTTAGGTGGCCTTCAGCCCCATATCCCTCAACCTCTCCAAACCCATCTCAGATTATTTTATTTCTAAGATTTTTATTTATTTGAGAGGAGAGCACATAAGCAGGGGGAAGGGCAGAGGGAAAGAGAGAAGCAGACTCTACACTGAGCAGGGAGCCCAACCCGGGGCTCCATCCCAGGACCCTGAGATCAAGACCTGAGCTGAAGGCAGACACTTAACTGACTGAGCCATCCAGGAGCCCCCCGCCCCCCTCAGCTCAGATTCTAAAAAGACTATTATTGGACAATGACAATTTGTATTTTATCAATGAGAGATAAAGAGCATCTTTACTAAATGTTACTCCTCTTACTGATCTGCTACATATACTGTAAAACAAAACAAAGATGGGTTCTACACAAATTCTCCTTCAAAACAAAACCCTTGACCCATTTCCAACCTGATTCTCAACTCCTGGGCAAATCTCCCATCCTACTTAACAAACATACTTCTGTTCTGGCGTAACACTTCACTCCTTTATGTAGCTGGACTCTCAGCGTGCATAGTCCATTTCCCAAGGGAGGTGGGAATGTTATGTCATATTTTCTTGAAGTCTTTTCATTGTTGTTATTGTTGAAGAGAAGAGTACCCTTTGTTGACCATTCCAGTGGCATCCCCCGTGATTCATTTGACATATATCCTTTCAGTTCACTTGTCATATTTGCCAAACATATATTTATATCTATAATAAAAATATTGTTTTATGTGGTTTTAAATTTACCTATATAGGATCATAATGTAAATATCATGCCACAGCTTGACTTTTTTTTATCTCATTATTATACTTTTATATTGATAAAAATGGATGTCTTTCAAACCACTTAACTGCTATAGTATGATCCCAACATGCTACATTTGACCTAATCAGCTGCAAATTGTTCGTTCATTTAAGTTGACTACCTTTTTTTCCTATTAAAAGTGGAACAGAGAGACTTGTGCTTCCACCCAAGATAAGGAGGCATGCACTGGATTTACCTTCCCTCCTGAAACAACTAAATATGAGAAATATTGTATGAAATGGTAATTTTTAAGACATTAAACAGCAGGCAATGAAGGGAGTCATCCGTGAGAGACAGGGAACAAATGAGTTGAGCCCAAAGTCTGCCCCAGCTTACTGCCTTGAAAGCATTCCCAGCTACAGCACGATGACTCAAGGAGAGAACTCTCTTGTTTTGAGGAGATGAAGCAGAGTGTCCTGGGTACAAAAACAGCCAGAGTTCACAGGGCAGAGCCCAGGAGAGGAACAAGCGGCACAAAGAACTCTGGAGATCTGCAGAGGCCCCACCTGAGTCCTCAGCATAGATGTGATCAGTATATGCATATGAGGACACTATCACAGGCAAAGGAAAGACCCCTCAAAAGGATTAGGAGGAACAGTGCCCAGTGATCATACAGGGCTTACAATAGTGTCAGCTCCCCGAGCCACACTGGGAAGTCTTATATTTCATGGGCCACTGGGTTGAATATTCAGAAGAGTCTTGCTATAGTACTGGGGAGTAACTACCTTTAAATTAAAAGCTGCTCCAGTCCCATATAACAAATCTTAAAAGCAAGACCAGAAAGCATTAATCTGTGTCCAAGTAGCTTAATTGCAAACTAAGGGAAAAAATCAAGAACACTTATAGAAATCTGAAACTATTTGGCACCCAACAAGGTAAAATTCACAATGTCTAGCTTTCAGTAAAAAGTTATCAGGCACCCATATCTTGTGTCATCAGGGAAATGCAAATTAAAACAACAAGGAGCGACCACTATACACCTATTAGAATGACCAAACACTGACAACATCAAATATTGGCAAGAATGTGGAGCAACAGAGACTCAATCATTGCTGGTAGAAATGCAAAATGGTACAGCCACCTTGGAAGACACTTTGGTGGTGTCTTACAAAATTAAACAAGCTCTTATCATATGATCCAGCAATTACGCAAGTTGTATTTACTCAAAGGAGTTGAAAACTATGTCCACACATAGTGTGGACACTTGGGTATTTATAGCAACTTTAGTTTTTTTAAAATTCAATTTAATTAACATATACTGTATTATCAGTTTCAGAGGTAAAATTTAGTGATTCACCATTATAACACCCAGTGCTCATTACATCACATGCCTTCCTACCAGTTACTCCATTCCCCCACCCAACTCCCCTCCAGCAACCCTCAGTTTGCTCAGTTTGTTCCCCCACCTTTTTTAAGGATTTTATTTATTTGAGAGAGAGAGAGAACAAGTGGGGTACAAGGGAGAAGCAGATTCCTCACTGAGCAGGGAGCCGTATGTGGGGCTCAATCCCAAGACTCTTGTGATCATGACCTGAGCTGAAGGCAGATGCTTATCCGACTAAGCTACCCAGGTGCCCCCTCTGTTTGTTTCCTATAGTTAAGAGTCTTATATGATTTACCTCCCTCTCTGTTTTCATCTTATTTTATTTTTCCTTCCCTTCCCCTATTTCATCTGTTTTGTTTCTTAAATTCCACAGATGAGTGAAATCACATGGTATTTGTCTTTCTCTGACTGACTTACTTTGCTTAGCATAATACCCTCTAGTTTCATCCAAGTTGTTGAAAACGGCGAGATTTCATTCTTTTTTTTTTTAAGATTTCATTCTTTTTGATGGCTCAGTAATATTCCATTGTGTATATGTGGGTGTGGGTGTGTATACCACATCTTTATCCATTCATCTGTTGATGGATATCTTGGCTCTTTTCCTATTTTGGCTATTGTGGACATTATAGCAACTTTATTCCTAATTGCCAAAACTTGGAAGCAACCAAGATGTCTTTCATTAGATAACTGATAAATTATGGTACATCCAGACAATGCAGTATTATTCAGTGTTAAAAAGAACTGAGCTGGGGCACCTGGGTGGCTCAGTGGGTTAAGCCTCTGCCTTCGGCTCGGGTCATGGTCTCGGGGTCCTGGGATCAAGCCCCGTGCATCAGGCTCTCTGCCTGCCTCTCTGCCTACTTGTGAGCTCTCTCTCTCTCTGTCAAATAAATAAATAAAATCTTTAACAACAACAACAAAAAGAACTGAGCTATCAAGCCATGAAAAGACATGCAGGAACTCTAAATTCATATTAAGTGGGAAAGTCAGTCTGAAATGGCTACATACTATATGATTTCAAAAACATAATGTTCTGGGAAAGAGAAAACCGTGAAGACAGCAAAGAGATCAGTGATTGCCAGGGGTTGGGTTTGGGGGAAAAGGTAAATAATTAGTGCAGTGAGGATTTTTAGGGCAATAAACTACGCTGTGGGATACCATATGATGGATATATGCCATTATACATTTGTCCAAACCTACAGAATATGTAACACTAAGAGTGAACCTGGTAAGAGTAAACTATCGACTTGGGTGATTATGCTGTATATCCTCTGGTGGTGGGTACTGATAATGGGTGAGACAGTATGCATGAGGGCAGATGGTATAGGGGAAATTTCTGTATTTTCTTCTCAATTTTCCTGTGAACCTAAAATTGCTCTAAAAAATAAAGCCTATTAAAAACAGTGATCAAGCATGAGAAGCAGCAGAAAAATCCGGCTTATAATGAGGAGGTAAATCAATCAATTGAAACTTAGCCAGGACTGACATAGATGTTAGAATTAGTAGACAAAAATGTTAAAACATTTATAATTCTATTCCATATGTTCAAAAAACCAAAATAAGAAAAAAAGCCATATAGGAGATAATTAATATGTGGAATAAAGACCTGGGAATATTTTTAAAGACCAAAATCAAACCTGTATAAATGTATTAGATTTAAAAAATACACCAGATGAGGTTAATAGCATATTAGAAATTGCAGAATAAAATATTAGTGTACTTGAAGACTAGCAAGAAAAACTACCAAAATGGAAAACAAACAGAAAAAGGACTCTAATTATGTGAACAACACATTAGTGAACTCTAGGACTACTCCAAGTAACCTAACGTACATGCAATTGAAAGAACTGGAGTCTCCAAAGGAGAAGGGTGGGATAAAAAATATCTGAAGAAATAATGGTCAAAATTTCTCCATATTTGATAAAAACTATGAACTATAGATCCAAGAAACGCAGTGAGACTCAAGCACAGGAAACATGAAGACAATAGCACCAAGGCACATCAGAAGCCAATTGTGCAAAACCATTGATAAAAGGAGAATCATAGGGGTGCCTGGGTGGCTCAGTGGGTTAAAGCCTCTGCCTTTGGCTCAGGTCATGATCCCAGGGTCCTGGGATCAAGCCCCACATCGGGCTCTCTGCTCAGCAGGGAGCCTGCTTCCTCCCTTCTCTCTCTCTGCCTGCCTCTCTGCCTACTTGTGATCTGTCAAATAAATAAATAAAATCTTAAAAAAAAAAAAAGGAGAATCATAAAAGCAGTCAGAGAAAAAAGATACCTGTGTACAAAGAAACAGGTATAAATATCTCAAGTGCTTTGAAGAAGACAATGCAAGCAAGAAGACACTGGAGAAACATTTTTAAAGACACTGGGTGAAAATATCTTTCTAACATGAAGACAAAATATAAACATTTCTAGTCATTCAAAAGCTGAAAGAATCCATCAACAGTTGATCTATACTACAAGAAACGTTAAAGGTCATCTTTCAGGAAGAAGGAGAAAGGTTACCAGATGGAAATCTGTATCTACACAAAGGAATGAAGAAAAACAGAAATATAATAACCTCATGGATAAACACAGAGGATTTTTTCCTTATTATGAAAATCTCTTTAAAAGATAATTAACTGGGGCGCCTGTGTGGCTCAGTGGGTTAAGGCCTCTGCCTTCGGCTTGGATCATGGTCCCGGGGTCCTGGGATCGAGCCCCGCATCGGGGTCTCTGCTCGACAGGGAGCCTACTTCCCTTTCTCTCTCTCTGCCTGCCTCTCTGCCTACTTGTGATCTCTGTCTGTCAAATAAATAAATAAATAAATAAATCTTAAAAAAAAAGATAATTAACTGAGCAATGCATAGAATCATTGAATCACTATACTATATATCTCAAACTTAATATAACACTGTATGTTAATTATACCAGAATTTAAAAATAAATAAGTAAAATTTACAAAGATAACTGTTTAAACAACAACTGTGACTCAGCAATTGCACAACTAGGCATTTACCCCAAAGATACAAATGTAGTGATCCGAAGGGGCACCTGCACTCCAACGTTCATAGCAGCAATGTCTGCAGTAGCAAACGACGGAAAGAGCTGAAATGTCCATCAACAGATGAACAGGTAAATGATTCAGCTATCAGGAAGGATGAAATCTTACCATTTAAATCAATGTGGATGGAACTGGAGGATATTATGCTGAGCGAAATAAGTCAATCAGAGAAAGGCAATTACATGGTTTCACTCACATGTGGAATATAAGAAACAGCACAGAGGACTGGTGTTATACGCAACTGATAAATTATTGAACACTACATCTGAAACTAATGATGTAGTACATGTTGGCTAATTGAATTTAAATAACAAAATAAGCTGGAAAAAAACAAAAAATAAACAACAACAATAACAATGATAATATAGTGAGCACAATATAACATATACAGAGGAAAAACATACGACAAAGGAGCACAATATGCAGGAGGGGAGAAATGGAAGTATAGCATTGGAAGGCTCTTATGCTATATGGGAAGTGGTACTCTATCACCTGCAGGTATACTAAGCCAAGTTAGAAGTGTGTACTATTAACCCTAAAGCAACCACTATAATAACAAAACAAATAGTTATAGCCAAAAAGCCAGTAAGAGATATAAAATAGAATAATAAAAAATACTCAATTAAATCAAAAGAAGTCTTTAAAAGAAGAAAAAGAAAAAATGCAACAGATGGAATAAATAGAAAACAAATACTAGGATGGTAGATTTAAACTTAACTATATCAATAATCACATTAAGTGCGGTCTAAAAATGCCAACTGAAAGGCAGAGAGAGTGCAGAACAGAGAATATAGTCAATGACATTGTAATAGCATTGTATAGTGACTGATGGTGGCTACACTGATGGTGAGCACAGCACAACATATAAAGACAGGCAATCGCTGTGCTGCCTGTACACCTGCAACTAATGTAACATTGTGTGTCAATTATACTTCAAAAGAAAAAAGCAGACATTGGATAAAAAAGCAAGACCAAAAGGCCAAATAATACACTCCTAACTAGAAAATAACTTTAAATATGATGAGAAAAATAGATTTAAAATAACCTAGCATTTATTCATTATTATTCCACAGAAAAGAATTATCATGTGAACACTAATCAAAAGAGAAATCAAATAGCTATGTTAATAGATAAAGTAGACTTCAGGGCAAAGAATATCAACAGGGTAAAAAACAAAATAGGTCATTTCATCATTATAAATGGGTCAATTTACATAGAGGACATAATTTTAACATGTATGTGTCTAATAACAGAATATTAAAATATATGAATCCAAAATTGAAAGAATTACAGACAAATCTGCAAACGTAATGGGAAATCTCATACCCCTCCCAATAGTTGAGAGAATATAAGAAAGGTAATATTAATAAGCACCTCAACCTAACTAAATTTTATGGAACACTCCAGCCAACAAAAATAGAATACACATTATTTTCAAGTGCACATGCAACATTTACAAAGACAGAGGGTATTCTGGACCATAAAACAAATCTGAATAGATTTCAAAAGACTCAAGTCAACATACTGGTCATTAGGGAAATACGAATAAAAACTACAATGAGGTTCACACCTATTAAAGTGGTTAAAATTAAAAAGACTGACCATACCATGTATACCAAGTGTTTGTAAGGATGGAGGAACTAAACTCATTTATATCTGTTATGAATGTAAAATTATACAATCATTTTGGAAGACTATTTGGAAATTCCTTAAAAAGTCAACTGGAGCGCAATTAACAGCATAATGAAAGAATATTATGGAATTATGCCCTACTACTTTCACAGTATAAAGTAGATCTTTGTTTCAGTTTTATTGACTTAATATTCCAATGTTTTAATTGAAGTTTTTGAAAAATTACATATTTCATAGCCTATCTGCAAAACATACAAAATGAGATAGTACATTGTTCCAGTCCTTCTAAAGTAAAACAATGATATGATTCAGAAAAAAATGTTAACCATATAAAAAAATATCCAGTGGGAAAAAGATGGTCTCTTCAACAAATGCTGTTGGGGAAAAAAGGACAGCTACATGCAAAAGAAACAAACTGGACCACTTTCCTATACCATACACAAAAATAATTTTAAAGATTTTATTTATTTATTTGACAGACGGAGATCACAAGTAGGCAGAGAGGCAGGCAGAGAGAGAGGAGGAAGCAGGCTCCCCACCGAGCAGAGAGCCCGATGCGGGGCTCGATGCGGGGCTCAATCCCAGGACCCTAGGATCACGACCTGAGCCGAAGGCAGAGGCTTTAACCCACTGAGCCACCCAGGCACCCCACACAAAAATAATTTTAAAATGGATTAAAGACCTAAATCTGAGACCTGAAACCATAAAAATCCTAGAAGGAAGCATAGGCAGTAACTTCTCTAACGTCAGCCATACTAACTTCCCTCTAGATATGTCTCCTAAGGCAAGGGAAACAAAAACCAAAATAAACTACTGTGACTACATCAAAATAAAAAGCTTCTGCACAGCAAGGGAAACAGTCAACAAAACTAAAAGGCAACCTAGGGAATGGAAGAAGGTATGTGCAAATGACATATCTGATAAAGGTTTAGTATCCAAAATAACTATAAAACTAAAAAACTTATAAAACTCAACACCAGGGGCGCCTGGGTTAAAGCTTCTGCCTTCGGCTCAGGTCATGATCTCAGGGTCCTGGGATTGAGCCCTGCATCGGGCTCTCTACTCAGCAGGGAGCCTGCTTCCCCTCTCTCTCTCTGCCTACTTGTGATCTCTGTCTGTCAAATAAATAAATAAAAATATTTTTAAACATGAAAAAGTGCTCCACATCACTCGGTATCAGGGAAATACAAATCAAAACCACAATGAGATATCACCTCACACCAGTTGGAATGGCTAAAATTAACAAGTCAGGAAATGACAGATGCTGGAGAGGATGTGGAGAAAGGGGAACCCTCCTACACTGTTGGTGGGAATGCAAGCTGGTGCAACCACTCCGAAAAACAGCATGGAGGTTCCTCAAAAAGTTGAAAATAAAACTACCCTACGACCCAGCAATTGCACTACTGGGTATTTACCCTAAGGATACAAACGTAGTGATCCGAAGGGGCACGTGCATCCGTATGTTTATAGCAGCAATGTCTACAATAGCCAAACTATGGAAAGAACCTAGATGCCCATCAACAGATGAATGGATAAAGATGTGGTATATATACACACAATGGAATACTATGCAGCCATCAAAAGAAATGAAATCTTGCCATTTGCGACTATGTGGATGGAACTAAAGGGTATCATGCTTAGTGAAATAAGTCAGTCGGAGAAAGACAACTATAATATGATCTCCCTGATATGAGGAAGTGGAGATGCAACAAGGGGGGTTGGGGGGTAGGAGAAGAATAAATGAAACAAGATGGGATCGGGAGGGAGACAAACCATAAGTGACTCTGAATCTCACAAAACAAACTGAGGGTTGCTGGGGGGAGGGGGGTCGGGAGAGGGGGGTGAGGTTATGGACATTGGGGAGGGTATGTGCTATGGTGAGTGCTGTGAAGTGTGTAAACCTGGCGATTCATAGACCTGTACCCCTGGGGATAAAAATACATTATATGTTTATACAAAAATAAAAAAAATTAAAAAAATTTTAAAAACCCTCAACACCCAATAAACAAATAATCCAATTAAAAGTGGGCAGGAGACATGAAGAGAGATTTCTCCAAAGACATCCAAATGGTCAGCTGACACATGAAAAGACAGATGCTCATCATAATTTATCAGGGAAATGCAAATCAAAACTACAATGTGGTATCACCTCACACCTGTCAGAATGGCTAAAATCAAAACCACAAGAAAGAACAAGTATTGGTGAGGATGTGGAGAAAAAGAAACTCTTAGGCACTGTTGGTGGGAATAAAAATGGCTGTAGCCACTGTGGAAAACGGTATGGAGATTCCTCAAAAACTTCTTCCTCAAAAAGTTAAAACTACACCACACAGCAATCACACTATTGGGTATCTACCCCCAAAATACAAAAACACTAATTCAAAGGGATACATGTACCCCCATGTTTATAGCAGCATTATTTACAATAGCCGAAATATGGAAGCAGCCCAAGTGTTCATCGACTGATGAAAGGATAAAGATGTGGTATACATATAATGGAACGTTATTCATCTATACAAAGAATGAAATCTTGCCATTTGCAATGACATGGATGGATCTAAAGATTATTATGCTAAGTGAAATAGGTCAGTCAGAGAGAGACAAATACCATTTGATTTCCCTCATATGTGGAACTTAAAAACATAGGAGCAAAAAGAAAAGAGGCAAACCAAGAAACAGACTCTTAAGGACTGATGGTTACCAGAGCAGAAGTGGGTGGGAGGATGGGTTTAACAGGTGATGGGGATTAAGGAGGGCACTTGTCATGACAAGTACCAGGTGTTGTGTGGAATTTGCAGAATCCCCTAAAACTACTACACTACTGTAGGCTAATTGGAATTAAAATAAAAAGTTTAAAAAACTTAATCATGTGCCTACCATATGATCCAGTCATTTTGCTCATAGGTATTTACCCAAGAGAGATGAAAGTTTATGCCCATACAAAGGCTTGTACACAGATAATCACAGAAGTTTTATTTACAGTGGCCAAAAAAATGGAAACAACCTGAATGTCCATCAACATAAGAATGCATAAACAAATTCTGGTCTTCCATGGAAAACTACTCAACACTAAAAAGGAATGAACTATTAATTCACACATGATGAATCACAGAATAGTTCTGTGTGAAAGAAGTCAGACAAAAGAAAGATTACATACTGCATGATTCCATCTATATAAAATTCTAGAAAATGCAAACTACACTATAGTGAGTAAAAGATCAGTGGTTGTTCAGAAAGGGTAAGGGGCAGGAGTGGGAGGGGCAGGAGAACAGGATTACAAAAGAGCACATGAAACCTTTTGGAGCTGATGGTTACATTCATTATCTTGATTTTGATACACACACAGTAATGAAACCAAAATAAGATTACAGATGCCATTAAGGTTGCTAATCCGCTATCTTTAAGGATGGGGAGATAGTCTGGATTATCCAAATGGACCAAATCTAATCACATGAGTCCTTAAAAGAGGAGAATCTTTCCTGGTTGTGTTGTTGAGAGAGTAATGTCAGCATGAGGAGAATTTGACAGTGTTGCTAGTTCTGAAATGGAGAAGCAATGCAAATATCAGAGAGAGAGGCTTGGGGAACTGGAAAAGCAACCATCTCCCCTAAAAGGAAACTATCTCCCTTAAAACCTTAAAATGCAGAACTGGCCAACACCTTGCTTTAGCTCAGTGAGAACTATATTAGACTTGTGACCTCCAGAACTGTAAGATAATAATTTGGTGTTATTTTAAGCCACTAAATTTGTGGTGATTTGTTATGGAAGTAACAGAAAACTAATAACACCACACTTACCCCAAAGTTTTATAGCCTCATACTTTAAAATTTTTATAATTTTATGGGTAAAATGGTTATCTTTTTTAAATTTAAATTTCTCTGATTACTACTGAGTTTAGTCTCAATTCATATATTTCTTCTATAAATTCAATGACTTTTGAAGATCTGGCTCTCTTACTATTGATTAGTAAAATTCTTATTATGTTGGATACTATTCTTCTACTTATTTTACGTGTCATAAAGATTTCCTGTCTGCTCATATTTTAAAAATTTGTAGCATCTTTTGTCAGAGAGAAGTTTTAAACTTCATAGCAAAATTTATCTCTTTAAAAAAAAAAATGTGTGTATGTGCTGGCTAATAAAATCCCTCCTCGTTCAAAGGTTTTAAAAATAATCTACCATATTTTCTCCTAATGGCTTTGTATGATAAAGTTTAGGTTGTATGCATATGTCCTTTATCAGGTATCATTAATTGTGTCAACCTCATTCACTAAGTAATTCATATATTTCAATCATATTAATAATTCCACATCTATCATATGTCTAGTCCCCCCTCCCCCACCTCTCTCTCTCTCCCTCTCTTTCCTAAGTAAATGAATCATATTGGATTAAGGGCCCACCCTACTCCAGTATGCCCTCATCTTTTTTCTCCCCCAGTATGCCTTCATTTTTTTTTTTTTTTGACAGGAAGTTGGATTTATTGGTGGGCATGAATATGACGGGAAGGGGTAGTACCAAGGTTCTCATGAGTGCAGAGCCCTCCATTTGTCCAAGGGACCACGGTTAGGGATATATTTGACCCCACAGCCATCTGGGATAAGCCGCTCTTCAGCCACCATGTCTTCAAATTCATCCGCATTGAACTTAGTAAAGCCCCACTTCTTGGAGATGTGGATCTTCTGGCGGCCGGGGAACTTGAACTTGGCCCTGCGTAGGGCCTCAATCACATGCTCCTTGTTCTGCAGCTTGGTACGGATGGACATGATGACTTGGCCAATGTGGACCCTGGCTACTGTGCCCTGGGGCTTTCCAAAGGCACCCCGCATACCTGTCTGCAGCCTAAATTGGAGATAGCCATGAGGTCAGACCCCAGAATCCACCAAAAGGGCTGTCTCCAAGGTCCCTTAGGGCAACCCATACAATCAACAGGCTGCATACACTACCGAGGAGGCTACTGTTTGCAGCCATGGCACACTGGGCCCCCATAGACAAAGAGCACAGTCGGCTTAATTGGCTGCAAGTATGCCTTCATTTTAATTGCACCTGTAATGGCCCTGTACATTCACATCCTAAGGTACTTGAGATAAGGATTTCAACATTTCTTTTTTGAGAGATACAATTTCACCCATAACAGAAGTATTTTGTCTCTTACTGAAGGCTTCTCTTATGTCCATCAATAACAATTATACATATTTCTCCATAGATCTTTTCCCTCTTTTGTCATATGTATTTCTAGGTAACTTTACAGTTGTTCTGCTATTAACAATGAGATTATTCTGTTACCTTTTTAAAAAAAAGATTTATTTATTTGAGAGAGAGAGAAAACACGTGAGTGGAGGGAGGGACAAGGGAGGAAGGAGAGGGGAACAGACTCCCCACTAAGTGCAGAGCCCTATGTGGGGCTTGATCCCATGGCCCTGAGATCATGACCTGAGCCAAAATCAAGAGTCAGTGGCTCATTACCTTTAATTAACTGAATGGTCACTAATGTGTACAAACTGTATTGATCTCTGTATTTTGATGTTTTATCCAGCAAACTTGAACTCTTTTAGTAATTTTAAATGATTTATTACATGTGTGGAAATATGTTCTGCATTCTTTAATATAGCTGTGGCTAGAAATAAGAGCAGACTACAGAAAGTACGGGTTTGGTTGGCAATTTAAGTGGAAAGTTTGAAAAGTAGAATGCTGATTATGAGCTTTAAAAAGACAAGTACTCAGTTATTTATTACATAGTCTTAGATGATAAGTAAAAGATTAGTGAATACTTACAAATTCATTACATTAAAATTTAAGTTATATTAGGTTAAAAGCTTAAAAATAGAAATTCCATTTTATTTCTAGTTTGCTAAAAGTTTTTAAAAAGATTTATTTTGAACTGTTAGTAATGTTTCTTTTTCTGTACTTATTGAAATGATTATATGTTTTCACTCTTCTAATCTATTAATGCAAATTTTATTGATAGATTTTCTAATGCTGGCAATTTTGAATATCTGGGATAAGTTATATTGGATCAGTAGCTTTTATTTAAAAAATAAACTACTGAATTCAAGTTGTTAATGTTCTACTTAGAAATTTTGCATGTATGCTTTCAATAAAATTGGTCTATAATTTTCTTGCTTTGTTCAATGTTTGTCAGTTTAGGTATCAAGATTATACTGGTTTCTAAAGCTAGTTAAGCTCTCTTTCTTCCTATTCTCTAGATTTATAAATAAGAATTTAACTCATGGATTATCCATTTTTAACTACCCAAAATTACCCCTCCGATTTGACCCTGGCATCTCACTGACCTTTGCAGTAAAATATGATTATAAATAAACTAATTTATCCCTTGGTTTCTCTCCAGTTTCTTCTGCCATTAATCTACCCACCATGGGGCAAAGTGATTAAAGTCCTTTATTTAAGGAGTTCAGAAACTAGTTGATGTAAACTGTTCCTATATAAACTGTTCCCCTTCAAGACTATAGTCCAAATATCATTTCCTTTGCAACAAAACAAAACAAAACAAAAACTCCCACAAAGATTGTCTCTTTGTTTCTAAGCCTTAACTGTCTTATATAAACTCATACAACCTTTACCTCTAATACGTTTACACTCCTTTCTGCTCCTGTATTTTGTACAGAATCCTATTGCAGCCTTGATTTAGAGATATTTGGGGGGTTGCAACCCAAATCAAATCTCCTCCTTCTCACTGTTGGTGGTTCAGGCTTATATTTCTACTTTGGGGAATCTGGTGGGAAAGGCTTCTGGGGAAGAACTCATCACATTGGGTTGACTACTGTTATTTAAACTACTGGGGAAGAGGGGAAAGATTCCCTTGGTTCAGTTCAATGACTACTCGAAGTCTAGGACTCTGAGATTCTCTGAGTGCTATAACTGAGTGCACACGTATGTCTTCCACTGATCTGCCAAGTGTTTAAGGGCAGGAACCCAAACTAAAGACAAATAAACTATGCCTCACAAACTGGTTTTCTAATGTAATGTTATTTTCTGCTTCCTTTTTGTTATCTTCGAGCTTTATGCTCTACCTTGATTTCAGAGGTGCTATTGGTAATTAGGAATGGTTCCTGTCTTCATTTAGGGGGAGAGCCATACCTTTCTGCTCAGCCCTAGGTGTAGTGGTGGCAGCTAGGCTAGTGAGAAATCAAACTCCATGGTGCCCAAGTCAGTGTCACAAGCATGCTGCTCTCTCCTCATACACAGATGTGACTCTATGGCCATGTTCTACCTTGGATGATCTGGATTTGGCTTTCATAAGGACAGGGGAGCAGTTGCTTTTCTTATATATGCTTCAGTCAATCTGAATATGGAAAAAATGGGTTATAGCAAGGCTTCAAATGTTTACAGAGACTTTCAGAAGAACAAAAGAGCTTTCTTCAGGGTCAGTGCAGTTGACCTTAAGTCCAGGTCAACTGGAAGAGGGATCTTGGGAACCAGAGATGTACACAACTAATTCCTTCAGGTTGCAGGGGCAGCTAGAGTTGATGCCCTTATGAGCAAACCTACTGCCAGGGTCAAACTGTGCCCTTGAGAAAGGACTAGGAAGCCAGATCAAAGAGAAGCTGAGACCCCCACAGACTAACACTGCCCTAACCTATCTCCTCCTGGGTCTGTGGTCTGGATGGCTGAGGAAAGACCAGCAGAGTTAGAGGTCTTATGAACTGTACCACAAGCTTGCCCTTAGATTTTGAATCAGAAATCTGAACTCTATAAAGCTCTTGCCTGTAGGTGTATAATTTTTTTCCATCTTGTTTTGTTTTCTCATATGTTAACATTTTTCTCTTAAAAGAAAAAAATATATATATATGTATAAATAGCCTTCAGCTAAAAGTGGCAGAGATCCCGGATTCAAAGTAACAAGCAAAAAAATATTTTTCTTACCTAAGAGGAAATCTAAGGTAGGGGGATTCAGTGCCTCAGGAACTTAAGTTCTGCCATTTGGGTGCCTTCCATCTTCAATATGTCAGCTTTCTCCTCACATAAGTTTCTCCCATGGTCACAAGACAGCTACAGCAGTTCAGTTATCACATTTGACATGTCAACGTGTAAAGGAATGTGTCTCTTTATGAGAGAAAATCTTCCTATGTGTCTTTCTTGTGAGAGAAACTGTTTCTCAGAAGTCTCCAGAAGACTTCCTTTCAAATCTCATTGGTCATATGCTGATGCCTCAACCAATAACTAATCCGGGAAATGAGACCACCAGGAGGGCTTAGGACAATCAAGACTGGATCTGGGAGAGGGGCAAGGCTCCTTTGAGGCATACTGAATGGAAGAGGGTGAAAATATGAATAAAATCAGGTTTCTTCTTGGGATAGAGGAAGAGGATGAGATGGGAAATGAATACAAGCTAAGCAATCAAAGAGGTTTCCCAACCCGGATTCAGACGAGACAAAGATTAATATTTGCTCTGGAGGTATTTGGAATAGACCAGAGACAGCCATAGGAGAAACGTGGGTGATCCAGCAGAGAGGGAGAGATAGAGATCAATATGGGGCTGCCCACTGGGTATTGGCTCCTTTCCTCCAGTGTCATTTCTTCAACATTAGATGCTGCTGCATCCATATTCCTTGCAAAGTCTAACTTAATAAACACAAAAGCAACTAGTTTTAAAATTGCTGCCATGGGGGCTTTGGCTCTTTTCAAATAGCAGAATTAAGAGAAACCTCAGGAGGCTTCCCCAAGAAGGAGCCATTAGCCTAAAGCATTGACAGCTGGATGGCTGGAGTGAGTCCAGCAGGATGCATCCCTCCAGTTGTGAGAGTGTTAGATACCATTGTACATATTTGGGCTTGTTGAAATCTTTAAGCAAAGATGACCTCAGGAATAGGAAAATACTCTGCTCCTACTCCACTGAGATGAGGCCAACCTTGAAACGAAGCCAGGAAGAAATAGGAGAAGCAGAAATTAAATTCAAAAGGTCGCACTCTACTGATTTATATTGCTTTAGACTACTTCTCCTAAAAATGTTGTATCATTGATATCACTATCATCAACTGGGAACTTGGTAGAAATGCAATTTTTGAAGCTACACCCTAGATCTACTGACTCATAACCTCTGGATTAGAGGCCATGAATCTATGTTTTAATAAGCTCTCCAGGAAATTTTTTGAAGTTTAAGAGGCATTGCTTTAGATCTGTGTTGTTTTTGCTGGTTTTCCTAACACACTGGTACATCTGAAGGGAGTGAGAATGGTGCGGAAGGTAGAAGGGCAATGGGTTAGGTCCCAGACATCTGCCTTTGGAAGATGATGATTAACTAGCTGGAAAAAAAAAAAAAAAGTGGTGAAGACAAGCAGGTCCTGGAAGAAACAGATCAGTATGGGATCTGAGTGGGAAGAAAGAGATCAGTAACTTAGTCTGAATGGGAGATATTGTTGATCTGCAGTAAAACCCAGTGTGCATCAGCAATGTGGTAGACACTATAGGGGTGGACTTTTATGAAGCAAAAAGCCATACATTCAGGGGCATTGCATGTGTCTGCTTGGCAGTGCACTGTATAATTCTAGGAGGAGACTACAAGTTCCATGGGTGTCCTGGAATTGTACAACACGGCAGTCCTACTGATATATCCTTGAGATCAAAGCATTTTAGTTCTAGAAAGGACCATAAATCTCAATCCCTTCAACTTACAGACCAAAAGAAGTGAAATAACTTGATCAAGATCACATAGCCTATTTAGCAGTAGACCAAAGACCTTGAAATCCAAATTTCTACCCTAGGACATGGGTCCTTAGAGAATAAGTCAAAGGAGATAAAGATCCAAACATTGAAAAATATTAATTTCACTCCAACAACAATAACACAATGAAAGACAAACACAAGCATCTGAGAAGAGAATGGTCGAGATACACTAAATTTACCAGCTAAACTCTCTTAAAAAAAAAAAAAGAAAGGGGCGCCTGGCGGCTCAGTGGGTTAAGCCTCTGCCTTCGGCTCAGGTCATGATCTCAGGGTCCTGAGATCGAGCCCCGTGTCGGGCTCTCTGCTCAGTGGGGAGCCTGTTTCCCCTCCCCTCTTTCTGCCTGCCTCTCTGCCTACTTGTGATCTCTGTCAAATAAATAAATAAAATCTTAAAAAAAAAAAAAAAAGAAAAAAAAAGGACGGTGCCTGGTGGCTCAGTTAGTTAAGCTTCTGACTCTCCATTTTAGCTCAGGTCATGATCTCAGGGTTGTGAGATTAAGCTCCACACCAGTCCTGCCCAGGGCATGGAGCCTTCTTAAGATTCTGTCTCCTCCTCTGCCCCTCCTCTGTACTCCCCCCTAAAAAAAATTTACCAGCTAAAACATTACATAATGGTTAAAATTAAATTTATGAAGTATTTTATGTATATATGCACACACATATATGTACATGTGTATATTAGTATATACACATGTATTGTTATTTATATAAATT
Source organism: Martes martes (assembly GCF_963455335.1). Classification (NCBI taxonomy): domain Eukaryota; kingdom Metazoa; phylum Chordata; class Mammalia; order Carnivora; family Mustelidae; genus Martes; species Martes martes. Next base: position 106,698,449 of record NC_137898.1, read on the forward strand.
ATGTTTGTATGAAGATTTTTTATTTACTTATTTGACAAAGAGAGAGAGATCACAAGTAGGCAGAGAGGCAGGCAGAAGGTGAAGGGGAAGCCGGTTCCTGCTGAGCAGAAAGTCTGATGTGGGGGTCGGTCCCAGGACCCTGAGACCACGACCTGGGCCAAAGGCAGAGGCTTTACCCACTGAGCCACCCAGGCGCCCCTAAATTATGTGTGTCTAAATGTGTACACTACCAATCATGTAAGTGAAGAAGCCATCTTACACATTCCAGCCCTAACAGATCTTCTTTATCTTCAACTGGAGACAGATCTGGCACTAAATGGTTGTGATTCTGGATTCTTTTTCTCTCTATAGTTCATGGTTTTCAGATAGTTATACATATACTTAAGTGTTTATCTGTATATACTCATATAGTTACTATGAAATTCATCTTTTCTGGACCTTCTTCTCATATCAGTGATGAAGGGTGGAAATTAATGATGCAAAGAAACAGAAGCAGCTCTACTGTCTATGACATTTAGCACAACAGATTTTTAAAGTTTAAGGCCTTCAGATAAATATTTCTGAAAGTATATCCAGCCTCTAGGTGTTCTCTGAGCAGCCCAGAAGAACATAACACGCAACCCTCCACATTAGAATGAAGTCTTGCTCAACCAGTTTTGCTCAACCAGGATCAGTGGAGTACATGCTGCTGCTCACCTGGTTTTGATACCCTAATACAAGTCACCTGAATTAAGCACAGCATGATGCCAGAAGTGGTCTTTGACAAATGACATTATTAAGACCGAAAAAATTTTTAAACTTTAAACCAAAATTCTTTGTGATAGATACACACATACCAAAAAGCTATAAAATGTTCTCCAAAACATTGTTGTAATGGAACAAGGTCTGTCTGGTTCTATCTGAACCCTGCTTAGTTTATGCTCCGTAGATCCCCTTCCACGTATCACATACTGTCTGACTCTTTAGGGACCCACATTTCTTATTAGAGAAAATTCTAGTCTTTGCTTAAGCCATTTCAAAGTAGAGTCTTTAAGAACCAGTTAATTTATTTGGAAGAGTAGGTTTCTCTTCAAAATGATCTGTAAGATGCTGGGTGTCTGTTCTTTCTTTTAATCCCCAAAATGGCTTTTTTCCTTCATGACCCCAGGCACTGTTAAAGCATCTGTATTCCCCTTCATCTCCATAAGTGTTCCCAGAGGAAAGAAATACCTAAACTTCCTTTAACAACAACTGTAACTTCCTTATCAAGTTTCAATCTGGAGATGGCTTTGCATTCACATTCTGTGTAACACCACAAATTTGCCCTTGGTAGTAGGTCATTGGCATAATAGTACAATCACTTCATACCCACTGTCATATGGATCACATGTATGCCACTTACAACGATTTATATGAAAAACTAGAAAAGTCAACATAAAAACAATACTATCATGGAGGAATATATTGGTGAATTTCTCTGTTACCCAAGTCTGCCTATAATTATTTTTGCTTTTAAATTTTAGATAACATAATTTTCCCAGCACCATTTATTGAAGAGACTGTCTTTTTTCCATTAGATATTTTTTTTCTGCGTTGTCAGAGATTAATTGACCATAAAATTGAGGGTCCATATTTGGGTTCTCTATTCTGTTCCATTGATCTATGTGTCTGTTTTTGTGCCAGTACCATGCTGTCTTGGTGATCACAGCTTCGTAATATAGCTTGAAATCAGACAATGTGATGCCCCCAGCATTGTTTTTCTTTTTCAACATTTCCTTGGCGATTTGGGGTCTTTTCTGGTTCCACACAAATTTTACGATTGTTAGTTCTAGTACTTTGAAAAATGCCATTGGTATTTTGATCAGGATGGCATTGAAAGTATAGATTGCTCTGGGGAGCATAGATATTTTAATGATGTTTATTCTCCTGATCCATGAGTGTGGACTATTTTTCCATCTTTTTGTGTCTTCTTCAATTTCCTTCATAAGTGTTTTGTAGTTTCTAGAGTATAGATCCTTTACTTCTTTTGTTAGGTTTATTCCAAGTTTTCTTAAGGTTTTTGATGCTATTGTAAATGGAACCAATTCCCTAATTTCTCTTTCTACAGTCACTTTGTTAGGGTATAGGAAAGCAACAGATTTCTGTGCATTGATTTTGTATCCTGCCACATTACTGAATTGCTGTATGACTTCTAGTAATTTGGGGGCAGAGTCTTTTGGGTTTTCCTCATAAAGGACAGCTATATACAGAAGAATGAAACCTGACCATTCTCTTACACCATACACAAAGATAAACTCTAAATGGATGAAAGACCTCAGTGTGAGACAGGAATCCAATAAAACCCTATAGGAGAACATAGGCAGTAATCTCTTCATCATCAGCCACAGCAACTTCTTTCAAAACACATCTCCAAAAGCAAAGGAAACAAAACCAAAAATGAACTTCTGGGACTTCATCAAGATAAAAAGCTTCTTGCACAGCAAAGGAAACAATCAACAAAACAAAGAGACAAACTATGGAATGGTAGAAGATATTTGCAAATGACACTACAGGTAAAAGGCTGGTATCCAAGATCTATAAAGAACTCCTCAAACTCAACACCCAAAAAACCAAATAATCCAGTCAAGAAATTGGCAGAAGACATGAACAGACACTTCTCCAAAGAAGACATACAAATGGCTAACAGACACATGAAAAAATGTTCTTCATCGTTAGCCATCAGGGAAATTCAAATCACAACCACACTGAGAAACCACCCTACACCAGTTAGAAAGGCAAAAATTGATTAAGAAACAACAAATGTTAGAGAGGTTGTGGAGAAAGGGGAACCCTCTTATACCGTTGGTGGGAATGCCAGTTGGTACAGCCACTTTGGAAAACAGTGTGGAGGTTCCTCAAAAAGTTAAAAATAGAATTATCCTATGACCCAGCAATTGCACTATGGGGTATTTATCCCAAAGATACAGATATAGTGAAAAGATACAGATATAGTGCATACACATGCACCCCAATATTCATAGCAGCAATGTCCACAGTAGTCAAACTGTGGAAGGAGCCGAGGTGCCCTTCAACAGATGAATGGATAAAGAAGATGTGGTCCATATGTACAATGGGATACTACTCAGCCATCAGAAAGGATGAACACCCACCAGTTGCACTGACATGGATGGAACTGGAGGAGATTATGCTAAGTGACATAAGTCAAACAGAAAAAGACAATTATCATAGGGTTTCACTTATTTGCGGAACATAAGGAATAGCAGAGAGGACATTAGGAGAAGGAAGGGAAAATGAAGGTGGGGGGGGGATTAAGAGGGGAAGGTGAACCATGAGAGACTATGAACTCCAGGAATCAAACTGAAGGTTTGGTTGGGGAATGGGTGAGCCCAGTGATGGGTATTAAGGAGGGCACATATTACATGGAGCATTGGGTGTTATATGCAAACGATGAATCATGGAACGCTGTATCAAAAACTAATGATATACTGCATGGTCACTAACAACATAATAAAAAAATTTTAAAAAGAATAACAAAAAAAATTTAGATAACTTAAAAAAATAAATCTGTTATTTCCAGCAAATTGTACTACCTCAAATATTCCCTCTTTGGATTCATTGAACACATTCCTCCAAAGAGGAGTTTCTTCCTTCTATCTACCCCAATTTTTTGATAACATTCCCTACTCACTTTGTTCTTCTGGTTTTAATGAAAAATTAGTTAAGATAACCAGTGGCAAGCACCTGGCGGGAAGTGCCCTGTAAACCTCCTGAGTAGGTCCAGCTTGTCACTTCTTGAAAACAGCATAGAGAACTTCGGCCCAGAGAATGAAGGGTTTTACTGACCCTAAGACAAGTACTGTCACTTTGATGGGGAGGCGGCAAACCCTAGGGGATAGCCTCAATAGGTGCTGGGCTTTAGAGCCAAGAAATTCCCTTGAGAATTGCTGAGTGTCACAACATCATCTCTAGAAATAGGTCAGAGCTTTATATTATTTCTCCACTAAAGGATCTTGGAGTTCATGAGAAGAGTTATTATGGCTGTTTGATGAGTGTGCTTGACTCAACAAACTAGTTCCTACTGAAGTGTTCAGGTAATTTAAAGACATTCAGGGAAATAATATAGAAACTCTCAGAAGAGACCACAAAATATGTGCCTCTTGTAGGTAACCCTCTGCACCTACTTTAGCTTTGTAAGCCTTGCTCTGCTAGACTGCCATATAGTAGAGTGTCTAACCTTGCACCATTGCTGGTAATGCGTATGGCTATTGAAGGCACTTTTGGGTTGGTTGCCCGGTTCACAAGGGCCTCCATTCTCTTGAGAACTTTTATATACAGAGGTAGTCCTAGAGGCTTTACTGGTTCTATGTGACCCTGACTCTGAGCCCACCACTACTCCATCCAAGGATAAGCACCTGACCAAGTTAAGCCAATCAGAGTCCTTCTCTGGGATTTTTTTTTCAACTGGGTACAAGCGACAAAGATCACTCCTTTGCTGATGGTGGGATGCAGGATGTGAGTCTTAAGAACTCTGTGACTTTTCCCCTCCTCATTGCAGACGAAATCCCTTTATGGGAGGTGACAAACCACACCAATCAGTTACACAGGAACCCCCAGTCTTCTGCCTCATCCATTTTCTGAGAGGGACAGATTTGATCAAGAGCTACTGGCAAGTGTCATCAGTTACTCTGTTCAGAAAGATAGAGAGAGAACACTATGGATCAGTGTTTTGGTGCATGTATTTTTTTTTTTTCTCTTTTGGCTTCCCTGAAAAAGCAATTCCTTCCCAGCTTTCTGTTCTAGGAGAGTCCTAACATCCAGGTACCAGGCCTAGAAAAAATGAACTCTTTTGAGCTCACCCGCAGAATCCTCCTTTTGAGCAGTACCCTTTCCTTCATGCTTTCACATGTGTAATCACCAGAGCTGGGAAAAGGGAGAAGAAAGGTGGCACCTGGGGCACAAACTTACAGGATGCACCACTTTCAGGGCCTCACAAATGTCCTAGGCTCCTTACTTGCTTCACCTGAGTGCTGGCCCTGATGTACACATATGCCCCATCTAGGGTCATAACACAGGGTATAAACATTCAATGTGGCAAAGTGTTAAACAACTAGACTGAGAACCAAAAAGCAGAATTTTCATCTTGGCTTCATCATGAATTTATTGTGATATCAAAAAAAAAACCTCTCCAAACTGTCTGGTCCTCTGCTTCTAACCTTTACCCTAGTTATAAAATGCCAAATAATATGATAAGAATAACACAAAACCATGTACAGAGAGGTTAAGAGACTGGTACAAGGTTGTAAAGTTTATTTGCTGGAACGCTAGACCTAACCTCCAGGGCCAACACTGGGTTTATTTGTTTAATTAATGAAACAAAAGCACAATAAATGCCTGCTGTGATCAAGACACCTAAGAAAAATCCAACAATATGCTACAACTGGGTGAAATTGGAAGGATACTGTCAGCAGTACCCTCATATCACCATGCCCAGCGTGATCCCTGTGACCCACCTGCCATCCACACCTGAATCTGAGCCTGCCCAGATCTCTCAACTTTGACTTGTTACTCACGGTCCATCCTTGTCCAAAGACCAATCAGCAGGAGGCCCAGAGTTGCTGCTGGGATGACCCTCATTAGAACTGCTTTAGCAGAAAAGGAATCAGTAGCAAGAACAACCACCCACACCCTTGATTTACCTGGAGACCCATGAGAAAAAAATTAGGTGATGAGCAGTTCCCAGTGAATATTCTTTATTGCTCTTTTTGATCTTTCTTGACCTTCAATGATATATTGTATTTTGAAGTCCAGGATAATTGAAAATAAAGTGAAACCTCCTATGTTCAGAGTTCATAGCACCTCTGGGCAGTGGCTAGGGACATAATACAGAGTATGTTTAATACTCTGTATTAATAGGCAAGGTAGAAAGTCCCCCACAAATCTCTGCTCCTTTGCTGCCCTATCTGGGGTTAAGACATGGCACTAGTTTGGCAAGCACAAGGATGTAAATCTTGTATTGAAATCTTTCACCATGGAAGGATGAAGATTTTTCTGAAAGAATGAAAAGAAGACACCCAGCACTAGGAATTTTAGGAGTCAGTGTTCGTGTTTAAATGTTAAACATTTACATTTTACAGCGAAGTGACATTTTTAAAGGGGTTATATTGGCCATTTGCAGCCGTTACTTGCTGATGGCCATAGGCTTGGGGCTGGATCTGGGCGATGAATCAAAGACACCCTTTGTATCATGTCACTAGGCAACTCCCTCTTCTTCTGTCGCTCGCAGAGCCTGGGCTGGGCACACAGCCTATGTCATCCACATGGTGAATTTACAGGTCTCAATTTATGCCGGCCAAAGTTTCCCGAGAAAAAGGCAGCTGGGGCTGGGCTCTGGCCATGTCTCAATTATGTGCTGGGAGTAAAGCATGGAGAAAGTGGGGATTGGCATGCATGAACAAGGTCAGACCTGGCCCCTCTGTTACAGGCTCCCAAACCAATGGCCTAGAATGATGCTTCAGTCTACAGAAAGCAAATACATAGCATCCATGCTGGTGTGACCCCCTCTGCCATCCAAAACAGACATCATTAACTAATCATGGTGCTCTTCCCTGCTGAGCCAGATGTGGCCTCCAATGTGTAGCTACACATCTCCGTCAGCCACTATCAACTTGGTCAGCTGGCACGAGATGAACCCATTTGTCATCTCTGCCTTGGTCTATGTGCCACAGTCTATTTCCCATCTCTGTTTTTACAGTAACACTGGAGGCTTCAGGAATTCTCCATTTACATCTATCTCTGATAACAACAATAGTTGTAATAGTTAACATTTATTCTATTTATGGGCTGAATACATGCATGAAATCATCAAATTCTCACAGCAGCCCGACTGTACGAGTATCATACAAAAATAGTATCTTTCATTTCTAGATACATACTGTGTATTAGGTACCACATTTGCTGCTCTCATCCCCACATATTCCCATCTCAACATGAACTAAAAACTCAAAAACAGTAAGAAAGTCACCCACAGCCACAAAGATAATCAGAGGAAGAGCCTAGATCTGAACCCACAAATGTCTAATTCTAAAAGCCCATGTTCTTAAATAACCACTAGACCTTGACTTTTGGCATGTGAATTCACTACTTTGACCCCTCATTTAGTTTCCTTCTTTACTGCCAAAGTTGGGGGGTTGGATATTTTTTCTACCAGGAACTGGTGCCAGACTTTTCCCTAACTTGCTCCGACTCCCATAGCAACATTCTTTTACCCTCCAGTCCTCAGCATCCATTTCAAATAGGGGAACTGGTAACATTTCTGCAGTGAGAGAGAATTGAAGGTACAGCCTTGATAAAGTTGAATTAAAGACACTATTTTAAATTCAGAATGTGGTGTCTGAATCCCCCCTGGTAGTCACCTGGACTGGAGAAAATAGGGACCCCCCAGGCTTTGTGCCGGGAAAGGCTTCATGACTGTTCATTTGAACAGCGAAGAATGAACCACTGCAGCCTTATCTCTGTCTTCTGGTGATGAAAATTGTGGCCATGCTGAGATCCTCTGTTTCTTAAAGGTCTTTCTTAGATCCAAGCCCTTACACCTGCTACTTATTCTGCTCAGACCATTACTGTTAACAGTTATCTGTCTCCTCCTCTATGACCTCCATCTCCCCCAGCTCTGAAACCTTTCTCTGGACAGCTCCCACTCATCTTCATGTTTTAGCTCACCTGTCTGACTTCCTTTGGAAAGGTGAGCTAGGTGCTACCTTCATGTTCTCCTTAGCACCTAGCATGTCCTCCAGGTCAATGTATGGCACACTGTTTGCCTTTTCCAGCAGACTGTAAACTTTGTAAGGACAGGTACGTGTCTGACTTGTATCCCAACAGCCAGGACTGCCTCTGTGTTTGTACTTAAGAAACAAGTGATGAATAAATGGATGGCTGAATTGAATGGATGGAGGAATCCACCATTGGGAAGCTAACCAGATTGGCATGCATAAAGAGATTCTCCCCACCTCACTTTGGTGTCCCGTTAACTGTAACTGGCAGATCTCCCCAGGACTGGAGGAAATGTGAGAGCAACCAGCACATCCCACAGGGAACTCAGTAGTGAGATCTAAGGGTGGTGAGAAAACATGTCCAGAAAGACTGCTTTATTCAGTTGCTGTCCATCAAACAACTTTGGATACAAAGGAAAGCAAGTATAAGGAATTACATCTCAGCTTCATAGCTTAGCATTGCCAAAATCTGTACCGGATGTTGAAAGAAAAGTTCAAAATTTGACCATGGCATACAAATATACATCAATTTCTCATAAATAGATATGTGTTCACCTATACAGGACTGTGGGCACCAAATGAGAATCACTTCCAGAATCTAAGGACAGGGTTATTAAATGTCATTCCCTTGCCACAAATTGAACAAGATTTGCCAATTCAAGCTAGGTGAGGAAATAGGGAAGTTGGCCGATTCACATAACTAGGAAGAAGGGGTGGAATGGGCCGCAGGTGTGGTTGCACCCAGAGACTCAAATCACGTCATCATCATCCTTTTCCTCTTGAAGCTTGGCTCCTTTTCTATGCTGCCTTCCCCCTTTTCTACTATAAAGAGGTCTCCTCCACAGTCTGCATGCCATAGCCTAGGCTTTTCTCTTTCTGGCTTGGGAACCCTAGAAGAAAGACAGCTCCTCTCTCTCTATAAACTCTAGGAAGGATATCATTTGGTGCTGCTGGGATCTCATGTCTCCATCCCTCGACTCAAGCACTATAGTTAGGGGGTGGATACTACCTGGGTCATGTGCCCAGCTGTGGCATAATGAGAAATACATCTTTGGTCTCTGCCCCGTTTGTGACACAGACTCCTAGAACTCTTGTAATTTCCAGATTGATAGGAGTGAAAGAAGTACAATATTTGGTCTTAGTCTCTGGTTCCTTAAACAAGATTTTCCAAGACCCTTGAAATCTCCAGAGTGGTATCTTTTTGTATGTTAATGGTAAGACTGGTGGCTGGGTTTCTAAGAGAGCTTCAGGTTGGGGGTTGGTTTCCAGAGGCACCAACCTCGCAATTGAAGGATTGGAACTTTCAGCCACACTCCCACCTCTAACTTCCAGGGATGGGAGAGAGGCTGGAAATTGAGTTCAATCACCAGTGATCAATGACTTAATTAATCATGTCTACAAAATGGAAACTCCATAAAGCCCCTAAACAATGGGGTCCAGAGAACTTCTTGCTTGACAAGTGCATCTACGTGCAGGGCAGGTGAAGCACCCCACACTCCATGGGAATAGATGCTCCTGCACTTGGAACCTTTCTGGGCTCACCCAATGTACCTCTTCATCTGACTGTTCATTTGTACCCTTTATAATAAACCATAAACGTAAGGAAAGTGTTTTCCTGCACTCTGTGAGCCATTATGGAAAATTACTGGGGGTCATGTGAACCCCCAATCTGTAAACAAGTCAGTCAGAAGTATGGGTAACCTGGGACCCACTACTTGTGATTGGTGTCTGAAGGGGGTGGGGGCAGTCTTATAGCACTTAGCCCTTACTCATAGGGTCTGTACTCACTCCAGGGACTTAGTGTCAGAACTGAATTGAACTATAAAGCATTCACTTGATGTCCACAGAGAATTGGAGAATTGCTTGGTATGGAAAATACACACATTGGGAATCAGGAGTGTTGAGGGCATCGAAGTAATTTAGCCTATGGTCAGGGTAAGCCAAGGTTCTGTGACTCACCAAAACTACCTGGAAAGGGGTAGGGAAGAAGGGGAGAAGGGAAGGAGGAGATATGGGAATGATCTTGATTGTGGTAATAGTTAGACACATAAATTTATTGAAACTCATCAAAACATATACTTAAAATGAATGCATCTTATTCTATGCAAAGTAGCTCAAAAAAAGTTGATTTTAAAAAATAAAGTCAAGAACTTGTGATGTACTATGCGCTGGCTAAATGAAAATAAAAATCGATCAATCAATCAACTCTTCCCGGGAGCCTTCCCTGCTTTCCCAAATAGATCTAAGCACCACCTCCACAGAACTTTCAGTGGTCCCTATGTGTCTTAGCATGAATCATACTGCTAAAATTATCTGTTTAGCTGTATTTTTCCCACACTATTCTATGAGCCTCTGAAAGACAAGAACTATTTTCCATTCAACCACTGTATCCAGAAGAGCTGGGGCAGCACTCAATATATAGCAGACAACTTAAATCCGATAAATTAAAAAATAAATAAATAAATCTGATAAATTTATATGTCTGTGTAACCATTACCAAAACCAAGATAAAGATCATTTCCATCATCCCCAAAGTCTCCTTATAGCTCTTATACTACTCCCAGCCCTAGACAAGCACTGACTTGCTTTCTGTCACTGTAAATTAGACTTGTATTTTCTAGAGTTTCATAGCTTGTATCTTTTGGAAATCAGGGAAAGATGTTGAGTTCCAAGTATGGGTCAATATCTGAAAACTGGAAACTTCATGCACATATAAAACACAAATAAGCAGCATAAACTAAGGAAATGCATAAGCCAGAAGCTAGAGCAATAGTAATGTAATATCACAACTCACTTCTTTCCTAATCTTCTGAGAACTGGCAAACATCTTGGGAATGGCTTTAGCTTCCTACAGGTCATGGAATGTGAGAATAAATTAACCTCACTTCAGTCTTAAGGGGTAAAGAGATTCCAGTTGATAGGTGGGCAATAAATTCAAATTTAACTCAAGGTAAAGAAGTAGAACCCAAAGAACTTTATATAAAAGAAAAATGGAAAACTTCCTAGAAGAGGAAATGTCTGAGCTGGGATAAAATACCTGAACAGAGAGTAGTAAAGGGAATTCCAGGTATTAAGCATAGACAGCAAGTAAGTTAATTAAGTAATTTAAAAATGGCATAGTGTGGGTGGGAAACTCAGTTTGGTGGTGTCAGAGTGTTAAATGCAAGGAGCGAAGTAGAAAATGAACCTGGAGAAATTAGAACAAGGCCCTTGATGAAGGATGTGGGACAGGTAAAAGTGTTGGGAATTCCTCAGGTCGCAGTGAAGGCTCAACAGTGGGAAAGCATGCCACCTCTCTGGCATCTTCCTTTCCTTCTGACTGGCAGGAAACCTAGACCTGCTTTGGAGAACAGCCAGTGGCCCCGGAGTCCCTTCCAACGACACAGCATCATGCTGTGTCCTCAGTGGTGTTCTCCAGCTAGATGCATCAGCCAGGGGTGCTCCGCACCTTAGCCAATGGGTCATTTTTCCTATTGACTGTCGGCTTGCCAGCTGCCTTGAAGAAGATGAAGAGAAAGCCCTTTTGTTGGGTTTTATTATATGTCCACATTGCCAGACTGATTTTAAAATCTTTTTCTTAAAAAAAAAATAGAAAAAAAGGGGAACTTTCCCTCAAATAAAATGTATCTAAAGCCACAATATACTACATAGATAAGTTTGAAGCAGCTCCACTGAATCCAGGTAGAGGGGGGCCTGAATTTCATTTCGGCCTCTCTTCCTCTGAAAGCTTATTACCCCTTGCCCTGTCTCTCCCACCTTCACAAGAGATCCAAGGACACCTGCAGGGAACTCCAGTGCCCTACAGAGCACAGTCTGAAACCATCAGAGGATGAAAGGTCTACATCTTCATGGTCCCAAGGACCTGGAGCCAAGGGGATGTCTTGCCTATAACTAAGATCCACTATGGTCTCTCTGGCTTCTCAGACCTCATGTTAGTTCTGATGCTTGTCTACAGCCCTTTTTCCTGTGTCTCCCAAGTGTGAAGCAAACTTCCCTTGGTCCCAGTTTGTTCATCTCTCCCTGTGCACTGTAGTTACCTCCTTCCTCAAAGAATAAGTTTTGCCATGTTCAGTTTCTTTTATACTCAAGCTCTGTCCCTCATCCCTAGCTGTCCTCTGTCCACGCAGTAGGCTTTAGGTTTCTCCTCAATACGCTGTTATTTGAACCCTTAGGTTCAGACCTGGTGCTAGAGGGCCTGGGAAGAGCGTGTTTGTCTCCTGAGGTCCTAGCGTAATTAAGGCAGACACTGGCAGGGTCAGCCCGGCACAAGTGGGTGAGGGAGATTATCTCGAGTGAGCCTGGAGACTGAGGACACATCATTTCCATTCCACACATAGGGGACAGTTTGGAGCCTAGCTTGTTGTTCTAGGGAGGAAAAAAGCTGCTCCTCCAAGGCCCTGAATTCCAAATCTGAGGCTCCAAGGGTCACCTATGAAAGGGGGTTAAGTGGGCCTCATAGTTATTTGTAAGGGATTTGCCTTTTTCATCTCTTCTTGTATGAAACTCAAATTGAAATTGTATTCCTTCTCTTTGATGTTCATCATTTCTGGATTTATCTGCTCCTTCTTTACACACAGAAACACCATATACAGGAATAGCCAACATGAGAGTACGAATCCTACTCCACTCATTCAGGTGTACAACATATTCACACTGTTGTACTCTCTTTAAATCGGAGTTTACTCTGGCTCCCCAAACACTGGGAGGCAGGACATTCAGTCCCCGGCATTGCTCTGTTCCTCTTCTGGCCTGGGGGAGGGGCATGGGGTGGGCTCAGGACCCACAGCACCTACCACAGGCTGTGCTTCTGACCTGTAGAAAAATGTTCCAATCCCTGACCCAGTAAATCTGCACTCCTAGAGTCCTTAAGACTCCAGACATCGTTCTGAATATCTCTCTCCTTTACTACTATGGGCTTTTTATGCCCAAATAACAAAAACAGAGACCATTTGTTAAAAATCCTCCAAAACCAGGTAATGTGCCATTCACTCACTGCATCACCTCATTTACATGGAAATGGCCTCAAGCTCTCCCAAGGTGGATACTGGAGTGCTAGAGCAATATCTGCTTTGTTGTATAGACATGGAAATGGGGGAAAGAAACCACTTGCTAAGTCACGCTAAGCACACTCATGGTCCTGCCTCCCATGACTGCCTACTGTCTCACCTCTACCCTTTGATTTAAGGACACGTCACACGTCACCTCTCCCTCTCAATGTCCCTCAGTATCTGGGCCACTCTCATGCTGTGGGTCAATCCAAGATACCTTCCTAGGATGCTGGGCATTTTGCTCACAGGCATTCTGCTATGCTGTCTTCCCTCTCCTCCTTCCTTCTGCCCCTCCCCCAGCTGCTCCTCCTTCTGAGTGCCTTCCCAGGCCCACCTCCCACTCACTCCCAGCCTGTACCATCTGGCTATAATGCCAAGCCCTGCTTATTCCCCAAGACATTTCTCCACCACCATTCAAGCTGCACATTTTCTCCTTCCAGAAGTGTTTCCAAATCTGCCTGATGGAGCAGACAGCTTGCCCAGCTGGGCCAGACTCTCCTACAAATGAACACCAAAACCCTAAGTTGTAGAGTTTAGGGAATATGTTAAATTGGGAATTCTAGCCTTCCTGTTTTACAGAAAGTAGACCAAATGAAGCTCAGAGAAGGGAAGGGATGTACCCAAAGTCATTCAGCCAGGGAGGGTCAAGCAGGACAGAACCCACGTCTGTACTCACAGGCGGGCTCACTCTCCATTCCTTCATGGTGGCCCTGTCTGTGCAGGTGGGGCACCCAATCTCCACTTCCCCTTGGAGCCAAGGAAATGAGGCCCAGGAGTATCCTAGGACCTGGAAACTAGATAACAAGTTAGGTACCAGACACCACTTCCCCTTTACCATTAAACACCCTAGTACCCAGATACATAATTAAATATTGAGTTAGCTCAGTTGCCTCTGGATGGCAGTTGAGAGAATAAAAAAAAATGCTGGGAGGGAGCTTTGTAACAAATTTGTAGAAGTTCTAAAATTGGAAGTGGTACACAATATCAAACTAATAACATTTCAACTAATCATAGAGACAAAATCAGCACAAATTCTAGATGAAGCTGCTAGAGGACTGACACACATATAATTTATTTGACAAGCATAGACTTTTTAAAAAGAGAAAACCACTATTAAATGTTACCAAAATCACTTTCGATTTGGACTATGACAGCCCACGCATCACTTGTGAGGTGCCAGCTACCCAGGGCCCAACACCGCCAGCTGCACTCATTCCCTCAGGCCCCTCACCCCTCCTACCGTCCCTCATCCGTCCACCACACCAAGTGTGAGGGCACGCCCCGTTTTCCCTGCTGAGACTCAGCACTCAATGTAATTACAGTACGTAATATTTACCACATCCATACAGAGTGTAGCATATGTATTATCTTATTTAATCCTCACAGCAATGCTATCAGCAAGTTCTATTGTCATTTCATACAGGCATACCTTGGAGATATTTTGGGTTCAGTTCTAGACCACCACAATAAAGTGACAATCTCAGTAAAGGGAGTTAAATGAATATTTTGGTTTCCCAGTACATATAAAAGTTACGTTTGCACTACACCATAGTCTATTAATTGCAGAAGTGTTATGTCTTAAAAAAAAACTCTATGTACCTTAATTTAAAAATACTTTCTTGCTAGGAAAAAAAAAAAACTAAAAAGGTTAACCATCATCTGAGCTTTCAGCTAACCAGGATCATTGATCACAGATCAACATAACAAATATAATGATAATGAGAAGTTTGAAATATCGTGAGAATTACTGAAATGTGACACAGAAACACAAAGTGAGCAAATGCTGTTGGAAAAATGGTGCCTGTAGACTTGCTTGATGCAGGATTGCCATAAACCTCCCATTTGTTAAAAAAAAAAAAAGAAAGAAAGAAAGAAACAAGATGTGATCGGGAGGGAGACAAACCGTAAGACACTCTTAATCTCACAAAACAAACTGAGGGTTGCTGGGGAGAGAGGGGGTAGGGAGAGGGTAGTCGGGTTATGGACATTGGGGAGGGTATGTGATATGGTGAGTGCTGTGAAATGTGTAAGCCTGACGATTCACAGACCTATACCCCTGGGGCAAATAATAAGTTATATGTTAATAAAAACAATTAATAAAAAAGGCAATATCTGTGAAGTACAATAAAATGAGGTGTGTCTGTAAATGAAGAAACCGGAGCCCACAGAGGACTCACACCTGCCAAGGTTCCCCGTTGATTGGTAGGAGCCATCAGATTCCAGGGCCTCTGGTCTTAGTCACTTTGCCATAATACCTGTTTCACATGGCTGGATGAGAGACAGCTGCATGAGGTAATGCATATAAAAAGTCTGGCACACACCGGTACGTAATACATGTTAGAATTCCCTTCCTACTTCTGATTATCATCATCTCTCTCTCCCTCTCTCTCTCTTTCCCACTATACTATCCTTCTTTTTTTCTATTAGAGATAACATCGCTTTGAGTTTTTAAGGAAGGGGGGTTTAATGATGCCAGGGATGTATGCTTTGAACATTACTGCTAACTCATCAACCATTTTGAAATAATTGCCAGAATTTAACTTCTTTCTTTTGTCTACTCTTTCATTTCCTAAGAACTAGTCACTATGAACACAAATGCAATCTATTTTATGAATATTTTCCTTGGATTCAGGGTCCAGGAATAAAAATGTTTATGAAGATGGGATTCCATGTGCAGGAAACAGTGAATATGGGGAGGATCTTAGTTCACTCATCCCCTGTGGGACTCTAAGAATCCCTGGGCCTAAAGTCTTTGAATAAAGAAGAGGCTTAGGCCAGACTGGGTCATCATGAAAATCTATTCAGCCACCTGTTCCAAGGACTCACGTGCACCAAAAACCTAATGCTGCAGCCCATGGGCTGTGGAGTGGAGCTGCCTCTGATATGGCAATCAGCATTACCTGGACAAGCAACTTAACCTCTCCCGGTCTCAGTTTCCTTGTCTCTAAAACTGGGATGGTTATAACACCTATATCTCAGGATTATTGCAAAAATGAAACAGAATGATTCATTTAAGCACCTATCACAGTGCCTAGTACACCATGCTCTGTAAATGCCAGCGAGGGCTATTAGCAGCATAGTTGTAGTGGTCATAGTCCTCGTAAGAACAAGCTCAGCAGGAACTGTCTCAACAACAGAAACAAGAAATGAAACAACTCACATGGATCCCAAGCTATGATTTTAACCTGAATCAATCAGTTAGCTTTCTGATATATTTTATTCATAATTTCACCCCAACTCACTCCTCAAAAGAATTTGAGACATTACAATGAGACATTTCTAAACTAGAAATAGAAAATTGGAAATCATGTTGAAGGAGGAGAGAGGAAACAAACTCCTGGGATTGAATCTCACCTTCAGTTCTGACCTTCCCAGCAGCCAGTACAAAAGGGAAGCCAGATGGGCTATGACATACTCATTATCTGATGTTTTGTGCATATCAGTCTAGTGTGAATCCAGATTAGCAAAGTTATTTTTCTTACGATTCACCATATAGCAACTGCTACTGACAGAAAGTGATTTCATTCACCTTTGTATTGAACATGTCAAACCCCCTCCCCCATAAATTCCTTCAGGAGGAGCTGCATCGTATTCATGTTTATATCTCCTAAGCATACTTCCTCTCTTCAGTAGGTACTTGAGAAAATGTTAAATGATGAAATATATTGTATGTAAATTGCTAAGCCTTTAGCCTGGTGACTTGACTGGTGTTTACACAGTCATAAACAGAATGTGAGTCCAGGTCTTTCTGATCCTTAGAACCTATACTCTTTTCAATGCTCTACTGTCCTAGGTATCAATTTTTCTTTTACAAACTATGCCAGACCTAGTTGCTTCCAAATAACAATTTAGTATCTTTCATAGCTTGGTGGGCTCTACTAAATTGTTCTTGCTCAGGATCTTTTTTGAAGGTGCAGTGTGTGGCTAGGGCTAAAGTCGCCTGAAGATTACTCCAGTCACTTATGTGGGGACTGGGCAGCGACAGCTGGAGTAGCTGTGGCTTGTCAGGCACCTCTCCTTGCACAGAACCTCTGTGTGGCCAGTTTGGGCTTGCTCATTGCATACTGGTGTCAGGACAGTCAGATTGCTTACATGTTGCCTGCCTTAGTCCAGAGCATTCTAAGAGACCACGACAAAAGCTACAAGACTTCTTCTGACCTTGTCTCAGGAGTCACACTGAAACACTTCGGTGTGATACGTGCCATATGATATTTGTCAAAGCAGCCACAGGTCCACACGAATTCAAGAGATGGAGAAACAGACTTCACTTCTTAATGGAAGAGGACTTGCCTGTTTCCAAGATTTAAACTATAATGATCTACACAGCAAATTGTTTTCAAAACAAAGTGACAGTAACCAAGACAGTATTCTATTGGCATTATAATACACCAGAAAATAAGAACACACAGTCCAGAAATAGACCCATACATTTATATTTGACTGACTTTTGACAAAGCTGCAAGACAAGTATAGTCTTTTTGACATTTGATCCTGGAGAAACTGACTTTCCATTTAGAAAAATACTTAACATGATTCATAACACAAAATTTAATTTGTGTAATGCATGAAATTTAATCTGAGATAGATCACAGACTGAAATATAAAAGCTAAAAATATAAAGTTTCTAAAGGAAAACATAGGACAATATTTTTGTGATCTGGTTGTAGGTAGATTTCTTAGACAAGACTTAAAAGCAATACCATGAAAGAAAAAAAATGTTAACTTTGACTTTCTCTTTCTGCTAAATCAAAGTCATAATAAAATTAAAGGTTCGTTTCAAGAGATACCAAAAAAGCATTTGACAAAATACATCATCCATTCATGATAAAACCCTCAACAAAGTAGTAAAGTTTAGAGGAAACATACCTCAACATAATAAATCCATATATGAAAAACCCACAGTTGATATCACATCCAACGGTAAAAAACTGAGAGCTTTTGCCCCTAAGGTCAGGAATAAGAGAAGGCTGTTCACTCTTACCATTTTTATTCAACATAGCACTGGAAGTCCTAGCTATAGCAGTTTAACAAGAAAAAGAAATAAAAGGCATCCAAATTGGTAAGAAGAATAAGAGCTTTCTTTATTTTCAGATTACATGATACATAGAAAACCATAAAGAACAGCAAAAAACTACAAGAACTGATATATGAATTCAGGAAGATTTTAGGACGCAAATTCAAAATACAGAAATCCACTGCCTTTCTATACACTAATAAGGAAGTAACAGAAAGAGAAAGTAAGAAAACAGTCTTATTTATAATTGTACCAAAAAAAAAAAAAAAAAGATACCTAGGAATAAACTTGACCAAGAGGTAAAAGACCTCTACTCTGAAAACTATAAGACACTGATGAAAGAAATCAAAGATGAAACAAATGGAAAAATATTCCATGCTCATGGATCAAAAGAATAAATATTGTTAAAATGTCCACACTACCCCCAAGCAATTGACAGATTTAATGTAATCCCTATCAAAATACCAATAGCATTTTTCACAGAACTAGAACAAATAATCCTAAAATTTGTTCAGAACCACAAAAGACCCTGAACAGCCAAACAGTCTTGAAAAGGGACAAAATGAGGTATTACAATTCTGGATTTCAAGATATAGTACAAAGATGTAGTAATCAAAACAGTATGGTACTGGCATAAAAACAGACACACAGCACAACAGAACTGAGAGCCCAGAAATAATCCCACTACTATACTGTCAATTGATTTTTGACAAAGGGGGCAAGAATATGCAGTGTTGTCTTTTCAACAAATGGTGTTGGGAAAACCAGACAGCTACATGCAAAAGAATGAAATTGGATCACTTTTTTACATCAGACACACAAATTCAAAACAGATTAAAGACCTAAATGTGAGACCTGAAACCATGAAAATCCTAAAAATGAGCACAGGCATTAATTTCTCTGACATTGGCTATAGCAACATCCTTCTAGATATGTCTCCCAAAGCAATGGAAACAAAAGCAGAAATAAACTAGTGTGACTACATCAAAATAAAGAGCTTCTGCACAGCAAAAGAAATAATCAACAAAACTAAAAGATAACCTACTGAATGGGAAAAGATATTTGCAAATGACATATCCAATAAAGAGTTAGCATCCAAAATATATAAAGAACTTATACAACTCAACACCAACCCCCACCCAAAGAATCCAAATTAAAAAAGGGTAGAAAACATGAAGAGATATTTCTCTAAAAAAGACATATAGATGGGCAACAGACACATGGAAAGATGCTCAACATCACTTATCATCAGGAAAATGCAAATCAAAACCACAATGAGCTGTATCACCCCACACTTGTCAGAATGGCTAAAATAAAAAAACACAAAAAACAACTGTTGACAAGGATAAAGAAAAAGAAACCTGCATGTTGGTGGGAATGCAAACTGGTGTGGCCACAATGGAAGACAGTATGAAGTTTTCTGAAAAAATTAAAAATAGAATGACCATATGATCCAGTAATTCAGCTACTGGGTATTTACCCAGAGAATATGAAAACACTAATTTAAAAAGACCTATGCACTCTTGTGTTTATTGCAGCATTATTTACAATAGTCAAATTATGGAAGCAACCCAAGAGTTCATTCATAGATGAACGGATAAAGAAGTGGCATTCGTATATATAATAAAAAAAGAATGAAACTTCGTCATATGCCACAACATGGATGGATCTAGAAAGTACAATGCTAAGTGAAATAAGTCAGAGAAAGACAAATACCATATGATTTCACTCATATGCAGAATTTAAGAAACAAAACAAATGAACAAAGGGAAAAAAAAAAGAGAGAAACAAACAGACTCTTAACTATAGAGAACAAACTGATTTTCACCAGAGGGGAGGTGAGTGGGGCGATGAGTGAAATAGGTGAAGGAGATTAAGAATACACTTATCACAATGAGCACTGAGTAATACACACAATTGTTGAATCACTACATTGTACACCTGAAACTAGTAATAACACTGTATGTTAATTATATCGCAAATTTAAAAAAGAAAAAAAAATGAAAATGTAAAAGCAAGCCACAAATTGAGAGAAAACATTCATATTACATATATATGTATATATACACATATATGCATCTTATATTTTTATGTATACATGACAAAGGACTTGTATAATGACTCCATAAAAAACTTCTACAACTCAATAATGGGATGACGAACAACCCAGTTTAGAAATCAAGCAAAAGATTTGAACAGTCCTTCAGGAAAGAAGGTACATAAATGGTCAGTGATCATATGCAAAGATATTTATTATCATTAGTAGTCAGGGATATGAAGATTAAAACCACAGTGAGATACCAGGGTATACCCACTAGAATGGCTAAAATTTAAGAATGACAATCACAAATATTGATAAGAATGTGGAGCCACAGGAACTTTCAAATAATGCTGGAGGGAATATAAAATACTTCACAACCACTTTAGAAAACTGTTTAGCAGCTTCTTAAAAGTTAAACACACACGTCCTATAATGTAGACATTCCACTTCAAGTATTTACCCAGGAGATAAAGTCATATGTTCCCCAAAACACTTGTAGACAAAAGGTAATAGCAACTTTATTCATAGTAACTCCAAAGAGGGAGCAACCCAAATACCCAACATGAGAACGGATAAACAAATTATGACATAGTCATACAATGGGATATTGCTCAGCAACAGAAACAAGCTAGAAACAAGCTACCAATACACCCCAAACATGAATCTCAGAAACACTGTGTCAAATGAAAGTAGCCAGGCACAGAAGAACAGCATTCAAGTGAAGCTCAAGGACAAGCAAAATTATGTTAACGGAAATTTTAAAAAACAGCTGCAGGTAGAATGGGAGGGGGAGTTAGGAGACTGGCAGCTAAGAGACATGAAGTAATTTCCTGGGATGCTAGAAATGTTCTCTATCTTGATTTAGGTGGAAGTTACATGAGTGTAAACTGTTGTCAAATCCATGGAACTGTACACTTTAGATTACAGTGTTTTTTTCTTAATTATACCTTCAAAAACCTACCCGAAAGTCAGCAAGAAAATAAGAAACCCAAAGGGTAGAGCAGGCAAGGAAATAGAAAACACACAGTAAAACAGTAGATTTAAACCCAAATCCAGTGACCATGTATTACATGTAAATATGCTAGATGCCTCAATTAAGAGAAAAAGATTTGTCAAACTGGGTTTTCAAAATTCTAATGATTTGCTGTTTTAAGAGACACATCTAAAACATAAGCTACAGAAAGATTGACAGGAAAAGGAAAAAAGTAACCTATGCAAATTTTAACCAAAGAGAAGCCAGGGGAACTATATAATTATTATCAGAAAACATGGCTAAAGAAATTACTGGGGAAGAAGAGGAAAATTTCATATGATAAAGGTTTCAATTCACCAGATAGAAAATAGACAATTAAAACTATATATGCCCCGGCCTCAAAATTGTTAAAGCAACTAAGAGGAGAAACAGATAAATCACAATCCGAGTTGAAGATTTTAAGTCATTTCTTTCAGTAATTGATCAAAAAGCAGCCTCCCCAAATTAATAAGAATATATGATATTTTAACATCACAAAGCGTAGATTTGACAAATAGAACACTGTATTCCCAAGTTGAAGAGTATAAATAATTATCCAGAGTTTGTGAGACACCTACAAAAATGATCGTATGTTGGGCTACAAAACGAGTCTCAGTGAGTTTCAAAAGCTGAAATTGTGAATCCATATTCTGACCACAGAAGAGTTAAGCTAGAAATCAACAGTGGAAAAAATAACAAAACTCGCGATACGTATTTTTCAAATACATGTTCAAATAATCCATAGGTCAAAAACTAATCACAACCAAAATTAGAAAATATTTTAATTACAAGTAAATAAGAATACGACATAGCCAAAGCTTGCAGAATGCAGCTAAAACCATGCTTGAAGGAAACTCTGTAGCTTAAATTCATTTATTAGAAAATAAGAAAGGAATAAAAGAAATCAGTAATGTAAGTAATCATCCCAACAGATTAGTTAAAAAAAACCTCAGCAAATTAAAACCTGAGAAAGAGGAAGAAAATAATTAAGAAAGATAAGTGGAGGGGCACCTGGGTGGCTCAGTGGGTTAAAGCCTCTGCCTTCAGCTCAGGTCATGATCCCAGGGTCCTGGGATGGAGCCCCGCATCGGGCTCTCTGCTCCACGGGGAGCCTGCTTCCTCCTCTCTCTCCCGCTTCCTCCTCTCTCTGCCTGCCTCTCTGCCTACTTGTGATCTTTGTCTGTCAAATAAATAAATAAAATCTTAAGGGAAAAAAAAAAGAAAGATAAGTGGAAATTACAAAAATTAATGGAATCAAAAAAACATAAAATGGAGAAGACAAACAGAACCAAAAGCTGGTTCTTTGAAAAGAGATACACATTTGATAAATTCTGGACAAGCATAAAGGAAAAAGAAAGAGAAGATACCAATGTCAGGAATGAGGATGACATCCTGACATATCATACAAACATTAAAGAGATGTCACGAGGACTATTATGAGTAGCTTTATTCAATAATAAATAGCTTGAATTTTTCAATTCAATTTTTGAAATTTTTCATTTTCAATAAAGCTTGACAATTTGATGAAATGGACAAATTCTAGGAGAAACACAACTTGAATAAAACTGACACAAGGAAACAATTGAGAATTACATAATTGTTTAAGAAATTAAAAATGTAACTGAAAATCTCCTGCAAAGAAAATGCTCCCAGACCCTAGTAGCTTCAATGGTGAATTCTGCTGAATGTTTAATAAAGAAAAAAAAAACAAAACTGTCAATCCTATACAAATTGTTCCAGTGAACAAAGAAAAGGCAATGCTTACTGACGTGTTTTATGAGGACAACATAATCTTAACACCAACTTGAGAAGAACATGATGAGGAAGGAAAACCACAGTCCACTACTGCACTCAGAATATAGAAGCAAAATCCCAAACACGATTTTAGCAGACAGAATCAGCAATGTGTAATAGAATAATGCATCAGAGCAAGTTGGATTTATTCCAGGAAAGCAAAGTTAGTTTGACATTCAAACTTCAATCAACCTAATTCACACTAACAGAACAAAAAAATAGATTTGTATGATCATCTTGATAGATAAGTAAAAAGCAATAAAAGTCAACATCCACTCATCATTAAAATAAACCAACAGGGAACCTTGGTGGCTCAGTGGGTTAAAGCCTTTGCTTTCGGCTCGGGTCATGATCCCAGGGTCCTAGGATCGAGTCCCGCATCGGGCTCTCTGCTCAGCTGGGAGCCTGCTTCCTCCTCTCTCTCTGCCTGCCTGCCTATTTGTGATCTCTGTCTGTCAAATAAATAAATAAAATCTTTAAAACAAACAAACAAATAAATAAATAAATAAAAATAAGCAAACAAAAATTACTTACCAAAGTAGAAAAAGAAGGGAACTTATTAGCCTGATAAAGTACATGGATAAGCCAGTAATAAACCTGTGACTTAATGATGAAATGTTGAAAACTTTCCTTTAGATGTAGAGATTGAAAGATTTGAATAGCACAATTAGTTGGAAAACAGCTCTCCTAATCAATATGGACTGGAGGTCCTTGCCAGAACAGTAAGGCAAGAAAAAAAAGGTATAGAAATTAGAAAGGAAAAAATAAGTCTTCTTGTATATCTAGAAAAATCGTTAGAACCTGCAAATTTTTAGCAGGTTCTTGGATACAAGTTCAAGACACAAAAATCAACTGATTTCTATCTAGCAAAAGGAAGTAGTTAGAAAATATATTTTTTAAGATTTTATTTATTTGACAGAGATCACAAGCAGGCAGAGAGGCAGGTAGAGAGAGGGGAGGGGAAAGCAGGCTTCCCACTGAGAAGGGAGCCTGATGTGGGGCTTGATCCCAGGACCCTGGGATCATGACCTGAGCTGAAGGTAGAGGCTTTAACCCACTGAGCCACCCAGGCGTCCCAGAAAATATTTTTTAAAAAGATCCCTATTTACAGTATCATTTAAAAAATCAAATGTCTAGGAATAAATCCAACAAAAGTTATATAAAACCTTTTATGGAAAGACCTCTGAAATATTATTAAAGGAAATGAAAGGAGACCTAAATAAATAAAAGGGGTGGGGAGAATCTACTATGCTCATTAACTAGAAGACTCAACATTATGAAGATGACAGTTTCTTCCTTTCAAATTTGTGTGAAGAATCAGGGAATCCAAATCAAAATTCAAAGGCTTTTTTGGTGAATCCGATAACTGGTTTTCAAAGTTATAGGAAACAGGAAAGATGAAGGCACTTACAGAAAAAAAGAGCAAGGTGGGAAGAACTGTCCTATAATAAAGCAAGATTTATGGTAGCTTTACTTGTGGTGAGCATAGCACAATGTATGCAGAAGCTGAATCACTATGTTGTACACCTGAAATTAATATAACATTATACGTCAACTCTACTCAAATTTAAAAATTAAAAAAAAGACTTATGAAATGATACTAGTTAATAACAGTGAGGAATTAATGCAAGGATAAACAAATAGACCAATGGAACAGCTCTCTAGCCCACAACCCACAAATAGAGTGGCACTTCACTTTTGACAAAGGTACCATTGCAGAGGGAAAATTTTTTTTTAAAGAAATAATTTCCTATATTAATTGAATATGAGAAAACATTTTAAACTTTACCCCCACTTCACACTGTACATAAATACATCATCAGGCGGATGTGAAAGACATATGCCTTAAAGACGAAAATAAAATTATAGGGTTTCTTGAAGAAAATACAGAATATTTCCATGACTTTGTGTCTTACTAGAGCAAAACACAAAAAAGGCACCAGGAATAAAGGAAAAAGATTGATGAACTGGACCGCATTAAATTAAGAGTTTCTATTTAATGGAAGACATGATCAAGAAAATGAAAAAGCAAGCATATGTGGCCAAGGACTCCTCAACACACATAACTGATAAATGCCTCATATCCACAATGTAAAAAGATACCTTATGGATTGATAAAGACAAGGTGGACAAATCTTGATGGAAAATGGGCAAGAACCACCAACAGGAACATCACAAAAAAGGGTATTAGATTGCCCACCCAATACATGAAGAAGGAGTCAACCTCATTAGTGAAAATAATGGAAAAGTAGGCCAATCAAAGTCAAACAGCATATGCCCAGAATAACTCACATTTAGAGAAGCGACCACAAAGATGTGGAGCAAGGGAACCCTCATACACCTGTGGCCGTGCAGGTGTTTATAATTTTTTGGGAGAACATTTTGGCATTTCTTCCAAAGTTAAGCATACATATATGCTCTGACCCAGCAATTCCGCAGGGACACCAAGAGGTGTGTTCAGTAACAGTTAGGACAGTTGTGTTCCCAATAGCCCCAAACTAGGAACTACCCAAATATCCATCAATAGTAGAATGGTTAACTAATTTGTAGTATTTTCATACAAAAAAAAATGACACCACAATGAAAATAATGAACTCCAGCTACAATATGTGTATCATAAACATAATGTTGAACAAGCCTAATACAAAAGTATATGGTATGGCTTCATTTTTCACTCTAAAAACTGCAGTAGCGGGCACGTGCGTGGCTCAGTGGGTTAAACCTCTGCCTTCAGCTCAGGTCATGATCTCAGGGTCCTGGGATCAAGCCCACATAGGGCTCCCTGCTCAGCAGGGAGTCTGCTTCCCCCTCTTTCTCTGCCTACTTGTGATCTCTCTCTCTCTGTCAAATAAATAAATGAAATCTTTAAAAAAATAAAAAAAATAAAAACTGCAGTGTCAAGAGATGCCTAATTTAGGTGATAAACTAAAGAAATGCAAGTGATTACCATAAAAATCTCTCTAGTGGTTTCCTCTGAGGAGACAAAAGTTGTTCCATTTTTAGTTGGATGGTGGTTCTGTGGATATTGGCTTTGTGATAATTAAGCTACACATTTTTGTTTTAAGTCACTTTCTGTATATGTGTTACATTCAGCAATAAGTAGTTAGAAACCAAAAGAGAGACAGGATTGGTGACACAGACTCTAAAGACCCCAAGGAAATCCATCCATTTGTTATTATTCTTCAGACTGAGTGGTACGCACCCCAAGCAACAACAAAGAAACAAAAGGTTTATAACAGGGAACTTTAGTGTCAGGATCCACCCCATCAAAAGTATAGTTTGCCATGCAAAGTGGGTATCAAACTAGCTGGGTCTGCTTCATTTCAGAGTTGCTGTGCTGCTGGTGGGTTAAACAAAAACCTTATTTCGATAGCAGCTGCCCGAGAAGCCAGAATCAGAGCTGCACAGAAGGCTCTGGTGGTTTGGAAGACCTAGCAGTAGATGAGGCTAATTATTATGGTGGTCTCTTTACAGCCGGGACCCAGAACTCCAGCCCAGGGAGTCTCCCAGGAGCACAGTGGCTGGAGGCTCCAGGAAGGTAGGAGGAAGAGGTACCTGTAGTCCCTGTGCAGACACTGGGAAGATAATGCCCCCCTCCTTCCACAGCTTCTATGAGGAGCCAGAGGGAGCTCTAGGGGGCATCTGTGCCTCCTAATTTACCCAAAGCCCCAGGGGTGATAGTTGATTCTGTGTGTCAACTTGACTGGTTATGGGGTGCCCAGATTAAACATCTGTGAGCATGTTCCTGGTGAGATGAGCATTTGTATTGGTGGACCTGTAAAGTAGATGCCCTCCCAATGTGAATGGGCACCATCCAAGCCGTGGAGGGTTTGAACAGAACAAACAGTAGAGAAAGGAGGGAGTCACTCCTCTTTCCCTGCCTCACTACATGAGCTGGGGCATCGAATCTCGTCCTCTCTTGCCCTCAGACTGGGATTTACAGCATCAGCTCCCTTGGCTCTCAGGCCTTCCAACTCAGACTGAGTTACACCACTGGCTTCCCCGGGTCTCCAACATGCAGATGGCAAGTCGTGGGACTTCTCAGTCTCATAATCACATGAGCCAATTTCTCATAATAAATCTCCTTTTATAAACATCCCACTAGTTCTAAAGAACCCTGACTAATCTACCCCATCCCCAAGGCATTCTGCCTGCCTTGTCACACTGCTCCTCTCTCCCTCCTCTGTGTTCCGGGCTCCAAACCTTCTCCCAGGGAAACCATGCTCTGTTTAGTTAGAGCCTGGGACCACAGCATCCCCCACCGTGCCATCTTTGCAACTAGGCAGGCTGCAGGGTGTGCTGACATTAGCAGCAGCTGCAGGCCCTGTTTTACCTGGGATGAGAGTGGCATTTGGCACTGGTGAGAGAACTTCTGCATGAAATGAATCCCCCAGTTTTGTCTGGTGGAGAAAGCATTGCCTCTAAGGCTAACCTGACCTGGGTTTAAAGCTAAGTCTGGCTATTTCCTGGCCATGAGCTATGTCACCTTGGCAACTCACTAGGAATGTGTGAGTTTTCAGTAATATTGCATAAAAAACACCTAACATAGTGCCTGGCACATAGAAAGTTAGTGAAATGATATTGTTTTATTATTTATTACTGTCATAAAAAGTCTTGATTATATTTATTATATATTAATAATTTAAAAAAATTATTGGAAACAGCCTATGAAGAAAGGAACTGTGTACTCCTTGTGGAGAGATGGAAGCGAGCCCATTTAGGAGGAAGCACAACGCTTCAGCCCCTCTATACACTAAAAGTGGGACATTGGATCTCTTGACCCATGGTTCTGGGGCTATGAGGAGGCACATTTTTCTTTCTTGTCTGAGACTCTGCCTGCCCAGGGACAGGAAACAGGGGCTGAGTCTCAAGGAGTAGGGTGGAGAGTCCTTGGCCTACCACATTATATGTATACTTTTCCAAAAGAGAAAGTCAAAAGTACATAGAACAGGTGCCACCTTTTGGAACCTTCTGTAGGTGCCCCATTATTTACCATCACTGTCTCCAACATCATTCCGTCATGATCTCAAGCACTGTCGGGCCAAAATATTTCCTTAAAAATATGTTGGAAAGCACCAGTTTGGAAGAGTATGCTTGGAAGGAAAGACCACCATTATCCTCAGTCTACATAAGGAGGAAAAGTCATGGTTAGGAGGCAAATGGTGCTGGGAGGGCCAAAGAAAATAGCTGGAGGAGTCACCAGTGAGACTGGGAAGATGGAGGTGGCCGGGGATGGCAGCAGGTTCCTCCAGGCAGCACTTGCTTGCAGGTCCATACAAAGGGGGTTGGAATAGAAACTGGAGCAAGAGAAGGTGGTAGATTGTTTGCACAAATGTCTATCTACAATCCCTTCCATTTCCATACATGTGTGCTGCTCTTCCCATCAGGAAGTAGAGTCTGTTTTCTCTTAAATCTAGGCTCACCCTGAGACGTGTTCTGATCCCCACAATGCAGCAGAAGTGATGCTGCATGACTTCCAATTCTAGGCCTTAAGATGCCTTGCAGCTTCTATTTTCACCCTCTGGGATGCAGCCAACATGTAATGAAAGTCATGCTAAACCACCAAATGGAAAGAGGCCATATGGAGAGCAGGAACAGCCCTGCCAGGCCCAGCTGTTCCAGCCACCCCAGCTGAAGCACCAGGTGTGAGTGAAGCCACCAAGGATATTTCAGCCCATCCCAGCTCCCAGTGGAAGGCAGCTGCATGAGTGGCCCCGGCCAAAACCATGTGGAATAGAATGGCCCAGTTGACCCTGGCCAACCCACAGAAACATGGAGAAATAGTAAATCCTTGCTGTTTAAGCCACTAAGTTTGGTCTAGTGTTTTATGGAGCAATAGATAACTGAAACCGAATTCAACTCAAGCTATCACTTAGACACTGAAAGCCTGCTCAGTTAACATCACTAATTCACTGGCTTCAGAACATAATGCTTATTGATCTTTTATGCTTTTAATAAAACTTCTGTTTTAAATATACACTGTGGCCAGCATGCTTGCAAGTGGGAAATTGGTGCCAATAACAGAGACTTCCCACATGTTTCTAATCAGAGATGAGCCAAGGAAAGAGTGTCATAAACAGTGATGGGTACTATCATTTATTGAGTGCCTCCCTTGGGGCGGGCCCTATGTGAGATGCTTTACAGTCATCATTTCATTTTGTCCTTTGGACGTAGGAATTGTAAAATGTTTCATTTTACAGATGAGAAAACTCTGAGGGTTATAAAGCAGAAGCATTTGCCTGGGGGCTAAACCATGAATGAGTGGCAGATCCAGTGTTTGAACCCACAGCTTTGAGTACTTGACCTCCAAACTATGCAGCCTTTCTTAACCCAGAATATCTTAGTTGTTCTTTGGTTTCAGCTGTTGCTTCAAAATTGTGGGCTGGGGGTTGGGAGCTCACAGAGATGGTTCGTGAAGAATTTCTTTCCCTCCCTGAAAGAGGTTACTGGCCCAGGAGGGCTAGCATGGAGGCAGGGATGAGTAGGTCTTTCAGGCCACTGGGGCACCTGGCATCGGAAGGCACAAGGCCTCTCTCTCCCCCAGAAGCTGCACATTCAACATTATGCAGTTTCACATTCTGTGCTCTTTATTTCCAAGAACGGAGCTTCCCCTTTGAAAGCCACGAGTAGCCCCAGGCCACTCAGAGCCGAGCTCTGTGGAGTTTCCCCTTGTCCTAGAAGGAAAGAGCTTCATTTCTACCCTCTTTTAATCTTGGAAGCCTTCCTGCGAGAGTTTAGCTTTGGAAGAAGTGAGGGAGGCAGCTGGATGAATGCTAAGTAGGACATTTTTAGTTTGAACAGCGACTCTTGAGACACTGCAGTGAAAATCTAAGTGAAGAAGGCAGAAATAGTCTGTGTTGTGTGCAGCAAATTACAATTCAGAATACTTTTGATGGGTTTCAATAATGGGCCAAAATCAACATGATAACCTTTAGCAGAAATAAATGTAAAGTCCCAAATGTAGGTGCAAATGATCATTTATACAATTTTAGGGTGGGAAAGAGCTGACTTGAAAGTAATTCATGGGAAAACTAATTGGGGTTTGGAGGAACATACATGAACTCAGAATAAACCAACAGTGAGATGCAGCTGCTAAAAGATCTAAGGCAATCTTGAGTTACAAATCCGTGTTTACTGTGCCACTCCAGGTTAAGGGAGGTAAAAATGACCAAATGGGGAAGTCTGGGTAACACGCCTTTAAATAGATGCAGAGTCTGGGCTTCCAAGGAGAGCATAGATAGCTTTGGATCTACTCCAACGTGACCCCCCCCCCCAAATTGGGATTGGTCAGATTTAAAGGCACTGAATCATGTTTTAAAGGGCGAAATTTTCAGTGTGCCTGGATGGCTCAGGCAGTTAAGCGTCTGACTCTTGATTTTGGCTTAGGTCATGATCTCAGGATTTTGAGATTGAGCCCCACATCGGGCTCTGTGTTGAGTGGAGCCTGCTTAAGATTTTCTCTCTCCCCCTTCCTAACTGCCCCCCAACACACACACACACACATACACACATGCAAAAAGGATGGGGTGAAACTTCCAGAAGAAGTTACAACACCCAGGCATTTAAGTGTAGTCTCTCTTCTGTCTGTCCTGACCAGGGCTTGCTCCTGGTCATCTCTTGCTGGGATGGTCTCCCTCCTCTCTCTTTGCAGATTTAGGGCTCAGGACTACTGATCCAGGAAGACCTAGGCTCAGAGGCCAAGGCCATTCTTCTCTTCATAGCAGGGAAAACAATCTCTTTGGCTCTTTTATTGCTCCTTTTCTCTAGCTGCTGTAGGTGGGTTTGGATCTACCATTTCTCCCTTTGGAGGCTAAGATCTGGGACTCAAGTAGGAGAAGCAGAGAACCAGGCAGACTTTGGGGAATCTCCCAGTTCTGGCTCTAGGTTGACTCTGGCCAGGGCCTAGCAAAAGGAGTTTTCTTTTCTTTTCTTTTCTGTTGAGCCCTGCAAGGGTATGAGGCAATACTCCTCTAGCTAATAACAACACTCTTTTTCATCTATGCATACATTTTCTTTGGGAAACTGCCATGGGTGGCACTGTGTTCCCCTCAAATTCATGTTGAAGCCCTAACCACCTCCAATGTGATGGTGTCAAAGATGGGACCTTGCAGGGGGGTCATTAGATTTAGATGAATTCATGAGGATAGGGCGCTCATGATTGGATTAGTGCCTTATATGAAGATCGATTTCTCTCCCTCCCTCCACCCAACATGAAGACACAGCAAGAGGATGTCATCAGCATCCTAGGAAAAGGGCCTTCACTGGGAATGGAACTCGCCAGCTGGCACCTTGATCTTGGACTTCACATCTTTCAGAACAGTTAAATGTCTGTTGGTTAAGTGACCCAATCTCTGGTATTTTGTATGGCAGCCTGAACAGACTACTAAAGAAACCTATTATATCTCAATTTTTTTTTAAAAGGAGGTACTTTATAAGAAACAAATCTATGAAGATAAGAGTCAGCTTGAGCACCATGTCATCCGCCATAACAATGCTATCTTATGGGATCACTGCAGTCATTATTCTTGACACAGATGGGCTAGAGAGTGGCCAGAGGGAAGTGGTGGACAGGAGGAACCTGCGGCCATGGCAATATGAGAATGATCTGGGGGCTAGGGCTGCTAATCCCAGGCAGACTGAGGCACCAAGGAAATCCCTTCAGTGGGGTCATTCCTTAGGATGAAGGCTGGAGTTGGCTGCTCCCCAGTTCAAAGCTCCTTGGAGAAGCAAGCAGCCCACCTGAGACTGGGGCACATCCAATGACATCTTCTAGGGTAAGGAGCTAAGAGGGAAAAATTAGAAGGAAGGGAAGTATTACAAGAGAGTAAACAGAAAACCTCAGGGAGGCTCCTGGTTACCATCTTGGCAAGGGGGGCAGAGGTACAGGTCAGGGACTATAGGACAAATAAAAAGATAGGATTCTGCAGTCTCACCATGTTTGGATTCTCAGTCACCTCTGGTCAATAAAGCAGAATAACGCATCCTTTCTTCTGCAATGCCAGTACTGGGAAAGATACATTAAACACAACAGATGTAATTTGAGAGACGAGGTCCTAATTTCTATTGACTGGATTTGGGGCAAAAAATGCCAGCTAAAGTGGGCAGAGTTCCCCCTTGAAGAGGGGAGAATAGGCTGAGCCCCAGGGCTGATGGGAAAGAAGAATAACAGTGATAAAGAAACAGGATAATATCACCGGGGTGGAACAATTAGCTGGAGTGGCAGAATGTTCTAACACACATCTCATGTATCTGCAGGGCCATCCTTAGAAGGTAGTCCTTGGTGGGAGGGTAAAGTCACAGGACTCCACCTGGGCAAGACATCATCACCTCTCAGGGCTGTGCAGCACTGCAGGCTCTGTCCCTGGAGGAGCTGAGAGGCTGAGTAGGGTGAGGGGTTGGGGTAATCCTAGGAGGTCTCTGGAGTCCTTTCCAGCAATGAGCAGGGAAACCCAACAGTCAATCTCAGCTCTCTGGAGCAGGCATGAGAGAAGGACTATGTGCAACTGTACAACAATATTAAAAATGCCAGAGAAATATTCAGTGGGCTCTATTTCTGATGATCCTTTTCTTTCCAACTTATCTGGAGTTGATGTTACCTGGTAACTTTACACTCACATGGGGCCAGCTGCCTATCCAACCTACTCTGCCTGCCCATTCTCTGCTGATCAGATGGGACTCATCTGCAGGAGTTATAAGAAGAAAAAGTCTGATATGGAATGAGGGAGACAATTTCATTCATT
Organism: Martes martes; assembly: GCF_963455335.1. NCBI lineage: Eukaryota > Metazoa > Chordata > Mammalia > Carnivora > Mustelidae > Martes > Martes martes. Next base: position 106,730,846 of record NC_137898.1, read on the forward strand.
CACAAATATGTGGAGCGTCTTCTCTACTCTAGGCACTGTGCCATGTGCTGAGGGCAGAGAGAAGAAAGCAAGCCCCCGCCTTCAAGAAGCTTACAGACCAGGGGCACCTGGGTGGCTCAGTTTAAGTGTCTGCCTTCGGCTCAGGTCACAATCTCAGGGTCCTGAAGTCAAGCCCTGCATTGGGCTCCCTGCTCAGCAGGGAAACTGCTCTCCCTCTGCCCCTCCCCCTACTTGTGCCCTCTCTCAAATAATTAAAAAAAAAAAAAAGCTCACAGTCTATGGGTGAGGCAGCCATGTGGACAAGAGACAAGTAGAATTCGGTGATTCACTTAATGAATGTTTGTTGAGTACGAGCTCCATGCTAGACACTGGAGATTTAGCAGCAACAAGACAGACAGGGTCTCTCCCCTTGGAGAATACTGCAAAACATTCCAGTGGAGGAATCAGACAATAGGCAAATCACACATAAAGGAGATCATGACCCATTGTGCAAAGTGCCATGAAAGAAATGTAACAAGATGAGGGAACAGAGTAAGAGGGGCGGGCTTTAGAAAGGGTGATGGTGGGAGGACATCCCCCACAAAAGGACAAAAGGACAATTAGGCTTCCACCTGAGGCTTGAGAAGTAGCAGCCAAATGAAGAGTGTAGGGTAGAGCATTCCAAAGGGACGTTTACCACAAAGACAGGAAAGAGCACGGTGTGGTAAAGCAGAAAGGACATCCTTGTACCCAGGTGTGGTGGACGATGATAGGAGATGGGCTATTGGGAGATGAGGTAGAAAAAATGCAGGAGGAAAATCCTACAGGGCTTTGTGGGATTTGAAGGAGGATTTTATTATAAGTTCAGCTCAAGATCAGCATTTCCGGTCTTGGGACCACAGGAGTGGGAATTTTAAAAGAACCAACATTGCCAGTACTCTGACGCCCTATTGAGTGTGATCTGCCCTGCCTCAGTCTCCTGGCACTAGACTTCCTTCATGGAGGAGCAAAAGGAGGTGGACTATTCCAGGAGATGGAGGGGTTTGGGTGCTTTGGAGCCTGCCAGGAAAGGGTCTTTGAAGGAATCAGAGGTGGCTCAGGAGACAATAAAGGGGAGGGACTCAAGGAGAGAAGATCCAGGACTCTATGTCACCTGGTCTCATTCTCCTGACACTCACTTAGGGGGCAATTCTTTCTGTCTCTCTCTCTCCCCCACTACCTCTGGCCCCTCCAATCACCACAGAGGAGGGAGAGCTACAGAATTCCTCCAGGAAGGTTGCTTTCTTGGAAGGCCTGGGCTTTTCAGAGCCAGTGCTACCGCCGTAACATTTACCACATCAATTCTGGAAAGGAAGAAGCATGGGAAGCTGAGCCAGGCAGAAGGCAGGAAACTTGGGAGCTTCTCTGGTTTAATCTTTTCTTCTGCTTTATTTTTAAAAATCCACTTTGCAAAGATATATGGTCTCCAAGTTTCTGAAAAGGGAAGCAGCAAAGAAACTCCTTCTGGTGTGAATGAAAAGAATTACATAAACCACAGTAAATTTAGTATGAAATTACATTGCCAGCCCCAGAGGAGAAAGATGCTTTTTCCATCCTGCATTAGCCATGTTCAAAGATCCATTATCCTGAGCTCCCAGTCTGTCTACATTTGAAGGGACACAGTGGCATGTAGGTCTCACCCATCTCATAGGATGGAAGCTGCTGGAATATATTAATTATCTGACCTTCCTTAAGGCATTAGGTTTTTACAGGAGTTCCTTTTTGTATTTAAGTAGTTGTGTGGTTTTTACTTTCTAAACTGGGACCTGAGCTCCTGCTGATTCTCAGGCTCCATTAGATCAGGTTTTTCTTGCTCTTCACGTTTTCCAATTTCAACACTTCCTGAAATCCTAGAAGCAAAAGGAAGAGGCTTCTAGGCTGAAAGGAGAGAGCTCAGTCCTTCAGATATGGGTTTCAAGTCTAAGCTCTACCACCTTTCAGCTGTGTGACCTTGGGCAAGTTACTTAAATCTGTATCCTCTTCCATGATAATTGGGGCACCTGAATGGCTCAGTCAGTTAAGCATCCAACTCTTGGTTTCAGCTCAGGTCGTGATCTCAGGGTTGTGAGATTGAGCCCTGGGTCAGGCTCTGCACTGGGCATGGAGTCTGTTTAAGATTCTCTTCCCCCCTCTCCCCTTCCCTCCCCTACTCATGAAGTCTCTCTCTAAAAAATAAATAATTAAAAAATAATAACAACAGTAATTCCTGTTGTGGAATATATTCCACAATATGTTGTTGTGGAATTTAGTTAAAGAAATGTGTTTGTAATGCTCTTGGTTCACAGTAATTTTTCAACAAAAGTATAGTAGGTTCCTATTTCAATTGTTCTAACAACATCTATTGTCTCCCTCTGAGATACTAATTTTCTCCAAAGGTTGCTGGGTGTGTGGCCCTCATAGTGTGAAGTCCAGCTGAACATGCTTCATTCATTCATTCAATAAAAATTTATTAAACTCTTACAATATGCCCAAGGCTGAAATAGATTCTATTGATAAAAAGAAAAATAAGACACTGTCCCTGTCATTTAGGGGTTTACTGACATTGGACAAGACAGACATGAAAGCCACCTTGCAGGCTGGAGCAGACCATAGCATAAGAGGCAGAAGTCCCAATGCTGGGCTTTCCTGAGCCACCCTTGATTCCTGTGTGGTGAAGCCAGGATGAGAAGTAGTCAGCGGGCTTCTGTGGAGTTTCTGATAGGTCACCACAGACATGAGAGAAAGCTGTGGATATGCTCCCAATGGTGGGAGTGATAGCTGGACCTTGGGGGTCCCATACAAACCAACGGAGACTAAGTGCAGTAAGTCCACCTGGGAATGGAGAGAGGCATGAGCTCTGAACAGATCCAGAGAAAGAGACTAGAGCATAAATTACACAAGCTCAGAATTGGTTCACAATGCCAGCATGGCACAGACCAGCCAGGAGGAGAAAGGCATGGCTCTGGAGACCAAAGGAACTAGGGCACCCTGCAACCTCCCTTCCACCGTAAGGTTGCATAAAGCCCCTTCAATCCTTTCTCCCTCTTGGGGAGGGAAAAGGGGCTGGCGGGCCAATAGGAGACACCGAGAATTTTTGGGGGAGAGATTGGCATTTCCTAATAGAACTATTGCATTACTGAATGTGCTCAAGTTCTAAACCAGATTCAACATTTGACTACTTTTTCCTACCCAACCCACATTTTCTAGGAAAGATGACCAGACTGGCTATAGACAATAGAGTTCATTTTCTCTCCCATCTGAGTTATAATATGGCGAAATTTTGTGACCCATTTTCCCTTATGTTAGGCTCAGCACTGAGCACCAAAGAAACACTTGATAATGCAGCTAGTCCACACGGATAAAAGAAACGAGAACAGGAAGGCCTATCTGCCTCTGCCAATCCCATTTCCAAAAGATATAGTCAAGCCAATGTGCGTTTTTTTTGTATCAAATACAGCCCTGGGTCCATGCACATTTATTCTCCGTTTTTGATGCCTAGACCACACCCAGACCCTCACTGCTCTGGAGGTGGGGAGAGAGGCAGCAGGCCTTCCTGGACCTGGGGCCAGAATCCATTCTGTGGCCAGGAACTTGGTTGTTTTGTTTTTGTTTTTGTTTTTAAACTGAGTTCCCAAAGATGAATCAACTCCATGTCCCCAGAAGTCCCCACAGGTCCCCACCCTGGCCACACACACACAAAGCCACATACCCCAAACACACAGCTGAGTTGAGATGTCATGTGGGTGGGTGTGGGAGTTTTCAGAGTAGAAGGGTCTTGGCTCTGGTTCCATGATGGAGAGGAGATGGGGGTGGGGTGAGAAAGCCCCACCTCTCTCCTGGGGAGACGCTATGCCAGCATGTGTTGCCAGAATGGACTGTCCCCTTGGGGCAGAGGCAGATGGGGAAGGACAGTTCCTGACCCCAACCAGAGAAAGATATTCTTTCTCATGAGCCTCACAATGAACATTTCTCTTGGGTGTGTGAGACAGTCTGTGTCTCCTGCCTGGGACAGGTGGGAATGTGGGGAGGGCAGGGTGCCGGGGTGTGTGGATGACATCACGGGAGGAGAGGGGAGTGCTGTGGTATCACAGAAATGTGGGAACTTCCTGGGCGAGAAGTCTGGAGGAGGACGACAGGGTTCGGGATCCTATTTCTGGCTTTAATAACAGCCCTGGTGACAAGCAGCCACATGAGAGGGATGCAGGCAGGCGGGTCTGTCAGGGAACAGTGGCACCTCCTGCGTGGAATGAGGGTTTGCTATGAGGTCTTGGTGGCCTTTAATGCAGGGGTGGGGTGGGAAATGTGGGATGCATTTTTAGTTGTGAGAAGGTGCAGATGCATGAAAAGAATGGAACAGGGTGCAAAGCAGGTGCCACAACAGGGCTTCAAAGCAGTTGCTGAAACACAGCTGAGGAGACTGTGTAAGTAAGGTGGATTGAGCAAGAGCAGACACCCTGCCAGCTCCTTGCTTGTGTCCTTGGGAGATTTTCTTAACTTCTCTGGGCTTCCATTGTCTCTTCTATAAAATAGGGATAACAACAGCACCTTCCTGGCCGGACTGTCAAGTTTAAAAAAGTTAATACATACTTGTAAAGATAAGAATGACACTTTTCACATAGTATGTGCTCAAGAAAAGTTAACAATTCTTATGGTGGAAAGGGCACTGCGGTAGGACACAGAAGATGGGGTTTTAGTGCGGACTGCCAGTGACCAAGTGAATGTCTCTTTGGGCCCCAGTTTCCTCATTTGCAAAAAAGAAAAAAGGGATCAGATAATATCAATCTTACCCTCTAACTCTACCATTCTAAGACCTTGACTTGGCCATCTATACAGAGTTGACAGAAGTTCACTTTGCTCCAAATTACCTTGGGCATGCCAGTGTCTGCAATTCTATCTTAAGGGTGGAGGCCTTTGAGTGAAGCATGTTCTTTAATCTTCTGCTCCCTTCTTCAGAGAAAATAGGTCCTAGGGGTGGTTGCTGGGTATTTAACCAGTAATACATGGGAATGAATTAATTCTTCCAATAATAAATGGAATAATAATAATGATGATGATGATGATAAAAATAATGGTCCCAGAGTAACAGGAGGCCACACTGTATGACTCAGAAAGAAAAAGGAAGAATCAGGAATCTAAATTTCCAGTACATGGCTTTTTCTAGGCTAGTTGCTGCCCTAAAGTGACTTTTATAAGAAAACAAAGATGAAAGCAATTGTGGCATGAATAATCTATTAGATAAAAGTAAAAACCCAATCACTAGACTATGAAGGGAACAAAAACCTCGAGTGCGAAACTGAGGGAGGTTGAGACCAAGTGGACAGGAGGAGCTCTTGAGGTTCTGTCCATACCTCTAAGGGGATTTGGGTACTCCACACCTCTTTGGGAATGGACATCTGAATGTCCCTGTAAGAGACTCTCATTGCTGGGCATCTTGGAAGTTCTATAGATGCTAGAGTGGAAGCTTAATTGGTCTTCTCTAGAAAGCTCAGGGAAGGAATATGTGGGCACTGCAAATTGAGCTCAGAGAATGTCTGAAATGATCTACAGTCATCAGGCAGAAATTGGAGTGACTAAGATGACAGAATTTTTGTCATGCAAGTCAGAGGGAATACTCAGCAACTGGTCCAGAGAGGAGATGGGAATGGGTGGGAGGAAAGGGGAAAGGAATGTGAGAATTCCAATGACTTATTTCCTGCATTCCCCTTCTCCACAACTCCAGCCCAGAAAGAGAGATCAGTGGTGGAAGTGAATCCTGAGGTCACCATTCAGAGGCAAGTAATAGGAAGAAGTCAAAGAAAGTCAGATTCTTTTAAACATTCTTGGTTTTCCCTCACTGAAGAGAAATCCAGGATAGAAAATGAGTTTTCCCTACCATCCTGCTGCCCTCCCATAGTATGGTGCATGCCACCATCCAACTGATCGGTCCCACACTGAGAAATCTCAAATTAGGATAATGGTGAAGAAGATTTATATAATTATTCACTCGTTCATTTGTTCCACATTTACTGAGATTCTTTTCTATGCCAGGTGCTTAGGACATACAGAGAAATTAGCCCCTAACCCAGCAGGTGATATGCACAACACAGTGTAGAGTGGAGGGATAGGAGGAGGCTGGGAGCATCTGCCAGACATGGGGCTTGGGAGAGAGAGCTGATTTGAATCTTAGAGGAGAGGGGGGAGTAACCAGGTGGGCAAGGAAGTTGAGAGAGGGCTTTTGGGGCACAAGGAACATAAATGAAAAGGGGTAGGGAAGTGGAAGATCACGTGTGTTTAGGGAACTGGCTGTGGCTCTGCAGAGGGCAAGTGGAGTGTCAAGAAGTGGAAGCTGGTATGGAAAGAACCTAGATGTCCATCAGCAGATGAATGGATAAAGAAGATGTGGTACATACATACCATGGAATACAATGCCACCATCAAAAGAAATAAAATCTTGCCATTTGCGATGATGTGGATGGAACTAGAGGGTATTATGCTGAGTGAAATAAGTCAACCACAGAAAGACAATTATCATATGATCTCCCTGATATGAGGAATTTGAGAGGCAAAGTGTGGGTTTGGGGGGGTAGGGAAGGAAAAAATGAAACAAGATGGGATCGGGAGGGAGACAAACCATAAGAGACTCTTAATCTCACAAAACAAACTGAGGGTTGCCAGGGGGAGGGGGTATGGAGAGGGTGGTTGGTTATGGACATTGGGGAGAGTTATGTGCTATGGTGAGTGCCGTGAAGTTGTGTAAGCCTGATGATTCACAGACCTATACCCCTGGGGCAAATAATACATTATATGTTAATTTAAAAAATTTTAAAAAATAAAAGGCTCCTTTGAATTGGAAAAAAACAAAAAAAAAGAAGTGCAAGCTGGAAAGGTCTTGAAGGGCCGCAGGCCACGTAAGGAAGGATGACCTGGGGAAGAGAGGGGACAGCCATGGCTGCCCTCAGGGAGAAGGTGCTGCTTCTGTGTGGGGAATGGATGGGAGCAAGGCAGGCTGGAGGCCCAGACACTCAATGGTTTGTTAGGAGGAGGTGAATTAAGGATGTGGGAACAAAAGATGACCATGAGGTATGTGGGAATGCAGTTGAGATGACCCAGGAGTCACAGATTTGTGAATTGAGGGTCAGGGACAGGGAGAAGGAAAGATCAGGAAGAGGCAAAAGGGGGTGGTGAGGAGAGGGAAGGAAGTGGGTGGAGGTGTATGGAGGGGATATCGTCCTTCTGTTCTGGGAAAAAACTGCCTATCAATTCTCAGAATCATGGATCACAGTCTGGATTGGGAGGGACCTTCAAAGTGACTTACTCTGACCTCCCTACAGCCATCTCCTCTACTGTCCCCTCCTGGTGCTCAGCCATGCAGCTTCTTCATTCACACACTGAACACCAGATTACTGTACATGGACCATGTGCCTGGAGCTATATCAGGCCTTGGGGATATGATGGTATAAAAAGGCCAATGGGTCAGGATGAAGAGTGCAGAGAAGAATGAAGACATTGGGAAGACAAGGCCAGCAAATGAAGGTTTAAAGAATAAGGGTTATGGGGCACCTGGGTGGCTCAGCTGGTTAAGCAGCTGCCTTCGGCTCCAGTCATGATCCCAGAGTCCTGGGATTAGGCCCCACACCGGGCTCCATGCTCAGCAAGAGCCTGTTTCTCCCACTCCCTCTGCCTGCTGCTCTGTCTACTTGTGCTCTCTCTGTAGCTCTCTGTCAAATAAATAAATAAATAAATCTTAAAAAAAAAAAAAAAAAAGAACAAGGGTTATGCAATATCTCCACATGCATTCCCCTACAGCTGGGACGGTCTGCAATGTTATCCCCAGCTGGGACAAGGAGGCCAGGTACATATGAGCACCCCCTTCAGTCAACAGGTTCAAGTTGCCTTTGGAAGGAAACGACTTTGGCAAGACCATCCACAAGAGGCTGAGGGCTGGCAGCACTCCTATTAGCTGGGGAATTGGGTCTTTGGTTATAAGGAAGGCCTGGGTGCTGCATTCCAGTGTCTACCACAGAAAAAGCATGCGTTTGAGTATATCCCGATTGTGTTCGCCTGTGTCTATTGGTCTGTGTGTGTGTGTCTCTGTGTGCAGGCTGGGGTACCTGTTAGTGTGCCTACCTGTAGTGCTGCCCCTCTTGGATCAGGGACCATGGCAGATCTGCAGGTACGGAGTTAAGCCTTGCCCTGTGCCAACTACTTTGGTGGACCCTCCAATTCTTTCCTGTATCCTGTCCAATCTGGGCCTGGTGAAAAGGTACGGAACAGGGGCTTTGGAGTGGGGAGTGTCTGTGGACTCTCTCCTAAGATTCTACTTCTGTTCTCACTTACTGAGGGGGGAGAGAAGACTATCCTATAGGACTCCCTCGTGCACATTAGAAAAAGCACTCCTTGCTAGCAGGCCTCATGTGAATGAACATCCTGGCAAGCAGACTAGACAGATTCAGCCCACACTGGACCCTTCCAAAGGCCACCCACAAGGATTATCTTATCTGGGCTGTATTTCCTGAGCCATGATGGTATGACTAGGGCTTTGGCAGCCACGTCTTCCTGAGGCAGTCTTTTCCAAGTCCAAACCTGAAATTCTAGTTACTGTCAGAAATCAGGATGACAGTACCTGTCATGAGTCCAGGCTCCTGCAGCAGACTTTTGCCCAAAGGCCCCTGGAAGGGTTGGCTCCCCAAATTCAGGGCAGAGGACAGTATGAGAACAGCCTTCGAGGGAGCTGGTGCAGGTAAGAAATGGAGCATCTCCTGGAGCGCCTGCATCTGTATCCCTCAGCAAGGGACATGGACCCAATACACTGTTTGCACACAGCATGTCCAATGACCAAATGCCACTAGGAGGAGAGATCAGCAGAGATGAGTACCCAAGACCTGACTTTGTAGAGATGGAAAACCAGGTCACTTGATGCTCTGGACCTTGTACCACTACATCCAGGGCAGACTGTATCAGTGGTTCACCCAAACTTTGTAACTTGCTGCTTGGCCAACTAGTTTCTCAAAGAGCCTGCAATCACTCTCGTAAAAATAAAATCCCTCTCTTTCTAAAGGTTTATGTTAATGTATTCTTTTACACACGTAATTTTTGGCTATGGTAGACTGGAAGGTTCCTAGGGCAGAGTGGCAGGAGGTTTAGAGTTCTTGAATTCTTGAACACTAGAACTGTAAGGAGTTTGAGATCATCCCATGCAGTGCTCCAGCTCAGAGCCTGAGGCAGAATTCTCCCCATCCTGTTCGATTCAACCTGTGAAATGAACAATGAGAACACAGGTGTGCAGGGCATACCCACTCCCGCTTATCTCCCGTTGCCAGCCTCCTTCATCTTACCACTAGCCCTGAAGGTCATGGGTGCAGTGATTTGCCCAAGTTACCCAGCTGGTCAGAGACAGGATCAGGATCAATGCCCAGGGCTCTTAAGCCAGAGCAGTGCTCTCTCAGCCCTAGGAATCTCTGGTTCTCTTTTGATCTCCGTGGACAGGAGGTATCACTATGAACCTATTACCTGTTATACAAGCCCCCTTTAGCCCCTTGTTCATAAGGAGGCACACTCACATACACGTGTGTGTGCATGCACACCCATAGGCTCAGACTCCTAGCCTGCAGAAAGGGTCTAGGTCTTATTTTATCATTTTGGATTCCACTTAACTCAAGGCCTGGCATGCTATCACTTCTCAATAAATGCTTGTTGAATGCATGAATGAATGATGAATATTAATGGATATTTATCTTCCCAAGATTCTTTGGCCTTCACCATAACCTTGATTCAGAGGCCCAATTGGACCGTTGCATGTGGGGGAGGGAAGAAGAGAAACAATAAATTTATTAGAACTGTGCCAGGCACTTAAATGTATATCATCTCAGCTAATCTCATTTTAAAATAAGTAATCTCAAGGGAGCAGACATCCCCCCATGAAGGAGTGACCCCACCATCCCCTTGTGCCCATATATAAGGGCTTTTAAGTACAGCAGGCTTATGGCTTCTGCATCAATTTCTGTTTCTACTTATCCCCAGAAGATCTGAAAAAGAAAACAACATCAGAACTTCTGAAGACCAAAAGCTCAGAATCCTAAGCTTGCAGCCTTCCCTTTTGTGAGACAGAGAAGCAGGAGAATATTAAGAAGAGTGAGTGCAGGAAGCTAAAAATATCTTCAAAGCTTATGTAAATTCGGCGCACATAGAGGCACTGGCCTTTGGGCTCCAGCTGTTCTCAGGACTGACTTAGATGCCCTTGACATGGAGATCCAGACATGCTCAGAACCCGCCCACCATTTGTAACCTTTTAAAAATCTTCCTAATTGTGTTCCATGTTCTTTAAATTTATCACCCCTTGGGAGTCAAGCTACAATATGCTAATGAGGCCATTGAAGAGGCCTAGACACCCCTCCTTTCCCAGCCTCTTGGGAGAACAGTTCGAGGTCAGAGACATCCATCCTTGGAATAACAGGCGCCTTTGAGAAGGGCTGTACCCTTAACCATTAGCATGTTAAAAGGGAGGGAATCAAAAGATCACTCAATCAGCACCCAATGAGGGCATCATTTCAATCAATAGCACAGATCATAAAAGTCCTGATGCCACTGACACTGCATAAAAACAATTCCTAATTGAGAATTAAACAAACTTTTATCTGATGCAATTCTGAACTTCAGCCTTTAAAATAATGCCAAGTTCAGAAACACATTTGGCCTCATGATTCCGTCTGGCAGCTTGTATACATTTAGTGGGTATTTTTCCCTCACAGCTGACACTTTCCCTTCCTGGTTCACATAGGAAAATGAGACGGTGTCACTTCCCCAAAGGTCACAGTGCTAAGTGAAATGTTTCTGGGTAGGAAGGGGGCTCTAAATAAGCAAGTATTAACCTGAGGTGACCTATACTAGGGCTGGGTCCTGGCTTTCCAGATTTGTAACTAACGTTTACTAAGTATAATTCAGCTCTTAGGTACTCAGGATGCTGCTGCTGGACTGGGAGACAAGTAGATTTTAATGCACTGATGACACAGTCTCCCTGACACTGGAGGCATGGCCATGAACCAGGTGGCCAATTACTCTCAGAAAGAACAGCTCAATATCAACTGTGCTAAATTCAAATGGTCATATGCAGCAGAGGCTATTCAGCATCCAGATGGACACGATTGAATGTCTCCATTCAACAGGGCAGTCCATTTCCTTACTTGCAGAGTCCTTCCATAGCCAGCTCATCCTGATGGGCCCAGAAGACCAGGCCCTGGCCAAAATTAAGTGTGTTCAGCAGGAATATTAAAGTAAAAGCAGGAACTTGGAATCTTCCAAGTCAACACCTTCTTACTGTTACATTAGATGGTTGGTTAGAACTCTTCAAATTTCTGTTGAAAACCTGGTCAACCTTATGAACAAATAAAAGCAGTTTCTTTGGAATAATCCTGGCTCTGTCTAGAAGAAGCCTCTGCCACCTTGCAGAACTGGGTTGACCTCCACAGGAGAAGACGATAGTTCAACTCCCTTAGTGCTCACACTAAACCTCACCTTTGCCTCCTCTTCATTTGGTAGTTAAGGTGTGTGGTACTCCTCTTCATCAACCCCAGCAAGCATTTGCATCTGCAACACTCACTTCAATCTCATTGCAAAATATGCGGCTGACACCTTGGGAGGTGCTGCACAAGGGACACACCAGCTACTGTCTCCTACATTCAGAAACAGCCAATTGGTTGCCTACCGGCTGAATTCAGCCACAGATGTGTATGCAAGCTCTCCTCTGCCCAGATCTCTCTCTCACACACACCACATACACACGTACACACCACACGTACAAATGCAAACACCACACACATACACACGACATGCATACCACATGTGCATACACACATATACAAATACATGCACCACATACACACCACTTTCACACACACATACATGCATGTATACACACACACACTCACACACACCCCACAGTGTGTTTTTCAAAACATAGCTTCGAATGGCTTTAGGCTAAGACCTTCACTTCCCACGTCATCACAATTCCCACTAAGTCTCATTGCCATACACATCTTTGGCTTCACTCATTTACCGTGTCTGTCAGGACACCGACAGTGTTTGAGTTTATAAAACCCTGCTGGAGTCTATAAATTTTAACACATATTTCAAGTTTTATCACTCAGAAGTGTGTACACTGGAGCAACAGGTAGTTCCTTCTAGGTAACACACTAGGATTACAGCCAGTAGGCAAATTAATAGCAACCTTAGGTCATCTAATTTCTTTCCTTTGACTCAGAAGTTATGGGTGGAGTTGCGGAGGGAGATTCTAGGGTTAGTTAGAACTCTTACTTTTCTGTTGCTCTTTCCTGGTCACAGAAATTGTAAATTACTGCTGGACACCCACTGCTTTCATCTCGTGGGACTGCCATGACAGAAGACCACAGACTGGTGGCATAAACAACAGAAATCTGTCTTTCAGCTCTGGAGACCGTAAGTCCAAGCAAGATCTAGTTGCCAGAGTCTGGTTTCTAACGATGCTGCTCTTCCCAGCTTGCAGACTATCAGCTTCTCACTGTGTCTTCACATGTCTTCTCTCTGCATGTTTTATAAGGACACCAGTCCTCTCAATTAATTACCTCCTTAAAGGCCCAATCTCCAAATATAAGCATATTGGAAGTTAGGGATTCAGCATATGGATTCTCAGGGGGACACAATTAAGTTCATATAAAGTACTAACTAGAAAGTCCACGTGCAATTAGTGCCAATGCCCCTCTGCTCTTGTACCAACAACAAGGATGATAAGTATGTTAATTATGTAAATTAATTGAAGTCCATTAATATGTGAATATTGATTATATTAAGTATAGGAATTAATTCTATTAATTATTCTGATTCCACATCTCTGGCAGATATGGCTATTCAGTAATGATACTCTTCCCTTCTGGGCATAGGAAACACAGGGTTGAGGGAGCCATTACCAGTTGGGCTGGAATAGGAGATATGAGGTATTTGACATTTGTACCACAGAGGCAGGCCTCCTCCATCTTGGGTAAGGATCTAGGAACTGAATGAAAACCCAGGAGTGGTGCATACTTGTGCTGTAGAGCTGTGGCTTTCCACCAGGCTTTCACGCCCGGCAGAGCGCCTGACCCACAGGGACTCTTGGCTGACAAAGCCTTGCTAGAAATTCCCTTTCCTTGATTCTGCATCAAGCAATCAATCCTCTCACAGCTTTTCCTTTTCTCTTACAAAGCTCTAAGAAACTCCAAGCTACAGATAACACTTGGAGCCACTGACCTTGCTTCCTGATTTGGGGAGGGGCTGTCGCCTCAGAAATTGTTTCTCCCAGCTGCCACTTGAACACAATCCAAGAATGCTTTTTCTCTACTTTTCCTGGAATTTTATTCTTACCCACTAAACTGTATTGTTCTCCAAGCACCTCTATCCCTGGAGCTAAACATCCCCATGTCCATCAGTCGACTGGCCTTTCTGTAGAGGAGGCAAAAGGGATTTGCAAGGGGTGAATAATACCACCTTGGTTCTCCATAGAAATGTCTTCAGAAAAATAGGATTTAACATTATGAGCTAAGTTTCAATCAAAGAACAATATAAAGAATGGTATCTGGCCTTTTATAAGATAGGTTTGGAAAGTACTCTTCAGATTACTATTCCTGATACTATTCCTCCTGATAAATGGGACAATCTGTTTCCACAGCATTTAATTCAAAGAGGAACTCAAGGGATAATTAATAAACCCATCATGTTTTCCTCCTTTCCTTGACTGCCAGTGTACTCACAGCTATGTTTTGTGCTCAGTGGTCATTATTCTTAGCTGAAGGTTTCTGATAAACTATTTTTTCTTTTCATTGCTGGACCCTCTTATTCATCCTTCATGTGTATGTGTCTTCTATCTGAGCCATCTCTTCCCTTAGGGAGTAACTGGGGTATTTCTAATAAATAATACATCAGGAGCTGAGTCGGGAGCAGATCATCAGGGGACTGGGCTTTCAGCCCAATTCAGTTCACCAATCTTCTATTAACCCCCATTACCAGTTGGTCCCCAAGCCCTCTCTTTCTGTTCTCCAGGAAGAGACATTGGATCTTTTCAAATGATGAAAGGCTCCTAAGTTTTTCACTGAGCAAAGCCTTGTCAATAGTTGCCATGCTCTATTTTAGCACAATAACAAATCCCAAGTCCCCAAAACCTGCATAATTCATGAGACACCCATGATTTCAACTTCCCCTTCATTTTCAACCTCTCTCCCAACCCCTGGGCCCATAGTTCCAATTATGTCTTAGACATCTCTTTCCAAATATTCCAAAAGCACCACACACCTAGCAGGCACAAAGCTCAACACTATCCTTCTACCCCATCTCTCTAGAAACCTGTTTCTTTTTCTACATCCTCTGTTCCAATTAATAGATCCACTGTTCACTGAGTTTCCCAAGCTACAAGCCTTGATGACTTTACCCCTCACATTCAGTCGGTCCCCAGATGTTTCAGAATAAGCTTCTGAACCTGACACCTTCCCTGAAACCACGCTATCACTGTCCTAGTGCAGGGCTTGCTTTTCTCCCTACTGAGCTACTGCAACAACTTCCTGAGTCTTTCTGCCACCCAGTCTTTCCCTCTACTCCCATACCACCATCACTGCCAGCCTGCTCACCTCCGGCTTACAGACCTTCACTGGGCTCTCAATGCTGTGTCATAAACACTGAGTTTATAAAGTAGTGCCCAAGGTCCAGTGCAGTCTAGTCCCAGCCTTCTTCAGCCTCCTCTCTCCCTTTCCATTAGGACTTCTATGGTCCAGTCATACGGAATTCTTGTTCTTTTTAAAACAAGCCATGCTCTTTTAGGACTCTGGGCTTTTGCACTATTATTCCTTCTGCCAAGAATACTATTTACATTGCCTACTTTTCTACCTACAAAATGATTTTTATTTTTCATGAATTAACTCAGATAACAATACTCTGGCCACCCACCCTTCAATTAAATCTTTCTTGACCTTTCTACCTTGCCTTAGCTGCCTTCCACAGTCGTCCCTAGAACTTACCCAAGTGTATTCAAATTGCTTGTTAACAGGCTTATCTCTGCCCATCACTCTGAGCTAATTTAGACTAAGAACCATATTTTCCACAGGCCCCAGTACCAAGCACAGTAAATGGTACAAGGTTGGTGCTGATGAAATATTAATAAAGTGGGCAGTGAAATATGGAAGAGGAGTAGGGGCAAATGTGGGGTGATGAAACATCTCTACTGAACTGGTGTACTAGTTCAGGATCCTGTATTCAACAGCTGTGGCCTCCCTGAGGTACTGAGCAATAAAGAAGTGAGCAAAGGCTGCTCTAGCTTGCTCTTAGCCCTTCTGGGGCTCATGATCCCTCTGCCTCTTGCCTCTTCCTTCACTGTTCCTTCTCTGCCTTCACCAGAACAACCCCATCTTAGAGAAACAGCATCCTTAGAAGATACAGGAGGGACAAGCCCATTCATGCAATTTTTGCTCATAATTTGGGGTAGACTTCACTAGTCTCATCCCATGATAGTGTCTACTTATGGGATTTTGTGTCTTGTGGCAAACCTCACTTGTCCACAAAGCACTGAAACTGTTACAGGTGATGTAGCTGTAGCTGATTATATTTTTCAAAGGTGGCCACGACAGCACCTCCTATCTCACTCTGTTCTATAGTGTGACCTCGCCTTAGTCCCATCGCTCTCCCCTTGAATCTGGGAATTCCCTGTGATTGCTTTACTCACTAGAGATGAAACAAGGAGCCACTGAGAAAAAGACCAAGACTGAGGGGAAAAAAATATGACCCTTGTTATATAGTGGCAGAAAGTCTGGCAACATTGTTATTTTTATACTGCAGCTGTTTTTGTAATGACATGGAAAATAAAAATAAACCTAATGAACAAGGGGATTTGGCTAAGGAGATTTCTGAGCAGACTGCCAAAGTGCCAACTCAGTTCTCTTACCCATATAAATGGAACCATTTGGTGCTAAAGAAAATTTAAAGGAAACAGAAAGGATCCAGGACTTCTTGCGTTTGAAAATAAAACTATCTTCTTCATTGTCTCACAGAAGAAAATTTTCAAAAGCAGAAATGGCCTTAGGGTGAAGATCAAATCCAGGGTGCTAAAACATGAAAACATCTTAGGGTGAATATCAAGCCAAGGCTGTGACTGTAAAACTCGTTCTTAGCCTTAGAAAGGTCAAAACTGATGTATCAGAGACTCTCAAATAGACAAAAGGACTCCTAAGTATCTTAAGGGTATTCCTTGCAGATCTTCTCTGTTAAACAACAGGGTTTCTAAGACTCAAGGGTGTTGTCCCACAGCAGCCTCAGACACATGCCAAGGTGGAAAAACAAAACAAAACAAAACAAAACTCATCTCAAAGACATTTGTAAGTATGGGGGTTAACTGATAAAATACATTAATATACAATAAGCTCACAAAATTTTTAAAAGAATTGTAGTAGCTCAGACTGAAAGAGACAGAGAAAGTACAAAATGAATAGAAGCCTTTGAATCCCTAAACTTCTCTGGGCACCAAGCAGTCTGAGAAGCCTACTTAGCTACAAACATAGAAGTTTCTGTACAGAAAAGAAGGATGACACTGAGGATGGAACTAAGAGCCCAGAAGGCAAAGCCAACGGTCCTGGAGAATGACTCCAGGATGTAGGATTGAGCCCTAACTAAGGAACTAACAATCTGTGCTTAGCTCGATTTTTGAATTGCTATGAACCAGTGACTGCTATGTGCCTTTCAGTTTTCCTCTTTTAGAATGGGAATACAGTAACTGTTATCCCATACTTGTCTCACCTTGGTATGTGGGGAGTGGAGAGAGATATCTGTCTTTCTAAGTCACAGATCCTTAAAGCAAGAAGAACTATGCTAAAAGAATTGCACCAAAGAAACCCCCACTGTCACCTGGACCAAATTTAGTTGGTAAGATCTTGGACTTTGAACTGGTGGCACAATGGGATGAAACTTTGAAAGTCTTGGGGGAAGGAATGACTGAATACATGTGACAATGGACGTAAGTTTTTGTGGCCAGAGGCAAATAATATTTTCCAGAGGTGACTGAAACAATTTCTCACATTTCACATGTACCTCCAAAACGTAACCTTGCTGATATGCTGTCAAGAGATGAAACCTAATTCCCTTCCCTTGGGTCTAGGTGAGCTTGTGACTCTTACCCAATAGGGTAAAACAGAAATAATTTGTGTCTTCCAAGGCTGGGTCATGAAAGGTGATACAGTTTTGACCTTGTACATTGGAACACAATGGAAGAAGTCCAACTACCTTCAGGCCACCGTGAGAAAGCCCAGACTACAGGGGGAAACCACATGTAGATGCTCTAGTAGACAACTACACATGAGTCTTCAGATGACAGCCAATATCAGCTGCTAAATAGGTCAGTGTAGATGTCTCTAGATGATTCTACCCCTTAACCACTTAGTCATACATAGCCAGCCATGGAGTCTCCTAAGCCCAAGCGCAAGACATCATGAGAGACAGATAAGCCAACACCACTGTGCTCTGTATGAATTCCTGACTCACATCATTCATGAATAAAATAAAAATTTTTTAAAACCATTTAGGGGGGCAGCTGGGTGGCTCAGTTGGTTAAGCGACTGCCTTTAGTTCAGGTCATGATCCTGGAGTCCTGGGATCGGGTCCCACATTGGGCTCCCTGCTTGGCAGGGAGTATGCTTCTCCCTCTGACCTCTCTCCTCTCATGTTCTCTTTCATTCTCTCTCTCTCTCTCTCTCTCTCTCTCAAATAAATAAATAATATCTTTTTTAAAAAGCCATTTAGGTTTTTTTTAAGTTCAATTAATTAACATATATTATTTGTTTCAGGGGTACAGGTCTGTGATTCATCAGTCTTATATAATACCCAGTGCTCATTACAACACATACCCTCCCCAATGTCCATCACCCAGTTGCCCCATTCCCCCACCCCTCTCCCCTCCAGCAACCCTCAGTTTGTTTCCTAAGATTTAGAGCCCCTTATGGTTTGTCTCCCACTCTGGTTTCATCTTGTTTCACTTTTCCCTCTCTTCCACTATGATCCTCTGCCTTGTTTCTTAAGTTCCACCCATCAGTGAGCCATTTAGTTTTAAAATAATGTTATAATGTATCAAACTGGGAGTAAATGGACATGTGCTCTCTCAAAAATGTTATCATTTATAATACTGCTGAAGTCTATCCCTTATCCAAATTCCATCAAACAAATTGAGAAATCATATAAATCCTATATACAAACTAAAAGAATGGAGAAGGCAAAATTCTGTCAAAGAGTGAGACTGTGGATTATCATCTCTGGATATACACAATTATTCCATAAGGACAATCTTAGAAGATAGTAAAGTTACCCAGAGAACTAAGAAGAATAAATATTAACTAGAAAGAGTTAACTCTCAAATGCTGACACCTTAGGTGGTGCAATTTTTCCTGTAGGTCTTCAACAGTTTTCCTGAAATTTTAAAAACCTACTAAAAAAACCTCCCACTTCTTGCAAAAATGGTCTAAGAAACACCAGAATTAGCAAAATTAAATGTAGACTATATATATTTCTGGTGTTGCCTAATAAATCTGAAAAGCAAGACTAAAAAGGATGAAATCATTTCCAAGTAACTGAACTTTGTCCCAGGAAAACAATCAAGAATATTTATAAGAATACATAAATAAGTACCCAGTCAGCACTCAACAAGGTATAATTCACAATCTCTGGCATCAAAAACTAATAGACATTAGAAAAGATAGGGAAATATGACCCATAATGAGGAGAAAAATCAACCAATTGAAATGAATCCAGCACAGACACAGAATAGACTAGCAGAAAAGGACATGAAAACAGTTCTTATAACTTACTTCCATATAGTCAAAAAGTTAAGCAGAAACATGGGATATATTAAAAAGACTCAAATGAAACTTCTACTGATGAAAACTATGATGTCTAAATATATACTACAGTGGACTAACAGTGCACTAGAAATTGCAGACGAAAAGATTAATAAATACAAAGATATAGAAATAGACACTATCCAAAATGAAAAAAATAACTTTATGAAGTGAGCTGTGAGATAATTTCCAAGAGTTGTGCATTTAACTGGAGTCCTTGAAGGAGGGAGATGAAAGAAAAAATATTTGGAAAAATAATAGCCATTTTTCCCCAAATTTGATGAAAACTATAGATCGACAAATACAAGAAACTCAATAAACTCCAAGCACAACAAACATGAAGAAATGTACATTGTGGCACACTGTAATCAAATTGTTCAAAATCAGGGCTAAAAAGAAAGCATTAAAAGCAACCTGGAGGTGGGGGGTTGCAGACACACCTTACCTACGAAGAAGCAAAGGTAAAAATGACAGATTTTTCATTGGAATCAACAGAAGGGAGAAGAGAGTGGAGCATCTTTAAAACAGTAAAAGAAAAAAACCCTGTCACACAGAATTCTATATCCAGTGAAACTATCTTACAAAACCAAAGACAAAATTAGGGACTTTTTCAGAAATCCAAAGCTAGAAGAATTTATCATCAGCAGACTCATACTATAAGAAATGTTAAAGAAAGTCCTTGAGGAGCACCTGGGTGGCTCTGTTGTTAAGTATCTGCCTCTTGGGGTGCCTGGGTAGCTCAGTGGGTTAAAGCCTCTGCCTTCAGCTCAGGTCATAATCCCAGCATCCTGGGATTGAGCCCTGCATCAGGCTCCCTGCTCAGCGGGGAGCCTGCTTCCTCCCCTCTATCTTTGCCTGCCTCTCTGCCTACTTGTGATCTCTGTCTGTCAAATAAATAAATAAGATCTTGGGAAAAAAAAAAAAAAAAGAACATTTAAGTATCTGCCTCTGGCTCAGGTCATGATCCCAAGATCCTGGGATTTAGTCCCGCATCAGGCTTCCTGCTTGGTGGGAGGCCTGCTTCTCCCTCTCCCACTCCCCCTGCTTGTGTTCCCTCCCTTGCTGTGTCTCTCTCTGTCAAATAAATAAATAAAATCTTAAAAAAGGAAGAAAGAAAGTCCTTCAGGCTTAAGGGAATTGATACCAGATGGAAATCCTGATCTATACAAAAGAAAGAGGAACACTGGAAATTGTAACCAGATAGGTAAATACACAAAATTTCTAATTACTTAAACCAAAATCATAATAATACAATAAATTTATAACATAGGTAAAAGTAAAATTTGTGACAACAATAGGCCCAAGAATGGGAGGGGAGAAATGTAAGTATATACTACTTATTCATATGTCATGTTTTATAGTATCGCTTGAAGCTAGACTGTGTTGCTAAAGATACATATTCTGAACCCTAAGGCAAGCACTAAAATAACAAAACAATGAGTTACAATAAGCTAAAAATGAGATATAATGGAATTACAAAAAAAATTCAGTCCAAACGAAGACATAAAAAGTGGAGAAAAGAACAACAACAAAAACAGATGGTACAAGGAGAAAAAAAATAGCAAGACAATAGATTTTTATCTTAACAATATCAACAATCATATTTATGGTCTAAACTAGATGTCAGCAAACTGAGGTCCATGGGACAAATCTGCCCTGCAGCTTGATTTTCTATGGCTCTTGAGCTGAGAATGGTCTTTACATTTTTAAAGAATTATTTAAAAAGGAGGAGGAGGAGGAGGAGGAAGCAGGAACAGCAAAGATCACATAGCCTCAGCCCATGAAACATAAAATATTTACTGTCTGGCCAAAAAGTTTGCCAACTCCTGGTCTAAACACCCAAATTAAAAGGCAGAGATTGGGGCACCTGGGTGGCTTAGTAGGTTAAGCGACTGCCCTCAGCTCAGGTTATGATCCTGGAATCCCAGGATCGAGTCCCTCATTGGGCTCCATGCTCAGCAGGGAGTCTGCTTCTCCCTCTGACCCACCCCTTCTTAGGCTCTCTCTCTCATTCTCTCTCTCTCTCTCTCTCAAATAAATAAATAAACTCTTTTAAAAAAAGGCAGAGATTGTCAGATTAGATATAAAAATAAGGCCCAACCATATGCTGCCTACAAGAAACACTTTAAGTGTAAAATGAAAAAAGATTAAAAAGTAAAGGGATGAAAAAAATATACCACTAATCAACACTAAATAATGCTATCAATATTTGCACTAATCAAAGGACAGTTGTGGTTATATTAGTATTAGAAAAAGTAAACATCAAAAAAAAAATACTACCAAGGATAAAGAAGGTCATTTTGTAATGGTAATGGGTTAATTTATCAGGAGGACATAATAATCCCGAATGCTTATGCACCTAATAGAGTTTCAAAATACATGAAGCAAAAACTGATAGAACTGCAAAAACCAAAAACCAATCCTAATTGTAGTCAGATTTCAATACCCATCTCTCAATAATAAAGTAAGCAAGACTATAGAAGACCTAAACAACATAATGAACCAATTTGACCTAATTGATATTTATAGAACACTAAATTCAACAAAAAGTAGAATATAGTTTCTTCAAATGAATATGGAACATTTACCAAAATGACCACAATCTGGGTCATTAAAAAAGTCTTAACAAATTCAAAATTTTAAAGGATTCATGCTACATGAATTATGTTTTTGAACATAAACTTGACTTTTAACCTTTTTACTTTCAACCTTTTTGTATAATATAATTAAATTTAAACCAATAATAGAAAAATCTCTGAGAAAATACCCAAATATTTGAAAACTAAATAACATACTGGGTCAAAAAGGAAAAATTAAAATTATTTTGAACTGAATGAAAAAAAAAACCACACAATATACTAAAATTTGTGGGACATAGCTAAACCAGCACTTGGATGAAATTTATAGCACTAAGTGGCTATATTATGAAAAAAGAAAGGCCTCAAGTAAGTGACTTCTAATTCCATCTTAAGAAAGTAGAAAAAGAAGAGCAAATTACACTTATAATAAGAAGAGTAAGGGAAATAAATAATATCAGAATGAAAATCAATGAATGAGAAAACAAAAATACAACTGGGAAAAAAAAATCAATAAAGCTTCCAGCCAAACTGATGAGGAAAAAAAGACAAGAAACAAATTAGCAATATCAGGAATGAGAGAAATAGGATCAATAAGAATTCTACAGATAATAAAAGAATAAGGGAATATTAGGAACACCTCTATGTCAATGAGTTCAACAACTTACAAGAAAAGGACAATTTTGAAAGACAATTTACCAAAGTTCACTTAAGAAGCAATAGCCTGAATAGCCCTATATGATATTAAAGAAATTAAATTTGCAAATTAAAATCGCAAATATAATAAAATTGAAATTGCAAAATTTCAATAAATAAAACTAAAGGCCCAGAAGGCTTCACCTATGAATCATACCAAATGTTTCCAAAAAGTGGAGAGGAGGAAACACTTTCCAACTCACTCTGTGAGGTCAATAGTACCCTGATAATGAAATCACATAAAGACTTGTGGAGAAAAGAAAACGACAAACCCATGTCTCTCATGAACATAAATGCAAAAATTTTAAACAAACTAGAAAACCAAATCCAATAAGATATTTTAAAAAATTAATATGGCATGACAAAGTGAGGTTTGTCCTAGAAATGCAAGGTTGGTTTAACATTTGAAATAAATGCACTATATTAACAAATAAAGGAAAAAACCTTATATGATCCCTTCGATGGATGAAGCAATTGATAAAACTCAACATCCATTCATGATAAAAACTCTCAGCAAACTGGAAATAAAAAAAAACTTCTTGAATTCATGATGACATTATGAAAAACCAATAGCTAACATTATTCTTAATGGTAAAAGGCTGAATGCTCACCCTCTTGAGAGCAGGAACAAGGCAAGGACATTCACTCTTACAATAAGAAAAAGAAATAAAGGGGCACCTGGGTGGCTCAGTGGGTTGGGCCTCTGCCTTTGGCTCCGGTCGTGATCTCAGGGTCCTGAGATCGAGCCCCGCGTCGGGCTCTCTGCTCAGCGGGGAGCCTGCCTTCCCCTATCTCTCTGCCTGCCTCTCTGCCTACTTGTAATCTCTCTCTCTGTCAAATAAATAAATAAAATCTTAAAAAAAATTAAATTAAATTAAAAAAAAGAAAAAGAAATAAAAAGCACCCAGACTGAAAAGAAGGAGAGAATACTGTCCTTTTTTGCAGATGACCTGATTATCTATGTAGAAAACGCAGTGGAATATGCCCAAAAAGAGCTATTAGAATTAATCAAAATTTTCATATGTGCAATGGAATAAAAATATGAAATACCTAGAAAGAAATCTAACAAAAGATATGCAATACTTATACATTGAAAATTCTAATATATTGTTGAGAGAAAGTAAAGACCTAATTATATAGACAGATAATATCATGATCATGGGTCAAACAACTCAATATTGTTATGATGTTAATTCTACCCAAACTGATCTATAAATTCATGCAATCCTGACAATATC
Organism: Martes martes; assembly: GCF_963455335.1. Classification (NCBI taxonomy): domain Eukaryota; kingdom Metazoa; phylum Chordata; class Mammalia; order Carnivora; family Mustelidae; genus Martes; species Martes martes. Next base: position 106,754,201 of record NC_137898.1, read on the forward strand.
CCAGAAAGCTGGTTCTAAAATTATTATGGAAATGTGAAGGACATAAAATAGAACTTTGAAAAAGAGAACCAAAGTGTGAGAACTAACACTACCTGATTTCAATACAGTTTGGTATTGGTGCCAAGATAAATAAATAGATCAATGAAACTGAAGAGACAACTGAGAAACAGATACACATATGCCAGATTTTTCACAAAGGTGCAAAACAATTCGGTGGAGGAAAAGGTAGTCTTTTTTAACAAAAGGTATTGGAGTAATTGCATATTTATGTGCCCTCTCCCCCACCAAAAAATAACTTCAATCCATACTTCCCACTATTTAAAAAAATTAACTCAAAGTGCAGCATAGATTTCAATATAAAATCTGAAACTATAGTATTTCTAGAAGAGAATATAGGTGATAATATCTGTAATCTTGAGTTAGACAAAGATTTCTTAGATATGACACTGAAAACATGATCCAAAATGGGAAAAATTAGTTGGACTTCATCACAACTAAAAATGTCTGCCTTTCAAAAGATACTGTTAATTATGAATGAAAAGGGAGAGATCACAACTAACACCAAGGAAGTAGAAACAATCATCAGAAGTTATTATCAACAGTTATATGCCAATAAGCTAAGCAACCTAGATGAAATGGATGCATTCCTGGAAAACTATAAACTCCCAAAATTGAACCAGGAAGAAATTGACAACCTGAATAGACCGATATCTAGTAACGAGATTGAAGCAGTGATCAAAAACCTCCCAAAAAACAAGAGCCCAGGACCCAATGGATTCCCTGGGGAATTCTATCAAACTTTCAAAGAAGAAATAACACCTATTCTCCTGAAGCTGTTTCAAAAAATTGAAGCAGAAGGAAAACTTCCAGACTCTTTTTATGAAGCCAGCATTACCCTGATCCCCAAACCAGGCAAAGACCCTACCAAAAAGGAGAATTTCAGACCAATATCACTGATGAATATGGATGCCAAGATTCTCAACAAGATCCTAGCAAACAGGATCCAACAGCACATTAAAAAGATTATCCACCATGACCAGGTGGGATTCATCCCTGGGTTACAAGGATGGTTCAACATTCGCAAATCAATCAACGTGATAGAACAAATCAATAAGAGAAGAGAGAAGAACCACATGATCCTCTCAATTGATGCAGAAAAAGCTTTTGACAAAATCCAGCATCCGTTCCTGATTAAAACGCTTCAAAGTATAGGGATAGAGGGAACATTCCTGAACCTCATCAAATCTATCTATGAAAGACCCACAGCAAATATCATCCTCAATGGGAAAAAGCTTGCAGCCTTCCCGTTGAGATCAGGAACACGACAAGGATGCCCACTCTCACCACTCTTGTTCAACATAGTATTAGAAGTCCTAGCAACAGCAATCAGACAACAAAGAGAAATAAAAGGTATCCAAATTGGCAAGGAAGAAGTCAAACTCTCTCTCTTCGCAGACGACATGATTCTTTATATGGAAAACCCGAAAGACTCCACCCGCAAACTACTAGAACTCATACAGCAATTCAGTAATGTGGCAGGATACAAAGTCAATGTCCAGAAATCAGTGGCTTTCTTATACACTAATAATGAAAATACAGAAAGGCAAATTAGAGAATCGATTCCATTTACTATAGCACCAAGAACCATAAGATACCTCGGAATAAACCTAACCAAAGAGGTTAAAGATCTGTACTCGAGGAACTACAGAACACTCCTAAAAGAAATTGAAGAAGACACAAAAAGATGGAAGACCATTCCATGCTCTTGGATCGGAAGAATAAACATCGTTAAAATGTCTATACTGCCCAGAGCAATCTATACTTTTAATGCCATTCCGATCAAAATTCCACCAGTATTTTTCAAAGAGCTGGAGCAAATAATCCTAAAATTTGTATGGAATCAGAAGAGACCCCGAATTGCTAAGGAAATGTTGAAAAACAAAAATAAAACTGGTGGCATCACGTTACCTGATTTCAAGCTTTACTACAAAGCTGTGATCACCAAGACAGCATGGTACTGGCATAAAAACAGACACATGGACCAGTGGAACAGAGTAGAGAGCCCAGATATGGACCCTCAACTCTATGGTCAAATAATCTTAGACAAAACAGGAAAAAATATCCAGTGGAAAAAAGACAGTCTCTTCAATAAATGGTGCTGGGAAAACTGGACGGCCATATGTAGAAGAATGAAACTCGACCATTCTCTTACACCGTACACAAAGATAAACTCGAAATGGATAAAAGACCTCAACGTGAGACAGGAATCCATCAGAATCCTCAAGGAGAACATAGGAAGTAACCTCTTTGATATCAGCCACAGCAACTTCTTTCAAGATATGTCTCCAAAGGCGAAGGAAACAAAAGCAAAAATGAACTTTTGGGACTTCATCAAGATCAAAAGCTTCTACACAGCAAAAGAAACAGTCAACAAAACAAAGACGCAACCCACGGAATGGGAGAAGATATTTGCAAATGACAGTACAGACAAAAGGTTGATATCCAGGATCTATAAAGAACTCCTCAAACTCAACACACACAAAACAGACAATCATATTAAAAAATGGGCAGAAGATATGAACAGTCACTTCTCCAATGAAGACATACAAATGGCTACCAGACATATGAAAAAATGTTCATCATCACTAGCCATCAGGGAGATTCAAATCAAAACCACATTGAGATACCACCTTACACCAGTTAGAATGGCCAAAATTAGCAAGACAGGAAACAACGTGTGTTGGAGAGGATGTGGAGAAAGGGGAACCCTCTTACACTGTTGGTGGGAATGCAAACTGGTGCAGCCACTTTGGAGAACAGTGTGGAGATTCCTCAGGAAATTAAAAATAGATCTTCCCTATGACCCTGCAATTGCACTGCTGGGTATTTACCCCAAAGATACAGATGTAGTGAAAAGAAGGGCCATCTGTACCCCAATGTTTATAGTAGCAATGGCCACGGTCGCCAAACTGTGGAAAGAACCAAGATGCCCTTCAACGGATGAATGGATAAGGAAGATGTGGTCCATATACACTATGGAGTATTATGCCTCCATCAGAAAGGACGAATACCCAACTTTTGTAGCAACATGGACGGGACTGGAGGAGATTATGCTGAGTGAAATAAGTCAAGCAGAGAGAGTCAAGTATCATATGGTTTCACTTATTTGTGGAGCATAACAAATAATATAGAGGACAAGGGGAGATGGAGAGGAGAAGGGAGTTGAGGGAAATTGGAGGGGGAGGTGAACCATGAGAGACTACAGACTCTGAAAAACAACTTGGGGGTTTTGAAGGGGCGGGGGGTGGGAGGTTGGGGGAACCAGATGGTGGGTATTAGGGAGGGCACAGATTGCATGGAGCACTGGGTGTGGTGAAAAAACAATGAATACTGTTATGCTGAAAATTTTAAAAAAAAATTAAAAAAAAAAGATACTGTTAAGAGAATGAAAAGACAAACCACAGACTGGAAGAAAATATTTTCAAAACATTTATCTGATAAAGGATTTATATCCAGAATATATAAAGATCTCTCAAAACTAGCTAAGGGGGTGCCTGGGTGGCTCAGGAGGTTAAGCATCCAACTCTTGATTTCAGCTCAGATCATGATCTCAGGGACATGAGATTGAACCCTGCATCAGGTGGAGCCTGCTTAAGATTTCATTTTTCCTCTTCCTTTGCCCACCCCCACTCCCAGCAGTCTCTAAAAAGTAATAATAATAATAATAATAAGAGGAAGAAGAAGAAGAAGGAAAATGAGTAAATGGAATGTCAAAAGATTTAAATGAATACTTCATCAAATAATGCACATAGATATAAAAAATGCACACAAAATGATGCTTGATGTCAATGGACTTTAGAAAAATTCAAATTAATACCAGGGCAACATGCACAATCTACCCATTATAATGATGAATATTAAAAAGACTGATCATACCAAGTGTTGGGGAAGATGTGTGAGAACTGAAACTCTCAATCACTGCTGGTGGGATTGTAAAGTAGTGCAATTACCTTGGAAAACAGTTTGGCAATTTCTTTAAAAATTAAATATATACCTACCACATTCCCAGCTATTCAACTCCTAGGTATTTATCCAATTTAAATGGATGCATATGTCCATATAAAGATTTTGTACATGAATATTCACAACAGTTTTATTTGTAATAGTCTGAAACTGGAAACAGCCCAAATATCCATCAGTGTGTGATTAAATAAGAGTCTCGTGCTCTACCGACTGAGGTAGCCGGGTGCCTAATGTGTGATTCAATAAATAAGCTGTGGTATATTCATACTTTGGAAAATCACTCTACAATGAAAAGGAAGGGAGTCTTAACACATACAGTGACATAGGTGAATTTCAAAATATTTATGCTGAGTGAAAGAAGCCAGACAATAAAAAAGAGTACAAAGGGGCACAGAAATAACTTTTGAGGGTAATAGATATGTTCATTATCTTGATTTGTGGCTACAGTTTCATGGATATAGAGATGTCAAAAGTTATCAAACTATACACTTTAAATATGTGCAATTTATGTTATTTAAATATGTGTGTGTGTGATATAAATTGTACCCCCACAAACCTGTTTTAAAAATTTAAATGTCAAATAAAAACTGTCAAAAAGTTTTGGCACCACTCTGTCACCCTTAAAAACACAGCCTTTGAAAAGGCCACCTATGAAAACACAAGTTTAGATGAAGGCAAAAAACCTTGGTGTGTGAGGACACTGCTGGAAGCAGAGATGACGCCCAGTGTGTCAGGCATGTGCAGGTTATTAATGCTTTCTCCTCTCTCTTCTGCTCCTGTCACTTGGTTTAAATGGGGGCAGTAGAATGTCCTAGGAACAGCAACTGGACCCCCATCTATGGAAGGCGAGAGATCATGAGATAACCAATGCACTGGGGGTTTCCCAACAGAAGTGAGAAAGAAGATGGGGCCCAGGAGAGAGGAGGCTGTCACTGCAAGCCAAACGTAGCTTCGGGACTAAAGGAAGGAGGGGAATGGGTGGCTGCAGATGCATCTTGCAGCTGTTGTGGGAACTCAGCCCATCCCAGCCACCATGGTGCTGTGTGTGCCCTCCAGGAGAAAGGGGACAGTGTATATGAACTGAAAGGACTGATTCACAGAATTCGGTAGCAATTTGGGATCTGAGCCACCAGCTGGGACATGCCGTCTGTCTGAATCATAGCACCCTCCCCACTGAGTCTAACAGTCCACCTCCTGGTAGACTGGGAGCTGCCATAGCCTTGACAATAGCAAGGGCATCCTCTGCCTTCTGTGGAGCAGAGCCACCCCGAGATGGAGCAAAGGGAATTCAACCCAGCTCAAAGAGATGGACAGCACTGGCCTGTGCTGCACAGAAATGAAGGGAGTCACGGCAGAGAAGAGAGCTGGGCCAGGGGGCTCTAGCAAGGGGACCCAAGCAACATTGCACCAAAGCCCTCACTTGAGAAAACATGTAGAAAGAAGTAATGTTACCCTCCTTCTTCCAAAAAAAAGCATTATTTCCCAGGATAACCCAGAAATTGAACTGCTCTGAGGTAGCAGTGATATACTTACAGCTCTGTAGCTTGAAGCCCCCCAGGGCTCTGGAAAAAGAAGCCATGGTGTGGACGGTCAGAACAAGGCACTGCTGTCACCAATGGTTTAGGAGTGCTGGGCAGGCTAACTTGGCCAGTGAGGACTAGGGCTAGTGCCAGACGCCGTTAAGGCAACCTCTGGAGAATTCCTGGAGACACCTAGGAGCAAGAAACTACACATCTATCTATGCATTTTAGATACAATTGTGTGGTGACTTTCAAAATTTAAGTTTTAGTATTAATAGGATGCATTTCTACCCACAGGCTAGGAAATAACTGAAATTAATGTAAATTAGTACCCCAACTAACAGGAGTGTATTTTTCTCCTATAGGAGAGAAGGAACTATAACAAAACCCTCTCAATGTGGTGGTCCATATTCAGAGATGTATGATGGAAGATAAGAAGCTTCAGACTGACCTCCTCCAATGATAATTCTACAAAATGAAAGCACATACCCCAGACCCTGTTATGAAATAACATCAACAAAATCAAAGTAAACAGCATGGTTTAAACAAAAGTATGGACTAAAATTTCTCAAGAATTCACTGTAAGTTTTTAAAAAAATGTTTATCTGTTGGGTCCTGACACTGCACTTCCCAGTGAGTAAGTTCTACTGTGCATATGATATTGGTGAACGAGGGAACTCTCTCTTTTTTGATAACAGAATAAGAAGAAACAGAATAAAACTTTACCAGAGAGGATTTAGATTAGAAAGCAAGAGAAGCATCTGATGGAAAGAGGTATAAAGCCCTGGAGATGTTGTGTAAGTGATATTTTAAACTCCGTGCTTTTCGGGAGCACCTGTCCATCGGAGACAGAACCATCTCCAAACATCCTGACAGTTCAAAGAAACATAAACAACGGAACTGGCACTGCAATCCATCATTCTTGTGCTTACTCTTTTATCCCTAAGACTAAATATTTTTGAACATCCATCTGATGTGCTAAGTAATGAAGGCAGAGTCCATTCTTTCCATAAACAAACGGTTTTGTTAAGAATTCAAATCAGACATGGCAGAATCTTCCCATTTGCTGGTTGCTAATGTATCTTAACCACGACATACATTCTTACGTGTTCCAATTCAGCAAAGTCTCCTCCTCTTAGCAGGAGATGCCAGGTTTGGACGGCGTATTTTTAATCTAGCCAAGAGAACATATTTCCTCCCTGAAACACGGCCCTGACAGCAAGGCAAAGTGTGATTAACTTGTGTCACAAATAGGTGTGGCTCAATCCATCTGGCAAAAGGGAGTTTGTGCTGCCTAATTAGAAAATTTAATGATCTGATCTGATCAACATCCATTTACAGTTTTGATAAGTGAAATTACCCAATTAGATTACTGCAAATGGGTGTGGGCTAGTGTCCTAATGAAACCCCTAGAGCCAGGAGTAGGGACCTTGGGATGATGCGATTTGTACACATTTAGGTCAGCAACACACATTATAGCAAAGGAATGATGCACGACTTTCTGAAGCTTCTTGGCCAGTAACTTGTGAAACGCTGATCTGATTTGCTTGGAAATTTTTAAAATAATTGGCTCCTGCTGGCTGAGGCCCCATGCCAACACCGCATGGTAATTCATTCGTGACATTCCTAGAAGAGAGAATCTGCCGGAAGAGCTGCAGTAATATGTTTAGGGAATAATCATGCCACCTCCGAATAGGATGCATAAAAGGAAGCAAACAGCAGGAGGCCAGCAGAGAGCCCTCTGGGTTTCCAGGGAAGAGATTCTCAATTTAAATGGAAATTGTATGACTGTTCCTCCTTTCTTCCTTCTCAAACTCCAAGTAAGACACTAGCTAGGACCATTTCAAGATCAAGTATACAATCCCAGAAATAATTATTTAGGTCTCCTGGATTTGTTATTTATTGACCAAAGCTCTGGAGACTATGATAGTGACTTTGCAAAGAATCCACTTGAGGTACCAGGTTCTGGGCTTCTATAGATATCACTTGATTCTTGGGAAGCTTTTCAAGAAATACATGTACCCTTTGAGACACAAACAAAACCACCAAGGTAATTGAATTCTTCTGGAAATAGCAAGGATTGTATTGTGGCTCAGAGCTAGAGTAAGGAAACTCAAAGAGAAACAAGTACCAAGATCATGAGAAAACAAACGGTGGGACTAGGGTTGATCTCTTAAAATTCAAAAAGAAAGGAAGGGAGGAAGGGACAAAGCAAGTTTCAAGAAAAGATTCAAGGGACAAAAGGTGAAAATATGAGAAACTCTAAGCAACAGGAAAGTCCAAGAAGGAACAAGTTTGTTCTGTACCACTCCAAGTCCCAGGACAGCTCCATCCCTATTTGACATCAACCCCAAGTAGAGATGGTATTCATCAGGAATTAACATGTTAGGAAATCTATAAAGGGCACAGTTGGAGGCATCTATAACTGAACACTGGTCTGCATACCTGTGATCTGAACAAGGCATTCATGTCAGTTATCCTTGACAACCCACTGCTGGAGGCCCATTTCAAATCCCATCTCTTGGGTTTTCCATCTACAAGGATGAAGAAAGAGCAGTAACCAGTGGTCTCAGCATAAGAAAAACAAGATAGAATCCCAACTCTAGGAAATGGCAACAAAAGTAACCTGCTCTGATAATGTCCCAGAGTAAATGGTGTAATTAGTGGACCTTCAGCTCCAAGCATACTGGAAGACCAATACAAGGACGATGGAAGAAATGGTGAATGGAAATCTAGCAAAAACTGGCAAGAGTTGAGGGTGGAATGGACTGACTAGGGTCAGCCATGACTACCCAAGTGTGAAATGTTACAATAAACTTCATCATCAGTTTCTAAGGAGTCCTATCTGGTGGAAGCGTAGTGCCAGGCTTGTAGGCTGGGACAATTCTTGGAAGAGGCAGTTAAGGTAACACGAATTTTGAATTAGGGTAGACATTGTACTCTCAAAAGTAGAATACAGCAACCAGGGGAAGAGGAGTTCCAAAATATTAGGTGACTAAGATTACTTAGGGTCCAGGATTGCTGACCTGGGATCAGAGCTATGCTTCAGGACAAGGGTCCTGGGAGAAAACTGGCCCCATGCATAGTGATGTGGAAAGAATGAGGTTCAGATGGTTGCTTATCTAGTGCCTGAAGATCTGATAATTCCTTTTTTTAAAGACAGGTGGTCTGACCTGGAAAATGGAATGCCTCCCCTCATCCCCAGGGGCAGGGAGTTCTCAACACATCACAAAGCCTGGTTCTTAAGGCTCAAGGACTGGATAAGGCTGAGCACACAGGGGGTGGGTTATTATTGCTGGCAGATGGCTAGGCTGATTCAGGCAAGGAAGCTAATAAGAATCTACACACCAGGAGTCTCCAAATTCCCCCAATTTAGAGATAGCTTCTTATAGAGATAAGGTTGAGATATATATACAGGACCTGTGGTCTAACAGAGACTTTCTTATTTATTTACAAAAGCAATTGCATGAGACGTATTACAAAAGTATAAAAATCAGATCATGTTCAATTAATGGATAAAAACGCAATGGCAGGAAATTCATCCTGTCCCAGAAAATCCAAGAAATAAGGAGGCAAAACCAATAGGACATCAAGAAAAATACAGCCTAAAATATCATTAATTAAGCAAAGAATAAATATTCAGTGACCACTACTGTGTGCTAGGTGATGTGGGAAATTTGAGGATAAATAAGATGTGGTTCCTACACTCAAAGGACTTCCAAACTAATAGCAAGGAGGCAGGGGTCTGGAGAGGAGCTAAAACATACTAAGTACTGCAGGCTCTGCCTATGCCCCTTGGACCTTCTGTGCTCAGGTTGGAACCACAGAAGTCTACTCTGCCCATGTGGGCAGCAGGCTAGCTGAGTTGAAGAGTAACCCCTGGGAGTAGCCCTTAGCCAATGACTCTCAGGAGTTAACGTATAAATATCTCAACTCCTTTGCCCCTCAGGTAGGATAATTCTGAGCCATGTGTTTTGTACTGCATCCAAGAGTTTCCTCATGGGCTTAAGCTCCAGGCAACCACTGTTGGTTGTGACTAATAACAGCCTTTACCGTCTGCCTTTCTTCCTGCACTCCACTCCTGGTATCCTTGCATTTCCCAAATAAATGAATTGCACTTGAGTCCTTGTTTCAAAGTCAGCTTCTCAGGGGATCCAAATCAAGATAAGCACCTACTGTGTACTATACTACATAATTGACACTCATTAACTCATTCAGTCCCTTTAGCACTTGTATAAACAAAAATGTTTCATTACAGCACTTTACTGCTTGAGATTCTATGTCAGTTCTCTATCGTATTTAGGACTTAAAAAAAAAAGTGTCACAGTGTAGTGGACACAATCTGGGCAGTCTTCTGACCCCTAATCATTCTCCCAGTAGCTAGAGCTATGCTATCAGCTCCTCCTATGGGTACATGCACCTCACCCATCTCTAAAATGAGGCTTTAAAGGGGCCATCAATCATAGAATCCTGCTTCCACTGCACAGGGTGTGGGTATGTGACTCAAGGACAGTCGGTCTTTTGGGCGTATTTTTACAATTAGAACCAAGAGAAGTCAGTCACTCTCTCTGCTGTGGTGAACTGATAAAAGGTGAGGGCCTGGGATCATTACAGTCACATCTACAGGCTCATTGAGAGAAGGTTCATCTTTAGTGGGGAGGACAGAACCAATAGTGAGAAAAGAAAGCAGAGGTAACAGACAGAGAAAAAGGAAGCTCTAGGGAATATTTGCCTCTGAAGCCAGACTGACCCCTGCCCTTCCTTGCATTCATCACAGGTCAATGATATTTCTTTTTTAAATCAAAGTCATACAAAGTTGGATTCCTGCCACTTGCAACAGAAAGATACTGGCCTAATGCACACACCATGACAGAGACTATGGACTGGCTTGCTCAGCATTTATCCTGACATGGTATAGAAGGCAGAGGCAGGAAATAAAATCATAAATTTCCCAGGATCTCTTGTACGTGAAGCTCTGGGTAGGACTTGGATTCCACAAATCAGAACAGCTCAAGCGAGCCTTTGTTTCAAAATGGAGCTGAGCAGGAAGCAAGAGGCAGGGTGCCGAGCATATAGTTTTGGGTGCTGATTAGACAGAGGTAAGGCTCTACTGCAATCAATGGCTTCCTAATTTAGGAGATGCTTCCTGATTTGATAGCTTTCTGAATCAGGGAGACAGTTTTCCTGATCATGCCAGCAGCTGAGCACTTCTAAGACTTGACTGTTATTTCTTCAATAATTTTGTAGCACCTAACCTCCTATATTAAAGCCCTTACTGTTTGCACAAAATAGAGCAGATTCCATTATTGGTATCTTAGCTCTAACTGATCATCTGGTGTGGCATGTACGGCCCTTCATAGCCTCTTGCTGTCTACTTACTCTCTTGCCCTTTCTCTTCCTCCTTCCCCTTCTTTCCCCCCTCCTCCACCTCCTCCACGTTCCAGCCACTGAATGACTTGGTGTTACACAAACATATCCATATGGTGATGCCCTCTGGATAATAAGAAATGTGGGTCTAGGTCTTGGAAGAGAATTCTGCATTAAACAGATTTAGGAATCAGCTACATGAAGGGATCTATAATGCAGCTGATGTGGATGGATTTCAGAGAGAGAATGAGATGGCTGAAAACCAAACTTCAGCGAAAGTCTGCATTTAAGGTGAACAAAGACTACAGGAGAAGTTGAAGAAAGCCTTGAGGGTGGTCAGAAATGCTGGAGGAGAAGACACTGTCACAGAAGCCAATGGAGTGCAAGATCCATGACACCATCAACTGCAGAGAGAGAAGTGGGGAAAGACATTCGGCACATGGGGTAGATTTCTGATGGTTCTGACAGAGTGGTAGGGACAGAAGCCCAAACATAGAAGGTTAAGGGATGGGTAGTGAGGAAGCAGAGGTAATGAGTGGAGCAAAGGGAGAAAGAGTGGTAGTGTCATCACAGGTGTTAGTACTTTCTTAGGACAGATGCCCTCCAAGCCTGCCTCAGTCTGGTACATCTGGTAGAGTCCCCACCCTGACAGTTTTCATACCTGTGGAATGTGCCCCCACCCCCAATTTAAAAAGAGGAGGGGGAAAAAGAATAGCAAAAGACAAAAATTTTAAAAATAAAATTTAAAAAAGTGTCTTTAATTAAAAAAAAAAAAAAGGGAGAGGGATGCCTGGGTGGCTCAGTCAGTTAAGTGTCTGCCTTCGGCTCAGGTCAGCATCCCAGAGCTCCTTGCTCAGTGGGGAGCCTGCTTCTCCCTCTGCCTGCCACTCCCCCTGCTTGTGCTTGTTCGCTCTCTCTCTCTCTCAATGTGTGTCAAATAAATAAAATCTTTAAAAACAAATAAATAAAGGGAGAGAGGAAAGGAAGTTCAGACCATGCCCAGGTCTACTCCCTAACCTCCAGGCCCAAGTTCTTTCTGGCCCTACTACCATTCCTCATCACAAAAAGACCCACAGCTCCAAAAATGCCTCTCTCTCTCTCTCTCTCTCTCTCTCAGAAATGTCTCTCGCAGAAATGTCTCCCCTGGACAAGATGATCCTGGGGTCAACCACAGGGAAGAACCACCACACACATGGGTAGGGCTCAGGAAGAAACTTCAGTCTCAGCCCCCAAGATCCAGGCTCCAGGAGAGGAGGCCTGAACCTGTACCTGTGCTCCTGGCAGGTACCGGCTGGAAATGGCTTCTGTTGCACAGAGTAGGAAAGCATGCTGCAGTGAACCAGACATTGAAAGCGGACCCACTGTATCTGGACAGCAGATCATCTAATGGTCTTCAGTCTCTGTTTCTCCTTTGTTGTTCTACCTTGTCTCAGCCATGCGCTGAGGCTCCACTGAAGGGTCCTGTGTCCATTCTTGGGTTGCTATGAAAGGATTATGAATCTTCCTAGAGGACAGAGCAGAAGCTGCTGATCTCAGTGGACTTCCAGCCCTGGGACTGCCCCTCCTCCAGGTACCTTCTGAAGTTATAGCATTCCTCTTCCTCTGAGCCAGGTTTTATTTCACCGTCTCTCAAGGGCCTGTTTGAGGAAAACCATCTCAATGAGGTCAGAATGACTCCACCTTCCATATGCCTCGTACAACCATTTGTTCACTCAATTATTTTGGCAATTCGTTGAGCATGTTCTATGTTTGAGGCATTGTGCCTCATCGGGACATAATGGCAACAAGGTACATTTCTTCCCACAAGAAGTTTTCCATCCAGTAATTTCTCAGAATCTTGTAAGAACAGTTGCCCCATCCATGCCTCAAAACCTTTCTCTACAAAGTTGCTTTGAACGATGGGGGTGAGCACACCCTGTGAGAGGTGTAAAGTCAAGTATGACCACTTCCCACCTCCTTGGAGCATATGCACATTGTCTTTGTGATCATCCAGGAATGACCCACTCCCCATCCAATGCCCTCCCACCCACATGGGATGTGCTGCCAGGTGGGGTTCACTATGAAACACTATGGAAGGGTGTGTACAAAGCCCTGGAGCCAAACTGAGACTATTCCTACTTGGGGGTGGAAAGATAAAGAAAGGTAATCTGGAACAGATGTTTACACACAAAGGGAATATTAAAACTAGTATGTTTGCATATAGAGCAAACATTTTTAAATGTGAGCCTGAAAGGAGGTTACTACTGAGTGGAAAATCAGGCACGTGGGGATAAGGTCCCATAGCCAAGCAGAATTCAAGGGTAACTCTTGGAGAGAAGGAGGGATACATCTCCCCTAGGGACAAGAAAGAAGGGAAGAGGGGGGAAGGATGATCCTGACAGATGCTGATTAGAAGAACAGACACTGTAGTAATTCAGATACAAAGGGGTATGGATATTGCTTCCTTTTGATTGTACGAACTCCCATGATCTTTCCAGTTAGAGGGCTTCCCTTTGTGTGAAGTGACGGCTGCAACACTACCTCTTCTTCCCTAAAGAGGCAGAGGGGAAATAGCCACACGTCACCTCACACTATTCCACTAGTTCCTGAAAGCCAAGGCATGACCTGTGATTTGTGTTCAATCAGAAGCTCCTCCTAGATCTTTCAGTGAGGTAAGTGTGACCTAAAAGTGAAGGGAAGGCCTGTTAGTTACCTACTGCTGCATAACTAACTCAAAATTTAGTGGCTCAAAACAAAAAAACATTTCTTCTCAGTTTCTGTTGGTTGGGAATTCAGAAGCAGCTTAGCTGGGTGGTTCTTGGTGGGCCTGCATCACCTGAAGGCTTGACTGGGTTAAGGATTTACTTCCAAGAAGGCTGACTCACATGACTATTAATAGGGGGTTGTAGTTCTTCACTGGCTGTTGGTAGGAAGCCTCACTTCCTCTCCACAAAGACTGCTCCACAGGGCTTCTTGAGTGACCCTACAGCATGGCAGTTGGTATTCCCCAGAATAAATGATCCAAAAGAAAGGCAAAACTATGACATCCCCAGGAGGTCACACACTGTCATTTCCATTATATCCCACTGGAGACATAGGAAAGCCCTAACCAGTGCAGACAGGATTGCCAGGGGTGTGAGAACCGGTGGGTGAAGGTCATCAGCTGACTACCACAGTCCCTCGTGGTCGGTCCGCTGTGTGCATCAGCAGTGGCCTGCAGCGATGGCACTGGTGTCAGAAGCAGCAGTCGTGGGGACATCCAGTCACACCCCTCCTGCAGCCAGCCTCCAGACCAGCTCTGAGTTCTGCTTATTTCCCAACCTCACTCCTCCTGCTCCTGCGGATTCTGTTGGTCTCTACATCCTCATAAACCTCTTGTCTGCTAAAGAAATAAAGGCTAGTTCCCATTGTTTGCAATTAAAGCCCTAAATGGATCAGATGATGCTGAACTCCAGGAAGGTACAGATGAGTTCACGTGAGGGTAAGGGAGAAGAGAGAACTGAGGCCAGAGCTGTGAAGTTTAAGAAAGGTGGCCAGGAGGGACATGGTGGGGTGCTCAAGAGAAAAATCTAAGAATGGCCGAGCAGCTATGGAGACCAACAGGTATTTGCATAAGACCCAGTTGAGAGATCAATATAGAACAGATTGTTCTTTTTTGTTTTATTTAATTCAACAGAACACCCTCCCCTTTTAACAGACGTTCCCTTTGGTCACCGAAGACTACAAACTACAGAGGCCAGCCTAGCTCAGAAACTTAGGAGATTCCACATTTTTGTCAATTTATTTACTTTGGACCTCAGGTATAGAGGCTTGAGTAAATTGTACTTATATTTTTCCATTCAACCCCTCTCTTATTTTATGTATTTATCTATTTTCTTTTATTCACATATTCACTTCCCCACTCCCACCCCTATAGTAAGTCATTCTAATGGTTCAACCTGTATCTGTTTATTTGTATGTATTAATGCAAATAGGTACTGTTTTGTATGCATGCATTTTTAATTTGTGTAAACGTTGTGTTATAGATCTCATTGTAGTTCTTACTTTTTTTCAGGAGCTCTGTTTTTAAGATTCATCCCTGTTGTTATGTTTCCATCTAATCAATGGCTGCTAACTGTAGCAGAGGCTTCCCTGGTATACACCCACCACATGTTACCCTCCCATCCTCTCAGGAATGGATACCCAAGACACATTTAACTCCTCACCATCACCAAAAAATAACTCTGTTGTGAGCATGCATGCCCCTTTGCACTGGAATGAATGGGTCAGAGGGTATGTGTATATTTAATTTGATGGAGCCATGCCTGATTGCTCCCCAGAATGCCTCCACAAGTCCACTCCCACTAGAGGAACTCGTGAAGGTGAAAAGTTTAACTTAAAGATTCATGACCAATATGTTGGCACCTAGGAGCAGCCTCTGGGTATCTCCAATCCTGACTAAAAGTATCTCTTACTTAGCGTCACATGTTCAATTTTTTCTCTCATTACAACATTTTGCAGGTCCCTCCCAATGCAGTGCTCCCTCCTTTACCATCACTAAACAACACATCTCACAATAAGCCTCAGGATATAAAGGAAGAGGAAGAAGTCTGCTGATGCAGCCTTTGGCTCCAACTTAGCCCTACCCGCCTCATCTACCCTTCTTGCGAGCTCTCAGCATCTTCAGATGCATGTGGACCACTCATGGACACTGAGAATCTTTCTAATAAAAGTAAGCTTCCCTCAACTTCTAACTCGGCACTGGGGCACTGGGTGTATTGCTTGACTCCTCCTCCTCCTCACCTAGCATCAATAAATCAGAAGGTCACCAAAACTGTATGTTCCCAGAATTATCTGGGGAAAGGAAAAAGCAAAATGAGGCAAAGGTCAAAGGGACGGCAGGTGAGCATAACAGACTTCCCAGTTAACTAGAAGGGATATGCAAGGATACACAGAGAAAGCGGATGACTGGATCCTGGAAAACAAATATGAATTATCCAACACAGCCTCGATTTCAAACTGTCCCCCCATATAAGCAGAGAGCCCAAATAGCTTCTCCAATTATAATCAATGTTCCATCAAGAATAAGTTAACATTAGATGGGGTCTTTACACTTTATAGCATACTTTTACAAAATAATCTTACTGGTTCCCAACATGCCTATGAGGAATTAGGACAGCTATACCTAATGCTTCCAAGTTATGGCAGACAGAACTCAGGGCCAAAGAGTTTTTAATGACTTGCCTGAGATCACATTGGTGGTTAGTTGTAGAGCTGAAAACCAAATGCAAACTCTCGTCTGGGATCTGGAAATGTGATTGATAACAACGTAAAATTTCACTGCTGTAAAAGAATTTGGAGCTCAAGTAGAGTTTGGTATAATGGAATCTGAGTCAAGTATAATATTGTTACAGGAAACATTTAAAGTGGGATGATACATTATGTGTGGGGTATTGTTTATGGGAGGAGAAGAGCAAGAGAGTTGTTTCTGAAGGAAAATGTACAGTTCCTTTCCTTTTTCACCTGTTTCCTAGTCAACAGATGAGGAAATCTCTCCCAGGCTTTAAACTGACTCTCTGGTGTCCCCCTGAAGAGATCAGAAGAGGGTGCTGCTCTCCACACCCTGCTGTGCACACACACAACCACATATGCAGCAGTTCTTGGAGCGCCCCACGGGTGGGTGCAGACTCCCTGAACCCCCAGTGTTCAGAGAGAGGCAGGGCAAGGTTTCCAGGCTGGGGAGCCACAGTCCATGCTGAGAAGAGAGAGATCAAAAACACAGTGGTTCTAGGACCCCAGGAGGCAGTCTGTGGCAGAACAGATGAAAAAAAATTTGTTTGATTGTAGAGACAGAAGAGACCACCCGCTCCGAAGATGTGCAGTGTCTTGTCAAAACTATGGAGTAATTTCAGTTCTAAATCCTGCTGTCCGTGATGCTGCTCCACGTGCTTTACTCTGGGGACTGGAAGAGAAGATCCTTCTCGTGGCTCCTCCTAGCCCCAGAACTCTTAATTCTGACCTCTGACCTCTAACTTCTGGCTACTCACTACCCACCAACCAGCAGGGTCCCTGTGGTAAGAGAGACCAGCATAGGCATAAATAATGACCATTAGATGTTTTCTCCAGGCTCCTACAGTATTACTAATGAGAGAACCTGTACAGGAGGTGATGCAGGTATAAGAGAAGGCAAGTAAGAGTAAGCTCAAACTGGACAGTGTTACTGTCCAGTAACACTGGACACAGTAACAGCGAGGGTTACTCGATCAGTGTCACCTCCCTGCCAATGACAAAGACTGCTGAGTAAAGGGCCTTTCCACACTATTCACTTTCCCTAGACATCTGTTACCATTGCCGTTTGCATGGCTGGTACACTGGTTTACTGGGGCTGCCATAACACGGTACCACAGACTGGGGGCTGAAACAACAGAAATTTACTGTCTCACAGTTCTGGAGCTGGAAGTGCCAGATCAAGGTGCCAGCAGGGTTGGTTCCTCTGAGGGGAGAATCTGTTCCAGGCTTCTGTCATAGCTTTGGGTGGTTTGCCAGCTATCTTTGATGTTTTTTAGCCTGGAGAAGCAGCACCCTGATCTCGGTCTTTATCTTCAAATGGCATTCTCCCTGTGTGCATGGCCTGAGTTCAAATTTCCCCCTTTTGTAAGAACACCATTCATACTGGATTAAGGGGCCCACCCTACTCCAGTATGACCTCATCTTAACTAATTGCCTCTTCAACAAGACTATTTCTGAATAAGGTCATATTCTGAGGTACTGAAGGTTAGGGTTTCAAGATATTAATTTTGAAGGGATGCAATTCAAACCACACCAGCTGGCTCTTTCCCATCCTTCAAGTTGTAGCAGAGCATCACATCCCCAGATAAGCTCGCTCCTCTATCTTGTCCAAATCATCCCCACCACCAAACCCTGCTTGGCCCACTGATCAAAACTGTCAACATTTCATGCTTCATCGTTTCTCTGTTCCACTAGCATTGGAAGTTCCACTAGTGAAGGGCTGGGGTATGTTTGTCCTGTTTTCCACTGGACCTCCTGGTGCTGAGCTCACTGAGCGCTTATCTACAGGCTCTGCTGTGCTGAACCATAATGGAGCCTGAGGTGAAAAGAGAAATCTGCACTGTTTATGTCTTCATTTAAATTTTGGATGTTTTGTTCAATAAGATATTTTGCATTGATTTTGATTTTTTAAATTTGGTATTAAAATGTCATTTACCTTAATTACTGAATCTTTTTTTTTAGTGTCCCTTATATTTCATGCTAGAAGCAAGAAATATCACTTCACCCTAGTACCAGTCGATCTGTAACACTAGAAAGGAAGATAAAATGAAGCATTACTTTATCTGAGAGACTAAGCATTTCTTATTATGAAAGGCAGCAAAATGACAGGATCTGCTACAATATAACTAGGTAGAAATGAACTTAAGCGAAACTGAGGTAAGAATTGGGTCCCAGACATAGCGTGCTCATGGATTGTAAGAATTAATATTGCAAAATGTCTACACTACCCAAAGCAATCTCGATTCAGTACAATCCCTATCTTGAGAAAGAACAAAGCTAGAGGTATCAAGATCCCAGTTTTCAAAATATACTACAAAGCTATAGTAATCAAAACAATATGGTACTGGCACCAAAACAGATACTTAGTTAATGGAACAGAAGAGAGAGCCCAGAAATAACCCCAACTTAGACAGTCGATTAATCTATGGCAAAGGAAGCAAGAATATACTCTGGTGAAAAGACAGTCTTGTCAATAAATGGTGCCAGGAAAAGTAGAAAGCTAGAGGCAAAAGAAGGAAACTGGACCACTTTCTTATTCCATACACGAAAATAAACCCAAAATGGTTTAAAGACTAAATGTGAGATCTGAAACCATAAAACTCCTGAAGAAAACATAGGTAGTAATCATTCTCACATCAGCTTACAACATTTTTCTAGACATGACTCCTCAGGCAAAGGAAACAAATGCAAAAATAAACTATTGGGACAACATCCAAATAAAAAGCTTTTGTACAGTGCAGGAAACCAACAACAAACAAAAAGGCAACTTACTGAATGGGAGAAAATATTTGCAAATTATACATGTATATAATCATTTACACAATTCAACACCCAGAAAACAAATAATCCAATCAAAAATGGGCAGAGGACCCGGGAAAGAGACATTTTTCCAAAGAAGACATATAGATGGCCACTAACTACACACATGAAAAGAGCTCAACATCACTAATAGTCAGAGAAATGCAAATCAAAACTACTCTGAGGTATCACCTAACACCTGTCAGAATGGCTAGTATCAAAAAGACAAAAAATTACAAGTGTTGGCAAGGATGTGGAGAAAAGGGAACCTCTTATGCTGTTGGTGGAAACTAACGCCACCCCTGGAAAACAGCATGGGGGTCCTCAAAAAATTGAAAATAGAAATATGATCCAGTAATTCCACTATTTGGTATTTATCAAAGGAAAATGAAAACATTAATTTGAAAAATATATGCAACTCTTTTTTCACTGCAGCATTATTTACAATAGCCAAATTATGGAAGCAACCCAAGTGTCCATCCATAGATGAATGGATAAAGAAGATGTGGGACATATATGCAAAGGACTATTACTCAGCCATAAAAAAGAATGAGATCTTGCCACTTACAACATGGGTGGACCTAGAGCTTATTATGCTAAGTGAAATAAGTCAGATATATAAAGACAAATACCATATAATTTTACTTTTATGTGGTATCATAAAAAGAGAATGAACAGAAATATAGAAATAGAAATGAATAGACAAAATATAAACAAAGCATAAATGGGAGAGGAGAGAGTGGGGGGTGGGTAAAATGGGTGAAGGGGAAGGGTGCCTGGGTGGCTCAGCCTGTTAAGCATCCAACTCTTGATTTTGACCCGTGTCATGATCTGAGGGTTGTGAAACTGAGCCTTGTGTCAGGCTCTGCACTGAGCATGAAGCCTGCTTAAGATTCTCTCTCCTCTCCCTCTGTCCTTCCCTGCCTGTTCATGCACATGCTCTCTGTTGAAAAATAATGAAAACTTGAAAAAATGGATAAAGGGGAGAGCAAGGTACAGACTTCTAGTTATGGAATGAGTAAGTCACAGGTATAAAAGTTACAGCATAAGGAATATAGTCAATGATACTGTAATAACATTACATGGTGACAGATAGCGGCTACACTTGTGGTGGATACAGCACAAAATATAGAATATGGAACCACTGGGTTGTATAACTGAAACTAAAGTAACATTGTGCGTCAATTATATTTCAATTAAAAAAAAAAAAGAATTAGATCCTGGGAAGCCAAAGGGAACATATCAACCTTTTCAATTCCCTGTTCCTCATTTCAACAAGGTTTGCTCTGTGTCTGTCCTAGACAACTACACACTCCTCTTCCCCTGTGGCCTCAAAGCTAATCCAGGGCCCAGTGTAACATCACTGCATTTCCGCCCCCGCCTCAGCTCAATAGAGTCATGCAGAAACCCAGGGCTCCTGGTGCTATGAGGTCTTACTTCCCTGTCTCTGACACATCCAGGGTAAGGCCAGGGCTTCTGAAACACATAGATCACTGAGTGGCAGGGATCTCACCAGAAATGGTTAAGAACCATTCAGCTTCTAAGTAAGAGGGAAGCTTGACACCCCTTCCCAGGGTTCCAGCTCCTCGCCTAGTACACATGCAGTACCAATTTCTCTGCAGGGCCTCTTGCATTCACTCAAGCTTTCCCCTTCCTGCCTCACCTCTCCTTGCCTCTCTCCCCTCCTTATCCCTCCTCTACAGCCAGAATGAGACATGGTGCCTTAGGGACAGGTTTATTCTTCCAGGTCCTCACAAGAGTCATTTCTGCATTAAATGTATCTCCATAACCCTGTTTCTGGGTGATAAATTACCTGGAAAGGGGAAGAATGAGGAATAATATCTCCCTGGTGCTGAGTGGGGCGCTTCCATTCCAGTGGCGCTGGGAGCTTGGAGGAGGATGTAGGTCTGCTAAGTCATTGGCGGGGGAGCCAGCTCTGGACTGCCTGATCACTTAATGGGGGAGATGTTCATGTAGCAGTCTGGGACACTGGCACTGGCTCAACGCCTGCATGTAGAGGACCTTAGCAGGTGAGGGGGATGGGTACTACTGGCAGTGCAGCAGTTCTCTTAGGAGTATAGCACCAACTGTCTCCTTTCCCAGAACCAGCAATTTCTTGGGCACTTAAGGGCCTACAGCTGCTTTCAGTGGGCCTGATGGTTAGTCTCTCTGGCAGATGGATCTTCTTAGATCAAGGTACCTGTCCCACTTGGAAGGGGAGTTGGGAATTTGAATTACTGTCCTTATAGCCCATGCTATGTGGATACTAAAGGGGAGAGGCATCATGATGCCTCAAACCACTAGCCACAGATTTGCTTTATCGCTCTGAAAATCAGTTTTATTGACTCTCAAATGATAACAGTGCCACATCCTCTGAACGAATTGTTGTAAGGGTTAAATGCATGATGTATGCTAACATGCCTATATAGCACATGGCAGGAGCTCTGTGAGTGCCACACACACCTACCCATCTCCCCACAGAAACACACATGTAGACAGAGACATAGATACACATGCACTTTGGGAGTGAGCCAATCAGCCTTCTCATCCAATATAGAAAACCAGTCATCATTCACTCATTTGTTCAACAAGCAACTGTTGTTTATCTAATATCTGCTTGCAGATTTGGTGAGTGAAAAGAAAGCTCACCATTTCCCATGGCCTCATCTTCAAATACAAAGGAAAGAATTTTGGTTCATCAATGTTTTTAAAGGTTTCCCCAGAGTATAAGTTCCATGAACTCTAGGTTCATGTGTGTTTTGTTCCCTGCTGGATTTCTTGCACGCACCTCATTGTTATCACTCAAAAATATTTGATGAATGAATGAACGGATGACTGAATGAAATACCTAAATAGCAGGAGAAAGCAAAGTCCTACCTCCAGGGCTCTAGGAGCATACCTGAGGACAGAGAAGCAAGAAAAATAACAAGCAGCGATAAAAAATTGGAAGTCCCAATTGTTTTCTTAACGATTCATGCAAAAATGACACCCTGCATTGAAATATATCTGGGGTGCCTGGGTGGCTCAGTGTAAGTTAAGCCTCTGCCTTCAGCTCAGGTCATGATCTCAGGGTCCTGGGATCGAGCCCTGTATCGGGCTCTCTGCTTAGTGGGGAGCCTGCTTCCCCCTCCCTCTCTGCCTGCCTCTCTGCCTACTTGTGATCTCTGTCATATTTTTAAAAAAACCTTTAAAAAAGAAATATATCCTTTTTCATTGTATTATATAAAATGATGTTTTAGATTATATATCAGAGAGTACAATGTGTATATATACCTTGTGCTTTTGTTCCAGGCACTATGCCACATGCCCCTGGTAGGTATACACAGCCTTGTCTGGGAGCCTGGCGCTGGGTGATATCCTGATCCCACTCCTGTAGCCACCTTCCACCTCATTGTCACTGCATCCCATATCCTATCCCCTGCTCTAATCTAGCCCACCCCAGGCCTAGATTCTGTCCTCAGAAGAAGCAACGCAGGTGGCAGCAGGAGGCAGCACTCCTCTTGCCATTTTTATCTTTCATAAAACCCTAGGTGAGGTTATGAATAATTGGTTCTTTCTGGAGAGGAACTGTTAATCTGTCTCTCTTGGAGCTATGACCAGGCTGGCCTGCCAAGTGGACAAGTGTTAAGAGGAGAATACGGAGCAGTGGCCAGGGTGGGGAGTGAGCTCAAGATAATGGAGTTGAGCACTGCAGAAAGGTCCCCTCCTGGCATCAGACTATGAATCATGGCCATCCTGGAGACACTCAAAATTCACAGCCCTCCCGCCCTCCCTCTGCAGCTGCTCCACGGGGCTGCCTCAGCTCTGTCTGGACCGGGGCACTTTGACTCCCACTGCTGAAGAGGCCTTGTCCTGAGGGTATGGACATGCTGTGTAGAGCGTGTGGAGGGCACAAGCCATCCCAGTTGATAGGACCTCACCTGTCGATCAGCAGCTGTTGTTGAGCTTATGAACCCAGCACTGTGCTGGGCCCTGACGACGTGGCTCCTACCCTCCATGGACTCGCAGCCAGAAAGGCCCACATCCTGCCTCTGACCTGGCCAACTCACAGTCATGCCTATGGTCCAAAGCTCTCTGTTAGCTCAGGGCTCCACGGCAAGTGTAGTCTTCAGTCCTTGTCAGTGCACAGCACCCAGAGTTTGCAGAACACTTTTATGTTAATTATCTCATTTAATCCTTAGAATCATCCTGTGAATTTATTTTAGAAACAGAAACTTAAATAAAAGATTCCTCCAAGTTCACAAATCCAAGTAGTGGTGGGCCTGCAATTCAAACCCAGAATTTCCTGAGACCAGAGCCCTTCCTCTTTCCTTTGCTCATGCCTGTCTGAGAAGAGGCAAACTCTGTCACGGTAAGATGGCAGAGGCTATGGAACTGGACCTGAAGAGGAGGGTCAGCTGGGTAGGACGTCACCACGGGTGGTTCTGAGCAACCAGAGGACAGTGTGAGGACCGTGGAAGCCAGTGAAAATGGGGAAGAGCCATCAACTGTGCCTGGGACATGTTTGCTCATATTTCTTCCCGGAAGACAAAATTCTAAGATGCGCATAAAGGCTCAGACACCTGGGTAGTAATGACACAGAAATTAATGAGTTAGTGTTTTTTTTTAACCTTCATTTCTCTGAATGAGTGTGCAGTCACACTGACTGAGCTTCCTATAAACAGTACAGGCATCCCACACCCGCTGAAAGTCCAGTCTTCCTAGCAAAATTTTCATAAGCCCAAATGGCACGAAGCAAAGTGTATTCCCCACTTTCTAGAAGTTCCCATTAGGCCACTTTGCTTTTATAGAAGACCTACATTAGTATGGCAATAGCTTTTTTCTTAAAAGCAAAAATCCTCTTTGGATTTCCTTTGGCAAAAGCAGGTACCGATGTAGGTCTTTTGTAAAAGTGAAGTGGTCTAACACAAACTTCTGGAAAGCAGGGTATACCTATACTGGATACTTCTGGTCCTTGAAAGCATGTCACTGGGAGTCTGCCATATATCTTTGATGTGTTCTCTTTCTTCCCAACTGGGGAGGGTCCAAGTACCTTCCTTTGCTGTCCACTGTGATTTGAAACATAGGTACCCTCAATACTCACCAACTATCCCTCTGACAAAGCAGGGGACTGATAGAGTGTCCCATTTGCCTCAAGACATAATAGATGACCCAGAAGAAACAGTACTGACCTTTTCAGGTACACTCTTTTTGATCCATGTCATTCATATTTCCTGTCATTTAGACCCTTTTTATGCCTTTTTGTTCTAATGCCTCAGGTCTCTCCTTTGGTTTTCCTGGGCTACTCACCATGAAATTACTGCCCTCCTGATGACAAGAAAGGTGCCCTATTGTGACCTGCTCATTAGAGAGAGACAGAGAGAGAGAGAGAGACCATGCCACTCCTATACCCTCAGGCTGAGATGTGAGAGCTTCCTCTGAGACCCCCGAAACCTCCAAGGTGAATTCCTATGAGGTTCTTCAGATGGCCAAGGCAGACAACCACGCATGTGCGCATGCACACGCACGCGAACACACACACACATACACATACACACAGAATCTGCACAATGAATATGTGGCTATCCCAGCAGAATCAGGACTGGGTGTGGTGTTGGTTCTAAACTCCCCACAGTACTTCCTTTTCCCCAGCCTATCTCTCATGGAGAAGACCTGAATTCTGTTTCCTTGACAACCCGTCTCCCTCTCTCCCTATATTTTTTAATGCTGTGGTGATAAGGTGTATTTAAACCCAGCAGCCATGTTCCCATGGTGATAGAAGACCCCCAGTAAGTTGCCATGGGAACAAGAGATGGCTTTGAAAGAGGATAAAAGTAAGTCAGCTTTGCAAGCGATGACAGAAAAGTTAGAAGCGGAGAGGCTGGAGAATATGGCTCAAGATGGCATCAGGTCAGGTGTAATTGTCCAGCCTATTCTACCTTAGGCTGGTGGGGGGGGTCAATAGGGTGGGCTTGGGGTGGGGGGGGCAGGGGGAGGGACAGGGACGCGGAAGATGTGACTCCAAGCTTCCAAGCTCTGAGCTGGATGACTGAGCAAAGCAATGTGACTGCTGGAATTTAAAGACAAGTTCTCTTCATTCACTCTTATTTGCTATTTATTCCTTTGTCTCTCTTCTTCTGAAAGGTTTTTAGAGAATGGAGGAACTGGGCGGAGCAGCTGAAATGTGAAGACACGAATGATGGGGGGATTGTTTTCCTTAGCTGGTCCACGACATGAAAGAAATAGTGCCCTTACAGCAAGCAGCACCCTACCATTTTCCCCCAACATTTTATTAGTATTTCCAAATATATAGCAAAGTTGAAAGAATTTTACAGTTAATACCTGTATACCCCCCCCCAAAATACCTGTATACCCACCACCTAGGTTGTACCATTAACATGTTACTGTATTTGCTCTGCCACATATCAGGAGTCCTCAAAGGTCTCCAGCTTCGCTTTAGGGCCCAAGGGAATATACCCAAAAGCAACAACAGGGGAATAGATAAACTGTGTCTATTCATATAACGGAATGCTACAGATCATTAAAATGAGAAATCTACTGACACATGCAACACCATGAATGAATCTTAAAAACATAATGTTGAACAAAAAAACCAGGCACGACAGAGAACAGACTGGATGATTCCATTCAGGTGAAACCCGAGAACAGACAAATCTCATCTACAGGGATAGATGTGAAAGACTAGGTTATGCTGGGTAGGTGTGGCCTGGTAGGTGAGGACTGGGCGGGTCCTACGGTGTGATCTGGGTGGGGATTACGTGGGCATATTCAGATGTCAGCATTCACTGAGCTCTACGGGTAACATTAGTGTACACTTCACTGTTATATCTCAATTTAAAAGTTTAAAAAAAGGCAGGCATCAGAACTCCAAAATCAAAAATAAAAATAAAAAGTATAGAGAGAGAGCAGTAAATGCTGGAGCTGATAGAGAAAGCTATAGTATGGTTGCCAGCAAGTCCAGAAGGGGCTGGAAAACACGGAGCTTGTTACCAAATTACTCTTTTACTCCGGAAATTGATCCATGAGTCTGTCAGTACCAGGAATTTCACATCACACTACAAAGAGTCAGAGCAAGTAGTTTGCAATAGGAAAGTACTGTATTTTCAGAATACAAAAATCATCTTCTATTCTTAGGAAGGTGCCAAAAGGTTTCCTCTCCTGTCTGAACTGAGGGCTTATTTTGGAAGCAAAACAAAAGAACCTAGAAATTACCCATGGTGTGGATTCTAGGAAATTAAAATCTAGAAACAAAGGCAATGCTGTCTCTGTCTTTCCCACTCCTGAGTAAGAAATCTAGTCTGGGAACTTTCCATCCCCTTAGCAGAAGAGGGGCATCTGTCGGGGACAGGTACCTATGACCTCTGTCTGAGTCACCCCCACCTCTGTGTGTCTGGAGCCAGCCCCAAGGGGGTAGGAGGGTGGGAGCCACATCTGCACCTTCAATGTATGCATGCCAACCTTTCCATAGACTTCCAGGGGCCCTACAAAGTTAGAGACAGCCATGTGAAGGCTTGGCCATCGCACAGAGATTTCCTCCCCAGAATGAAAGGATGTGCCAATTCATTCTGCTTATTGTAACTTCCGGGACCCACAACAACTGTCCCCTTCAAACAAAGCCTCTCCTCTCCCACAGAGAGCTGGGGAGAGAGGGCAGGAGGCAGGTTAGACACCTCCCGCCCCCTGAGCCTCTCCATCCCAGTTACTTTGGCTGCATCATTTCTTTCTGTCTGAATTAATTCTGCATTGCTGCATGATTCACGCTTCCTGTCTGGGTTCCAGAGCCCATAACTAGAGGATCCCTCCAGAGAGGAACACCAATTGTTAATACCTTTAACATGCCTGCTTCTGATGGTGAGAGCAGGAAAAATATATATTTTCATATTACATCTATATCCATCTATATATTTTTAACATGTCATTGTGCCACTTTGTACAGGATTGTCATTTTAAGTGGTGGTTTGGCCTTACTCCAGGGCTTGATGCATCAGGGTCAGGCGGTCTCAAAGGCAGCTGTAATTTTTATGCTGAGCTCCCAGAACACGATGGGCTAGCTTAAGGAAATTTCACCACATTGCAGAGAGCTGGAGTAAGTGGCTCTCAATTGAAAGGGCACAGCTTTTAAAAAGAAGAAAAGTCTTGTCCTTTTTCCCCTCTCTCTTTTCTCTGGTAGGGAAGAATAAACCCCTGCCTGGACTGAGGAATTATTGCAAAAGAGAGTCAAGAAATCCTCGTGAACAAACTAAGGGTTTGGGGGTGGGGGTTAGGCTAGCCTGGTGATGGGTATTAAGGAGGGCACAGGTTGCATGGAGCACTGGGTGTTATACACAAACACTGAATCATGGAACATTACATCAAAAATTAATGATGTACTGTATGGTGACTAACAGAACATAGTAAGAAAAAAAATAAGACAAGACAAGACAAAAGGGGAGGGGAGAGGAGGGAAGAGGAGAGGAAGGGAGAGGAGGGGGAGAGGAGAGAAAAAGAAATACTCATGAAACACCCCCAAGCAAAGATGCCAGAACGCTAACTGGAGTCAGAAATGGAAACATTGCCTCTGAGCATTTGTGCATCTTGCAGTGACTCAGAACTGAGACCAAGGGCTGTTTATGGGCCCCAGGGACCTGCAGGGTCTTAGCCCACACCCAGGTAACTATCTGCCCCTCCTGCCACTAAGAAGCAATGCTCCCTGATGTCACAGCATGGGTATCAGGAGTTCTTGAAAGTCTCCAGCTTCACTTTGGGGCCCAAGGGAATATACCCAAAAGCAATGAAGAAAGCAGGTAATGGATTACCTAGACCACAGAACATGTGCCCTTCAAGCGAGGCAGTCAAGAAAGCAGAACTGGGCTTTAAATTCTTCTCTATAGGGCCATCAACAGAACCACTCTCCTCTCCTCTCCTCTCCTCTCCTCTCCTCTCCTCTCCTCTCCTCTCCTCAGTAGGAACTTTGAGGACCATAATCCAGCTCCAGCTTTTCCAGGCTCCCGTCTCCATCCTCCCTCCAGGCAGGGCTGGCCCCCCAGCTCCAGGGCAACTGTTCCTGGCCCCAGAGAGCCTTTCCTGTGGCAGCTCTCCCCTCCCTCCAAGTGGGTATTTAGAGCCAGGGAAAGAAATGGAGAAGAAAAAAATCTTATTTAATATGTGTATTTCTGCTATTCCTTTTGGTGTGATAATCCCTAACAGACCACAGCTGCAGAAGACCAACTGAGCAAATGACGGAAGGATATAAATATCTAGAATTACTGTATCTCAAATTCGGTTTTCCTGTTGCAGCCCCGAAGAGCCAGATTTAATTCTTAAGAGACTTCAGAGAGGAAACCCAGGCCCCTGGCAAGGCCTTAGATGTACAACAAGCAAAAATAAAGCCTTAGGTTCTCAGTCAGCAACACTGCCCTATTGATGGAGGAGAATGTTTGTACGTGCATGTTTATGTCCGTGTGCAAGTGTATGTGCAAGTGTGTGCATGCGCAGGTGCTTGCATGTGTGTGTTGGCTGTCAGGAAGAAGGCTGGAGGGCCTGTGAGGATGAGTCTCAACCACCAAAATTTCTGACTTCCACATCCCTGATACAGGACATTTGTTTACATGAGAAAGCAGGAAGGCAAATTAAACAACGATTTTCAAGCCCCTCAAGAGCTATTATGAAGCAAATGTCATCCAGCTGTTCTCCACCCCCTGCCCCAGTTTCCCATCTGCTGCCTGTTTTAGGTGGGACTTGCAGGACAGGACCACTCGCCATCTTCTGGCTGGCAAACTCCTGGGTAGTTTGGCATCTGGGTTCATACAGGCTGTCCCCTTGGAGATGGAGTTGGCAGGACCTGACCTTTCCAAGTGGACTGGAATGTGAGTCTATACCATCTGGATGGTGGGCTCTGCACAGCGGGCGCCTGAACTTAAGGCCAATATGAGTGGTGCATTGGCTCTCTCAGGGAGCAAGGCCACACCGCTCGTGCCAGATACCAGAATCACTCTCTGGTTCCCCTGAGAGCAGTTACGAAAAGATCAAGACTGGTGATTTGGAAGGGTTCCCAGTAGGCATCTGGCCTTTTGTCACGGAAACCAAATCAAAACTTGAGGCTGGAAGAATATAGTGAATGCATATTCAATTCATTCATCCATTCAACAGGTATTTACAGACCCCTCTTAGGAGCAAGATATCTATTCCAACCTTCCGGCCAAAGGTATTTTGTTGCCTATGTTACTTTCTTCTATAGACCCCACAACACAGGGTAGCATAGCCTTAAGAGGTCTGAATAATTTCCCCTTCTGCGGGATATGAAAGAATTCCACTGTGGTCATTTCTCAACTCCTATGACAGACCTCCCATTCTCAAGTCTGCCTTCTGTTTTGTTAGGCCAATTGGTTTTCAACAGAATGCCTTGTCACCAGTGAGTCAGGTGCTAAGGGCTTTGAACTTGATGGACATGACTCAGAAAGTAGACGGGTTTGGGCACAGGTCTCTCATTTTCTCTGGTTCCAGTGCTGCCTTTGGCCAGGTGATACGCACCTGGAAAGCCACTTTTTTGAATTCTGGTGTAAGAGCTGGAGCCTGAGATGATCTGGAGAACCAAGGACCAAGGGAGATGCTGTATGTTTATTATCCCAAAGATTTCTCTGCCATGCCTTTTATTCTACTTCCTATTAGCCATCTTGTGGCCATACCATGTCAAATCTCACAACTCCTTTTTTTCACTCCTGCACTGTATGTTGACTACACATCCCAGAAATAGAAGAGGATCACCTATGGTCACTATTGCTCTCTCCTCTTTTGATTACAGAGGTCTATTAACTCGATTTATTCCCTTTTGAGTTCCTTAAGGGCTGCTTTGCTCATTCCTGAGGTCTAACACAGTACTTTTCACGTAAGAGGAGCTCAATACATATTTGTTGAATGAAGGAATGAACGGATTACAATGTAATACAAATGATACCCTCATAGTGCTTTTGTTTGAAAGGCCAGATTTGGGGGGGGGGTAGGGAGCTACCCTTCCATTCTCCTGGGATGAAGAGAGTAACCCTCATTTTGCATCCTGAGTCTTTCTAAGTAAGGAGGGAAGACAGATACATTTGAAGCTTTTTTGCAAAGATCTTTAAGCCATTCTTCTCTAAACCAGCCCAAACAGAATGCGTCTAAGGAAAAGAAAGGCTAATCAGATGTCAATGGGCTCACCTTCTCCACACCATGATAGGGACAAGTAACAGAGAGATCTGCTAATGTTACTTAAGACACTGTCTCTCTGGACCCAATCACATACCCTTCTCATTGATCATGAATCCAACTCAATCCATCACAATCCATGTGGTAAGGCACTTAGATTGGGTTTCTGAACTCCTATATTTCTATTCTTGTTTGCTTCCCTACCTAGTCTGTCAGGACAATGCAGCCCCTTGAAGACCCCTACAGCATGGGAAATGTGATATCCTTGGACTAAGGCAAATACCCCCAGTCCGGACAAATGCGCCTGAAAGATTATCAAATCCCTGCATTTGCTTCTGTCACTTTACTCACTTTCCATTTCTTGTATTCTCTGCTCACATTTCCCAGCTCCATCTCTGATCATAAGACTTTAAAACATCACTTAGTGCTTACCATGTGCCAGACACTGTGTTAGAAGCTTCACACACACTATGAACATCTCTCATCACAGCTTGAAGAGACAGGTAGTTATGATCCCCATTCTATGCATGAAGATAAAGAGACAGAGGAAGGTTAAACAACTCATTCTAGTTACACAGCTGGTGAGTCTAAGATTCAGAGCTCAAACTGAGGTCCTCCTGACTATAAAGGTCATTCTCCTAAACACAACACTGTTCAACAATCTGTTCCTATCTTGGAGTACCCTGTTCTATCTCTGGGAATTCAGCTCTGGTGTCATCTAAAAATCTGCCTCATGGAAAGACTAAAAGTCCCCATCACTGCTTCTCTAGCATTAGCCCTCTGCCCGTTCTCACACTGCCCAGCACAGCTCTGGGCTCAGGCTAGCTCATCTCTGCATCACTCAAAGACATGGTGAGTAATAGTGTTGGGCAAATAGAATATGTCACAAATCCTTGTTCACCTAATTGATGGGTTGCATTCTGGTCCTAGTTCTGAGGTTACTCCTTTGTATACTGAAGGGTGGTTCTTGGCTGTCCTTCTGATTCTCTGCCTTTTGCTTAGCAGTCTGTCATCCACCCACCCGATGCCTTGCCCACCCACCACTGCACAGGCGCAGCACGCTTCACCCATTCTCCTCTCTGCCTAAGCAATGTAAGTCCACAGGACAGACTCTGGGAGAATTATCCAGGTGGTTCCCCCTTACGGGGCATTTCAATGGCCAGCCCACACTGGAGCCCTTTTGAGTGATTAATTTCAGCAACCACTCCTATAAAGAAAATGAAGAATTTTGCAAAGCACTTTCTTCTTCAGAGTAAATGTGGTCAGGTATGGCAAACTGTACGTCTCCAGCACCAGCACTTCCGAACAGTACAGAATCTCTCAAGAATCCAGAATTTGGGAATAAGCCCCCTACCCATGGTAGAGTACACAGCTGTACTTCCTTAGCATCATCTGACAGGCACTTCTACCCTGGAGGCAGCTTGTGTTTTCCACTAATATGCTCATATTTCATCTGCTTTAACATTTTGCTTTCCCAAGCCTCTTAATCTCTCATAATTGAATATATTTTATGCTGATGAGCAATGGTGTTAATCATGCCTCTGGGCCATGCCTAAAGGGACATTTTATTTCATTCTTTCTTGGGCTTTATGTCAACTTGCACTTTTTTCCATCTCTAGGGAAAAGGTTCTCTCCATGAGAATAAAGTGTGAGCTAGAGGTGAGGAAGGACATCCTGACTAATAGCCTTTTGAGACCCTGAAATCAAGTGCCAAAGGGAATTACCTTAAAGAGAGATTTTTAAGAATGAAGATACTCTTTTCCCTTCATTATCATCCAACCAGCTAAACACTTCATCCTGGAACCCCAGGGATGAACCAAATGATGCATGGATTCTTCTCCAAGGCTAGGAGTACAAACTCTCCCATCCCAGTCAGTTTCCATATGTTCTCAAGGGGGAGACGGAATAAGAGGGTTGAGTACAGAATTTACAACCTGACTGGAATTCATAAGAAGTACACACATAGTCAGCTGGGAGTCCCCCAAAGACGAAGGATGGGGATGATTCCCTGCAAAGCTTCCATCGATCCTGCCTCTCTAAAAGCTCTCCTGGTAGCCACCCTGAACTGCCACGAGCATTGTTTCCCCAACTTCAAAGCTGGGATTTCGTTAAATTAAAAATGCATAAAGCCACAACCTTGTTTTCTTTCAATTTTAGTGCTCACAGAACTAGAAAGGATTGATATGCCAGTAATAGCAGACAAGAGGGAGAAGAATTTATGACCCCAGAAGTGCTGAGGCAAAGCAATAGAAAGAAGCGTTTAAGTCTTTCTATTAAAGTAACTCATATTAAAAAGTAATAGAAGCTGGGGTGGCAGAGCCCTTACTTATTCCATCAGTGATGCCAACAGTCAGCAATTTGTCATGGCTGGAGAGCAGGAAACAACCGTCTGCCCCATGAATGAGCCAATGCTCAATGCTGCCTGTCAACAAAAAGCTGATCATAATCTGGGAACACTGGGGCAGACAGTTTAAAGACTCACTCTAAGAGAGATGGAGAGACAGCAGCTTTACTGTTTGGGGCTGAAGAACAGGTGGAACTTGGATTTCTATCTTAGTGCATTTGAGCTACTTCAATAGAATACCAAAGACTGGGTAGCTCAGACAACAAACATTTATTTCTCAGAGTTCTAAAGGCCAGATGGTCAAGATCATGGTGCTGGCAGATCCAGTTCTTGATGAGGCCTCTGTTCTTGGCTTGTAGATGGCCCACTTCTCCCTGTGTCTTCACGTGGAGGAGAGAACTTGTTAGCTCTCTTGAATCTCTTCTTCTAAGGGCACGAATCCCATCATGCAGGCTCCACCCTCATCACCTCCCTAAGGCCCCATTTCCAAGTACCATCACACTGGGGATTAGATTTTAACACAGAAATTGGCGAGGGGAGGGGTATAGGCCATAATTTCATTGCCCTTGAAATTCCTTATTCAAAATTGGCCAAGAAGATGAGAATTCAGCAGTTAATTTTAGAAAGCTGGGGTTTGTTTCTTCCCAAGTGCTAACTCCTAGGGGCACCTGGGTGGCACTCTAGTTGAGCATCTGCCTTCCACTCAGGTTGTGATCTTGGGGTCCCGGGATCAAGCCCCACAGGCTCCCTGCTCAGTGGGGAGCTCACCTCACCCGCTCCTTTTGCCTCTTCCCTCTGTTCCTGTTCACTCGTGCTTTCTCTCTCTCTCTCTCAAATAAATAAATAATCCAAGTGATAGCTCCTAGACAGTCTGAACCAGCATGAGCTCACATCCTTATTTACGAAGGATTATGGACAACTCAGAGTGAACACGCTTCCTTCAGAGACAGAGAATGGAGGACAAATAGGCACACATTTCCCCTAGCTTTAAGTAAAACAAAAAGCAACAAAAACCTTCAATAGATAATTGTGTCTCTTTAGCACTATCTCATTCTTCCTTTATACACAGACAAGTTCCTCAACCTTGTGTGTACAATTACTGACCCCGTGTTTGCTCCATCTACTCACTGCCTGAATCCCCACTGCTAAGCATCAATTCTGCTTGAGGGGTTCTTCCGCAGGCCACCAGTGGCTTCCAGGCACCAAGTGCCAAGGCCCCTTAGCATTGTTTGATGCTGTAGATGCTACCTTTGCTTTGAAATTCCTTGCTCCTCACTGACCTCAGAAACAATATCCTTGGGGCACCTGGGTGGCTCAGTGGGTTAAAGCCTCTGCCTTCGGCTCAGGTCATGATCCCAGGGTCCTGGGATCGAGCCCTGCATCGGGTTCTCCGCTCAGTGGGGAGCCTGCTTCCTCCTTTCTCTCTGCCTGTCTCTCTGCCTCCTTGTGATCTCTCTCTGTCAAATAAATAAATAAATAATCTTTTAAAAGAAAGTCCTTCACAGTATTTGACCAATGCCCCTCTTCCTCCTCACCCCTAAATGTGAGAGTTTCTCAAGCTCTGAACCTTGGTCTTTAGGCTTTCCATCTCTATCTGCACTCTCTTCTTCAGAAATGTACATATTCACAGTTTTAGTAATTGCTCCCAATGGAGCGACTATCAAACCATACTGTGATCTAAATGACTGTCCTGGTAAACGTTTTATCATTTTATCATTTTGCAGTGTGCCATTTCCCCCCCCATCTCCAGTCAACTTGTAATGCTGCCTAATAGACTTCCTACTCTAATCTCTAAGTTCTGTGTTGCCTGGTCTCACACCTACCCAGCCCAAACCCATCACCAGACATCACCTCACTGCTACACATAAACAAATGCAGGCACATACTTCTAACATGGGCTGATGCCTCCACATTCTGAAGTGCTAGGGCTTGACTCCAACTTCTAGGATCAGGTGAAAGGTAACAGGAGTAAAATACACAGGTTGAAATAGAAAATAAAGAAATGGAAAGGCCACCAAGCAGTAAAGAAAGTTCCAGAATATTTTCTTATGATTCAATGACCACCAAAGAGTGGGAAGGAGGAAAAAACAGCCTACTGACCCTTGGGACCTCCAAACTGCTGTCCAGGTTCTTGGAAGAAGAAAGCAAGGAAGGTGGATTTGGTTGAGGGAAATTCTCAGAAAACCCAGACTATACCATTTAAATACACAATGGGACCCTTTATCTCTACCATCTTATGCTGATGTTCCCAGTTGCAGCCAGAAAAATCAGAGCTGGGTTTGGGTTCCTAGGGAAGGACGGGAGTTGAAGGGTCCAGAACAATAAAGTAAAGAAGGGCAGGATTAATTCATAAACCTGAGGTTTGTTTGTGACTCAGTGCCTGATTAGCATATCAGGGGTCCCCCTTGGGTTGTGATATGTACATATATTTCTTCGATACAACTTGCACCTAGAGATGAACATGACCTCCTACTGCCTCATTATTGCTCTTAATGTAGTATCTTTTCATTTATTGATGACTTCAGTGCCTTGGGGTCTCTATACTACTATGACTGTGACTACTGCTCCTCAGGGATTTTAATATCCGCATTGATGATACATCTAATACTCTGGTCTCTCAGTTCCTTAACCTCCTTATCTATTACAATAACGTCCTGCCCACATAGCCAAACCAAGATCTTAGCATCAACAAAAACTGTACCACCTCTGAAATCTCAGCTCCAAACATCACACTCGCTGACTTTCACAATCTCTTGCCTTTCCAACACACTCTAGAACTTCCATTCTAAATTTCTATGACCTCGTTGGGACCTCTAATTCATTGACCCCCACCATTGGTATTTTACTCTACATTATTCTCCTCATATCCTCACCAAGAGAGGATATTTAAGTATTTGAATTCTTAAGGGTAGGTGACCACTGGATATACGGAGTTAAGGAAAAGAAGACTCTAGTCTCAACAGCTTAAATAAAGAATGCATGTTAAGGAAGAAGGGAAGAAACGATGAGTCTTGGTTTGGACAAGTTGAATCAACACCGTCTGCTTGGCTTCTAGCAGACAGTGCTTATACACGAGAGTGAAGATGGAGACTAGGAAATCATCAAGGTACAGACCTTCACTGTCTTTCAGCTGTATGACAGTAGCCTCCTAATTCAACTCCCTGCTTCCAGGCATGCCCCTTCCAATTCATCCTGCATTCTAAAACACAAAATTCATCCCTGTCACTGACCTACTTAAGACACTTTACCACTTCCTATTACCTTCAAATTAAAGGTTGAGATATACTGGGACTTTTAAGATCTAGCCTCTGATACATCGCCAAGCGTAATCTTCCAGCCATTCCCCATTTGCTTCCAGTTCACTAAATATGAAATACCCTTTCCTCCATTTTCAGTCTAGCAAACTCCTATTCATTCTTTAAAACTCAACTCAAATTCCGCCTCATTAGCAAGACAGAATCTTGTTTCTGCCTCTGTGCTCCCACTGTTAGTTGTCTTTACATCTTGTAGCACTTGCCATACACTGGTTATGTAATGTGTGCAAACTCATTCCATTAAACAATGAACTCTGTGGAAAACAACTTTGCTTTATTTCTCACTCTTTCCCCCAATGTCCAGCAGAGTGTCTAGCAAACTGTAGGTATGTTCGCCATTTATGCTGTTTGACTGAATGAGTGAGCCTTAGCTGGTTCTTTGGGCCCTGAGTCTACGGTTCTCTCCCCATAGTTTCTTTACTAGAGAAATAAAAAGCAAATGAAAAAATGGTGATAAAACAATCTCTAAGGATGCTGGGG
This sequence comes from Martes martes, assembly GCF_963455335.1. NCBI lineage: Eukaryota > Metazoa > Chordata > Mammalia > Carnivora > Mustelidae > Martes > Martes martes. Next base: position 106,790,455 of record NC_137898.1, read on the forward strand.
GAAAGAACAGGAGAAAATTCTATGTTCTTATTTCTTCTCCTCTCTCAACTTCTTTTCTCTCTCTCTCTCTCTCTCAACTTCTTAATGCAAACAAAACCCTAGCTTGGATCAGATGCCTAAGACTCTCTACTATTTCTACCTGCACAACCAGAGATAAAAAGATGGAACAAATTCCTCCAGGACCAGAGATGTTTCCACGGGCTTCTTTGGAATTTCAAGCAACTTAGGAGAACAACTACTATTTTCCATAGCCTCTCAGGATATAATTAGTGTGTGGAAGCCACTGACACTTCTGACTTTGAGGATTTCTCCCCATACTATAATCTACCTGTGTTTTGAAAGAATATTTTGTGTTAAAGGATAGAAAGGTTAATAAAGTAGCAGTCTTGAGTCTGCTCCCGTATAACCTGGGGCAATCTGTTTGCTGTCATGAGGACTAAGTCTCTCATTTGTAAATATAGAAGTTTGAACTAAATAATCTCTAACACTTATTTCAAATTTAAAAGCCTACGAGGGGGGCGCCTGGGCAGCTCAGTGGGTTAAAGCCTCTGTCTTCAGCTCAGGTCATGATCCCAGCATCCTGGGATCGAGCCCTGCATCGGGCTCCCTGCTCAGCGGGGAGCCTGCTTCCTCCCCTCTATCTCTGCCTGCCTCTCTGCCTACTTGTGATTTCTGTCTGTCAAATAAGTAAATAAAATCTTTAAAAAAAAAAAAAGCCTACGAGGACTCCAAGTTCCAGTAGGATAATAAATCCAAATCAACCCATACATCTTCAGAAAAAAAAAAATCAACACAAGAGTAAATAAAATCACTCATAACCCAAGATAAGTAAGGAGCCAAGAATACTATGAAATTAAAATTGTGCACAAGCCAGGAAATAAACCGACCAGACAAGTCATCTGGAGAATGCATGCCAAAGAGGAGAGAGAATATTGAGTGGGGAAGGGAGGGGGTACAAAGATCAAAAAGAGAAAGGAGCATCCAGAGTGGAGAAATGATGAGACTCTGTCATAGACTTGGTGGATCCGAGTGCTGGTCACTGGGGAATCAATTGGAAAAGACTTGGAGGTTCTAGGGGCCAAAAGTGGCAGTCTTGAGTAGGGATTACTTCTGAAGAAGAGAAAGAAAAGAAAAAGTTGCATTTCATATCTCAACGAAAGGGTACTCCTGAATGAACAGAATTCTGGTAAGCCTCCTCCATTCCTGTCTATGTACAACTGTTGCTGCTAGCCGGGGAAAATAAATATTTTAAGCAAAAAGAAAATGAGTGTGTTTGTACAAAGTCACCATAAAAAGTCAAAAATTTTTAAACATTTCAGTTGGTGAAAGTCCTCCCCCAAATCCAACTATGAAGCGGAATAAAAGTGTACAACAACACCTCAACCTCAATTAAATATCCTTAAACAGATATTTTAATATATGAAAACAATTCAAATTAAAAATGCAAAAACTGAAAACAGAAAGGACAAAAAATAGAAACATATGAAATAGAAGTTGACAAACTTAGGAAATAAATTGAAGAAAAAGGTAAAATCATCTTAGAAATGAAAACTAAATTACAAAGTACCCTAAAGAGAATATATTTAACTAAAAATATAATAAGAGATAATAAAGACACAGTAAAGAAAACAAAAATGATGTAAAGAAGGTGTTTATAAAACAAATCAGAGAAAAAGTGATTAATATTGAAGATAGAAAAGATAATTTAACATACATAATTGGAGTCTCCGAGAAGGAAAAAAATTAAAAAGAAATAATATTTAAACCGATCATCCATGAAAACTTTGCAGAAATGAAAGATCAGAATCTGCATATTGAAATGTACCTGGGAAAACTGACTGGAATGCTTGCATATAAGACCCATCTTGATCAAACTTAAAACTTTCCTCTAGCTTGACATTTGAAGGAGACTTGAACTCGGACTTTTCAACTTCTGCCAACAATGGAACAGTATTTTCAAGAAACTTGAGAAAAGAATGTGAACAAAGGATTTTATATCCAATCAATCTGTCCATCAAATAGCAGGGCTGGAGGAAGAGTTGTAAACATGTGAGAACAGTGGGAAATCTGTACTCAGAAACTCTTCCTGAGCAATTTCAGAAACCAAACTTCATCTAACCAGGAGATATCTAGGAAACATCAAGAAAGGAATTAGAACAAGTATTGAATATGTTTTACCTGTTGCTCTAAAACTAAAACCTATGTGGGCCAAGGATATAAGGCAAGGGTTAAATGTTCTGTAAAAGTAAATACAAAGCAAAGTTGAGTGGTGCGGTAGAATAAACTCATTGACACATAAGTGGTAGAGAGAAGTCAAGGGTTACATTTAAACTTGACAACCAAATAGTAAATGCCTAGGTAGGATAAAAGAGGATTGTGGGTGCCTAAGAAGTATAAGGTCCTGGAACAACCATATACACTCTTAAATCCTGAAAGAACTACGAAAAAGATAAACAGCAAAGAACAGATAATAGAAAGGAGCACAGTAATACAACAAAATTTATGGTAAACATAATACAAAGATATGACAAGTTGGCATCAAATATATTAGTCACATTAATAAATGTAAATATACTAATGTTTCTATTAAAATAAGGAAATTTTCAAGTTGGCCCAAAGAGCAAAACTCAATTTTACGGTAAATACAAAAACCACATCTAAAATTAAGTAATACAAAAGACATACCAAAAAATAAAGTGATTCTAAAAATAAATCAATGGACCAAGTTACATTGGGCAAATGGAAGCAATAAGAAAGATCAGGATTCCAAATTCAGATGAAATAAAATTCAGAACCAGTAGTCTGAAATAGAAAGTGGAAAGATAGCCCAAGTACATATAGACGTTTAGTGTATTATAAAGCCGATGTCTCAAATCAGTGTAAAAAAGCAGACTCTTTAACAAATGGAATTAGAATTGAAACAGCTTCGAAAAAAATGATAAAAGTGGCTTTGTTTTTCTATCATTAGCAATAAACTCCAAATGCACAAAAGATCTTAATGTAAAGATGGAACCATAGAGACACTAGATATGGGGAAAGGCTTTTAACTATAATTGGAGATCCAGCAATAGTAAAAACAATAAATTGATCAATTAAAAAAACTTTTCATATGACAAAAAACACCATTAGTAAAATTTAAATACAAGTGGCAAATTGGGAGACAAAAAGTACATGTGTAACAGATAAAGGACTGATATCCCTAATGCATTAAAACTGAGAAAAAATTTTTAAAACAAACCAAACAAAAAATTATAAAAGCTATAAACAGTTCACCAAAAGAATATATAATGTCCCTTAAAGATATTAAAACATGTTCAATATCACTCATAATGAAGAAATACAAATTAAAACTTTATTATATTCTCAACTAAGAAACCAGCAAAAATTTCAAAAGTTTGACAGCCTCTCTGTTGATGAAGTGTAAGGGAAAAGTTACTCTCAGACACTGTCGGTGGGAATGAAAAACGGGCACTGCTCCTATGGAAGGGAATAGGGCAATAGCTAATAAAGGTACCAACATGTTTGCCCTTTGATTCAGCAGTCTCATTTTCAAAGTTTACCCTGAAGATACTCCTTCAACAATTACAAAATGAAAACACATCACAAGGTTTTTCTTTGTTGCATTATTTGCAATAAAAATGTTTGGAAATTATCTAAATGTTCATCTGTCGAAGTCTGATTAAATAATTAAAAATACAACCACATGATAGAGGACTATCCAATGATAAGGAGAGAACAGGATGTCTATGAACTGATACTGAACGATTGATCAATTGTAAACTGAACAAAAAGCAAGATGCAAGACTTTTATAATACACTGGCTTTTGCATAAGAAATAAGGAGGGGCGCCTGGGTGGCTCAGTTGTTGGGTGTCTGCCTTCGGCTTGGGTCATGGTCCCAGGGTCCTGGGATCCGGCCCCGAGTAGGGCTCCCTGCTCGGCAGGAGGCCTGCTTCTCCCCCTCCCACTCTCCCTGCTTGTGTTCCCTCTCTCGCTGTGTCTCTGTCAGGTGAATAAATAAAATCTTAAAAAAAAAAAAAAAGAAAGAAAGAAGGAGACATAAGAAAAAATATGTGTGTGTTTGTGTGTATGTATGTATTTGTTTATTTTTACAAAACAAAACACAGCAAGGTGAACCAGAAAATATGAAACTGATTACACCTGAGGCCGGGGGGTGAGTTGGCAAAAAGTAAAAAGAATTAGGGAAGGGAGAGAGAATTCTCTGAACATACTTTTTACATATTTTAAAAAAATAAGTCAAATCACCAAGAAGCTAATGTTTTATGTATTCAAAATAGAAACTAAATCATCAAGAAAGATATCTAACACTAAATACAAAACAAAAACCCACAACAATGCATTGCCCTAATTGTATATCAAAGTGATAATAAAACCACATGGAAAATAAGAAGTAATTCAAGTCTTTTGAACACAATACTTCGGCTGAACAACCTCAGTGAAATATAATCTAAGAACAAGAGGATCTGCAAAAAATCTTGAACTTTTCTTTGTTGTTTTTTTGTGGTATGATGTCGAATTCTGTTACTATTTTGTTTTTATTGTAGGAGGAGGCAAATCCTATGTGCCAGGGTCCAATGGAAGTGGAATTCAGTCTATCAGTATAAATTTACGATTATGTGTGATATATAGATGTATATTTTTGCCTAGATGTGCTTGCTGAAATGGCCCAGAAAAATAATGACATCTTAGTTTCAACAAGTATACCCAGGATTGTGAGTTGAACTGTGTCTCCCACAAAGATATGTTGAAGTCCTAACTCTAATACTTGTGAATGTGACCTAATTTGGAAATGGGGTCTTTGCAGATGTAATCAAGTTAAAATGAGAGCATACTGGATTAGGATGAGTCCTAAGTCCAATGAATGGTGTCCTTACAAGAAGACAGCCATGAAAATACACAGAGGAAAAACCGTCAGGTGAAAACAGAGGCAGAAATTGAAGTGAGGCAGCTACAAACCAAGGAATACCAAGGATTGCTGGTAACTATCAGAGACTAGGAAAAGGCAGGGAAGGAGTCTTTCTCAGAACCTCCAGAGAAAGTAGGACTCTGTCAACACTGACCTCCAACTTCTAATTTCCAGAACTATGAAATAGTAAACTCTAGTTGTTTTAAGCCACATAATTTGCAGTGCTTTGCTATAGCAGCCCTAGGAAACTAAAGCAACCAGCAACCAAATCTTGGTTTCTAAATGCCATTTGACACAAAGAGAATAGGAGCTCCTTGAAGAAACACCTGATCAAAAGGTTTGGGGCATCTTACTGCGCCAGAAAGCAAGGATATACCAAACACTGATGGGAGCGTGAAAAAAAGAGCCTAAAATAGAGGTTCTTATTAGCCAAATTTGGAATAATTTGAGCATTAAAAAGAATAAGGAAAAGTGATTGCCTCGGGCAATTACAGGACTTAACTAGAACAGGACATTAACTAGAAAGGGAATATTTTCTCTGGTGATGGAAATGTTCTATACGGAGGAGTAATAGGCAAGTATATGCTTGTCAAAATTCATCTAACTGCATATTTAAGATCTATACATTGCACTGTATGTAATTTATATCTCAATTTTAAAAATTAATAATGATAGTAATAGATTATAACATACTGAACTTAAAATTTCTTAAAAATCCTTGTGTCCAAAATGATATTAAAAAACAAAAGTCGGGGGAAGGAAAGCTCTTTTTTACAGAAGAATGCCAGCTAGCAAATGTAAAATTTCAACCACCAATGTAATAATTGCTTCAGGCAAGGATAATCAACAGATGCTAAAATAATAAGTGAATGATTTTAGAGATCATAATAGTCAAATATTCTACAAGTATTACCCAACAGGTAAGGGAAAAGTACCTTTGCAATGAAGAAATCTGGCAGGAACCAAGTTAAGCAAGACATCAAACCTAACAGTGACAATGAGACAAACAGACTTCATGCGCCTCCTGATGTACTCTGATTGGGATGCAGACTGTCTACATATAATGTCAGTCCAAAACAGCTAACTTGAATCTAATCACAAAGATGCATTCAGACAAATCCAAATCATTAGACATTCTTCAAAACCAGTGGTCTAGATTCTTCAATAGGTCAATATCGTAAAAGAAGGAAAGAGGAAGAGAAAATGTTCTAAATTAAAGAAGATTAAAAAGACACAATAGGGGCCCCTGGGTGGCTCAGTGGGTTAGAGCCTCTGCCTTCGGCTCAGGTCATGATCCCAGGGTTCTGGGATCGAGCCCCGCATCAGGCTCTCAGCTCATCGGGGAGCCTGCTTCCTCCTCTCTCTCTCTGCCTGCCTCTCTGTCTGGCTGTCTGCCTACTTGTGATCTCTCTCTGTCAAATAAATAAATAAAACCTTTTAAAAATTAAAAAAAAAAAGACATAATAAACTAGGTGAAATACTGGACCATTGATTGCATTTTGAAAAAAATAGCTATAAAGGACATGGCTTGAAACATAGGTTATATACTAGATAATACTATGGTATCTTTGTTAAATATCCTGTGTGTGATCATTATAATGCACATAATACATAGAAGAATTCCTTTATCTGAAAAGAGAAAGAAAGCAAAAAAGGCAGTAACGATTATTATTGTTAGTAATATGGCAATAATTATTAATAACTGGAGATATGTGAAGAGAATATGGATATTGTTCTACTTTTTTTCCAATAATTGATTTAGAATTTTTCAAAATAAAATATTTTGTAAATGCTATTTTAAGCATTTAAAAAATCTATAATTTTTTTGCTAAGTTTTTGCAAAATATCTTTTACATCTATCACTTTCTCATCTCACTATCCCCACCCTCAACATATCCTAGCCAAGATCATCGGATAGGCTACCTCACAAGATCTCTTCCTCTTCCCAAAATAATTTTTCTAAACCAAGCTTTTGTGAAGACACACCTCTGCACAACTTTTTTTCCAATAGGTCTAAGTTGTCCTGGGGCTAAATTTAAAACTCTTCAGTCTGGCAGTTTCTTTAGTTCTAAACTTATGTTTCAAATTATTGGCCTGACATCTCCATGTGAAAACTGTTGTAGCCTGAAACTTTAACTCACCTAGTTCAAAGTTGGACATCTCCCCCTTCAAACCCAATTCTCCTGCCGTGTTTCCTATACACTTAATGGCAACGCCACCCTTCAGTCTCCCAAGCTGGCCTTCTCAGAATCAGCCTCGGTTCCTGCTGGTTCATCACACCCTACACAAGCCCTTAAGGTCTGTGAAAATCATCCCATTGTTAATCTCTCTATGTGCCTTTACCATCTCTAAGCTCTAACCTATTCCCTGCCTACCAAATGGTCTCCCTGATGTTCCCTAATAAATGTTAAATTCTTATCTTTTGATGAACGGCAATGAGGACTAATTATTGCCCTTTCTGTCTCCTTCTTCTCCCAAAACAACCTTATAAAAATGGCTCTCAGAATGAAAGAACAGTAAAGCAATTGGTGCCAAAAGTCTAGGAAGAAAAAAGTACAATAGGATTCACTGCCTCTTCACCTAGACCCTTAATGTGCTAGTGTGACCAATGCGACAGAGATTAAAAAACAAAAACTCAATCCTAAAGCCTGTTGTCCTATTTCCCATTTCAGAAAGCAGGGTCAAAACCCAGTCGGAACACTCCAGCTATCTGAAGAGTACAGGCTTTGCCTGCCTCTAAACCGTGGTTGCTGCAATATGCCTGGTATTCTTGGTGCTTGTGCGGCACAAGCAAGATGGAAATATGCCCCATATGGCCACCCACTCCCAGCTATGGTAGTTGAAGACAGACGCTCAAAAGCAGGGACTGGCAAACTATTGCCTGCAGTTCAGATGTGCCCCATGCCCTGTTATTGACAGCCCACCAGCTAAGGGTGGTTTCTTACATTTTTAAGGAAGTATTAAGTATGTGTGTGTTGTGTGTGTGTGTCTGTGTGTGTGTGTGTGAGAGAGAGAGAGAGTGAGAAAGAGATACGGACCATACATTGTCTGCAAAGCCTAAAATTTTTACTATCAGGGTCTTTATTTAAAAAAAAAAAAAAGGTTACTCTAAAGTCATGCGAGCATGAGTCTGAATCCCATTTCTGACCTTCAGTAGCCATGAAACTATAGGCAACTACTGAACCTCTCTGAGTTGTGGTTTTCCCACCTGTACATGAAACGCGTGCATGGAGGATGTTGTAAGAATTAAATGAACCAACACTAATAATCTACTTAATATAATTCTTGGTACATAAGTATTCCATAAATGTTCCTTCTAATTGTAATAGAGAAAAATTACTACTTAAAACAATCACATCTGTCTTTTAAAAAAGAAGACATAATTCATATTAGAGAAGATATAAATCTCTATATAGCACCCTTCTCTTGGCTGAGATTAATGGGTGAGGTTAAAGGCAAAGATGGAAATTTCAAAGCTTCTGCCAATTATTCCAGGCTGCCAAAGAGGAGACTTGGAATATATAATCTATTGTTTAGTAGAGCACATCAGTGAGTCTTTGCATATATAAACAGGGCTTCAGAGCTGAGCAGGGGATGGGGAGGTAAGTTGATCTACACAATAAAGATAGAAGAATTGAGTTTGAAAGGGGGAATCAGGCTTTCTGTCAGTTCATGATGGCAGATTGCACAGGATGAGATCTCTCCCTTTACTGAACTCCTAGAAATAGTAGGAAACATAATAGTAGTGGAAAAATAAATATATACAGATTCCATATTGAAAGACAAAGAATAGCACTCTCAATAGAGTGGAAAATGGAAAAAAAATCCCTAAAAGGAAGAAAAACTCTTTAGCTTAACCCAGGCTCGAAGGCAGGGAGCATGTGTGGCATTTCTAGCATTTAAAAGCTCAGGATTCCTAGGGCACCTGGGTGGCTCAGTGGGTTAAAGCCGGCTCGGGTCATGATCCCAGGGTCCTGGGGTCAAGCCCTGTATCGGGCTCTCTGCTCAGCAGGGAGCCTGCTTCCCCCTCTCTCTCTGCCCGCCTCTCTGCCTACTTGTGATCTCTGTCTGTCAAATAAATAAAATCTTAAAAAAAAAAATTAAAAAAATAAAATAAAAGCTCAGGATTCCTACCAATAGACTTTTGATATTTCATAGCTACAGATACTGATGAAGGTAAATGACCAGATCATAAAAAGCATAAGTTTGACCTTTTACTCTTTGACCAAAGAACATGAATAGTTGAAGAAATTAAGCCTTTAGGAGGTGCTCATTCAGGACTTCTTCTGCATGGACAAGACAGGACATACAGAAAGAGAAAGAGAGCTGGCAGAATGGCACAGCTGGCTCTTGAAAGGCCAACCTACATTTCAGTGATGCTGACTGCTTGGAGGTAGTAGGCTCGGCATGAAGGCAAGCGAATGTCCTTCCTTCATACTCAAAGACTGGGCAGAAGCATCAGCTGAATGAGTAGTCTGGTCACTGAAGGTAGAAAAAGGGACAGCGTGAGTCGCCCTGTGGTGAAATTCCGGATCTCTATTGGCAAGGTGGGGTGCTTTAACTACAAACAAACAAAAAAACAATGTCAAACCCAGAATCAGAGCCTCCCACGGTGTAAATTTTTGCCCAGGCCAAAAAAGAGTCCCATTTAGTCAATAATACCTAGCTAACATAGTCATATAAGAGGGAATCTAAATGGGCCCATCCATATTGCTAGCAGCTGACACCCACCCCCCCCAAAAAATAAAAAAAAAAAAATTTAAATGCATTTGCATCACAAGGGGTAGAATTCTCTAGTAATTACCACCACCTACCTATACTAGGGAGACAAGGGTGAGGATTAAGGATAAGACCACTTGAGTCATGGCACCCATGTTAAAGACATTGACAGGAAGAGGAGTCCTTCTGGTGGTTATTGTCATAATAGATTCTGATACTGACCCTCTTCAATAGGCTTAATATCTCTCCAAATGCATATCTGCCACAGCAGTTTGGTCTTAATGATATATGTCTCCACTGAGAGGACCAGTAAATGAGGCCATTATCCACAGCCCAGGAGTCATTCACCAGGAGATGGAGGAAGTAGACAAGTGGGAAACCTTGGCAATGACCCTTCATAGAGACTCCAGTTCACCCTAAAAGAATGAAACACCAGAACCTTTATATACTCATTCAGAAATCTCTCAGGGATGAATAATGCATAGCTGCTCTCATAACTCTACTCAGTTATGGGTATCACATAGAACCACCCAGAAACCAAGGCAGATTGGCTTCCTCACCCACTCAAAAGTCATATCTAATTATAAAGTTAGGGACAATTAATAATCAGCAACTACTGAGGGTACAACTCATGGCTAGGGGATACTTTGCTACCACCACATGGAAGTAGAAGTTATCCATGGAAGGATGCTATGACCCAGATAGACCACCCAGACAGACTACCTAAATACAGTCATCTGTGGCTTGGCCAAAACAGCTCTATTCCAGATAGGATATAACCCAACTAAAACACTAAAATGTGGGGTATACATGGTTTGATGGTTTGGATGCTTTTCTAAAGTAAATGGGCATGATGGCCATCATCTAGGTACTCAATTTTAATGAGAACTCTATAAGCAGATAAAAGTTTGTTTCCTATAGAAGAGTGTCTAAAGACAAATAGCAGGAGTTTGCTTGCACAGAGGCTCAGAAACCATTTCTAGAGCCTTGAGGAACCCACCAAAAGCTTAAGAAGGCATGTGTGTCTAACCTAGGTGCAATGGAAGATGCTATAGAATAATATGCAATCAGGGTAATAGGATATTAAAACAGGGCTCAGTGTATCAGCATTTACACCAGCTCAAGACCTCTTGTTGTTTGGGTCCCCATTCAAAGGTAGACACATATGAACCCTGGGAGATGGGTTTGTGTAAGAGGCTGAGATCAGAAATGAAGTACACCATCAAACAACAGGAGTAGGTGCCAGACCTCCCACTTGGAAGAGAGCCGTTTTGCTCAGAATCCTTAAAATGTCATGCCTAGCATCTGACGATTCCAGGCCCAGACAGTGATGCTCAGACCCTGGACTAAATTTAGACTAAGAAGCCATCCACTGAGAAGCCATTCTCTATCAGTCACACAGGAGATGACCTCATGATGATCAACAAATGGTCCCTGAATGACACATCAGTATGTTGTCTCAGGACAATTTCTGGGATAGGATAGGAGTTAGACCAAGAGAAGAAAAGTCTTATTGCACTGTGTGGTGATAGAGAGCCAGGCAGTAAACATGTATTGCTGAGATTCCCAAGTAAAGATACACTGTTGCTAGTAGTTGGGGTGGAAAGGAATAGAGAAGATATTCTTGGTTAGATCAATGACCATACATCATTGGAGTGGACAGGCTAAGATATTTTCAGTCATGGCGATGATATCACAAATCTAAGACTGGTGGGCAAAACAATATCATTTAACCATCTCCAGAAAACAGTGAGTTTCCAAAAGCCACTGCTCTTTTTAATTAACCATACAAGGAACTGAAGGATGGTAATGTTAAGACTTCAAATGAACCTCAAGTGAAGAGGCTCATTCCACTCCCCTTCCTTTGTGAGGGCAAGAAAGATTCAAAACAAGTACTGAATAAATGTGAATCTGATTTTATGCATATCCTGATCTAGTCATGCTAAGGACTTCTCACAACCCAAAGGAAGAGCCCTAGTAGCCAAGACAAAAATACTATATACTACCATGAGAAAGCCTGGGACAACCAGAGGATAGTTACATTGTGTAGTTTTATTTTCTGATCCAGTTATAAGAAAGACTGGAAGGCCTTAGAAAAGCCGGCATAACTTGACTACAACCTTTCTGAGTGTCTGATCATAAAAACCCTGCTCCAGTAGGGCTAAGATAGCTGTTCTTCTTGACAAAGGCTACCACCAGAAGCTCTGGGACAAATCAGGCATGAATTAATAATAACCTCTATTCATGCCCCACAAAAAAGAGATGGCATCCACTGGAAGCAAATTTAATCTCATAAATGGAAGCAAAACAAATACACAGGACAATATCATAACCAAAAGTGCTAAGAAAATACCACCTTGTGCGGCCAAGATTTATGAGGCTGTTCTTTGCCTGGATGCAACAGGCACCATAGTGCCTCACATCCTGAGTTGAAAAAAACCTTCTTCTAGATCCTATTCAGTCACATTTCCCATGCCCAGGGGACAAAGCAGCTTCTACAAGAAGCAGTCCCTGAGAAGAGGTCATGTTAGAGCTAAGAGAGCAAATCCTCCTCCTGTTCTGCTGATGACCTGGCACTCCTCCCAAGTCCCTATAAGGTGTTTCTGTGAGGACCTTATTCAGAGAGCCCCTACTGAGCAGCATGCTTCTGTCATGATGATCATGACGATCATGATCAGATGGATGAAACTAGTATGTATTTCATTGTAGAAACCAGCCCCTAAGTTGCCCCCAATGATCCCAGCCCCATGGCACCCTGGTATTGTCCCCTCCCAGCTGTGCAAAACTCACCTGTAGAACCTATAGAATGTTGCAGGAATGATGGTGTGTTACTGCCAAACCTAGTTCATTATTCTCTCTTGGATTATTTGTTCAGGGAAGAGAGCTGCCATGCCACGCAGAAACTCAAGCAGCCGAGTGCTTTATGTGGGGAGTTTGTATGGGGAGAAACTGAGGACCCCTGCACCAACTTGCCAGCCATGTCAGTGGCATCTTATAAGTGGATCCTCCATCCCAGGTAAGCTTTTAATTTTGTAGACCCAGTTGATATTCTGACTGCAACCTCAACTAACACCTTGAACCAGAACAACCCAGCCAAGCTGCTCCCGAATTCCCAACCCACAAAAACTGTAAGGGATTTTTAAAAAGTGTATTATTGTTTTTCAGTTGATAAATTCTAGGGTAATTTGCTACACAGCAATAGTTAACTAGAGCTAGCATAGATAGAAAGCAAGCAAGTAGCTTATGAGCTTGCAAGATACAGGCAGAATTCATAAGATATACTAATTATAGATAATGAAGTAGTAACCTGTAAGACATGCTAAAGATATACAGAATAAATGGAATGTATGATGAAACAAACAAGAATGTTACTTATAGGTAGAAAGAAATAGAATAAGTCAAGATCGTGCCACCTCTGGGCTGACAGCTTTGTCACCCTTAAATCAGCAGCCCATTGGCTGACAACCGTATGGTCTCATTTTGGCCCCAAGTGCTCTGGGCAAGAAATGCATGTAACACTTCTGGCTGTTCAGAAGGCTAACCGGCAGCAATAGCTCTGGGCCAGCATATGTGTTCTCGCTCCTATGCTCCTCCTGTCAGACAGCAAATACAAGCTTTGGCTCCAGGCACCGTTTGTGGGGCCTTCTTGCTGAAATCTCAGTTCTGATGCTTACAAACAAACCGTCAGCTCAAAGACCACTACTGCTTCAAAGTAATTTTCCATATAACAGGGACCTTGGGAAAGTCACTTTACTACTCTGAGCCTCAGTTTTTCTTATTTAAATAAAAAATTAAGCTAATGCTATATAGTGGGCAGTACTGTAAGAATAAGAAATATTGATGGGAATGCACAGCAGAGGCACAAGGTAGATACCAAAAAATAAGCTGCTTCTGTCTTTGTGTGACTCTGTACACGTAGCTAACCTCAGCTTTGCCATCTGTTAAAAGGCTATCACACCTAGCCCTCCATGATTACTATGAAGATGGACGTAACATTTCTGAAAGCACCTAGCACAAGGTTTGACACACAGTCGATGGTCAACCCATTTTTAAATGTGTCTTCCTTTCCTTACAAAAACAAAACAAACAAACAGAAAACCCCAGTGTAACACCTGCTGCTGTAGTAACATTTCAAAAATGTGGGAAATCTCTCCATCCTCACCACCAACTCAGATTACATCCCTCCTCTCCTCTCCCTGCTTCCATTCCTTTGAAGGGTTAGAGCTTTTGTTCCTTAATAGAGAATTACAACTCATCCTGGAGGAAGAAACGAAATGACTTAAATTCTCCCAAAGACACAAATGACTAACAATAGATCCTTGCACAGAAAGGAAGATTTTATGGGAAGAGAGAGGAGGAAGTTAGAGACAGGGTTTAGAGAAAGGGCACTCAGAGGTGAAAGAGAAGAGAAAGGCCCAGAAAGAGGACCAGGACACAAGGCCATAACAAAGACACATTTATTGCTGTGAATATGTCCAAAAACGGCAGGACCACAGAGCTGCTCCCTCAAAGTCCCTGCCCACAGACATCCCCTCCATCCCTGACGGTAAGCCCTCCACAGATCCCTGCCCTCACACTCTACCCCTCCCCCACCAGCCCCTCCTTCAGACAGCTCATCCCACACAGGCCTGTCCCACACTTGCCCTTTCCTACCCCCGCAACATACACAGCCCCTACCTCACAGGCCCCTTCCACTCCCTCACACAACCCCTCAGGCTACTCCTCCCACATATGGCCCTTCCCACACAAGCCCGTCCCACAGACAGCTCCTCCCTCAAGTAGCTCCTCCCCCACACAGACCCTCAGATAACTCTTCCCACATATGGCCCCTCCCCAAGGCTCCCTTTCCTACACAGGCCCCGCCCTCACGTGGCCCCTCCCCTCCCAGAAGATGAGGACGTGCGGCCCTCTAGGTAGCCAGGAGGAGTCAACAGGCAAAGAGCAGGAACAGAAGAAGCATCCTACTGAAAGGAGCTGCAGCCAGTTGAAATGGCCCACTTTTTAACCACAACCTCCTCCTCTTCTTAGGACAGGGAGGAGGATTGTGGGATACGTGGCTCAGACCAAAAGCGGTCCTTGCGAAGCTTACAAGCTACACCATCAGAGTCCCAGAGCAATCTGGCAGCCATGGAAGGAGGCAGTAGAGAGCAATGAAAAACACATTAAGCTTAGCATCAGAGGTTGTGACTGCAGATTTCAGCCTCACACATTATGAGAGCTGTGCCCGGGAAAAAGTCACGTAACGTCGCTGTCAGAGTCACTAGGTAGGGATCTTCACAGACCTGCAGAGCAGACTGAACTGGGATCTGGGAAAGCTAAGCCCCTGGCCCCTGCCCTTCATGCCCTCCCCTCCCCAGCCTGAGTGCAGAGTGTTCCTGGTGGAAGGGAGAAGCCAGGCTGCTAATGGAAAATGTTCATATGTAAGCATTTTTGGTAAAATGCCTAAAGAGATCTCAGAAGAAAGAGACCTATATTTCCAGATTGATAGCCATTTTGTGTGTGAGCAATTCATTTTTTGCTCATTATAAATTAGTATTCACTTTTATATCTAATTTTATATTTATATTCTTTTTCTTAAGGCCCCTAAACTGTACTTCAGATCCTACAAAACCTGGCTCTACCCCTAAAGACATCTGAGAGTTGTTAAATCAAGTGGCCACAGAAGAAGTGACAGGCTTACAAAAATCTGGAAATAAATGCTTATTAAATCTGATTCTGAGGTCGTTAACTCGGTACTCTTCTACCCAGGTAAGGTGGGTGAGGTAGGGGGAGCAAGTTTAGCCCAAGAGACCTCCCCCAGATTCCAGACTGTAGAGCTGGTGGGGAATCTGCCACTTTGCAGCCAGGGCCCCTCTAGCCAGACAGGGACAGATGATGCAGTGACTTGATTCAGTGGGTAAACATCCAGTGCAGCTTGCTGGAGGCCCCCAGCCTCATATTACTGTTGACACAAGGCAGATTCCCTTTCTCTAAACCACTGTTTATATTTTAGCCAAGTGTCCTACATAAATCTCCTATCCAACCACCAAACTCTGGCTGCTACAGAAGTGACCAACTAGAAAATGGCCTAATAAGGAGTTTGCGGCAGAAAGGAGGGTATCTCCATATGAAAGGCTGCCTTAGGGGCATGGTCCAGGAAATCCTGATGCTAGACTTTCCAAAATGGGGGGCCAGAATAGGGTTAAAGGCAGCTTCAGCTGAAATAAAGTTTCTTTTAAAGAACTGAGTCTCAACCAGGGGGCCCAGTCCATGAGATACAGGTTCAGTTAGGCTCAGGGTTCAGAGAACATTCTGAAGTCCCGATTCAGTAGTTCTAGGAAATATGTAGGCTTAGTTCCAGTTCAGACTAGGCCTTCAATAGGGGGTTTTCAGAGGAAAAATAGAGCACAACTTCGTAATCGCTTTGTGGTTCCATAAATTAATATTAGGGCTTGGTTCAGAGCTCAGCACAGTTGTGTGGTAAGCTGTGGTTTAGGGTTCATGGTCTGGCGGAGGTCCCTGATGGAAGGCCTCGATGCCTGGAGAGCTGTGGCTTGAAAGGAGCAAAGGGGAAATCTTTTCCTTGCAAGTAGGAGCTAACAGCTGAATTCAGTTCATCTTGACTCAGCAAGGGGTCGTTCAAAAACTGCTTCCCCCAGCTATAGCTTTGGGGAGTGGCCTCTGTTTCTTTTCTGTCATAGTCCTGCATGTATCATAAATAGCTACTCTGGACTACCAGAGGAGCTGTTATTTCAAATAATAATTAAAAAGAGTGACAGTAATCTTCAGGGACCAGAGGAGGGGAGAGGGTGCATTATATTTAGATATTCTGGACTTGATTATAAATCCTAGAGCTTGGCTGCTCTGTGAGGATCTTGCTTCTCTAGGCCGTCCATCTCTACATGATCAACTGACTACTGCCATCTAGTGGATGTGGAGGCCTTTGATGCTCCAGATCCTAATGGACATGATGTTGGGCATTGATCTTGAGAGACGCTATGCTTAATTAGGGCAGCAGATCTTAGGGTGGCCTGTAGGGAGGATTATGGATCATTCACCCTGGGAGATCCCCATAAGCAATTTCTCCTCTTTGACACAGGTTAACAGAGAAAAAGGAAAAGTTTAACAATTCAGTGCCTATGGGTCATCAATGTTCTGCTGTTTAATTGGCAATTGAATCAAAACTGTCCTTCAGAGCCTTACAAAGAGCCAGTGCTAGGGCTGTGGGTAACCACCTCACTGCTCTATTCTGAGCTCTCCATGCAGGCTGCAGCGGCCACACGGGACCACAGGCATGGCTGGGGTGATGAGAGGAAGCCCTCTGTAAAAAACAGAAGTCAGGGTCCCTGCAGCCATTCTCTGGTAGAGCTGGGCTATCCTGTTCAGGTAGCCCCCTGGGCTTAGCCGCCAGGCGATGCCCTTAATTGAGGAAATAAGGGAAAAGGGAGCAGGCCTGGACCCTAGGACTTCCTTCTGTGGAAGGTTCTGTTTACCTGAGGTGGTTATTCTAAGAACAGACACATAGATGTGCAGGGACAGAGCAGATCAAGGAACTGCTGACCTAGAGTTTTCAGGGAACCTAAGAAAGGAATCAGATTAACTACATAAAGAATCAGCAAATATGCATAAGTTAGTCTTCAAAATGGACAAGAATCTTGGTATGACTCAAAACATTTGCATCTCTGCCTCAACAACCACATAAGGATGCAAAGAAATCTGCACAAAGCATTTGAATGAAGTCTGCAAAGATTTCTTTTTCAGTTATGTAGCTTCATGTTCTCCTAGGTTATAACCCTCTTCCCTTGCGCTGGGGGGCTATGAGGTTTCTGTCCAAAGCTGGGAATGAACCCAAAGCACTCTCTACTCCCCCCACTCCTAGGCTTCAGTTCCCTTGTCTGGAAAATGAGGGGGTGGGTTTGATTACCTACGGAGAGCCCTGCTGAATTTGAATTCTTTAAGTCTAAATTTTCCTTTGCAAGGTTTCCTCAAATTTCACCTAGAGAATGCTCAAGGTCTGGGGCAGACTGAACTAGGGATCTTTTACTATCACCTAGAATATCCCCCAAGGAGTGTTCATCGAAAACAAGAGGATATTTGGGCTAACATATGAACTTGAGTGACCATTAGGTGGGCATGATAAAACAATTTTTGTAGAGCAGCCCTAATGTTAAGACACCCTACTGGGGTTCCAGCCTGCTTCTAACTCACTGTGTGACCTTGGGAAGTCACTCATTCACTTAGATTTTGCTTTCCACATTTAAAAAATAAAAATAACAACCCCCTATCCTATCTCCCTCTCAGAATTGTGGAAAGGAAACAAACAAACAAAAATCGGCATAAACACATTCAAGAAGTGCTTCCTTAAAAAGTTCAACATGAATTTTAAATGCCACTTTTCTGTTTAGGTTAGGTTAAATCTATTTAATATTACAACTGTCTTCCAGAGGATGCCCATCAAATAAACAGCCAAACCATCCATGTCTGAAGAATCAGACTCTGCTTTGAGGAAAAAATGCTATGCCAAGACAGATAAATCAGTCCCTCTAACCAACAGGGAAACTCTGGCCTTTCCTCAGACCTATCCCTTCTATTTCTGGGGCCTCATTGTTGGAAGTGGAATTGGACTGTAGACATAGAATATTGCTTTCAGTGGATGATAATGAGGAGAGCTGGAACTTACCGTTTTACCTGAAAGATCTGAGACTGCTTCCCTTCCTCCACGGTAAACCTCTCCATGAAAGAGCAGAGAACCAGAAAACTGCAAGATGTGATTCGTAATTGTCAATAACATTTGTGTCATTTTGATGCTCTAACTCTATTACGTTAATTGCTTTCCTCTCTACACTTTAAGGTGAACATTAATTGATTCCCAACTGTAATCACAATTATGGTGAGTTATTCTGATTAATGGAAGATGTGATTAATAGGTAGGAAGGTGCAACTGTTTCTCCTTCCCAGGGAAGAGATGATATATGCTATTATAGCTCTGCTGTAGGTTGCGTTTTCCCCAAGAATTCAGGGCTAATGCACATCTATCAATCACCAGCTTCTATTGTTCTGCCTGGATGACTAGACACAACTCCCTTCAGCCTGGCCTGTTTCTCCTTGCCCACTGACTGTCAGGCTTCCTCAGGAACTCTCCTATTCCCAACCCCCAGTATGCCAGAGATAGAGTTTCTAGCATGTCAGATCTGAAGTCATGAATTCTGATGCAGTTAAGATGGGCAGAGTCATGGGTGTGTGCCCCCAGGCCCAGACCCAGACAAGACACTGAAGCAGGCAGAAGTGGAAAACAGTTGTTCACATGTGTTCTCCAATGTCTGGCACCATCGCCAGCACACTGGAGCTCTTTACCACATCGTATGTGAAAAGGAGAATGGACAAATTATGTTTCTCTTTCCTTCCTATGCCCTTTTGCTATCCCAGCTCCCTGGCTGTCAGCTGCCCCATGGCAATTCTGGACTTCCCTCTGCCTCCCCCACCCAGCCTTGTCCTCCTACTAAAGAAGATGTGCCTCTCCACACCTCTTTCCCTACAACCTAGCTCACTTGTCCTGTGTCCTGCTCTATGAGTGCCTTGCAGGGAGACAAGGCAGCTTATCAGATGGATGGATTGATTTGATAGCTAATGCTGAGATAATTATTCCTGTAGCAGGAATCCTATAATAGGAACCTTGAATACATCTCTTTATTACTCCATTACATTGGTCAAACTTCCTCCCCAGCCTCATCTCCAGGAAGCAGCCCCTTCTACCCAGCCCTTTCACACACAGATGTCTTATAATTTGGTCTGGTGGCATCTACTGTGTAGAAGCTCCAGGCTATGTGGAAAGGAGAACTAAAGTACTTGCTTTGAAACTGCAATGCCTGACAAGTACAGAGGTTTTTCTTATAGTATGTATGTATGTATGTATGTATTTATTTATTTATTTATTTATGAGGGTTGAGGAGGGCCTCTCACGGAGAAGTCCTGCGGGGGGCTTATGTCTGCAGTTCACAGCACTATCAGCCACGGACAGTGTCCAAAATTCAGACTTCTGTACCTTTCCCAGGAGCAGGAGGTTCCTTTGCTCTGTCATCTGGTGAGATTCTGCTCATCCCCCAGGGTTCAGCTTAAATCTAAGAGCTTTCCAACCTGGCCAGACCAGGACACACCTCTGTCCTCTGGGCTTGGAGGCACCCTGGCTACACCTCCACACAGGCCACATGGCACATCACCACCTCATAACTCAGATGTCCTCTGTCCCACTGCTGTGCCAGACCATGTCTGGGCCCCTGCAGACCTGAATGCAGCTTGTATCTGCCTGAAGACAGCCAGCAGAGGGGGCGAGGTGGGGCAGAAGTCCAGCCCTCACTCCACTTGCCAAGCTGTGGTCCCTGGCCTGTGGCGAAATCTGCTTGCATGAAGGAAGCCTTTTCCTTCTCTAAGGGCTCAGCCTGCAGCGGCCCAAGCCATGCCCTGGTTGGCTCAGCCCAGAGGTGTGTTACCTCCAGAGCCCAGAGACACTGAGAGCCCCTAGCAGCCCTGCTCTGATGCTGTGGGTATGACCCTTGGGCCTGACCTCAGCTCCTTCACTGTTTCTCGGTCACACTAAGTACCGTGCAGCTGTTTTGTAGACTTCACAGGGAAGCAGCAGCTGTGCATCTGACGTTGCGGCACACATGGCACTCATCTGCCCGGCACACTGTGTTCTCCCCACAAGTGACCAGCTCCACTAAGAGCAGAGCCAGGCCCAGCCATCTGCAGCAGGAACCCCTGCCTCCTGGATGTCCTCTCCTCTCTACCCCTATCTCATGACCCCAGCCCACCCCCACCTCCTACCCCAAACCTGCAAACTCTCTCCATCACAGCATGGTCAACAAGCTTCAGCTCCCAGGATGCACCACTTCCTCCCACGCCCCCCTCCACCCAAACTAATAATGATAAGTTAAAAACAAAACAAAACAAAACAAAACCTTCTGTTATAATTCAGGAATTAATCTAGTGTTGAAAATTTGATTTCCATGAGGTCAAAGACTGCATTATTTGTCCTTGTCTACCTGGTCTGACTTAGGCTCAAAGGCCAGGTCCTTCACATACTTTTTGCCATGTGACTTTGGGTGGTGTCACTTTAGCCTCAGTCTCCCCACCCATGAAACAGAGGCAATTACCAGGCCTATTTCAGAGGACTCAATAACCTTCTCATTCAATTATGAGGACTGAATAGGATGAGGTACATAAGGGGTTGGGATACAAGTGCTTGATAGATGTTAGCTGTTAGTGTATCACTAGGGTCTGTGGTTATTAAATATTAGTGGAATGATAACTGAACAGGACTTTATCACCCCAGCATAGCTGGCAGTTGCAAACACACACAGGCTTATGCTAGCTCCATCCCTATCCTCCAGCCACAATCTCTGTCAATAGTACCCAAACGCCTTCTCACAGAAGATCGTGCCAGATGTGCACTTATCCAGGAGCTGCTTTTTTCCAGACCATAAGTTCAGATCCCGCCCAGATGTGTCAGCTTGGATCCGTGGTTGCTGGGTCTTCCCTCAGCCTCAGGGCCTTGCTGCTCTTAATTGGTTTGGTTTCAAAATAGCTCAACCCTTCCAGGCTTAAGGAGCTGTAGGCTAGATCCTGATGGACAGTTAATAGACGTGTGTGGGCATGTGTATATGTAAATATTTAACCACCTCAGAAGAACTGAGATTCAGAGCTATGGACATGTGCTTGAAAGATTATGTTACAGTTGGGGCCCTTCAGTGACAGCCTTGCTCTGAAGCTGCCACAGAGATCGTAGGCTTATTTTCAATTTGGTTCAGTTCAACAGATTTCTATCTAACATCTACTAAGTGCCCAGCACCGTGACACACAGACCGACAAGTAGCCCTGTGTTACTACAATAATACTGCATAACAACAACAAAAAACACAACACCTAAGGTTTCTTTCTCACATGTAAGATTTCTTTCTCACTCATCCGGGGTCAGATGGTCTAAGCTGAGCTTAGCTGCAGATCTGTGGGTCAGCTGGGGACCATGCTTTATGTGTCTCTCAACCAAAAGCTATCCAAGGAATGTTCTTTACCATGGCCTTGGTAGAGAGAAAAGTCCAAGCCCAAAGATGCGAGCCCCTGTTTTGTCATATCTAGTAATACTCCATTGGCCAAAGCAGACACATGGCCAAGCCCCCGGGTTAAGGGTCCAAAGGTATTCTCCACCTACTCTGAGGCCAAAGCAAGCACCCAGTCAAGTCCAAAATCCATGGTGTAGGAAAATATACCATCATCACTGAGGTGGTGTTGAAGAGTGAATATCTCTGCATGATTACCCAATTTATGGCATGCCCTCATTGTGATTCAGTATAAAACAGAGCTTCACCTGAACCCCAAAAGTGAGTTCAAGCTTTAACAAAGAGAAGAGGTGATTGTGCAATGTGACTGTTATATTTATTGATGTTGTCACTTGCTTATATTTACTTTTGGGGCAAGCAGATTGAGGAAGAAATAGGACTAGTGCTCAGAGCTGGTGTTGTGATTCATAGTTTGGATCTCTAGAAGCATCCAAACTGCAAAACTTAGGTTACAGTTTCAAGTTCTCAAGCAATGAGGTGCTGCCTGAAGCTTTAATTTCTCACTGAAATTGTTTATCTTTTCCAACTTAGAAATCATTTTCTTGGATGAACTAAACAGAGGATTTGGGGCCTGGGGTTCCTGAATGTATAAGAAGAATGCCGTAGGGTCCATTGTTTCATGAGGTTGTCAACAGGCCAGTAACTAGAATAGGGGAACACCATTCTGGCCTTCCACAAAAAGGGTAAAAGGGAAGTCCAAAAACAAAAGCTGAAGGTTGAATCCCCAAGTCCAGATTGATCACTAAGGAGATGGTTCCTGAATCCTTTAAAGTGGTGATACCATTCTCCATAGTTCCATTCAAAATTCCCAAGCCAAATTTACTTGTTTCCTTATAGGAAGCCTGTAGATTTCAGTAAAAAGTTTGGCAAAGACTCCTATAACATTCTTGTAGCTAGAAATATGGGCAATATAATAATACAGTTCAGTTAAATCTTAGTTACTTAGAGTGCTACTTAGAAAATGTTGATTAAGGACACCCTGAAGGCCTGCCTCTGGCAAGGTACCCCAGGACGCTGGCCTTGGCCTTCCCTTGACAGTTTTATCAATTACCTGAATGAAAAAAAAATCAGAAAGCATGCTAATCAAGTTTGTGGGCGGCACAAAGCTGGGATGGTGAACAAGTACAAACCCACACTCAGAGTAATAGACTACAGTAATAAAGTGCATTGAACAAGGATAATCACAAAACCCAAATTTAGGCCCTGAAGCAGTGCAGGTTGTGAAAGTCATCTGCCTTGACAACAGTTTAAATAGAAAACATCTGGGCATTTCAGAAGAGACCTCAAGCTCAGTATGAATCAGAAAGGACCTGATAATATTTGAAAGTCCACTTTTATAGCAATCATGGCCCAGATCAGAAAAAGTCATAGTCCCACTGCACATAAAGTTGATTCAAGCATTTTTATCACCCCAGAAATAACCAGGGATAATTTGATTTTCTGACCAGCTAGAAAGACATCCTCCTCTCATTCTCTTCTCATTTTTGTCTGATTTTCCGTCCTCAAGCTCTACCATTAGGCATAGAGTGCTTAGCTTTTGATTTAGCCAATAAGCATTTCATGCATTCAACAAATATTTATTTAGAACCTGTCATATGTATTCACTCTACTGAATCCCTCTTCCAGCGCTAGGGGTGGGATGACAAACAAGATAAACACAGCAATGGGGAAAATGCACAAACATACACATTACAGTGTGCAAAGTGCTAAAATGATGGTACTTGCAAAGTGCTGTTTTAACCCTGGCTTCCCCCAGGCAACAAGCACACTGTTGGGCTAACGCAGGCAGCTTGTTGTTTTAAGGGAGTCGGTGTTGAGGTCATTTCACCCCAGGGCCAATGGTGGAGCTTGGCACATAGTATTTAGTAAGTAATTGATTGATGGAGGGATGGGAAAGAAGACTGGCTGGCAGATCTGAAGGCAAGTCCTAACTCTGCAGCTTCCCAGGAGGGAGACCATGACTCAACTCACCAAACTTTTAGTGGCCCATAAGTAAAATGGGGGTGATGATCCTCACCCTCCAGGGGTGTTTGGCAGATTTAATGGAACAGAATGGACTAATAGACTTAAAGAGCGCAAAGGTACAGGGAACCTAGTAAGAACAAGCTGTAGTCTCCATTTTGCCTCCTACTCATGTGCCAGCGAAACTTTTTTTGGATTATTCTGGGTGTCACGTTCTCAGAAAGGCATTTACAGCTCAGTCTCAGAGCAGAGACCAAACCGAAGAGGAGCTCAGGAAGCAGGAAAGACTGAGGGGCCAAGGAGGTAAAGATGATTTAAAAGCTTTCCTCAGTGAAAGGAGGCTGCCTTATCCCACAGAGCCCCAGAAGGCAGCACCAAAAGGGGAGGGATTGGAAAGTTGGATTCTGGATATAGAATAATGTTCCAACAACCACAGCTGCCAAGAATACAGTGAGCTGCCTCTTCAAGCAAGGAGCATCTCATTGCTGGAACCTGTAAAGCAGAGCCTGGAGGAACATCTGCCAGAGCTATTCATACAGTCACTTATTCATCCAACAGAGTATTTCTTGAGTGCCTACTATGTGCTCTCATCTTGCGCTAGGAATCTTTGGATTAAAAGCGGGGGGGGGGGAAGACAGCCTCTCAATCTAAGGTGTTCAACATAAGCAAACAATTCTGTGCATGATGCTATCAGCTGTTGCAGAAGCACAAAGGGTTTAGTGGGAGAGATTACACACTTGGGTGGGAGGTGGAGTGGGATGACCTCTAAAGTCTCTTGGCTCCTATTATTCTGTGATTCTATGTAAGACAGAATCTCTGTCTGCAAAGAATTTACTCATCTAATCCACAGACTTTCCTCAGATCTAAACCGTGGAGACCCAGGCCCCTAATGCTCAAATTCTAAGACTCCACAAAAACAATAATAATGATGCTTTATATCAGTAACACCCTTTCCCCTCTAATCTGCTAGAAGTTTTATATTATAACATCTGAAACTCACACCTAACCTGTACCTAAGACCATGTCTAAACAGATGAGGAAACGAAACAACAGAAACAACATAGGAGACTGGCCTAAAGTTACCCAGCTCATTCACAGCAGGGCTGGGGAGAACTCAGGTCTCCTGAGTCTCATTTACTGCTCTTGCCAAGAGACCATAATGTGTTTAGATTTCTCCTTTGGTGGATTTTGTCCCAGAAAGTTTCTCTTTTCTTCTGCCTTCTCCCCTCCTCCCTCCTCTGTTATTGCAAGCACAGAATCTGGCAGATGAATGACCCGGCTGATCTCCCAAGTCTCCCTCTGAAACGTAGAACCCGACATCCTTTACATTTGAAATTCCAAACACAGCCATTGCTGTGTCAGAAAAATATTAACTGTTTGAGCAGTGGACCTTGCCACCAACCCAGGAGAATGATAAGCACAGGCAGAGAGGGAAAGCGCCTCACTGCCTTTGTTCAGCTCTAAGGGAAGATACATGACCTAGTTCCAGTGGTGATGCTGCTTTTTAAAAATAAAATATAGGGATTCAGAGGCCTGTGATAAGATCATTGGCTCTATGGGGAAATGGCCTTCTCTGAGAGACCAATAAATGTGAGCTTTGGCTTATTTATTTGGCTTCCATTTGAGGTTGAAGTGGAAACCAGTGGGCAGGTCCTGAGGCCAGGACTTCAGGAAATGCTGGACCACAGGATGCTGGCAGTTCTGCTGTCACCTTTTATTTCTCTAAGGGAGTCACTCTGATAGCTGACCAGGCTGTTGAGACCCTTGTTTTGACTGAGTAGCATGCTGTACCCTCACGGGCAGGAGTCAGAAAGGGATCGGAACGTATTGGAGGATGTAGGTGCCTGGGCAGAACATGGCACCATAGCCTCAGTATGTCCCTGACCAGCAGCCCTCTGGACACCTCCTGAGCCATTCCTAAGCCTGGACTGGAATTCTCCAACTTGATTTCAGTCAGGTGACTTATGTGATCGACTTCTAGAAACACCACAGAGAAAATACAGGAAAATCTCTAGACTTTCACCCATGAAGGACTGGGCTTTCAAAGGAATTCCCAAAAAGGAATCTGATATTTTTGGCAATGACAGGATCATTGGAAGATGACCCACACCTATACACAACTACACCTTGCAAATGCACACACATACACCCACACATGCACCAGCACTTCCTAATCCTCTTATCTTGCTTTATTTTTCCCATAGCACAGTTTTTTTACAGTCATTTATTTGCATATTTTCTATCCCCCTCTACTAGGGAGTATCAGCTCCATGAAGGCAAGGACTTTGTTATTCATTGCTGCAGTCCCAGTTCATAAAGCAGCAACAAGCACATAGCTAGTTCTCATTAAGTAACTGTTTCTTCACTTGTGGCCCAAATCCCTATTCCTGGAGATTTATTAACTTAGTTTTCAAAGGCTTCAAAGTTATTAAAATGCAAACATCCCTAGAATAGCACTTTAAGTCTTAATAATGGTTCTCAGCTAATAAATTTTGAGGACAGGAGCCTCTGCCATGACATTATGGAACACAGATACTTTCCAGAATGATGCTTAAGAGGAAAGCATACAGGTGGGAAAGACCTAATCTGGGAGGTGAGAAACAAGGAGAGGATAGTGAGTAAAGCCCGAAGTATGGCCTCTTGCCTGGAAGTCATGTTTGACTCCCTGGCCTCCTCTAATCCAACATCAGTTTCTAACAAATCCTATGTCAGCTCTGCTGGAGTGACACTTTTCCTCTCCATTCTCACTACTGATACCACACTGCATGATCTCACTGCCTCCTTCTTGGTGACGTCAATGATCACCTACACAGTCTACTGCCTCCGGTCTCCCCATACTAGCCATGCATACCACTTCCAAGCCAACCTTCCAAAATACTACTTCCATCTTACTGATTAGTGCCTTCAGTGAATTGGAAGAAGTGGTAGATGTTGCTTTTGGGGTTAAGCATCTCACTGCTACTGTGACAGCCTCCAGGTCTCTGTCAATGTGACCCAGCAACCATCATCATTTGAGATTAGGCTGGGATCATGAGTGAGCAGGATGAACAGACATCCCTGCTAACCAACCACGGATGTGGGGCAAAAAAGCAACATTTTTTTTTTGATTCTTTTTTTTTTTTTTTTAAAGATTTATTTTATTTATTTGACAGAGAGAGATCACAAGTAAGCAGAGAGGCAGGCAAAGAGAGAGAGGGAGGGAAGCAGGCTTCCTGCTGAGCAGAGAGCCCGATATGGGACTCGATCCCAGGACCCTGAGATCATGACCTGAGCCGAAGGCAGCGGCTTAACCCACTGAGCCACCCAGGCGCCCCTGATTCTTTATTACTGCAATATAACATAGCCTATTCTGATGGATGTGTACCACCCACTCAAGAACCAACAGTGTTTCTCATTACCCATGGTAGCACATGATGTAGCATACAGACTGTGGTTAAGCAGACCTACCCCAATTCCTGGTTCTACTAACCACAAGTTAAGGACAAGCTACATTATCTCTTAAGTCTCTTCATTTGTGAAACTGGAATAATAATTGGTTGAGTAATCTTCCCAGAATCAAGTTCCCAAGTGCCAGAGTCTCAAGAATATAGAAAATAGGAAAATATAGACATTGTTAGTGTATAAGAAAGCAACTGATTTCTGTACATTGATTTTGTATCCTGCCACCTTACTGAATTGCTGTATGAGTTCTAGTAGTTTGGGGGTGGAGTCTTCTGTGTTTTTCATATAACCTAACCAAAGAGGTAAAGGATCTGTACTCGAGGAACTACAGAACACTCATGAAAGAAACTGAAGAAGACACAAAAAGATGGAAGACCATTCCATGTTCATGGATCAGAAGAATAAACATTGTTAAAATGTCTATACTGCCTAGAGCAATCTATACTTACAACGCCATTCTGATCAAAATTCCACCAGCATTTTTCAAAGAGCTGGAGCAAACAATCCTAAAATTTGTATGGAATCAGAAGAGACCCCGAATTGCTAAGGAAATGTTGAAAAAGAAAAACAAAACTGGGGGCATCACATTGCCCAATATCAAGCTTTACTACAAAGCTGTGATCACCAAGACAGCATGATACTGGCATAAAAACAGACACATAGACCAGTGGAACAGAGTAGAGAGCCCAGATATGGACCCTCAACTCTACGGTCAAATAATCTTCGACAAAGCAGGAAAAAATACAATGGGAAAAAAGACAGTCTGTTCAATAAATGCTGCTGGGAAAATTCGACAGCTATATGCAGAGGAATGAAAATCAACCATTCTCTTACACCATACACAAAGATAAACTCAAAATGGATAAAAGACCTCAACGTGAGGCAGGAATCCATCAGAATCCCAGAGAAGAACATAGGCAGTTACCTCTTCTACATCAGCCACCGCAACTTCTTTCAAGATATGTCTCCAAAGGCAGAGGAAACAAAAGCAAATACGAATTTTCAGGACTTCATCAAGATCAAAAGCTTCTGCACAGCAAAGGAAACAGTCAACAAAACAAAGAGGCAACCCACAGAATGGGAGAAGATATTCGCAAATGACACGACAGACAAAGGCCTGATATCCAGGATCTATAAAGAACTCAAACTCAACATACACAAAACAGATAATCATGTCAAAAAATGGGCAGAAGACATTAACAGACACTTCTCCAATGAAGACATACAAATGGCTAACAGACACATGAAAAAATGTTCATCATCACTAGCTATCAGGGAAATTCAAATCAAAACAACATTGAGATACCACCTGACACCAGTTAGAATGGCCAAAATCAACAAGACAGTAAACAACGTGTGTTGGAGCGGATGTGGAGAAAGGGGAACCCTCTTACACTGTTGGTGGAAATGCAAGTTGGTGCAGCCACTTTGGAAAGCAGTGTGGAGATTCCTTAAGAAATTAAAAATAGAGGGGCGCCTGGGTGGCTCAGTGGGTTAAAGCCTCTGCCTTCGGCTCGGGTCTTGATTCCAGGGTCCTGGGATCGAGCCCCGCATCGGGCTCTCTGCTCAGCAGGGAACCTGCTTCCCCCTCTCTCTCTGCCTGCCTCTCTGCCTACTTGTGATCTCTATCTGTCAAATAAATAAATAAATAAATCTTTAAAAAAAAAAAAAGAAAGAAAGAAATTAAAAATAGAGCTTCCCTGTGACCCTGCAATTGCACTACTGGGTATTTACAGATGTAGTGAAAAGAAGGGCCATCTGTACCCCAATGTTCATAGCAGCAATGGCCACTGACGCCAAACTGTGGAAAGAACCAAGATGCCCTTCAATGGACAAATGGATAAGGAAGATGTGGTCCACATATACTATGGAGTATTATGCCTCCATCAGAAAGGATGAATACCCAACTTTTGTATCAACATGGATGGGACTGGAAGAGATTATGCTGAGTGAAATAAGTCAAGCAGAGAGAGCCAATTATCATATGGTTTCGCTTATTGGTGGAGCATGAGAAATAATATGGAGGACATGGGGAGATGGAGAGAGAAGGGAGTTGGGGGAAATTGAAGGGGAAGATGAACCATGAGAGACTGTGGACTCTGAAAAACAATCTGATGGCTTTGGGGGGGGGGGTGGTGAGCCTGGAGGTGGGTATTATGGAGGACACGTATTGCATGGAGCACTGGGTGTGGTGCATAAACAATGAATTCTGGAACACTGAAATTTAAAAAGTAAATAAAAATTAAAAAAAAAAGAAAATCTAGACAATATAGCATGTGATGGTGAACTCTGTAGTGAAAACAACTGGGAGGAATAAAAGATGCTTTCATCCTACAACTCAAGCCACAAAGGACAGAGACTTGGCCTTCAGTTAAGAGCCTGAAAATGGCTGCAGTGAGGCTAAGAGAGTGCCAACACCTCCTCTGGCCCATGAGAAGAAAGGAAGCAGCATCCGTAAGGAAAATCGGAGTTTTGGTTAAGGCCTGAGTTTACAGGGAGTAGTACAGATGTGTAGGGAGTTCAGTCTGAGAAACAGCACCAGAGAGAACAATGGAAAGAGAAGTCAAGAGATCAGGAGTGGAAGATAGAACATAGAGCTTGCAGAGAAGGCACGAAAGAGTAAGTGAGAGGATCATAGGGGCAGAAGAACAAGGAGTAGTAGAACACTGACTGCTCTGGATCATGGACCTGCACAGCCTGAGGTCCCAAGTAGTTCAAGGAGCCTGACTAAGCTAGCAGTGTCCATTAGTTTGATAACATGTGGCTAAAAAGTTCTGCACAAGCCCCTGCAGAAAGAATTTCTTGGCCTCTTAATGTCGTACTCCCGGTAGAATAACCAAAGCCGAGGGCAGCTTGGAGATTTAAGCCTTTGCCTATGTAAATGGAGAAGCCTGCAAAATTTGGGGGAACAGCCTTTGACTTCTCCCCACAGAAACAAGAAAGGATGAAATGAATCCCCGGTGCCTCCTAGTGGAGTCCTTGTGGCCCATATGTCTCAGGGTCTTTGTTTTCAAATCTATCATTATTTCAATAGACAATGTGGGCATTCAAGGAGATCAAGATACAAGAGACAGCGAAGGCAGACATAAAAGGCAGCTGATCTGAGATCACTTCTAAGACCTCTAGTTTCAAAACCCAAGGAGCTCCAGCCGGTCATGCTAGGCCATGGAACGACAGCCCCCAAACATCCCTCTTTTGAGCAAAGGAATTAGTCATAGTCCAGTTTTTCCTGTCTGGCTGTTTGGAAAGCCTGAAGCATGAATTCTTCCAATGCCTCTATGCCTTCCTCTCAAAGGTTCTTGCTGTTCGTGTTGCATGACTCCTCACTAGATAACCTTCATTCTGATTTTCCCTCCCTAGCTCACCCACACTTCATATTTGCCCCACATGGCTGCTTCTTACTGTTTGTTCACTCATTACTCAAAAATTGAGCAACTACCATATACTGGGCACTATACTAGATATTGGAGGCCCCTGATTTCCATTGTACATACCAGTCTTCCAGCAACCCAGACTCATGAAGGATCCCTTATGTGGAACACAGGACCAGGGCAGGTGCTGAAGTACTGTATCAGAAGGGAGACATGCTTATTCAGTCCCTGACTAGCTGGAGCTTGCCATCTGTGGAGGACACATGACTGACATAAGTCTTCATTTTCCAAGACAAGCTGAGCAATGGATGGGGACACTGCTAAGAGATATGTTTTCAATTATGGGAAAAGCAGAGTTAAAATCCCAGACTCTTCCATTTAAGTCATTGTTTGATCTTGGCTGAGTTTCTTATTCCTCTGGGAACTTCAGTTCGTCAGGCTGTAAAATGAGTATAATAATCATCTACCCCCAACATTGTTGTGAAGATCAAATGAATTGATGTCTCTGGAAACCTTTTACAAACTGTAAAGGGAGGCAAGGATTATGATTATCTACAGGTTAAAAAAAATTATGTCCGCAAACCTCACTCCCAAAGGATAAGCTGTAGTGGTGGTAATGTTCCCCCATGTTATCCAGATCTCAAAACCAAACAGACTGGCTTCTGAAAGCTCTGTAAACATAGCCCTGGGGGAGATACTCTTAACCATGACCCTCTCCAAATTCCTACTGTAAATTCCAGTAGTTCCCAGACAGCCATGGGATGCTTATACCTAACCAGAACCTCTGAGCGTTTTGGAAATCCTGTCTACAGAAAGCACCTGGTCTTAAGACAGCAGAGCTGAATACCCATCCAGATAACGAGCTGCACAGCTGTGCAGCGTCAAATATTTCCCCAATTATGGTGGCATTAGAGAAAGTTATTGGAAAGGACTTTCTCCCACCATTGAGTAGTAAACGCTTTGCTAATTTGCCTGATGATACATTTATGATGGTTGCTTGCTGATCTTCTTCCCCAATCCACCTTTAATGGTCTGTTAGGAGAGGCCAGTCTTCTCCAACGAACCAACTTTATTTCATTACGTTTATTATTGTATTTTATTCATGGAGTGCCCACAAAATGAGAAAGCGGCCTACAAAAACTCTCTCATCGCAGGCGTAATTACTGCCTCAGTGCTTAGAAAGAAAGAAAAACAAATAGTAATCTTTGCTAATTGAAACAGTAAAATATGTGCAGCTCAGAACTATTCAGTGTAGAATTTTAAGAGGAAAAACCCTTACCCCCACCACATATATACAATACATACACTCACACAAAATGGAGCATTGCCCCTGAAACTACAAATGATAAATAAGCAGGACCTTCTATCTTCTTTCTTCCTCCCTCATCTGTCTTCTGCAACCCCTTACTCTCTCTCTGTATGTGTGTGTGTGTGTGTATTTGAAACTCAGTGTGCTGGTATTAATTATTTTTCAGATTTTTTTTTTTTTTGGCAGGATTGTTCTATAATTAAATCCATTTCCCTTGGGGGGGATTTACTTCACTTGTTCGCATTTCTTGTGTTCTTTTCACAGAATAAAATGTAAAAAGAAAGTTTTGTTTGCACTTGGTTCTGTAATTGATCCACTCCCACCCCCTGCCCCGGGTTCTTCTAGCCTCTGTCCATAGCCATAGTACAGAAGCAATTCAACAATTCTCAGGACAATTATGCACAGCTTGGGTGGGGGATTCTTCTCGGAGTAGAGGGGGCTGTCATCCATAGAAGCCAATTGTTGGGTAAGTGAGCAAATCATGTAATTAATTTGTTTCTACTGTAAAGATAAACTACCTGGGTCCGTGCTGGTTCTGCCTCCTTTACTGAATCACAAACAGTGTGCAAAGGTGGATAACCTTTTGGCCAATTTGGTAGTCATATATTTATAAAAGCATAAGAATGGTGGTGTAGTACATAGAAACATGTAGTACATAGAAACATGTAGTATATAGAAACATGGAAGCTTTGTGGTCAATTTTGCATTCAAACCCTACCTACCTCTGCCATAAGGACATCCCAAGATGGAACAAGCCCAGAAGCCTCTCTCTTTCACACTGATTACAGCTAAATGACTCTGGACAAAACACAAAAAAGCAACTCTCTGAGGACTGGGAAAGGAAACCAAAGCAAGCTGACTGTGAAGAGGAACTAACACCTGGAGATGCAAACAATATAGGATGACCTCCTGGGGCTTTCCTTCCCTTTCCTCACACAGCAATGTCGTAGGATGGCTCACACAATGGGGCAAGGCTCACACATGGAGCCATGACCCATTGCTGGCACTTGCAGCTAAAACTCTGATCGAAACACTTTTTCTAGCCAGTGGAATTGGGAAAAGGGGGTTTTGAAGGTGAGCGGGGTGAGGGAAATAATAGACAGGAGAGAGTTGGAGAAGAAAATCTCTTAGTTCTGTATACAAACCCACACAAATCCCAGGGTCAGCACGAAGCTGTGGATGGATGCGTACGACAGTATAGCAAGGGCTGAGAAATGAGCTGTGAACCACTACCCACAGAAAGGAAGACAAAATTTACAGTCTAATCCTGACTAAACCAGATGAAAACAAAATTAAAAAATCAACATTCTCTAGAGGATTTTAACAGGATGCAGGCGAGGCACAACACAGCATTTATACAATCCTGGATGCAATCTAAAATCACTTGACAGACAAAGAAGCAAGAAAATGTGACCAAATCTCAAGAGAAAAGACAATCATCATATGCTAAACAAGAACTGATCCAGATGTTGGAATTATCAGATAGGCACTTTGAAACTTTAAAGGAGCTATTAGAACTCTCTTGCATGAGGTAGAGGCAAAGGTAAACACACCCAAAACTAGTGGAAAGCTCTCAGCAGGGAAACAGAAATCATAAAAAAAGGACCAACTGAAAATTTTAGATCTGGAAAATAACACATCTGAAATTTTTTTAAATGTTAACTAGGTGGCCTAAATAGAGCTTGAAGGTAAATCAGTAGAAATTTTACAATCTGAAAAAGAAAAATGAAAACAAACCAGCAAACGAACAGAGACTTGGGGACTTGGGATGACATGAAAAGGCCATCAAGTCCCCTGAGGAGAAGAGAAAGAGTCTTTAAAGAAAGAATGACTAAGAACTTTCCAAATTAGGTGAAAGATACAAATTTACAGGTGCAAGAAGCTCAGCAAGTCTATATCTAGCAAAAATATTCTTTAAAAAGGTAAAATGAAAACATTCTCAGATGAAAGAAAACTAAGAAAATTCATAACCAGCAGACATGCTATAAAAGAAATGTCAAAGGAAATTTCTAAAAAGAAATGTAAACAGAGAACCTTGGATCTTCAGGAGACAGGGAAAAACAACTGAAATGATAAATATGTGGATAAATATAAAAGACTTTTTTTTTTCCTCCTGAGGACTTTAAAATAGATGTTCCAGTTGAAAGTAAAAAATTATAACATTGTTTGGTGGGGTTTTCAATGTATGTAGAGGTGATATATACAACTACAACATAAAGGGGGAGGAAAAAGAGACCTGGTGATTCTAGTGTTTCTCCATTCTACTTGAAGTGGTGAAATACTAACTTCAACTAGGCTGTGGATAGTTAAGTACATACATTGTAATCCTTAGGGCAACTACTAAAAAAATAACACAAAGAGTCCAAAAACCTGGTAAATAAGTTGAAATGAAATACTAAAAATAAATAAATCAAATAATTCAAAAGTAACTAAACAGGTAACAAGGGAATCAAAAATAGAAAAGACCGACAGAAAATGAATAATGGTAGACCTAAATCCAACCATATCAACAACTGTGTTAAGTATGAGTAATCTAACCACACCAGTTAAAAGACAGAGACTGTAAGGCTGGATTTTTTTAAACCTACCTACTACTCACTAACTACACAATTTGGAAAATCACTTAATTTTATGATCCGTAATTTCTTTATCAGTTACAGGAGAGTAATAACTACCATGTAGGGACTATTATGCAGATAAAATGAAGTGGTGTCAGTTAAATGCCTAGTGAATAATAAGTAACTAACAAATAATATCAACTGTCTGCTAATGACCATTAACAGTGACCATTAACATCTAACTAAATTCGTTAACAGTGGTTCAAGGCCACTATATTTAACCCTATACTTTTTAAGAAAAGTACCACCAGAAAGGTATGACCACAAAAGATTAAAGATGTATCTTCCCCAATAAAAGATGGGTTTCTTTCATTCTACTCTGAATCTGACACACAATTACTATGTATTTTTTCTTATAATATCACTATGTATTTATAATGTCCTTAACATTATGATTGGAAAATTTTACAGATTGAGGACTCGTTTACACATCAACTCTAAACATTTATTTATTGGAACTAACCCCTTCTGTCCTCATTGAAATAATTCCTGGTCACTTAAAAGTAATAATTTTCATTCCCATAAGTAAACTGTAATTTTACAATACTGAGTGTCATAGAAAGGACCCAGGTCCCTCAAGTTCTTCTTTTAATGATCTTTATCAGTAAGGCATCCACCAATAAGCATGCATCCTCCACAGGAAGGCACAGCACTGATGCTTTCTTCTTACTGAGAAGGCAGACTCACGGGTTTCCAGCCAGAAAAGAGACAGGGAGATTAAGACTGGCTGTATATTTAAGAAGCCAGAGTTGCCAAGGTGCCAAAGAGGTCACAGACCATAAGATCCACCAGTGGTTGTCAAACTTCCAGGGGTAAAAATACAGAGAATTGCATCTCAACAACTATATATTGTATGCTACCATGTGCAGGGCACAGGACCGGGGGCCAAGAATAGAGATAAACCAGGAAGTGAATCAGCATGACTGCTACTCTCAGGTGGCTGAAGATCTGCTGGGGGAGATAGCAGGTCAACAGATTATTTCAGGCAAACATGGTCATTGCCTCATTCATACCCCCTTGGACCTGCCATCTGAAGGCCTGGATACTCATCCCTCAAACCCTGGATGTCCTAGAGATCAATTTAGAGAATCCCCGCTCTGGGAACTGGTTTTCTTTAGTCATTGTCACACACACAGGGAGGTCTGGGAGTATGTATTTCCTGGTGATGTTTGCAGTGTCAATTTCCAT
Organism: Martes martes; assembly: GCF_963455335.1. Taxonomy (NCBI): domain Eukaryota; kingdom Metazoa; phylum Chordata; class Mammalia; order Carnivora; family Mustelidae; genus Martes; species Martes martes. The sequence continues at coordinate 106,826,081 of NC_137898.1, forward strand.
TTTTGTCACCTGTCATAGGAGCCATTATAATATTTGCTTAAGTATTTAAATCAAGTCCTTTACTTTAAGCCAGTGGTTGCTGAGCTTTAATTGAAGCGTATTTGCATACGTTAATATCACCCAGCTTCTCTACATTTTAACTGTATTTTCACATTCAAAACATGACATTTCAATAACAATAGTTGTCAGTGCCTGGGTGCTTATTTATGCCACAATTACAGGTCCTGTTAATTACAGCCCCGGCTGGCTTCTCCAGCTCCTTCTGACAGCCTGTGTGCAGCCACATCTTCGACTCTGAGCGTGTGCATCTCACCACTTACAGAGCAACTCCACTGTCTGCAAGGGGCTTAAAGATACCAGGCTCCCTTTGTCTCCCACCCTGCTGACTTCCTACACCTTTGGGGGTCAAGAGGCACAAACATAGCTTTTACATCAGAGACTATTGGTCCTGGCAGCTCTGACTACCATTCAGTCTCTACTGAGAACAGATAGGGAGGTTTCCACCTCATGAGTATTGCCGAGTGTTACCAGAGTCTAGAAGCAGTGGGAGTGGAGAGCTGCTTCTTACTGAGGCTTAGTAATAAGCTGGGTACTCGGCTCCCAGAGAGGGTGTGATCACATACTGAATTCCTGCTCCTACCTCAGGATATGGTCATGTCTCCCTGTGTCTTGACACGCAGAGTCCCTCACTCTCTCCTCCGTGCTCTCAAGGAAACTTGTACTAGCTCTGTTAGAGCAGTGACCTCTCATCACTATTTTTCTTCCCAACTGACCTCTCATCACCATTTCTCTTCCCAACTGAACTATGAACTCTGAGGGAAAGACCATAATTTATCTCATTACCTCCCCACATATGGGCTCCCAATAAACATTCTTGGGGGGAAAAATGAGTAAGAAACCAAAGTAACAAAATTCAAGATTCTAAACTAAAGCCCCAAGTGAGGAAAGGGCACTAGATGTGCGAAATACCAAAACAAAAGTCCACAACCACCCTTGACATAGGGCAAGCTTGTTCCCTCTATTGGACTAGCTGGCCAGCCAGCCAGGCCAGATGCTGCCAACGCATGGGGGGCACCCATGACCCTCCTTCTGCCCCAACAGTTTTGTCAATCAGACACTGAACTTCCCCTCCGGATGGCCCCATGGAAACATTCAGAAACCAGAAACACAAACAACTTGTGGTATCCCAAAACTGCAGAGACAGTCAGAGAAAGGAAGCTCTTCCAAAACCTCCCCTGTGGGCACAGTGCCTTTCTGAACCCTGTGGCGAAGCCAGAGGAGTGAAAAGTCAGCCTGAGCCTGACATTTCCAAACACTGAGGCTAGAACAATAAACATCGAGCTCAGCAGGCAGAGAGACAAGCCTAATCTGGGTTTCTCATGTTTCTCTCCAAATACTCTCCTGCAGGCCCCAGCCCACAGAGAGTCTGTTTGTCTACTGCAGGCCCCTTAACTGTCACTGACCTCTGAGGGCCAGGCAGAGCTTCCTGGGCCTGACAACAAGGTGACAGTAAATATCTCTGCAGCACAGAGAACAACAGAAGGACACTGTGAGCCAGAGACTGCTTTGGGCCAAATTGGAACCTTACAGAGATGGGGGATGGGAAGGCTGCTGAAGGAGAGAATGAATACTTGTCTTTGAGCTCATTGCACTAGACAGGGAGGCTTGGTCTGTCCCATTTCAACAGCCACTCTTAAACCCCAGTCTGTATACTGCCTTCTCTGCAAGCTTTTGTGTCTCCTTGCATATCAGTGCACTTCAACAAAAATATATGAATCACAGATTATGTGCCAAGTACTGTGCTGGATTCTGGAGATACAAACATCAATTAGATTCAGATTCTGTCTTAAGAGATCTTGCCATCTAACTGAAGAAACAAGTAGTTAATATTTCTATAGAGTAGAATGTGGTGATTTTGGAGTATACAAGATGTATATACTTGCATATATATACAAGAAGGAATAAAGAAGAGGATCACTAGGCTGAGCCTGGGCATCCAGGAAGGCTTCCTGAAGGAGGAGACATTTGAACTGAATTCAGAAAATAAAATAAATTGTATCCAGATGAAGAAAGATGGAAAAGGTATTTCAGGTAGCAAAACCCAAATGAGCAAAGTACAAATGTGTGAAACCATGTGGCGTGTGCTGAAAGCTAGAGGCAGTTTAACAAGACTGGATGTATTGTACAAGGCAGAACAAGTAAAGGTCAGGCTGAAGGACTGGAAGAGGTCAGGTCATGGAGGGGGTTTGTAGGGTCCTTCATGTCAAGGGCAGGAGCTTGGATTTTCTCCTGAGAAAAACAGGGGGTCTCTGAGCAGGTTTAGGTAGGCATGTGGCATACAGATCATGGCTTTTCAGAAAGCTCCTCTAGGCTACAACGTAGGAAACAGACAATTACAGGACACTCTTAGAGGTGAAGAGGCCAGTTAGGTGGCTGTCACAATGATCCAGCAGGGAGCTCAGCTAGTGGCAGAGTACAGAGAGCACTGGACAAACTTCAGAGATATTGATAGGACAAGCTTGACTAGACTTGGTTATGAGGCTTTCAGGGGGAGAGAGAGGCATTAAGATTAACTTTGAGATTTCTGAATTGGAGAGCTATGGAAAGGGTAGTGCTGTTGGTTGAGATAACAGTGGTAATTATACTAATAGCTTACTATGTGCCAGACATTACTGTGTTTTTCATGAGAGATTTCATTTAACATTCACAACCTTATGAGATATGACTATTACTTTATTTTATAAATGAGGAAAGCAAGACAAAGAGTGTTAGATAACTTGCCTAACATCACACAACTACTGCATGGTGACCTTGACACTTAGAACCCTGGACAATCAAGGCTCCAGAAGTTATGACCTTGATTAATGCTCTTTGTGGCCCCCAGGACACAGGTGGTACCACAAGTGCCTCCCACAGTGTCAGGCACTGAGTCATGAGAGTCTATCTTAGCAAGCATTTATTCAGGAGGTTGTGACTTAATAAGAAATATATATTTGGTCTCTGCTCTCAGTTCTTGACAAAGAGTTCTTAAAACCTTATAATTTCCTGAGTAATGGGGGTCATAGAAGAATCTTACAGACAGAACTCCTAAATCCCTTGGACTTTCCTGGATTATAGGAGCATCTTTTGCTCTAATGAGAGGACTCTTGGTCGACTCCTGGGTAGCTTCACAATGGGGGCTGGTCACCAGAAAGACCAACCCATGACAGAAGTTTAGAACTCTCAGCTCCATGTTCCATGCTCTGGGGAGGGGAGAGGGGCTGGAGATTGAGGTAATAATCCATCTTGCCTACATAAAGTCTCCATAAAAATCCCTCAGCTATGGGGTTCAGAGAGCTCCCAATTTGATGAATACATTCATGTGCCAGGAGGTGAGCATACCCCAAGTCCATGCAGACAGATACTCCTGTGCTCAGAACCCTTCTGGACTTTACCCTACATACCTCTTCATTTGGCTATCCACCTGTATCCTTTATCATACACTTTATAATAAATGGGCAAATGTAAGTAATTGTTTCCATGAGTTTTGTGAGCCATTTCAGCAAATAATTAAACAGAGGATAGGGAACCTGACTTCATAGCCCAGTCAGAAGTGTGGGTTCCCCAGGGACTCATTATTTGCAACTAACATCTGCAGTGAGGGCAGTCTCATGGGATTGAGCCCTTAAACCTGTGAAGTCTGAATCTCACTCCAGAATTGAATTAAATTGTAGGACACAGGGCAGCCATCTGTTACTGGGCATCATGGCTGCCCTCAGACCTTTGGTGAAGCCCAAGATCATTAAAAAGAGGACCAAGAAGTTCATCCGGCACCAGTCAGACCGATCTGTCAAAATTAAGCACAACTGGTGGAAGCCGAGAGGCATTGACAATAGGGTGCGCAGAAGATTCAAGGGCCAGATATTGATGCCCAACATTGGTTACGGGAGCAACAAGAAGACAAAGCACATGTTGCCCAGTAGCTTCAGGAAGTTGCTAGTGCACAACGTCAAGGAGCTTGAAGTGCTGCTGATGTGCAACAAATCTTACTGTGCAGAGATTGCTCACAACATCTCCTCCAAGAACCACAAAGCTATTGTGGAAAGAGCAGCCCAACTGGCAATCAGAGTCACCAATCCCAACGCCAGGCTGTACAGCGAAGAAAATGAATAGACAGCTTGTTGTGCACGTCATATTTGTGTTCATAAAACCATAAAACTACAAAAAAAAATTTGTAGGACACCTAGTTGGATGTCCAGAGAGTTGGGCAGTTAGTTGGTAAGGGAAGAAATCTCCCACATATTTGGTGTCTGAAGTGTAGAGAGTAGAGAAATAGTTTTCCTTTAGAAGTGACCTCATGAACCATTAGTAGGAAAGGAGAGAAGTGAGGTCGGGGAGGTAACAAAACAAACAACAGTAAAGTGATGTACAGGCTACAACTATAGCACTTGGGGCTCAGCCCTCCTAGGGAATGCTGCAATCAATGTAGAACACGTGCCTCCGAGCTGTCCTCTGGAAGGGATGAGGAAGCTGGGGTCTGTACTCATTCCCAGACACTTCCAGCCAGCTGTGATGGCAGGCAGAATAGGCTCTGGTAGCCAGAGAAAGCCTACAGGTAAAATGTCCTAAGTGCTGGCAGTAGAAGACTAGTCAGGAGGCAGGTGAGGGTCAGGAGGCATGGGTGGGACATTGACAGCATCTGCGACAAAACCCAGTAAGTGCCTTTGAAAACCGTTAAGATTCTGGAATGCCTAATAGATGACTACTTCCATATGTCTAAGCTAAGCAGGACAGAGACATTACAAGAGACAACCAACAGATACCTAGAACCTCTTAAAGTAGCATCGTGAATTTGCAGGATTGAAGGACTCTAGATAAAGTTCCTCTCTGAAAGGGGGGCAGGGAGAAAGGGGGAAAGAAAGGGAGGGAGAGAGAGAGAGAAAAGGCACTGGGGGACTTTTTCACCTTTTGTTATTCCAAAACTATGGATGAAGAGAATGTCATGAAGCCAGGGCTGCCAAAAGGTCCTCCAAACAGAAGCACGGTCATGGGCTCATGACTCCACACATACAGGGTCAAGTCTGGGTGTGTGTGCTGGTGTGCAGAATGCCTCCTCTGCTTGTCTACAGCCCAAATTCCCTTTGGTAAGGTCTCCTCACAAGACCTCACCCTGAACACAGCCATACCCACCTCACTCCCGCCTCCAACCACCTCCAGGTTTCAATTTCCACTCACTTCTCTGAAGTAGAAAATGCAGGCTTTTCTGTGTCCAAGGTCAAGAAAATGACCAAGCAGCCACATTTCTGAAGTTTGGTATGGATGTAATGGAAAGACTGCACTCCAGATAATGTTAATTATAATCTTAAGAGTAATGAAGGCTTAGAGGATTAGAGGAGGTGCTTTATAACCAGATCTGCCCAATAGGATAGGACTCCAGGATCACAACCTGAGCCGAAGGCAGTCACTTAACCAAAAGAGCCACCCAGGTGCCCAAACTTGGACTCTGGGTTCAAAACCATGCAAAATTGTCTTCGAGAGAGAGAGAGAGAGAGAGAGAGAGAGAGTTATTCAAGGTGGGTTGGCTAGATATGGAAAAATCAGAAATGTCCTTTTAAGAATTAAACTTCACCAAAGCCATCCCCTTGGTCACTCTGCTGTCAGGCAAACTGTTTACAGGTCGACTCACTTCAGATACCAGAATTTGAAGCAATACAAATCCCTCCACCTCAGATTTCCAAAAGATTCTTTAACAAAGACAAAGAGAAGTATTAGCTGAGAATGACCCAACCACTATAATGTGCTACATGTAGTTTTTTAAATGGTTATCTTTAAACATGAATATATACATATATATTCGTATGAGGTCAAGTAAGTAGTGAAGAGGAACTTCAAACTGGTGGGTCACACACCCAAGTTGATTGCTTCTCAACTATATCCTGTCTCCCAGATGAACCATAAAATGAAGGGACACCACTGTCTAAGGAGTGACTGAAGAAGGTGAGAACATATTAGGGGATGAAAGAAGAGAACCCTGACGCTGTGAGTAGGTGAGAATTCCAGAAGCCTGTGCTAAGGGCAACCCTACACATATGTGGGCTTCTCTGCTCTGCTATTGGGAAGCTTCAACTTGGAAGGGTCTCTCCAAATATATCATAGCTCCTCTCCTTAACTTTCTACTACCACAACATAAGGATTGGGGAGTATTCACTTCCAAATGCCACCCCTTTAAGATTCTCAGTTTGGCCACTTTCTCTTGTTTCTCTCCCTGTTACGAACGGAACTGTGTCTTCCTAAAATTCTTATGTTGAAGATCTAAATCCCAGTACCTCAGACAATATGACTATAATGAAGACATGGTCTTTAAGATGGCAATTAAGATCAAGCAAGGTCATAAGTGTGGGCCCTAATCCAGTAGGACTGACATTTTTTAAGAAAAGATATGGGGTGGGATAGGGTGGGGTGCCTGGGTGGATCGGTCAGTTGTGTCCAACTATTTTTTTTTAAAGATTTTATTTATTTATTTGGGAAAGAGAAAGAAAATAAGAGAGAGAGAGCATAAGAGAAGAGAGGTCAGAGGGAGAAGCAGACTCCCTGCCGAGCAGGGAGCCTGATATAGGACTTAATCCGAGGACTCCAGGATCACGACCTGAGCCGAAGGCAGTCACTTAACCAACAGAGTCACCCAGATGCCCAAGTGTCCAACTCTTGATCTCAGCTCAGATCTTGATTTCAGGGTCATGAGTTCAAACTCTGTGTTGGGCTCCACACTGAGCATGGAACCGACTGCAAAAAGAAAGGGAGGGAGAGAGGGGAAAAGAAAATACAAGACAAAAGGGACTCACACACACAGAGAAGAGTGTAGGAAGAAACAATGAGAAGGTAGCCACATGCAAGCCAAGGAGAGGCTCTCAAGGAGAGACACCAATCCTGCTGGAACCCTGATCTTTGATATCTAGCCTCCAGAACTGTGTGACAGTAAATTTCTGTTGTTTAAGTCCCCCCAGTCTGTGGTACTTTGTCATGGCAGCCCCAGCAAATTAACACACTCCTCCTGCTCCCCCTACCACTCGTGCCACCCAGGGAGATCAGTGCCAGCACACAAGGCCAGCTGCACCCAGCTTCCCTCATCTCTAAAAGGAGGGGCTGTAGTAGCCCCTCCCTAAGTCACCTCTAGCTCTGGCATTCTGTCTACCTGTAACATGTATTATTCCACTAGAGTGAGAGAATCTCAGGGTAACAACCATGAATGAAGAACACCTCTCTCGCCCAACTCATTTAACTCAATGGATTCTGTTGACTTCAAAAGCACTGCTTAATTGCTTCCAGGAATTTATTTTTCATCCACTTTATATGTGCTTAGCACCCATCAGGTGCCACAAGTAATACTGTGCTGCCAACCTCTCTGTTGCCATTCCTGTCTCCCCCGAGGTCCAAATGACATGTTCTTATAAACCTTGATTCGTCGCTCATCTTTTTCTCTTGCTCTCCTTCTCACCTCTCTCTCTTTCATTTAGTACTCTGGGGAGAGCCAGGGGCCATATCATGAGACACCCGAGCAGCCCTATGGAGAGGCCCATGGAAGGAGGGACCTGAGACCTCGAGCCAATAACCAGCAAGAAACTGAGGCCTGCCAACAACTCCATGAGCAGCATACTAGAAAATGAAATTTCAGAACTGGGTTTTCTGATGCTAAACAGCAAACTTTTTCTCTATCTTAAATGTGGATCCTCAGCCCCTGTTAAACCTTCAGATAACTGCAGACAAGCTGACATCTTCACTGCAGACTGAGAGACCCTGAAACACAACCACGTATGTGCTAAACAGCAACTGGATTCCCACCAACATGAAGTGTGAGATAATAAAATACTGTTTTGCGCCATTGAGTTTTAGGGCTGCACCATAAATAGCTACTAAATTCCTTGAGGGTCACTTTGTGGCACCTTTCACAATGCCTTACCTAGGGCTGGTCTCCTAGGATGTGTAGGTTTACTATTTGTCCCCCAACTGTTTTGACCAAGAAAGACTGCCTGCTCCCACCAGGGGATAGGAAAGTTAGGAAAAGCTATAATTTGGACCTTTAGGGCAACAAAGAAAACATAAAATGGTGAACAAAAGACATGGCATGATATAGTGGTTTATTAGTTTCCTATGGCTGCTGTAACAAATTACTGCAAACTTAGTGGTTCAAACAATGCAAATTTATTTTCTTCTAATTCTGAAGATCAAAAGCCAAAAATCAGTTTCACTGGCCCATAGTCCAGGTGTCATCAGAGCTGGTTTCTCCTGGAGGCTCTAGGGGAGAATTCAATTCCTAGCTTTGCAAACTTCTAGAGTTATATTTCTTGCACTCCTTAGCTCATGGCTACTTCCTCCACTTTTAAAGCTGGGGGGCGGGGGGTGCGGGGGGCAGCATCTTCAAACCTCCCTGTGCTACCGTCTTCATATCTCCTTCTCTCTATAAGGATCCTTATGATTACACCAGTCCCACCTGGATACTCCAGAATAATTTCCCCACATTAAGATCTGTAACTTAATCATATCTGCAAACTCCCTTGTTGGCACATAAGGTGATAGGCACAGGTTCTGGCAATGAGGATGTGGACATATTGGGGGGCCATTATTCAGCCTACCACAGCAGGAAAATCCCACTTCTAGGGGCAGACAGATCCAAATTCTAATCTTCTGATTAACGATTAACTGTGTGAAGTTGAACAAATATCAACAAGGCTTAGGTCTTCTCACCTCCATAACACAGATGATAAAACTTATTAAAGTAAAGGCACCTGGCACTTACTGCTTTCTAAATAAGTGCCATCTTTTCTCTTCTTTAATTTTACCAAGTAGCTAGAAAGGCAAGGAGCTGGACCAAGAAGAAAGGGCACTCCAAGGTTGTGGCCCTGTTACTAGTTTTCTATGGCACTTTATGTTTGTAAGGCAGTTTTATGCCTATTACTTCTATTACTTCATTTGACTATTATTTCCATTTTACCAAATGAGGAAAACAGAGGCAACAAGAATTAAGTTATTTTCCCCAGCGTCTCCCAGGTAGTGTCACAATTGGGTTTTCTGATGCTAAATCCTAAGCTCTTTCCTTAATATGCCAGGTACCTGGGCAGGGCTTGCAAAAATCAGCTACCAAAGAACTATATGAAATGAGAAAAGAAGGACAACAGAATAGGGTATTATCACGAATGCTTGGAGGGTGCAGGAAACCTTTGAGAGGACAGAAAGGAAAAATGACAGGGAGCAGTTTTCTCCAAAGCAGGCCCAGCTGGCTCCTGAGAAACAGGAAGAGAGAGACCAGCCTTCACCCCCACCTTCACCCCCACCATCCGTTCTCATCCCTTTCCTCTCACAGGGGCTATCTCAGACCTTTGGTAATAAATAACTTTCAAGATGTGGCTTAACAGCTTGGTGTATCTGATAAGACACCCTGTCAGGAGTCAGAGGCCCACCCAGGGGACAGTTTCATTATTCCAGTAGGGAATTATAAGGGATTGCTCTGTGGCAGGACCTGCCGGGCTCCTGAGTTTGGAGCCAGACCCAGAAAGTGGGAGAGTTGCTGTGCTGGGGGTTGAGGTTCATAGACTCACACAGAGGGGAAAGGGCTATCTATTCCCTCTACAAAATCATAACAAAAACACATCACACCCTGCCCTGAACACCACCAAACACTCTAACCTACATTTTCTCATTTGCCCTCACAAAATCGTGTTCATTTTACAAAGAAATGGATACAAAGAAAGTGAAAGCAGTTATTAAATGTTTAATATTTGCTAACACTGGAATAAAAGTCTTATAAGCATTATGCAAATGGAATCATCTCAAGTTCTCCATGAGGTAGGTCTTCTCATCTCCAGATGAAGGACCTGAAGCCCAGAGAGGGTAAGCGGCTTGCACAAGAAGACCACAGCTACTATGTGACTGAATCAGCACTGCAACACAGGAAGGAGGTCAAGGTGCTAACTAGCAATCCCCTTCCAGCTGAAGGGACAGAGCCCCTAGGTGTGCACTTGGAGCCTCCTCTGGAGGAGGTCAGAGGGCTCTCCTCAGCAATGGGGATACATATCACGGGGGGGCCTTGGAATGATATGGGTTAGCTTGGCTGTGTAGCCCAGAGCCTGGCCACTGTGCACATATGGAAACACATCTTCAGTAAAACATGGTAAATTAAGTTAGGCTTCCAAAGGTTTCCTGAGAGTTGGCAGTCAAGGCCTCTGTGGCGGCTAACTTAATTTTTCCCTTAGATCTGCATGTTCTTAAAGCAGGTGGACAGGCCCAGCCAGACTTCAAATGGCTCCACATGGGAAATAGGATTAGAATAGCCCCCTGAGGACCTCTTCTGACATTATCTCACCCCTCCTGGCTAATTTTCTATTTCAATGTTAAGGAGAGATCTTTTGTCCCTCTAGGCTGCTCTCCCATTTAGTTTAATTTAGAAAAGAAGCCTTTCCAATATTGAATTGAAAATTATTTTCATGGTCCAGGAAAGAAGTCCCAGTAGTGGGGGGGGGGGTACACAGGAACAAGAACTAACAAGGACTGGAGTTCAGCGACCTGCACCCCCCTGCAGGCCAGGTTAGGGAGCCCCCAGATAGAGAAGCCTCAGCCCCAGCAGGGTCACAGGGCTGAGGCCAAGGTGAGGAGAACAAAGGCACGGGGTGACTTGGCAGGTAGAATGGGGCTGGGGGACTGGTGGCCAGTGTCGTGGGCACAGGGCCAGGCATGGTGAAACTGGGAGGTGGGGTGGGGTTGGTGGGCACACGTCCAGGTGAAGTAGAGGGGGGCCTGGAGCCAGGACCAAGTGCAGAAAGGTCAATTCAAAGACAGCAAGTGATATCAGAAGAGGTGGGCTTTGAAGCAGAGAGAAGCAAATCCAGGACCCACTCACTGGCTGAGTAGCTATGGGTAAACTGCTTAATTCCTTCATGCCTCCCTTCCTTCTTCACAAAGTGAGGATAATGATATCTACCTGAAAGGGGTTTTGTTAGGGGCAGCAAAGTTTCTGAGCACGCAAAGAACAGCCAGTGGAGGGCCTGACGCATAGGAGCATGATAAATGTCCTTGTCCACTTTCCCTTTCCTCTGAGCAGAGAGAGGGTGGGGGCCCCGACCTCACAGATTTGCTGCCAGCCCTCATGGCACTTGATGCACTTTGGCTGAGCCTCCCACTTGAGGGGGCATGATCCATAGGGGGACAGGACAGAGCACCAAGCCCTGAGACAAGGACAGTCTAGACAGATGCTAGACATCTGCTGGGTTCTCACTTAGCAGAAAGCCCCTGGAAGTCACCCAAGAAAGCACCCACAGCCACCCATATTTGCGTAGCATATTATAAACCTCAAAGCACCTTTGCATACATCATCAACATTAGCTTAACACCAGATATAGTGCTAGGTAGATAGAGCAGGTACGTCTTTTTTCTAGTTTACAAATGAGAAGCCAAGGTTTCAAAAGTTTATGTAAGTTTTCCGAAGTCCTACAGCTAATAAGATGCAGAGTTAGGGTTCAAACCCACTGTATATGGGTCTCTGTACCACACCCTTTTAGCTGAAGCTATACCTGAGGCTGAGAAGGAGATAGGAATCTGTCCAAGGTTAACCACAGACTGTAAGTTGGAAGGCTGGGGTGGGGGCTGACCCCTCCAGAGTGGCTTGTTAATTTAGTGCTAGCTTGACCCCTTCAATTAGGTGCTGGACAGAGCCAGGCCCAGGGGAGATGGACAGCAGGGCTTAATGGAAATGGGGATGCTGGTGACGATATGAACAATCTGAATTATGGTCTCAATTTGCACAGAGCCTGATGGATTTGCAATAATTCCAAACCAGGTCAAGTGTCTGTGTCTCCTCTTTTGCTGATCTCACACAAAGTCTCTCCATTTGTCAGGCTCCGACTTGCTCTGAGTGGCTGCCCGCCCCCTCCCTCCCTCCATTAGCTATGCTCTCCCTGCAGTGCTCTGACCCCAGGGCACCTCTGCAGCTGAGCCCAGAGGGACTGGGGCTGCTACTAGCAGGGCTCAGGAACCTAGGAGCTTTGAGGCCATCCACAGAGATAAACTGCTCTCTGTAGTGAAGAAAGGGACAGCTCTCCACTGACCAGGGACCACAGTCTGTGTTAGTTTTTAAGACAAAGGGACAGAATGATTTAGTGTCTTAGGGGTTCACTGTGTGGGTGTAACACTGCTACAGTGAATGGATTCTGGGAGAGTCGAGTCCTCCTGGTAGAGAGAACAAGGACAGCGGAGGGCTGGAGCAGATGCCAGAGCCTCCTCCAGGCCCAACTAGAATAACTGATATACATCATAGTTTAGGAGAATTCTTGAAAACTTGGAAGATACTATGGTATCTCCCATCTTCAGGAATCTGCAGCTGGGGCCTTTGAATATGGGAATGGTTGGCTTCTTAAAGGGGGTATGTAGTGTTAAACGGAGGACAGTGGCAGGTTCTGGAACAGCTGCTGCTCTCCAACCCATGTGTCCAGTACTAGCCTGGCTCAAATGGTAGAGGAAACTGCTCGGTCACCTTGGCCAGCCACCTGCCTGGCTTGCAAATCCTGTCCACAACATGCCTAGCAAGTGGCCATATGGCCTCACTTGAGTGCCTTCTGTACTAGGGAACTTGAGACTTTATGGGATAACAACCCATGCCATCTTCAGGTTGCTTTAATTTTCAAACATTTTTCCTTCGATTAAGGAAAAAAAACTATCTCCCTACAGCTTCCACACTTTCTTACCAAGAGCCAAACAATGCCTAATAAAGTAATTATTAAATTTATTTTGATGTTTTTCTTGGGGGGGTCATAGGATAGCCTCCTCCCTTTCTTCTCCCAGGAGGACCTCCTTGGTCTACTTCACAGTATGGGGAGAGGGAAAGAGTCCTAGGCTAGCATTCATTAGACCCAGGCACTGACCCCAGCTAAACTATGTGTACAGTCTGGCAAGTCTGTTCAAGGGTCTGTCCTTTACACCTCTTAGGTCTTGCTATAAATTCATCTGTGGATAAGCCACAATTGTTGGGTGAGAACCTATTATACACTTTTCTCTCAATATATGTGTTGTAGAATAAAGGACTTTAAAAACTAATAACATTATTATTACTGTAATTTTCTGAACATTTATTATATCCTAGGCATTTTACTCAATGCACTGCATACATTATTGTTTTGTTTCTCACGTTTCCACCTGAACTGATGAGGTCTATTATTATCCCCACCATAGATGAAGACATAGTGTCCCAGGGAAGTAACTAGCTAAACATTACTGATCAATAGTAGAGGTGCAATTTGAGCTCAAGTTTGTTTGTATGCTCTTAACCACTATGCAAAGACACTATCCCAGCTTCAGAAACCTAAAATCTAGAAGGGAAGAAAAAACTAAGACACAAGAAACACTGGGATATATACAAGTATCAAATCATTATGTTGTACACCTAAAACTAGTATATTGCACATCAATTAAACTTCAATTTAAATTTTTTTAAATAAAAAAACATTACAGACAATAAAAAGTAATGAAAGGGGAAAGTAGAACTGAAGTCTAAACTTCAGTCTAATATAAGTGCTGCGTTAAAAACAGTAGCAAATATGTATTTGTTGAATGGATGACTCTTCGGGCAGACCAAGGCAGAAATGTCCCAAAGAAAATACATGAGAAAATTGCAGGGTACTATTTCCAGGGGATTGAAAAGAACTGAAATGAGGAAATCCTGTGCTCCACCCCCTCCCCCAAAAAAGCATACTAAAGAAAATACACTTTTACTACCCATTCACCTATTCATTTACTCAACACATGTTTTTGAGCACCTCTACGGGCCAGGCATTGTATTAGTAATATTGTAATATCTAGTCTTTGCCCTTCAAGGAACTAACCTAAGGGCAAAGTCAGGTATTCAGGGTAGTGGAGTAAAAACTAAAATAAGAAGTACTAGGCTAATGATGCAACACAGCAAAGAAGAGGTAACTCTATGCCATGCAAACGATAAATGCCAGGAGGAAGGAGAGAGAGAAGGATGGGCCAAATGGAGGTAGGATGGCTTCTTGGAGCAAGCCTAAGGATGGAGAGAGTGAGGCAGGGAAAGGACAGGAAGTTAGTGAACGGTGGGACCAAAACAGAGGAACTTCTAGTGCAGGGGGCAAAAGGCGTAGAGAGAATACTTAGAGCCTCATCATGAAGGATTTGAATGTTGAGGTAAGAGACGTAAAAAGTGATCTCAGGGACAATGTGGGGGAAGAGCTTTCTAGCAGGAGAAAGACTAGAGGCAGGACTGCACGATGGTGTGTGGAGCAGAGAGCTCCAGCCCCACCTGGATGACAAAGATTCCTGGACACTCAACACTTGCACTGAATACCTACTACAGTATAGTCTGTGAGACAGGTTGTGGAGTCTCCATGAATAAAGAGATCCATGAAAATTGCCTTTCTGGGTGACAGAAGTTTAGGAGAGAAGACAGCGAGCCAGAGGTGGATGAGGCAGAAGGCAGAAAGGCATGGCGCAAGCCAAGCTCTAAGCTCTGGGAAGGCTAGGGGCATGGCCAGGTGAAATCACCAGGAACCAAATGCTCCCAAGCTGGGGAGGTTAAGGAAACTGTTTGGTAAAGCAACATTCCCAGCTCATTCCTGAGCTGTGAGCGCTGGGCAGGCAGGTGTTCTATATGAGCTAAGGCTCTGTATCCGTGGGATTTAAGATTATAGCAGCCAAGCCAACAGAAGCGCCTATGTAGACACTGCGGGAGCCAAGGCTGGCTCCGGTTCCCTTCCAGCAGGGCTAAGGGTGGCAGGGGCGTGCTGAGCAGCAGGGGTAGGGCTATTCCAGACCAGCAGCCTGGCAGACTCAAACAGAAAATATCACCCACTGGTTCCGGAGCATGGTTCTGTCCCAATGGCCAGTGAGCCCCATGTTCTATCTGTCCTGCCAGACAGGAACTGTGCCTTATGGAGCAAACACTAACAAGTTTGTTCACCACAATAAAAGGTGGGCAAGTAGTGCCTTGGTGTTGGGAGTGGTAAGAGACCACAGGACTTCAGCGAAGCCCCAGACCAGCAGAAGTCAAGCACTATGTAAGGCATTCTGTAGATCATTCCTTGGAGGGATCTGAAAGTCACTGTTTACTTCCTGACAAGAACTCCATGAAACTCCTGGAAATTGTTTATTCAATACTTTACAATTTACAAAGGTCTTTCACTTATGTTATCCCTCTTAATTACCACCACAGCTCTTTGAAGTAGATTAAATAGGTATTATTCTGTATTTTACAATGAGAAAATGGGAAAGTCAGAGACAGCTGTCTTGCCCAAAGTTACACACTCATGAGTGGCAGCGCTGGGATTCAGTCAACACATCCTCCCTTCACCACCCTGGCTTCTCTATTAAATCACATTCCCTACTCTTCAGTGACTGTTGGATTGGAGGCAGCAAGACAAATCCTAAAAAATAACTGGTTGCTTTTGGCCTCCCACTAATCTTCCATGAGAAATAGTTTAAGCAATTTCAAGGTAACCACTTATATCCAAGAAAGGAAGACTCTGATGGAAAAAGAAGCTGAGAAAGGAAGAGACGCTGATGGAAAAAGAAGCTGAGATCCATGAACAGTATTGAATGGGCTGGATGCAGTGTATATCTTTATTTAACACCCATTATTAATGCATCCATTCAACCTAGAAATGTTTCTGAAAATCAGGCACTCTACCAGGCATAGGGGACATGATGAGAAACACAGAAGACGTAGTTCCTGCTCTCACAATTTAAATTCTGATAGAGATTATAAAACATAAGCAAAAAGCCCCTCTGCATTATGCTAAGTGCAGTGAAACAAAGAAATAAAAGACTAGATAATAAGGGGGAAGGTGGGTATGTTCTTTAGATACAAGGGTTAAAAAAGACCTCTGTGATGAGGTCTCAATGGAAAGGGGAAAAGAAAGCAGACATGTGAAGAAACCAGGAAGATCATTTCAGGCTCACAGCCTGGGGCAGCTATCCACACCAGAGGAGGAAGACACTGTGGCATGTTTAAATGAAGCCAGATCTGCTGGAATGAATAGAATGGGAGTGTGGGGGTGCCTGGGTGGCTCAGTGGGTTAAAGCCTCTGGCTTCGGCTCAGGTCATGATCCCAGAGTCCTGGGATCGAGTCCCACATCGGGCTCTTTGCTCCGCGGGGAGCCTGCTTCTTCCTCTCTCCCTGCCTGCCTTCCTCTCTGCCTACTTGTGATTTCTGTCAAATAAATAAATAAAATCTTTTAAAAAATTAAAAAATTTAAAAAAAAAAAAGAATGGGAGTGTGGTACCTACTGAAGGGGGAGAGAGGGCAGACTGCACACAGGGTTGTGTTTGCCAAGGAAGAGTTTGGACTTAGTCTCAGCTCAGTATACTAAAGGATGTTACACAGGTGGATGGCATGACCTAATATATATATATATATCTTGTAAAAGTCATCCCTGATGCTGTTTGGAGATTTAAAAAGGTAAAGTTGAAATAGGAAGCCTCAATAGAAGGGTAATTCAATAATTCCATGGGGAAAGGATAGTAGTGCGGATTGGGGAAAGCAGTAGAAAAGAGGTAAATGAACATAGAATGTATCTTGGAGGTAATATTGACAGAATTTGTCATTGGATAGGATAAGAGGGAGTGAGAAAAAGGAAAGAATCATGAACAATTTCTAGAATTCTACTTCAGGAAACTGGATAGGTGGCAGTGACATTTATTGAGATGGAGCAGTCAGGTTTAGGGCAGGTTTGAAGAGGTAGAAGTGAAGAGTTCTTTTAGACATGATAATTAGGAGGTGTCAGTGGGACATCTAGGAGAAGACGTGAAGTGGGTATTTGGATACACAAGTCTGGCATTCAGATGACAGGGCTGGGCTGGAGAAAGAACGTTGGTAATTGTCAGAAGACATGTATTTTAATGTCATGAGAATGAGGACATCTAGAAAGAGACTGTAAAGAGGAGTTCATGGTCCAGCCTCAAGAAAGTCCAGCCTTTAGAAGTCCAGCCAAAAGGACAAATCCAGCAAAAAGAAAACTAAGAGTGGATAGTGGGGTAGTAAGAAAACTAGGAGCCAAGAAAACACAGAATCCACAAAGGGCTGCATGTTTCAAGAAGGAGTTGTAATCCATGGTGTCAAATTCTGCTGAGAGGTGAAGGTGGGGATTGATCTGGCCATCTGAAAGCCACTAGTGACCTTGAGAAGAGCAGTTTCAGTAGTGTGTAAGCAGAAGGAAAATGGGAATGGGCTAAGTAGTAAGTATGAAGTATGAGACTAAAACAACAGCTTCCCCCAGCAAACACACAAACAAACAAACAGAAACAAACAAAATCATTAGATACATTCGCAGGTTCAAGGGAAGGTTATCGTTTTTTATGTTTTGTAAGGTTGGAGGCGCTAGTGCATGTTTGATGATGCGAATGATTTGGTTGAGCAGGAGAAATGAATGATGGAATAGAGGTGGGGTAACCACAGAAATACAATCTTTGGAAAGCTGAAAGAAGAGAGAACCAGAGACTCTGAGGAAGAATTGGCCTTTCATAAGAAAGGGATATTTTCTCCGTCGTAGTAGGAGGAAAAGAAGAAATTGTTTCTGATGCAGGTGTATTTCAAGGTTCAGTAGGGAGTTAGCATTTAACAGTTTCTATTTCCACAATAAAGTCTGAGGTCAGCAACAGAGAAGGACTGTGGAGTACAGGAATGGGGAGTCTGAAGAGAAAAGGCATGAAATTATCTCAGGAAATGGATTGTGAGTCCACCAGAAGGACAGCATAGGGTCTCCAGACAGTGATGAGTGCCCAACTGCAATGCATCATCATGGATTTTACTTTAAAAAGTTTGTTTTGTGACTCTCTTCGTTAGTGCTCAGCTGCTGCTCAGGAGCAGGTACAGAGAAGGAAAGCAGTATTTAGAAGTCCAACAGAGGAGTTTTGCAAGCCAAGTTCAAAAGAGGGAGAGAGGAGCGAAGGAGCTGGAGCCATTTGTGCAGGAACTGTGAGGACAGACCATAGATTCTAGGTTGGGAAGGGAAAGAAGTAAAGTTAGGCAGGTGCTGACAGAAAATGGGAAACAAATGGGGTCAAGGGATTAAGGGTCTCTATGAAGTCAGAGATCTGTGATAGAGGAGGGACCTGTGCAAGAAAGGGAGAGCAAGAGGAGTGGGCTGGAAAATCAGTAGGTTTGAAATTGAGATCTGAGAAGTGGTCTAGTTTCTGTTTATTGCAAGGTGCACTGTATGGTCATAGGAGTGAGGGCGCCAAGGAAGAACAGAAGAAAACGTGACGGGATGTGAGAAGCTCAAGGAGCAGACACCAGGGTGTTGAATGGCTCGTCCATCTCCAGAAGTTCCTTATGCTTTGTGTAGAGGCGAATAGAAGATGTTCAGACATACAAACCTTGAAATGAAGCCACCATCTTTCCAAGATGTAAATGCCCCACTTGAGGTAAGAAGCACATGTATGATCTATTCCAGTGTTAATCAAGCTTGTCCCTTATGGTTATACAGCTAACAGTTGCAGTGTTCTTTATGGAACATCATGAAATATGGACATATTAAACTTAAAATAGCTCAACATAAAATTTTTGCAGGATCAAGCACCATCTATTACTAGATTCTAGTTTAGATAAGTGGAGTAGCTGTTGTCAAAAGCTTAAGAGAAAGAAATTTAATGTAGAGAAAATTCCATCCATTAACTTAATGTTTTCCAAATACTGGGAAAAGACACCCATCCCCCACTGCTCTGATGCACCTGATGCTCTGCCCGAACTGGTTTCCAGGGCTTGGAGAGGAAAGGGAGTCCTGGCCCAGTGGAGAGGAGAGCTGAGAAGCTCCACCCAAAGACTTAGTAATAAAGTGAGATAGAGCAGCTCCTTCTTAGTCCTTGAAGGAGGGAGCCTGAGGAAGCACTCTGAAAAACAACAGACAGCCCCATTTACATTTCTATATGGATCAAAGAATAACACATGTCTTCAGAAAACTGGCTGAATCTTTATACCTGGCATGCGCTTGTTGGTTTTATCCCCCAACTTTTTTTCTATTAACTACTGATTTAAAGTCCCTTAGAGTGAGAGGCACTGTCTATATGCTTCACAACAGTGAGGAAACAGAGCAGCAATCTTGAGGGTGCTGGAGGATGACTTCAGTGGGCTAATTTCAATCATTTATAGCCTATTTCTATTCTCCTTGGTCCACTCAAATGGCTTATCTGAGTCAAACACTGTAACATGAGACAATTAAAAATAGAAAAGAAGTCTATTTATTGCATGTGTGAACAAAAGGAAAAGACAGAAAAGGCACCAGCTTCCCAGCCCCCTTGCCTATTCTGAGCCCCTGGGTAAATAAATCACACCCACAGATCTAGGCTTACAACAGACCTGATGTTACAGGCTGATGAGACAGCCAGAGTGAAGTACTGAATCTTAAGTCCCTACCATGACAGGATGGGTCTAGCACCACCAACAGCACCCAAGGACATCACCAGAGCCCAGACCTTCCCTATGTCCCTTCCCCAAACCCCAAATATCATGACTTCTGGGGATGTTCAGTGAACCAAAACATTCTTCTGCTGAATCATGTGGACCACAGAAAATTGTTTTGAGCTCATGACACCTTTGGATTGTCTATCAGAACCTTGGACAACCGAATGGCTTTGACTTCTGTCTTTTCCAAAGGAGAAAAAAACATCTACCAAGATGATCCCATGCACAGAGTGCACAAATTGAAATTTATTCAACTTCTTCCTCTTAATCCCCAAGGTAAGATAATCATAACAATAATTAGAATTCTAAAAGGTATCTTCAACTCAAGAAAGGAAACTCCAAGAGGTTGAATAGGCTGTGGCAGCTATGAAAAGAGACAGAAAACTAGCAAATCCTAGAGTCTTCCAGAAGAAAGGGAAGGAAGCCAGTCTGAAATACCTTCACCACAGGAGGCTTCTTGAAGTTCTCCTGACAATAGGATGACAATTTGTGGAAAGCATGAATCTGAGACTTGGGGGGACTAGCAGGTAGCGAATCTGAAAAGAAATTACTTTCTCAACCCCCCAGAAAAGAGGGTATTATTATCACTTGATGGTTTTCATTGTCTGAAACATTCCTTGGGGGAGGCAATGGAATTGAGTTCTAAAACCTCAAGAAAAGGGTAGAAATTGAAAAAAAGCTCAGAAGGTGATGAAAGTTGGGATAAATGGAGAAGAGGCCGTTTGTCCACCCCCAAGTCAATGAGAGCTCACCGTTGCCCAGACAGAGGGAGAAAAATGGGATCAACTTCTCTCCTTTGTAGCTCTCCCTTTGAGTTCTGGGCTTTTTGCCTCAAACTCTGACTCAGCTCCCCCGACAAGCTGCTTCTAATGTGCCAGATAGGCTGGACAGTAACAGTGTGGCTGATTTTACTGCAAGATGCCAATAGTATAGTCATGTTCAGGTTATATGGGTTTAGATGTATTCACATCATGTTCTGCTCCAGATACCACTGCTTCACATTTTAAGTTAACATTGAGACTCACACACACTGTAGGAGTATAAGCAAGTACAGGGTTTTTAGAGGATAAATTGGAATCAGCAAGTCCTGTTCTAGGAATTCATCCTGTTAAGAAACCAGACAATAGGCTCCAAATGGAGTTGCTTGGTCCATGCACCACGTCAGCAAACCAAGACTTTCATACCTAACCTACCTGCAAGCTTCACTATCTCCCGGGAATGTAACCTTTAACCAACCAATCTGGAATCACCTAGTCAGTGCCAGTAGGGTAAACTGCCTGACAGACCCCTTCCATTCCCCTTAGGAAGGTAACTTTGCCTGAAACAATGCATTCTCTGCCAATAACTTACTCTTTCAGCCCCCTTCCCTTCTCTACAGTTCAGCAGAGCTCCCTTTCTCTTGCTCAACAGGATGCTGCCAGATTCATGAATTGCTGAAAAAGACCAACTTTATCTTTAATCTTTAAAATCAAGTTTTTGTTGATTAGGGATGTGCAAAAAATATTTCATATGAAGGTTGTTCACATCAGCAGCATTTATAATTGTGAAATCCTGTTAATAGGCTAAATGTCCAGCAATAGGGGATTACTCAAATAAATTGTTTGCATTCAAAAAAGGGAATGTTAGGCAACCACTGAGAACAACAATAAAGGGAAATATTTATTAATTTAGAATTTTATTTACTATGTATGTCAAATGGAAGAAGCAGATCACAAAATGTTATTCACAAAAAGTACCATTTTGGTAATCTTTACATAGATGAATAGAAAAGATAAATACTAAGATAGTAACAGAATTATGACTGGATATTGAGATTAAAAAGTTTATAGTTTGTTTCCTGCTTTATCTGTATTTTTCTGATTTTTCTACAGTGAGTACAACTACTGCTTTCATAAGAAAAAAAATTATCTTAATGGTTTTCCTTAAGAGTTTAAAAACATTTTCTAAGGTAAATCTCCCTTCCTCTCTCCCTGTCATTCTCATTTCCCCTCACCAAAAGCAACCTATGTTCACTAGTTTCTTGCATCACTTTTCAATGATACTCTGTGTACATGCAAGCATATGCAGGAAAGAATACATATATTTTTCAAAACCACACCAAATGCAACCTTAACCCAAGGGAGTCAGGAAGGGCTGGCTGCTGAGGAAGGAAATCTCAGGTTACTCTTCAACTACCTCTGACAAGCTGGGCTGGTACCAGGGTGAAGAGCAAGACGGGGCACTTGCCTCAGGCACAAAATTTAAGAGTGCCAAATACTCAGTAATCAAGATAAAGAATATGCTAATGTAGTATTTTAAAAGTCAAAATCAATGCAAGAAATCCGTAAAGAACAGAATAAAGACAAGACCAGTATTCCTGTTTTTTCCTTCTGCCTCAGGCTCCAATATGGCTCCATCTGGCACTGATTCTATCAGTGAAGAGGAGAGGAAACAGAGCAGGACAGAATACTGGAGGCAAGGGGAAAGGGAAGACGGGACAGAGACCTGACCTACTCTGAGTTTTCCCTCTGTGTCAGACACTGTGGCTGGCACTTTCTATGCATTATTGTAGTGGATGGAACACATCTATCCCACTCATGATGAAGGAAGCTTCCCCAGGTAGCACTGACCTCTCCTGGTAGAGTACTGGGGGAGAAGGTAAGAGGGAGAGGGAGAGAGAGTTTAAGGAAGTGGCTCAAGCAAAATGACTGGTTGGATGGGTTGGGATTGAGGGGCTGCAAAGTCCAAACTTTATAGACCTGGTGGGTCCCACCTAGAGATTCAGGTAAGAGTTGTTGTTGTAGCTCAAGTCCAAACCTTTCAGGGCAGCAGGATGGAAACTCAGGTAAGGTTTCTATGTTGGAGTCAGGAGGCCCAATTACTTCAATTTCCAGAAACCTCAGTCTTTGCTCTTGAGGCCTTCAGCTGATGAAATGAAGTCCACCCGCATTAAAGAGGGATAATCTGCTTTACTCAAAGTCTACTGATTCAAAGATTTATCACTCAACAAACTACTGTCATAGCAACTTTTAGACTGGTATTGACTAGACAATTGAGCACCACAGCCTAACCAACTTGACACGAGGGGATGCAAAATTTTTACTCTACCATTCTAGGTTCTTCAGCTGGTCTATTAATTGACTTAAGACAAATTAACAACAACAACAAAAAAATACAAATGTAATTACATACATACGGAAGCCCCATTAAAAAGTATGAGAACCAAGTCAGTCAGTTGAAGCTTACTGTGCCATCCTGAGCTAAGAAATGGGATGGGGGGGAGGGGCACCTGGGTGGCTCAGTTGGTTAAACATCTGACTCTTGATTTTGGCTCAGGGCATGATCTCAGGGTCCTGAGATCAAGCCCAGCATTGTGCTCCACACTGGGCAGGGAACTTGCTTAAGATTCTTTCTCTCTCTCTAACCTCTCCCCCCACAGTTTGCATGCTATCTCTTAAAAAAAAAAAAAAAAAAAAGGGATGGGGCTTTAGGCTTCAAAAGGGAAGAAGGTAATGCACAGGACAATAAGAATAGATGTTTGGTAATTAGATGTCTGCCCTGACATATAGATACGTCTTTCAGATAAGTTATCCCTGGTATAAGGTATCTCTCTGAGCTAAGCCCTATCTAAGTTCTTTTAGGTAGTTAAGGGAGAGATAAAATTTTTCTTAAGTGTGCTGGGTCTTAATTGCCTTTAACTCAAAATAATCCACAGTTAAAAGTGCCATAATCTAGGGTCATGTCTTTTGCTCCCCTTAACATATGAAATCAACCAATCACAGAGGAGTTTCCACCTCAAGACCCTCTGCCTTTTGGCTCTTGTAATGGGGTAAAATGCACTTCTCCACTCCAAGATTTAGAAGAAGATATCTGGGAACAACACCTTTAATTATCACTAAATACAAAGGAGCTTTGCAATTTAGTCTCACATAGGAGAGGAATTTTTTTTTCTCTCACAAGAAATAGAGATGAAATTGAACTGCTAAAAAGAAATAAGCATTGTTGAAAGGAAATCAATCTCTATTGTGGGGATATGTGTTTAAAGACATTAGGAGGGAAACAAGCCATTATTCCAAATGGGCCTTGCCCCCAATCCCTGCCACCATGTTTTTCCATGGTGGATTGAATTCAGAATTCAATTCTGAATTCATGAAATTCAGAATTTACCCTTTCATCCCCCCAACCTTCATAGAGGCAGCAACTACTAAGGTGACAGTCTACCTTTCCCCACAGAGAGCCACAAGAAAGTAAGGTGAAGAGAATAGCTGTCAAGCCACATGGACACCCAAGACTGGAAACCAGCCAGAGAAAGAAAGTGCTGAATTCACATGGGCTTTGCTTTTCTACAGAAAGGGGAAATGTCTAGGGGAAAAGAGAGAAAACTGGGACACCAGATGAAGAAAGGATTAAAAGATAATGAGAAGGAGGAAGGAACACTGTGGTCCAAACTGGAATTCCACCCATGGCCCAGGAATGTCTACAGAGAAGTGTCAGAAAGCTCAGGAGCAAAGCTTCACCCCAAGTGTGGAAGGAGGGAGCTGGGCAACTAGACAAGGGTTTTAATACCCAATTCCTGGGTAAAAATATGTTTAAATAATCCTTTTGGCCCAGCAGTGATTTAGAACAACAGAGGAGAGAATACTTGCAACAGGCAAAAGAAAGAGGGCACCCTCCTTACTGGCAGAGCAGCAGCTCCCCTGGGCAGAGAGAAGAACAAACCTGTGGCAAACAACTCAGCTGGAGAAAATGTAAAGCTCATCATTCCATTATCCCTCTGCAGAGGTGGGGGCCAAACATAGACAGGAGGGACAGAGATGAATGGAGGACACCATATGAATTACAAATGAAGCTAGCCAGTGACCATCACCGCCAAGAGAGTCTCTTTAGCAGTCACAAAGCACACTCAAATCAGGAGGACTCAAGGAGGATTTAACAACAGACTCTTTACAAAATGCAGGCAAGGCCCAGGGGAAAAGAAGAACACCATAACCCAAAAGGACAGGGAAGGCGCAGTGACCAGAACCCAGAAGGAATAAACCAGCAGAGGGCTGCCTTGAGAGGGGCAGTGGTCAAGGAACGTGGCCAGCCCAAGGCAACCCTGCAGAAAAGAGGCCAGAGGGTAAATGCCCTGACCTTACACTTCTCTTTACCTCCCATCAGCCACTGGGTCTCCCTAATGGACAACTCAGCAGAATGCTAGAGGACAAGAAGCATACTGATGCAGTCCATCAAGTCAGTCCCTGGTGAAAGCAGGGCAGAAAGAGCTGGAGAGTGAATCTAGCAGAGCAAACAGCACGTATCTGACCCAGTCACCAACATCCAGCAAAAATCCCTATGTGTTAGGGATCCTGCAAGGGGCAACCAGTGTCTAACAACAGATAACTGGTCTGCATTCCTCTCTGCCTCCTCCCCTGCATACACATGTAAGCACGCCACATGCACACACAAACACACATGTGTATGTTCCATGCTTATTCACAGTCTATAGGGGTTCCTCCAGCTCAGTCAAAAATTACCAGGAGATGAAACCAACAGAATTTAAAGAAGGCAAGGAAAAAAAAAAAAAAAATGATGGGCAGACTTCTGTAATTGTTACTATTTTTAGAAACTGGACAGTAAATGACAGACAAGAGAATGTGCCTCCTAAGAACAGGAAAGCTGACCAAAGAGGTCATTCTGTTACTGGAAACAAAGAAAAGAAGCTGAGGAGGATGACTAGAAATTGGGACCAGGGAGGCAGCCCTTCCCATACTTCCCCCTCACCCACCTCTGGAACTGAGGATTAGCAGGGAGGAAAGAACAGCAGACCAGAACATGAAAGTTGACCTGGCTTTCCACTCTGGCCATATGACTTCCTAGATGTGTGATCTTGAATATGTTCCTGAGAGCCAGCTCCAGATTAGGGTGTCTTCGTGCAAATCATAAAATGGCATCCCTCTTTGAAATGATAAATTAAAAAAAAAAAAAGTTAAAAAAAAAACCCTCCCTCTTGTTGGATACAACACCTGAGGGTATTTTTTGTGCAGTGTCCCAACTGCCCTACTATATGTGGTAGTCAGGTGTCACTTTGCATCCACATACCTCGGCTTGTTCTCTCCATAAGTAGGGATAATATCTGCCAAAAAGAGAAATTCAATGTAAGAAACCAAACACAATGTAAGAAAACAAGGACTCAGAATAATTCAGGACCTACTGTCAGGCAAAGACTCAGAGGAGCATGGGGTTCTCTGCCACATGAGAGAGGGCAGTGATGGCCACAATCAGGGAAATCTGAAAGGAAGAAGATGTAGGATATAGAGATATCCAGTGACCAAATTCCAGTTTACATCATCATCATCATCATCATCATTAGTTTCTTGATCTAGATTTCTGCTTCCTAATCAATGCAGGGTGAAGGCCAGGGACTCTGGGGTCCTAGCCCTGCCAGTTACTAATTCATTTGGGGGTAACTCTACTCCTCAGTCTCCTCATCTGTAGAATCAGGTAAATGGAGTACCTTTTCCACAAAGAATTATAAGAATAAAGTGAACGAATGTATGTGAAAGCATTTTGTAACCCATATAACATGAGTCTCCTTATTACTGATGATAAAATGCTATTTCTGATGACCCCTGGGCTTCCTTCCAGCCTCCATCTGGGTCTCTTGTTCTGTTTTTTAGGCACTTCACTATCAGCTTAGGAAGTGGGTTTCCAGTGTCTGCCCCAGAGATGGGAGAGGAAAGAGAAGTCTTATGTTCCAGCAGGAAGACTGTAGGTTAGACTTAAGAAAGGACCTTCTTATGCTGCAGCAGGTAAGTAAATGAGAAAGTGGGCTTTCTTTCTGGGGGAGAGGGGAAGGGGGCCCTCTGAAGTAGGAGTGAGACCCTCATCTGATGAGGAAAGTGATTTAGAAGTATGTTTGGAATTACTCCTGGGACGCTCTGAGCCTGGGAGATAAGAGCCATACTTATGAGCCCCTTCTAGGCTCCTCTCCAGGCTCCAGAGGTTAATGTTTCCATTTAAATGGAAATTGAGTGCAAAATTATTAGCAACTGTTCAAAAAGAACCAAATTACAAGGGGCTGTTCTTTGTACAGTACAAACAGAACTGCCAAAGATGTTCTGCACCTTAAATATTAAGGTGAGCCTGGCTGAAGGTCACTCCTCTACTGGCTAAGGAGCTGAATCCCAGGAAATGTTTCATTTGGAACACAGACTCTGTGCAACCAGAAACCCCCCCAAGATCCTAGTGAGCCAAAAAGGATAGTCAAATGCAGACCTTCCAAGAACATCTGCAGAATATGGGTCACACCCATCTTCACCTCCTAGGATGGAGCCTCGCACATCCACTCAATCCTCACTGTTTGCAGTTTTAGTATTTTCAAATTTGTCTACTTGCTGCATTTATTTGTAAGCCCCAAATCAATGTTCTCTGGCTGTCACTTACGGACATGCACAGAGCAGTGAAAAATCTGGCACCTGATGCACATGTTTTGGCTGAGAGTGAACAAGGCCATGCTCTGTCTTCATGTATCAGCTTGCACACTGGAAACAAGCAACCTTTTCACGGTCTATTCTGTGCCACATTTTTTATATTTCTGTGCATCTGCATGTGTGTGCGTGATTTCTCTTTTTAAAGGGGCTCCAAGC
The DNA here is from genome assembly GCF_963455335.1 of Martes martes. Lineage (NCBI taxonomy): Eukaryota > Metazoa > Chordata > Mammalia > Carnivora > Mustelidae > Martes > Martes martes. The sequence goes on from NC_137898.1 coordinate 106,853,121, forward strand.
TTGGTGCTTCAGTGCTGCCTGGAGTTCCCTCAAGCAAGACCAAACGTATAGAGAAAACCCGTGTGTTAGATGAACTTCATTCAAGCATGAGATACAGCGCTGTGGGCTGTGAGTTTGATGTTAGTGTATCAACAATATATATTAAATAAGGTGTCTTTAGACAGAAACACATACAAAACAAGAATATATACTGAATGGCTTACAACAATACTGTGACGAGAGTCTCACTTAACCCTGTATTTCTCTTAGGAAATAAACATTTCATTATGCAGTACTCCAGCATTCAAGGAAACTTTATAGAACTCCTACAAAGGACAGAATCAACTGTAGTAGGTGTTCTATCAGTAATTATAACTTCACAGGGTTGTCTCTTGGCTCAAACATGGAGGTACTGTTTTCAATAAAAGGCAATCTCTTGCCAGGGGGTTTAAAAGATCTTCCTACCCATAAAAATGTCTTGCTCCTCAGCCCACATTTTTCCCATCCTCAGATCTGCATAACCTAGTAAACAGTGTAAGGCCCAAAGGGATCCACAGTGGGTTATGTCTTGAAGGCTCTGACCACATAACCTCCTCCCTGTATGCCCAAGGGTGTCCAAGAGATTGATGGGGAAGGTGTTCAATGACTGATAGCTAGGGCAGGGTCCTCTCATCTGAGGTTACATGAGCCTCTCCAAAAACCCACAGTCATTACAGCATCACATTGTGCAGAATCTAAAGTTCAAACCCCAGGAAGGGTAAGTATCACCAAAATTAAAAATGCTGGAGGAGTAAGTTCACCTCTCAATGAGCAGAGCCCAGAGTCAGGACTGAGCCTGTGTGAATGAGGACAGGAGCTGGAAAGGAGCCTGCAAGTGACAAGAGGCTGGGGAAAGCAGAGAACAGGCTGAGTTTGCCTTTATGGGCTCCGCACAGAGGGCTGGCAGAGAGGAACCTCTTGAAGGGTTGGAGAGAACAGGAGTTAGCCTTCTCAATAAAAGCGATGTGTTCCTATAAAGCCATCAGAGGACTGCTGTGACAAAGCAACCCAAGGCTCTAGGGGAGAGCCAAACTTGAGATGGGGAGAGGCAGAGGGGAAAAAATATTGCCATCTCTCAACCTCCCTCAGCAATTTGCTCCAGCACCAAACACAAGTACTGCTACCGTTAAAACAAGATCCCCATGTTAACTGGACCCACCCTCCTTAAATGGCAACTTAGCACTTTTGTTGATCAAACTTGCCCCTTGGGATCTCACTCTTCAAGTGGTTTATCACAGCATTCCACATGAGTTCATGGAATACCCTTCTTGAGGGCAGTGTTCTCCATCTTAACCACATATTTGGTGATGTTTTCATACTCTCTAGAGATTGTGGTCTAAGAAATGGCCCAGCTGACCTAATTTCTTTCTAAGTCTGTCAGTGGGGCCCTCAAAGTTAAGCAGACAGGCTGGACTGCTTGCTCAAAAAGCTCAGTCCACATCAGTACCTAGATTAATCCAGGCATCCTGCGCTGTCAGGCTGGGTGCCAGATGCCAGCTCTGGATGAGGGTCTAACGGTGGGAGCATATTAGTAACTGTATCCTTTCCCACCCAGGCAAGTCATTGGAAGATCTTTCAGTGGCTTACCAACTAATCAGAATCACAAGGACTGGGGCCCAGGACCTGGGTTCTGAAAGAGCTGTCTGGCTGGCCTGGAATTGTCTGCTCCTCATGTCCCCGAGGCCATTCTAGCCCAGGCTCTCGGCAGGGCAGCCCTGCACCAGGAAGCACTTGGATTAGAGCTGGCCTCTGGGATAATGGCTTTTCCATACAGGGTTCCAAGAACTGGAAAACTCACTAAAAGCATGAATCTGCTTGAATTTTTTAAGGGGGGAAAAAACTCTCCACAACCATTCCTACTAAAACCTAATATTGGTAAAACCAGGAATCAGGACCCTGACCCTGACCCTGAGAGAGTCCAGCACACGTAATCTGTGATGGACCTGAGGGTAGAGTAGGGAATGAAGAGCTGTCTTCTCTCTTTTCCTGCTTCCTACTCCCGTTCTTCCTCTCTCTCTTTCCCCCTCTTCCTCTCTCTCCCTTTCTTCCTCTCCCTCCTTGCCCAGAGGAATGAAAATATAAAACTGTGTGGTGTCCCGCTGACTACCATGACCATCTTGTCTCCCTTAACTGTAGATGAGGTGGCCCCAGGTGCCTTCTAAAAATCCTGATGCCATCCTCTTCATTCAGGGAAATTCTGGTTCTTCTTACCAACTTTCACCTTTTTAAAGCTTTCTTGTTTTCATGTAATTTCCCATTTTCTGCCCAAGTGCCTTGCACCTGTATTTGCCCTCCCAGCTCCTTTTGCTTCATGCCTCGGCTGAGTGTACCTGGCTTTAATTTGTTTCTTTCTCGCTGGGTCTTCTTGGGTCACTTTTCCTCATCTCTACTACACCTCGGTCCAAAGCTGTGTCGCAGTACAGGCATCAAGGTGTGCCACAGGAAAGCCCAAATGCAAAGGTGCCCTGAATACTCAAACCCTGGGAAGCTGGTCGCACATACATAGGACCAGGGATTGGGGATGGAGAGGAAGGTTTACCGGACTCTGCATTAGTGCTGTTCTAGGTGGACTCAGTGCACTGCTCATTAGACCCACACAAGACAGGTTAGGGGAGAGGGGAAGAAGAGAGGCAGAAGGGAAAGCAAGTGAGTTACACTGGAGGAACATTTTGGGATTTGGGGCATCAGAGGAAGCTGTAGGGATAAGACAATTAGGGAGAACAGGGGTCTTCTGATAATTGTTACTGTGGTTGGGAAATGGATCCCTCTTAACATTATTTAAGAGATTAAGTAAACATTTAAGTTGTCATTTGGTAACTGGAGTGCCCTTTTCAAAATATAACCCTTTACAGACACTAACTACATGGGATCATGGTTTTCTGACAATATCAAGACAGAGTCTAAACTCCTTCATATGGCTAGCCACGTCTTACACTGCCTGGACTCTCCTGGTCATCTGTCACATTGTTCCAGTCAAAATTCATATCCAGCCAGATGGAACTTATTTCAGATCTGTTAACAAGCTAGCTTTTTCCCTCCTTGTTTCTATAACCATCTTCCCCTGGCAAATTCCTGCTCAAGGTTTTAGCTTCCATACCACTTCCACCTCCCCATTTTTGGGCTCTGTCTCCCTTAGCATCCGGTACCACTCCCACATGGCATTCTCAAACTGCATCACAATTGTGGATTAACTGTCTTCTCTACCTGATTATAAACACCAGGAAGGCAGGGACGTCTATCTCCCTCAGTGCTCAGTGCTCTGTGGTTAGCAGTGTCTGATACATAACAATAGATGCTCTAACTGAATAAATGACTCTAACTCAGAAATCACAAGATACCACGCTGACTTTTGACATTCTACAACAGGCCCACTGCCACTTGTCTCTTTGACTGACAGTTTTCAGTCTTTAGAGCCCAGAACTCACCCACTTCCTTCTACTGGAAAAGCAAGGATACAAACATCCTGTTCTCCTGGCTGTTATGCAGGGGGCTCCATCAGCATGAAATGAGAGAGGGCTGCATGGGGCAGCAGCACCCTCCAGCAGGCAGATCACTCACCAGCTAGGTGTTCACCTCCGGGACTGCCTCTGCCGACTAGATATTGAACATAGCTTCAGAGAGGTTTTTGTTTTGGTTTTTTTTTTTAAGGATTTCCTTTCTTAGGCTGGATTTTTCTCCCGTTCCTCCAATCCTTGCTATGCTTAGATAAGACTTACTCACTCATCTTAAACATAATAAAAAATGTGGAAAGTAGAGGGTCCAGAGGAAAAGCCTAATACTGCCTGGGACTTCAGCTCCCCCAAGACTTTCCTGGGTGATCCTTATTTTATTCTTTCCCAATTAAGCCTCCTCTCTCCATCATCTCCTTTCCAGTGATTCTTCTCTTTCCCTTTTGGATCAGACACCTGAGTCCTCCTGCTCATCTAGGCAGTTTCCTGGTTCCCCTCTAAATAGAAAGAGCCTCAAACACATCAATGTCCTCCTGGAAGGTTCTGCCTTCAGGCTCCACTCCTCTATACCCTGGCCATCCTTTCCTCACAAGTGAGTGACTTAGTCAAGCTCCAGATTTAAGTATCCGAGGATGATGGGCTGTGTGATCCAGGAAGGGGATGCCACTCTGTTACTGTGGGTTTTCTATGTGTATGCAAGATTTAATACAGATATCCCTACCTAGCAGAACTTTTTCTAATCTTGACTTAGACTGAACCCTAGAAAAGAAAAAGAGACTCCAAGGCTCACATTTGGGGAGTCAAAGTACCTACCTGAGCAAGACCCTGGAGAGGGAATTTAGCAGCGTGGGCTTTGAGATTGGGCTGCTAAGGTTCAAACCCCAGCTCGGCTACTGACTGGCCAACTATCAGCTGAGCTGTTTATCCTGTGTAAGCCCAAGTTTCCTCAACTGTAAAACAGGCGTAATAATAGCTCATACTTCATGGTGTTTCCATGAGGATTAACTCAGATAATTTATGTAAAGCTCTCCATACAGTGCCTGACACGTGGCATTCAATAAATGTCAGCTTTATTTTTGGAAACCTGTTTCAGGTATTGGATACCACAGTCTTCAAGTAAGACTCTGTAGGAGCCACATTTTGCTGGGAGAACTAAAAAAAAGGTATTTTTAAAAGACATGGCATTGATGGATTAAGTCCTACTTTGGGGCTCCCCATGTTGCCTTCCTCTAAGTTTTTCTAGGTGAATCTTAGATGGCCACTTAGCATTTTATATCAACAGCTCTAGGGAGGATACACTCTGAAAATTTGGCTACTCTAGCCTAGCAATCCAAAGCTGAAAGCCAAGGACCCAGTGGAATGAACAACAGGGAACCTCATCATCTGCGTCTGGAGATACTGCTGACATCACTGCAACACCCCTGCAGGCCCCCCTCCTCCCATCACTACCACCAGCAGCAATTTCCTGCTCATGACTTGGCCCCAGAGGCCTCAACCTCCTCCACCACCCCCCAACTGCCACTCCAAAGATGTGGAGGCTACATCAAGCCTCTCAGGCAACATTCTGAAGTGAAATGAAAACTGCTTCCTCACACGGGTAGGGGAGCACACCTCATCCAGATGGTATAGTGGGCACTTGTCAAGTTTTCTGGCTGCCCAGTACCTTGTTAATGTCTTTCTCACATTTGAGGAATTCCCTACCCTGTGGATCATGCCTTCCCAAGGTAGAAAGGGGACAAGTCACTTCCCCAGCCTCCTTTGCAGCTGAGACACAAGCAGGGGACTGCAAGGCAGCGGGGATGGCCTAGGTCATATTCCTGGGCCAGATGTGGCACTGACCCTAAAGGCAAGTGTGGTGATAATCAGCTTCCTGGCAGTGTTGCAAATTGTAGCATCCAGTTGGCAGCAGTGGTGGTTAACAGCCATTTTCTCATTAGGCCAGTTCTGCAACGTGTAATGGAACATTATCCTGGATGTGTAGCCTCAAGTCTGGCTCTCCAGGCTCTACTGATTTTGTAAGACACTCAATATCCTTTTACCAAATGCTTCTTGATTAATCAGCCAGAACTGGCTTCTATTGCTTACAACTAAGAATCCTGATTCTTACAGGTGAGAATCACAGGGACACATGGTGACAATTTAGAAACTTAGTCTTCTATCTCTCTTACTCAATAAATCTGCTCGGTTCCTTTAAATTCCTTGTGCCTCTGGCCTTGCCTTGAAGGGAAAACTCAAACACAAATGAATTTTAGGCAAATAGTTTATCCTTGAGAAGGGATGAAGAGTGTCTGCGCAGGTGGCAAAACAGCTTCCTCCAGAGAAGAAGTCCACACCATCTTTGTTGGGATGATTCCAAAAGCAGGCTCCAAAGGCCACAGCTACAGGCTGAGACCAACTCCCTCCACCAAACAAAAGGACTAAGCTTGCAGCTGAGTCTAGAGCTTGAGGGGTCTGAGATGTCAGGCCAAGGGAAGGCAGGAAGAGTGATGGGAAAGACTGAGAAGCTCAGGCCAGCTCAGCAAGATGTGTTTCCAATGCCTTGGCTGCAACTCTTCCCTTCCAGAGCTGGGGAGCAGCCACCACTTTAAGCCCTTAAAGAGCCCTGGCACTGCTAACAAAATGCTGGCAAGCTGCCTAGTTGAGCATAAACAAATTAACCTTCTCAGACTCCCGTGCAGCTGAAGGAGGAGGACAGGGCCCTGAGAACCATACTGGGACATGTCTACAAGCTCCCTGCTAAGGCTCTTCCTGTTTAGTAAAAGCCTCTGATCAGAACAATTGTCTAGGAGAGAGCAGGCCTTTAGGCTCAACAGTAGAGGAGAGATAAAGACACAGGGCGGCTGGAATGTGAGCTGTGGGTATGGATCCCTTGAACCATCTCTCCCAGGCAACTGCCTGGCTAATGTGCAAAAGGAATCAAAGCCAAGCTGAGAGAGAGAGAGAGAGAGAGGGACAACAGCTCCCATGGCAAAGTCCAAGGCTGTGCACCTCTGTGCCAGATCTTTTTCTGTTTTCAGGAGCCAAGATGGATCTTCTTCTACTCAAGCTAGTTTGAAGTGGCTTTTGTCGCTTGCAACCAAAAGAGGCCAGACCATCACAAGTTCCTAAGACAGAATCCTATGCATGTTTCATGTCCTCTATATGCTTACCATTGATTTCAGTGGGGATGAGCCATCATTTCATGGCAGGTTAGCCACCGTGTGTCTTCCAGCTAGAGAGGCATCTCTTATTCATGCTTTACCTATGAACACCTCCAAAAAGAACCAATATAAATCCAAACACATATAAAAACAGTCTAAAGTCATGACTGAGTCACAGCTTGCTGGAGAAATTTCAGCATAATTCTGCATAAAACGTTAGTCTTTAATTCTGCATAGACTTAGAGAAAAGATCCAGTCCTCTTCTTCTCCTTTGGCCCTTGTCCTTGCCTCTGGGAACCTCAGATTGCCAGATTAGTCTCATAAGATGCAGGGAACTGGCTAACTGCCCCTACAAATCCAGCACTACAGGAGTCAAATAAAACAAGGCCCCCACCCTTGCATTTCCCTGGCCCCCACCTGCCTCGCACTGGCCATATACAGGGCTCAGCTCCAAGCTGGAGCCACACTCCCTGCATTCTTTCCTTGGGATGCTGGCACAGAACTCTAGGCTTCAGCCCAGCAACAACCATGGCTTTGTTACCCTGGGGCATGGAAAATTTTCTCTCTGACAGCCTAATTCATTTGACTCTTATTAAGACACAGACCCCCACAGTGCTATGTCCTCTACTGTAGTCTTTGACAAGCCCCTGGAATGTCTCCTCTGTCTCCCTAGACTCATGGGGTCAGAAGAGGGGTCCTTCAGTCCAACCTCCCACCCAGGACCTGCCCTCCACAGTTGCAACAGCTGCCAGCCTATGAGGCAGTGACTTCCCTAGAGGCAGTCATTCCATTGCAGGCATTTCAGTTGTTAGAAAGTTCTTTCTCACAGACACTAGCTAAAACTGACCTCCCTTCTACCCCATTCCTTCTCTATCTTATCATAGATGTAATTCACTTTTACATCTATAGGACAGCCCTACGTTTATTTGAAAACAGATCATTTTGTCCTTAAAAGAAATTATCCTTCAGCTAAACAATCCATTTCCTCTCCTAATTCATATGGTTTTCAGACTCAGAGCCATTCTATCCATTCTTGCCTGGATATTTTCCATTACATAAGCAATGGATTTATATTGTAGCATCATAACCTAGGCCTACTCCAGATGAAACGTTTTTTAAAAAATGCACATCAGGGGCACCTGCGTGGCTCAGTGGGTTAAAGCTTCTGCTTTCGGCTCAGGTCATGATCCCAGGGTCCTGGGATCGAGACCCACATCGGGTTCTCTGCTCAGCAGGGAGCCTGCTTCCCCCCTGCCCCCACTGCCGCCTGCCTCTCTGACTACTTGTGATCTCTGTCTGTCAAATAAATAATAAAATCTTTTTTTAAAAAATGCACATCAGACTTCCAGGGAAGATAGCAAAGTACAAGGATCCTAAGCTCACCTCATCCCATGGATATAACTACATAACACACATCTGTGTGAAGAACCCAGAAAGTGACCCAAAGACTGGCAGAACAGACCTTCCACAGCTAAATACAGCAAAGAGGCCACAGTGGAGAGGGTATGAAGGGTGGAGATACAGTCAGGAGCAAAATGGAATCACAAGACTATCTGGGGAAGAGAGGGACAATGTGGGCAAAGAGAGGTGAGAGAAACAGACCCTCACACCAGGAACCCCAAGCACAGGGAACCCAAACCGGGAAGACAAATCCCCACATCATTTGGGTTTGAAAAGTAGAAGGTCCGTAATTTCGTGAGTTCTTAAAATTAGTGGAGCTTAACTCCTGGAACTTTAAAAGTCAGTGGGCTTAGCTCGGGGAGAGATGAGTAAAAGGAAACTGAGTTCCCACCCTCAAAGAAACATCAGGACAACAGCCCCTCAGAGACAAGGCACAGAAGCAGCAATTTGAAAAACGCCTGGGGTATACAAGGGTGAGATTTGTTTACTAATCTCAGAGCATGTGCTGAAGGAACAAGGATCATTGGGAGACTTCTCCAGAAACAAAGGAGCTGGCAGGTGCCATTTGTTCTCCCATCCCCCAATCCAGACACACAGACACTTGCAGGAACTGGCATAGCACCAACACCCTCCACCTAACTTGCAAACAGTACAGACGCCACCCCTGCAGTTCTGCAGAACTATACCTTACAACCCAGCCGAGCAGGAGTTTTCTGAGGCGGCTGCAGATTCCCTCCCTGCAGCAGACTGTATGGACCTTGCTAACACAATGCACTCCTTTGTTTTCCTGCATATATGCCCCTTCCAATACACTGTTGGCCACAGCCCATCCAAATAGTGCCACAAATCTAGCAGTGTACAAGCAGCCCTGACACGGGCCAGAACCTCTCCACAGTGACTCCTGCCCTGGGGAGAGGAGAAGGATAACCATACATCAGTCCAACTGCTGGCCCAGCAGTGTGAGCTGAGAAAGATATTGGTTTGACTATAAGCCCCACCCACCAATGAAAGCTTCTCAGGGCACAACCCAAAGAGACTTGCAGTTTGGTGCTACTGTCTAATATTTGCCACTAACAACACAGGAACAAAACACTGTCCGTAACAAGCAAAAAGAACCATCACAGATGACTGGACTAAAGGCAAAAGTGGCTCAGCCACTACAGTAGAGCACACACAACATGTATAGGAGACACCCCTGAAGAGCCAGTTTCTGGGGAACAGAGGACATTGCACTGGAGGGCACTACAGGATCTCTTCTTCAATAAGACCACTACTTTCAAGAGGTATGTAGCTGACCTTCCTAACACAGAAACAGACACAGAAAGTTAGACAAAATGAGAAAACAGAGGAATATGTCCCAAATGAAAGAACAGGACAAAGTAACAGGAAGAAAGCTAAATGAAAGAAGTTGCTGTGGCTGATGTTGAAGAGGTTATTCCCGATGTTCTCCTCTAGGATTTTGATAGATTCCTGCCTCACATTGAGATCTTCAGCCATTTCGAGTTTATCTTTGTGTATGGGGTAAGAGAATGGTCAAGTTTCATTCTTCTATAAATAGCTGTCCAATTTTCCCAGCACCATTTATTGCAGACTGTCTTTTTTCCACCGGATATTTTTTCCTGCTTTGTCGAAGATTATTTGACCGTAGAGTTGCAGGTCCATATCTGAACTCTCTACTCCGTTCCACTGGTCTATGTGTGTGTGTTTGTGCTAGTACCATGCTGTCTTGGTGATCACAGTTTTGTAGTAAAGCTTGAAATTAAACAATGTGATGACCCCAGCTTTGTTTTTCTTTTTCAACATTTCCTTAGCAATTCAGGGTCTTTTCTGGTTCCATACAAATTTTGGGGTTGTTTGTTCCAACACTTTGAAAAATGCCAGTGGAATTTTGATGAGGATGGTATTGAAAGTGTAGATTGCTCTGGGCAGTATAGACATTTTAACAATGTTTATTCTTCTGATCCATGGATAAAGAAGATATGATCCATACATACAATGGAGTATTATGCCTCCATCAGAAAGGATGAATACCCAATTTTTATATCAACATGGACAGGACTGGAGGAGATTATGCTTAGTGAAATAGGTCAAAGAAAGTCAATTATCATATCGTTTCACTTACTTCTGGAGCATAAGGAATAACATGGAGGACATTAGGAGAAGGAAAGGAAAAGTGACTTGAGGTAAATCAGAGGGGGAGATGAACCATGAGAGACCGTGGACAATGAGAAACAAAACTGAGGGTTTTGGAAGGGAGGGGAGTAGGGGTTGAGTGAGACTTGTAGGGGGTATTAAGGAGGGCATGTATTGCATGGAGCACTGGGTGTGGTACATAAACAATGAATCTTAGATCATTGAAAAAATAAATTAAAAAAAAAAGGTAAATGAAACAGAGACAGTATGCCTGATAAGGAATCTAAAGTAATAATCATAAAGATACTCACTGGACTTGAGAAAAGACTGCAAGACCTCAGTCAGACCCTTAAAGAGATAGAAAACAAAGGACCAAACAGAGATTATAAACTCAAATGAAATAAAAAATACACTAGATGGAATAAGTAGCAGACTAGAGAAAGCAGAAGAATCGATCAGTGACCTGGAGGACAGAATGAAATGCGGACATAATGAAAAACAACAAAGCTGAACATAAGAGAGAAAAAATAATAATAAATGAAAATAAACTTAGGGAATTCAGTGACACCATTAAATGTAAAAACATCTGTATTATAGGGATACCAGAAAAAGAGAGAAAAGGGAAAGAAAATGTTTTTGAAGAAATAATACTTCAAAATATGCCAAATCTGAGAAAGGAAAGAAAAACCCAGATCCAGGAAGCACAGAGAGCCCCCTCAAATTCAACCCAGAGTTCCACACTAAGACACATGGTAATTAAAATGGCAAAAAGTAGTGATAAAAAGAACGTTTTAAAAGCATCAAGAGAAAACAGGTATACACAAGGGAAACCCCATAGGCTGTGAGCTGCTTTTTCAGCAGAAAATCTGCAGCCGGAAGAAAGTGGTGGGATATATTCAAAGTGCTGAAAGAAAAAAACGTGCAGCTAGGAATATGCTATCCAGTAAGGCTATCATTTAGAATACAAGGAGAAACAGAGTCTCCCAAATAAAACAAAGGAATTCATTATTATTAAACCAGCCCTAAAAGAAATATTAGAAGTGGCTCTTTGAGCAGAAAGGAAAAACTTTTCATTCACTTCTCTCAGCAGTAAGAAAAGTAGGAAGCACAAAGCAGTAAAACTAAGCCTATCTATAAAAATCAGTGAGGGATTCACAAAATAAAAGCATGTAAAGTATGATACCATATACCTAAACATGGTGGGAAGAGGAGTAAGGAATGTGTTCAAACTTAAACCCATCAACTTCATATAGACTGCTATACACATAAGATGTTATGGATGTAGGTATATATGTATGTAAACCTAATGGTAACCACAAATCAAACAGCAGTGACAGATATGCAAAAAATAGAAACTCAGGTATATCACTAAAGAAAGCCAGCAAACTATGAGAGAAGAGAAGAAAGAGACAAAGAACTACAAAAACAAACACAAAACAAGTAGCAAAATGGAAATAAGTACATATCTATCAATAATTACTTTGAATATAAAAGGACTAAGGGCTCCAATCAAATGACACAGGGTGACAGAATGTATAAAAAAGCAAAATCCACATCTACCTGCAAGAGGCTCCTTTCAGACCTAAAGACACATAAACATTGAAAATGAAGGGATGGACAAGAATTCACTATGCAAACAAAAGTGAAAAGAAAGCCAGGGTAGCAATGCTTACATCACACAAAACAGATTTTCAAAGACCATAATATGAAACAAAGACACTATATAATCATGAAAGGAAAAATTCAATAAGAATATTTAACAACTGTAAATATTTATGCACCCAACAAGCGAGCACCCAACCATAAAGCAGCTAATAACAAACATAAAGGAAGTAATTAATAGTAACACAACAGGAGGGGACTTAAACAAACCACTTATGTCAATGGATAGAACATCCAGACAGAAAGTTAACACATAAAAAGTGGCTTTGAATGACATATTGAACAAGAGGGATCTAATAGATATATTCAGAACTGTCCATCCTAAAATGGCAGACGACACATGCTTTTCAAGTGCACATGAAACATTCTCCAGAAGAGATCCTAATAAGGACACCAAACAAGTCTCAAAAATTCAAAATGACTTAAGTCATATCATGCATCTTTTCTCACCACAACACTATTAAACTAGAAATCAATCACAAGAAAAAATCTGGAAAGAACACAAATAAAAGGAGGCCAAATAACATACTACTAATCAATGAATCAGTCAGCCAACATATCGAAGAGGAAATCAAAAAATACATGGAGACAAATGAAAACAAAAACCTAAACATCTAAAACCTTCAGGATGCATCAAAAACTGTTCTGAGAAGGAAGTTTATAGAAATACAAGCCTGCTGCAAGAAGCAAGAAAAATCTAAACAATCTAAACTTACACCTAAAGGAGTTATAAGGAACAAACAAAAACCAAAGCCAGTAGAAGGAAGAAAACAATAAAGATGAGACCAGAAATAAAATCAAATAGAAATTAAAAAAAAAAATAGAACAGATCGATGAAACCAGGAGTTGGTTCCTCAAACAAATAAACTTTTAACCAGACCCATCAAAAAAGAGAAAGAAAAGACTCAAAATCAGAAATGAAAGAGGAGAAATAACAACCAACACCACAGAAACACAAAGGATTATAAGATAATATTATGAAAAAATTATATGCCAACAAATTGGACAACCTAGAAGAAATGACTACATTCCTAGAAACATGTAACCTCCCAAAACTGAGGCAGGAAAAAATTGAAAATGTGAACAGACAAGTTACTGGTAATGAAATTTAATCAGTACTCAAAAGCTCCCAACAAAAGTTTCCAGGAGCAGACAGCTTCACAGGTGAATTCTACAAAGCATTTAAAGAAGAGTTAAAACTTATTCCTCTCAAACTATTTCAAAAAATAGAAGAGAAAGTAAAGCTTCCAAATTTATTCTATGGGGCCAACATTTCCCTTATATCAAAACCACATAAAAGACACTATTAAAAAAAAGATAAATACAGGCCAATATCTCTGAGTAACACAGATGCAAAAATCCTCAATAAAGTGTTAGGAAGCAGAATCCACCAGTACATTAAAAAAAAAAAGAATCACTCACTTGGGATTTATTACTGGGATACAAGTGTGGTTCAAAATTCACAAATCAATCAACATGATATATCACATCAACACGAGAAAAGATAAAAAAACCTAATGATCATTTCAACAGATGCAGAAGACGCTTTTCCCAAAGTACCGAATCATTCATTTAAAAAAAAAGAAACCTCAACAAAGTAGGCTTAAAGAGAACATACCTAAAGATAATAATGGCTATATATGAGAAACCTACAGCTAACACACCGAATGGTAAAACAAACAAAAAAAACTGAGCTTTTCCCTTAAGATCAGGAACAAGACAAGGATGGCCACTCTTATCACTTTTATTCAACAAAGGACTAGAAGTCCTAGCCACAGCAACCAGACAAGGAAAAAAAAAAAAAAAGGCATCCTAACTGGTAAGAAGGAAAATATTCACTATTTGCAGATGATATGATCCTATATGTAGAAAACCAAAAGAAATCCAGCAGAATAATACAAAATCTGATAAATGAACTCAGGTCACAGGATAAAAAAGACCAATATATGGAAATTCACTGAATTTCCATATACTAATGATGAAGTAACAGAAAGAGAAATTAAGAAAACAATCCATTTACAATTGCACCAAAACTAATGAAATACACAGGAATAAACTTAATCAAGGAGGTGAGAGAATTGTACTCTGAAAACTATAAAACAGTGATGACTGAAACTGAAGACAACACAAACAAATGGAAAGATATTACATGCTCATGGATTAGAACAACAAATATTGTTAAAATGTCCAAAGCAACCTACAGATTTAATGCAATCCCTGTCAAAATACCAACAGCATTTCTCACAGACCTAGAACAAACAATCTTAAAATTTGTATGGAACCACCAAAGACCCCAAATAGCCAAAGCACTCTTGAAAAAGAACCATAAAGCTAGAGGTATCACAATCCCAGGTTTCTAAATACACTACAAAGCTGTTGTAATCAAAATGGTATGGTACTACCAAAAAAAATAGACTCAGAGATCAATGAAAAAGAATAGAGAGCTCGGAAATAAACTCATGATTATATGATCAATTAATTTTCAACAAAGGAGGTAAAAGTATGCAATGGGAAAAAGTCTCTTCAACAAATGGTGTTGGGAAAACTGGACAGCTACATTCAAAAGAACGAAACTGGACCACTTTCCTATACCATACAGAAAAATAATTCCAAAATAGATTGCAGACCTAAATATGAGACCCCAAACCATAAATATCCTGTAAGAGAGCATAGGCAATAATCTCTGAGATCACGCATAGCAACATTTTTCTAAATATGTCTGCTGAGGCAAGGGAAACAAAAGCAAAAATAAACTATTGGGACCACAGCAAAATAAAAACCTTCTGCACAGCAAATTTAACAACTAAAAAAATCTACCAGACAACCTACTGAATGGGAGAAGATATTTGCAAATGACATATCCAATAAAGGGTTATTATCCAAAATAAAAAAGGACCTTATACAAATCAACACCAAAAAAAAAAAAAAAATCCAATTTAAAAATGGACAGAAGCCATGAACAGACATTGCTCCAAAGAAGACATACAGATAACTGACAGCACATGAAAAGATGCCCAACATCATCATCAGGGAAATGCAAATCAAAACCACAATGACATATCACCTCACATCTGTCAGAATGGCTACAATCAAAACCGCAAGAAACAACAATGTTGGCAAGAGCCCTCTTGCACTGCTGGTGGAAATGCAAACTGGTGCAGCCAATGTGGAAAACCATATGGAGGTTCCTCCAAAAATTAAAAATAGAAATACTATAAGATCCAGTAATTCCACTACTGGGTGTTTACCCAAAGAATACAAAAACACTAATTCAAAAAGATATATGCACTCCTAGTTATAGCAGCATTATTTATAATAGCCGAATTATGGAAGCAGCATTGATAAATGGATTTTTAAATGTGGTGTTTTTATTATATATACACATATACACAATGGAATATTTATTATACAATCAAATCTTGCCATTTGCAACAACATGGATGGAGCTAAGAATACAATGTTAAGTGAAATAAGAGACAAAAACCATATGATTTTGTCACAGATAGACAAAAACGATAAGATCTCATTCGTAGGCAGAATTTAATAAAACAAAACAAAAAAAAGAGACAAACTAAAGAATAGATTCATATATAAGGGAACAAGTTGGCGGCTGGGGAAGGTAGGTGGAATCGGAGAAGAGAATTAAGTCTTATGAGCACTGCGTCATGTATAGAATTGTTGAATCACAATACTGTATGCCTGAAACTATGATAACACTGTATGTTAAGAATCAAAAAATTTTAAGCTGTAATGTAAATAAATACTGCACACCTGTTATTTCAAATTGATCCCTCTACTTCCCCCTTAGTGACAGGACTCTAGAATTTGAATAATTGGTGAGGCAGAAGTGGCTACTTGCCTCCAAATGTTTTTTCCCTTTATTTTTCTTAAATTTTTTTTTCTTAGCTGATCATATTGTCATCTAGCTAAAATATTTCAATGCCAATCATACACTGAAGATGTGTGACCATGAAACTCATTTCTAAGCAAAGAGATGTAAACAGAAATGTGTAAGAAACTTCCTTAAAAGCCTCCCCAGGAAGGAAAAGGTGGACCCTTCTTTTTAACCCTAATCTCTAACTGGCTTCTGGAACTCAGATGTGATGCCTGGAACTCTAGCATAATAACAAAATAAACTCCTATTCAGTAATTAAATCAACACTTATTTAATAATAAACTTCTCTCTTGTTCAGTATTTGAGGGTTCTCTTAAATATACATTTAGACTTAATCCTAATTTTATCACTCTAAAGTTACTATAATGGATTATATATTCACCCCAAGGAACCTCTCAACCACGTAATTCTGAGGACAAGAAACTTCAGCTCTCACCATTAATATTTTTTAAATTTTATCCTTTTTTTAACCCTTTAAACTACTGAATACTCAGGGGTAACAGAGACTATAACAAGGAAAACCTTAAATCTGGTATTATAGTTTCCTAAAACAACAGAATTGTATTCTTTCGTAGCTCTGGAGGCCAGAAGTTTGAATCGATACCATTAAGCTGAGATCAAGGTGTCTGTACGACCTTGCTCCCTCCAGAGGGCTGGAAAGGAAAATCTGCTCTGTGCCTTTCTCAGCTTCTGGTAGCTGCCATCATTCCTTGACTGTGGCCATGTCACTCAAATCTCTGCCTCTGTGGTCATATTGCCTTCTCTTCTTCTGGGTCAAATCTCCCTTTGCCTTTCTCTTACAAGGAAATACGACTGCATATAGGGTTCACCCAGATAATACAGGACAGTCTCTTCATCTCAAGGTTCTCAAACACATATGCAAAGGTGCTTTTTGCCCTACCAACTAACACCCACGGGTGCTAGGGATTGGGACATGGATGTCTTTTGGTGCTCATTATTTTAGCCTTCCACACCCAGATACTACCTGGTATAACTCCTCTCAGAGCTTAATGCCTAAGACCACAGTGGTAGTGATACCTGCCACCAGCTGCCATGCACCAGGGACAAGCTTACTACTCTGCAGAGTATCCTAGCCAGGATGTAGGTTCCCAGCTCCTCCAGGAACAAAGAGCAGAATCTGTTTCCAATGCTTACTTCTGCCACCCACTTACATACCCTTGTGCTAAGTCAAAGCCCACCTGGCCCACTGTCATCTCCTTTACCAGCTGGCCTCTTCTTTGGATGACTGACAGTGGGACTGCCCAAAGGGACAACATCTAGTCCTAAGGCTCTAAAAGTAAACCAGTCACCTCAGAACATAGTGCTGGAAGAGTCACCTACCCGTTCCCTTGAAGAGACAAGGCAGTATAGTGGCAAGCCCAGCCTGGAAGTGGGAGAATGTAGGCTTGAGCTGTAATTCTATCACTTGCCAGGTACTTAACCTCTTGGTTTCCTCATCTGTAACATGGAGATAGAAAAGAAAATACACACTTTGCAGGGTTATGTTGTGAGAATTAAAATAAAAAATTAAAATTTTGTGAGAAAAAAATGTGTGTGAAGCATGTAACATGGAGAAGCTCAAAACATGGAAGCTGTGCTGTGCCTCATCCATTCTGTTTTCCTTCCAGCGGCGACCTGAACATCCTGCTAATGCTGGAGTTGTGGCTATGTCCCAGACAGCACTGCCCTGCAGGAGCTCACTCACCTCCAGCCCACCCCCATCTGATTTCCATCCAAGTCACCCACAGTGGCATGAATGTTCCAGTGCAGATTTGAACAAAGTAGCAGGGGAGGAAACCATTTGCTCTTGAGGCTCTTGGCTTGGCACCTTCTCAAAACAGGGCAACACAGAAAAATTTATAGAGAAAAGTGCATTTGTGTGCAGGGCCCTGCAATGTGGTAGGAGGGCTGGCAGCTGCTAAAAGAGATACCCAACTTTCACAGGATGGCCCAGGAACTGCAAACTGCACTGACCCTCTGCTCACTCCTCATACGAGGAAAGCGGCCCCCAATTTAGGATTTTTAGTTAAATGCTAAAAACTGGAGGTAAATTAATTAAGATATAACTTAAACAACACCAGCCTTCCCTCATCAACAGTTCCTAAGACAGGATAGGCAGCATTAATTGTTGCAATTAATTAGGCATTAAACTGATAATGGGTACAGCTGCTAACAATTAACAGCTAATTATGTCAAGCACTTTAACCATTTCACAAAAGAAATGGAAATTGGAGGGGAGAGAGGGAGAGAGAGAGAGAGAGAGATGGAAAGAGAGAAGCAGTTACCTTATAAGCAAATGAGATGCAGTTAGCTCCAAATGCAGCTGGATCCTGCTTTAGAGATGACAGGAAAAGTGAGTACGAGCCCTGTCCCAATGAGACTGAGCTGCATGGAAGCCATAGGATTCTAAATTTGAACAGAGGAGATCTGAACTGACCTGAAGAGTGAGCAGAACCAACACGTGTCAAGCTTCAGTCTCCGTGCCTGGTGGATATTGGCCCAGGTAATCCTCACAATATTTCATGTCAGTTACTATTATCATTCCCATTTTATGGATGAGAAACTGAGGCACAAAGAGGTTACATGACTTTCCAAGGTCATGCATTTGTAAGTGTTAGAGCCTGAGTTCACACGCAGGTACACTGACTCCAGGACAGCCAAATGGGCTGCACTAATTTGCTGAACTATTCATCAAACCTAGATGGCAATGTTTTATTGAACCATGAGCTCAGCCAATTAATTTTAAAAGAAAAAATATCTTCTAAAAAATATCTTGAAAAAATAGTTCAAATTGGGACAGAGCATTTTCTGAAGTGATAAAGCTGACAAAAATTCATAAATCCAAATCACTCTCCACTCAAACCAGTATTCCATGTGTGCTCCTAAACGTAAGGGCCTGTCTCCCTCTTCTCCATAGGAACCTGCTATCCTGCTGGGACCTGTCAGGCAGCTCCCTGGGGAACCTCAAGATCCTCTTCCCCAGACTTTGCAGTAAACATCACTGGTTGGTTTTTACCAGGGGCTTTTGTTTCCAACAATCGTTATCTTTTTCATCTCATGAAAGAGGGAAGGGAAGGGGATAGAAGAATCAGGCCGAACTAGCCACCCACCCATGCCCATACACACGGGCATGCATACACACACATCTTATTCAGAGGACATACTGAAGAGTAGAGAGTTTGTAGCAAAAAGGATCAAACCTACTTTTCCTTCCTTAAAGTCCAGAGAGGTAAAGTGCCTTAGCTGTTGTCCAGGGGATGGCAGGTAAAGTCAGGACTGAAAACTTACAACCCCATGCTATATCAGTACATCTCAAATTTGAGCATGCATAAGGGTCATCTGGAGAATTTGTTGAAACACAGGTCTTAGGTCTCTATCAGAGATTCTGATTCAGTGGATCTGGGTGGAGCCCAAGAAACTGCACTTCTAATGTCAATTGCCCCCAGATGTCAATCCGCTGGTCCACAGAGCATGCTTTGAGAGCCGCTGTTCTAATTTACCCCATTTCTGGCCATTTGTCCTTGCCCTGAGCATCAGACCTCATTTAAGGCCCACTGATTGTCCCCAGAGCAAATTCCTTTGCCCAATCTGGCCCAGTGGGCACAGGTGTCTGTGCTGGTTCCTTTGATTTGGAAATTCAAGTTGTGGTACTTGGTTATCCTTGACCAGGACCAGTTTTTGAACAGAATCCAGGAAAAGGGGCCAAACAGGCCTCCTGTTCCCATTGCTTGTGCCAACTTCTGTCCCACCTTCCTTGAGGGTAGGGGAGTTCTGTTTGCTAGGAGTAAAAATAAAACTGTGCCACATTCAAGCAGTACTGAGAGGATTCTGAATCCATAGGTGCACGTCTTTGCTGATAAGATACTAGTCTCCCTTACCAGGACTCCCATGGGGGCTGATACCTGCCTTCTCCTGCCCCAAGGCAACTCCTTCAAGCCCACCACTACCCTCAGAGCCTCCTCTGTGATTACCACCCACGCCCCTTTCCTGGAGCTGGGACTCAGTGCTACCAGAGACTTGACACTAAAATGTGAGCTGTAGGGCCCACCTCCAGGCCAGGGCCAGTCTGTCTGAAACAAAATGTGGACAGAAGGCCAGTGCAGTGTTTCATCACTGCAGGGAGAACCTTTGTGTGACTGGTTTCAGGCTGCATTTCAGGGTCATGAAGGAGGAGTTGCCCAGAAACACTAGGCCCACCTAAGGTAAAAAATCACCAGGTTTCTGCACCTTTTCCCTCAAGGAGGGGGTCAGAACTCCAGTCTCAGTATGGTAAAAGGAAGGTTCTGCTAAAACTCAGACATTTAACATTGGGGACTTCACATGATCTTTGCTACGGTTATTTAAAAAGACTATAGGGGCATTAAGCATACAATAGAGTCTGAAAAAAAAAATCAAGAATAATTACTACTGATATAATTTCAGGTGACCTGACTAGGCCATGATTAATATTTTGGAGTAGAACCTTCCTTTTGTTTCTGAAACCTATAATAACCTTAGAAGGATAATTGTAAATATACAGATGAAATATTTTTAATCTGCATGCACATGTGTAGACAGGCCGACATGCTAGTATAAGAAAACACATCTTCAGTACATAATATACATATTCATTGGTCCCTACTCCCCTTCCATCCCCCACTCAGGCAACAAAGATTTTTTTCTCCATAATGTCTCCTAGCAGCCAAACACAGGCACTGCTAATGAATATTAATTGACTTAACATCTTGTGGTGATGAAACTGTGCACATTTCCCTGTCTCATTTGGTTGCTAGGGAACCATGTGAGACAGCCATGGGGCCCTGGGACCTAGGCCTGTTAAGTACAGAGCAGGGTTAAACCACAAATCAGAAATACTCCGCCTGATTAATTGTGTATGTCAGCAGCTATGTATATGTATGTGGTCCTATCAAATAAACAAAGACCAAATAAATATCAATAAGCAGATTGGCAGAGGGCAGGCAAGCTGGCAGAGATGGAGGTAGACACACCGCCCAAGGAATCTGCCAGACCATCCTTCCATCTTGACTCCTCTTCCTAGGCTTCCACTGGCACAACCATTCCCTCTTCACCATTCCTCAAAGTCTGGAGTAGAACCATGTGATTGGGGCTGGGAGCCACACCCGGGAAGGGTAAGGAGGGAAGGTGGTAGGTGGATGTAATCACCCTAAAATTGCAGGCATCGTTTCCATCCACCCAGTGCTCATCTCAGATGCAAACAAGCTGATGAATGAACCTGGCCTGCTTGTAATTTTCCTTCTGCACCTGACTTAAGCTTGTCTTTCCTCCTCCTTATCCCTTTCGAATTCTGTCTGCTCAACTAATAGAGAACTCCTCCTCACTAGCATTGGCCTCTGGTCTGGCCACCTCATCCCCTCGTACTGCACAAAGAACACATGTGATTGCTCAGGTTTGGGGAAGACATCTCATGAACTTTCCTACTTGTCTTTTTCCCTTTAGTCATGTTCCTATAAGTCCTTACTTTGCATCAATTTTCCTGATCATTCTATCTTTCCTTTCAACTAGAAACCCTCCCTACAAAATAAAGTTGACCCTGTCCTTAGGTCCCCTCCTGTGATATGCCAACAGGTATATCAAAGGCTTTCTTTATTCTGTTTGGCAGGCCCCCTAAAGGGGAGGGTTGGGCTCTGGTCTCAGCACCTGCAGGCTTGACTGGGAAATGGAAGAGTGAGTTTTGGTCCCTTGGAAGTGAAAGTGAATGAGGCTGGGGATGGTGGGTGCTCTCATGTGGGCTTCATCTGGTTTTTCCTCAGGTACCTGAAATCAAGTGCAGCCCTGAGGATAACTTCCTACCAAAGACTGCTCTGCAGTCTCTTATACATTGGTATTTATTTAAAATGTGTGCATATAGGGACACCTGGGTGGCTCAGTTGGTTAAGCGTCTGCCTTTGGCTCAGGTCATGATGCTGGGACCCTGGGATTGTGCCCCACATCAGGCTCCCTGCTTGCTGGGGAATCTGCCTCTCCCTCTCCTTCTGCCTGTTGCTACCCCTGCTTGTGCTCTCTGTCAAATAAATAAATGAAATCTTTAAAATGAAATTAAATATGTACATATAAAAATTCATGTTCTTATTTCTATCCAGTTATTCATTTAACAAATAGTACTTGTGCACTTACTCTA
Source organism: Martes martes (assembly GCF_963455335.1). Lineage (NCBI taxonomy): Eukaryota > Metazoa > Chordata > Mammalia > Carnivora > Mustelidae > Martes > Martes martes. Next base: position 106,874,958 of record NC_137898.1, read on the forward strand.
TGTCCAGAATTTTCACTAGGCCCTGTGCAGATTCAATGGTGAATCCAAATTGACACAGTCCCTGATTTAATGAAGCTTACAATATCACGATGAATAAAAAACAATAATAACCCGCATATAAATAGAAAATCACAACTGTGCTAAAGTGTAATAAGGAGAGGCATATGGAACTATGGATCAAGGAGCTGCTCACCTAATCTTGGGGCTCAGGAAGGCTTTCCTGAGGACATTGACTATGTTTTGAGAAATACTAAGCTTACATTCTCTGCCCTCCCTGCCCTCACCAACATGAACTGGTGCATCTCTTCTGGGTGCAGAGGGGGTTGTGGGTGCAAAACGTTAGGCATGTCTAAATGGGGAAAAAAAAAAAAAAAGATGAACTCATTTTCTTTCTCTCTCCTCTCTCTGAATCTGAAAGTGCTGAATTATCACAATTATCACAATTATCACAAAGATTTTGAAAGAAACTTGTATCATCAGGACTACCTTCCACAGCATGGGTCCTGGTGGCTTTATTGGTTAAGGGGGGGGTGGTGGAGCAGAGATAGGGGTACAAGTGCTTAGCACTAGAGAAACAAGAAAGTCCCATGGCTCCTCTCAAGAAAGAAGAGTGGAGAGACATCCTGAGAAGAGAAGATCCCAGAGTGAGAACATGGGCAGACACACAGAGATACAGAGACAGGAAACAGACGAAAGGCCTGACACTGGTGGCAAACAAGGAGATCTGGGAGAGACATGGAATTGGGGAAACAGGACAGCTGCTGCTCTCTCTAGTTTCCACCACAAAACCTTAAGTAGTATCTGTATTTCCCAAATACCATGGCATAAATTTACGAGGGAAGAGTTAAGGCTACCTTAACGATAGTTTAGAAAACAGAAGTTGAGGGGCACCTGGGTGGCTCAGTGGGTTAAAGCCTCTGCCTTCGGCTTAGGTCATGATCTCAGGGTCCTGGGATCGAGCTCCGCATCAGGCTCTCTGCTCAGCGGGGAGCTTGCTTCTCCTTCTCTCTGTCTGCCTCTCTGCCTGCTTGCAATCTCTGTCCAAAAAAAAAAAAAAAAAAAAAAAAGGAAAGAAAAAGGCAACAGAAGTTGCCCTCAGCTACAGCTGGCAGACCAAGGTGAGAATTGGAAGGGACCCAAAGTGGTCATCCAGCCCTTCCACAGGAATCCCCTCCCCTATTTCTCCCCCTTCCTAAGGCAGCAGTTCTAATGCTAAGTATTTCCTTATACTGAGAGCAAGTCTGCCTACAACAACATCCCTGCACCACAGATGACACTGGCTCCTTAGCATATGAGAGCCCATGAGATACATGAAGACACAACCTTCTTCATGTCACTGTCCTCATTCATTCATGTATCCATTCCCTTTCCAAATGGTAACCATAAGCCTGCTATGTGATGTCCAGTGACTGGGCCTTGGCAGGACAAGTTAGCCTTGGGGCAGCTGGGTGGCTCAGTCGGTTAAGTGTCCAACTCCATTTCAGCTCAGGTTATGATCTCAGGGTCATGAGATGGAGCCCCATATCAGGCTCTATGCTCAATGTGGAGTCTGAGATTCTCTTTCTCTCTCCCTCTGCCCCTTCCCCCACACCCACTCTCTCTAAACAGATAAAATCTTAAAAACAAAAACAAAAATGCTAGCCTTGCCCTCAGCAGCCCAGAATTTTCTGTGGGAAATACAGAGTATATGGATAGTTTCCATTCAGGGAGGTTAGAAACTGAGACAAGAGCCCATCCTTCTAGGGCATTTTAAAAACCCACTAAAATGAAATCAGCTATATTTTTATGAAGATATTTTTTCATGTACATGTTCTATCTGCAGCCTTTCCAACCCAACTCATGATCCAGATGGGACTTAATAAATGTGAATGAGGGTGTCTGGCTGATTAGAATAAGAAACACCAGGCTGGTGGGTAGATTCTGCCACTCAGATACAGCCACCCCACACACAGCTAGTAAGAGACAATTCTTTGTATTTAAAAGAAATTTATTTAAAAGAAATTTAAATTAAAATTTATTAAAATTTATTAAAAAGAAATTTAAAAGAAATGTATTTAAAAGAAACCTAGCCTACTACCTCAGGAGATTAACTCCGTAAAAAAGAGTCAGAAAGAAGTAATGGAAAATAGCCCCCTGGCCCTCCGGCCTAGTCAAGAAGGAAGAGGTCATCTCCTCAGTTTGTGTCCTGAAATCTCTAGCCTCTCAGAGCCCTGGATTCTTTACCACAGAAACCTCCACTAAGCTCCATGAAGCACAACACAACAACTGAGATTTTTCTATGCCGAAGACTCCTTAGGCTTTGAATTTGTTCCCTCTCTGGTCTACCTCAGGACTTTGGGGCACATACTTCTTTGCTGGCTGGGACAGAGTTGGCAATCAGCAAAGTGAGAAATGCCTGGAAACTGAATTTGGTTAGACACAGGCGTACTAAATTCTTATGAAGTGGTTTAAGCCTCCCTCAGTTTGTCCCACTGGCAGTGCTGAGGGCCCTCAGCCTTCAACCTTGTGGAGAAGGCACATGGGTGATGCAGGCACAAGGGCCGAGTGTGGACCAATCTGGCTGTAATACAGAGATGTTTGGCCTAAGAAGCCTTGACCACTGCCCACAATCACTGCCACCCTTTGGTGTCATGGAGGTTGGAATCTAAAATACCAAAACACTGATATTACTATTAAATCTACTATTTGTTCTGACATTGGGAACTAGCCATTGAATCAGTTTGGGGAAAGAGTAGTTTTGAGATCTTGTCTTTCTTCTACCTCCCTACCAAACCATCTTCATCAAGGGAGTGTCTGTCCTCTGCTAGCACAAAAACAAACATGGGGATGTAAAAAAGTGCAGCCACTTTGGGAAACATTTTGACAGTTCCTCACAATGACAAACACAGAGTTTTGACCCATCAATTATACTTCTAGATATCCACCCAAGAGAAATGAAATACATTCACACAAAAACTTGGACATGAATGTTCAAAGCAAATTACTCATAACAGCCAAAACTGGAAACAACCCAATATCCATCATCTGATGAATGGATAAACAAAATGTGGTATACCTATCCAAACAATGGAATATTATTCATCCATAAAAGGAATGAAGTCCTGGTGCATGTTATGACCTTGATAAATCTTGGAAACATGCTAAGCAAAAGAAGCTGGTCACAAAAGGCCACATATTGTATGATTTCATTTATGTGAAATGTCCAGAATAGACAAATGTATAGAGAAAGAAAATAGACTGCCTATGGCTGGGAACAAGGGGAGTGAGGGTGAGGCATGGGGCAGGTTGGGTACAAATGTTCTTTTGGGAATAAAATACTCTAAAATTGGATTACGGTAATGGTTATAAAGCCCTGTAAACTAAAAACCAATGAACTTAATACTTTAAACAGGCTGACTTTATGATATGTAAATTATATATCAAGAAAACTGTTAGGGGAAGGAAGAGGAGGAGAAGACGCATAGTTTAGAGCCACAGAGGATAGTTTTCTGGTGCCAAGAGTAACACGCTCTGGCTCCCCAGATAGTGCATGCCTCCGTGTGTGTGTGTGTGCGTGTGTGTGTGCGCACGCACGCACGCACGCACACTTTCTAGGTTCAATCAGGAACACTCCTAGTAAAGAATTATTTTTGTGGCCAACAGTAAGCCATACCTCCCTGTAATCACACCCTCTTTATGCAGTCCCCTCCCACAGTGACTCTGGACATGACCATTGACTTGCTTTGGTCACCGGGACATTAGCAAGCTTGACTCAAACACACTGGATTAATGCTTGCACTTGCACTGAGGCTTTTCCTCTTGGAATTCTCTCACTTAATGTCCCTGAGTCACTATGACAAGAGGCCCAGCAACACACCAGAGAGGTCACATGGTAAGAGAAAGTAAGAGAAAACCCCAGCCACCCCGGCTGAGGCAGAAGCCATGGAGGGGCTCCATCTTAAGTATTCTGGCCCTAGCAGCCATTCCTGGCACCAAAGAACCACCCAGCAGAGAACACAGCCCCAAGTGCAGAATCATGAAAAATAAAACATCACTATTGTTTAGGTCATGACATTTTGCAGCAGCTTGTCATGCAGTGCATACTGAAATCCCCTGAAAGAACTGGCAGCCTCCACCCTGTAGCTCGCTGATCTGAGGACGGACTTTACTCTGATGCCCTCGAATTCTAAGAGGGATCTAAGAAGAAATGTGATTTTAACGTGTGTATAACATGCCGTTTGTCACTGTTGTTTAGTGCAATTTAACACAATATTTATCTGATTGGCATATCAGTTAGCTCACATCACACAGACCTGCTGTATTCTGGGCTTGGCAATGAGAAGATTGATTATGGTTATTACACTAACGGCTGGAAAAATGAATTTCGTCAGGAAAGTTGTATTGAAGCTGCAGTGACAGTCTTGCATACTGACTCATGAACCTCATACTGCACACTGAGTGCCGATCCCGAGGGCACCGCTAGCACTGAGATGCTGGAGCTGGCTGGACACAACGGATACCCCAAAAAGTGCCACCAAGAGACAGAAATGCTATTTTTTAAACCTTTTCCCTAGAGTTTTATCACTTTTTCCATTGACTGGGCCATCCTCAGCAAGCAAAGTGCTTTGAAAAAAAATTCACATATCTCTACCAATGGGCTGATCCACCCTCAGAAGGTGACACAGGTGGGAACTTTCAGGAACACTTGCCTTCACTGATGGCATCTGCTTGCATGTCCCCCGGTTGCTGCAGTGAGCATTCTGTTTTGGAAATATTAGCAGTACACGTTTTCTTGTGTAATGAAACATTTTGACAGCTAAGACTATGTCAAATAAAGGGTTTCGTGTGGAGTCTGTTTGAAGGGTTGGAATTTAGTTGTGTATCTTAAAAGATAAACCTGAAAATCTGGGGACTTAAAACAATGTTTTTTCTCTCCATAGCAGGTCCTCACCACTCAGTTCAATTAATTGCCTCATTTTCCCACTTTATCTCATCACAGTTACAGTTTTGTACCTGAAACACAGGGTCCTGGCAGAAGGGAGGTCATCCTTCTACTCAGTGGAAGGCTTGTCTGAAATTCCTGAAGCAGTCAGAGGGGCTGTGTGCACCGCTAGTTTCCTCTCTGGACCCAGCTTCTCCATGGCCTTGTTCGACTCACAGAGACCCCTCCAGACCTTTACCACTGGAGAGAGAAAACGAGACTTGCCAGATGGTTTTTAGCAAGGGGCTGAGCTCTCACAATAACACGGCATTAATGAAATTCACCTTCTGAACCCTTTAATTGCTTCTAGTAGCACTTCACTTACAATCAGCATACTTCTGTCCCTACTGCAATTTTCTTGTTTTGAAAAATAATAGTGTGACACACGCTGTGATTAGAAGACATAGGACTGGCCACACTCTTTAGCACCCAGTGGGTTGGCCCCACCTGAAAATGCTCGCCAACCAGTGGTAAACAAATGGAAAAGACATAAAAGTTGGGAGGGAGTCTCTGTAATTGAGCTGCATAATGAGAGGAAACAGAAGAGGAGCTTCTATTAATAATGACACAGTAATTGGAGGTCACCCAAAGAGAGCCCTGGTACACTCAACATTCATATTAGTTTCACACAAAAACCATTGTAGATCCTCCTAAAGGACTAATATGGACAAGAGTGAGGTTGTTTATCAGATTTATCTGGTACCAGCAGAACATTATTCCACCTAAGGGAAACTGGGCCAGCCTAAAGCATTTCAAAGAGAGAGAAAATTCTGACAGAAGTCAGGGAGTAATTAAAGCAAAGTTCAACTCAACACCAAACCAGATCCCATGAAGTCTAGAGCCATTTTCTCCTACACAAATTACATGCAAGTTATTTGTAAGGAATGGGGGGCATCGTGTATGTGCCAAGGGCAGGACTGATGGGCCCTGGGGGTTGGTGGGAGGCAGGCAGCAGACTGCAGGGAGTGTATGCAATCGGATATTTGAGCTTCATCAATTTTATTTGAAAAACTAATTCCCAGCTCTTTCCTTCTGCCTACCCCCACCCCCTGGGCTGGAGTGAGGGAAATTCATTACTGTATGATGAGTCAATATCAAATTCTAATAAAGAGATAATTTTTTTTTAAATCCCATTGTGTAGATGGCTCATTATAACATCCAGATAACTCTTGGGTATAGTAAAACTTTTCACTGCCGTAAATTATAATGGTATCAAAATAGATTTCCTTTGCAAAGGGACTTCCACTAATATGATTTATATAACTACCCAAAAATGAGATTTGCACAAGGATAATCTGGAGGTTATGAACACCTTGTCCGGGTCAGATTTTAAAGCTCTTTTAAGCATCTAAGGTTAGAAGACGCCCTTCCAACTAATGGCTTGCTACAAATGGGGCTCTGCTCACTGCAGACATGTTCCCTAAGCTTCTTGGTTCCACTGCTGTCTCAGATTTCCTCCCTCATGTGCCTGTCTGAACTCCATAAATAAGGCAGACAAGTGGGTTCCTGACTCACTCTCACCCTCCCAAAGATAAACTGATATTCATACCTAGCCACACAAGAGACTGTGAGGAGCTTAATTAAGGTCAAGGGCTGTGTCTATTCTTCTCTGTGCTGCCCTCCTCCCAGTGCCAACTATAGCTTGGGTATGGTAACTTATAGACAAATGTTCTAAAATGAGTTAAGGAAATATATGAAAAAAAAAAGATCTCTACTTCTACTTGCATTAAACCAATAGGTGAGAGGCACCAAGTAAGTTGCTGCTGAAGGGTCCCTCCAAAATTCATGCCCAACTAGAACCTGTGAATAGGGTCTCTGCAGATATAATGAAGATGAAGCCAAACTGAGTAAGTGTGAGCCCTAACTCCAATATGGCTGGTGTCCTTATAAAAAGAGGGATGTTTGGACACAGACACACAGGTGAAAAGGCCACGTGAAGGTAGATCAGAGTGCTGCACCTACAAGCCAAGGAATGCTAAGGACTGCCAGTTACCAGAAGCTGGAAGAGGCAAGGAAGGATTCCTTCCTATAGTCTTTAGAGGAAGCAAGGACCTACCAACATCCTGGTTTGGGACTTCTGGACTCCAAAGAGTAAGTTTCTGGACTTCTGGACTCCAGAGAGTAAGTTTCTGTTGTTTGAAGGCAATTTTTGGCCCTTTGTTATAGCAGCCCTAGTAAATTAAGGGACTCTTGGGAAAAGACCTCAGGGTCTACAGGCAACCCCACTAAGAATTCAGTAAGAAAACAGTGACAAGTTTAGACCGCCTTCTAAGACACTTGGGTAGGAAGGAAGGGTCTGCTTTGGCACCATCTGCTGGTTCTGCCTTCATTTCTTTTTCTTCCTATCAAGAGAAAGAAGGAAAGAAGACACAAGTCATACATATTCATCAAACGTCTTGCTTTCCAGAATTTTGACCTCCTAGTCAAAATTTATAATTTACCTCCAGATCACACCACTTCCTCACACCCTAGCTCCATGCCTCCCACTCAAAAACCTTAAAGCCCAATACCAGTCCCCTGTCCTCAGCCTTTAACCCTGACAGCCACGTTCTCCAGTAACCACAGGAATCCATTCATTTGTTCAATCAATCAAAACAGAATCATGCCCCAGGACAATTCAAATATGACTTAGCATTCCAAATTTATCCCTTCTGAAGTCAACCTCCAAGTGTGAGTTGCTATGTGTTCTTCCAAGGGTCATGAGCAAAGCTGTCCATACTACTTTCTGTAATGATGAAAATGTTCTGTATCTCTGCTGTCCAATACTTTAGCCAATAGTCACTAATGTGACTAAGAAACTGTATTTTTAATTGTATTTAATTTTAACCTTAATTAACTTAAATTTAAATAGTAATATGTGGCTCATGGCTACTGTACTAGTTTAGGTCTAGAAGTAATTTTTAATCAGACTCAAAGAGCCTCAAACACATCACACACACACACACACACACACACACACACACACACACAACCCTCCCAAGGATGAGCATTAATTCAGAGCATAAGGAGGAAAAGAAACCTTACCTAACTATTCCATAATTTGCAAGTCTATCTTAGCTCACAATGGAGTTAATAGCCTACATCACTATGCAAATCAGTATTAGTTTAATTCCTCTCCCTCAAACCCCCAAACTCCTTTCAAATTGTACCCCTTTGGGCCACTGAGAATAAAAAATGGGCCCATTACTGAACCTCCCACTCCTTAATGGCTGTTCCTCTAGCTACATAAAGACCCTGCTGGTGACTTGAAATCACCACTTACAAGGGCTTGATTAAGTAAACTCTTAAGCAAGGTATCATTCTTTTTCCCAGGCTGGGGGAGAAAGAGTTGGAGGCAGGAAACTGTTCTTTCAGTTACTGTTATTCCATCAATAACCCCTTGGCTCTATCTCCAGTTCTGCCAGAATTCCCCACCCCCATCTACCCCGACAACATAAAGTGGTGGGTTTGAAGCTCACCTCTGCTATTTGCCCAGATGTAGTTCCAACTTCTATTTCTTACAAGTGTGTGACTTTGCACATGTTCTAAAAGCATTTATAACATGGGTCAACTTCATAACTATCTATGCAAAGTAAATGGAGTAAGGAATAGGAAATGCCTATTGCACTATCCCTATTTCTCTCTTTTTCTAAATAAGACTTTTTAAAAAGAAACCTGCATTCTCCTTATGAACAGATACTGAGAAGCTGGAAGACACCATCCTTAAAATAAATGCAGGAAGCAACAGCCCCATGTTGGCTCAGTGAGAACCCTGGCAACACGGTGCCAAACACCCAAATATCGGCAACAATCCAAATGGCTAAATTTTCCATGTTAACCCAAATATTGCTGATAAGGACACATGGCCTGGGAAGTGTTCTATGTGTGGTTTGCTCTGATCACAGTAATGGCAGCATCACAGTGTGGGGTTGTAGCTATGGAGCTCCTGACATAGGGCAGTCAGAAATAATAAGGTTTTTCAGCTTCTGTCTTGACACAGGCAGGTCTCTGGTTCTGAAATAAGTATAGGGCTTGTTTCTCTAACTTGAATCATAGCTTCCCAGGTTAGCCAAGGGAGCTTTTTAAGATTTTTCTCATCTCGGGGTGGCTCTCAGTAGAGCCCTGTTTGATCAATAATAAAAGAGCTATCCAGCCATTTTGGCTAAGCACAAAATGAAGTTTGACTCTGGCAGGGACACCAATGTAGAGGACAACTCCCAAGGGCACTCGGCTTTATGCCAATTCAGAGCTATGATCTGGGCCTGGTGACACCTCAGCTGAGTCCTCTGATGGAGGCACACATGTCTGGGGCAATGAAAATGTCCATGTTGCCTGCTCGTGATTTCACCCTCTGTGTGGTTTGCCAGCTTGCAATGATGACAGGAGTCTTCATACTTTCTGCCTGTGCACGGGACAAAATTAGACCCTCAAAACATAGACTAAGGCTGTGTTTAAAGATCCCCCTTTCCACCCCCCGTTACCCTCGGCCTCCCTGGCTCCCTACCCCTAGAATATTAATGTTAAAAAAAACCTACAAAATTTTATTTTCAATGCATATAAAAGCTAAATTAAAAAATGACAGACTATTCTTTCCCCTTTTGAAAATGCTTATTAACTTATTCCATAAACATTCATTGAGTTTACTAAATGCCAGAATCTGTATCTGACCTGGGGATACAAGGAGGGAGACAAACATCAAAACAAGTCTTCGCACCAAGTGCTAAAATAAATGCCTGGCAGTTGTGTGCCATCTTCGGGGTCAGACAGACATGGTGTGAATGTTAGCACTTCAGGATACCAGCCCCTGGGGCTCCCTTCCTATCTTACTGGCTGTTCTTTTTTGGTATTTTGTGTTGGTTCCTCCTCTCTTCCCCACCCTGAAGCACAGAAGGGGCCCCAGGATGCTGTCTTCTCCTTCCCATCTATACTCACCCTCCAGGTAATCTCCTACGGCTTTATTTTTTTTTTTTAATTAAATTTTTTATTTATTTTCAGCGTAACAGTATTCATTGTTTTTTCACCACACCCAGTGCTCCATGCAATCTGTGCCCTCCCTAATACCCACCACCTGGTTCCCCCAACCTCCCACCCCGCCCCTTCAAAACCCTCAGGTTGTTTTTCAGAGTCCATAGTCTCTCATGGTTCACCTCCCCTTCCAATTTCCCTCAACTCCCTTCTCCTCTCCATCTACCCTTGTCCTCTATATTATTTGTTATGCTCCACCAATAAGTGAAACCATATGATACTTGACTTTCTCTGTTTGACTTATTTCACTCAGCATAATCTCTTCCAGTCCTGTCCATGTTGCTACAAAAGTTGGGTATTCGTCCTTTCTGATGGAGGCATAATACTCCATAGTGTATATGGACCACATCTTCCTTATCCATTCATCCGTTGAAGGGCATCCTGGTTCTTTCCACAGTTTGGTGACCGTGGCCATTGCTGCTATAAACATTGGGGTACAGATGGCCCTTCTTTTCACTACATCTGTATCTTTGGGGTAAATACCCAGCAGTGCAATTGCAGGGTCATAGGGAAGATCTATTTTTAATTTCCTGAGGAATCTCCACACTGTTCTCCAAAGTGGCTGCACCAGTTTGCATTCCCACCAACAGTGTAAGAGGGTTCCCCTTTCTCCACATCCTCTCCAACACACGTTGTTTCCTGTCTTGCTAGTTTTGGCCATTCTAACTGGTGTAAGGTGGTATCTCAATGTGGTTTTGATTTGAATCTCCCTGATGGCTAGTGATGATGAACATTTTTTCATGTGTCATGTGTCTCCTACGGCTTTAGATGTTATCTCTATTCAGTGATCCTCATTTGTTCCTTGGGCCTTGAGAAATTTATTTCTCAAGCCCTGACCTGTTCAAGACCCCAGACTCATTTATCCAACTGCTTGTTTGCCATCACCTCTTGGAAGTCTGTGAGAGGGATCTCACACTTAATGGCTCCCAAACTGAATCCTGATCTTCCCTATGTCTGATCCCCCCAGTCTTCCCATCTCAGTTGAGAGCAACTACACCCCTCAAATGGCTTGGGCCAAGACACCTGGAGTCATTCTGGACTCCTTCCCTCTTCTGCAACCCACATCCAATCCATCAATGAATCCTTCTAGCTCCACCTTCAAGAAATACCCATCACTGTTACACCCCTGGTCTAAGGCTGCATTGTCTCTCTTCTGGATTACTATTTCTTAACTGGGCTCTCTGCTACCAGACCTGTCTGCCCATTTTGTTCTCAGTAAGGGGTCAGACTTACACATTTAAGACCTCGATCACTTCATTCCTCTGCTCCAGTCCCCTCCAATGGCTTCCCTTGGATCTGAGGAGATGACCCAGGGCTCCCATCATCTGCACATCTCCTCTCTCACCATGTTCTAGCCACAGGGCCTTCCTGCCTCCTCCTTGAACATGCCACACATGTTCTTGCCTTGGGGTCTTCTCTTCCCCCAGGTATCTTCAGGACTCTTATCCTCACCTCCTTCTGGTCTCTGAAATATCAGCAAGACCCTCCCTTACTACTATCTAAAACAGCACCGGTTACCTCCCCATGCACTCCCTGTAATTTTGCCTCACCTTGTTTTGTTTCATAGCACCATTCCCTAAGACACAGGTGAACTGGGTTTCTTGTTTATTGTCTTTACTCCCTTACTAGAACCAACTCCATGAAATCAGGTTTTGTTTTTAGCCAAGGCTGTAATCCCAGAGCCTAAAAGAGTACAACCACATAATAAGAGTTCAATAACTATTGAATAGATGAACAAAGAAATACCTTTAATTAAAGTGGTTGCAATGTTTTGGATCGTGTGACCCTGTGACCCTGGTCACCACTGATTAAACCAGCAATCGGCACTGCTGAGGAGGGCTGGTGGTGTTAATTTCAATAACATGTTTTATTTTACCCAATATCTAAAATATCATTTAAGCAAATAAGCTATATACAAAATACTAATCAAGTACTTTACATTCCTTTATACTAAGTCTTCAGAACCGGGTTTGTATTACACACTCACAAGACATCTCACTTTGGACTTGGACTGTTTTCAAGGGCTCAACAGCCACATGTGGCTATTGATTCTGATATCAGACAGTAAGAGGATCACAATAGTGAGGGGGTAACTGTGCCTTCACAGTCAGGACCAATGTTTATCTTTCTTTCTTCTGCTTTCATTATTCCAATTACAGGCATACCTCATGTTATTGCATATCCCTTACTTTGTACATGTTGTTTTTTACAAACTGAAGGTCTGTGGCAACCTGTGTGGATCAAATCTAAGTGGCATCCTTCAACGGATGAATGGATAAGGAAGATGTGGTCCATATACACTATGGAGTATTATGCCTCCATCAGAAAGGACGAATACCCAACTTTTGTAGCAACATGGACAGGACTGGAAGAGATTATGTTGAGTGAAATAAGTCAAGCAGAGAAAGTCAAGTATCATATGGTTTCACTTATTGGTGGAGCATGACAAATAATATAGAGGACAAGGGTAGATGGAGAGGAGAAGGGAGTTGAGGGAAATTGGAAGGGGAGGTGAACCATGAGAGACTATGGACTCTGAAAAACAACCTGAGGGTTTTGAAGGGGCGGGGTGGGAGGGTGGGGGAACCAGGTGGTGGGTATTAGGGAGGGCACAGATTGCATGGAGCACTGGGTGTGGTGAAAAAACAATGAATACTGTTACGCTGAAAATAAATAAAAAATTAAAAAAAAAAAAATCTAAGTGGCATCATTTTCCAACAGCATCTCACAATATTTTTGGTAATTCTCACAATATTTCAAACTTTTCTATTATTCTATTTGTTATGGTGATCTGTGATCAAGATCATTGATGTTACCATACAATTCTTTGAGACCACCATGAACCATATAAAGCTGCAAACCGGGGTGTACAGGGAAGGTGAGGGAGCAGGAGGATCCTAGGCTCACATTATCCCAAGGTACACCTGGATAACACCCACATCAGTGTAAATAACCCACAAAATGACCCAAACACAAGCAGAACAGATTCTCCACAGCGAAATGTGAAGAAGCTACATCAAAGACAGCAGGAAGGACAGGAAGGGTGGAGATGCAGCCAGGAGACAAATGGACCAGCAGGACTATCTGTACAAGGATGGGATACAATGGGAACAAAGAGGGGAGAGTAGACCCCTCACAGGGTACCCCAGTCACGGAGCACACACACTGGGAAGATGAATACCCAAAACATTTGGCTTTGAACACCAAAGGGGCCTAACATCATGGATTCTTACAATCAGCTGGGCTTAACACCTGAAACTTTACAAATCAGTGGGCAAGGCTCTAGGAGACCCAGAGGGCCTTAAAGAGACTAGAACAAACAACCCCACCAAGATACAGGATAGATGCAGCAGTCTGAAAAAAAGCCTGAGGTTTAAGGAAGGGAGATTTGTTTACTAATCTAAGAACATGTGCTAGAAGGGCAGAATCTTTAGGAGACTACTCCAGGAACAAAGGAGCTAGTGGGCACCATTTCCATCCCCTTCCCCCCAACCTAGAAAAATGGACATCTGTGGAAACCAGCTCCATATCAACACTCTCCACCTAACATGTTAACAGCAGGCCCCACCTCTGTATTCTCCTGAGGACACATCCCCTCCAGCCAAGCCTTGGCTGCAGGTCCCCTCCCACAGCATACCTGAATAAACAGCACCATGCACTCCACCTCCATGCTCGCCTGCAGGCTTGCCCCTCTTTAGCCATGCTTCAAGTTTTTAAAACTTGATCCAGGTGCCCTCCCAAAACAGATCTATGCAAACTTTGCTAACACTGTGCACCCTGCCCCCATGTTCTCCTACGGACCTCCTACCTCCACTATGCCCTTGGCTAAAGCTCATCCAAAGTGGTGCCACAAGACTGGCATTGTGCTAACAGCCCCGACAGGGGCTAGCATCTCTCCAAAATGACTCCTGCCCTGGAGAAAGTGGAAGATAAACACACACAACAGTCCAACTTTGGCCTAAGGAGTGGGTTGGGGAAAACATCTGGTCTGACTGCAAGCCACACCCACCAATGAAAACTTCTCAGAAGAGGATACAGGAAGATCACCCTGCAGTGCTACTGCAGCTCTGGCAAATGCCTCATCTGACTCAACTCAACCCCAAGGCAGCCCCAGACTGACCCACTAGCAACACAGGGATAAAACCCTGTCCACAAAAGGCAAAGAGAGCTATCAGAGATGACCGGACTAGAGGCTAAAGTGGCTCGGCCACAATGGTAGGGTCCATGTGAATACACATGGGAGACACTCCTGAAGTGCCAGATTCTGGTGAACAGGGAACGATGTCCTGCAGAGCTCTCCAAAACCTCTTCAGAAGACCACTACTTACCTAGCAGGAAAGGAGCTGGGAGAGGAAGAGGGAGCTGACTTACCTAACACCCATCAACAGACACAGAGTTAGACAAAATGAGGAGACAGAGGAAAATATCCAAAGGAAAGGACAGGACAAAATCACAGCAAGAGAAACAAATGAAATGGAGATAAGTAATATGCCCGATAAAGAATTTAAAGTAATGGTCAAAAAGATACCCCTGGACTTGAGAAAAGAGTGAAAAGTATCTGTGAGACCCTCAACAAAGAGACAGAAAACATAAAAAGAACAAATCAGAGATGAACTCAATGACTGAAATTTAAAACACACTGCATGGGATAAACAGAAAATTATAGGAGCAGAAGAACAGATCAGTTACCTGGAGGACAGGGTAATGGAAACCAACAAAGCTGAACAAGAGACAGAAAAGATAATAATGAAAAATGAAAACAGACTTAGGGAACTCAGTGATGCCATCAAATGTAGTAACATTTGCATTATAGGGATACCAGAAGAGGAAAGATAGAAAAGAGGGAAGAAAATGTATATGAAGAAATAATAGCTCAAAATATCCCTAATCTGGGAAAGGAAACAAAAATCTAGATCTGGGTGGCACAGAGTCCCCAACAAAATCAACCCAAAGCGTTTCACACCAAGATACATGGTAATTAAAATGGCAAAAAGTAGCAATAAAGAGAGAATTTTAAAAGCAACAAGAGGAAAAAAAGAAAAAAGAAAAGAGTTAAAGAGAAACCCCATAAGGCTATGAGCTGATTTTTCAGCATTAATTTGTAGCCAGAAGAAGGGCGGATATATTCAAAGTGCTGGAGGAAAAAAAAAAAAAGTGCAGCCAAGAATATGCTATCCAGTAAGGCTATCATTCAGAAAACAAGGAGAAATAAAGAGTTTCCCAAAAACAACAAAGGAATTCATTACACTAAAACAGCTCTAAAAGAAATATTAAAAGGGGCTCTTTGAGTGGAAAGGAAAAACCTTTCATTCACTTCAGCAGTAAGAAAAGTAGGAAGCACAAAGCAGTAAAACTAAGACTATCTATAAAAATCAGTCAAGGGAGTCACAAAATAAAAGGTATGATTCCATATACCTAAACATGATGGGGAGAGGAGTACGGAATGGGTTCAAACTTAAATGACCATCAACTTAATATAGATTGCTATATACATAAGATGTTATACACAAATCTAATGGTAACCACAAATCAAAAAGCAGTAACAGATACGCAAAAAATAGAGCGAAATCCAAGTCCATCACTAAAGAAAGCCAGCAAACTGTGAAAGAAGAGAGCAAGGGTAGGGACAGAAAAAAATTTACAAAAAAGAACCATAAAACAAGTTTAAAAACTGGCAATAAGTACATACCTATCAATAATGACTGTCAGTGTAATAGACTAAACATTCCAAAAGCCAAAGGTGACAGAATGGATTAAAAAGAAAGACCCATCTATATGTTGCCTAAAAGAGATTCATTTCAGACCTAAAGACACATGAAGACTGTAAGTGAAGGAATGGAAAAGCATTTATTATCCAAATGGAAATGAAAAGAGCCCCAGGGTAGCAATATTTATATCTGACAAAATAGACTTTCAAACAAAGACCATAACAAGAGACAAAGAAAGACACTACATAATCATGGAAGGAACAATCCAACAATTGTAAATACCCAAATACATAAATCAGCCAGTATCAAACATAAATTGATAGTAATACGGTAATAGTGGGGGGCTTAAACAACCCATTTAGATCAATGGATCAATCATCCAGACAGAAACTCAATAAGAAATCACTGGCTTTGAATGACACATTGAACAAGAAGGATCTAACAGAGATAATCCTAATATTTCATCCTAAAACAGCAAAATACACATGCTTTTCAAGTACACATGGAACATTCTCCAGAATAGGTCTCATGTTAGGCCACAAATCCAGTATTGACAAACTCCAAAAGACTGAAGTCATACCATGCATCTTTTCTGACTATGATATTATGAAACTACAAATCTACCATATGAAAAAATCTGGAAAGAACACAAATACATGGAGGTTAAATAACATGCTACTAAACAATGAGTGGGTCAGCCAACACATCAAAAACAAAAATTTTAAAAATACATGGACACCTTTTTGTCTCCAGCTGCTTGAAGCTCGGCCAACATCATGAATGACATAGTAACTATCCGGACCAGGAAGTTCATGACCAACTGACTACTTCGGCGCAAACAAATGGTTATTGATGTCCTTCATCCCAGAAAGACAACAGTACCTAAGACAGAAATTTGGGAAAAACTAGCCAAAATGTACAAGACCACACCAGATATCATATTTGTATTTGGATTCAGAACCCATTTTGGTGGTGGCAAGACAACTGGTTTTGGCATGATTTATGATTCCTTGGATTACGCAAAGAAAAATGAACCCAAACATAGACTTGCAAGGCATGATCCGTATGAGAAGAAAAAGACCTCAAGAAAACAGTGAAATGAATGTAAGAACAGAATGAAAAAAGTCAGGGGGACTGCAAAAGCCAATGTTGGTGCTGGCAAAAAGTGAGCTGGAGATTGGACAACAGAAGGAGTAAAGATGCTGCAGTGGCTTTATCTGTGGTGATTGTGCAGATTTTTCATGAGAGGATTAATAAACTAAGAATGTTAAAAAAAATACATGGACAAATTATTATGAAAACATAACAGCCCAAAACCTTTGTGATGCAGCAAAAGCTATTCTAAGAGGGAAGTTTATAGCAATAGGGGTTTACCTGAAAAAGCAAGAAAAATCTCAACATAACCTTACACCTAAAGGAGCTATAAAAAGAAGAACAAACAAAACCCAAAGCCAGTAGAAGGAAGGAAATAATGAAGATGAGACCAAAAATAAACGAAATAGGAAAAAAAATGAACAGACCAATGAAACCAGGAGATGGTTTCCTGAAAAGATCAACAAAATTAATAAAACTTCAGCCAGACTCATCACAAAAAAAAGAGAGACAAATAGAGGACTCAAACAAAATCAGAAAGGAAAGAGAAATAACAACCTACCTCACAACCTACATCTCTAATAATAAGAAAATATTATGAAAAATTATATGCCAACAAATTGGACATCCTAGATAAAATGGATAAATTCCTACAAACATATAACCTCCCAAAATTGCATCAGAAAGAAACAGAAAATCTTAACAGACCAATTGCCAGCACTGGAATTCAATCAGTAATCAAAAAACTCTCAACAAACAAAAGTCCAGAACCTAATGGCTTCACAGGTGAATCCTAACATTTAAAGAAGTTAATAATTATTCTTCTCATACTATTCCAAAAATAGAAGAAAACTTTCAAATTCATTCCAAGTATCCATCAATAGATGAACAGACAAGGAAGAAGTGGAATACATATATATACAATGGAGTATTACTCAGCCATAAAAAAGAATGAAATCTTGCCATTTGCAGCAACATGCACAGAGCCAGAGAGTATTATTCTGAGTGAAATAAATTGGCCAGAGAAAGACAAATACCATATGATTTCATTCACATGTGAAATTTATTTAAAAAAAAAAAAAAGAGAGAATCTGGGAGGCTCAGTCGGTTAAGTGCCTGCCTTCATCTCAGGTCATGATCCCAGGGTCCTGGGATTGAGCCCCACATGGTGCTCCCTGCCTCGTTCTCACTCTCTCACATGCTCTCTCTCAAATAAAATCTTAAAAAAAAAAATGAACAAGGGGGGAAAAAGAAAGAAATGAAAAGAGACCTTAACTATAGAAAAAAAGATCGTCACCAGAGGGGAGTTGGGTGGGAGGGATGGGTGAAACAGGTGAAGGGGATTAAGAGTACACTTATCTTGATGAGCACTTGAGTCATGTACAGAATTTTGGAATCACCATATTATACACCTGAAACTAATATAACACTGTAGGTTAACTGTACTGGAGTTAAAATGAAAAAATAAAGCTTTATACTTAATAGATAAATGTTACGTATGTCCTGAATACTCCACCAATCAGCTATTTCCCTATCTCTCTCCCTCTTCTCAGGCCTCCCTATTCTCTGATATACAATATTGAAATTAGGCCAATTAATAACCCCTACAACGGCCTCTAAGTCTTCAAGTTAAAGTAACCAAGTCTCTCACTTTAAATCAAAAGCTAGAAATGATTAAGCTTCATGAAGAGGGCATGTGGAAAGCTGAGACAGGTTGAAAACTAGGTCTCTCATACCAGTTAGCCAAGTTCTCAAGGCAAAAGAAAAGTTCTTGAAGGACCTGAATATCGCTATTCCAGTGAGCACACAGATTATAAGAAAATGAAATAGTCTTATTGCTAATATGAAGGAAGTTCTAGTGGTCTGGATAGAAAATTGAACCAACCACATTTCCTTAAACCAGAGCCTAATCAGAACATGGCCCCAACACTCCGAAATTCTATGAAAGCTGAGGGAGGTGGAGGAAGCTGCAGAAGAAAAGTCTGAAGCTGGCAGACGTGGGTTCATGAGGTTTATGGAAACAAGTCACCTTTGTAACATAAAAGTAGAAGATGAAGTATCAAGTGCTGATGTAGAAGCTACAGCAACTTATCCAGAAAATCTAGCTAAGATAATTTAATACAAGCACCTATACTAATCGACATATTTCTGATGTAGATAAAACAGCCTTATGTTGGAAGATATTATCTAGGATTTTCATAGCTAGAGAGGATAAGTCAGTGACAGAAATCAAAGCTTCAAAGGACAGGCTGATTTTCTTAAGGGCTAATGCAGCTGGTGAATTTAGGTTGAAGCCAATTCTCACTTACCATTCCCAAAATCCTAAAGCCCTTAATAATCAGAAAATCTACTCTGCCTTTGCTGTGAAACAGCAAAGTCTGGATGACAGCACATCTGGTTTACGACTGTTTTAAAGCCCACTGTTGAGACTCACTGCTCAGAAAAAAAAATCCTTTCAAAATATTACTGCTCGCTGGCAATGCACCTGTCACCCAAGAGCACTGACAGAGATGGATAATGAGATTAATGTCATTTTTCATGGCTGCTGACCCAACAACATTCATTCTGTAGCCTGTGAATCAAGGAGTAATTTCAACTTTCAAGCCTCATTATTTAAGAAATACATTTTTTTAAGGTTGTAGTTGCCATAGATAGTGATTCCTCTGATGGATCTGGGAAAAGTAAATTGAAAACCTGGAAAGGACTTATCATTAGAGTCGCCATTAAGAGCATTTGCGATTCATGGGAAAAGGTCAAAATATCAACTTAGATAAGAGTTTGGAAGAAGTTGATTCCAACCTTCAGGGATGACTTTGGGGGGTTCCAGACTACAGTGGAAGAAGCACCTGCAGATGTTGTGGAAATAGGAGAAGAATTAGAATCAGAAGTGGAGTCTGAAGGTAGGACTGAATTGCTGCACTCTTGTGATAAAACTTGAACAGATGAGGAGTTGCTTCCTACGGATGAGCAAAGAAAGTGGTTTCTTGAAATGGAATCTACTCCTGGTGGGGATGCAGCAAAGACAGTTGAATTGATGACAAAAAATTTAGAATATTGCATAAACTTAGTTGATAAAGCAGTGCCAGGGTTCGAGAGGATTGACTAATTTGAATGAAGTTCTATGGAGGGTAAAATGCTATCAAACAGCAGCACATACTACAGAGAAATCATTTGCAAAAGGAAGGCCCAGTTAATGCAGCAAACTTCATTAGTGCCTTGTTTTAAGAAAGTGCTACAGCCACCCCAGCCTTCAGCAACCATCATCCTGATCGGTGGCCATCAGAACTGTGGCAGGACCCTACACTAGCAAAAAGATTATGATTCACTGAAAGCTCAGGTGATAGTTACCATTTTTTAGCAATAGAGTAGTTTCAACCAAGTATTTTGGGTTTTTTTTGGATATAATGTTATTTCAGACTTAACAAACTACAGTGTAAATGTAACTTTTACATGCACTGGGAAACCAAAAAATTCATTTGACTTGCTTTGTTGCAGTATTTGCTTTACTGCAAATGGTCTAGAAATAAACATGGAATATCTACCTCTGAGGTGTGTCCACAGTTGTTTCAATAAGTGGGTCTGGCCTTGCACATGATAATGGATGTTTCCCATCTGGCAGACCCATGTTACTGAGTCAGGTCTGGCCTCCCTTCTCCACTTGAGACTGGGAAGACAGACTGGGAATTTGGGGGAAAAGGTGAGGAGTTAGAAGCCTCACTGAAATCTCCCTCCTGGAGCCATGTTTTCCAAAGCAATTTTTATCATAGTGTGGTAGACAAAGTGATGCTTAATAAAAATTGTGCTTTGTTTTTCCATTGGGCTCTTTTTTCTTTAAGTTGATTCTCCCAGCAGGGAGTGGAGAGTGGAGAAGCAATAAATGTGTCAGATTCAAGCACCAAAACCCCATCTGCAAGACCAAACAGATTTCTGACTTAAAATACACGTGATTTGGCAGAAGATAGGTCGAAAGAAAAATCCACCCTGCGTGTTGACTCAAGTGACACAGGGGGGCGTCCTCTGAGATAGGCCATAGAGAAGGAAGAAGCAGAGAAAGCTCAGACAGAAAGTAGGATCCATGCGGTTTGAAGTTATGAGTGAAGAACAGCCCTAAGATGGGGAGAACCTGAGTACAGGGAAAGGCCATCATAACCTCTTCAGAGGATAAGCCATCGAAAAGAAAGCACCAGCAGAACCACAGGAAAAAGGGTGGCTGCTGTTTCTGGACAGCATTCCCAGTCTGCAGGAGGACTGCCTGCAGCATCTTTTCTGGTTTACAGTATGGCTAGCAGGAGAGCTATGCATCTGTTCCCATGCCAGAGGCAAAGGGCAATAATAGTAAGAGCTGAGCAGTAATGGTAGAAGTATGCCGAGAAGGGGAATCTAGATGTTTGGCTACCACAAGTTGAGGACTCACCAGCCCTTATTTTGTTTTTCAGATATGTTTCAAATGTTAATACAAAATAAAGAAAGGAAAAGACAAAAGCTGTTCTAAGATTCTAGTTTGAATTTTCATGCTTCAGTTTCTACCTCCACCCTATATCACTATCATTAATGAATGGATACAATATGCACCAACACAGTGCTGCTCTTTGCTGTAGCAAAAGAGAATAATATGCTAGGGAATCTAGGAGCCCTAGTTTGTACAAGTGCACAGCAGAAGCCTTTTTTAAATCTATACCCAATTCATTTTAGTGTTTGTATTAAAACATTATCCATCTCTCAGTTCTTTTTGGAGATCAGAGAGTGAAAGGAATTCTGAAATCAGCGAACAATAGCCATGCTGCCAGACTTAATCTGGTGGCAAACACAATAATCACAATGATAGTAACAATGGCTGTATCTACTAGGAATTGTGTTCAGCTGCTCAAAACAGAGACAAGACCTTGGTGGCTTGAATATTAGGGTTTACTCAAGTCAAAGAAATGTGGAAACTGGTATGGTGCCTCCTTCCTTATCAAAGACCTAGAAATTATCTTTCTATTAAACCATCTTTGTTTCCTGGCTTGCATTCTCAAGATCCCGAGATGCTTACTTGAGTTCCAACCATATGTCAATATTCCAGAGAGGAAGAAGGAAGGGGGAAAGGGCACTTGCCAGCTGTATATCCCATCCCTAAGAAGATGTTCCAAATGTATTGCTTTATTTCCCTGCATCCATCCACCAAATCACTTCTCATCCCATCTACTTTATACAGGGGCTGAAATTTCTAGTATATTCATCTTAACCAGAAAGGTCCCCATGGAGACTAAGGTCATCTTTGTTGTTGGCTGTCCAACATCCAATCTCCTTCTTTTGAAGGACATTCCTTTTTGTGTGTCATCTTATCAGGAACAGGCCCCTGCTTCTCACTACAAAACTCAAAGGTACAATATCCTTTTCTCCCTGCCTTCTGGTAGTTGTGAAAACGGGTACCCACCCAGTCAGTCATGACAATCAGACAGTACTCTAGCTTTAGTCCCAGAGAAACAACACAAGAAAAATGAATCAAGAGAATTGTGTTGACAAAGCAGCACCACCTAGCAGTGGAGTCCAGTGGTAGTGGTAAAGTGTCCAGCAGCAAGACTGGAAGGTTCTAGTCAGAGTCCTCTAAACAGCTGAGCATACTATTTCGTGGTCCTCCAATGCTCCTTATTTCCTGTTTGTTTTACATTCCAGATTCTCTAGTTACTTGGCAGTTCTGGGCTCTGTTTGTCTTTTCAATATGCCCCCTTTTGTTTTAGATAGCCAGAGCTGGCTTCAGTTACATCCCAACCACACAATTAAGGAGATATATATTACCATTCTAGTCTACAGTCTTTGATTACCAGAAGTAGAAGCCCACATTACTCATCTGAGGTATAGATGCAAGACCTAAACTCACAGACACAAGACTGTGGAGAAGAAAAGCTGACCCTCTGAGGCCACAAAGATTCTCATCTTTCTTTGTCTTTTTTTCTCTGCATAAATTATATCCTCATCTCTGTTTTACTGGTCAACTTCCTTTGATTACTTAGTTTCTGCACCTCCATAACTTTCACTTCCTCTTCATGAACACTTATATGGAATCTACATGATCTTTCTGCAGATATGATATTATCAAAACACTTCAGTTTCAAGCTCCATCTCTCTCCTTTTTTTAAGATATTATTTTTTTCACGTTCCAAGATTCATTGTTTATGCACCATACCCAGTGCTCCATGGAATATGTGTCCTCCTTAAAAACCTGACAAAGGAAATGATTAGTGACTACACCAGGGATACACCCCAATTAAATCAGCTATAATAAAAGATGGGGCTCATGACCAAGCATATACCTTCAGTGGAGGTGCCCAGATTAGGGGTCTGTAGGAAGGGCAAGTGGCAAAACCTTTCTAATACAGGGATGCAATGTAATATAATGTGAAATTATGATATAAAGTGATATGGAGGCCTAGGTATGGCACAATTTTTGGAGAGCAGACCTGAGATGCTCAATCTACTGTATATTTGAACACCTACCATGTACAAGGTAAAGGAATAGGAACTGAGATTATAAAGATGATAATGTGTCTTCCTGCAAGAACTTTACAATACATACAGAAACATACACACATGCGCGCGCACACACATACACACACATACAAATGTTAAATGATGAGTTAACATATAACTGGTTAATAACTGAACTTGTATTTTCCACAAAGTTACAGAAGAATTCAGAAGAAGGAAAGGTAACATTGAACTACAGTGATCAAAGAAACCTGTACAAGAAGAGGGATTTTGTTATCTTGAGGGGAAGTAAGAGGTAGAGTGATATTAAAAGTCAGCATCCCAAATTGAAACTAGGAGTGGGATAGGTGGGGGCATCTGAATCAAAGGATGTATACTAAAGGTGCTGAGATACAAAATTTGAAGAATGAGATCCATAAAATAAAGATCATCCATTTAAAAATATTTACTTGTTGCAATCATAGTACTAAAGCAACCTGTAGATTTATCAGTGTAAACAAGGGGAAAGGGGGCTGGGGTGCCTGGGTGGCTCAGTGGGTTAAAGCCTCTGCCTTTGGCTCAGGTCATGATCTCAGGGTCCTGGGATTGAGCCCGACATTGGGCTCTCTGCTCAGCAGGGAGCCTGCTTCCCCCCACCCCCAACCTCTCTGCCTACCTGTGATCTCTCTCTGTCAAATAAATAAATAAAATCTTAAAAAAAAAAAAAAAAACAGAGGAAAGGGAAGGACATGTGCATTTATACTTGGGTAGTGCAGATGGAAAACTGAAGATTCTGATAATGGCAAACTACATCATTAGACAAAACATGGTACTGAAAATCTATAAATCTATATAAAGTATATAGGGACTCTGCTTGAAACATCAGAATGCTATGAAAATAGGGGGAAATTACTGCTTGATGACTGTGGGATAATGGAACCCCTGGAAAGGAAGCCTGATTATTTAGGGGTGCTTTTCCCATGGGGATGTTTGCTAAACCCTGATGAGGCAACCTAGAGGCTGATAAATGCCTCTGACAGTCTTGCAGGACAAAGATGAGAGACAGACAAACATAACAGTAGTCTAGAAACTGACACAGGAAAAAGCATAACGAATTGTCTTGGGTTGTTCCTCAGAAGTATACAAGCCACCTTAGGGTCAAGCAATTTCAAACCCTAAAATTCAATTAAAATGATCTCAAACTTGTATCCCCAAGCACCCAGCAAAAACAAATATAAATCTTCTCAGGAAAGAGATAATACCTTGAATCTCAAGTCCTCCAAGCAGCTTTGCAATACAGTATCTAGCACACATTCAAAAATAACCAGGCACAAGAGGAAATAATAATACATGGCAACACTAGCAAGAAGACCAAGGGATATCATCAGGGAGCCTGCTTCCTCCTCTCTCTCTCTCTGCCTGCCTCTCCACCTACTTGTGATCTCTATCTGTCAAAATAAATAAATAAAATCTTTAAAAAAAAAAAAAAGACCAAGGAATAAAATTTAAAAAAATAAAATAAAATAACCCCACATGGGCTCCAGATATTAGTTTTTCAACCCTAAAACAATTTTGTTTCCCATGTTCAAGAATATAAAAAAGAAGACTGAAAATACCAGCAAAGAACTAAAAACTGTAACATGAAATTTATGAAAGTAAATACTATAACAATTGAAAGTTAAAGCCAAACAGATTGGTTAAACAATATACTGGCAAAGATAATGTATAGTTAATATATAAAGAAAATTTACAGAAAGGAATAGAGACAAGGATTAAAAAGTAAAAAAGAGAAGGTAAGAGAAATAGAGGAGAAGGTCTTTTTAAAAAATTTTTATTTTTTTATTAACATATAATGTATTATTAGCCTCAGGGGTACAGGTCTGTGAATCGCCAGGTTTACACACTTCACAGCACTCACCATAGCACATACCCTCCCCAATGTCCATAACCCAACCACCCTCTCCCTCCCCCCTCCCCCCGGCAACCCTCAGCTTGTTTTGTGAGATTAAGAGTCCCTTATGGTTTGTCTCCCTCCCGATTCCATCTTGTTTCATTTATTCCATTCCTACCCCCCAAGCCCCCCACATTGCATCTCAACTTCCTCATATCAGGGAGATCGTATGATAGTTGTCTTTCTCCGACTGACTTATTTCTCTCAGCATAATACCCTCTAGTTCCATACACGTCGTCGCAAATGGCAAGAGTTCATTTCTTTTGATGGCTCTATACTATTCCATTGTATATATACACCACATCTTCTTTGTCCATTCGTCTGTTGATGGACATCTAGGTTCTTTCCATAGTTTGGCTATTGTGGACATTGCTGCTATAAACATTCAGGTGTACTTTCCCCTTTGGATCAGTACCTTTGTATCTTTAGGGTAAATACCCAGTAGTGCAATTGCTGGGTCATAGGGTTCCTCAACTTTTTGAGGAACCTCCATGCTGTTTTCCAGAGTGGCTGCACCAGCTTGCATTCCCACCAACAGTGTAGGAGGGTTCCCCCTTCCCCACAACCTCACCAGCATCTGTCCTTTCCTGACTTGTTAATTTTAGCCATTCTGACTGGTGTGAGGTGGTATCTCACTGTGGTTTTGATTTGTATTTCCCTGATGCTGAGTGATGTGGAGCACTTTTTCATGTGTCTGTTGGCCATCTGGATGTCTTCTTTGCAGAAATGTCTGTTCATGTCCTCTGCCCATTTCTTGATTGGATTATTTGTTCTTTGGGTGTTGAGTTTGCTAAGCTCTTTATAGATTTTGGATACTAGCTCTTGATCTGATATGTCGTTTGCAAATATCTTCTCCCATTCTGTCAGTTGTCTTTGGTTTTGTTGACTGTTTCCTTTGCTGTGCAAAAGTTTTTGATCTTGATGAAGACCCAATAGTTCATTTTTGCCCTTGCTTCCCTTGCCTTTGGCGATGTTCCTAGGAAGAAGTTGCTGCAGTTGTGTTCTCCTCAAGGATTTTGATGGATTCCTTTCTCACATTGAGGTCCTTCATCCATTTTGAGTCTATTTTCATGTGTGGTATAAGGAAACGGTCCAGTTTCATTTTTCTGCATGTGGCTGTCCAATTTTCCCAACACCCTTTGTTGAAGAGACTGTCTTTTTTCCATTGGACATTCTTTCCTGCTTTGTCGAAGATGAGTTGACCATAGAGTTGAGGGTCTATTTCCGGGCTTTCTATTCTGTTCCATTGATCTATGTGTCTGTTTTGTGCCAGTACCATACTGTCTTGATGATGACAGCTTTGTAATAGACCTTGAAGTCCGGAATTGTGATGCCACCAACTTTGGCTTTCTTTTTCAACATTCCTCTGGCTATTCGAGGTCTTTCCTGGTTCCATATAAATTTTAGGATTATTTGTTCCATTTCCTTGAAAAAAAAATTGATGGGATTTTTATAGTGATTGCATTAAATGTGTAGATTGCTTTAGGTAGCATAGTATTTGTTCTTCCAATCCATGAGCATGGAACATTTTTCCATTTCTTTGTGTCTTCCTCAATTTCTTTCATGAGTACTTTATAGTTTTCTGAGTACAGATTCTTTGCCTCTTAGGTTTAATCCTAAGTATCTTATGGTTTTGGGTGCAATCGTAAATGGGATTGACTCCTTAATTTCTCTTTCGAGAAGTAGAAGGTCTAATATGAACTTAATTAAAGTCACAAAAGAAGAGATAGAAAATAGGATATATTTTTCTGCTTTGTCAAAAATTAGTTGGCCAGAGTTGAGGGTCCATATCTTGGCTCTCTATGCTGTTCCACTGTTATATGTGTCTGTTTTTGTTCCAGTACCATGCTGCCTTGGTGATCACAGGTTTGTAATATAGCTTGAAATCAGGCAACATGATGCCCCCCTTTGTTTTTCTTTTTTAACATTCCCTTGGCAATTCAGGGTCTTTTCTGGTTCCATACAAATTTTAGGATTCTTTGTTCCAACACTCTGAAAAATGCCATTGGTATTTTGATCAGGATGGCATTTAAAGTATAGATTGCTCTGGGCAGCATAGACATTTTAACAATGTTTATTCTTCTGATCCATGAGCATGGAATGTTTTTCCATCATTTTGTGTCTTCTTCAATTTCCTTCATAAGTGTTCTGTAGTTTCTAGAGTATAGATCCTTCCCCTCCTTGGTTAGGTTTATTCCAAGTTATCTTATGGTTTTTGGTGCTATTGTAAATGGAATCAATTCCCTAATTTCTCTTTCTACGGTCTTCAACAAAACAGGAAAAAATATCCAATGGAAAAAAGACAATCTCTTCAAAAAATGGTTCTGGGAAAATTGGACAACTATATACAGAAGAATGAAACTCGACCATTCTCTTAACACCACACACAAAGACAAACTCTAAATGGATGAAAGACCTCAATGTGAGACAGGAACCCATCAAAATCCTAGAGGAGAACATAGGCAGTAACCTCATCGACATCAGCCACAGTAACTTCTTTCAAGACATGTCTCCAAAGACAAGGGAAACAAAAGCGAAAATGAACTTTTAGGACTTCATCAAGATAAAAAGCTTCTGCACAGGAAAGGAAACAGTCAATAAAACAAAGAGGCAACCTACAGAATGGGAGAAGATACTTGCAAATGACACTACAGATAAAGGGCTGGTATCCAAGATCTATAAAGAACTCCTCAAACTTGGGGCGCCTGAGTGGCTTAGTGGGTTAAAGCCTTTGCCTTCGGCTTGGGTCATGATCCCAGGGTCCTGGGATCGAGCTCCGCATCGGGCTCTCTGCTCGGCGGAGAGCCTGCTTCTCCTCCTCTCTCTGCCTGCCTCTCTGCCTACTTGTGATCTGTCTGTCTGTCAGATAAATGAATAAAATCTTTAAAAAAAAAAAAAAAAAGAACTCCTCAAACTCAACACCCAAAAAACAAATAATCCAGTCAAAAAATGGGCAGAAGACATGAACAGACACTTCTCCAAAGAAGACATACAAATGGCTAACAGGCACATGAAAAAATGTTGACCGTCATTAGCCATCAGGGACATTCAAATCTAAAGCACATTGTGATACCACATTACACTAGTTAGAATGGCAAAAATTGACAAGGCAAGAAACAACAAATGTTGGAGAAGTTCTGTAGAAAGGGGAACCCTCTTATCCTGTTGGTGGGAATGCAAGCTGGTGCAGCCACTTTTGAAAACAGTGTGGAAAATTAAAAAGAGAACTACCCTATGACCCTGCAATTGCACTACTGGGTACACCAAAGATACAGATATAGTGAAAAGAAGGGTCATATGTACCCCAATGTTCATAGCAGCAATGTCCACAATCGCCAAACTGTGGAAAGAGCCAAGATGCCCTTCAACAGACAAATGGATAAAGAAGATATGGTCCATGTATACAATGGAATATTACATAGCCATCAGAAAGGATGAATACTCAACTTTTCTATCAACATGGATGGGACTGGAGATTATGCTGAGTGAACTAAGTCAAGCAGAGAAAGTCAATTATCATATGGTTTCATTTACTTGTGGAGTGTAAGGAATAACATTAGGAGAAGGAAAGGAAAAGTGAATTCAGGGAAATTGGAGGGAGAGATGAGTCACGAGAGACTGTGGACTCTGAGAAACAAACTGAGGGTTTTGGAGGGGACAGGGGTGGAGGGAGCCTGGTAGTAGGTATTAAGGAGGGCACATATTACATGGAGCACTGGGTGTGGTACATAAACAATGAATCATGGAACATGGGAAAAATAAAATTAAATTTAAAAAAAAAGGGAAGACCCAACAATATGTTGTCTAAAAAAAAAAAACCTATTTTAAACATAAAAACTCAGGGCACCTGAGTGGCTCAGTAGGTTAAGCATCTGCCTTCAGTTTGGGTCATGATCCCAGGTTCTGGGATGAAGCCTCCTGTCTGCTCAGCAGGGACCCTGCTTCTTCCTCTCCCCCTCCCCACAGCTCACACGCTCACATGCTCTCTCTCTCTCTAACAAATAAAATCTTTAAAAATAAATAAATAAACAAACTCATAAAAGCAAAGGAATGGGGGAAAATATTTCATGCTAACACTAGTTAAAAGAAAGCTGGATTAGCTTTATCTGACAGACACAAGTAGGCAGAGAGGCAGGCAGAGAGAGAGGAGGAAGCAGGCTCCCTGCCGAGCAGAGAGCCCGATGCGGGGCTTGATCCCAGGACTCTGGGATCATGACCGGAGCCGAAGGCAGAGGCTTTAACCCCCTGAGCCACCCAGGCACCCCTGGATTAGCTTTATCAATGTCAGGCAAAGCAGATTTCAGAGTAAAAAGTGTTCAAGGACGAAGAGGGGCATTACATAGTGATAAAAGGGTTAAATTCTCTAAGACATACCAATCCTAAACATGTACGCATCTAACAAAAGAATGGCAAAACACATACAACAAAAACTGACAGAACTGAAAAGAGAAACTGATCTACTAATATAGTTAGAGGGGGCACCTGGGTGGCTCAATCAGTTAGGTGTCTGCCTTTGGCTCAGGTCATGATCTCAGGGTCCTGGGATCAAGCTCTGCATTGCGCTGTCTGCTCAGCAGGGAGCCTGCTTCTCCCTCTCCCTCTGCCCCCACCCCGCTCTTATGCTCTCTCACTCCCTAATAAATGAAAAATAAAATCTTTAAAAATATAGAGACTTTAGCACCCCTCAGTCAATATTGATAGATCAAACACACAGAAAATCAGTAAAGATATAGACAAGCTAAACAGCAGTGCCAATCAACTTATACAGATTCACTGCAATGCCAGTCAAAATCCCAGCAAGCTATTTTGTACATACAAAACTACAAAGTTTAGGGGCGCCTGGGTGGCTCAGTGGGTTAAACCTCTGCCTTCGGCTCCAGTCATGATCTCAGGGTCCTGGGATTGAGCTCCTCATCAGGCTCTCCTCAGCGAGAAGCCTGCTTCCCCCCGCCCCCATCCGCTGCTCTGCCTACTTGTGATCTCTCTCTCTCTGGTCAAATAAATAAATAAAATCTTAAAAAAAAATAAACCTACAAAGTTTATGTAATGCCATGAACCATACTGATTCCCCAGCAAAATTCATCTGTCATAGCCTTAACCCAAACGTGACTGTACATGGAGATAGGACCTTTCTGGAAGTAATTAAGGTTAAATAAGGTTTTATGTAAGAGTAGGGCCCTGGTCCAATAGGACTAGTGTCCTTACAAAAAGAAACAGCTGGGAGCTTGCTTTCTCTCTGCCATCTGAGGATACAGTGAGAAGGCAGCTGTCTGCAAACCAGAAAGAGCACTCTCACCAAATCCCAACCATGCTGGCACACTAATCCTGGCCTCCCAGCCTCCAGAGCTGTGAGAAGTGAAATTACTGTTGTTCAAGCCACCAGATTTATGGTATTTTGTTATGGTCACCCAAGCTGACGAATAAATATGGAAAGGCAAAAACAAAAACAAAGAAACCCTAATATAACAAACATAATCCTGAAGAAAAACAAAGTTGGAGGACTCACCCTACCTGATTTTAAGACTCACTGTAAATTTATAGTAATCAAAAGGCATGATACTGATAAAAGAAAGACACGTATCAATGGAACAAAAGCAAGAGCCCAGAGATAAACACGTACAGAGTCAACTGATTTTTCACAAAGTTGCAAAGGAATTCAACTGAAGATAGCAAAATATGAATCCAGACACAGACCTTTTATCTTACCCATAAATTAACTCAAAATGAATCATAAACCTAAATGTAATACACAAAATGATAAAACTTCTAGAAGGAAACATAGGACAAAATCTATATGATATTGGGTTTGGTGAGTATTTAGATACCACAGCAAAAGCCCAATCTATGAAAGAAAAAAACTGGTGAGTTGGACTTCCTTCAAATAAAAACTTCTGCTCTATGAAAGACACTGTTCAGAAGATGAAGAAACAAGTTACAGATCTGGAAAAATACGTGCAAAATGTATCTGATAAATGACTTGTATCCAAAATAGAGAGAGAACTCTTCAAACTCAACAATAAGAAAACAAGCAACCTAATTAAAACTACAGGGAAAGCCCAATAACCAAAGCTGGAATAATATGATCAGGAAAACAAATAATGTAGCATTGAGTTATACTCTAAGTATAAAATATCCATGAGTCCACACTGATAAAAATAAATGCAGGAGAAGAAATCCCTAGTGCAAAAGAATCCCAAATAATTATACAGATACATGGGAACTCTCTGCTCTGGAGGAGGTAAAGCATAACGCCCCAATCTGTAAAGCTGCACAGTGACCTCCTTCCTTCCCAAGAGTTTAGTGTGGAAAGGAAGCAAAGAGTGTGATGCAACTTCTTTCCACAGAAGCAACCTAGCATTACCTCAGTAAGGTAATCAAAGTCAACATCAGCCGTGATCAGTCAAGGTAATAGTATGTACCCTTGCTATGACATGATGAAAATGGTACTTCATCTCTGTGGTCTTCCTCTCAAAAACAAGCCCAATCTAATCATGAGTAAAACACCAGACAAATCCCAACTGAGGAACATTCTACAAAATACCTGATCTGTCATCAAAAACAACAAAAAAAGCCTAAACAACTATCATAGATAAGAAGAGACACAACTAAATAAAATATGGGATCAGAAATATGAACAGAAAAATGACTTTGGATAAAAACTAAAGAAATCTAAGTAAAGTAGAATTATGGTTAATAATATATCATTACTAGTTCAATGGTGAAAAATGTATCATAGTATAACACGTTAAGAGGAAAAATTGGGTGTTTAGATACATAAGAACTCTGTGCTACCTCAGCAACTTCTCTGTAAATCTAAACCGATCCTAATATAAAAAGTTTATTATTAAAATCTGGGCTGTGGTTTTTATTATTTTCCTCATTCTAAGATCAGGAAACTGAGGCTCTGAAAATTTGAGTGACCCAGTCAATGCCACAGGGCTAGCAAGCCCGTCCCTGGAAACCAGGTTCATTGGGCTCCAGATTCTATGGTTTTCTTTTCCCTTAGGCTACCAAAAGTTTCTTACATAACCATAACAAAAATAAAAGGGTGCTGGATAGTGCACAAGGGCTTTGAAGGTTACCAAAAAATTCTCAGTCCCTTGTAGATAACGTGGCACTGTCCCGCCTCTTCTACAACAGGTGACCAGTCCTGCAGCTATGACCCAGCCGTGCGAGAGAGTCCTGAGAAAACACACACACACACACACACACACACACACACACACACACACACACACCCCTGCCAGAAGCCATCTGCATGGCCTCCACCTTGTGCTGTACTGGGGCTGCAACTCGCCTCTCCCAAGGGCTGGGCAGACTTGGTTGGGTCCAGGGTGTCTTTGCCTGGAGGCCCCCACAGAGACTGGCCACATAGACACATGCTGTCTGCCGCCTCCACCTCCTATGAGGTGCGGGGGTGCCTGCCTTTATCCCCAGCTGTGCCGGCTCCCTTCTGTCCTCCTCTAGCAGCAGGATGCACACAATAGGCTGTGTTTAAATCTCTGCGCGGGCTGATTGCTCTGTAATTGCATCTTCCCTGGATAGCCTGTCAGAGCTCTTCTAATTAGCCGACCTTTTTTTTTTTTCCTATAAACTTAAAAAAATTCTCCCTCCCTTGCTGGCTCCCTTTTTGAGGTTTATGCGAGGTGTCTGAATGAAGACATCTCAAGATCTCATGCTGATGTACCACCCTCCCCATGTACCTCCCAGGGGTTAACAGTGGGCCTGAAAGCTGGTTGCCTAGACCATCTGTAGGGCCAACTGCCCCCAGGGCCACGCAGACTCTGCTTCAGGGCAGGGGGACACAACAGGTTTGCTTGAGATCAGGCTTCCACTGGACTTCCTTCGAAAAGCTGAAGTGGGTTTGCTGGCCCCTTTCACCACCTCCTGAGATGGCCCTGAGCTGACACCGCCCTCCTTTTCTTACTGCTGTCTGGAATGCTGACCATTCCCCACTTTCAGCCCACAAGACACCTTTCTATTCTTCAAGTCCCAACTCTCATGTCCCCTTCTCTGAGCAGCCTTCACTACCCTGGCACCTTAAGAGCTTCCCATATCACAGGGTTTATTCTAGGAATGTGTGCATAACTCTTACATCTCCCACAACCACCCAAGATGATCACACAGCAGCCTTCTGTGGGTCATTTTCCATATGCCTAAGATCAAAACCTTGAGTTTACTCCCAACCAGTTGTGTGTGTGTGTTTGGAATGGGCAGGGGTAGGGGACATAACACTACCGGTAGTTGAAAGGGGGGCAGTGGAGGCTCCCAGGACTGGCTTATAGTGTTTTCCATTTTCCTCCAGCCTGCTCTGCCTCATTGTGGTGATGTCTCTTATTGATGCCAATATCCCACAAGGCCACCCGTGCTCTGTGAAACCACAGAAGAACTACACTCCTTCTCTGGTCCAGGCAGGGGCCACATGGAGGCAGGTCAGAGCTGCAGACCAGCACAAGGTGGGCCTGCTCTTCCCTGCAGCAAAGCATGGAGCTGGGGCCCAGAGACAAGAAGTCATGTGCTGGCAGAATGTTGAAGGCTAAAGCTAGGGCCATGTCCACCCAAGAGGACTGGATAGAGACAGGAGATAAGGCCTAGGAGAAAGGGTAAGCAAGGGTGTGGCAGAGACAGGCAAATTTACCAGGAGGCTATAAAGTGTACACTTTAGGTTCTCCTCACTTGCACAGGCCCCATCCCTTGCTCTGCACCTAATTTTGTATTCAGAGTTTTATATTTTTTTGAAGAGAGGTCTAAAATTTCATAAGCTGCAGGTCCCACAAAACCTGAATCTGTTCCAGGTAGAGAAATTAAGAAAACTGCAGATGCAGAATAGTAGAGGGGCAGATGGACTGCAAACCAGAGCAATGCCAGATCTGGAGTGAGGATGCCCACAGCAGGGTATCACGAACCAGTAAAGTCAGGTAAAAACCCTGGAGCAGAAGAGATATACCCAGACATAACTGAAAGCTGCTGGGTCAACCGCCTGGGGCACTGTTATTTCTGTGCTCCAGCAACTACCCCCACGTAAGGAAAACATGCATAACTGCTTTTGGTGCTGGCCTCTGAGTCAGGGCTGCAATGAACCCACGTGTCACCACTGCAGGAACTGGAAAAAGGCACCTCCTTCCTGTAACACATGCAGCCTCTCACCAATATGCCCTCAGCAAGTAGAGCTCAATCTGATTTTAGCCCTCTCTTGCTCCCTCTGCTGAGTTCTCTTGTGCAGGAGACAACCTGCAGAACTGTACTAGGCAAAGTCAACATGGGTTACAAAGCAGGTTGAGTCAAGCAGGAATGTCCCAGGGATTTCAGCCAATAAACTCTTACAGTTCTTACTCCCTCACTAGCAGAGCTCCCTCCCCAAGAACTCTGGCAAAGTTGATATGAGCCAAGTCACAAAATAATCAGAATAAAGCATGGTGGCGATGACAGCAAACAGACAGACACCTGTTCAAATCCCAATTCTGCCATTTACTACTTGGCTAGCCTTGGTGAATTCTCTTTCTCATTGAGCCTTTGTTTCCTTATCTGTGAAATAAAGTCCACGATGCATCCCTCTGGGAGGTGTGAAGAGGATTACAGACGATAATACTGACATACCTCAAGTATCTGGTCCATTACAAGAATTCAGCAAATGGCAGCTGCAATTGCCAAATGATGGACAACTAAAATTACCCCTCACCTCCTGCCTGCAATTAGGTCATCATACCTCAACTCTTGCCTCAGGGTAAGTCCCCCAGCCTCATTAGTGCCTCACACAGATCCCCGGTGGTTTGTTCAGCAGGTGCTCCAAAACAGCATAAATGAACTGAGACACCTGCAAAACAAATTCTGGCTAGGTGTATGAGCATTTATCTTACATAGACCATTTATTCCTCAATGGCAATAAATGGTCTTATCTTTGTGCAGTGTTGAATTAAAGATCACCCGACAAACTCTCTGATCTCAATTGCCTTCACCTGAGAGGTGGTCTTTATGCACTGCTTCATTCCCTCAGGCTCTGTCTCCAGTCAAAAGACAAGTCCCCATGGAAAAGAGGATACTGCTCTAAGAACTAGCAGTCAGGTATATTTTAATGTCAATAAACATATCAGTTTATTAAAGACTTAGATTCTTTACAGAGTACTAGTTTTAATACAGGAAAAAAGTTGAAGAGCTTGGAGATTGGTTCTTAAACATCTAAAAATGTAGGCATTATAAATTTCTGTAGTTTAGCCCTACTAAAATTGTCCATGACTATTAGCTCTGTGACAATATTAACATTTTTTAATGCTTTCCATATGCCAATGACAGGACTAAGCACTTTTATGCACACAGACTCTTTTAGTCCTCATACCCACCCTGTGAGGTAGATACTATGATTTTATAGATGAGAAACTGAGCCACAGAAAAATTAAGTTACTTGCCCAAGGTCACACAGTTGATAAAGGGCAGAGATGAGATGTGAATCCAGCAATCTGAAGCCAGAGTCCTTGTTGACTACTCCTTCATTCTACCATCTCTTACCACAGGTTCAGAGCTCAAAGCTCCTGGCACAGAGGCCTGACCATCCTCCAAATCAGGGTGGAAAAACAAGTCATACCAATACCCCCATAATTTTCATGTCCCTTGGAAACCACAAGAAATAAGATGAAAATTAGCAAGAGGGAAATAACTGTTTTTCCAGATATACAATCATATTATCTATACAACCAAAGAGAATCAACTGACAAAGGAACCCAAACAGTAAGATTGAGATAAGTGTTTACAAAATTAATGTAAAAAAAATCAACAGGTTTTCTAAAAACAACCACCAACCAGAAAATAGAATGGAAGAAAAAATATCTCTTAGAATTGTAATCCAAAAGAAAAAATAACTAGGAAAAACTTAAGCAATATGTAACATATATGAAGTAATTATAAATAAACATCTAATGGAAAATAAAAGATTTAAATAGAAAGACATTCCCTTTTCTTCAATAGAAGGATTCCTTACAAAGATGTCTATCTTCCCTGCATTAAATCTACTAATTTAACATGGTCAATACCAAAAGGAGGGGCACCTGGGTGGCTCCGTCAGTTAAGTGTCCAACTCTTGGTTTTGGCTCAGAGGGTCATGATCTCAGGGTTGTGAGATGAAGCCTCACCGTGTCAGGCTCTGTGCTCAGCACAGAGTCTGCTTGTCCCTCTCCTTTTGCTCCTCTCCCCACTTGCTCTCTCTCTCTCTCTCTCTCTCAGATGAATAATACTTAAAAGGAAATAATTGGGGGGAGGAGTAGAGGGAGAGTAGGATCCTCAGATGGACTCTAAAATTCTTACCAAAAAAGAAATATAAGAAAAGCCACAATCTATATGATAAAGAAGAGTACAGGAAAAGTACTAGTCCTAGCAGAGATTGGACTATATTATAAAGTTATAGTAATTAAAATATTCTTGTATTGGCTCATTAACTGATAGCCAAATGAATGGAAATGAATAAAAAAACCAGAAATAGACCCCAAAATTTGGTTTTTATAGAGACAGATTTTTAATTTGATGGAGAAAATATGTATTATTAGTAAGTGGCTTAGGATAACTGGCTAGGCCATCCAAAAAAGAATGAGACCCTTCCTCATTCTTTATACCAAAAGAAATTCCAGATAGACAAAATATTTAAATGTAAAAACCTAAACAATAAATGTATTAGACATAGGACAGTTTTTTGTTCTTGTTGCTATTGTTTTTTATATAATTTGATGGGAAGGACTTCCTTAAGCATAACATTAAACCCAGAACACATAAAAAAGTGAATAAAGCTGACTACATAAAATTTAAAATGTCTTCATATAGAATAGAAGGAGGTAGTGAGTTTCTCAGACAAAAACTAAAGGAGTTCATGACAACTAAACCAGCTCTACAAGAAATACTAAAGGGGACTCAATGGAAAGGAAAGTGACAGTATGAAAAGTAAAAAACACAAAAGCGTAAAAATAAATATTTCCATAAAAATCAGTCAAGGGATTCAAAACATAAAAGGATGTAAAATAGGATACCATATACCTAAAACATGTGCGGCAGAGTAAAGAATGGGTTTAAACTTAAGTCAACATCAACTTAATACAGACTGCTATATGAAGATGTTATATACAAGCAGAATGGTAACCACAAATCAAAAACCAGTAACAGAGATGCAAAGAATAAAGAGAAAGGAATCCAAGTATATCACTAAAAAAAACCAACAACCATGAAAGAACAAGAAAGGATCAGAGAAAATCTACAGAAACAACCACAAAACAAGTAAAAAAATGTCAATAAGTACATATCTATCAATAATTACTTTGAATGTAAGTGGGCCAAATGCACCAAATGGAAGACAAAGGGGGACACAGTGGATTAAAAAAACAAGACTCATCTATATACTGCCTACAAGAGACTCATATCAGACCAAAGACACCTGCAGATTGGAAGTAAGGGGATAAAAAAACATTTATCATGTAAATGGATGTCAAAAGAAAGCCAGGATAGCAATACTAGTATTGGACAAAATAGACTTTAAAACAAAGACTATAACAAGAGACTAAGAAAGATACTACATAATAATAAAAGGGACAATCCAACATGAGGATAGAACAATTGTAAATACACACCCACCATGGGAGTATCCAAATATACAATAAAACAGTTAATAACAAACACAAAGAAAATAATCAATAGTAACACAGTAACAGTAGGGAACTTCAACGCTCCACTTACATCAATAGACAAATTATCTAAACAAAAAAATCAACAAGGAAACAGTGGTTTTGAATGACACACTGGATCAGATGGATTTCACAGACATATTCAGAACATTCCATCCTAAAACAGCAGAATACATGCTCTTTTCAAGTGTACATGGAACATTCCTCAGAATAGATCACCTATTAGGCCACAAAACAAGTCTCAACAAATTCAAAAAATTCCAATTCATACCATACATTCTTTCTGACTACAATGCTATGAAGCTAGAAATCAGCCACAGGAAAATATCTGGAAAGAACACAAGTACAGTGGAAGTTAAATAACATGCTACTAAACAATGAATGGGTCAACCAAGAAATCACAAATTACATGGAAACAAATGAAAATGGGAACACAATGACCCAAGACCCCTGGAATGCAGCAAAAGCTGCTCTAAGAGCAATACAGGCCTACCTCAAGAAGGAAAAAAAAAATCCCAAATTAACAACCTAAACTTACACCTAAAGAAGCTAGAAAAAGAACAAACAAAACCCAAACCCAGCAAAAGGAAAGTAATAATAAAGATTAGAGTACAAATAAATGGTATAGAAACTAAAAAAAGGAAAAACCACACACAAACAACAAGAACAACAACAACAAAACAATAGAACAGATCAATGAAACCAGGAGCTGGTTCCTTGGAAAGATCAACAAAATTGATGAACCTCTAGCAAGACTCATCAAAAAGAGAGAGAGAGGGAGAGAGAGAATTCAAATGACATCACTAATGAAAGAGGACCAACCAACACCACAGAAATACAAATAATCATAGCAGAATATTATGTTACCTATATGCCAAAAAATTATGGACAGTGTAGAAGAAATGGATTAAATTCCTAGAAACATAACCTACCAAAACTAAAGCAGGGAGAAATAGAAAATTTGAAAAGACCAATTACCATTAATAAAATTGAATCAGTAACAAAAAACTCCCCCCAAAAAAACAAAAGTCCCGGACCAGAAAGCTTCACACATGAATTCTACCAAACACTTAAAGACAAGTTAAATACCTATTCTTCTCAAACTATTCAAAAAAAAAAAAAGGCAAAGGAAAACTTCCAAATTCATTCTATGAGGCCAGTATCACCTTGATACAAAAACCAGATAAAGACACAATTTTAAAAAAAGAACTACAGGCCAATATCTCTCATATATATAGATGCAAAAATCCTCAACAAGTTTTTAGCAAACTGAATCCCACAATACATTAAAAAAAAAAAATCATACACCACAATCAAGTGGGATTTATTCCTGGGATGCAAGGATGGTTCAATATTTGCAAATAATCAACATGCTATGAATAAGGAAAAGGATTAAAAAACGTGATCATTTTAATACATGCAGAAAAAGCATTTGGCAAAGTACAACACCCATTCATGTTAAAAAAACACAAACACACAAAAAACAACCTCTGCAAAGTAGGTCTAGAGGAAACATACCTCAACATAATAAAGGCTATTTGAAAAACCCTGAGAAAACATGATACTCAATGGGGAAAAACTGAAAGTGTTTCCCCCAAGATCAGGAATAAGGCAAGGATGTCCACTCCTACCACTTTTATCCATCAGAGTACTGGAAGTCCTAGCCATAGCAATCAAACAAGAAAAAGAAATAAAATCCAACCAAACTGGTCAGTAAGAAGTAAAATTCTCACTATTTGCAGATGACATGATACTACATATAGAAAACCCTAGGGGTACCTGGCTGGCAGAGTCAGTATAGCATGCAACTCTTGATCTTGGGATTGTGAATTTGAGCTCCATGGATGCCATGGAGTTTATGTAAAATCAAAGAGAGAAAGAAGAAGGGAAAGGAAGGGAAGGAAAGGAGAAGAAATGGAAGGGAAGGGAATGGAAGGGAAAGGGAAAGAAGGGAAGGGAGGGAAATAAAGAAACAAACAAACACAGACAAACCCTAAAGACACCAATAAAAACTATTAAAACTAATAAATGAATTCAGTAAAGTTATGAGGCACAAAACCAATGAGCAGAAATCTGTTGCATTCCTATACACTAACAATGAAGCAGCAGAAAGGGAAATTAAGAAAACAATCCGATTTACAACTGCACCAAAAAACAATAAAATAACTAGAAGTAAACTTAACTAAAGAGATGAAAGACCTGTACTCTGAAAACTATAAAATACTGACGAAAGAAATTCAAGGTAACACAGAGAAATGGAAAGACATTACATGCTCATGGATTGGAACAGTATCAGTAAAATGTCTATATTACCCAAGTAATCTACACATTTAATGGAATCCCTATCAAAACATCAATAGCATTTTTCACAGAACTAGAACAATCTTAAAATTTGTTTGGAACCACGAAAGATCCCAAATAGTCAAAGGAATCTTAAAAAAAGAAAAACAAAATTGGAGGTACTGCAATTCCAGATTTTAAGTTATATTACAAAGTAGTAGTAATTGAAACAGTATGGTATAGGGGCACCTGGTGGCTCAAGTCACGATCCCAGAATCCAAGATCAATCCCCACATTAGACTCCCTGCTCAGCATGAAGTCTGCTTTTCCCTCTGCCCCTTCCCCTGCTCATGCTCACAAACTCACTCTCTCATTCTTTCTCAAATAAATAAAATCTTTTAAAAAAAAGTATGGTACTGGCATAAAAACAGACACACAGATCAATGGAATAGAACATCCAGAAATAAACCCACAATCATAAGGTCAATTAATCTTTGACAAAAGAGAAATGAATATACAATGGGAAAAAAGTCTCCTCAACAAATGCTTTTGGGAAAACTGGATAGCAACATAGGGAAGAATGAAACTGAACTACTTTCTTATATCACACACAAAAATATACTCATAATGGATTAAAGACCTAAATGTGAGACTGGAAACCATAAAAATCCTTAAAAAGAGCATAGGCATTAACCTCTCTGACATCAGCTATAGCAACATTTTTCTAGATATGTCTCCTGAAGCAAGGGAAACAAAAGCAAAAATAAAATTTTGGGACCACATCAAAATAAAAATCTTCTGCACATCAAAGGAAGCAATTAACAAAACTAAAGGCAACCTACTGAATGAAAGGAGATATTTGTAAATGACATATCCAATAAAGGGTCAGTATCAAAAATCTATACAGAACAGGTACAATTAGATACCCAAAAACCAATAATCCAGTAAAAAAATGGGCAGAAGACATGAACAGATATAGACACAGACATAAGCAACAAACAGATGGCAAACAGATCCATGAAAAGATATTCAACGTCACTCATCATCAGGGAAATGCAAATCAAAACTACAATGAGATATCACATCTGTCAAAATGAGTAAAATCAAAATACATAGAAAACAAGTGCTGGCGAGGATGTGGA
Organism: Martes martes; assembly: GCF_963455335.1. Classification (NCBI taxonomy): domain Eukaryota; kingdom Metazoa; phylum Chordata; class Mammalia; order Carnivora; family Mustelidae; genus Martes; species Martes martes. The sequence goes on from NC_137898.1 coordinate 106,916,198, forward strand.
GATAAGGAACCTTCTTGCACTATTGGCAAGAATGCAAATTGGTGTAGCCACTGTGGAAAACAGTATGAAGCTTCCTCAAAAAATTAAAAATAGAACTACCCTATGATCCAAGAATCACACTACTTGGTATTTACCCAAAAAAATACAAAAACACTAAATCAAAGGGTTACATGAACCCCTATGTTTAGTGCAGCACTTTTTACAGTAGTCAAATGATGGAAGCAGCCCAAGTGTCCATCAATGGAGGGATAAAGATGTGATTATATACCTATATTTATAAACACACACACACACACACACACACACAAAACGGAATATTATTCAGCCATAAAAAGAATGAAAACTTGCCATTTGCAACATGGATAGAGCAAGAAGGTATAATCCTGAGTGTAATCAGTCGGAGAAAGACAAATTACCATATGATCTTACTTATACGTGGAATTCAAGAAACAAAACAAGGAAATATTTTTAAAAAGAGACTCTTAACTACTGTGAATAAACTGATGGTTACCAGAGAAGAGATGGGTGGGGAATGGGAAAAATAGGGGATAGGAATTAAAGACTACAGTTACAATGAAAAAATAAAAATAAAAATAAAGTCCAAAAAAAAGACTGCTCTAAAAAATATTTTTGCAAGTCTCATGACAAAATACCATAAACTAAATAGAAAAGCAATCAATAGGGGCGCCTGGGTGGCTCAGTGGGTTAAAGCCTCTGCCTTTGGCTCAGGTCATGGTCCCAGGGTCCTGGGATCGAGCCCCGCGTCAGGCTCTCTGCTCCACAGGGAGCCTGCTTCCTCCTCCTCTCTCTCTCTGCCTGCCTCTCTGTCTACTTGTGATCTCTGTCAAATAAATAAATAAAATATTTTAAAAATAAATAAATAAAAATTTTTAAAAAAAGCAATCAATAAAAATGTATATTCCACCATATACAGAAAGAGTTCTAAATAAATCAATTGGAGACATTTCTTAAATGCAATAGAAAAAAATTAGTGAAAAATGACATTACAGAAAAAAATGCAACTGGCTTTTTATCATGTGAAAGATACTCAATTTAGAGGAAAAGCAAGATGGCAGATATCATCAGGTCCTAGGAGTTCAGCTAGGTAGTTATCAAACTATTCTGAACACCTACAAACTCAACAGGAGATCGAAGAGGAGAAGAGCAGCAATTCTAGGAACAGAAAATCAACCACTTTCTGGAAGGTAGAACATGTGGAGAAGTGAATCCGAGATGACATACGGGAAGAGAGACTACTGGGTGAGGGGCCGGCTCCAGGCAAGCAGTAGATCAGCCGAGCACAAAATTGGAACTTTTAGAAGTCTGCTCCACTGAGGGACATCACTCCAGAGGCTAAGCAGGGGGATGGAGCCCTTGAGGAAACAGTGTGGTCTCAGGACCCATGGGGTCACAAAAAGACCAGGGGTATATGAGTGTGGCAGAGCTCCCAGGTATCAGAGCAGGGAAGCCGGCTGCAGAGACATAGCTGAGGAGGGGGCTCTCAGCTCCAGGTTACCTTAAACAATTATCTGAGGCACAGTCAAGCCACTGCTCTTCAAGCAGGGACCCCACAAGTGGCAGATCCAGGAGACCCATCTTCTTCCTCCAGGAGGAGTAGCACTGCAGGAATCTGCTGGATTTGGGGACTCCAAACAGGGCCATGCGCCAGAGATAGAAACACTCGGTCACAGGCCGGGTGAGCACAAGTGCAGCTGGAGACCAGGGAGACGAGACGGATTGACAGCTTTTCTCTGAGAGCGCACTGAGGATTGGGGTCCTGAGCTCTTGGCTCCTCCTGGCTGGAGACTGGGAGGCTGCCATCTTCATTCCCGTCCTCCAAAGTGGTATGGAAAGCATTCAAGGAACAAAAGCTCCCAAGACCAAAACCCAGCAGATTACTTAGCCTGGCCCCTGGCAGGGGTGGTGCAATTCTGCCTCAGGCAAAGACATTTGAAAATCACTGTAACAGGCCCCTCCCCCAGACCAGCAAGAACGGCCAGCCAAGATGTTTGTCAAGAACATTGACCAGGTTCAATAATCAATGAGAACTGCTGAATTCCAGAGCTAGGGGAAAGCAACACATAGAAATCATGGCTTTTTTCCCATGATCCTTTAGTCTTTCAAAGTTAAATTTTCTAAATTTGTTTCTTATTCTATTTTTTAAATTTTTCTTCCCTCCTATTGTAACTTTTAAAAACTATTTTACCTTATCAATAACTTTTTAAAAATCTTTTTAAATTTTCATTGTTAAAGTCATATTTTATCCCTTCATTGTAGTAACATTATTTTTTTATACACATAGGGTTTTTTTTTTCTTTATAATTTTGGGATACAATTTCTTCTAATAGATCAAAATACACATTAAGTCTAGCACATAGCTTTGTTCTAGTATCCAGCCTTATCACTTTCTTTCCACTTTTTTTTCTTTTTAAACCAACTTCTTATCAATTCCTTTTTTAGAATCTTTTTAAATTTCCATCTTTACAGTCATATTCCATCCTTTCATCACATTTACCCTTATTTGTGTGTGTGTGTGTGTGTGTGTGTGTATATATATGTATAATTTCTTTCTTTAAAATTTTGGGAGGTAATTTCTTCCAACAGAGCAAAATACACCCAAAATCAAGTGTGTGGTTCTGTTGTATTCACCAATCCAAATATATATATATATATATATATATATATATATATATATATTTTTTTTTTTTTTTTCTTTATTTCCCCCTTTCTTCTCCCCCCAGTTTCAGGTCTCTTCTGATTTGGTTAGTGTATATTTTTCTGGGCTCACTACTACCCTTTTAGTATTTTGTTCTCTCATTCACCTATTCTTAACTGGATAAAATGACAAGGTGGAAAAACTCACCACAAAAATAAGAGGCAGTACCAATGGCTAGGGACCTGATCAATATGGACATTAGTAACATGTGAGAACTAGAATTCAGAATGACGACTATCAAGGTGATAGCTAGGCTCGAAAAGAGCATGGAAGATACTAGAGAATCCCTTTCTGGAGAAATAAAAGAACAAAAATCTAACCAAGTTGAAATCAAAAAAAGCTATTAATGAGGTGCAATCAAAAATGGAGTCTCTTACTGCTAGGATAAATGAGGCAGAAGACAGAATCAGTGATATGGAAGAACAAATGATGGAGAGTAAAGAAGCTGAGCAAAAGTGAGACAAACAACTACTGGACCACGAGGGGAGAATTTGAGACATAAGTGATACCATAAGATGAAACAATATTAGAATAATTGAGATCCCAGAAGAAGAAGAAAGAGAGAGAAGAGCAGAAGGTATATTGGAGAAAATTATAGCAGAGAATCTCCCTAATTTGGTGAAGGGAACAAGCATCAAAATCCAGGAAGCACTGAAAACACCCCTCAAAATCAATAAAAATAGGTCCACACCCTGTCATCTAATAGTAAAACTTACAAGTATCAGTGACAAAGAGAAAATCCTGAAAGAAGCTCAGGACAAGAGGCCTGTAACATACAACAGTAGAAATACTAGATTGGCAACAGACCTATCCACAGAGACCTGACAGGCCAGAAAAGGCTGGCATGATATATTCAGAGCACTACATGAGAAAAATATGCAGCCAAGGATACTATAACCAGCTTGGCTGTCATTGAAAATAGAAGGAGAGATAAAAAGCTTCCAGAACAAACACAAATTAAAAGAATTTGCAAACAACAAACCAGCCCTACAGGAAATACTGAAAGGGGTCCTCTAAGCAAAGAGAGAGCCTAAAAGTAATAGACTAGAAAGGAACAGAAACAATATACAGTAACAGTCACCTTACAGGCAATACAATGGCACTAAATTCATATCTTTCAGTAGTTACCCTGAATGTAAAGGGGCTAAGTGCCCCAATCAAAAGACACAGTATATCAGAATGGATTAAAAAAAAAGGGGGGGGGGCGCCTGGGTGGCTCAGTGGGTTAAAGCCTCTGCCTTCAGCTCAGGTCATGATCCCAGGGTCCTGGGATCAAGCCCCGCATCGGGCTCTCTGCTCAGCGGGGAGCCTGCTTCCTCCTCTCTCTCTGCCTGCTTCTCTGCCTACTGTGATCTCTGTCTGTCAAATAGATAAATAAAATCTTTAAAAAAAAAAAAAAGACCCATCAGTATACTGTCTACAAGAAACTCATTTTAGACCCAAAGACACCTCCAGATTTAAAGTGAGGGGGGTGGAAAACAATTTACCATGCTAATGGACATCAAAAGAAAGGGGTGGCAATCCTTATACCAAATAAATTAGATTTTAAGCCAAAGACTATAATAAGAGAAGAGGAAGGACACTATATCACACTTAAAGGGTCTGTCCAACTAGAAGATCTAATAATTTTAAATATCTATGCCCCTAACATAGGAGCTGCCAATTATGTAAACCAATTAATAACAAAATCAAAGAAACACATCAACAATAATACAGTAATAGTAGGGGACTTTAACACCCCCCCTCATTGAAATGAACAGATCATCCAAACAACAAGGAAATAAAGGCCTTAAATGACACACCAGATGAATATCACAGATATATTCAGAACATTCCATTCCAAAGCAACAGAATACACATTCTTCTCTAGTGCACATGGAACATTCTCCAGAATAGATCATATCCTGGATCACAAATCAGGTCTCAACCAGTACCAAAAGACTGGGATCATTCCCTGCATATTTTCAGACCACAGTGCTTTGAAACTAGAACTCAATCACAAGAGGAAAGTTGGAAAGAACTCAAATACATGGAGGCTAAAGAGCATCCTACTAAAGAATGAATGGGTCAACCAGGAAATTAAAGAAGAATTTAAAAATTCATGGAAACAAATGAAAATGAAAATGTAACTGTTCAAAATCTTTGGGACACAGCAAAGCTGGTCCTGAGAGGAAACTATATAGCAATACAAACCTTTCTCAAGAAACAGGAAAGGTCTCAAATACACAACCTAACCCTACACCTAAAGGAGCTGAACAAACAACAGCAAAGGAAGCCTAAACCCAGCAGGAGAAGAGAAATAATAAAGATCAGTGCAGAAATCAATGAAATAAAAACCAAAAGAATTGTAGAACAAATCAACAAAACTAAGAGCTGGTTCTTTGAAAGAATTAATAAGATTAATAAACCCCTGGCCAGACTTGTCAAAAAGAAGAGAAAGGACCCAAATGAATAAAATCATGAATGAAAGAGGAGAGATCACAAAACCAACACCAAAGAAATGCAAACAATTATAAGAACATATGATGAGCAACTATACACCAGCAAATTTGACAATCTGGAAGAAATGGATGCATTCCTAGAGACATAGAAACTACCACAACTGAACCAGGAAGAAATAGAAAAACTGAACAGACCCATAACCAGTAAGGAGATTGAAGCCATCATCAAAAATCTGCCAACAAACAAGAGCCCAGGGCCAGACGGCTTCCCAGGGGAATTCTACCAAACATTTAAAGAAGAATTAATACCTATTCTCCTGAAACTGTTCCAAAAAATAGAAAATGGAAGGAAAATTTATAAACTCACTTTATAAGGCCAGCATTACCTTGATCCCAAAACCAGAAAAGGCCCCATCAAAAAGGAGAATTACAGACCAATACCCTGGATGAATATATATGCAAAAATTCTCACCAAAATACTAGCCAATAGGATCCAAAGCACATTAAAAGGATTATTCACCACGACCAAGTGGGATTTATTCCTGGGCTGCAAGGTTGGTTCAACATCTGCAAATCAATCAGTGTGATACATTTTTTTAATTTTTATTTTATTTTTTCAGTGTTCCAAGATTCATTGTTTAGGCACCACACAAAGAGGCAACCCACGGAATGGGAGAAGATATTCGCAAATGACACTATGGACAAAGGGTTGATATCCAAGATCTATAAAGAACTCCTCAAACTCAACATTCAGAAAACAGATAATCACATCAAAAAATGGGCAGAAGACATGAACAGACACGCCTCTAAAGAAGACATACAAATAGCTAACAGACACATGAAAAAATGTTCATAGCAGCAATGGCCACAATCGCCAAACTGTGGAAAGAGCCAGGATGTCCTTCAACAGACGAATGGATAAAGGAGATATGGTCCATATATACAATGGAATATTGTGCCTCCATCAGAAAGGATGAATACCCAACTTTTATATCAACATGGATAGAACCAGAGGAGATTATGCTGAGCAAAATAAGTCAAGCAGAGAGAGCCAATTATCAAACGGTTTCACTTACTTGTGGAGCATTAGGAAAAGTGAATTGGGGGAAATCAGAGGGGGAGATGAACCATGAGAGACTGTGGACTCTGAGAAACAAACTCAGGGTTTTGGAGGGGAGAGGGCTGGGGGATTAGGTGAGTCTGGTGGAGAATACTAAGGAGGGTATATATTGCATGGAGCACTGGGTGTGGTGCATAAACAATGAATCTTGGAACACTGAAAAAATAAAATTTTAAACAAAAGAAAAAGTGTTCATCATCATTAGCAATCAGGGAAATTAAAATCAAAATCACATTGAGATACCACTTTATACCAGTTAGAATGGCCAAATTAACAGGACAGGAAATAACAAGTGTTGGAAAGGATGTGGAAAAAGGGGAACCCTCTTACCCTGTTGGTGGGAATGCAAGTTGGTGCAGCCACTTTGGAAAAGAATGTGGAGATTCCTTAAGAAATTAAAAATAGAGCTACCCTATGACCATGCAATTGCGCTTCTTTACCCCTAAGATACAGATGTAGTGAAAAGAAGGGTCATCTGTACTCCAATGTTCATAGCAGCAATGGCCACAGTCACCAAACTGTGGAAGGAGCCAAGATGCCCCTCAACAGACAAATGGATAAAGAAGTTATGGTCCATATATACAATGGAATATCATGCCTCCATCAGAAAAGAGGAATACCCAACTTTTTTTTTTTTTTTTTTTTTTTTTTTTTTTTAGAGAGAGAGAGAGATATCACAAGTAGGCAGAGAGGCAAGCAGAGAGAGGGGGGGAAGCAGGGTCCCCACCGAGCAGAGAGTCCAATGTGGGGCTTGATCCCAGGACCCTGAGATCATGACCTGAGCCGAAGGCAGAGGCTTAACCCACTAAGCCATGAAGGTGCCCCAATACCCAACTTTTGTATCAACATGGATGGGACTGGAGGAGATTATGCTGAGTGAAATAAGACAAGCAGAGAAAGTCAATTATCATACGGTTTCACTTAATTATGGAGCATAAGGAATAACATGGAGGACATTAGAAGAAGGAAAGGAAAAGTGAATTAGGGTAAATCTGAGGGGGAGATGAACCATGAGAGACTGTGGACTCTGAGAAATAAACTGGGTTTTTGAAGCGAGGGGGTTGGGGGGATTGATGAGCCTGGTGGTGGGTATTAAGGAGGATACAATACATTAATAAAAGAAAGAACAAGGACCATATGATACTCTCAAAAGATGCTGAAAAAGCATTTGACAAAGTACAGCATCCTTTCTTGATCAAAACTCTTCAAAGAATAGGGATAGAGGGTACATACCTCAGTATCATCAAAGCCATCTATGAAAAACCCATAGCGAACATCATTCTCAGTGGAGAAAAACTGAGAGCTTTTCCCCTAAGGTCAGGAACACAGAAGGCATGTCCACTATCACCACTGTTACTCAACATAGTATTAGAAGTCTTAGCCTCAGCGATCAGACAACGAAAAGAAATTAAATGCATCCAAACCGGCAAAGAAGTCAAACTCTCACTCTTTGCAGATGATATGATACTTTATGTGGAAAACCCAGAAGACTCTACTCCAAATCTGCTAGAACTCATACAGGAATTCAGTAAAGTGTCACAATATAAAATCAGTGTACAGAAATCAGTTGCATTTCCATACACCAACATAAGAAAGAAGAAAGAAAAATTAAGGAGTCGATCCCATTTACAATTGCACCCAAACCCATAAGATATCCAGGAATAAACCTACCAAAGAGGCAAATAATCTGTACACAGAAAACTATAAAGTACTCATGAAAGAAACTGAGGAAGACACAAAGAAATGGAAAAATGTTCCATGCTCATGGATTGAAAGAACAAATATTACGAAAATATCTATGCTACCTAAATCTACACATTTAATGCAATCCCTATCAAAATACCATCAATTTTTTTCAAAGAAATGGAACAAATAATCCTAAAATTCAAAGAAATGGAACAAAGAAATGGAACAAATAATCCTAAAATTTATATGGAACCAGAAAAGACCCCAAATAGCCAGAGGAATGCTGAAAAAGAAAACCAAAGTTGATGGCATCACAATTCCAGACTTCAAACTCTATTACAAAGCTGTCATCATCAAGAGAGTTTCCAAAATCTATAAAAAGAACTTATCAAACTCAACATCCAAAGAACAGGTAATCCAATCAAGAAATGGGCAGAGGACATGAACAGACATTTCTGCAAAGAAGACATCCAGAGGGCCAACAGACACATGAAAAAGTGCTCCACATCACTCAGCATCAGGGAAATACAAATCAAAACCACAGTGAGATACCACCTCACACCAGTCAGAATGGTTAAAATTAACAAGTCAGGAAAGCACAGATGCTGGTGAGGATGCGGAGAAAAGGGAATCCTCCTACACTGTTGGTGGGAATGCAAGCTGGTGCAGCCACTCTGGAAAACAGCATTGAGGTTCCTCAAAAAGTTGAAAATAGAGCTACCCTATGACCCAGCAATCACACTACTGGGTATTTACTCTAAGATACAAATGTAGTGATCCGAAAGGGCACGTGCACCTGAATGTTTATAGCAGCAATGTCCACAATAGCCAAACTTCCTTATCATATATGGTAAAGGTAAATCGTGTTTTATGTAGCTTTGTTAGTTATATAATCTAGGAAAGAACCTAGATGTCCATCAACAGACAAATGGATAAAGAAGATGTGGTATATATACAGACACACACACACACACACACACACACACACACACACACACACATAATGGAATACTATGCAGCCATCAAAAGAAATGAAATCTTGCCATTTGCAGTGACGTGGATGGAACTAGAGGGTATCATGCTAAGTGAAATAAGTCAATCATAGAAAGGCAATTATCATATGATCTCTTTGATATGAGGAATTTGAGAGGCAGGGCAGAGGGTCATGGCGGGTAGAGAGGGGGAAAAAAATGAAACAAGATGGGATTGGGAGGGAGACAAACCATAAGAGACTCCTAATCTCATGAAACAACCTGAGGGTTGCTGGAGGGTAGGGGGGTAGAGATAGGGTGACTGGGTTACAGACACTGGGGAGGCTATGTGCTATGGGGAGTGTTGTGAAACGTGTAAGCCTGATGATTCACAGACCTGTACCCCTGGGGCAAAGAATTCATTATATGTTAATTTAAAAGAGATACTCAATTTTATTCATATTTTAAAAAGCAAATTTAGATCATAAGATTTAATATTTAACCTATTAGATTGGCATAAAAGCATTAAGTTTGATAATCCACTGATTGGATAAATAGGCACTGTACTGCATTATTGTTGTGCATTCCAAATAGTACAACCTCTTTGCAGTGAAATTTGGCAGTATCTATCAAAATTTAAATTCCATTTCTAAAAATACATCTGCTAGATAGCATACCTAAGGATGTTCACTGCAGTACTATTTATTTTAGAAAAAAAAAAAAAAAAGAATCTAAATGCACATAAATGGGAAACTGTAAATTCTAGTATGTCCATACGGTAGAATATAATGTAGTCATTAAGAAGAATAGGCAAACCTATAAGTAGTATAGTATAATCTCCCAAAAAGTTAAGTGCAAAAGGAAGAATGCAGAAGTTTGTATAATATTCTATAGTTTGTGTTTTTTTTTTAAACTGGAGTATGTAAATCTATACATTAGAGATCAGTGTTTTCCAAATTCGGTGGCAACCATTGGTAGGTTGCAAAAATCATCTTAGTGGATTGCAACCAATATTCTCTATTGTTTGCATTTTTTATTTTGGGATTCTTCCATGTTTTATTTAAATATTAGTGAAGTCGGGCGCCTGGGTGGCTCAGTGAGTTAAAGCCTTTGCCTTCGGCTCAGGTCACGATCCCAGGGTCCTGGAATCAAGCCCCGCATCGGGCTCTCTGCTCAGCAGGGAGCCTGTTTCCTCCTCTCTCTCTGCCTGCCTCTCTGTCTACTTGTGATCTCTGTCTGTCAAATAAATAAATAAAATCTTTAAAATATATATATATATATATATATTGATGAAGTCACTTGATATCAACTTTATGTTTTTCCTTATATATGATAAAGGTAAACAGTGTTTTATGTAGCTTTGTTAGTTATATAATTGTTTAATGGGTTGTAATAGGGAGTGTATTTCCTACTTTGGGTTAGAGATATAAAAATGTTTGAAAAACACCAGCACCAACTACCTCTGGAAACACAGCAAATTAATAAATGACCTTTGGAGACTGACACTGCAGATGGCGGGGTCAGAAGTCCAAAGGAGAATGATGTTGCCCACATATCTCTGTACTCTTTATTTTAATCTATCCAATTTTTTAAAAAGGAAAGAATGGGAGAAAAGCCAAAAGCAAAAAAAAAAGAAAAGAAAAGAAAAAAGTTTGTAAATTACCTTTTTTTTTGTAGTATAGAGAGTGTTTAGGAATACTTCTATGAGTGAATGCCAGGAAAAATACAGAATTTCTGGACTGATTTTACCCTACCTTCTGACCTACAGTTTTACCCCTGATTGTAGGGATGTCTTCATGTTATCAATATGTGTATTTCCCTCAGAATTACACCAACATTGATGTACTTCTTTCTGGGAGGGGGAAGTATTTTCAGTTTTGAACTTTACTGAGTTTAAGTTCTCAATTTTATAGATTGTCATTATTAAACCTTTCCCATTTTTTCATATCTATTTCCCTTTTACCAAAATTAATTTTTATCAGAATTATTTTCCATATAATTTTTGTTTGTTTCTTTGAGAGAGAGAGAGAGCCTGAGTGGGGGAGCGGTGGAGCTAGGTTGGGCAGAAGGAGAGGGAGAAGCAGACTTCCTGCTGAGCAGGGAGCCCGATATGGGGTTTGATTCCAGGACCCTGCAATCATGACCTGAGCTGAAGGCAGATGCTTAACCAACAGAGCCACCCAGGCTCCCCTCCATATATCTTTTTAAACAAATACTGTATTCACTGATCAAGTTTTGTCCATAGCAAATAAGGATTATTTATTATTTCTGCCATGTGGAAGTTTCCTTTGCCACCATTTTGAACAAGCCAGTTTTTTTAAATCCAATTTTGTATACTGAAATTATACCATGTGGATCTCTAACAATAAACCATGGGTAGTTTTAGTTGCTGTCAGCTTTATTTGGTATCGATCATTTCAGCAGCAGATATTCATTATGATCTGGCTGGAATGTTTTATAGCTAATCCATGAGAAAATTAAAGATTCTTCCTAAACCATCCCTGCTCATTCTGTGGTCCAAGAGCAGTCTGTTAGATTTTTAAGCCAATTCTCTGGTGTCCTTCTGAGCACTTCGAAAGAGGTATACCATTTATCCAATCCACCAAAAAAGCCAAGAACGAACTGCTCATCATACACTGGTATTGAAAGCCCTCAATTTGATTGCTGGTGTCAAAACACATTATGTGACACCTGATAATGTACCATTACTGTGGGTTCAAAGTAGTAGAGTCATAATATCCTAAGTAAGCACTATGCTAGTGGCTTGGGTTGTAAATAACAAGACCAACTCCTTTCCTGCAAAAAAAAAAAAAAAAAAAAAAAGTATTGTCCTATGGGAAACCCAGATACTCCCAAAATAAAGATACTATAATAGGTAAACACTAATGCAAGCAACATAAAGGAATTCTGTGTGATTTGTGTGAAGAATAGGAATGAATAGATCTAAAGAATAAGAAAGAACAGTGAGTTGATAGAGCTTGTAGCAGAGATCCATCCCTCTGGGTACTTTGCTCTAATATCACCAGGTGTGGGGGCTGGGGGCAAGTGAAAGTGGAATGAAGAATGTAAATCCATGATAGAAGGAGTCTTATGTTGACAATTAAAGTCATGTTTCCCTCTATTTCCTCTCTGGCCCATTTCTCTCTCTCTCTCTCTCTCTCTCTCTCTCTCTCTCTCTCTTCTCCCCTGGGAAACAAGATCAGAGAACCAGAGCTCTTAAGAGATTGTAGACCTGATTTTCCTTACTGTCTCCCTCCATGACCTATGCCCTATCAGGGCTTTAGAGCAGAACTCTAGAACACCAAGTAACAGAGGCTCAGGGACCTCCTAAGAGGAGACTGGTGATCTGCCCTGCATGAGGGCGGCGATGTACATGAACACCTAATTTAAATTCCATGTCGTTCTTCCTCCAGGGCAGCTTGGATTGGCTTGACTCTTAAACCAATTTTTTAATCATGAATTTATGGCCTTTGCAAATATTAATGCTAATCACAGCATTAATTCCAGGGTTTATTTAAATGCATAGTTTGGGGACTTGGCCAAAATGTGCTTTTGTCTGCAAAGTTACCATGTTAATTTTCTTCATTGGAAGGATGTTTGACAAGACAGTGTAATTATTTTAGCAGCCCACTCAGAAACAGACTGAAATGCCTATGGTTGAGGCTCACAGACTTGCCAGTCCTCTGGTTCTCCTCCTCAGAACTTCCTTTACTGCCTGTGGCTAATTATCTATACAAATTAGGAAGCACAGTGGCCTAGATGAGGAGAACTAACAGTGACCCTCTCCACCCATTCATCCTCTTGGGCCTGGTTGAAGGCCTCACTACTTAGTGGTGAAGAGGCTACAGGGACAGAGAGAGCCCACAGCTCAGTCACTCAGTGGTCACAAACCTGGCATTCCCCCCCAACCACAACAGGCCACACCTGAAGAAGGCAGGCTGAGGAGGTGAACAACACTCTGCAAGGAGCTGATTGCAGGCAGGAATTAATGCTTTGGAACATAGTATTATTGGATTGATCTTAAATAGATGTTTCACTTCTCTTTAGTAATGAACTGTGGGCTCTGAAGGGAGCCAAAAGAAATCAAAAGAAGAAATAACAAGAAAAACAACCTCCCAAAAGTCTTCCTGGTTATTGCTCTAAAAGGATCTTTAAAATTCAGTTTCGAATTGCTGGGTTTCTGACAGTGCAATTGTGATAAACTGATGAATGTCTATTTATACCAAAACATAAAACATATGGATGGTTATTTAGAGGACAAATGCATTTTGACAGATATCTAATTTCATTCCACTGATAGGATGTATTTTGTCAGACTCTTTATTTCATTTGAGACACAATCGCTTTTGGTTTCCAGTTCTTTGCCATGGTAGAAATGCATTTGTCAGGCCCTCCAAACCCAAGATGGGTTTAAAATATTGCCATCACAGCTCTGTTTAAAACCAAGGAAAACTATAAGCATCTCCTATTACCCACTCATACAAGAAATATTACCAAGTAAATACTTTCACATACCAAATTGGGTAGCAGCGAGAATTATTCAAGTCTTCAGCATAGACTGTTGGGAATTTCCAGCCACCCATGATATATTGAATTCTTGAATTACTTATAAGCATAAAAGATAGGAGGTTAATTCCCTCAAGGCTTAACTAACAGGCAGAATAAGGAGGCTCAAGACTGTACTGGAAAAGATATATATTCTTCACATTTCAGCTCAAGAGTTACATCCTCTAGGAAGCACTTTCTGACTCATCCAGACAGACTTAAGCTTTCCTCTATATGCTCCCATTCTATCTATCCATACCTCCATTAGACTCTTATCACTCTACATTTTAATTTTTCTAGTAGAGAACTTGACTTTTCATTTTTGTATCCTTAGTGTCTAGAAGAAAACCTAGTAAATAGTTGAAATTCAGTAAGTATTTGTTGAATGAAAAACAAATGATTATCTCTATTACAACATTTATCACTTGAAATTATCACTAATTAACCTGCCATTTTCTTCCAAAAGATCATGAGTTAAGGACTATTTTATTCATAGCCATTTCCTTAAGGTATGAACACAGTGGTATGCAGCAAATACTCAATAAATATCTTGACAGGATGGATAGACTGACAGACAGATGGACAAATGGATGTATGGATGGACAGGTAACTATCTGAAGCTTCTAGGTATTTCTAAAAAGTAATCAGCTACATAAACACCAAAAGCATTCCCTCCCCTCAGCCCCTAGTCATTGTATTTTAAACTCTGAAATTCATTTTTCCAAGGATAGGTAACATCCATTTTTAAAATGTGTTTCCACAGCAACTTCTTTCAAGACACATCTCAGAAGGCAAGGGAAACAAAAACAAAAATGAACTTTTAGGACTTCATCAAGATAAAAAGTCTTCTGCACAGCAAAGGAAACAATCAACAAGACAAACAGGCAACCCATGGAATGGGAGAAGATACTTGCAAATGATACTACAGATAAAGGGCTGGTATCCAAGATCTATAAAGAATTCTCAAACTCAACACCCCCCAAAAAAACCCAAATAATCAAGTCAAAAAATGGGCAGAAGACATGAACAGACACTTCTCCAAAGAAGACATACAAATGGCTAACAGGCCCATGAAAAAAATGTTCTTCATCATTAGCCATCGGGGAAATTCAAATCAAAACCACTTTGAGATACCACCTTACACAAGTTAGAATGGCAAAATTTGACAAGGCAAGAAACAACAAATGTTGGAGGGGTTGTGGAGAAATGGGAACCCTCTTACACTGTTGGTGGGAATGCCAGCTGGTACAGCCACTTTGGAAAACAGTGTAGAGGTTGCTCAAAAAATTAAAAATAGAGCTACCTTATGACCCAGCAATTGCACTACAGTATATTGACCACAAAGATACAGATGTAGTGAAAAAAAGGGCCACGTGCACCTCAATGTTCATAGCAGTAATGTCCACGATCACCAAACTGTGGAAGGAGCCAAGATGCCCTTCAACAGACGAATGGATAAAGATGATGTGGTCCATATGTACAATGGAGTATTACTCAGCCATCAGAAAGGATAAATGAATACTCAGCTTTGGCATCAACATGGATGGAACTGGAAGAGATTATGCTAAGTGAAATAAGTCAAGCAGAGACAATTCTCATAGGGTTTCACTTAATATGTGAAACATAATAGCATGGAGGACATTAGAAGAAGGAAGGGGAAAATGAAGGGGGAGAATGAGAGGGGGAGATAGACCATGAGAGACTACGGACTCTGGGAAACAAACTGAGGGTTTCATGGGGGAGGTCAGTGGGGGATGGGTGAGCCTGGTGATGGGTATTAAGGAGGGCACATATTGCATGGAGCACTGGGTATTATATGCAACAGCGAATCATAGAACACTACATCATCAAAAACTAATGATGTACTGTATGATGGGTAAAAGAACATAATGTAAATAAATAAATAAATAAATAAAATGTGTTTCCTGACTACTTCAAGAACTAGGGAGCCCTTAAAAGAAATCTAGCGAGGGGAGCCTGGATGGCTCACTCGGCTGAGTGCCTGACTCTTAATCTCAGCTCAGGTCTTCAGCTCAGGGTTGTCAATTCAAGCCGCACATTGGGCTCCACACTGGGTGTGGACACTACTTAAAAAAAAAAAAAAAATCTAGAGAAGATAGCTTGCATGTCTTTAATTAAATCCTATTAGATGTCCCATTCTTTCATATTAGTAAAAACCTTCAAATTTTAGCTCTTACAAGATGCCTAGAGTAACATTTTCCAGCCTCAGGAGTGATCATATGACTAAATTATGTGAATGGGATTTAAGTGGAAGGGTCATATGGAACTTACAGAAAATATTGTTCAAGGACCTCCTTCCCTTCTACTAGAATACAGATAAGATGGCTAAGTCTCAGGGAGATATACTGAACCAAGAGTTGAAAGCCACATCCTTGGAAGGATATGGAAGCAGCAAGCTGTTAGCCTAAATACCTGACAACTTTGTGGGCTGCCCAGTGAGCCTTGGACTCTCTTTAACACGAAAGAAATTTTGGGTTTTCTGTCACTGTAGCTTAACTAGTCGTAATGAATATAGATATCCAACCAGACACAACATGAGAAATATCAAGAATCTCCTTCCAAATTGAACTGGATTAGACTGAAATGAACTGAACTGACAGTAGGTACACTATACCCTGTCCTTCTAAGTAAGAGAAACTCTGCTGGAAACTCAAGGTAAGAGATATTTGTACTTGACAGCACATCTCCGAAAGCAGCTGATCTCACACTCCTTTCTGCTCTGCTCTGGGCAGGTTTCCCACTGAAGCTCATTTTATTCTTCATGTGAAAGAAGAAAAATTGCTGTTAAAAGATTCCCTTAGCATCCATCAGACACAGTCCCAGTCTGGAACTGTGGGTCAGCCAACAACCTCCCTAACAGGAGAAACTCCACCAAGAAGAGAGGTCTAACTTGGGGTTGAAAGTCTCCACTCCCCCCAAAAAAACCAAAACAAACAAAACAAACAAACAAACAAACAAAAAAAGAAAGTCCCCACTCCCAGCCAATAACTATGACACATCTTGATTCAAATAGGCCAGAGCTCAATTTCCATCTCCATTTAGAGTACTCTGACTGTGGTCATTTTTCTGATAATGTCCAGGAATTTCATGGCTTTTTAAGCAAGATGAGGTTGAATGGCTGGATTTACTGTGGGTGAAATGCTGGCAGAAGAAACTTCAATTTAGCAACAGTTATCATGGACTACAAATCGAGGACTCTTCGGAAGAGTGATGCCAGTGAAAACAGTTATTACTCAATGTTAATAAAAAAAATTATGGATCTAATAAAAGTTAATGGGGAAATATCATGTGCCATAAAAACTGCAGTCAAAGCAAAGAATGCTGGGTTGGGGGAGAAGATTCCACTATAATTCTGTACTGTCTGAGAGCCAGAATTGACCATGTCCATAATACTTCTAAAGTGCAAATGGTTACACAAATCAAATTAAACCGTGGATTGCTTAGTAATAGGATCATCTCCTTTTGTAAAAATAGAAAGGAGCAAATGAGAAATTACCCAGCAAACCTAATTCATTAACTGTAAGCAAGGTCCTGGCTCATGGTTGGCTACTTTTCTAAGTATCAGTAAACTTCTTTCTCAGAAACTTTATATGGTTTCCCATCTAGGTAGAGAGCTTGGTTCCTTTAAAGGGCACCTTTTTTCTTGTGTCTAAGCAGAGTGGTTGTGGTTCTTTGGAATTTAAGCTTCATACAGCACCCATGATCCCTACTGAGATACAGGAAATCCAATGAATAAAAAACCTTCTCTCCATTCTTTCTGCTACTACCCTAGCCAGGCCACCATCATTTTCTACTCCAGCCTCCTAACTTACGTCCCTGCTTCCATTCGGGCTTTTTTCTTTCTCCACCCATTCAGATCCCTTTCCCACATGGCAGCGAAAATGATCTTTTCATTTTACAAATAAGATTTTATTACTCTTCTATCTAAAAATCTTTCCAAGACTTCCCTTGGCTCTTCGGATAAAAAACAAAATCCCTTCAAGGTTCAAAAGGCTTCCCACAATTTGGATCCAATCCATTTCTCAGTCTCATCATGAGTCACTTGCCCCCAAAGCCAGCCATCTAGATGGTAGTGCACCCACTCCTACACTCTCACTTCTCAGAGTTTGTAGCTACTGCTCCTACTTCATCCACTCTCTGCTGAAATCATCTGGACTCATCTTGAATTCCATTTCCTCAGAAAGTAGTTCTCCTGCCCCCAAGATTAGGTTAGCTTCTGCTGATCCATGTTCATAAGGCAGTCTATACTTTTCTCTTTTGTAAAATTGAGTATACTATTAATTATCTACACAATGCCAGCCTTGCCCAGGAGATTTTAAGCCTCTTTTGGTAGGTTCTGTGCCTGTCTTGTTTCCCATCTTCCCCCAGCACCTAGTATAGTGCATGAAAATCTCAAGCACTCAAATCCTTGTTAGCTGCCTAAATGAATACATGAATGACAATCCACAAAACCAGAAACATTTCTGTTGCTAATGCCACTGATTACAACATGCAATGACTCTTTTAACCTTTTATAAAATGGAGATTAGAACACAGGTCCTACACAAGATGTTTAAAACCCAAACTGGCAAAGTGCCACACACTTGGAAGGAAGAAAACTTCAGAGACAGGCAATGTGTACAATTCCTCTTAGAGACAAAGAAACAGGGGAGCCTTTTCAGTAGCCTTGAGATGCCTCCGAAGGTGAGAAGTGAATCTTGCCAGGAAGCCCCTTTCAAAATCTTCTAAAAAGAGTCCTCAGAGTGCCATTAGCTGGAAAAATCATCATTTTGAAACCATCAGAATAAAGATTGGTTCACTTAAGAATTATCAATAAAATGCTAAATCTCTGGGGAAATTCTGATGCTTGCATGGACTTAAAATTCTTCCCCACAACATGCAAAAAATGAAACTGGACCACTGTATCTTACACCATCCATACAAATTAACTCAGAATGGATTAAAGACCTGAATATAATACCAAAAACCATAGAATTCCTAGGAGGAAACATAGGTGGTAAGCTCCTTGACATGGCTCTCGGCAATATGTTTTTGAGCTGACTCTAAACACAAGGGCAATAAAAGCAAAATAAACAAAAGGAACTACATTAAACTAAAAAGCTTCTGTGCAGTGAAGGAAACCATCAACAAAATAAAAAACCAACCTACTGATGGGAAAGATATTTGCAAATCATTTATCTGGTAGGGGGTTAATATCCAAGATACATAGAGAACTTATACATCCCAATAAGAAAATAATCTGATTTTAAAATGGGCAGAAGATCTGAATAGACATCTTTCTGAAGACATACAGATGGACAACAAGCACATGAAAAGACGTTCAACATCACTAATCATCAGAGAAATGCAAATTGAAACCACACTGAGATATCCTCTGACACCCATCAGAATAGTTATTAATAAAAAGACAAAAAGTAACAAGTGTTGGTGAGGATGTGGTGGAAAGGGAACTCTCATGCACTATTGCTGGGAATGCAAATTGGTACAGCCACAATGGAAAATAGTATGGAGGTTCCTGAAAAAAAATTTGAAATACAAATACCACATGATCCATCAATTCCACTTCTGGATATTTATCTGAAGAAAACAAAAACACTAATTCTAAATACATATTCAACCCTGTGTTTCCTGCACCATTATTTATAATAGCGAAGATGTGGAGACAATCTAAATGTCCATCAATGAAAGAAGAGATAAAGAAGATGTGGTATGTGTGTATTTACACATGGACACACACACACAGGAATACTCCTCAGCCATTTAAAAAAAATGAAATTGTGGGGCGCCTGGGTGGTTCAGTCAGTTAAGTGACCAACTCTTGATTTCAGCTCAGGTCATGATGTCGGGGTTGTGAGGTCAAGTCCCACATCGGGCTCACGCTGGGCATGCAGCCTGACGAAGATTCTCTCTTTCCCTCACCCTCTATGCCTACCCCCCACAAAATTTTTTTAATGAAATCTTGCCACATGCAATAATATGGATGGACTTTGAGGGTATAATGCTAAGTGAAATAAGCCAGAGAAAGATAAATAACATGATTTCACTTACACATGGAATCTAAGAAGCAAAAACAAACTCAGATACAGAAAACAGACTGGTGGTTGGGCAGCAGTGAGGGGCTGAGGTACAAACTTTTTTGAGTTATAAAATAATAAGTTATAAAATAGTAAATCATGGGAATTTGATGTACAGCATGATAACCATGATTAATAATACTGTACTGCATATTTGCAAGTTTCCAGGACAGTGATCTTGAAAGTTCCCATGAGAAAAAAAAAAATTTGTAACTTTGTATGAGGATGAATGGTAGTTAGAATTACCACTTCGGAACTATATATGCAAGTATCAAATCATTAAGACCTGAAGTTAATATGTGTTACATGTCAGTTATATTCAAAAAATGTTTCCCCATAGATTGCTTAGTTGCAAAGCATACAACAGTAACTATATAATAGAGAAGCTGAACAATGTTTGATCAGTTAATGAAAATTAGGAAGGCACAGACTGATATTGTAGGACTCAGAAGGACGCAGCATCACTGGAAGAGTGTACTGGCCTGGAATGCACAGCCCAAATCTAATCATGAGGAAGATAAACCCAACATGAGAAACATTCTTTAAAGGAAGGGGGAGGAGGAGGTTCTACATTCATTTTTTTTTTAAGATTTTATTTATTATTTATTTGACAGACAGAGGTCACAAGTAGGCAGAGAGGCAGGCAGAGAGAGAGAGGAGGAAGCAGGTTCCCTGCAGAGCAGAGAGCCCAATGTGGGGCTCGATCCCAGGACCCTGGGATCATGACCTGAGCCGAAGGCAGCGGCTTTAACCCACTGAGCCACCCAGGTGCCCCGAGGTTCTACATTCAAAACTGTCACTGTTATAAAAGACAGACTATGGAAATGTTTCAGACTAAAGAAAACTCAACAGACAAGACAATAAAATGTAATACATTATCCTGGATTGGATCCTGCACTGGAGGGAAAAGAAAAATGTCCTAAAGGTCATCATTGGATTAAGTGACAAAATTGGAATACAGGCAATGAATTAGATAAAGCTTTTGTATTAATATTAAACTTACTGAGGTTGGTAAGTATCCTGTGTTTCTGTAAGAGAAACAAAAAG
The DNA here is from genome assembly GCF_963455335.1 of Martes martes. Taxonomy (NCBI): domain Eukaryota; kingdom Metazoa; phylum Chordata; class Mammalia; order Carnivora; family Mustelidae; genus Martes; species Martes martes. Next base: position 106,936,819 of record NC_137898.1, read on the forward strand.
AAACCAAAAAGTCCCTATTCTGGGGAAATATACACTGAAATTTTGGGGGGCTAAAGGGCTATGATGTATCCTATTCTCATATACTGAAGAAATAAGTAAGTAAATAAATAAATATCTTTTAAAAAGATAACCTAACGAGCCCACAACCAACCCCATTCTGTTACCAGTGAGATCAGAATCAATCACTAGGGATGGGGGGCCCAGACACTGGTATTTCTTGAAAGTTCTTCAGATGATTCAAATATGCAGGCAGTGTTAAGAATCAAGGAGAAGGGACCTATTAGATCCCAAGTATCTCTTTTAAAGATAATTATCTGATGCCTATAGGGATGTCGTGAATCCTAGTCTCTTCTTCCTTCCCTTCCCTCCAAACGGAGCCCTTGACCCCCACATTTCATGCTCACCCCTAAGAACCATCCTTGACTGAGCCCAGGTCCTGCAATCCAAGCTAGTCCATCTTTGCATCAGGTCCAGCCACTGCCTAGCCCCTTACTTCTCATGTGCCTGCCAAGAACCATGATGAGTTTCAGGTTTTGCAATACTTAGAAAGGAAGAAGTTAGCTGGCTGAATTTGCATGTATGCTGACAGAAGGCATGATATTCATTGGTCAGAGACAGTTTATCACTAATATCAATAGCAATATATCATTTTTACACCACTTCCCCAAGTCCCAATATCCACAGGGCAACATGAAGAGGAACAGAGAGCACCTGCACACAAAGTAGGTAGTGTTACAGGATAAGGAAGCCTGAGTTCACGAAACCCAAATCTTTTATAATGGGCAATTTGTTCTTTGCTCCAGAAAGAGACACAATATCTATCTTCCAAGCTGTTCGCTATTCAAATATACTTGAAAAGACAGTCCAATGCCCTGCTTGCAAGATGTGCAGAAATGCAAGACACCCACAGAGAACTGCCTCCCATCAACACCCCAGCTCTAACACCCTGTGCTGGAGCCCCTGACTTGCTCCATCTCCTTAAGATCATGGCCACTGGGGCTGCCCTTGCCCTTGCTGACTGTCTCATAGCTAATGCCCTACCTCTGAACGCCAGTTCTGCAGGTGGATCTGCTTTCCTAATGCCTTCCAACTGCTTACAGCCACCCACCCGAACTGTCAGTCACCACAATTCTCCAGATTTCTTTTCTCCAAAGTTTCTTTCCAGGCAAAGCATCCCCAAGACTCCAACCCTTGGTAGTTCTCTGGGCTGGGACGAACATTATTAGAAAAGGCAGAACTGCCCGATAGCTGCAGAGCAAGGAGCCAGGGGAGATCCCAAGGGCAGCTCCCAGGGAGGGTTGCAAACTAATCATACAGTCTAAATCAGTGGTTCTCAAACTTCAGTGTGTATCAATTGAGTGCAGGGCTTGTGAAAACCAGATTTCTAGGCCCATCCCAAATGTCTGATTGATGAGGTCTGAGGTGGGGCCTTCAAATACCCATTTCTAACAGTGGTTAGCACCACTAACAAGTGGTGCTAATGCTGCTCTAGTCCACACCTTGTCAATCCAAAGCACTGAGCTGAAAGGATAACCAGATTGAAAGCAAGGGAATGCCAGGTGGATGCAGCAATAGAAAAGAAGTTTTAGGGTAACCTGAAAAAATATTCTACAGGCCTACAACCCAGAGGCAGGAAAATCTGACGAAACTCTCCCCGCCTTGCGCATAGGACAGAGAAGGTGCTGTTGGAATCATTTAGGACAGTGTGCTGGGCTTCCCTGAAGTTGACAGCTTTTATCCCAGATGCCATGCCCACCTGTTAATCGTGCTTTCTGCCAATATCTGCAGGAGGCTGTACTCTGTGGGCTGCTGCCTAGCCCACGGGTAAGTCTAGTTGGAGTTTTTGATCCTCCCAGTCTGTGTACTCCCATTAGTGTTCACCCAGTCACACTAGTCTGTTTCCCACACCTCCCTGGCCCAGTTCCCTCCATTTATCCAACACACAAAATCCATTCTTCCCTAGTTCCCAGCTCTGTGTCCCTGAGGCTAATGCCCTCACAGACTGCAACACCTGGGCTACTTAATTTCTAATTAAGTCTGCCTAATGGTAGGCTCTGGCAGGAGATCAAGGGGAGGAGAGGAGGTCCTGGCATTTCTTTCACTCTTCCTTCCTCCTAAGGATACATCTCTCACAACATTTGCACCCTACCATCCTGTCTACTACTACTCCTGGGGGCTCCTCCACGATGGTTCCAGATCTAAAACTGGGAAATTCTTTCTACAAAACTATTTCCTCCGCTTGTCCCTTCAGCACTCAGGGTGGAAATGGCTTTCAGCTGTTATTTCCAGCACATCATGACCCCCCACCGGTTCCCTTAGCCCTGCCCACACCTCTGTGAGACATCCCTTCACTGAAGTCTCTAGAGCCTCTGAGTTGGATTCTGTTTCCTGCTGATACCCTTGCTTGCCTGACCACAACTCAAGATGTTCTGGACCTTCTCTCTGCTGGACAGACATACTGAAATGGGCCTTTCTCAGAAACAGAGAACTTGCTCTCTACACCTTCTCAGGCATCCATCCTGAACTCTAGATAACTCCACATGGCTCCACAAGTGATGTAGAGACAGCAGGTGAAACACTGCAGATATGACCGGACACCTTGTCAGCTGGGCATTGGCAAGTACCTCTCCTCAGGCAGCTTCCCTCAGGCAGGAGCAGGGATTTCTGATACAGCCAAACAGAGCAAGGCTGCGTCCTGAGAGCAAATGTGCTCCTGAGGCCCTGCTGACCCGGTTTCCCAAAGCCATGTCAGAACAACAGACTGTATCAGCCACGCTCTGGAGTGTCGGATGACGTTGCCATGGCAACACTAGGGTCACTGCTTAGCAACAGGCCAGAGCTGCAGGAAGTTGCTAAGGTATTTTCACGTGTGTTAAAGCAAATGGATGTTTATCTCAATCTTGAGTGTAAATACACGGTGGGGGGGAAAGAAAACATACACACAAACCACCTGCTAATGTGTAGCGTTGCATGGCTGCTAACATTTGAAGCCTGGAAAACACGCCTGCTCTCTGGAGGAGGCAGACAGACACTCTATGACCCAATGAAGCACATCCTCTCCCCCCGCAAACCCCCGAAACCCTTCTCCACATGACTCACCTCCTCTTAGAACCTTCACCACCACCTGGTTTCCAAACCTTTTTTTTTTTTTTAAGATTTTATTTATTCCAAATCTTTTTCCTTAATGGTTTTTGAGAGACCATGCAGTGTAAGAATTACATGTGTGGACTATCAAGTCAGACTGCCTGGGTCTAAAACCTAGCTTGGGCCCTTTCTTGTTCTAATACGTTGGACAAATAACACCTCTGTCCTCAATTTCCTCCTCTGTAAAGTGGGAAAGTGCCTATCTCATAGGACACCATGCCAATAATTTATTCCATGTAAAGCACTTAAAACAGTGTCTGGAATATTATGAGTGCTTTATTTAGGAGAGCTTTTTTTAATACCCAGTGAAATCATGTAAACTTTCCCATGTGCCAGGGCCTATAGAAGGAATTAAGAATATAAAGGTTAGCAGGAAGTTGGCCCTATACCCATGGGCCCACATCTATTCCAATGCCACTGTGCCAAGGGTAAAGACCCAACACCTTGGTTGGTCATTCAACATACCTCAAAATCTAACTCTAGTTCCAGTGTGGCCTTGCCTACTTAGTTGTGAGCATTAAATAAGGTAATACATCTGAGAGTTAAGAATGGGGCTTAGCATATACTAAATGCTTAAAAAAAAAAAGTCACCTATTGTAATTATTACTCCCAATCTCTCTCTCTCTCTCTTATCAGCTCAAAACAGTCTGTGTTCTGGTCCCTGAATAAACCTCCTGCACTCCCACATCTGAGCCCCTGTTTACACTGGTCTTGACCACAAAGAATACTTTTCCCCTTCCTTGCCACCAGTCTCATGTCTGTCTGACCTTTTAGAGAAGATCCAGTCATACTTGTTCCTGAAAACCTGCAACTACCTAAGACCATGGTCATCCCCTTTACCTTGACCACATCCAAACTCCCACAGAGTTCACTGTCTCTTCTGTTGTATGTTTATAGGTGTTTGTACCTTGCCTTCTGAACCAGAGCATGAGCCTTCTCTATCAGACACTCCTTATGCATCTTCTAAGAGACCCTTGGCCTTACCTGTCTCAGGCCTTTTACCACTGATCCACCTCCTGGTTACTATAGTGACTAGCAGTGTATGGACCCCACCTAACCACAACCCTAGTTGCCATGCTAGTTCTTGGGGCTCCAGAAAAGGAGACGCACAAGGGTGCATGACCATGTTGTTCACTGGTCTTACAACGTTCCCCATTACCCAGAAGCAGTGGCCTGAAAGCCTGGCAGAATGAACAAAGACACCTGCTTAGTGACAACACATCAGAGGGTTACAGGACTGTCATTTGGAAGGTGGGATGTGCCCTGAACTAAGATCTTATACAGAACCATAGCACCATGTCCCCAACAACCACAATGGAATCTGGGAACCCAAAAATGGACAGAACACTTACTTCTCTCCCACACCTGCAGAATTTATGCTCTGTCTACAATCTAGGCCCTGCTAGGTAAGAGGTCTGGTTGTCAGGGAGGAAACTGTTCTGTCAATCAGGGTTCTACTGAACTTGAAGCTGAGACCATAATTAAGTCACCTGGTGCTCTCTAAGCAAGAGGACAAACAGGCCACAAAAGGTGTTACAATACTGATGGGATTCCTAACCTAGATTCCCAGAAGGAGCTATGTGGTTGCCAGACAATGGGCACAGAGAGGATTACTACTGGAACCCAGGGGATCCTTGGGCTTTTCTCTGTGCTTGAAACCCAATAAAAACTATAAAGGGACAACTGCAGCAATTACAGTGTAACAAAGGCAGGGCAAGTAAGGGATATCTTCAGTCTCAGTCTTTGCTACCCTGCGTGCCCATGGACCAGCAGCATCAGTATGACCAGAGAACTCATTAGACAAACAGACTCTCGGGTCCTCCCCAGGCCTCTGAATTAGATTCTGCATATTAACACAAACCGAGGGTGATTTGTATTCATGTTAACATGGAGAAGCTTACTAGGCAACTGACTAGGCAAGTAACCCAGAACTTTCAGCTGAAGAGGAGAGAAATCTATTAATTATGTCCTCAAACCAGTGGCAGAAGTGGGCACTGTGGATTCTTTCACTTATCCTCTTTTCAGAGAGAGTGGCAGGTTATAACCTTGATGGAGAATTTGTGACTAAGGGAATTTCTATTTCTCCCTCAGGGAAAGAGTGAACATATCTTCTCTCTCTCACACATACACACACACACCAGACACAACAGAACAGAGTGGTGCCAGCCAGAACTGTATCAACATCTCCCACATGATCCTCAGATCCTGCTGGCCCCACCTGTCTCAAGGCCCTTGCTCACTTGTTCCACATAAGCTGTTGACTCTGTGTGGATGCTGCCAACCAGCACCCGGTCAGCTCTTCCAGACTCAAGTGAGCACCACACGATAATGTGCAGCATGATCTGGTTTCCATGTTGGCCCTGGAAGGACCACGTCATGCAAAATAGGTAACTTCTCAAGGCAAAGATGGGTGAAAAGAAGGAAAGAGAGAAAAACATCCCTTCTCTGTGCCCATCTGTCCCTTTGAAAAAATGTCCTGAGATTCAGTAGCTCAAATGGTCCCCTGAAAATGGGGTAACAAGACTGAGTAATTATTGGTGCTTCATATCAAGCAGTGGCCAGCCTGGAAATGAATCCTTGTGTTTCATCTTTCTCCTTCCTTGCCTGCCCCCTCCCTTTCTTCCTCACTCCCACATTCTTGGTTTTCTGTGGCCAATAAAACATTATCAGGCTTTTGCCTGGTTTCTAGGGATCCTAAGCCAGGATAGCTTTAAGGGCAAAGACCGTGTTTTATCCTCGTTCACATAGCACCTTACCCAGTGGCTTACACAGGTGAGAACTAAATATTTAATTTTGGGAGAAACTTACCTAGAGAGGAGAAAAGGAACAACTGACAATGATGTGGAAACAGTCTCACCTTGTAGGGTTTGTGAGGAACGTCAACATCAGTAGTTAAAGGATTCACAGGGAAGAACTGATGCTAGGAAGCCGCTCTGCTGCCCTGGCTTTAACACCATCTTACAAATAAATAACGTGTACCAGCCTTGAAACCACTTGGGTAGTTATTTCCCAAATACCATACTCATGGTCATGGGGTAATTTTTTTCTCAGACTGGGTCTAGTCACCTGGAAAGTATCTTGCCCAGTTTGAGCAATGGCTTACCAGTAAATGGTGACAGCAAAATTCTTATCGGGAACATGATATTCCCTTGCTTAAGTTGCCAGCACTAACTGAAGGGGACAGCTCTTAAGTAAACTGCTTTCTATTTTAAAACAGATCAGATGGCAACAGGTCCCTGACTTCTTCACATCAAGGCCTGACTCCAAAGGGGCTACAAAATGTCCACTGCCTTTGTGGCCCTAGACGTCTAGGCTGACCTCAGACTCCCAGGCAGACCTAGCTGTATCCCAGGCAGCAGCCAGGGCAAACAGGCCAGGTTCAGGGCAGCTGCTGTTCCTGAAGCCTCCACCCTAACCCAGCTTACACAGCGCTAGAAGCATGGCTGGCAAGCAAGAAATTCTCAAGAAAGAGCAGCCACTATGACCCTCGTTCTTGTCATTATGCTGCCCTTTGCCAGAGGGTGTTTGCCTGAAACTAAGGTTCAAGAAAGGAGGTATTCCCTAGAAGTTGGTGGCATTTCTTACACCAGAGGCAGGCCTCCAGGACAAAGTAAGGTTATGTAATGAAGGCTGGATGAAAAAACAATACAGCAAAACAACTAATGTGCTTTGGATTTAACGTGTTTCAGACCCTGTGTTAAGGAATTTCCATCTATGATCTCACTTAATCCTAATCTAAGGTGTAGACACCATTATTATCTCAAATTTAAAAGAAGAAGTTTGAAACCTTATCCAACCCACAGAATGGGAGGAAATATATGCAAATCACAGATCTGGCAAGAAACTTTGTATCTAAAATATATCAACTCATTACAACTCAATGATCAATAAGAGAATTTAACTTTAAAATGGGCAAAAGGTCTGAATAGACATTTTTCCAGAAAAGATATACAAATGGCCAATATGCACATGAAAAGATGTTCTATGTCATTAGTCATCGAGGAAACACAAAGCAAAACCCCAATGAGATACCACTCCATACTCATCAGGATAGGTATAACAAAAAAGACAGTGTTGGCAAGGATGTAGAAAAAGTAAAGCGCTCAGACATCACTTGTGGAAGTGTGAAATGGTGCAGCTGCTTTGGAAAGCATTCTGGCAGTTCCACAACAGGACAAACAGTTACCATATGACCCAGGAATTCCACTCCTAGACATACACCCAAGAGAAATAAAATCCTATGTCCTCATAAAAGCTTCTACACAAACATTCATAGCAGCGTTATTCATAAGAATCAAAAAGTAAAAACAATCCAAATGTCCTCAAACCGATGAATGGATCTAAACTTGCCCCACGTCACACAGCCTCTTCTTCTGAGTCAATGGAAATGAGGCAGGATCCTTGATTTTCTAATCAAGACTAGTACAATGGAGAAATGAACAGAATTGGTGGTGAAGAAAGCAGCTTAAGTTGGTAAGGCAATGGGTAAGAATGTTCTGCTGAAACATAAGGACATTCTCCTCAAATTTGTAGATCGTCCACAGGGGAAATCTTGAAGGATCGAAGATGAGAATCCTAATAGCTATGTTTCTCCAGGTGGAAGTCCTCTTCACTGAGCAGGAAACCAGCAGGTTGTGTGAAAGAAGGACACTAAACATGAAAGCATATATATCTCAGTCTGACCTTCAGAAACACTATACCTTTCAGGGGGGTGTCTGAGCTTCCTGTAACCCCCAAGCCTGATCCACTGCAAAATATTCCATAAGCCCTTGATGCATCTAATTGAACTGTCTGTACAGGAGCTGAAGGGTCTCTTGGGAACCCCATGCCCAGCACAGCTCCACTACCTAAAAGCGCTTTGCACATAATAAACATACAATAACTATTTGTGAAAGGGATAGATGGATGAGTGAATAAGTACCTTTTAGCTTGGAAGACAAGTTACTGGGTATTTGCAAGACATATCAGAGCAAGGAAAATGAAGTACCAAGTTAAACTCCTACGGGGAAAAAAATAAAGTAAATTGATCATGATTTGGCCCCAAAGTGATCTCATCCACCATCACTAAGAACCAATGGAACAGGACATCTGGAATTTGAGACACAGGTATTAAAGAATCCCCCAATATGTGATTGATAGTTTGGTAAATGGCAACATAGAAATTCCTAGCTAGAAGATACCTTAAAGATAGATCCCTGAGCTATTGAAGAAAAAGAAGCCTGGAAGAACTGTCATTTTGTGGGAGTATGACAAGTGGCTGTGTAATTTCCTGAGGATAAGCTGAGCCCAGGCAGGGAGTTAGTGAATCAATGGCAGGGTCTATAATATCAAAAATTTAGGAAACTGACACCATGTCTACTATACATTATTTGAACTGATTACTGGTTCGGGATAATTCATCCACCTCCCCCCCCCCGAAAAAAAGCGTGACTATATGACTATGATTTTGCTGGAAGACATTACAAAGGAAAGAAAGAAACCTTCCCTAAATGGCCAGATTTGCAGATTTCACACTGGTGAGTCAAGATGAAGGGACAGCAGGAGTCACAGACCCAGCTCCTTCCCTAGAACCACCCCTAAAGAAACATTCTGAGGCCAGAACTTCAAAAACCTATTCACCTAACTGCAAGCACCCAAATGATAAACACAAAACTGTTCCCCAAGGAGAACTGTGTCCTTGAACAGAGCAGTGGGGCGAGCTAATTTTTAATAATCAAGCTGTAAGCTACAGTATTTGCTACAAAACAGGCTTATCCATGATGAGTAAATATGTCAACTAATTCAAGAGGCATGCTAAATCTCCATTGTTTTCTGAAAAGTTCAGGTTTCCTGGCTCTATAAAATGTGGTGCATGCCTTCAATGTGTGCAGCAGAATCTGTGAGATTGCAGAATGCCACATTAAACTCAGAGCTCCTGGGCTAATGAGGGTAAGTCCATTTTGCAGTAATGAATTGTTGGTAATAGCCCATCATGGAACAGATGTTTCATCCGTCACTGTACTGAGACTCCCACGCTCCAGAGTACTTGGATAACATGGGAGGCAGCACAGCCTGGGGAAGGATCCTCATCTCTGGACTCCTGAATGGAGCCAATCCCATGACTAGAATCAGTGGGTGCCTACACAGTATGACCGGAGACCTCCCAAACCCTCTCTAAATCAAAATATGTTTCCATTCACCTGCCACAGGGCTTAAAATATCCTCTCTCGAATTGTCTTCTATTAAAATGTAAATAAGTCACCTGGAAGAAGTAACACATTGAATTAGCATCCATTATCACTCATTTTCACATTAGGGAGAGCTGGGCCTTCAGGGAATGGGAGGAGGATGGGCAGACGTTGCTGAAGGGTGACTTAGAGGAGCCCAGAGCAGGTCTCAGGTTGGAGGGGTAGGGCCAGGCTGGGCCCACAGTGCACTTGCTAGCCTAACACACATGCTCATCCCACGCTACTGATGCTGTGGGTTTCCTAAATATATGCTTCCCCGGTGACCAGAGCAACTCAAGGGAGGGGCTGTAATTTACTTATCTTTGCAAATTCCCAGAACCTGGAGCATAAATATTTAGAAAATCCTAAATCCCTCTCCAACAAATGTTTGTTGAGTAAGTAAATTTTATCCTCACAACCACCTAAGGAAATCAGAGGAGGTATAACTATTTTATAGGTGAGGAAAACAGTCTCATGGAAACCCATTTATTTGCCCAAGAACATGGGACTGAGGAGGTGCAAGCTCTGGATACACAAAAAGGCAAACAAAGCATGTGCCCTTTGACTAAGAAGAAGAGTCCCTATGGCAGGTAAGATTGGAATAGATTAAGGCCAAATTTGGGGTGCCTTTCAACATCAACCTGAGAGTTTGGGGTGTTATTCTGGGATGCTCTGCAAATTTGTTTAGTGATAGGGAATGCAGGAAGCAAAAGAATACAGAGAAGTGTGCAAAGCAATACTTTAGAAAGATTATTGACATAGAGGAAAATAGGATGGATTGGAGGATCAAGAAATTAAAGACTAGTTTTGTGTCACAGCCGAGATAGCAGCAGTAGAAACAGAGGGAGGCAACGCATTTGAGACTTTATGAAGAACGAATAGAGCAGTTTAGTGACTGATGAATGAGGAGTGGATAAGGGACAAGGAGAAATGAGGGACACCGACTAGGTTTCAGACCCACTTAAGTGAATGACAGCAAATGGACAGCAATGGGAAATCAGGGTGGGAAGCAGGCTTTTGGTCAAGAATGGCAAATTCTACTGTAAACATGTTGAATGAGGTAGCAATGGAATACCCAGGGCAGTTAGAAATTTGGTGTCAGAATCTCAAGGAGATTTAGTGGAAGCCATGCGATTAGATGTGATCTCTGAAAAAGAGTAGAAAATGAGTCAAAGTCAGAATCTTCCAAGGTGAAAGAGACAGCACTGGACAGCATAGTGACAACTGAAGCCAAATAAGAGTGTTTTAGAAAGATAGAAGTGACAGCGCCAGGCACTGCAGAAAGGTCAAGGAAAATGAGGAGAAACAGCTATTGGATTTCAAGAATAAGCTACCTCTGGTTATCTTTAAGAGGACAATTGCGAAGTATGAAAAAGGGCAGGGAAATTAAAATGGGGAAGGGGCAGTGAGGAGAAGAAGCAATGGGAAGGGAAAAAGAATTGTATCCTCTGTGTCAGGGACGGCAGAGCCAAGGCTTGTTTATTTGTCCCTTTCAGTACAGGGAGAGCTGAGCCTGTATTTTATGTGAAAAGGAAGGAGCCAGCACAGACAGACGCTAAAATACGACTGAGAGAGGGGGGGAAGACACCGGGAGACGCACGCTAGAACAGCAGCAAGAAGGGAGGGGCTGGGAATGCCAGGGGTCACCTGAGTGGAGGCTGCTGCATGGGAGTCCAGCAGCAGACTGCGTGGGAAAAGGACACTACGCATAAAAGCATTAAGAGAAAGGAGGAAGCATGGAGTCAAGTCCAAGAGATTGTTTTAACAGAAAAAAAAAAAAATCAGAAAAATAAGCTCCCAGGGTTCCGTCTGGCAAAAAAGAAAGCAGGCTCCCCAGGGTACAGGACTGGCAAAGGACTGGACTGAGATGTTGCCAAGATTTGCCCAAAGCAGGAGAAGCAAAATCATGCCTAAAGTTAGAATTTCATCTATATATGGGTGACAGTCCAAATAATGAAGTCTGCACCTAGAATTTCAAGGTCACTGAAAACCAGTGCTTGCAAGATCCTCAGATTATCATCTGACCCACCTCTCTCACTTCACCAATTAGGGAAATAAGTCCCAGAGAGGTGCAGTAAATTAACCAAGATCACACAGCTAGTTAAAGCTAAATCTGGACCAGAATTAAGACTCTTAGCTCCTGGTCAGGAACAATTCCCATCAAATGGCAACTCTGTGTGCTGGGTTCCCTGGGATAATCCCAGGCATATATAATTAGTTTTTCCAATGGTGATTTTATTAAATATATAGCAAAGTAGGATTTCATTTTGGTAAATCCAAATGGCTTTTTGTATTAAAATTTTGAAAAACAATATATCAGGGAAAGCAAATCACTTGTTAGAAAATATCTCCCAATTTTTGGTTCTGCAAATACAGTCACTGCAGCTACACAGCAGCGTTATTACAAGCACGGCTCTGGAGTCAGAGAAGCCCAGCTGTTAATCCAGGTAAGCCTACCACTTACTCCCGGTGTGACACTGAGTGAGACACTCGACCTCTGCTGGGAGAAGGGCCTCAGCCCTCCCAGGCTGCAGCAATCAGCCACACTGTCACCATCACCCTTAGCGTGGGAGAAAAGTGGTGGGTGAAATCCGGAGAAGGAAGCAGGCAAAGCTGCAACTAATAACATTTTCCCTCTGGAATAATCCCTGTGTTTTAGGCAGAGATGATCTGGAGGCTTCCTGAGAGGGAAACCTGAAGAGAAAATGTAATTACTTTTATCCCCCCACACTTGAATTTCAAGGTGGTGTCCTTTCAAAATAAAAAAGGTACTTGAGGGTGGAAGGGAGGCAGCAGGGAGAGAAGTGAAGGATGGAGAACCATCGTTCGTGCTGAAGCCTGTGACATTTCACCAAAGTGACTCCCTTTGGGAACAGATGGCACAAATGTCATTCAGCTGAGACAGGAGAAAGCAAGAGAGAGTAGTGAGCTCCACAGCAAAGAGCATGATCCTCTCCTCCTCAGCAACTATCCTCTCCCAGCAAATCCTGATTCTCAGGGAAAGAAGTCAGGACAAGGCACTTAGGTGAGGTCACTCACCTTGTGGTGGCTGCAAACATCTTGCAACTTTTACTGCAGTAAAGAAGCACATATCCAACCCCAGGAGAGCTGCCCCAACAGCAGAGCCATGGGGTCCCTGTCCAGAGACAGCAAAGTTTTGAACCCCACCTCTTCTACATGGACCAGTAAACTAGGAGAACCACCACCACACAGCCACTTTCACCAGAGTATCCCAGTAGAAATGCAGATACTAAGGACTACAGAGTAGGCGTGAATGTCTACAACAGACAACCCTAGGGGTCTTCTGGTTGATAATTTGATTGCAGGAAAGAAGGAAAGAAGGAAGGGAGAAAGGAAGGGAGTTAAGTCAAGGGGGTTAATTCAGCCTTGCAACTTATCATGTGACACTGGCAAATTGCTTAACCTCAGTGCCTCAGTGTCCTCATCTGCAAAAGAAGGGTAATACAGCTCATGAGGGGTTGCAAAAGAAGAGAGGCATGTGTTACAAATGCTTAGCAGTGAGCAGGTGTTCAAAAGACAGTATTGTATTACATATATACATGAATTATTAAGAAAGCATCAAATTCATGCACACTGATGAAAAAGCACAGGTCCCTGGCCAAGGTCTCAAAGTCATCATGCAGGAGGACAGATAGTCATAAGACTTAGGAAGTAGTGACAAGACTGTTCTTTCAAGCTACTGATGTTCCCCCAGACAATTGCTGCTCATCTCCAGAGACTGAGGAGCCTTTCAGAAGTAATGGCTCCTTCTGAGGCCTGAAAGATGTGACCAACTGGCAAAACTACATCTTAAAAATCTCCTGGTTTTTTTATTTATGATTTATGATTTTGATTATGATTTATGCCTCCACATACATTCCAAAAATATTCGCTGCAAGTAGATACAAGACACAATCTACTTGGAAGAATGTTTGGTTCATACTAAGTGACCACTTCATTTTGAGTGGGTACTTGATGGGCCTTGTTAGGATCTAAACGTGATGTCCAAATGCTGATCTGGAAGGATCCTGGCCCCTCTAGAAATTGGTGGTATCCAATATAAGCCAAGGCCCTATAAGTACCACACATTGGTTCATCTGATGACTGCAGCAGATAAATTCAAAGCAACAGCTCTGGCAAAGACTAAGCTCCAGAGCAAGTTTTCATCAAACATCAACAAAAAAAGTCATAAAACTCAGGTGGCAAGAAAACTTATTGAATAAGTGGGAAATGAAGGTTTTATTTTTCTGCAAATATAGTTGATTTGTATACTTCTGTTTTAGGAGAAGAAAAATTGCTCAACAAACTAAGGCTTTCTCTTTCATTTTCAGAAAGCGGTCATATACTGAATCTCACCTGTCAGTGGCTTCCCATTTAGGTGGAATGGCAGGAAGCACAAGTGTTCTGTCTCCCAGTGGAGCAAGATTTGAATCCTAGCACTAAGACTTGCTATGTACACTTAAATAAGCTGCTTAGCCCTCCTGGACCAAAGGTTTCCCATCTGTAAATGGAAATAAAATGGCCAGAAGTCCCAAAGCTATGTTCACAATCCAAAAAGATTTAAATTAAGTGGTGAAAGGGAAAAATCACCAATTAATTCTCTATCTGGAAGGTTATCATTCAGAATTGAAGGAGAGATTAAGAGTTTTCAAGATAAGCAAAGCTAAAGGAGTTCATCACCACTAAACCAGCCTTACTAGAAATATTAAGGGACTTCCCTAACTAAAAATAAATAACTAAAAATAAAAGGCATTAATTAATAAGAAAACACATGAAAGTAATCTCACTAGAAAAGGTAAATAAAAAGAATGATGAGCTACTTATAAAGCAAGTATGAAGGTTAAAAGACAAATGTACTAAAAATTAAAAATACAATAATCAGTTAAGGTATACATAAGATGAAAAGTGTGTCACCAAAAATAGACAGTGAGGGGAATAAAGATATAAGCTTTGGAAAGTATTAACAATAACTTAATATCAACTTTTAAAAGATTGTCACATACATAAGATGTTATATGGGAACCTTATGGTAATGACAAAGAAAAAACTTCTAGTAAAAACACAAAGGAAGAGAAAGAAATATAAACATAACACTAAGGAAAACAAACCACAAGGGAACAGAGAAAGAGAAGGAACAGACAGGCACTACAAAAACCATCATAAAACAATTAACAAAATAGTAGTAATTCATACTTACCAATAATTAATTTTAAGTGGACTAAATGCTCCAATCAAAAGACAGGGTGTAGCTGAATGGACTGAAAAAAACAAGACACTTCTATATGCTCTCTATAAGAGGCTCACTTCAAACCTACAAATACTCACAGACTAAAAGTGAAGGACTGGAAAATGATAAACCATGCAAATGGAAATGAAACGCTGGGGCAGCAATACTTCTATTAAATAAAACTGGCTTTAAAATAAAGACTGTAACAAAAGACAAAGAAGGGCTTTACATAATAATCAAGAGGTTAAGCAGACAAGAAGATATAACATTTTAAAATGTTTATGTACTCAATATAAGAGCACCTAAAAACATAAAATAAATATTAACAGAGATAAAGGGAGAAACAGACAGCAACACACGGATAGTAGGGAACTTTAACACTCCACTTACATTAACAGATAGATCATCCAGGCAGAAAAATCAATAAGGAAACATCAGCCTTAACACATTAGGCCAGATGGGCTTAATGGATACATATACAGAACATCCCATCCAAAAGCAAAATACACATTCTTTTCAAGTACACATGGAACATTCTCCAGGATAAATCATATGTTAGACCACAAAACAATATCAATAAATTTAAGATTTAAATCATATCCAACATATTTTCCAACTGTAACAGTATGAAACCAGAAATCATTTACAATAAGTAAACTGGGAAAAACCATAAACAACTGGAGGCTAACCAACATGCTATTAAACAACCAACAGGGCAATGAAGAAATCAAAGAGGAAACCAAAAAATACCTTCAGACAAATGAAAATGGATGCACATGTTCCCAAATTCTGGGAATGCAGCAAAAGTAGTTCTAAGAGGGAAGTTCATAGCCATACAGACTACCTCAAGAAACAAAAATTTCAAACAATCTAACATTACACCTAAAGGAAATAGAAAGAGAACAAAGAAGGCCTACAGTTGCTAGAAGGAAGGAAAGAATAAAGAGCAGAAGGGAAATAAATGAAATATAGAGGAAAAAAACAAAGAGAGAGAGAGAGAAAGATAAAAAGAAAGAGAGAAAGAAAGAAATTAAGAGCTGGTTCTTTGAAAATATAAACAGAATTGACAAACCTTTAACCAACTGAGAGAGAGCCAAATAAATAAAATCAGAAGTGAAAGAGGAAAAATTATAACTGATACCAAAGAAATAAAAAGGATTAGAAGAGAAAACTATAAACAATAATACGCCAAAAAATTAGACAATCTAGAAGAAATAGATAAATTCCTACAAACATACTATCTTCCAAGACTGAATCATGAAGAAATAGAAAATCAGAATAAATTACCAGTAATGAAATAAAATCAGCAATCAAATCACTCCTGACAAATAAAAGTCCAGGTCCAAATGGCTTCACAGGTGAATTCTACCCAACATTTTGAAGAGTTAATACCTAACTTCCTCAAATTATTCCAAAACTTTGAGAAGGATGGAATACTCCCAAACTCATTTTATGAGGCTAGCATTACCCCATTAACAAAACCACAGCACTGCATACATATATACATAAATATTACATGCCAATTTCCCTGATGAGCATGGATGCAAAACCCCTCAAAATATAGCAAGCCAAATTCAACTATACATTAAAAGGGGCATACATTATGACCAAGTGAGATTTATTCCAGAATGCAAGGATAGTGTAACACCCACAAATCAATCAACATAATATACCACATTAATAAAACAAAGCACCAAAACCATATCATCTCAACAGATGCAGAAAAAGCATTTGACAAAACTCAACATCTATTTATTATATTAAAAAAACAGACGGAGAGGAGAAGGGAGTTGAGGGAACTTGAAAGGGGAGGTGAACCATGAGAGACTATGGACTCTGAAAAACAACCTGAGGATTTTGAAGGGGCGGGGGGGGTGGGAGGTTGGTGGAGCCAGGTGGTGGGTATTAGGGAGGGCACGGATTGCATGGAGCACTGGGTGTGGTGCAAAAACAATGAATACTGTTACGCTGAAAAGAAATAAAAAATTAAAAAAAAAAAAACTCTTAACAAAGTGGGCACAAAGAAAATGCACCTCAACACAAGAAAGGCCACATATGACAAGCCCAGAGCTAACATCATATTCAACAAAGAAAAGCTGAAAGCTTTGCCTCTAAGATCAGGTACAAGACAAGAATGCCCATTCTCATCATTTTATTTAACATAGTACTAGAAGCCCTAGCCACAGCAATCAGACTAAAAATAAATAAAAGACATCCAAATTAGGAATAAATTAAATTGTCACTATTTGAGGAGCTGTCATCATGATGACATGATGCCATATACAGAAAATCCTAAAGACTATGGCAAAAAACTATTAGAAGAAATGAATTCAGCAAACTTCCAGGATACAAAATATACATAATTCTGTTGCTTATTATTAGTAGTAAATAAACCATCAGAAAAAGAAATTTTAAAAATAATCCCATTTACAGTTTCATCGAAAACAATATGTAATAACCAATTTAACCTAGAAGATAAAAGACCTGTACTCTGAAAACTAGACACCGATGAAAGAAACAGGATGACACAAAAAAATGTAAAGACATTCCATGCTCATGAATTGGAAGAATACTGTTAGAACACCCCTACATTGCAAAGCTATCTACAGATTTAACGTAATTCCCCATCAAAATACCAATGGCATTTTTCACATAAGTAGAATAATCTTATGTATATGGAACCACAAAAGATCCCAAATAACCAGGGCAACTGGTTGGCTCAGTGGGTTAAAGCTTCTGCCTTTGGCTCAGGTCATGATCTCAGGGTCCTGGGATAAAACCCCACATCGGGCTCTCTGCTCAGCAGGGAGCCTGCTTCCCTCTCTGTCTCTGCCTGCCTCTCTGCCTGCTTGTGATCTCTCTCTCTCTGTCAAATAAATAAAAAAAATCTTAAAAAAAAAAAAAATCCCTGGGGTGCCTGGGTGGCTCAGTGGGTTAAGGCCTCTGCCTTCGGCTCAGGTCATAAACTCAGGGTCCTGGGATCGAGCCCTGCACTGGGCTCTCTGCTCAGCGGAGAGCCTGCTTCCCTCTCTGGCTCTGCCTGCCTCTCTGCCTACTTGTGATCTGTGTCTGTCAAATAAATAAATAACATCTTTAAAAAAAAAAAAAAAAGATCCCAAATAACCAAAGCAAACTTGTGAACAAAGCTGGAGACATCACACTCCCTGACATCAATCTATACTACAGAAAGCTATAGTAATCAAAACATTATGTTACTGGAACAAAACAGAAACAGATCAATAGAACAGAAATAAATCCACACTTATATGGTCAATTAATCTATGACACTGGGAGAAAAGACAGTCTCTTCAGAAACTGATGTTGGGAAGACCAGATAGATATATGCAGAAGAATGAGATTCTTATACACCATCTGCAAAAATAAACTCAAAATGGATTAAATTCTGAAAAGTAAGACTTGAAACCATAAATACCCTAAAAGAAAAGATGGCAGCGAGCATTATGGCATCAGTCTTAGCAATACTTTTTCAGATATATATCCTCAGGCAAGGGCAACAATAGAAAAAATAAAATGGGACTACCTCAAACTAAAAAATTTTTCACAGTAAAGGAAACTATCAACAGAATGAAAAGGCAACCTACTGAATGGAGCAAGAAACTTACAAACAATGTTGATACCCAAAATATATAAAGAACTCCTACAACTCACTAACAATAAAACCCTGATTAAAAAGTGGGCAGAGGACCTGAAAAATCTTCCAAAGAAGACCTATAGATGGCCAACAGGCACATGAAAAAAATGATAAACATCACTAATCAACAGGGAAATTCAAATCAAAACTACAATGAGATAGCTCCTCACATCTGTCAAAATGGCTATTGGAAGGAAGGAAGGAAGGAAGGAAAGAAGGAAGGAAGGAAAAAGAAATCACAAGTGTTGGCAGGAACATGGAGAAAAGGGAACCCTTGTACACTGTTGGTAGAAACATAAATTGGTACAGCCCCTATCAAAAACAGTATGGAGAGTCCTCAAAAATTAAAAATAGAACTACCATAGGATCCATCTTCTTTTACCCAAAGAGATGAAAACATTAATTTGAAAAGATATATGTATTCCCACATTCATTGCAGCTTTGTTGACAATAGCCAAGATATGGAAGCAACCTAAGTTTCCAACAATACCTGAATGAAGAAGATATGTTATTTATATATACACACAAACACACACATACAGCATTACTCATCTATAAAAAAATATGAAATTTTGCCATCTGCAACAACATGGATGGATCTAAAAGGTCTATGTGCTAAAGAAGTAAGTCAGAAAAAGACAAATGCCCTGTGGTTTCACTTTTATGTGGAATATAAAACACAAAATGAACAAAACCGACTTATAGATACACAGGAAAAATAACTGGCTGTTTCCAGAGGGGAGGGGGCAGTGGAATGGGGAAAATAGGTGAAAGAGATTAAGAGGTACAATTTTCCAGTTATAAATAAGTCACGGGATATAATGTTCAGCATAGGGAATTTAGACAGTAATATTATAATAGTTTTGTATGGTGACAGATGGTAGCTAGACTTATCGAGGTGATCATTTTGTAATGTATAAAAATATCGAGTCACTATGTTGTACACCTGAAACTAATAATATTGTATGTCAATTATAACTCAATAAAAAAAGATTTAATGTGTAATGGGAAAATTTAAGGTTAATTGAAAGATACTTTTTACTCAAGACTCCAAAGATTGGGCTTTGTTTGATATTTTGGGCTTTTCTTTTTTTGCTGTGTGTTTTTTAATAGAAAGCTCTTTTTTAAAGGAAAATCTTTCAGCTTCAGCTCAATGTATCTTTGGGAAATAAACTCTTGGGATCTTAAGACAATAACCAAGGTCTCCTAATTGAAACTAAAATACCTAAGAGGGAATAAGCCGGCACTTGAGTGCTGACTTGCAAGCCTGATTACACAAAGTTCAATATGAGAAGTAGCTTTTTAACAACAGAAGTTTTCCCAACAGTGGAATGTCTTCTTTCATCACTCCTGTGATTTTCCCATCTCCTCTGGGGACCTTCTGGGATGCTACAGAGGCGGATTTTGGGATCACAAGAAGGCTGACTATAGGTTCCTTATCCACACACTGTTAATAGTTGGAGAGGCACACATCAGTGAGTATCTAAGGTGCTGCCCACTGCACAGACAGAGCTGGAATAAGGGAACACAACCTAACTATGTTTTCTTGCAAATTAGGTGCTATGACAACTCAGGCACTGAAACATACAGACACAGTATCTGCGCTTAATTAACAAGCTGGCAAAAACAAATGCTAATAATTGACTGACGCATGAGAATGAGGCATTGGAAAAATACCCAGCAGAGATACGCCTGCCAGTTTCCTCTTTGGGGCAATGATTAGCATAGCAGCGTTCACAGGAAAAACTTCTACAGAAACAGAAGTAGGTGCTGCCCTTCAGGGAGTGAAGCACATGAGGATACAGGTTGCCCCAGCAGACCCAACCTTGCTCAAAGTGTCTGAAGCAAATAAGGAGGCCATAGGGACCTCTAGAAGTCCCAACAGGAGAATCATAGCACAGACCCCCAGAGTGTGGGAGCAAAGACATACTCTCCTCACTGACATCTCTTCTTCTGAGAAGCCATCCCTGGCTCATTATGGGGCTTTGGCAGAGACTAAACACCTAACCAGGAGATAACAAGTGATCATGAGACCCAAGTTGCCCATCATGAACTGGGTCCTATCTGCTTCTCCAAATCAATAAAGTTGAACATGCACTACAGCACCCCATCATCAAAAGGAAGAAGCATATTTGAGAAGCTGGAATCTTGATGGACCTGCCCAGCAGGAGCTAGAACCATAGACAGATTGTTGCTGGAGATACCAGTGAAGATCACCATAAGCCTTCAAGTCCAAGGTCTCCAGTCAATACATAGTTCTCTGTGTAGCTGCTAAATCATATGAGGACCAGCATTCCTTATATAAAATAGTAGGATGGTGGTTCTCACCTGGGGACAATTTTGCCCCCAATGTCTGAAGATAATTTTGAGTTTCACAAGTAGGGGATGCTATAGGCATCTGGTGGGCAGAGGCCAGTCATGCTGTTAAAAACCCTCCAATGCACAGGGCAACACCTCTGCAGCCCAATGAAGAATTATCTCACCTAAAATATCTAAGAATGGCAAGGCTATAGAGGAAAGAAGAGAAAATAAAGGAAATCAGAGATTAACATATACCCAACAAAAAACACACACATATATCAACTTCCTCATTCCTGTAACTACTTACAAAGTATTAACATCAATATTCTTTTACTACCCATCACTTGTTGCTTCTGTGTGCATGTAAGTACTTCTGGACACAGGGAATTGTGCTTTTTTCAAGCTCCTCAAAGTTTTATCGCCAAAAAGAGTTTGAGCCCTGCTCACATATTTACTTACATCTCCCCACTTCTGCCCCAGACCCCAATCCCAGGGGACAGCAGACCTACGACATTCATATTCTTTCTACAACCCATCAACTGATCTAGAGATCCCAGCGGGGAGTATTTTTTTGGCTCAAGGTCACTTTCATCTGTGCAATAAAAATACTTCGTATTTTCATTATATTCTGACTCCACATCTGTTAATTCAGTATTACAGTAACTCCTTTCATCTCATCAATACTTATTGAGTAAATAAATAAAATCTTTAAAAAAAAAATACTTACTGAGCACTTACTATGTGCCACATGCTATGCTAGCAGATATTACAAGGTAAAGAGACCAACTTTCTGCATGTCTTTTTTAAATTTAAATTCAATTAACATATAGCGTATTATAGTTTCAGAGAATTCATAGAATTCAGTGCTTCATCAGTTGCATATAACACCCAGTGCTCATTCCATCAAGTGCCCTCCTCAATGCCCATCACCCAGTTCCCCATGCCCCCACCCACCTCCCCTCCAGCAACCCTCAATTTGTTTCATATAGTTAAGAGTCTCTTATGGTTTGCCTCCCTGTTTCTGTCTTATTTTTCCTTCCCTTCCCCTATGTTTGTCTGCTTTGTTTCCTAAATTCCAGATAAGTGAAATCTGCCTATCTTCATGGAGCTCATGGACTATGTTCTCTGACTATCATTTTCATTGCAGGCTTACTGAAATGGGAGACCAGAAGAACTCACACCTTCTCCAGTTCTCTCCCTCAGAATCTGTAGTTCCCTCAGGTTGTCTCTTGCCCTGGGCCTAAGCTGCCTAGAATCTAGTGGCTAGGGAAAGTATCATGCAACATCCCATTATTTCTCATGGTCTCCAGAAGCTTTTTCTACCTCCACCATTCTATTCCTGGGTTGCGAGTTGCCCTCCATTTCTCTACTTAGCCTGGGACTCAAAGGATGCACTGGGAAAAGGCCAAATGCAGTTAAAATGAAAACAAAAACACCAATGTCCTTCAGGAGGCCAGAACATCCTTGCTCTAACTTGTAGAGTCCCCTAACCTAATATTCCTCTATTGCCATCCCAGAATAGAACAACTTTCCTCTGAGTTTCCTTGGATCATTCCGTGGTGCAAGCTTCCAGTTTGAGCCAAAGCCAAGAACACTTCTGACCTTCAGTGCTCTAGGAATGTCTGGTGACTCAGAGGGGCAACTTGACAGAAGTCCTTCTCCATGAGGGTCCTAGAATCCACCTGGGAAAGAATACCTGGGGAATTGGGAAGAGCTATTCTGGGAGTCCAACTTAAGACGGAGACCCCTACACAGGTGTCTTACACTTGCTCATTGGTTCCTATTCCCATGGTAGTACCTTCTGTATTTTCACCTATTGGCTTCCTATCATCTATATTTTTTAACCTGTGGTTACTATCTTGAAATGACAAACATCCCACCATCCACTTTATGGACTCACTTTGCACTCTCCCTTGGTGGTTCAGGGTACACTCAGAATTTTGGAGTTTTTTCACGTTTCTTGTGTTTATTCATCATTTATTCAAAAAATATTTATTTAGCATCTACTCCTATGCTAGGCACTCCTTTTGGCATGTGGGACACTTGGAGTGTGCATTCACAGAGAAAGCAATGACAGAAATTAACAGAGGTACAAACACACAGAAGCAAGGTGAGGGATAGGGCTGGGAGCAGGGTAGCACAGAGGCCAATAAAGGCTATCAAAGAAAGGAAGGGACAGAAAAACCTAAACGAAGGGAGGGATGAACAATGTAAAATATGGGAAGAGAGCATTTCCAGCAGAGGTTAGAGCAAGTACAAAGGTCCTGAGGCAGGAACAAACTTGGCATGTTTAAGGGCAGGGGCAGCTGGAACAAAGTTAGCCCAGGTGCCTGTTATAAGGTCAGAGACATAGACAGGATGCAAATCACATCAAGCCACATGAGCCACAGCAGAGTTTGGATCTCATTTTGAGTATGATGGAAAACATTAGAGGAATTTGAGTGAGGAAGTAACATGCCCTGTCTTCCATTTTTAGAGTCACTCTGGTCTCCATGAGGAAAATCACCTATGGGGAACCAAGAGGGTGGGCAGGGAGACCACACAGGCAGCAACGGCAGGTACATAAGAGAGACACTGGTAACTTGGGCTGGTGGAGCAAATCAATGTCAGATTTGGGAGATACCTTAAAGATAACACTGACAGAACTTGTTTCTGGTTAGACAAGGAGAGAAAGAAGAGTGCAGCATGGAGGATGAGGGCTGGGATTCAGCCAGAGCAACCCGGGTGGGGGGGACATTACTATAGTAGAGACACCTGTTAGGGGAGAGGTTTGGGAGGACATATCGGGGTCCAGGATGACGTGTCTGATCTTGCCAACAGGCATCTAGAATTGTGAAGAGTCAGCGTGCAGAGGTAAACCCGGGAGTTATCAGCATTTACACAAAACAAAGTCACAGGCTGAATGAGAAGTCCAAAGATAGAGTCAGGTTAGAGATCAGGAGGCAAATGAGATTTAAAAAAAAAGAGGAAGTGTCCATGACATGACAGAAAAACCAGGTTTAGGGTCTTGGATGGAAGATTTTTTATTAGGTAATTTAAGAGGGAGAGGGCTTCGACTGTACCAGTAATGTTTTAGTCACAAACAGAACAGCATTCTGGCCTTTTCCCACCTTTTACAGGGATGACATATGTGATTATAAAATTTTATAGCAAAGAAGTCAGTGATCAACTATTTCAATGCTGCTGAGGGCTCAAGTATGACAAGCAGGAGAGTTAACGCACCATACTTGGCAAATGGACTCTCCCTGATGGTTCCAAAGGAGGACTGCAGACAAGAGCCCCCACCCCATGGTAGATGAGGAACGGAAGCCAAGAAAGTGACAACACTGGAGATGGACAATGCTCTTGAAGAATTCTGCTATAAGGTGGGACAGCAAACTGGAGCACAAGACCGGGAGAGTCTTGGGCCAAGGAAGTTTGGGGCAGAAGGGTGTCCAGTAGAGAAGACCTAACCAATCATCCAGGAGAAAAGGGATAAATGGGAAGGCAGCATCCTTGGGTAAATAAGAGAGAAGATCTAGGTTACGGGTAGAGGCATCAGCCTTCAATAGGTCAGGGACTGCTCATCCATTATGCAGGATAGAAGCAGAGCACAGGGTTCTCTGAAACAAGTAGGTTCACAGATCTGGTGATGGACAAATATAGTCTTATTCTGATTCCTTCTATTACTTTCTTGGAAAAAATGAAAGGAAAAATGACAAGATGGGGCAGCACATTTGGAGGTTAAGGAGAGAGCCAGCAAAATGTAAAAAGAACAGGGGTGCCTGGGTGATTCAATCAGTTAAGCCTCAACCTTTGGCTCAGGTCATGATCCCAGGGTCCTGGGATCAAGTCCCACATCGGGCTCCTTGCTCAGCAGGGAGCCTGATTCTCCCTCTGCCTGCCACTCCTGCTTGTACTCACATACTCTCTCTCTCTACCTCCCTCCCTCCCTCCAACAAATAAATAGTATCTTTTTAGAAAATGTTAAAAGAACCTCACAGACTTGAAAAATAAATTAAGAACATACAAGAGCACCAGCCAGAGTGGAAGGCCCACTTAAGCCCAGCAGTATCAACTTAATGTGTGCTGGTTTCTCCAGCCACTTTGTGACTCATGGGCAGACTTGGGTTGAACTAGCATAGATGTGAAGGGAAGGGTGAGGTATAAGGGGGTTCAAGATCTAGGTAAGTCCTTGGGGTTGAGCACAGATCAAATCCTCCAGCCTCGGGGTGAGTTTCCCTCAGGATTTTTTCTTTCTTGTCTAAGAGCCTCACTGCAGGACCACCGCAATCTGTCAGGGAAGTCCTTGATACTATTTAACTTCAAGGTGAAGGGTTGGGGTCTAGGTCTCTTTTCCCGGGAAGCTCCTCAGCACTCTATGTGCCCACCTCTTTCCAAGGAAGCAACTCCACCACCAACGAATATAGGAAAAAGCAAATATCACCAACTCACAAAGGCTGGTTTATCCCCCCAGCCTCCAAGCAAACAGGGGTTCCTGGTGAGGATTTTCCCTCTGGGTATTCAAGAACTGCTCCATGTCTGCTTTATCACACTGGTAAGACACTGAGGTGGGCTAGAGGCCTTGCATTAGCAGGTGGAGGCATGAGCTAGTGACAAACAAATGACCCACTGTTCCTCCACCTGGTAGAGCTCACAGAAACTTGGGTTGCCTCTTCATTTCAACAGGACTCAACAAAACCAACAAGCCACTGTGCTTTAATTAAAAGCGCTTTGACCTTGGCTTAAAACTATTGTCATTCACATGCAAAAATGCGAAGAACTGGTGCAAAGACTACTAAGGTTTGGCTTTGGCAGAGAAGAGGAGGAAACAGATGTGGAGATCAGCAGACAACCACATAAAGCACTGGTTGTGTGTGTGTGTGTGTGTGTGTGTCTGATAGGCTAGCCCCTAAAAAACAACTACAGAGAATGGCTCCAGTGCCCCTGCTCTTCACTCTGTCCACCATACCCCCAGCCAGCCAGGACCCTGGACAGGCACCCCCTATGGGGGCCACACTTGCCCTGCCTTCCCAGCCATCACCCTACAACCCCCTCCCCAGCACCAATCAAAACCAATTTCCACTTCTTCGAGCACTCGTTGGAGACGAGCTAACCTGATAAATTAATTCAAGCTAATGCAAATTATGGCTTAATAAGTTACCCTTTCCAGACAACATTTACATTTTTAAAAGTAGCTTTAGATGCTTACATCCAAAGGAGTATTGCAGCAGGTCAGCAGAGGAGACTTTGGAAAAATGGTAACACATTTCCAGGCCTCTCTGAGGTCAGACATGGAAGGTCCCATCTGCTTTTCCTGATCATCAAATATCTTACAAGCTAAGAGACACTGATGTCAATTCTTTCTCTAAAACTTGGTGATTTCTATCTTAATATGCTTATAATGCACTTGGCTAATGCCTCTATTATTCTAATATATGCAGATGAGATTATTCCATGCAATCAAAACAAATCTATGAGAGTGGTATGCTTAATTTCTTCTTCTGCACCAGAGAATGAGTTCCTTGAGGGCAGAAGGAGTAAGAAAAGGAGGCACCTGCCCACTAGCAGCATAGGAGACCTCTGCCCATGACTGGCAACCCTGCTTAGGCCACTATGGGGCAGGTTTGGGTGCCAGGCAGGTAGTTATCAGGCAAGGCCTGCTCCTCTGTACTCCTGAGAGGAGCTCCCAGAAGACCCAGCTACAGAAGGAAGTTCTGTATGTGCCATGTAACTCCCACCTCATCAGAAAACTGTGTGGGGATGTGTGAGTTTGTGCATCAGAGTACCAAGCCTGTTGATGTCAAGGTTTGTTACAAGAAGCTCCAAGCCTGGTATGACCCAAACGACAGCTTCCCCAACTCCTCTCGGCTTTCCCTGGTCTATAAATCTAACAAAATTCAGCCTTCTGCTTTTCCAGTTGCGCATCACCTGCACTCCCACCACAGAAAGGAGAGAGGCTCCAGAGAAAAGACATGCGGATAAAGACAGGGTGACTGCCCAGTGGGTCCATGAAGAGCATGGAGACCCAGAATGAGCAGCAGGAAAGGAACGGGCTGCTCATGCAAGGACAGTGTCCACCAAGGCTCACAGTGACCTGTGTGGTCTCCACAAGCACTCGCCACTCACCCCCCCATTCATGCATTCATTCATTATTGTTTAGTTAGAGAAACCAGCAGGCAGCTGCATTCCAAGACACAACTGATGACTTCCCAAAGGTGTTGGACACATGGGTCTTCCAGCTAGATGAAGTTCTTACTCACCAGTGAGCTGGAACACAGTGTTACTGTGAGGAATGTGTTTGTCTTTGGGGGTTAAGGCAGAGCCCAGCACTATGAGGACAAAGCAAAGAGCTGCCGCCTGGTTCCAGCTCAGAGGTGGGGAGCCAGAAGTTCCCCTCACTGCCTCCATCCTTAGTCTAGCTGCATTTTTCCTTCTACAAATACAATGCTCTCTGGAGTTAATCTTCCACTAAATGTCTTCATGCTTCTGGAACTTCAGTTACAGCCCCCTCCCCTCTCAGGCAGACACTACCACCTGCAAACACAGTTTAAATCACCACATCATTTTTTTCCTGTGCTTCCTCATGCTGGTACTGTCTTACCACTTCTGCTTTTGTCACAGGCCCCATTCAGTTTCCCTGGCTTTCCTTCCTTTCCTTTCCAGATCAGCTTAGCTCACAGCCCCTCTGAAGGCTCTTCTCTGCACATACTCTTGTCACAAGGATTTTCTCTGGTTTCTTCTTCTAGAGTATGGTTTCCACCTGTCAGTTCTCAGCTTCTGATGCTTGCTTTGAATCTCTATCTTGCTTCTGGTGCTCCCCAGGGTTTAATGCATCAAACCTCCCCCTGATCCTCGAGCACCCACACCCTGAGAAGTAGACACGCACCCATTCCCCACAGCTTCCCCACCTTATACAAAACCCAGACGTCAGCCCCTCTCGATTCTCGCTTCCAGGGGCTTCAGGTCAGATCACAGCCCCAGGCCCCAATCTCATACTGGGAGGGGAAGTCACACACATAAACACACACCTCTCAATGCCTCTTTTTTTTTTCTGGAAATGAAAGAACATGAGCACTTCTAGTGTTTGTTTTACCTCTTTAGGATACAGAGAATAGAAGACCCTAGAAGGTTAGTATCCTAGGTCCATGATAGGCAATTCCACAGGTTGTCTGGCAAGGTCCCAGGGCTCCTACGTCCCTCCATCATATTCCTAGCAACTGTCCTTTGCCTTTCATCTTTGCCTCTAAGGCCAGGCAATCACCAAACTTTACAACGAAGAGGTAACTCAAGGCTGAATGTTGTCCCAGCACTGCCATGCAGGTTTCTCCTAAAAGTCTGCAAGGGAGCTGAGACCAGGAGATGAAGTTCCAAACACCCAGCTCAAGTCTCCTTCGCCAGCACTGTGTTGCCTTAATAGAATAGCTTATTATTTTTTTGTGTGTGTACTTTCAGTGCAGAGAAAGCTGAATAATGTATTCTACTTTTTATGATAAATCATCCTCACTTACTGTTAGATTTAAAGGAAGAGTGATAGAGTTCAGGGCAGACTGCTCCAGAATGGGCCACTTAAGCATTTGGATATTTTTGAGCTGAAGAAAATCAAGGCCAAACAGACTCAAAAGAGCTTTATACCTCCCCCTGAATGGCCTAAAAGAATTTAGATAGGCTGGTCTACACCAATAAGAAACTGATTACCAGAGATAACTTTTTACATCAGATAGACTTACCTACCTATCATGGCAAAGATTTGTTTACCAACATTTGCTCTTCCCATCTTCCTTTAAATTGCCCCCCCCCCCCCGCACGTATTGTATGGAGCACTGGGTGTGGTGCATAAACAATGAACCTTGGAACACTGAAAAAATAAAATTAAAAAAATTAAATTAAAATAAAATAAAAATAAAAATAAAATAAAATTCAATCAATCAATCAATCAATCGCCTCCCCCGCCTTTGAAGCCCAGGTCCCTATCCCCTTCTCCTTAGCTGAGGGTGGCATATAGGCTTCAAATGCCTGTTGGAGAGGCCCATGTCTTTAGGGTTCCATCTTATGTAAATTTAATTATTAGATCAGCCAAGGAACCTAGAAAGGGAGAAAAGGTTTTCTACCCACTAAGAGGGAGTAAGGAAAGGAGGAGGTCTTCTCATTTAAAATATTGTATGGCTGGACCTTCCTTCATCTGCCCCTAAATATAAAAATCACAGGGAAAAATCAAAGACACCCCCCAAAAATCATAAAAACTATGACTTACTATTAACCTGTTGCTTGAATTCAGGAAGAGCCTCTGCTACCTACCAGATCAGTAGAAATGGGAGTGTGAAAGAGGCGGTGAGGCCAGGTGCCCACCCAGGAAAAAAGGAGTCTTCCTCCTTCAGTGCTGCAGATTGGGCTCTCCAGAAAATGGGCACAAGGGTGGAAAATGGGGAGCAGGACTATTATAAGAAAATGCTCCTGGGGGAGCATTCGCTCAGAGAAAATGAGAGAAGAGGATGATCAAAGAGAGAAACTATGATATAAGCTCCTCCCCCGCCCAGGCACCTCTAAAGCTGCAATGGCCCTTCAGGTTCTGCCAGTTGGGCAAGAGGAACAAGGCTTTTTATTCCCCACATCAACCAGTCATTGACAGCAGACTGTTCCCCAAAGGGAGCATGACAAGGGGTGAAGCAACTCCAAAGAGGGCTGACAGCTCATGGCTGTCTGCAAGCTATACTTCCAGCAGCTATGGGAATGTATCTTTCAGCCTGAAAGGGCCCCTGGGCAGAACAGCACACTGACCACCGTACTTTCTGCCTCTTCTCATGGATCAGAGATGTAACATCTGAATTAGCCAGAAAACCACAGTGACAGCGCTGTTGAGGCAGCAGAGGTATAGTCCTTCCTCGCCTCCCTATATTCCAAGGGCTAGAATTCCTAATCAAATGGACCTAGCAGGGGAGCATAGTGTCCTTCAATGTGTAGGCAGGAGGTAGTAACAGATAGCAATCCATTCTGGATTATATCATGCATCTGCTCAAAACATTTGAGACATGGGACTGAAACAGAAGAAATCCCACTCAGTCCCCACGCCAGCCCTAACTAAATGTTTACTAGACAATTCATAAAAGCATAATAAGCACAATTAATAATAAAGATTCCCACCTATACACACGCCCCCAAATTCTTTTTAATTCAAACTATAATGGGGTATTTTAGCTAGATCAGAACAGACTACTATGTTGATATGTGAAGTGAGGAGGGCATGCCCTCCTCTGGACCCTCCAGAACATGTACTCATCCCCTAGAGAGAGGGGACCCCACTATTCATCAGAGAAGCTTCTCAATTGTTGCAGAATGCTCAAGAACACCTAAGACAAGTTCTCAAGTACATCTCCTGAATTTTGTAGAACTTTGGGGCCCAGTGGGAGAGACAAGGGCACTGATGCTTATTTCTGCTATGGAAACTCATGCTGACAGAACTGGACAGAACCAGAGGAGTGTGACTCCACACTGGCAAGACAGGGCCATGGAAGCTAACAGCCCAGAGGATGTCAGTAGTAGTACCTCAGGCAGTGCCCTTGAGCAGCACTGGTATAAACAGTTTGAGGCTATTGACAGCACAGAGAATAGTATCAGCACTTAATGGAACAGGAATAATTACAGCTGCAGGAATTGGTTCTGATTAAATGGAAAACCAACATCTGGGAGCCCTAGACTTTCTGACTTTGGACTCAGAAATTGGTGAGACATGTGGGACTAAAATGCAAGAGTCCCTGGAGATCGTCAGGGGAGCTCAGAAGAAAGTTTCCTGCCAATAGTATGCTGAAGCATGGTTCACTGAAAATTTAGAGTGCTCTTATGAATGTAAGATGTAAAACTCACCAATGAGTAAAATCTAGGACATACTAATTACATTAAGGTTGAACTTAAAATGATCATCTAATAAAAAAAATGTTGCATACAAAGGAAGGAAATTGAACTGACATCAGGCTTCATTCCAACTCTTAGGGGCAGAAGAAAATAAGACTTTTAAAAAGAAAATATCCTTGGGGCACCGGGGTGGCTCAGTCATTAAGTGTCAGCCTTCGGTTCAGGTCATGATCCCAGATGGTCCTGGGATTGAACCCCGCATTGGGCTCCCTGCTCAGCGGGAAGCTACTTAGCTGCTTCTCCTTCTCTCACTCTCCCTGCTTGTATTCCTCTCTCGCTCTCTGTCAAATAAATAAATAAATAAAATCTTTAATACACACACACACACACACATTCTTGCCAGTAAAAAAATTAAATAAAAACTGCAAATTAGGGTAGAGATGAGAAGTGGCTAAAATGTTAAAGTGTTAATTTCTACTCTCCTACGGAGGACTGTCAATATATAACTATCTAAATCTCAAAACTAAACAGTTATTTTTTTAAGGGAATTTGCTCTTTTTTTTTAAATTTTTTTTAATTTATTTATTTGTTAGAGAGAGAGCGAGAGCGAGCACAGGCAGACAAAGTTGTAGGCAGAGGCAGACAGAGAAGCAGGCTCCCCGCCAAGCAAGGAGCCCGATGTGGGACTCGATCCCAGGACGCTGGGATCATGACCTGAGCCGAAGGCAGCCGCCTAACCAACTGAGCCACCCAGGCATCCCAAAACTAAACAGTTTTAATGAACACACTAATTTGAAAAGATATATACACCTCTACAGTTATTGCAGCATTATTTACAATAGCCAAGATATAGAGAAGCCTAATTGTCCACCAATAGATGAATGGATAAAGCAGATGTGGTATACACACACAGTGGAATATTACATAACTATAAAAAGGAAGAGGTTGGGGGGGGTGTTTGTGTGTTTATTTTGTTTTGTTTTTTTGTCACTTGCAACAATGTGGATGGACTTAGAGGGTATCAGGCTAAGTGAAATAAATCAGACAAAGACAATTACCACATGACTTCACTCATGTAGAATCTAAAATGCAAAAAGCAGAATCAGACCTATAAATACACAGAACAGGCTGATGGTTGCCAGAGGAAAGAGGGGTGGGGAAGTAATCAAAATGAGTGAAGAAGAGTGAGAGATACAGCCTTTCAGTTATGGAATGAATAAGTCATGGGGATAAAATGTATAGCAGAGGGAGTATAGTCAAAGATATTGTAATAGCACTGTAGGGTGATAGATGGTGACTAGCAGTGAGCATAGCATAAGGTATAGAGTTGTGGAATCACTTTGATGCACACCTGAAACTAATGTAACACTGTGTGATAACTATACTCAAAAAAAGTTTTAAATGAGATTTTTTAAAAAAATCTATATAATTCAATATCCAGTCAAATGTTCTTTAATGTGTAAAAGGAAAGATAATATGAGATGTGCAAGAATTTTTAAATATGCTCCATTATTTCCCTTTTGTAAAAAATAAATATATATAAGGATATATAACATCCTAATTCAATAAAAAATTAAATAGGTACAAATTGGGAAGGAAGAAATAAAACTGCCTTTGTTCACAGATGACATGATCATCTACGCAGAAATTTCAAAAGGAAAAAAACTCAAATTTTTGGACTTAATAAGTGATTAGT
Organism: Martes martes; assembly: GCF_963455335.1. Taxonomy (NCBI): domain Eukaryota; kingdom Metazoa; phylum Chordata; class Mammalia; order Carnivora; family Mustelidae; genus Martes; species Martes martes. Next base: position 106,968,873 of record NC_137898.1, read on the forward strand.
GCAAGGTTGAACAATACAGGATTAATACGTAAAAGTCAGCTGCTTTCCTATAAACCAGCAATAAACAAGTAGAATTTGAAATTAAAAATAATACCATTTACATTAGTACTCTCCCAAGATGAAATACTTGGGCATAAATCTAACAAAATGTGTACAGGAGCTATATAAGGAAAACTATGAAGCTCTGATGAAAGACATCAAAGAACCACCAAATAAATGCAGAGATGTTTCCAGATAGAAAGACTCAACATCGTCATAATGCCAGTTCTTCAGAACTTGCTCTATAGATTCAATGCAATACCAAGCAAAATCCCAGCAAGGTATTTTGACTCTAAGGTGTATACGGAGAGGAAAAAGACCTAGAATAGCTAATGCAATATTGAAGAAAAAGGACAAAGTTAGAATGGACACTACCCAACTTCAACACTTACTATAAAGACACAGTAATCCAGACAGTGTGATACTGGCAAAAATCCAAAAGCAGAATAAAATGGTGATAGTGGAAAAAAGTAAAATGCATATCAAATTCCTTATCCTATATGTCTATAGTCAAAAATATTTTATTTGCTATTTTTATCCTTTGTGAAATTATCATGGGCTAATAATTTGGAACAATACTCCTGCTGAAAACAACTGAAACTCCAGAAAGGTATTACTTAAAATATTTTTAAAAGCAAAGACCTGGGGTGCCTGGGTGGCTCAGTGGGTTAAGCCGCTGCCTTCGGCTCAGGTCATGATCTCGGGGTCCTGGGATCGAGTTCCGCGTCGGGCCCTCTGCTCAGCGGGGAGCCTGCTTCCCTCTCTCCCTCTCTCTCTGCCTGCCTCTCTGTCTACTGTGATCTCTGTCAAATAAATAAATAAAATCTTAAAAAAAAAAAAAGCAAAGACCTGATGGCATACCAGTGAAGTACCAGGCTGAAGTGTGGGATTGGAAACCCAGTCAGGGAAACAGAGCAATAAAGCAGTCTTTGTCCTGAGGATGTCTCTCCCTTCCCCCCACCCCCCTCCCTTCAAACTTGAGCTTTACTTTTGACATTAAACTTCAGGGCCTGAAATAGACAAAAGGGGTAGATGTCCCTTCAACATTCATGTGTCAACCATCCATACATAAAGCTGGGACCCCAAAAGACAGCAAACTTCAAGATAAGAGTGAACAAGAAGTAAATCACCTCTCACCACCATCCCAGCATAGTAGTAGGAAAGTTATTTTGTCACTGATCTAAAGGAGGAGGAGGGAAGTAAAAAACAAAACAAAACAAAACAAAAACCTGAGGAAAGTTGCAAGATACAAAATTAATGTTCAGAAATCCATTGTGTTTCTAAACTCTAACAACAAAGCAGGATAAAGAGAAATGAAGAAAACAATTCCATTTACAACTGCACCACAAAGAATAAAATAGCTAGGAATAAACTTAACCAAGGAAGTGAAAGATCTGTACTCTGAAAACTATAAAATATTAATGAAAGAAACTGAAGCCGACACAAACAAATGGAAAGATATTCCATGCTTATAGAATACTGCTAAAATGTCCAATTTACCCAAGGCAATCCTCAGATTCAATGCAATCCCAATCAAAATACCAACAGCTTTTTTCATAGAACTACAACAAATATTAAAACTTATATGGAACCACAAAAGACCCCAAATAGTCAAAGTAATCTAGGAACAAAGCTGAAGAAGTTATCACAACCCGAGATTTCAAGGTATACAACAAAGATGTAGTAACCAAAATACTATGATACTGGCACAAAAACAGACACAGAAATCAACAGAATAGAGAGCCCAGAAATAAACCCACTTATACGGTCAATTAACATACAAAAAAAGGAGGCAAGAACATAAAATAAGGAAAAACAATCTCTTCAATAAATGGTACTGGCAAACTGGACAACAACATCCAATAGAATGAAACTGGACCACTTTCTAACATCATATAAAAAATAAACTCAAGGGGCACCTGGGTGGCTCAGGGGGTTAAAGCCTCTGCCTTCAGCTCAGGTCATGATCCCAGGGTCCTGGGATCGAGCCCCGCATCGGGCTCTCTGCTCAGCAGGGAACCTGCTTTCTCCTCTCTCTCTCTGCCTACCTCTCTGCCTACTTGTGATCTCTGTCAAATTAATAAAAAAATTTTTTTAAATCTTTTTTAAAAAATTAAAAAATAAACTCAAAATGGACTAAAAACCTAAATGTGAGACCTGAACCCATAAAATTGCTAAAAGAAAACATAGGCATAATCTCTTTGACATCAACCTTAGCAACATTATTCTAGACAAGTCCTCTTAGGTAAAAGAAACAGAAATGAACTACTGGGACTACAAAAAGCTTTTGCACAGCAAAGGAAACCACCAGAAAAACAAAAAGGCAACCTACTGAATGGGAAAAGATATTTGCAAATGATATAGACTATAAAGGAGTAATATTCAAAATATATAAAGAACTTATACAACTCAACGCAAAAAAAAAAAATCCAATTTAAAAATTAAGAGGACCTGAATGACATTTTTCCAAATATATACAGACAACCAAAAGACACATGAAAAGGTGCTCAACATCACTCATCATCAGGGAAACGCCAGTCAAAACCACAGTGATATACCACCTCACACCTGTCAGAATGGCTAGAATTAAAAACACAAGAAGCAACAATTGTTGTCAAGTATGTAGAGAAAAAAGAACCCTCATGCGCTATTGCTAGCAATGTAAATTGATGCAGCCACTGTGAAGAACAGTACAGAAATACCTCAAAAAATTAAAAATAGAAATACTGTATGATCCAGTAATTCCACTACTCAGTATTTACCAAAAAGGGGGGGGAAAGCTCTAGTTCAAAAAGATATATGCACCCTCCTGTTTACTGCAGCATTATTTACAATACCCAAAATATGGAAACAATCCAAGTGTGCATTGACACATAAATGGATAAAGAAGATGCAGTATGCATACACAGCGAAATATTACTCAGGCATTAAAAAGGTGAGATCTTATCATTTGTAACAATATGGATAGACCTACAGGGCACTATGTTAAGTGAAACAAATCTGACAGATACCTCATGGTTTCACTAAAAAACAAAACAAAAAGGAGAAATAGATCCATAAATATAAGAACTAATGGTTGGGAATGGGTGAAAGGGACTGGGAGATACAGCTTCCAGCTTTGGTATGAGTAAATCACAGGGACAAAATATACACCATAGGGAATATAGTCAATGGTATTATAATTGCATTGTATAGTGACAGATGGTATCACACTTGTGATGAGCATAGCAAAATGTATAGAGTTGTGGAATCACTACGCTGTACATTTGAAACTAATGTAAAATTGTGTATCAACTACATTAAAAAAAACTTATCTTAGAAGTTGCAAACAAACATATCTTGAAAATATTTGAAAATGAAATTCACATAACTTGGTTGGGAGGAAAAAACCTTACCACATGAACTTAATGTGGTTTTAGACTGGTGGTTCCCCTATGCATGCAGCAGAAATAAAAATAAATCTTGCCTAAATGATATAACTTCATACTATGCCTCAAAAATCTCTAAAAATAATTCCTGTGAGAACAATGACATTCATCTGGTAAAAAATAATGAAACAGATTAAGTAAAAGGAACAAGAACCAGCAGAAATAAGAAAGAGCATAAACAGATGCACAAAGACTTCAGATACTGAAGTTATTATCAGGCTAGATTATAAAACAATTACCCTTACTGTGTTTAAAGAAATAAAATGCCAGTTTTAAAATATCTGCAATAAATCTCTGCAAGGTAGGTATAAAAAGTAAGTTTTTTAAATAAATAGAATGTAGAGAAACTTCTTGGAATAATAGCAATGGATGGTTATAACCCCTGACAGATAAGACAGGGCAGAAGAAATGATTCAGAATATAAATCAAAGTTTGAACAGGAAAAGGGACAGAGAAGAGGGGAATGGTAATATTTTAAATGACAATGACTAAGAATTTTCCAGAATTAATGAAAGACACCAATACACAGATTTAAAAGCCAAACAAATCCTGAAAAGTGTGAATAAAAAGAAATCTATTCCCAATTCGAACATAGATAAATTGAAGAATATCACAGGAAAAAAATTTTTTTATTCCTAAAAGATGACTTTTCTATCTAAGGAGAAACAGTTACCCTGATAACCAACTCCTCAACAGCAACAATGGAATCCAAAAGTCAAAGTTATCTCATTGTAATAAAAGGAAGCAAGTGCCCATCTAGAATTCTATTCCTGGCTAAAATAAAATACCTTTCAAAAATGAGAGTGAAATAAAGAGAGTTTCAGACCAACAATAACTGAGAATTCACTATGAGTGGATTTTAACCAGAGAATTCTAAAGGATGTACTTCAGGTAGGAAGAAAGTAATCCCAGATAGAAGGAATAAGATGAAATGGAAGAACTCAGAACACAGTGAATATGTGGGTAAATCTAAATACTGACTACAAAAAACAGTAATTTTAAATGTCTCAAGGAATAAAAAAATTGAGAATTAAAATATATGCCAACAATAGCATAAGCCAAGAAAGTGATAAAAACCCTTAAAACAGCCCAAGGTTCTTACATTATCAGAAGGAGGTGAAGGATGCCAATTATCTTCAGACTTTAATAAATTAAGTACATGTATAATAGTATCTCAAGTAACCACCAAAGGAACAAAGATCCAGTAAGTATTTCCAAACTGGGTGAAAGAAAACATGTTAAATTTTAATATTCTATAAATTCAAGTAAAAAGAGAGGATAAGAAACAGAACAGACTGAATAAATGAAAACTACAAAATAAGGTAGTAGATTTAAATGAAAACATAGTAGTAATTACATTAAATTTAAATGGACTGAATCCTCCAAATTAAAAAAGGGTTAAAAAACGCTGGGTTAAAAATAAAAACCTAAATAAAAAATATCACTCTTGTAAGAAGCATATCAAAACCATAAGGATACAGAAAGGCTGAAAGTAAAAGACAGTGGTTCTAAGGTTATTTGCTTAAAAATAACAGGTCTTCCTTGACTTATGATGAGGTTACATCCTAAAAAGCCCATCATAAATTGAAAATGCATTTAACACACCTAACCTACTGATCATCATAGCTTAGCCTAGCCTACCTTAGATGTGCTCAAAACACTTACATTACCCTACAGTTAAGCTAAGTCACCTAACATAGAACCTATTTTATAACAAAGTGTTGGGCAGGTCATAAAACTTACTGAATACTGAAAGTGACAGATAGAATGGTACAGAATGGTTGTCAGTGTATCGGTTATTTACCCTTGTGATCCCACTAACTAGAAGCTTCAGCTTACCGCACTGCCCAGCAAGAGAGAGGACCATGCCACATACTGCTAGCCTAGGTAAAAATCAAAATTCAAAATTCAAAGTAAGGTTTCTACTGAATGTGTATCATTTTCACACCATCATAAAGTCAAACAAATTTTAAGTTGAATCATTGTAAGCCAGGGACTATCTGTTCTCAATACTACACATACATATTTAATGCATTTTCTTTAATTTCACATACTTTTTAAAGTACATATTTAAATGTTTCTAATACTCAAAGGTAATCAGAAACATAATTTAAAATAGGACCTATTTTCCAAATCACTGAAGAATAGAAAAGGATATAAAACATATTCCATATAGCTTAGAATAGAAAAGAAAGAAGCATAAAAATAGGAAACACAAAATAGGTGTGAAATATAAAAACAAATAAATCATGAAATATGAGTTTAACTACCCCCATTAAAATAAAAATATTCTCCAATTGTGCTACAAATTCAAATCTTCCTATGTGCTTCCTACAAGAAATAGACATAAAGCAACATAGTTTTTATAAAATGGTGTAAAATAAAGAATAAAGATTTTTCAGGGCAGTGCAAAACAATGCAGCACAGAAATGGCCATGTTAAATTCTGAAAAGGTTTTACTCCAAGCAAAAAGCATTCAACAAAACATAAAATGTCACTTTTTAAAAGATTTTATTTATTTATTTGACAGACAGAGATCACAAGTAGGGAGAGAGGCAGGCAGAGAGAGAGGGAGAAGCAGGCTCCCCGCTGAGCAGAGAGCCCGATGCGGGGCTCGATCCCAGGACCCTGAGATCATGACCTGAGCCAAAGGCAGAGGCTTTAACCCCCTGAGCCACCCAGGTGCCCCTGAATGTCACTTTTTATAAAAGTTACAGTCACAGTGAAAATAGTTATAAATTTTTATATGTCAAATAATTTGGCATCAAACTATAAAAAGCAAATCTTATTGGAAACACAGGAAAATTGATAAACACACAATTGTGGAGCACTTACACATCAACTCTGATAAATTGAGAGGACAAATAACTGAAGACGGGATTTGGATAACATTAATAGGATGGAATTAATAGAAACACATCAAACAACGTACCCTACAATCACCAAATATACCTTCTTTTCATCTTCCCATGAAACATTTCTAAAAATTGATAGTGAGCTAGAGAGAAAATGTCAGTAAGTCCCTAAATGTCTATATCACATAAGGAACATTCTCTGACAACATAATAAAACTAGGAATTAAGAACAAAATGCTTAGGGAAAAAAAACACTTTAAAAACACTTCACTAAATTAAATATCTCAGAGAATATCAAAATAAGGTACATGTAAAAAGTTATTTACATTAGATCAATATTTTAATTATATCAAAGTTCAACAACAGAGGTATGGTGAAAAATATTATGGTATTTCTATTAGGCAGATGATAGGAAGTTTTCCTAAAATTTTAATGGCATGAAAAAATATTAATGGTTAAAAATGATATTGAATTTTATATATTACATACTATAGTAATTCAGATAATGTCAAGTATATATACATACACGTATAACATAGGATAGTGACTGAATATCTGTATCCTGCAAAATTATGTTCAAACCATAAATTCCAGTGTGGCTATATTTGGAGACAGGGTCTCAAAGGAAGTAATTAAGATTATATGAGGTCATAAAAAAAAAAAAGATTATATGAGGTCATTATAGGGGCACCCTGATCCAATAGGGTCAGTGTCCAATAAGACACCAGAAAGCTTACTCTTGTTCTAGGTCTTCCCCATCCCTGCATGCATATAGGCACCAAGGAAAGATCATCTGAGGACAACAGAGAGAAGGTGGCTATCTGCAACCCAAGGTGAGAGCTCTCCTCAGACCCTGATCCTACTAGCACCTTGATGTTGGACTACCCAGCCTCCAGATCTGTGAAAAAAAAAATTCCTGTTGCTTGAGCCACCCAGCTGGTGATATTTTATAAAGCATTCTAAGCTAAGACAACATAGAACAGAGTCTAGAGGAAATGCAGCAAAATCCTGGCCCACTTGATTTTTGCTGCATTACAGAGTTACAAAGGATTTCTGAATATATTTCTTTGTTCTCTGTTGTGAATATGTGTAACTTTTATAATTAGAGTAGAAGGTAAATACATAACAAACGGAAGAAAAAAAGACTACTGTCTACCAAGAAAGGGCTTAATTGGCCCACACACTACCTTTGCCAGTGTTAAACTGCCCTTGAGTAGTTGACAGCACACCTGGTCAATGAAAAATTATTTGGAAGGTAAAGACTGGAGAGCTTGGAATAAAAAGTGATAAAGATGGAGAATCAAGAATCTTCTGCTCTCCTTTGCTGGAAAAGTTTTTTTGTTCTTCAAATATATTTTAAATATAGTTTTTAAAAGATATATACATATGTACACATACACATATGGGTATATACATATGTACACATATACATATGTGTATATACATGTATATACACGTGTGTGTATCTATATATATATACATACATATATATCTGCAAAGTGTTTCCATTAAATTTTCTCATTTAAGCCCTATGCTACCAGAAAGACCATTACAGCCATTCTACAGATTAGAAAACTAAAGCTTAGAGAAGTTCGGGCAATGATGAAGCTGTTCCACAAACCCTGGTCCTGTGAGATCACATTCAGTATTCTTCCTACATCAAGTTGCATGGATGTGTTTCTAGTTCAGAAGCAACTTTGAAATCTTCTACTAAATGTTGGACAAAAGCTAGATTAGATAGAGTTTCTATACCCTACTAAACTTCTCAGTAGGCCACTGGTCTCAGTGTTGCCTAAAATGTATATTCTAGTTGAATCCCTCAGTATGATCCTCCAAACCACTAATTCCCTCAATGGATTTAAGCAGGAGTTTATCACTATGTTATTTTAATGAAAAATTTTTTGATTCAAAGGACTTCTACCTGATTGATCCTTGTTCAAAGCTGTTTTTAACTTCTGCCTTTTGTTTCAAGATATATATTTAATGGTTCTATCCTTTCTTTAAAGATCAGAAATATTCTAAAATAATTTTCACATTGCTCTACTATTCTCATTTCATCTAATGTAAACTCATATGCCCTATGTTTTTGTTGTTGGTTAGGACTCTGTATTAGTGTTCCACATGTGTTTTATAATTTTTGTTTGCAGGCTCAATTTAATGAAAACTTTTTTTCTCCCTTGTTTTTTCACTCTTGTCCTTGTTTTCTCCCTCCCTCCCACTCCAGAAAGGTTTCTTTTGGCCTCTAGACTGAGACCCCTAGAATAAAAATTATCTTCCATCAATCAGTCTGCCCTACAGTGATACTGGGGTCACAGGCCCCATCACTGCCTGTCATAGTACATGGCTCTGCCCAGTCTGGTTGCAAGACTGTACCTCCCTCCTTCAACTTCCCTTGGTCTCTAACACCCTGAGAAGACCTGGGGTTATGGCTGAGCACATTCCAGAGAGCCATACTCCCTAGGTGTTACCTCTGAACTATTAGCTGTATAGATTGAGGCAAGTAACATCTTTCTTTACCTTTTCTCTAAAGTGGGGATAACAACTGGGTCTACTTCATTGGATTGTGAGAATACATTAATCCAAGTAAGAAGTTTAGAACAATCAATGCATGACACATAGCAGGTGCTCAGTAAGTGTTAGCTCTAATTCCAATGAGCCAGCCTAAACAGCTCTTTTTGTCTCCTTTCCCAGACAGGGAAACCCTACCCTAATTCTTGATTTCAGGTCAAAACCCTAGTCCCCTCTCCTGTGTGGGAGCACTGTTCATCTCTCTACTTGAGATAATGAACGCTTGCTGCCTGAGCCTATTTCTGGTCCTGGAGCTTAGCAGGCCTACAGCAGTGGCCTTGTGTTTTATGTGTGTTTCAGTACCATTTGAAGCCAGAGGTTGGATCTTGGGTTTGCGTTTGACGGTCTTTTACATTTTCTCTTTTCTATTTTTATCAACTGCTGGCTAGGGAAGTTGGAGAGGGATTTGGCTCTGGTTCACCTTCTAGTCATAGACTTGCAGCACCATCTTTATTCTTCATTGAGTTATTACTGATAGGTAACATTGTGTTAGTGCTAGGCGTACAACATGAGGATTTAATATATGCATTTATTATGAATAGATGTTAACTAAACTTGTTATTATCACCATACATGGTTATAATTTTTTCTTGTGAAAAGAACTTCTAAGATCTACTCTCTTAGCACTTTCAAATATTTAATACAGTATTAACTATAGTCACCATACTGTACATCTCCAGGACTTATTTCTCTTATAACTGAAAGTCTGTACCTTATGATCACCTTCACCCATTTCACCCTTTCAACCCACCTCTGGCAACCACTAATCTGTTCTCTGTACCACTTGAGTTCACTGTTGTGGTTGTTGGTTGTTTTTTTTTAATTCCACTAATGGATCATGATATATTTGTCTTTTTCTGACTTATTTCACTTAGCATAATGCTAAGGTCTATCCAAGTTGTGGCAAACAGAAGGATTTCCTTTTTGTTGCTGAATAATATTCCATTGTATATGCATACACTATAGCCTCTTTAATCATCTGCCAATGGACACTTGTGTTTCTAGGTCTTAAGTATTATAAATAATGTTGTAATGAATATGGGGGGGGCCATATAGCTTGAAGACAGAGATTTCATTTCCTTCAAATAAATATCTGCAAGCGGAATTGCTAGATTACATGGTAGTTTTATTTTTTACTTTGAGGAATCTTCACACCATTTTCCATAGTGGCTGCACCAGTTTACATTCCCACCAACAGTTGCAGCAGCATCTCGACTCTTTTCACACTCTGATGCTGGTCCCACTAAGCTACACTATACCACCCAGCAGGGCATCACTCCCCCCAAACACTCCATCACTCTCTCCAATGTGAGTCATCCAGAAAAGGGAAACCAAGATTTTTCTCTTCTAATTAGAGGCTCTTCTGAGCTGACAAGTTTGGCTCTGGCGGATGAGGACTGATCCAACATGAGCTTAACTAATTAAACATATTGCATCCTAAAGAAAATGTTGTTTCTGACTCCATTCCCTGCCCTCCTGCACCACTTTTGTCAAAGTCCTACCTAAGCCTCTTTGAAAGCTATAGTCAATATCCTATAACATGGCGGCTTCCAAACACGGCTATCAGTTCTCTTTCTAAAAACACAACACCTCAAGGCTCCTCCCCAGGATTTAGTAGGCCTGGAATGGAACCCAGGAAACTGATTTTTTTAAAATTCAAGATATAAATAGCTTATTGCATACCTACTAGAATGACTAAAATCAAAAAGACTATTATATCAATTGTTGGAGGGATATGGAGCAACTTGCACTCAGTGATGATGGAAATGTAAGAAGTAAGCATACACCTATCATCTGTAACCATTTCATATACCAGCCACGTCACGCCTTGATTTTACCCAAGAGAAATGAAAATGAAAGCACAGAAAGTTACACGTATATACTCATAGCAGCTTTCCTTATAATAGCCCCAAACTGCAAACAACCTAAATGTCCACCAACAAGTCAATGATTAATCAAGGTACAGCCATGCAATGGACTCATCAAATGTACTACTGACACATGCAACAATGTGGATCAATCTCAAATAACTCAAACCCCTCCCCCTCAAAAAGACTACATATTATATTATTCTCCTTTTTGAAAATTCTAGAAAATGAAGGCTGCCTGTGGTGACAAAAAGCAGATCATTGGTTGCCTAGAGAGAGAACCAGGAGGAAAGGAGGGTAAGTGGGAGGTATTACAGACTCAATGAAACTTTAGGAGGTGATGGATAGTTCCATATCTTGATTGTGGTGATGTTTTCACAAAGGTATACATATGTCAAACCTACCAAATTGTGCATCTGAAACGTATACACCTTATTGTACCTCAAGTTTAAAAATCTAAATGGCCTGCCAGAAAGAAATGGTAGCATCCTGAAAAGTCACTGGACTCAAGTCACTGACTCCATGGGACCACCACTTCATGTACCACTCCTAAAACCCACCAGGTGGCGCCAATCCTAATTGTATGCTTTAAGCTCTACCCTGACTACCCTCTGGTCACCTTCAGATTAATTCTTTAAATACAATTTGTAAATAAATGTGGACTTAAATAAATTTACACTAAGTATTTTTATTTGGCTACTTCTGTTAAGTCCTTTTCCCAGATACCTGGTAACCAAGGACTTTGAAGAACACGTTGACATTGTGCCCACAGGTATTTACAGACCACCATCAGGCGCAGCATAGGACTAGGTACCTAATGGGTTAGAGGGGCACGATGGAGGGGACCAGTAAAAATGAATAGAACACAATCTTGCCCAACAGGTAATGTGTCACAGTGGCTCAGAGCTTGGGTTCAGCATTCTGACAGCTAAATATATAGTTTGGTGGCAACAAGAAAACCACTACTTTAAATAACTGAATTTTTCACTTTTCGAATAATTAGGTTGCATCAAATGGGCAGGCAGAGGTTGGCACCAAAACTTAATTAGTGTGGTGTCCTCTGTGAGCAGAGCAGGATTATCCTGCAGGCTTGAGTTCAATGTGGGGAATGAATAGGGAAACTCTAAGGGAACGTATAGGGAGAAGTGTTGAATGTGGGCATGGAGAAAGTGGCAGAAAATGGGCCTTGGGTTTTTAAACTGGAGAGAGGCATGATCAGATAAACATTTTAGAAAAATAAATCTAGAAGATAGATTGGAGTTGAGAGGAGACTGAGGCCCAACAGACAATTAGGAGGCTTCTGCAATCATCCCAGACATGGCTGATGAAGCACTGACCCTCAGGGAGTAAAATTTAATCATGTGAAAGTAAAAGACAACTTAATTTGGTTAGCCTCTCTGAATTCCTTTTAAGGAACAAATAAAAAGTCAAATCCGTCTAATATTTTAGTTAAGAATGAGTAACAAATTGTATTCAATAAACAGATTTTTTTAAAAGATTTATTTATTTGACAGAAAGTGTGCACAAGCAGAGGGAGTGGCAAGGGGATAGAGAGAAGCAGGCTCCCTGCTGAACAGAGAGCCTGATGCAGGGCTGGATCCTAGGACACTGGGATCATGACCAGAGTCAAAGGCAGATGCTTAACTGACTGAGCCACCCAGGTACCCCAATACAGAGAGGTTTTAAGTATACTTAAAGTTGGGAAAGGCAATCTCATGCATGCCCTCCTCTTTTGACCCTTACACCAGCCATGTAAGAATGGGCCCTGGGCCTGGAACACTTCCTTACCAAGAGATAAAGAGCCCACAGTTTGTGCTGAACTTAGTGCCTTGTGTGGAATTATCTTTCCCTGTTTCAGACCCAATATATGCTCCTTTTTCTTAAGCATGTGTGTCATATAGCACTTTGTCAACCCCACTGCCATATTTGTCCCCTATAGGCAGGGGTTAGGGTCCTGCTACAGCACAATATGGGTACATGCAGGCCACCTGCCCTGTGCTGGCTGCTGAGAGGAATCTCTTGGCTACTGGGGACTGAAGTCCAATACTGAAGCTGATCTTTCCCTGTCTCTTCTCTTTGTAAGGAGAGCATTGTTCCTTCCAGTTCCACTGCCTAACTGTGTTGGGTTTTCCTTGGTGACTCCAAAGCCAAGGTTCACTGTGCAGAAGTACTCAATATCTCTTCCTAGTGATAAGTAACAGATGTCATGGTTCATCACTTCAAACCAATATTATAACCAATGAGGGAAAATGGGTGGGGAGAAGGATAAAGACTGGCTGTTGCCACAGGACAGGGTGAAAGAAGATGAGGACTTGAACCAAGACACTAAGATAAAGATTGGAGAGGAGAACAGAGGTTTAAAAACTGAGACAAATTTGATAGGACTCAATATATTAAATAAGGAATATACTAACCATGTCAATTGCAGTGTCTCTATGCCAGCTTCCGTTCTGAAGGTTAACTGTCCAGTTCCTATCATTTGGGGAAAAGTGGTCATTACTTCATATCACATTAACTTGCTCCTCCTGTGGCAGGTAATTAGAGTAAGATGAATGCCTGCAGAAGGGAAGGCTCACCATAGGCTAACAAGTACACCACAATGATACCTAGCGTGAGGAGCCAAGCCAGTCTGATTCCTGATCCCATGAATCAGAAACATTGAACATAAAGAAAAGCAGGCTGTGAAAATAGGTCCAGAGGCCCAAATGAGATTAAGTTGAGGCTATATGAAGGAGAAAGTCAGGTTGAAATCACAAGAGATCATAGCAAGCCAAAGTTTTGAAGATAATCTACGATGAAAAGATACAGAATGGAAGAAAAGAAGAATGGAGTTAACTGTCAGAGGTGCTGGGGTCACAATAATGACCAAGAAGTTCTACAAACTGTTCTACAAACACCCCAAACGTGGTTTCTAGAGCTGCCTTGGGTCCAGTTGCACTTCCTATAAGGCCTGTCTCATTGCCATTAGAACACATCCTCATTCCTTCGGCAACCTAAAGATATAAATAGAATAAGAAGAAAAATAATAAAGGCTTCAAGGATGTCTCTCTGGTTTGTAGCTTGGGTAAACAGGTAAACATTGGTGTCATCAACTTAAATAAAGAATCTAAGAATAGGAACAATATTAGGAAGGAGGAGGATAGGTTTATCCCAAGACCTCCTGAATTTGAGAGGACTATGATTCTTTCAGGTAAAGGGAGCCAGCAGAGTTGGTCTTAGACTTGAAATGTGGAGATGAGGTCTGAGCTAGAGATAGATATTTCATCCTTATCAGCATATGGTTAATATCTGAAATGGCAAGTGTGGAGGACATCAACCAGAGCAATAGTATACAATAAGATGCAGAGAGCTGGGGTTGAAACCCTAAGGAACACCAATATTCCAGCAGTAGATGGAGAAAGGGGAGCTGCAAATAAGTCATGGGGGACTGGTCAAAGATGTATAAGGAAGGAATGGAAAACATGGCCCCCAAAGGGCAAAATGATAGAGTTTCAAGGAGGACACAACCTGAAGTGTCAAATGCAACATGCAAGTTACTAAGAATTAAAGAGGGTCTACTGGATTTGGATATTAGGAAACTATAGCAAAAGTACTTTCAATCAAGACAAAGATGGAAGGAAAATTACAATTAATTGCAACAAGTATGGAACTTCATGTCAAAAGGTCACAGGGAAAGCTTGTAATCAAGAAAGTAAAGCCAGTTATCTTCAGACCACCTTCATAAACTACATTTTGGGGGCCTGGAGGTGGAATGTATCCATATCCATTTCAAAGAAAATTAAAATTTTAAAGATTAAAATTCTCTATGAAAATGGACTGGAAACTATAGTGGGCTAAAGATATGGGGCCAACAGGTCCTCGAGGCAACAGGACCAGAAATAGGCAATGGGGCTAATTTTAACGCTGTAGAATAGGAACTGAGTGTGCCTAAGAGACAGCAAAGCATTAGAGTTTGTCTCCCTGCATGAAGCCAAGAAGTGGGACTGTATTCCCACTTAAAAATGGAAGCTTGGATTGTGGTCAAAATGAGCTTTTTTTATGTAGCATAGGTAATGAGAATAAAAGTTTGAAAATTAAAAGGACAGAAACAGATATGCCAGCTATCAGTTAAATGTGGTTGACTGAACACATAAATTTACCTCTTTTCCTTCCCAATATTCCAATAAAATGATATTATAGAATTTAAAATGCTATAAACCCACAAGGACAAAGAGAATGGAAAATGAGAGATAGCATCAAATGATGGATGACAGAGAAGAGAAAAAGACATTAACAGACTCTAGAAAGCTGAATACCAAGCGTACATGCAGAGGATGCCAATGTCAAACCATGATGCAGAATGCTGGAAAGTCTCGATGGTTTCTTAACACCAGGAGCTATGAAGGCAGGGGTGGTATCTGGGGATGAAAAAGATGGACTAAATAACAGTGAGAAAGTAGATTTCTGTGTACTCTTCCCCTCCTCTTGCAGAGGCAAGTGACAACCCTTCCCACCCAAAATGAGATAAATGATTCATTTGGGGATGAAACTAAACCAAATGGGCTCCACATTCAGAAAGTAAGACTCCCAGCCTCCTTTCATTGCTTTACTCCAAGAAATAATTCTATGTGAATAGATTCCAGACAGGAAATCGGTGGGTTCTTCTCTGGGGAAATTGAACACCCCAAAAGAACAAACCTACAGATACTGACATTTTTGAGTTTCAAAATAAAGTATCAGGAACTTCACTTGACCACCTCACAGTGATGCATAACAGTCAGCAAGAAGCACCCATAATGGAGCTCTCCTAAGTGCCTTACCCTTAAATAGGATGGGTCGACCAAGAGTATCATGAACTTTGGAGAAATTCTCCAGGATAAAAAAGGAAACCAAATCAATAGAAAAAGAAAACGGAGACAATGAAGGAAGGAAAATGTTTTCAACTGTAATATTCTCAGAGAAATAAGATTATATTCACAACAGACAAAAATAGGTTGCTATAAAAAGGAACAGTCAGAATAAAGTCTTGAAATTTAAAAAAAAAATAAAGTAACTGAAATAAAATAGAAAATCTGAAAGATAAAGTTGAGCACTTGTCCCCAAAATAGAACAAAAAGACAAAGAAATTTAGGGAAAAAACAGGAGGATAAGATCAATCTAGGAAGTTCAACATCAAAATATCCAGAAAGAAAGAAAAACCGAGGTGATAAAGTTTTTTCTTTTAAATATATTTTTACATTCCCCAAAATATAGAAGTTTCCAGATTAAAAAGTTACAACCTGTGTCCAGAAGTATAAAAAAACAAAGCTAAACTATATCAATGCAGATAAATTTTGAAATCTTAAAACACCAGGGCTAAAATTTTGTTCTCAAAAGCTTACATGAAGGGGAAAGAAATAGGTCACATAAAACCCATCTAGAATCAGCTCCACTAGAAGCTAGAATGCAACAGAATATGGTCTTCATAAGTCAGAGGGAAATTATTTTAGCTAGAA
The DNA here is from genome assembly GCF_963455335.1 of Martes martes. Lineage (NCBI taxonomy): Eukaryota > Metazoa > Chordata > Mammalia > Carnivora > Mustelidae > Martes > Martes martes. Next base: position 106,985,105 of record NC_137898.1, read on the forward strand.
CATGCACTCACACAAGTTATCAATCAGGTGTTAAAGAGAATTAGGTAATTGCAGAAAGTATGGTTTCAATAAATTTGCTTTCTATGCAAATTTCCCTTTAGTAGGATGTAACTAGAGAGTAAATTCATTTAAAAAAAAAAAAAAAGAAAGAAAGAAAAGGCAAACCAGAAAAGGAATACACAAAACCTAGGAAATGGAGGATCCTACACATGACAGAGGCAAAAGACCAGGAGGACAACTGCTCAGCAGAGCTAGAGAGCAGCTCATACAGAGGGGAAGAAAAAAGGAAGGACTCCAGGGAAGGGGAAGAAGGAAAAGGTATAGGCTACCTAATGTGTTTCACTACATGGATGGATTTCACTAATTTTTGGAGCGTTTAAATCAAATCAATGATATGTAACATAGGCAACTATATTAAAAAAATATTATTCATCTCTCAACATGAATTACTTTCAAGAATATTCAAATCATAAAATTATCTGTAGAATGTGGTAACATATGCATAAGTTTTTAAAACAAAAAACAATCTGTTAAACTTATTAATACATACAAATGAAGGTTAAAGCATTAAAAATGAACTGGTAGGATACAAAATTTCACATTTGACTTGCCTGTGAATAATGGATAAGGACAACAGGATGAGGAATCTAGAATAGGGGATTTCTACTTCATCTGTAGGTTTTCAATAATTATAAGCAGTAATATAGGATAGTGGTTATGAGTTTAAATTCTATAACCCAATTCTCTGGATTCATATCTCTGCTTCACTTACCACTTTCCTGACCTTAAGCATACTATTTAACCACTGTATTACTTGTGATTTTCATTTATGCAAGTGTCATTCATTATACTGAAATCATAGAAATATTGTAAGGATTAAATGAATCAATAAATGTTAAACAGACACATGAAAAAATGCTCAACATCACCTGTCATCAGGGAAATACAAATCAAAACCACAATGAGATAACACCTTACACCAGTCAGAATGGCTAAAATTAACAGACGGGAAACAACCAATGTGGCGAGAATGTGCAGAAAGGGGAAACCTCTTACACTGTTGGTGGGAATATAAGGTGGTATAGCCACTCTGGAAAAAAGTATGGAGGTTCCTCAAAAAGTTGAAAATAGAGGTACCCTACGACCCAGCAGTTGCACTACTAGATATTTACCCCCAAGATACAGATGTAGTTAAACGAAGGGGCACATGAACACCAATGTTCATAGCAGCAATGTCCACAAGAGCAAAACTGTGGAAGAAGCCAAGATGTCCTTCGTCAGATGAATGGATAAAGATGATGTGGTTCATATATACAATGGAATATTACTCAGCCATCAGAAAGGATGAATACCCACCATTTGCACTGATGTGGATGGAACTGAAGGGTATTATGCTAAATGAAGTAAGTCAATCAGAGAAAGACAATTTTCATATGGTTTCACTCACTTGTGGAATATGAGAAACAGTGCAAAGGGTCATAAGGGAAGGGAGAGAAAACTGGATGGGAAGAAATCAGAGAGGGAGACAAACCATAAAAGACCCTTAACTCTGGGACACAAACTGAGGGTTGCAAGCAGAGGAGGGTGGGCATTAAGGAGGCCACGTGATGTGATGAGCTCTGGGTGTGCAACTGATAAAGTACTGAACACTACACCTGAAAATAATGATGGAGAACATGTTGGCTAATTTTATTTAAAATTTTTTAAAAAGAAAACCTGTAATTTCTTTCTCTGCCCCTTTGATATACAAATCTTTTTAAAGACCTCTTTCTTGCCCCTTTTTCAATTCAGGAATATCTACATATAGGAGTTAAGAGCCATCTTTTTGAAATATTAACAACAAGGGGTATCCCTCAGTTTCCACAAGAAGGTAGCAGCCCAACTTCCATGGGCACTTTGCTCCAAATAAAATGGCCTTCTGTCACAAAGATAAGAGAAAGTTTACTTGTCCTTTGGGCAAGGCCAACTAGCAAACACAAATGGCCTATGAACCCGCCATACCCCAGGGATTCAAAGCTTCCCAGCATTTGTTTCAGCAGAGTTGAGTTCAGATTTTAGTTCTGGTGCCTCTTCCCTACTGCAACAGCCTTGAATAAAGTTTTCATAGTCTGCTTAAAAAAAAATCATATGTATACACACAGACACACACATATATAGGTAGATATAGATACATATGTATATGTACACATATATGTATATAAACATTTAGAATGCCTGCTACAAAGCATAAAATTATAATAAACACATATGTAATATAATTTTGAGGGGGAAAGATTTGAAACAAATTAGCATTCAGTTCTAGTGTTCTATATACAGGGATTTGTAATACTGGTCTCTATTTTGGGTTTTTATTTACTCAATTTTTTTTAGCAAGATGTGTAAAATTCAGCTAAAGGAAAGTAAAATATTTTACCCCAAGAAAATAAAATACTGTTCTAAAAGTCTAGATTAAAACTTCGACTTTCAGTAGGATGTAATAATTGAGTCTAGATTCACCCTCTACTAAAACAACTAGAAAAATGGACCAAATATATGTAGCAATGGATTTCAGATACTGGACAATAAGGAGCACAGGGCAGTGGTCCTGGAGGAAAGAGAAACCAATGAAGTGAGCCCTGTGATTGTTCCAGGTCATACCCTGGTAGCAGTTCCCAGACCACAAAACAGGGGAAATCCAAACGGAGCTCAACATTCTGAGTTGAACAGATGGAGACTGGAGCTCAAAAAAGTCAAAGTCACTAAAATTTATATGAAGGAACACTGGAGGGAATAACTGCCCAGAGAAAGAGTACCAGAAATCTATAGATTGAGGGGAAGGAAGATCCTCAAATTTTTGGCTGAATATAGTTATCCACATATGCATGACCTGTAACTCTACAAGGAAATAAGTCAAACAACTTTTGAAGCTCAAATTGGCTTAGGAATAGTTCATATTACCACCAGCCACAGTAGGGAGATCTCATTATATATGGGGCATCAGAGAGTGTACTCACCAGGGTATCATCTTTGTAGTGAGACCAACTAACCCTGAAGACTGCTCTTAACTCATCCTAATAACACATAAAAGTAAGCCTTAAGAAAACTGATCTAATCCAAGTAACTTAACCATGTGATGGAAGAAAGTCCAACACTTTCTAAAGGATTACAAAATCCAGGAGTCAATGGCATAAAACTGATGATGTCTGGTGTCCAATCCAAAATTATCAAGTATATAGATAGGCAGGAAAATATAACCCATAACCAAGAAAAACAGTCATTAGAAACAGACCCAGAAATTAAAGAATTGATAGAACTAGCAGACAAGAATATCAAAACAGCTAGTATAATTAGTACGTCCAAGAATGTAGAGAAAAACATGAACATGGTGAGGTAACAAAGGGAAAACACACACACACACACTAAACCAAAATGGAAATTCTAGAAACAAAATAGCTGAAATGAAAAATTCACTGGATCAGATTAACAGATTAGATACTACAGAAATAATAACCAAAATGAATCGTGGAAGGCAAAAGGGAAAAAGAACAGAGCAGGTCGCCAATGAAAAAAAAAATGCTAAGCATTCTAAAATTTGTGTAATTTAAGTCTGAGGAACAGAAGGGAAGGAAAGACAAAACTATTTGATAAAATAGCAAAAATTTCCAGTTGATAGACATGATAAATCCACAGATCCGAGGAAGCCCAAAAAAGCAAAGAACAAATACAAATAATCACAACAAAGCACAGCACAATCAAACTTCTGAAAGCTAGGAATAAAGAGAAAATCTTAAAAGCAAACAGGAAAAAAAATTACATAAAGGAAAATAAGGCAATTCATAAACTTCTCGTTAGAAGCTATGCAACCCAGAAAAAAATGGAGTGTTATCTTAGAAGCAGAAAAGAGAAAACTATCAACCTAGATTTCTACACCCAACAAAAATATAAAAAATAAAGGCAAACTAGACTTTTTCTGAGCAAAGCTGAGAGACCTTCCCAAGAAATGTTAGAAGTAGTTCAGATAGGAGAACAACAATACCAGATGCAAATTTGATCTACACAAAGGAACAAAGGATACCAGAAACTGTAAATCTGAAAGACTAAAAAGTGTTTTTAATTTTCAAATTTGTTTGAAGGATGATTATTTAAAGAACAATAAGCATGTATTATGATGTTTATAAAACATGTAGAAGTAAAATAAGTAACAATTTTAAAAAGGAATAAATATGAAGATGCTCAACATCACTAGCCTTCAGAAAAATGAAAATCAAAAGCACAAGGTACTACTTCATACACATTAAGAAAACCATTATTTTTAAAACAGAAAACAAGTGTTGGCAAAGATAGGGAAAAGTGGGACTCCTTGTGCACTGTTGGTGGTAATGCTAATGGTCTGGTCACTGTGAAAAACAGTTTGGCAGTTCCTCAGAAAGTTAGACATAGAATTACTGTATGCTCTAGCAATTCCACTTCCACTCCACTCTAATTCCCAGAACAATTAAAAGCAGGGACTTGGAGTTGTACAAATGTTCATAGTAGCATTTACAACCACCAAAACGTAGGAAAAATAACAGATTTTCAAGAGATGAGTGGATAAACAAAGTTTGGTATATACACACAATGGAATATTATAGCCTTTAAAAGTGATGAAATTCTGAAACATACTACAAATAGACAAACCTTGGAAACGAAGAGAAATTAGCCAGAAAAAAAAGGACAAACATTTTATGATTCCATGTATCTAAAGTACCTAGAATTGACAAATTTGTAGAGGCAGAAAGGAGAACCAAATTACCAAATGCTGGAGAGAGGAACAGTTATTGTCTAATGGGTACAGAGTTTCTTTTTGGGATGATGAAAAAGTTATGGAACTGGATAGTGGTGAAGACTGTATAACATTGCAAATACCACAGTTCTCCCTTATCCGTGGGGGATACATTCCAAGATTCCCGGTGGATGTCTGACACCATAGGTGATACCAAACCAGATACACACACACACACACACACACACACACACACACACACTCTATGTTTTTTCCTATATACGAATACCCATAATAAAGTTTAATTCATAAGTCAGGTCTAGTAAAATAAATAAAATACACAAAATTACATGACTGTGGTCTCTCAAAATATATTATTCTGCTTTACTCATTCCTCTTGTGATGATTTATGATAAAATGCTTACATGATGAAATAAAGTGAGGTAAATGACATTGTAACATAGTATTAGGCCGTTATTGACCTTCTAGCAATACATCAGAACAAGGATTATCTGCTTCTAAAACATGGTTAGCTGCAAGTAACTGAAAGCACAGAAAAGGAAACTGTGGATAAGGGGGTATACTACTGTACTTAATGCTACTAGATTGTACACTTAAAAGCAGTAAAAGGGAACCAGAAAAAGATTAATAAGGAAAAAGGTAGCTTGAACACTGGACCAAACAGACATATACAGAATACCCAAATATAGACAGCACATTTTTCTCAAGTACACATAGAACATTCTCCTGGATAGACCATGTATTAGGCCACAAAATAAGCCTTAAACTTTAAAATTCTGAAATCATAATGGTATCTTCTCTGATAACAATGGAATGAAATTAGAAATCAGTAGCAAAATGAAAGTTGGGTAATCCACAAATGTGAAAATTAAATAATAGTCTTAAACAACTAAAGTGTGAAAGAAACTCAAAGGTAATTATAAAATATCTTACAACAAATGAAGATGGAAATGCAACACACCAAATCTCATGAAGGCAGTACTGAGAGTAATTTTGTTATAAAAGCTCATATTAAGAGAAAAGATATAAAAAAAAGAGAAAAAAAAGAGTAAAGATCTCAAATCAACAACCTAACTTTACACCTTCAGAAACTAGAAAAAGAGCAAAATAAACCCAAAGCTAGCAGAAGAAAATAAACAAAAGAAAGGAAAAACAAAAAATAAATTAAATAAAATAAAATAAAGAATTAAAAAAATAGAGGGGAAAAAATGAAACCAAGGTTCTTTGGTAGGAAAAATATATATCATAAAATTGACAAGCCTTTAGCTAGATTAAGGGAAAAAAGATGAGACTCAACTAAAATCTAAAGAAGGGACATTACAAGTAATTTTTAAATAAAAACAATTTTAAGAGAACACTATAACCAATTATATACTGACAAACTGCAATAACCGAGATCAAATGGACAAATTTCTAGAAACATACAACCTCCAAGAGTGAATTGTGAATAGCAAATAGGAACAGATCTGTTATTAGTAAAGGGACTGAATCAGGAATCCACCTCCCTACCCACTTCCCCACCAAAGAAAAGCACAGGAACACATGGCTTCAATGGTAAATTCTACTTAACATTTAAGAATACCAATCCTTGGACAGCCACATGCAGAATGAAACTGGACCATTTCCTTACAACATACACAAAAAATAGACTTCAAATGGATGAAAGACCTCAATGTGAGACAGGAATCCATCAAAATCCTTGAGGAGAATACAGGCAGCAACCTCTTCGACCTCAGCCACAGCAACTTCTTCCTAGAAACATTGCCAAAGGCAAGGGAAGCAAGGACAAAAATGAACTACTGGGACTTCATCCAGATCAAAAACTTTTGCACAGCAAAGGAAACAGTCAACAAAACCAAAAGACAACGGACAGAATGGAGAAGATATTTGCAAATGACATATAAGATAAAGGGCTAGTATCCAAAATCTATAAAGAACTTAGCAAACTCAACACCCAAAGAACAAATAATCCAATCAAGAAATGGGCAAAAGACATGAACAGACAATTCTGCAAAGACGACATCCAGATGGCCAACAGACACATGAAAAAGTGCTTCACATCGCTCAGCTTCAGGGAAATACAAATCAAAACCACAATGAGATACCACCTCACACCAGTCAGAATGGCTAAAATTAACAAGTCAAGAAATGATAGATGCTGGCAAGGATGCGGAGAGAGGGGAACTCTCCTACACTGTTGGTGGGAATGCAAGCTGGTGCAACCACTCTGGGTAACAGCGTGGAGGTTCCTCAAAAAACTGAAAATAGAGCTACCCTACGACCCAGCGATTGCACTACTGGGTATATACCCTAAAGATACAAACGTGGTGCTCCAAAGGGGCACGTGCACCCAAATGTTTATAGCAGCAATGTCCACAATAGCTAAACTATGGAAAGAACCTAGATGTCCATCAACAGATGAATGGATAAAGAAGATGTGGTATATATATACAATGGAATACTATGCAGCCATCAAAAGAAATGAAATCTTGCCATTTGCGACAACGTGGATGGAACTAGAGGGTATTACGCTTAGCAAAATAAATCAATCGGAGAAAGACGACTATCATATGATCTCCCTGATATGAGGAAGTGGAGATACAATGTGGGGGTTTTGGGGGGTAGGAAAAGAAAAAATGAAAGAAGATGGGATCGGGAGGGAGACAAACCATAAAAGACTCAATCTCAAAAAACAGACTGAGGGTTGCTGGGGGGAGGGGGGATGGGAGAGGGTGGTGGGGATATAGACATGGGGGAGGGTATGTGCTATGATGAGTGTTGTGAAATGTGTAAACCTGGCAATTCACAGACCTGTACCCCTGGGGATAAAAATACATTATATGTTTATTAAAAATTTTTAAAAAGTTGAAAATAGAGCTATCCTATGACCCAGCAATTGCACTACTGGGTATTTACCCTAAAGATACAAATGTAGTGATCCAAAGGGGCACGTGCACCTGAATGTTTATAGCAGCAATGTCCACAACAGCCAAACTATGGAAAGAACCTAGATGTCCATCAACAGATGAATGGATAAAGAAGATGTGGTATGTATGTATGTGTATACACACACACACACACACAGAAATACTATGCAGCCATCAAAAGAAATGAAATCTTGCCATTTGCAAAGATGTGGCTAGAACTAGAGGATATTATGCTGAGTGAAATAAGTCAATCAGAGAAAGACAATTATCATACGATCTCTCTGATATGAGGAATTTGAGGGGGCTTTGGAGGGTAAGAGGAAAAAAATGAAACAAAATGGGATCGGAAAGGAGACAAACCATAAACGACTCTTAATCTCACAAACAAACTGAGGGTTGCTAGGAGGTAGGGATAGGGTGGCTGGGTTATGGACAGTGGGGAGGATATGTGATATGGTGAGTGCTGGGAAATGTGTAAGCCTGATGATTCACAGACCTGTACCCCCAGGGCAAATACATTATATGTTAATAAAAGTAATTAATTTAAAAAATGTAAGAAAAAAAAAGGAATACCAATCCTTGTCAAATCCTTACAAAAAATTGAAGAAAAACTTCCAAACCTATTCTAGGAGGAGAGCATTCCCCTGATACCAAAGTCTGACAAAAGCAACTACAGACCAATATCCCTAATAAATATTGATGCAAAAAATCCTGAACAAAATACTAGCAAACAGAATTCAGCAGCACATTTAAAGGATCATCATGACCAAGTAGGATTTATTCCTAGAATCCAATGGTGATTTCACATTCAAAAAGCAATCAGTGTAGTATACTACATTAACAGAATGAAGAAAAAAAACCTACGTGGTTATCTCAACTGATGCAGAAAAAAGCTTTTGACAAAATTCAACATCCTTTCATGATAAAAACACTCAAACTAGGAATAGAAGGAAACCACCTCAACATAATGAAGGCCATATATGGAAAGCTCATAGCTAACATACTCAGCAGAGAAAACTAAGAGCTTTTCCTCTAAGAACAGAAAACAAGGATGCCTGTTTTCACTTCTATTCAACATAGTCCTAAAAGTCTTATCCAGAACAATAGAGCAAAAAAAAAGGAAAAAGACCTCCAAATTGGAAAGGAAGTAAGATATCTCCATTCACAGATGATATATATAAAAAATTCTAAAGATACCACACATGCCCTGTTAGAATAAATTTAGCAAAGTTGCAGGTTAAAAAAAAATCAGTTGCATTTTTATACACTAACAAGTGAACAATCTGAAAAAGAAATAATTCCACTTACGACATCATCAAAAAGTATAAACTGCTTAGGAATAATTTTAACCAAGGAGGCAAAACACTTATACATTGAAAACTACAAGACATTCTTATTTTTTTTTTTTAAAGATTTTATTTATTTATTTGACAGACAGATCACAAGCAGACAGAGAGGCAGGCAGAGAGAGAAGGGAGGAAGCAGGCTCCCCGCTGAGCAGAGAGCCCGATGCGGGGCTCGATCCCAGGACGCCGGGATCACGACCTGAGCCGAAGGCAGCGGCTTTAACCCACTGAGCCACCCAGGCGCCCCTACAAGACATTCTTAAAAGAAATTAATGATACCAATAAATGAAAAGAATCCATGTAAATGGAATACTTAATATAATTAAAATTTCAATACTATCCAAAATGATCTACACATTACACATTCTATGCCATCCCTATCAAATTCTCTATGGCATATCTTACAGAAATGAAAAAAAATCCATCCTAAAATTAATATGTCATTTCAAGGGACCCTGTAGAGCCAAAACAATCCTGGAGAAGAATGCAGTTGGATGCCTCATGTTTCTGATTTCAAACTTCTTGCAAATCTACAGTAATCAAAATAGTGTATTATCATAAAAACAAATATGTAGACCAATGTAATAAAATAGCCCAGAAATAAACCATCACATACATGGACACATGATTTCCGGGGGGGGGGGGGGTTCCTCTCAACATAAAGTGCTGCAAAACTGAAGAGATTATGCTGAGTGAAATAAGTCAAGCAGAGAGAGTCAAGTATCATATGGTTTCACTTATTTGTGGAGCATAACAAATAATATAGAGGACAAGGGTAGATGGAGAGGAGAAGGGAGTTGAGGGAAATTGGAAAGGGAGGTGAACCATGAGAGACTATAGACTCTGAAAAACAACCAGAGCGTTTTGAAGGGGCGGGGGGTGGGAGGTTGGGGGAACCAGGTGGTGGGTATTAGGGAGGGCACAGATTGCATGGAGCACTGGGTGTGGTGAAAAAACAACGAATACTGTTACGCTGAAAATAAATAAAAAATTTAATTTAAAAAAAAAAACTGAATGTCCATGAGCAAAAGAATGAAACTGGATTCTTACCTTACACTATATGTAAAAATTAACTAAAAATTGATCAAAGACCTAAATGTAAGAGCTAAAACTATAAAACTCTTAGAAGAAAACAGAGGGGAAGTTTAATAGCATTTAATTTAGCAATAATTTCTCAAACAGGACCCCAAGAGCATAGGCAACAAAAGAAAGAAAATAAACTGGATATATCAGAATTTAAAACTTCTATACAGGGCACCTGGGTGGCTCATTTGGTTAACTGACTGCCTTCAGCTCAGGTCATGATCCCAGGGTCCTGTAATCAAGCCCCACATCAGGCTCTCTGCTCAGTGCAGTGCCTGCTTCTCCCTCTCCCTCTGCTGCTCCCCCTGCTTGTACTCTTTCTCAATGTCAAATAAATAAAACGTTTTAAAAAATAAAACTTCTGTGCAAAGAATACAATCACCAGAATGAAAGGCAACTATACATTGGGAGAAAATATTTACAAATCATATATCTGACAAGGGGTTAGCATCTAGAATAGGTATAGAACTCCTACAACTCAATCACAAACACACAGACAAGACCTTAGTTTAAAAATGGCAAAAGGCTTGAACAGACATTTCTCCAAACAGGATATACAAATAGAAGATAAGCACATGAAAGATGCTTAGTAGGAGTGCCTGGATGGCTCAGTAGGGTAAAGCCTCTGCCTTCCCCTCAGGTCATGATCTCAGGGTCCTGGGATCAAGCCCCACATCAGGCTCTCTGCTCAGCAGGGAGCCCGCTTCCCCTTCTCTCTCTGCCTGCCTCCCTGCATACTTGTGATCTCTGTCTGTCAAATAAATCAATAAAATCTTTTTTAAAAAGATGCTTAGTAGTACTAATAATTAGAGAAATGAAAATCAAAGCTATAATGAGCTACCACCCCACATCCATGAAGATGGCTACTACACAAAAAAGAAAGAAAGAAAGAAAGAAAGAAAGAAAGAAAGAAAGAAAGAAAGAAAAGCGCTAGCAGCAATGTAGAGAAATTAGAGCTCTTGTGCATTGTTGGTGGGAATGTAAAATGATGCAGCCACTATAAAGAATAGTATGGCAATTCCTCAGAAATTAAAAACAGAGAAATTAAAAACCATATGATCCAGCAATTCCACTTCTAGGTATATACCCAAAAGAATTCAAAGTAGTCATCTCAGAGATATTTGTACACCCATATTCAATGCAGCATTATTCACAGTAGCAAACTGTGGAAACTCATCAATGGATGAATAGATAAGTACAATGTGGTATAGACATGCAATGGAATATTACTTATACTTTGAAAAGAAGGAATTTCTGACACATACTATAACATGGATGAGTAGACCTTGAGGACAATGTGCTAAGTAAAATAAGCCAGTCACAAAAAGACAAATACTGTATGATTCCATTTATATGAAGTATCTAAAGTAGTCAGACTCAGAGACAGAAAGTAAAAAGGTTGCTAGAGGCTGGAGGAAGAAGAAAACAGAATTGTTTCAATAGGTACAGACTTTCAGTTTTGAAAGTGAAGAGTTCTGGAGATGGGTTGCTTGACAATGTGTACTTAGCACTACTGAACTCTACACTCAAATGGTTAAGATAACAAATTTTATGTGTTTTACATTAAAATTTTAAAACCATAAATTAAAAACAGGAAAAATGACTCCCAAAATACAATCTGAGAATATAAAAGTGGAAGCAAACAATTACCAAATATATCATCTGTGTTAAATATAAATACTGTCTCCAAGTTTATGGAGTCTTTATGGAGTTTAGCGGTTTTTCTTAAAGTCAGAATTAAAATTCTGATAGCATTTTTTAAGGCAAAAATATTCAGATGAAAAGAAAGATCAAGGGAAAAAGAAGTAAAGGGAAATGTGGAGTCTAGGGAGGGTTTATGGGTTTTGGTTTGGGACCTTGCTTTTGATTGAGTTTTTTTCATTTCTTTTTTGTTATGTTTGCTTGGTCTTTTTGTTGTCGTTTTTGAAAGAGTAGAGGTTTGAAGATGTTTACAGGCTAAAGAGAAGTAATCAGTGGAAAGGAAGAGAATGAAAATATAGGAAAGAGATGGACGCCAAAAGAAAGCTTCTTAAACTACCACTCAGGAAGACCTTATACAAGTAGTTCAGATTCTTACTAAGAAATGTTAAAGATGTAGAGGATCCTCCTCCCTCACAAGTCAAACTCACTGTCGATGAGGACAGCTTTACTAGGGGAGAAAGCTAAGCCAATTTCAAGTGTCTCTGAACAACCACTCTGTATGCAGCTTTCCAGCATCCAAAAAGTTCATTTCTCTCCACGAACTCCTAGCTCTGTGATTTAATATCTCTTGATCTAGGTAACTGTGATCCTAAGTATGTGCTAAAAACCACAATGACCAATTTACATCCCCACAGTCCACCCTCTGACCATTGGAAGTGATCACACTTCCACCACATGGGTTAGTACATTTAGAACTTCTGTAATCTGGCACCAAACAATTGCCTCATGTCAGCACAATTTGTATTATTTGCTCTCTTTGAGCATCACTGTGGACTTGCGGTCTCACATAAACTCATATAACATATCATAGTCATTATTTACTTTTTTGAAACTTACATTATTAGTTCAGCTCAGCTCAAGTTTTCATGCCCCAAATACAGAATCAGCTCTTCTCCAAGGAAACTTGGCTCCCTTTTGTGGAAAGGATAGGAGAAACCCAAATGCAGCTTACTAGACAAGTATACTGTTTCAAAGAAGAACATGAGATGGTTTGATGACATCAGAGAAGAAGCTATCTTTCCAAAAATGTGGGGGGGTCGTGTTGATACAGTATTTCCCCCTTATCCACAAGGGATACTTTCCAAGACCCCCAGTGGATGCCTGAAATCATGGATAGTACCAAACCCTATATATACACACTGTTTTGTCCTACACATACATGCCTATGATAAAGTTCAATTTATAAATTAGGCACGGTAAGGAATTACCAATAGGGCAATTATAACAATATACTATTATAAAAGTTTGTGAACATGGTCTTTCTCTCATAAATATCTCATTGTACTATACCTACCCTTCCTCCTTTTATGATGATGTAAGATGATAAAATGCCTGCATGATTAATTCAAGTAGGGAAATGATGAAGGCACTATGACATAGCACTGGGCCACCATCAACCTTTTTTAATAATATTCTTTAAATTTATTTATTTGACAGACAGAGATCACAAGTAGACAGAGAGCCAGGCAGAGAGAGAGGGAGGAGGAAGCAGGCTCCCCGCCGAGCGGAGAGCCCAACATGGGGCCCGATCCCAGGACCCCGGGGTCATGACCTGAGCCAAAAGCAGAGGCCCCAGCCCACTGAGCCATCCAGGCACCCCTACCATCAACCTTCTGACAGTATGTCAGTAGGAGGATCATCTGCTTTCAGACCACCTTTGACTTCAGGGAACTGAAACCAAAGAAATCAAAACCACGGAATGGGAGGTGGGTGCTGGAAGACCACTACATTTTCAATTTGCCAACCTCCCTCCAAAGAAAACACCAAAAAATACATAGAGGCTTAAAATACCTGGCATCTCAGAGTGAATTAAACTCATTATCAGTGAGGACACAGTTCCACCAGGGGACAAAGCTGAGGTTGTGCCGAAGTGTCACTAAACAATACCTCTGCAATAAGCAACAATAGCAAGAAAAGGCAGAATATAGCCAATATCAGCTTCACAGATTTTATTTTAAAAAAAAAATCTTCTCTTATTCTTCATCTTCTGGATCACTAGAGTTACTATTTAATTTTTATTGTAAGTAGCTTTAGTTTTGAACTATAATTTCCTTTGGATATACTGATATTCGTTGTTTTTGTCCTGTACCAGCCCAGCTTTTCAAAATCCAACTTGTATCAGGGAAAACAACTAAAATAAAATTTTTAAAAGTGGCTTTTATTAATTTAACTTTTTCAGTGTTCTTTTTTTTTTATTTTTTCAGTGTTCTAAGATTAATTGTTTATGCACCACACCCAGTGCTCCATGCAATATGTGCCCTCCTTAATACCTACCATCAGGCTCACCCATCCCCCCAACCCCCCTCTCTAAAACCCTCAGTTGGTTTCTCAGAGTCCACAGTTTCTCATGCTTCGTCTCCCCCTCCAAATTCCCCCAATTCACTCTTCCTTTCCTTCTCCTAATGTCCTCCATGTTATTCCTTATGCTCCACAAGTAACTGTAATTAACTTTCTCTGCTTGACTTATTTCACTCAGCATAATCTCCTCCAGTCCCATCCATGTTGATACAAAAGTTGGGTATTCATCCTTTCTGTGGCTTTCTGTAATCACCTGGTGGCTACGTAATATTCCACTGTATGTATGGGCCATATCTTTACTTATTCATCTGTTGAAGGGCATCTTGGCTCCTTTCACAGTTTGGCAGTTGTGGCCTTTGCTGCTATGAACATTGGGTACATATGGCCCTTCTTTCAAACATCTGTATCTTTGGGGTAAATACCCGTATTTCAAGCTTTACTACAAAGCTGTGATCACTAAGACAGCATGGTACTGGCACAAAAACAGACAAATAGACCAATGAAACAGAGTAGAGAGTCCAGATATGAACCCTCAACTCTATGGTCAAATAATCTTCGACAAAGCAGGAAAAAATATATAGTAGAAAAAAGACAGTCTCTCCAATAAATGGTTCTGGGAAAATTGAACAGCTATGTATAGAAGAATGAAACTCGACCATTCTCTTACACCATACACAAAGATAAACTCAAAAGAGATGAAAGACCTCAATGTGAGACAGGAATCCACCAAAATCCTAGAGGAGAACATAGGCAGTAACGTCTTCAATATCGGCCACAGCAACTTCTTTCCAGACGTGTCTCCAAAGGCAAAGGAAACAAAAGTAAAAATGATCTTTTGGGACTTAAGTTAAAAAGCTTCTGCACAGCAAAGGAAACAGTCAACAAAACAAAGAGACAACCCATGGAATGGGAGGAGATATTTGCAAATGACATTCAAAGAGCTGATATCCAAATCTATAAAGAACTCAAGCTCAACACCCAAAAACCAGACAATCACGTCAAAAATTGGGCAGAAGACATCAACAGACACTTCTCCATGAAGACATACAAATGGCTAGCAGACACATGAAAAAATGTTCATCATCATTAACCATCAGGGAAATTCAAATCAAAACCACATTGAGATACCACCTTACACAAGTTAGAATGGCCAAAATTAACAGGACAGGAAACAACGAGTGTTGGAGAGGATGTGGAGAAATGGGAACCCTCTTACACTGTTGGTGGGAATGCAAGCTGGTGCAGCCACTTTGGAAAACAGTGTGGCGATCCCTCAAAAAATTAAAAATAAGTGACTTTTCACACTTTCTTCCAAAGTTCAAGTGGAATAATTTCTGTAAGGCATTCTTAAGATTTATGCAATATTGACTGGACTCCTTCAGAACAAACTAAACAAAGACATTTATGGTGAACACACTTCAATCTGAGTATTAGATTCAAGTCACATTCTCATATCACCCAAAGTTGACTTCACAATCAAAATAGGTTTTAGCCATTTTGTTTTTACAGCAAGAAACCCGAATCCTTACAAAGAACAAAAATTTCCATGACTAGTCTGCATTTTGTGCTAACTGCTCAACTACAAAAGAGAAGAAATATAGTCATATTCTTCAGGGTAACTCCATGGGTAGGACACAACTAAATGTATCAGTGTAAGATACTGTTTTGCCAAATTCAAAGCCAGTTAATCAGGTATTAAACTACATTTGAACAGGATAGGACTGAGACTTCTTTTTTTTTTTTTTTTTTTGAGAAAATCTCTACTTATTTGGTCCCTAAAAACTTATTTAGGATAAACTTCCTCTTTGGAAGCTAATAGTAGAGCTTCCTGTTTTGCACATCCAAGTAGTTCTAAATGAAGAGATTTTTTTGGTTGTTGGTTTTATGCACTTAAGGGACACTATTATTCACTTCCACTGGGAACCCTCAAGACTCTCACAAGAAAAGAAGCCTGAGGCCTTAAGCTGACTTGCAGCCTGCCTTTGACTCAGTCAGCATCCCATCATGGAGAACAACTTTCTGAGCAGACCTTCATCTAAGCCAACAACTGTCCATTTCCTCAGTTCTTTTTCTGAAGCTGGAGAACATGGCTTCTGCACCATGTTCCATCAGATTCCTCCACCATCTAGCCCTTTGCCTCTTCTTCAGCTAAGCCAGGTAGGTCATGGTATGAATCGGTCATAGGCAGGACAGAAACTGTCATTCCTAAGTGCAAAAGTTGCAGAAGCCACGGCCTCAAGTCAAGATTCTAAAGTAACCCAAATAAAGTGGGAGAAGATGTGACCTTCCCAACACCACTGATCCTGGAGATGAACTAATGATTATTATCCAGGCTTGTGATCACCTCTTCCTATTTCTTAGTTCCATTACAAAAAACAAACAAACAAGCCAAAAAACAAAAAACAGACATCTTTTTCTATACCAGATTATGGCCAAAGTTGGTTACCTAACACTTTAGTTGAGCTATCTTGAGACTATTTCAATTTGGTATATTTAATAATCTACTTAAAAGTCACCTTTGTGAAGTTTAGAATTATTTCTGAGACTCTATCCTCTAAAAGCCATTTTAAAAAGCTCATTGGGCTTGCACAGAAGAGTGAAAGCCAAGGTCGTGGCTCTCAAAAGACTTTTCTATAAAAACAAAGATTAACTCACACATGTTAAGGTAATAACAGAACACTAGCTCTTCAACTTTCTCTTTGAAGTCAGCCTCCCTATCTTAAGGAGTCCCTATGGCTCTCATGCAATAGCCTTGATTAAAACATTCTTAGGACCACATTTTCTCCTTCACTTTCCTGACACCCCTTCCAAAATGTAAACATGAGGGGAGGGGGGTTTGATGTCAATCATCCTTCTAGCACCAACTGCAATTTCTGAGGACTCCAGATCAGCAAGAAGAGAACACACAAGTAAAAGTATCAATGTATTTAGCCAAAGATACAGACTTCTATAAGAGGACCCACATAGAGCCTCCATCTGAACAAAGGCAGCAAAACAGAGCAGGATCTTTTGCCCTCAAAGGACAGTGACATTAAATATCAACAAGTTAGAGTGTTACCAGATTTGAGAAGCTTCTTTCTTGCATGCTTTTAGCCACCACCTACTGTCTCATACAGACAGACTTGTTACTCACTAACTGTCTCAGTTTCATACCCACTCTTAGGCTCCACTGTGTGCTGGGGCTGGGAACCTGCAGACCCCACCTCTCCTTTGCCAGTGGGTGCCCTGTTAGGCTCTACCAATAGGGGGAGCTGGAGGGACACTAGATTAGAGGGAAGAGCGCTTCCCTTCCTTTCACTGCCATATCCACCAGCATCACCTCCACAGCAGTAACTCTCCCACACAGCAGGAGTTATAGGATTTGGTTCCATTGCCAGCGTCTTTCCACACTGCTAGAATCAGACCCCTTGCACCATTCAGAGGTACCAGCACCATCCAGATAGAGGCCACTCCTCAGAGATTTGATCCCCAGATCCAGAAGAGGTCTGAGGTCCCTGTTCCAAGTTCCTGGGGTACTGCCACCAGCCACACAGAGCTCCTCCTCCATAAGTCTGAGTCTCCACAACGTGGGATCTTCCAGGAGCTTCTGGATTCTGGTAACAGTGGCTTCATGCAATGACTGCTCTGTGTTCCCTACATGTTACCTTGTTGCTTTTCAGTCCATTGTTTAGCAATTCCCTACATCCAACTTTCCCTGTAGAAATAACAAGTGTAGTTTCCACTTTACCAGCTAGACTGACCAACAAAAGTACATCCTTTTGCTGATTCTAAAATTTAACACTTTCAAACATTGTGCCATTCACCGCTTCACAGACCAACTTCATCTAGGAATTAGTGAAAGAGAAGGCAAATTATTTCCAACCATCCCAGGCTAGAGATGCTAGACCTCAACCAACTAGCAGAGAAATGATTGATTGCATAGCTGAAGAAATACTACCAGGTTGAAAATATCCAACCACCAAAGAACTCAGGAGCCCTACACAACCATAAGAATATATCCAACTTTGTACATGTTTTATGGGGGCATCTTCTTTGCCATCTTGTCCCTACACATATACTTCTATTCCCCCCACTTGCCAATCTCCAAATAAGGTAAATCTGTAAAGGCTGGAGTTATAACCACCCAGCGGGAATGTGCCTTCTGAATAAAAGGAAATGAAATGCAGCATTTCTTAAAAAGCCAATTATTTCCAACCTGTTCCATTAGAGTCAAACATGCTAAATGAGCATGTAACATATTGACTTTTGTGCCCTGTGGCATCTGGGACCATAAATGTCCTGCTTATCATAACACTCATCTCCATAGCTCTTACAAATCAGGACCCTTCCCAGGAGAGCACACATCGCCCATTCATAACTTAGAAGGCAAGGAGACAGGCTGCCTGATGTAACAGAGCTGGTCTCCCCTACCCTCTGCACTTCTGCTGGACCTGCTGCACCCACCCACCCACCTGACCTTGAGTGAGTCAGGAAGCCTCCCACCTATGTCTGAACAGATGGCAGACAATACCATGCAGGCAGTGCCATTCCCTGTGAGAAGGCAATCAGGCTGCCAAGGGGATTACCCAGGTCGGGAGACAGTGAGGGGAGCCTTGATGAAGCCCAGCAAAAATGAGCTTTGGAGGCACCAACCTGCATTTGAATCTCAGCTCTCCCTACAAAGTTTTGGACAAGTTATTTAACCTGAGCCTCAGTTTTCTTCTCTGGAAATTGGAGTTGATAATGCCTATTATACACTTAGTGTGATGATTAATAATATAATACGTACAGAGCTACTTATATAGTACCCAACAGGCTGTAAGTGCTTGAGAAACAATAAGCATTATGCGGTTTTATGTTTTATAAATATTGACTATCTAGTGGATTTCAGATTGCTAAGGGACCATGTTTTCAGTGCATCATGTCACTACCTCTGCTATAGGTTTAAGCAAAAGACAGAAAATTTAATTTCCTG
The DNA here is from genome assembly GCF_963455335.1 of Martes martes. Classification (NCBI taxonomy): domain Eukaryota; kingdom Metazoa; phylum Chordata; class Mammalia; order Carnivora; family Mustelidae; genus Martes; species Martes martes. The sequence goes on from NC_137898.1 coordinate 107,004,176, forward strand.
AGTTCTTTAATGATCACTTGCAGGGCGCCTGGGTGGTTCAGTCAGTTAAGCTGCCTTCAGCTCAGGTCATGACCTCAGGGTCCTGGGATCGAGTTCCACATCAGGCTCCTAGCTCAGCTGGGAAGCTGCTTCTCCCTCTCCCTGCTGTTCCCTCTTGCTTCTGTGAGCACTTTCTCGGGAAAATAAATAAAATCTTTTTTAAAAATTAAAATAAAAAAATAAAATGATCACTTGCTGTGCCCCTTCTGGAAGATGCACAGCCTCATATTCTTCTCCCTACATTTCTCTATCATCCTCCCACTGCTCCCCGCAAAGCTCCTAGAGAGAAGTGGGAATGAGTTTCCTAAGCACCTCCTGTAGTACACTCTCCTGACAAGTTTTCTCTACCTCCTGCTGACTGTTGGTTGAATCCTAATGGTTCTGGTTCCTGGTGATTAGTGAAGAGCAGAAGCTCTGCTTTTCCCAGTCCAGCAGGGAAAATCCAAGGCATCCAGCAGAGGTAAGCACAGTACTCTCAGCTCCCACCCTGAACTTTTACACAGGTGTGGCATTTGGGATTCGCCAGGGAAGCTGCATAATTACTTAGAAAGAATGCAGTCTGATTGTTCCTTTCTCTCCAAGTGCAATCTCTCCTAATAACATCACCCAACTGAATGCCTCCTAATTCTGTCAGAATGCATTTTAATTATCACTGCTTCTTATGTTGGTGAGCTGTCGCTGGAGTTTTTGATTTGTGATGGAAAACAGGGAAGTCATAAAGTATTTTGGTGACAGCTCCCTGATTAGGCAGCATTGCAGCAAAACAAGTTGTCACAATAAAACTGATTAATCAAGTTGTCAGAGTAAAACAAATTAATGCCACAAAAACCTTTGCTAGAAATTACCTCTGTATCTTGGGGTATTCAACTGATGGATTCCCTCAATTAGCAGAAACTTCTATGTCATGAGCACTTCTGACTCTGCACTTACGATCCCAGTTGGGCCAATTGCCCTGTAGCAAAAGAGTAGGTCTCCGAGAACCCAGGGACATATTTGGAAAAGACAGTCATTGACTTCATTTTCAAGATGCTTCATTCCTAACTACCTGGGAGACTGTGAGGACCAGAAGTATAATCTAGAGCTAAAACGTTTTACAAGATAAATACAAAAGTCTTTGCCTACACTCTTACCAGTGGGTCTAGACTTAATTTGTTAAGATTTTTTTTTTAAGATTTGAGAGAAAGAGAGAAGGGGCAGAAGGAAAGAATCTCCAGCAGACTCCCGCTGAGTGCAGAGCCCAACATGGGGCTTGAACCCATGACCCTGAGATCATGACCTGAGCTAAAACCAAGAGTCAGAAGCATAACTGACTGAGTCACCCGGACATCCCTGTCTGTTAAGATATTTAATCATAGTCCTCTGGCTGGAAGGGCACTGCAGTTCTTGTACACTCCCATCTCAAGAAAATACTGCGCATACTGGAGATGTCAATCACAGGACCTGTCCACCACAGGTACTGTAACATAGATGATGATGTTTGGTCATACAGAGCCCCAGCCCCCCACGATCAGAGGTGATGGAATAGAAGTTGGCATAACCAATGATCCTGGTATAAACTGATGTGTTGGGCCAATCACATTCCATCTCTCAAGATTTCAACAATTAAATACTGATTGATTGGGCCAGCTAGCCGTGGGAGCCGAAAGTGGACAAGTACCATAAGGTAACACAGAGCCATTAAAAATCTCAGCACGCGATAGCTTTGAGGTAGAGAAACGATAGAGTAGGGGCAGAAGTCATGGATAGCAAGAAGAGAGAAAGTAGTTGAGAATCAACACCAGTCACTGGAGCAGCCTTCATTCTAGAAGGATCAGGTTTTACTCTAACTTATAGTCTTAGAATAAAATCCCCTTCATTTAGAAAACTGGCACACACTAAGAAGCAGAGGGGGAACTATGAGGGGAATAGAGAGAAGGTGGGAGAAAGGGATATATGAGAGTGAGTGGTATACAAACTATTCATAAGAATAAATACCTGGAATGCCAAATGTTTATGCAGGTGATACACTCTGGTATAGATAAACATTTGTTAACTGGTGCCAGTCTATGGAACCCCCCACAGTAATGCTAGGTTTCACAAATTACCTTTACATTGAACAGAGACCTAAAATGGAAAATGCTGCTTCTTGGCCACCCCCAGAGGCTTCCCCTGGAAGCCAGTCATTGTAATTGGAATAGGAAGATACTTGATGCAGCAAAACCAATGTCTAGAAGGAGCCTGAAGTTATTGAGCACACCATTCCTTTCTCTGACATCAGAATACCACCCTCAGGAGACTGGCCACACTGCCTTTGAGGGCAGAGATCCACATTCTAGAGGAGAGGAGTGATAATGGGTATGGAGAAGCAAAGGTATTGTGACCAGGTCTAGTCCCAGATAATATTCTAGGACTAAACAAACCTTGGGTTTTTTCTCAACTTCCTTAGGAATAAAGGGTCAGTACGTATACAGAGAAGGAATCCTCATCCCACTATAAAAAATATATATCACTATATTCTCCACTCTTTCCTCAAGCGCCCCCACACACACACCTCCTAGCCTTAATGGCATCAGAATTTCTCTCTCCCAGGAAGATGATACCCACCCCCTCACCCCCCTCTACCATTACCCAGCTAAGCACAGAGACCCACTTTTATCACTGCGGTTTTCTGAACAGAACCTGTTGCTTTATACCACCTTATCTTTGCTCATGTTGTTCCCTCTGCCTGAAATGCTTTCTGCCACTGCATGCCACCCTCACTCGCACCTGTTGTAAGTAATTTATGTCTCCTTCTCTGGAGCCTTTTCTGACCACCTTTTTTTTTTTAATAATTTTGTTTTTATGTTATGTTAGTGACCATACAGTACATCAATGGTTTTTAATGCAATGTTCCACGATTCGTTGTTTACATGTAACATCCAATGCTCCATACAATATATGCCCATCATTGGGCTCATCCATCTCCCCAACCCCTCCCCCCTAAAACCCTCAGTTTAATTCCCAGAGTCCACAGTCTCTCATGGTTCATTTCCCCCTCTGATTTCCCCCACTTCATTTTTCCCTTCCTTCTTCTAATGTCCTCCATGCTATTCCTCATTTTCCACATGTAAGTGAAACCCTATGATAATTGTCTTTGTTTGCTTGACTTATGTCGCTTATCATAATCCCCTCCAGTTCCAGCCATGTGGATGCAAATGGTGGGTATTCATCCTTTCTGCTGGCTGAGTAATATTCCATTGTATATAGGGACATCTTTATCCATTCATCTTCTGTAGGGCATCTCAGCTCCTTCCAAATTTAGCTATTGTGGACACTGCTGCTATGAACATTGGAGTACATGTGGCCCTTCTTTTCACTACACCTGTATCTTTGGGGTAAATACCCAATAGTGCAATTGCGGAGTCATAGGGTAGCTCTATTTTTAACTTTCTGAGGAACTTCCACACTGTTTTTCAAAGTGGCTGCACCAACTTGCATTACAACAGTGTAAGAGGGTTCCCCTTTCTCCACAACCTCTCCAACATTTGTTGTTTCTTGTCTTCAATTTCTGCCCTTCTAACTGGTGTAAGGTGGTATCTCAATGTGGTTTTGATTGAATTTCTTTAACGGCTAATGATGTTGAACATTTTTTCCTGTTTCTGTTAGCCATTTGTATATCTTCTTTGGAGAAGTATCTGTTCATGTCTTCTGCCCACCACCTTCTGTCATAAGCCCTGCAGAGGTTTCTTTCATAGACACACTGAGCATTTACAGTCATTTGTTTATATTTTCTTCCCCCTAGTACACTAGGAGTTTCCAGGGGGCAGAGATCCCATATTATTCATCTCCACATCCTCTGGAAGTGCCTGACACACAGTAAATGCCTAACAAATATTCACCTAATAAAAGATAATGAATCAAAGTGGCTAATTGAGGGCTCTAACCTAAGTCTTCCAAGGAAAAACCCATGGCCTTTCTGCCACAACAAACAGACACACCTAATGACAACAGATGAACCAATAAATGGAATATCAGAGAAGCAGGATGGAAGCAGAAAACCACCTGTTGCTGTTCTGCCCTTATCCTCATCTGCCTCTGTGGAGCTGTGCCAAAGGCATCAAGCCTCAGGCAGCACTGAAGAAGGTGCTGAAGATAGTGTCCACTGCCCTGGACCTCTTCAGCACACTGTAACATTTCTTATGTATCAGGAATGAAGGGAGAAAACTAAGATCATATGGTTACTCCTCTTCATTTTAAACATGAAGGACTAGATGCACAGAGAAATGAAGGAAGTTGTCCTAAGTCACCCAGCAACTTAGGGGTAGAGCTGACTCTAGACCTCCATCTCCTCGCTCCTGATCCATTATTCCTTTTCCTGTACCCATGTCTATCACGATACTGGAGACAGGGGATCGTACCCTTGATTTCATCAAACCCACAGGACTAGAATCAGGCGTACACACCCAGATGTCACAGGAAGGAACCTCAGCTTATTTTCCCCCAGCTCTAGCCTTGGACTCAGACAAACCCAGGCTTAAATCCATTTGGTACCACCTACTAGTCTAGTGAAGTGGCACAAGTGTGTTAACGCCCTGAGCCTCAGATTCTTCACTCAAATACCAAGGGTCTGATATCCTTCTCCAAATGTTAATGTGAAAATAGGTAACACGATCTATGCCAAAGCTCTTGGCAAGAGTATAACATGCATTAGGTGCTTGATAAAGAAACATCTTAAATTAGTTCTGCATCCTAAGATTCATTTTGAAAGGTGGTTTCTTTGAAAAGTTTATAGTCCTCCTTCAAAGCATTCTGCCAATAGACACCCTTGGCCTTGCAGCCTTTTGTTCTAGAGTCTTCCACATTCTTGCCCAAGTCAAAGGTGCTACTTCTTTAATATGACAGACACTTCACTTTCCTAAGTTCTTTTATAAACTCACTAGCATCCAAAATAATTTTCTCAGTTGAGGCAGTAAAAATCTATTTCATAGAGAATGGAAGAAAAGCATTTCATTACCTTCATAGCTTTTTTGTACTTTCATTTTCTGTTCTAAATCTGTTCTGATATTTATAAATTGGCCACGTGCTTTTGCTACCACCTAGTTACTTTTTTTTAATTAAGTTTATCTTTTCATCAAAGAATTACATGCACATAGTTTAAGGAAGAAATAGTTCTATAAGGCTTATTATTAAAAAACAGCATGTCCCTCCACCACAATCCCCATTTCATTTCCCACTCCCTGGAGGCAATCACTTTCAAATCTTACCTGACTTTCTTTTGAATTTATTGCTATGCCACTAAATAACATGCTTGGAACACTACCTTATTGACTTGCAGACTCTACTGGCTCATTTGAAAGATGAAGACTTAACTCCTCAACCACCTCCAGATTCCACTGAATAGGTACACACTTCCCCACCTCCCTCACATTCTCCTCCTACAGCCAGAAGTACATTTGGTTGGGTCAACATTTAGTTTCTACATTCCTATTAGGATACAAATGCTCTTCACAGCCAAGCCATCTGTATACCATTATTACTCTTCCATTCCTGTACAACACTGTTTTGCCCTGTACTCAATGATGGTCATGTTGGTTCTCAATGTACTTATCACTAGCTCACCCCCAAAGTCTCCCCCAGTTGTGTAAATTCCCTGGATAAATTCAGCCACATTATGTGTTCAGTCATTTCCTTTTTTTTGAAGATGAAATCTCTCTGGAGCCTTCTGGCCTGATGCACAACTGTCATCTTGGGCCCTCCCTTTGACCAGTATGCTAAGTATTTCCTTCCCCTCAGTCTTGGGTTGGAATCCATTTCTTAGATGTTAAGTCTTTGTTTTGCTTAGATTATTACCTCTTTGTCTTTGTAAGGGCACCCTTTGTTGGCTTCATAGGAAAAGAAAGGAGGTACACAGGAAACAAACGTTGAGGTTTTGAATATCTGAAAATATCTTTAATTTTAATTGAGTATAGAATTCTTTGTTGGAAACTATTTTACTCTCAAATTTTGAAAGTATTGCCCCATTATCTTTTAGCTTTCAGTGTGGTTGTCCTTGATGTTCTGAAATTTTACAGTAATGAATCTTGGTACAGCTCTAGTTTCACCCACTGTGCTGATTCTGGAAATACAGATCATTCATTTTGAGGATTTGTTACTGAATCATTTTTTTTTGGTGATTATTTTTCCCCATCTGATTTATTCCTTCTAGGGTTCCCATTATTCAGATGTGAGACTCCCAGGAGTCTTTTACTTTACTTTGCCTTCTGAGCTTCCTGCTCTACTAGAGATTTATCCAACTTTTTCATCACTCATTCCTTCTTTCAAATTTTTGCTGAGTGTCTACTACGTACAAAGCAATGTTCAAGGCACTGGAAATGCTGCCATAGGAAAAAAACCCATCACCATTGATAATACAGTTTTTAGACCCTACTATTGAATCTTTGTTTCTGCTACCACATTTTCAATTTCCAAGAGCTGACTGTGATCTAACCGTTCCTTCTTCCTAGCATCCTATGCTATGCTAAATCCCATCTTACCTCTGAGCATTTGATAGACTTGACATTTTTTCTTTCTTCCAACGTAGCCATTTCCTCAAAGTTGCTTTTGTTGGTTTTGGTTTATGTCTTTCATATTACATACTTTTCCCAAATATCCATATCTGCTCATATTTCAGAGTGGCACGCTAACAGATCAAGAGCTCTGTGTATCGCTGAGGCCTGTCAACCTCGGTTTTCACAACTGGTAAACAAAAGAGGTCTGTACTATCCTTGCAGAACCCCTGGTGTTAGTCTCTTTAGGTCTTTCCTTTTGGACTGGTCAGATTTCCCAAGATGACAACATTCAGTATATTACTTTTACCTTATCTCCCTATGCACAGTAATCTTCCCTTCAACTGCCCTGTGTTGTTGGTATAGAAACTGTTTGACCTTAGCATGATTAGAGATGGACATTCTTCCAGCTGCACAGATAATAATGTTATCTATTGCTAAATAAAAGTTACCTCAAACTTTAGTAACTTAAACATTACCTCAGTCTCTGAGTCAGGAAGCTGGACACAACTCAGCTCATGCCTCCGCCTCAAGGTCCTTTATAAGACTACAACAAGATGTCAGTTGGGGCTGCAGCCTTAGCTGAAGGCTCAACTGGAGAAAGATACTGGTGGTGCCCTGGCTTAGATCTTTGATCAGAGGGTATTTCTTAATTTTAGAACTGTTTGCTATCCAGAGGCAGAATTTTCAAATTTACCCAAGTCCTGGCTTTTTTCCGTTTATCAGTATTTCCCTCAATTTATCTGTCCTCTTGCTTGCATTTTACTATAAACAACAAAAAGAAATGAGGCAGCAACTTCAACCCTTTACTTGATCACTCAGTTCATTAGGTTCACCTTCCATTTTCCTATCACTGCAGATGAGAAGTTTAAGTTTCTGCCATAATATCAAAGGTCTCCCTCTAATTCACCTAATAGTGTTCCTCTGCTTCCATTTGAGACCTCACTCACCAGCAACATCAAAGTTCAGTTTTCTACTGTCTGATCAACTTAGTTTTTTTCTAAAACACACATCAAAAATCTTTCCAGGGTCCATCTTCTGGCCAGTTAGGTAGCCACTCCATATTTTTAGATATTTATTACAACATCACCCCAATGATGGTACTAAAACCTATACTACGTATCTACCGCTGAATAACAAAATATCCCAAACTTCTAAAACTTGAAACTTTTATTATCTCATCTTTCCTATGGGTCTAGAATCCAGATATGGGTTAGTTGGGTGCCACTGTCTCCTATCTCTCAAAGGCTGCAATCAAGGAGCCAGGTGAAGCTGCAGCCTCAACTGAAAACATAACTGGAGGAGGATCCAGCTCCAAACTCTCTCATGTGCTCTTGGCAGGATTCAGCTTCTCATGGACTTTAGTTCTTCGTGTTGGTTAGGGGCTTCCCTTGATTCTCTGCCATGTCTCTGCCTCCCCATAGAGTAGCTCACAACATAGCAGTTGGCTTTCCCCGAAGCAAATCCGTGAGAGTGAGAGAGGGAAGACCAAGGCAGAAGCACAGTCTTTTTTTATAACCTAGTCTAAGAAGGGACATACCATATTCCAGTGGCTAGTAATGAGACTAAGTGCAGTCCACATTTGGCGGTGGGGAGAGGGGAATGGATGGATTACACAAGAGCAGCATGAAGACTGAAACACTGGGAGTCATCTTGGAGGCTGTCTACCACAGCAATATACCATAGTTGGATAATCACAAATAAAATACAACGTGAGCCAGAACAGTGAGAAGTCACAGAATAACAACACAGAAGAGAATAAAGGTCTGCTCTTCAAGGCAATGCCAGTCTCACATGACACATTGGGCTGATTTGTTTGTTGGTCATGTAGGTTTTCCAAGATCTCTAAAACCTAATTATGGTTGTTGTGCAACCATTTTTCAGGATATTAAGTTTGAGTATTATATAACTGGGGGAACTATTGTAGTTTGGAGGAGAAAAATATATGCCAAGAAATGTAATTATAACATCCATGAAATCCATGGCATAGAAAGAACCTCAATGTCTTAAGATGGCACTGACAGCTCCTGCTGGTCTCTATTTCATCCTGACTTCTGTTCATACGATTTATCACTGACTAGCATCTAAGCCATTCATCCACTCACTGGTCAGCCACAAAGCACTGAGCACCTGCTGTGTACTAGGCCCTACACCAAACACCCCAGAGAATTAGTCATAATCCCTGCCCTTCACAGCACAGTCTGAGGGGGGTGGTAAATAAGTGAACACATACAAAACCTTTGAGGGGAGTGGATGAGTTTAAAGACAGCATTCCAGGTGATGGGCAAGGCAAGGGTGTATAGCAGGGCCAAAAATTGTTGCAAAGTTCCACCCAGATTAAATCAATGGAAAGAGGAAACTCCTGGCTGTTTGTCTTTTTTTTTTTTTTTAAGATTTTTTTTTTTTTTTTTTTTTTTGACAGAGAGAGATCACAAGTAGGCAGAGAGGCAGTCAGAGAGAGAGGAGGAAGCAGGCTCCCTGCCGAGCAGAGAGCCCGATGTGGGACTCGATTCCAGGACCCTGAGATCATGACCTGAGCTGAAGGCAGAGGCTTAACCCACTGAGCCACCCAGGTGCCCCTGGCTGTTTGTCTTAATCGCATGAAGATTTCTGTCTACCTGAAAGCATCAGAAGGCCATACATTGAAAGATTAACAGTCAGGGAGGACTTTCTGGTTCAGTGCTGTCAAAAATTAAAGTGGGTTACCATGGAAACCATTCTTCCATTAATTCTTTTCCTCTATTTCAGCCATGTTAATCTCTCACTTTCCCCACTGAGCTTCAATCCACTTTCATTATTGGACCCTTGAATATACCATTCCCTTTACCTAGGACACTCCCTCTACCACATCTTCCTTCATGTTGCTAGCTCCCACTCCTTCAGCTCAGCTTGGAGGTTACTTGCTCTGGGAACCACTGCCACCCACAAACCAGAGTGGTCCTCATTAGCCTCAGAGCTGTCCCTGCTCTAAAACTCTTAATCCTTTTCCATGTTTATCTTTCCGACTTCCATTTTAAATTCCTTGATGACAAGGGTATTGTTTGTTTTCTTCATCAAATTCCCAGAACTTAGCAGAGTACATGGCATATTGCGGGGGGGGGGGGGGGGGACAGGTGAATGGATGAATGAATAAACAGCATTTTCTGTCCCTGGAAATGGCTACATGGCCATTTCATGGGAGTGCTCTAGAGAAAATTGTGGATGAGACAACACGGGTTGGTGCTTCAAGGTGGACTACATGAAGTTTTAGCTCTGCCCCAACTCTATAGTTTTAGAATACAGCAAAGAATAAAGCAATAGTAACTCCATCCTTCTCACAGAAGAAAAATATTCTGCTCTTTCGATCACATAACAAAGTTCAATAATTTAGTATTTTGGTATTAAATCAACCCACAAACAAGACTAAATGCAAAGGAAAATTTTTTTTTTAAGATAGAATGAAAGGTCAAATGTGGCTCTTGGTTTATTTCTTCACTGATGCCCTGAGAAGGTAAATAAAGCTCTTGACTAAGAGAACCACTAAGAACCCTTGCTCAGAGTTAAATAAACTCTGACTCTCTTAAGTCTCTGGGCTCCCCACCTATGGCCTCACTAGTTGAGGTGTGTGTTTGGCGGGGGGTGGGGGGGAGATGTTCTTGATAGTGTATGGCTCATGATCAACCTTGAGAATACAATGAAAGTTGTGAAACTGACCCCCAAAGATGCACATGCACATGTATTTAAAAACCTGCTTTCTATTTCAGAGTCTCCCTCATTCCACTGGAGCTCATGCACCAACTTCAAGCTAAGAAGCCCTGGCCTAGCATGAAGTAGTTACCAAGATTCACAGCTATGTGAGTTATGTGTTCCTGAGTAGTTTGGTCACAAAAAGCAGGATTTCTTTTTCCTTCTTCAGATCCTTAGGGTGACAGCAACAAAAGCAAACGTGACAGCAACAAAAGCAAACGTGACAGCAACCAGCTGCACCGAGCCACTAACAGATACTCAACAATATGGAAAGAGCATATTGCAAACTTCTTGAGGTCCAGGTCTGTGTCTGTTCTATTTATTGCAGCATCCCAAGAGAAAACAATACAAAAGGGAAAGACTGGTGGAAATTTAAGAGAATGGAGAAGAGGCATTGATGAAGAGAAAGAGATAGTATTACAAAGAGAACCAGGAAAAGGTAACAATATGCAGAGAGACAAAGACACAGGAAAGTCAGCGGGAACTGGGACCCAGGACATTAAGTTTCACCACCTCAGGCATGTCCTTCCCCACAATTAGCTGCAGAACTGCCATGAGAAGACGCTAAGCTGGCAACTATAAAATTGTTTAATTTGTTAGGACTTAAATCAATAAGAGCCAGTGTAACATTTGTGCTTCGTGTTCCTCTTATTTACACAAAAGACAAACTGAAGAAAAACTCTATTTCTTCAGCTTTAAACATTTCCTCCAGGGAGTTGAGATCCCTCAAAGTCAACAATGAAATGGTGAGGGGAAAAAATTAAGCACATTGGCAAGGCTATATTTAGATCCAGCTCAAAGACCCTCTCTGCTTTCTCCTTATCTCCAGCTGGTTTCTATCTCAGCAAAACTCTTCAATTCAATTGCCACCGATTCGTAGCTCCCTGTTGGGACTTCTGGCTTATCTTCCTGTAGGAGCCAGGAAGACTAGCTGGAAAGAGGAGGACAGCAGCTCGGGGGGGGGGGGGGGTCTCTTCCAACCCCACCCCTCCAGAGCAAACATCGCTCAGACAAACCCACGCTAGCACCGACGTGTTCTACCCTGCCTTCAAGGCTCAGCTTGGGAGTCCCAAAGCCTTCCCTAAATCTTTGCAAGCCATGATGGTGGGAAATGCATACCCAAAGGCTGGCTTTGGGTCCCTTTCTGGTGTTCAAAATGTTGAAGCACAAATGTGATCGGTCCTCCAGTGCAAAATTCTGGATTTCCCTGAGTCTTCATTCCAGTAGGAGCCATGATTCACTATGCTGATAATACAGGAACCAAATATCTGTGTATCACCTCCATGAAGGGGTTCAAGGGACAACTGAACAGACTCCTTGCCACTGGTGTGGTGTGACATGGTGCAGGTTACAGTAAAGAAAGTAAAGAAAGGCAAACTAGAGCTCAGAAAGAAGTTATATCCAGCAGTGGTAATTTGACAACAGAAATCATACTGGAAAAAGATGGCATGTTACTCTATTAAATAACAGAGGTGAAATTAAAGACTCTGCTGTCAAAGGACCAGTTGCAAAGCAGTGTGCAGACCTATAGCCCAAGATTGTATCCAGACACAGTGCCTGATTCTTTAGCGCATTTGTTTAAAAAAAAAATAGAAATTATTTGCTAAAAAAATAAAAAGAGCACAGGGCTAACTTTTAAATCCCAGCTCTACCTCTTACTACCTCTGTGGCTTAGTCAGGTATTTAGCCTAAGTTTCAGCTTTATTATCTGTAAAACAGGCAGGACAAAGTCTGCCACATAGGGTTGTTGCAGCACATGTGACTGTTGGAGGAACGCACTGAGCATAACACCTATTTGGCAAAGGTGGGCTGATTATGATTAAATTCCCCAGTCCCACAGAATGTTGAGCCATGCCTATGTCTGAGCACATAACCACACTGGATTGAAATGATCAATAGCAGGGTGTTTCCACCTCCACCTGGGGGTGAGAGGAGGGGGTGTAGGGGAGAGCCTACAATCCATCTCCAGCGCCTGTCACACCAAGGGTGCTCAGAAATGCTTGGCAAAGGAACGAAGTTAGAAACTGTGATGGAAAAACCGTTTTTCTCCTTGACTTTCAGCTGCTCGTAATCCTTCTGGCCACCAAATGCCTCCGGTTCCCCGGAAAAGTCTCCGACACCAGCTGGCTGTCCTATAATTTAACTCAGTTCTGGGGCTACCTACCTGGAGGGCACGTGGGATTCCACAGGTTAAGGGGCCGGTGCCAGGAGACCGCCCCCATCCCACTTTGGACTCCAACTGTTGTCAGCTGTGCTTCTGACCGGAGGGCTACAGGTCAGAGGTTCCCAGCACCGAGCTTCGGTTAATCTGCTGAAGCGGCTCATGGAACTCAGGCCACGGCTGACTCGCTAGCTGACTGGTGCATTGCCAGCTACTGTAACTACTGGAGAACATACAGAAGCCCCCACCCCCCCGGCCCCGCCAGCTTCCACGACCCCCAGGGGATGCCTGCAGCTAGAACCGAACCGATATAGACTGGTTTTTTCCCACGCGAATGTACCTACAATAAAGTTTAACTTATAAATTAGGCACAGATTCACAGTGACTAGTAGTAAAATACAACTAAACAATAGGCTATAATAAAGGTCAGTGCACACGGTGTGTGCGTCTCTCTTCCTCTCAGAATACCTTGTGCGACGACGGTACTCACCATTCCGCTCCTGAGGTGACAGGATAAAACGCCTACGTGACAGGATGACGTGAAGTGAATGACGCAGGCACGCTGAGATGCAGCGAGGCCACTACTGACCTTCTGATTGTTCGTCAGAAGGACGATGACGGGCTTGGAGACCTCCGTAAACCCCAAGTAACTAAAGCCGTGGAAAGCTTAGCTGCCAGTAAGGGTGGCCAGGCGGGGCCACCCCTGAAACTTAGGAACAGCCACATGGAAGAGACTTCAGGCCACACGTGAAGGACCGCACCCTCACGTTCTCCGAGCGCCTCCACGTTTGCCAACCCCAAGCGCTCCTTGGCTTTTATAAGGGCGCCATTTTAGGACAAGATTGATTACATCACTGGCCAATGGCGACTGAGCCCACCTCTAGCCCCTCCCATTTCTCCGTCCCCTCTCCCTAGGTAGGCGAACCACTAATCACCTGGTTGGTTCTCCTGGTAACCCTTTCCCACCAATGGTTACCTAGAGGCTTTCCAAAAATCACCTCTTTAACATAAAGTCAGTGTGGTTGAAAGGGGCTTGTTACTAATAACAAGATTGCTTTGGCCTCCATTCCTCTTATCACTTAGGAAATTCTGAAGTCTTTAGGAGCTCGGGGCCAGAAACAGGACGAAGACCAAATATATATTTCTTATTATAAATTACAATCTTAACAGGAGCATACTACACGTAGAGCCGGCTCACATTTTCCCTATCAATTTAGACTCAGGATAGACCCGAGGAACCTTCTTGGGCTTCTGGAAATTTCTCTGCAACATGATACCCTTCCTGCTTAATTATCTCCCTTTGCCTATTCAACCCCTTGCTGTTTGAAACTAAATCCGTCACTTAAGGGAAGTGATCCCAGGCCCCCTCTTAGGATCCGTGAACTTGGTGAAACCTTCAGCCACCAGTGGAGGCAGAATTAACATTCGCAAGGGCAACCACTCTTAGCGAGCCAGCGTTCTGGGTCCTCATCTGCATGGGCGATAACAGGCCCTGTGTTGTCTTCAAAGCAGAAATGGCCCAAAGAACTACTCAACCGGCTCCCGGAAACGGCTAAATGGCAGGTCAAATTGCCCATAACTTTGACGAGGAGGATGGCTGGATGATTCCAGCGCCTCTCTAGGGAGAAATGAAATTCAGAATTCAAGCGCCAAGAAAAGGAATCATAAAAAAAAAAAAAAAAATCCCCTATGCAGAATTAACATCCTGCCGTAAAATGGGGAAGGACTGAGGATGCAAAAGTATCCTCTTATTAGCAGAGTGCATTTGTCAGGAAACAACCTCCTCCAGCTGGACCAGACTGTTTGCCTTTCAGATGATTCCTGTCAGGGCCAAACAATCCAGACACTTGCAATTATAGCATATCAATTTGTTTTTAAATTATAAGGCTGCCGGGAAAGGTTGACTCCTTGCCGGAAATATGCTGCGCGGTTCTCTGGGGCAGCTGCTGTGCTATGTGGTGAGACCACCAATCTGTCCAGACACGGAAGATTTATGCACCTGTGTGCGCAGCCCACGGAGCCGCAGGGCTGGGCAAGCTCTGAGCTGGCCTCTTTCACTCCAGTAGCAATGGATCCATGTGAAAATGAGTAAAAGAAACCTCATTTAAAGTGGAGTCAGGGTTCCCCTTTCTCCACAAACTCTCCAACATCTGTTGTTTCTTGTCAATTTTTGCCATTCTAACTGGTGTAAGTGGTATCTCCATATGGTTTTGATTTGAATTTCCCTGATGGATAATGATGTTGAATATTTTTTCATGTGTCTGTTAGCCATTTGTATGTCTTCATGGAAAAGTGTCTCTTCATGTCTTCTGCCCATTTTTCGACTTGTTTTTGGATGTTAAGTTTGAGGAGTTACCAGCCCTTTATCTGTAGTGTCATTTGAAATATCTTCTCTCATTCTATCCTTGGGTTGCCTCTTTGTTTTGTTGACTGTTTCCTCTGCTGTGCAGAAACTTTTTATCTTGATGAAGTCCCAAAAGTTCATTTTTGTTTTTGTTTCACTTGTCTTTGGAGACATGTCTTGAAAAAAGTTGCTGTGGCCAATGTCAAAGAGGTTACTGCCTGTGTTCTCTAGGATTTTGATGGATTCCTGCCTCACATTGAGGTCTTTCATCCATTTAGAGTTTATCTTTGTGTGTGATGTAAGGGAATGGTCGAGTTTCATTCCTCTGTATATAGCTGTCCAATTTTCCCGGCACCATTAATTGAAGAGACTGTCTTTTTTCCACTGGACATTCTTTCCTGCTTTGTCGAAGATTAGTTGACCATAGAATTGAGGGTCCATATCTGGGCTCTCTACTCTGTTCCACTGATCTATGTGTCTGTTTTTGTGCCAGTACCATCCTGTCTTGGTGATCACAGCTTTGTAAAGTAGCTTGAAATCAGGCAACGTGATGCCCCCAGCTTTGTTTTTCTTTTTAACATTTCCTTGGTGATTTGGGGTCTTTTCTGGTTCCATACAAATTTTAGGATTGTTTGCTCCAGCACTTTGAAAAATGTCACTGGTATTTTGTTTTGGTTTTGTTTGTTTTAAATATTTTACTTATTTATTTGAAAGAGAGACGGCGAGAGAGGGAACACAAGCAGGGGAAGTGGTAGAGGGAGAAGCAGGCTTCCCGCCGAGCAGGGAGCCCGATTCGGGGCTCAATCCCAGGGATCAATCCCTGGGATCACTACCTGAGCCAAGGCAGATGATTAATGTCTGAGCCACCCAGAAGCCCTGCCACTGGTATTTTGATCAGGATGGCGTTGAAAGTATAGATTGCTCCGGGCAGCATAGACATTTTAACAATGTCTATTCTTCCAATCCATGAGCATGGAATGTCTTTCCATCTTTTTGTGTCAATTTCCTTCAAGTGTTCTGTAGTTTCCAGAGTGTAGATCCTTTGCCTCTTTGGTTAAGTTTATTCCAACATATCCTACGGTTTTGGGTGCTATTGTAAATGGAATCGACTCCCTAATTTCTCTTTCTACAGTTACATTGTTAGTGTATAGAAAAACAACTGATTTCTGTGCATTGATTTTGTATCCTGTCACATTACTGAATTGTTGTATGAGTTCTACTAATTTGGGGATGGAATCTTTTGGGTTTTCCACATAAAATATTGTCATCTGCGAAGAGAGTTTGATTTCTTCTTTGTCAATTTGAATACCTTTTATTTCTTTTTGTTGTCTGATTGCTGTTGCTAGGACTTCTAGTATTATGTTGAACAATAGTGGCAAGAGTGTGCATCCTTGTCGTGTTCCTGATCTTAAGGGAAATGTTCTCAGCTTTCCCCACTGAGAATGATATTGGCTGTGGGCTTTTCATATTTTTATGAAATCAGAGAGGAAGATGAACCATGAGAGACTATGGACTCCAGGAAACAAACTGAGGGTTTTAGAGGGGAGGGGGGTAATGGGTATTAAGGAGGACACTTATTGAATGGAACACTGGGTCTTATATGCAAACAATGAATCATGGAACATTACATCAAAAACTAATGATGTACTGTATGGTAACTAACATAACATAATAAAAAAATTTTAAATAAATTTTTTAAAAAGCAAAAAATATAAGAAATAAAATAAAAATAAATAAAATGGAGTCAGAAAGCCCTGAAGGGGGAGCGCTCACACACACCACTCACTGTAGCCTGCAGAACCAGCAGGAAGAAGCACGGTCACTCCCTACCCCAGCAACAATGCACAAACCACCATGCCCTGAAACTCCTTCTCTTCTTCAAAGCACTTTTGTTCAAGCCTCTCAATTTTCTCCTAAAGCCTAAAAAAGCCGGCCTTCCTTTTGTCTCTTCAGACTTGGCTATTGTTCTTCCATAGTTTGCTTGTCCCTCCCGAATTGCAACTCCATTGCTATTCCTAAACTTACTTTGCTAATAAAATAGCTGGCTGTTTTGTTTTTTAGGTTGACATCTGCATATGTCTAATATGGCCTCATTCCAGCACAGGTACAAGTCCCTGTAGCTGCGTCCTCCTCAAAGAACCTGACCCTTCCCTAAGTGTCCTTTCAGTGGCATGGGAGAGGTGCTTTTCTTCACCTGTTGCATCCTCTGAAGAGATCCACATGGGGAGGGTATCCAAGCAGTCGGCCTCCCAGGCTCTCCTGTATGGAACCCACCTTCCTCTTCATCCACACAGGAAGGGCCCTGTCTTGTCATCTGATAGAAAGGAGTGTTGCCTCTCACCTGGGAGACCCTTTTGGCCACCTTCACAGAGCCAAAGCATAGCCTTTGTTCCAACAGAGTCGAGCTCCCCTTTAATGAAGGGCTCCAGGACATAGCCTGGTAGTGTCAGAGGAAAAGGTGAGGGGGCTTTCCCTGGCTAATTTGCCCCTACCACCTGGTATAAGGGTGGTATAATGTACAAATCAGGGGGAGGTTTACTGAACTGTACCATCACTCCCCAGCCATCTCTTCTAGAAGCCCTCACCACCCAGCGTCTCTCCTCCTCTCTGAGGACATTCCACCCCTTCCCTTCCACAGAAGGGCTGCCCCATTCCTGAATCTTTTCTGTGGAAAACTCTGGTATCAGCTGGATGTCTGTGAAGTCATTCCCCAACTGGGCTTCTGCTCACTCTTGGGGGTTGAGGGGGTGGCAAGAGCAGCCATTATCTCCTGAGCCACAACTGTGTGGTATTCCCAAGGGTGGGTCTGTTCCCAGTATGGAGGGTGAAGCCAGCCCTGAGCCCTGGAGGGGCAAAGGCAGCAACTCTCCGTACCTGCTGGGTCAGCTATCTGCTACTGGAAATGCAGAGCCAGAAGGAACAAAGCTGATGCAGCCAGATGCCCCAAAGGAATTTTTTTCCCTTATTTTATTCTGTCTTATTAAATTTTAAACAGCCCTCGAAGACTCCAGCCTAACATGGAAATCAAAGACAACAAAACAATGTGTTTGTTTCCTATTAATATGGTAGAGCAGTCAGTCCTGCTGCAGCAAAGCTGTGAGTTACTGGAAAAGAATCAACCATCTTCTCTGAGGAGACCCAGAGCTCTACTCAAAGGTTGCCCCAGCTGGGCCTGGTAATCCACAAAGATCACCACGCTGGCTCCTGAGAGTCCCAGCTGCCTGTACCTGCAGGCTGCCAGGACAGGCCCAGGAGTCCTCAGAGAGTTTCTGGCTGCCTGGGAAAGCTCAGAGGTTCAGGAGGTCTCCCAAACCAGCCCACTGCCAACCTACATTCTCTGGCGCCATCTGAGTACCCTGCAGCCTTAATAGTCGGGGAATGGACGGAGGTTCTTTAGGAATTTCCTGTAACAATGGACAGGAAGCTCCTAGAATTCCAGGTGTGGTCTCCAGGGCTGTCTTGAGGTCATTTACACTCCTGCTTCTATCCTCCCTACCTGAGCTGGGTTCTGCCAATGGCCATGAGACATTCTGAAGCAACCTTTTAGATACAGGGACCTTTTGGGATAATATGAAAACAAGTTATGTCAATCAATGGCAAGTAAAGTGGGCTTTCAGATAACTTGTCTAAATTAGGATACTTTGGAGAGCAAGGGTGTTGTAAATCATTAAGTCAACAATATGTACAAATGTCAGATCATTATGTTGTACACCTGAAACTAATATAATGTTATATGTCAATTACACCTCAATAAAAAAATCATTCAGCCTAGACAACATGAGTAAATTGTGACTAGTTTTAGACCCTTCCATCCCACTCCTGAGATTTCAACCCACCCCTGACTCTGACTTCCAGCCTCCCTGTGCCTGGAGCCTCACCCCAAAGGCAAGCAGTCAGAATGGAGGAGGCATCGGGACAAAGTGCAGACCAAGGAAGGGATGAGGGTCAAAGAGAGGTGGTACATATTTGCTGGGAATTTGAAAGGGTATTTTCATTTGAAACCTGGTTTGACAAAATGATTAAGGTGTCAGTTTCTATTCTGAATGTTCCCCCTGGGTGAATTTCCATGCCCCACCAACATGACCCACACAAAACAGAATTTTGTTTGTGGAGGAAGGTTCTGAAAGGGGAGAGGGGACCCAAATCAAGCCCCCTCCCACCCCAAGCTTGTCCTGATCCTGCTCCATGCTCTGTATTCAGGGCTTGGGGCAGCAGCCCTTCCCTCCAAACTTCTGCTCACTGATTACCCTGGGCCAAGAGATTTGGATCTTCATGGGAGTAGAGACCAGAGGCCACTGGTCCGTCACCCACTGCAGCTTGAACAGCTCAGTGTAATCCTAGGGGAGAGTGTGTGCTGAGCCCTGGACGTGGAAACACTGAGCTTGTGTGTGTGCTGGTGCGTGTGTGTGTGTGTGTGTGTGTGTGAGCTTATGTATGTGTGCTTCCTTGTATTTGTGCTGAAATGACACAGAGTGCTTTCAGACAGCCTACTTGGAGCAGAATTTTCTCTTCTAGCACTTACAGAGACAGGGAGAAGCAAAAACACCAAGAGGACAACCCCCTTCTCTCTTCAGCATAGCCTCAGAGAAGATGTTCCAGAAACCCTCCCTTCTGCTACGCCTTGAACAAATCATTGTGCAAAGGGCCCGGAGGCTGAGAAGATGGCCCAGACAGCTCCACAAGCAACATCTGGGCACAACTGGTTGATCAGGAAATTGTACCAATGGTGCTGGACAGGGTCAAGGTAGACATTTGAAAGGAGGGTTGATAGGTGACAGAACTCCGGAAGTCAGCACCATAGCTGTGCCTCCTGCAGACATCTATCTGGGTGGGGGTATCTCCCATACTTTCCAGGCAAAGCTGCTGAGGTTGACCACCTTATTCACCCACCCAGATGCCCAAGATCCAGGACTGGCAGCTCCACTGGCCACTATTCTCATAGGAAGTTTCAGGTGATGCCAGCAGAGGCACTCGTCAACTGTCCCTTCAAGGAACCTGAACTGATAGTTCACTGAGGTGCTGTTGACACGAAAGACCAGTGTGCTGGCTGGGTCAGGGTTGTCCCGGAACTGAGACCTACACATAGATGTCAGCCCCCAAAACCCCTGCTGGCTCATTTCCCCCAAGATCAAGCCCCAAAGGCGGCCTGTCTGTGTCAGGAAGTGGAACACTGCAAGCAGAGGAGCCAGGAATAACAAAAGGAAGCCCTCCAGGGGCAGAAGCCACCCCAAGCCATGAATCCAAGTGCACAGGTGCCCTGGTGACACTAGTTGAGAAAATTGCTGCCAAACCCCACCTTGTTGCTGAGGACCCAAAGGATCCTTGCCACCAAGCTACAGCCGTGGCAAAAGCTGGGGGGAGGCCAAGCAGGGCGCACACATTCAGCTGGAACATGGGTGGGCAAGTGAGAGGCTTTCCAGAGCGCTGGAGGGTGGCTGATGACCTGCACTCTGCAGGGCGTGGAGATGCTTTATGAGGTGTGACACCCGTGCTTCCACAGTTCATAAACCAGCCAGGCCTGAAGGCTGTTCCCATGGAGAAGCTCTCAGTACCATTCCAAGCAAGGCTGCCCTTCTGGAATCAGTGCACAGCCCCAGGCTGAGAGAAGGGACTGGGCACGTGTCCACTGGGATGTATGTGCTCAAATAATTTTTCAAAATACAGCTTTACCTCCTTGTCTCCTCATGTAGCTCTGCTCACCTGTAAAATTCTCCCACTTCTCCTTGGGAACCTCCGTGGTACCTACTCTCTGAGCCCATGGAGTGTTCAGGGGGGGGAATGAAGGGTACCCCAGATCCATGCCTCCCACTCACTTTGCATAGCTTTTCCCATTAATCTCTCAATTCCCTTCCTGCCTGGGCAGCCAAACCTGAGAGACCTGGATCTCCTGCCATTTCCCGAGTCAGACCACATCCTGACACCATGGCTTGCCGTCTCTCACGAAATGGCTGGTGACCTTCTCAGGTGCTTCAAAGGCAGAGCTCCACAGCCCCCACATGCAGGAAATGAGTTCATCTCACAATCTTCAGTGCCTGACTGAATTTCACCCGGCTCTCCCAAGCATGCCTGAACATGGAACCCAGCATCTACACAGGTCAGTAAAACACAGTGATTGAAGAAATAAACACTATTCTTTTTACAATATAGGATAACTGCCCAAAACATCTATGCCTTTCCATCTGTGGTCTTCTCCAGCTTGGCTCTATACTATTACTAGTGTGGCGAGCATCGTGCTGGGTACAAAGAAAGTAGGGACAAGACTCATCAGCTTGGCCTCGAGTTGCTTCTAGGAGCTGGCCAGGGATGAATCCAAATGATAAATAGAGAAAGGGCCAAAGTGCAGAAAACAGAGAGCCATGGGGATTATAGGAGGGGCACACGGGCTGGTTGGTTTATCAGGAAAGCTTCAGGAAGAGGCCCCAAAGGGCAAAGACAGTGTGCCCACCCTTTGGAGCAAGACTCTGTGATGGAGGGAATAGAACCTGCCATTGGACATCAGCAAAACCTGAGCTCAAACCCTGTGCATACCGCTCACTAGCTGAGCAATTGTGGCCAAGTTACTTAACCTCTGTGCCTTTTCTTCATCTCTAAAGTGAGAATAATAACTCTAGCCTCAGAAGCGGGCTACAAGAATCAAGTCAGCAAACATCTGAAAGAGCCCTGTCTGGCACACAAAAGCACTCCATGAATATTAATTTATTAATTCTGAGCATTGCATTAAAGTCTCAGCACTAACCCCACACAGTCTTCCTTCTGAGCTACTTCCAAGCTGAGAAGATGGGGCAAGGCGTGGGGAGCAGAGTTCACATCTAATATTCTAGGCCAGGCATTGTTCCCCAGTGGAAAACGATTAACAGCTTTCACGTGATGTTACCCCAGAATCTTTCCCCCAGGAGCAGATATGACAGAGTTTAGAAGCAAACTGAAGTGAACATCCAGCACAGAATATGCATGTACACACACACACACACACACACACACGCACACACGCACACATGCACTCCCTCTTTATAGGAAAGGTTGCCATGGAGATTAAACAGAGAAGCAGCAAAGACACAGAGGAGCCACTGAAATGGCTATAATTAATTTAAAGCATTAGAAACAATTAAAATTGTATTAAAGCAAGTTCATTTGAACAAGGCGTAAATCGGGTGAGCTGATCACATCAAGCATGAACAAAATAAAGCATTGCTTTGGGGTGTTGGAACAGGCACCTTCAAAGGAGGGAAATAAATTACTGCACAGTATTCAGGAACAATAAAATATGTAACCTAATTTATCCAATGTTTCTGAAAACAAGACGTTCTCCAATAATTCTATTTCCTCTAGTACCTTTATGCCAGGTTCAAAAACGAGGACAGAAATCTACCTCTTACCGAGCAAATGGATCCATCTCTCTTTGTCAGTCACTGTGGACACAGATCATTCACCAGGAGAGAAGAGGAGCCAGGGGACCAGCATTGTGGAATGCCCACTGGACACCAGCTACTCTCCAGGCACTTAACACCATCTGCCTCCTTTACTACTCCCTCAAACACCACAAGGGAGACCCAAGGGGCCTGTTCTACCAACAGGGGACTCAGAAAGATTGGTGACATATTCAAGGTGTCACAAAAATTTGGCAGCCAAACAAGCACTTGAACTCAGATCTGTCTGGATTCCAAAGTACCTGCGCTTGCCCGCATGTCACACCACTTCTCATGGAAGAAACTGAAATGGGACATGGGACAATGGGCAACCAATACCATTTTGAGCACCTACTGTATGCCAAGCCCTGTGCTAACATCATCCGATTTGATTCCCACACGGACCCTTTGCCTCTCAGGGAAGGAAACCATAGCACTCACAAAGTCCAACTTGCCCAGGATGGCATAATCGATGAGGAACAAAACCAGGATTTCCCCCCAGGTTTGCTCAACTCTTTAACATCTTGGCCCTCTGTCTTTGCTCCATGCTCCTCAGCCCCTATAGCATGCCTCACTGCTGCCGTGTGTCCCAACCCACGTCGGAGTGAGTAGCATTTGCGGGTGGCTGCGGATTTCATTTTTTCCACTTAGACAACTGGGAATAGCTGAGAAAACCTTTCACAAGAGGCAAATTTCAAAGAGGATCTTGACTTAGATAAGTGAGATTTGAACAGCCAGAGCCCCTTCTTGTTCCTGAGAATAGATGAGCCTGAAATTTAGAGCTGAGATGGGAGAACCCCAAGACAAGGACAAACACAAGGGGTATTTACACAAGGCAGCCTGAAGCCCCAAGGGCTAGCAGCAGACCCACTTGTCCAGGGAAGACAGGCCTGTGGTGCTGAGTGTCAAATCCTATGATGAAAAGAGAACAGAAGTAGGAAAGGAAGTGAGATCGTCAGGAGGCACCTCAAATATAGGACAGAATGGGAACA
Organism: Martes martes; assembly: GCF_963455335.1. Lineage (NCBI taxonomy): Eukaryota > Metazoa > Chordata > Mammalia > Carnivora > Mustelidae > Martes > Martes martes. Next base: position 107,027,347 of record NC_137898.1, read on the forward strand.
AGGAAGAGAAGTGGAGAGCTAATGCAATGAGAGAGTGTATTTTGTGGCCTCTCTCTTCTTTGGTGTTTAACTTGTGTGTTCCAGGGACAGGTGCTTGGCTCCAAGGAGCTCATCAGAAGGTACCAGCTGAACATTAGCCAGGACTCCGCAGTACAGTCATACGTGTTGTTAACAGTACTGAAAGATGTCATACTGGCTATACTGAACCAGTTCCCTGAACCTCACAAGGGTTCTCATCACTCTGTCCACCCCAACCTTCCTCCAAGATTCTCCTGGGCTCCCCACCTACCAGCAGCTACAAAGTGGACACCTGATCCAACACCCCAACATTGCTGTGATTTACCAGCCTGGGACCCTGCAGTGGGTCAATATTTGTGCATATAACCCCTTGCACTATGATGAGGACTTAGAAAAGTGACACGCTGAATTCTGACCACAACCATGAGATGGATAGCATGATCTCAATTTTACTGGCACTGGCTTTGGGAGGTTAAGCAATTGCCCGAGAGAAGTGGCCATGGGAGACTGGCTAAGAAGCTGCCATGAGCTGGGGGGAGAACCAGGAAGATGAATGGCTGGCATCTGCTCTCTCACCTCAAGGAACTGAGCTTGGAATTATTTCTTGTGGGAAGAAATTCCATGGGTCACAGGGAGAATGCTAGGCCATAAGCTGCCTACAAAGAGGCCATCTAAGTAGGTGTTTAATTAGCCCACTCCTTGGGTACATTAAATACAGATGGCCATGGAAAAGAGAGATTTATTGATCAAATGAAAAATCAGATGAATGATAGAAGTTGCCGGAGCACCTACGGCAACCTCCCTCCTGTGATTCCAGAAGGGAAGTGAGGAGGTAATAAATGGCCTCCACCCTACCTGACAAGGAAGATAAAAGGCCCGTCTGGGCAACTTGGGTCTCCAGAAATATTTATTCCTCCATGTAATTCATTAGTGCACATCAGTGTGGTACAGAAGCAATGTGTATTTCAGGTTACGATTTCCCGGAGTATAATTTCCTTTGCCTTCATAAACTACAATGGAATATCTAGACCACCCACCAAAGAACAGTCTGAGCTGGGTGATGCTGAAGCAGAATAGAAGCAAACTAGAGCTCATGACATGGAAAGCAGGGTCAAATAGGAAGAACAGGGGGTGGGTTCATTTACTGATTCATTCATTCTTTCAGCAAATATTTAATGAGAGAGAGAGAATCCCTGCCCTCATGGAGCTTCTAATCTAGTGTGGGAAGCAGACAATTTTAAAAATATGTAATATGAGGGCACCTGGGTGGCTCAGTGGGTTAACCTCTGCTTTCGGCTCAGGTCATGATCTCAGGGTCCTGGGATCGAGCCCTGCATCGGGCTCTCTGCTCAGCGGGGAGCCTGCTTCCCTCTCTCTCTGTCTGCCTCTCTGCCTACTTGTGATCTCTCTCTCCCTCTGTCAAATAATTACATAAAATTTAAAAAAAATATATATATATATATAAAATATGATGTCAGACCATAAATAGCAGAATGAGTGGAAAGATTCTGAGGCCAGACGGGTGACAGAGGCAGGTTCTGAACACAGGTCCTCTGCCTCCAACCTACTGTGCTGTGTTGCCTCTCTGCAGTAGTCCAGGTGAGAGACCGTGGCAGCTTGGACAGTGATGGGGACCCACAGAGGTGGTGAGCATTGGTTGGATCCTAGTTATATTTTTAAATTAGTGCTGACAAGATTAGCATCTTAATGAAATTGGATAGGAGATGAGAAGAAAATACAGTTTGAGACCATTGCTTCCAAAGTACTGATTTCAAAGTTCCAGGAAGAGCCAACCACGACCTCTCACTCAGTGGTTCATAGGCTTGGAGACTCAGCAGAGGTTTTCACAAATACAGATTCTAGGACCTCACCCTGCAGGCCCTGAAGGAGATGTTCCAAATGTGAGCCCAGGAACCTGCATCTTCAAGCTACTTGTCAGGTGATGTAGAGGCAACTGGGCTAACATGGAGGGTCTCTGCTCTTGGCCTTGCGTCCTGACTCCTACACTGTGAGTGCTGGGGACACCTGAGAAGTGACAGTGCCACCACAGCTGCAGATGAGGACTTGAAGGCCTGAGAAGGAAGTGGTCACACCCAGTCCATGAGGAGTGGCACCAGGGAAAGAATCTCCATCCTTTGACTTCTGGGCAGAGCTGTGTGTGCTACCCCAGGATGACTCCTTCACGCAGCACCGCACTGCTTACCCGCATACTCTTTGCAAGGACAGGCAAAGGACCCTGAATGACCTCTGTGGGGTCAGAAGATGTGGGTTCAGGCCCTGATTCTGCAACCCACCAACTGAGAGATCCAGGGACAGTCACTTTACCTCTCTGCACTTCAATTTTCTGATTTGTAGAATCAGAACTTTAGGTCTTCACACTACTGTCATTTGAGTAAATGAAAAAATACACATGAAATGCTTAGTAAGACTTTAATGTTGGTTTCTCTTTGCAGTTTTATTATAATTCACCCAGATTTCCTGGCTCCTGATACAATGTCTTTCCTACAGCATGTTCATTAGGATTTTGATGCCTTTGTGTCTCCAAGATCAAATGTGGGTACTCCAGGAGGAAGGAGTGGCTCTACACATGGCAAACCAATGCCTTAAGGGCCTGGGAGTGGATCAGCAGGAGCAGGGGTGAAGCAGGGAGGGAGCGAGGAAGGGCACGCACTCCAGCCTGCTGCCAGTCCCCTGAGGAGAGGTAACAATGGCAGAGGGCCCTAAGTAGCCTGTGTGCTCAGATGGCTGAACCACAATGACCAGTAACATCTATATAACAACTTGCACGTGGCAAATGCTTTCAATGGATTGTTTCACTTGAGCCTCAAAACAACTCTATCCAGTAGCTGTTCTTACGGCACCTCCAATCTGAGAAAGGAAAAATTGAGGCTTAGTCACACCGTTTGCCCAGATAACACACTAAGAAGCAATAGATCTGATTTCAACTCACGATCTCACTCCCATCAGTGCTATCCAACAGAAAAAGAATGTGAGCTGTTCACATGGTTTTTAGCTTTCTAATAGCCACATTTTTAAGAAGGAACACGTCATTCATTTTAATCATACATTTTATTTAGCCCAGTACATCCAAAATACTGTCATTTTAACATATAATCAATATAAAACATTTAGGGTGCCTGAGTGGCTCAGTGGGTTAAAGCCTCAGCCTTTGGCTCAGGTCATGATCCGAGGATCCTGGGATCAAGCCCCATGTCGGGCTCTCCGCTGGGCGGGGAGCCTGCTTCCCCCTCTCTCTCTCTGCCTGCCTCTCTGCCTACTTGTGATCTCTGTCTGTCAAATAAATAAATAAAATCTTAAATATATATAAAAAACATTTAAATGGAATATTTTGCTTTATTTTTTATACGGTTTTTGAAATCCAATGTCTATTTTACACTTAAAGCACAACTCAATTTACTAGCCGCATTTCGAGCGTCTGAGGGCCACATGTGGCTAATCGTGATCGGCTGTCACCAGGGATCAGACCAGGGATCAGCAAAAGTCCTTCTGCAAAGGATCAGGTAAATGTTTTGGGTCTCACAGGCCACATTCACACTCCGCTGCATATTCTTTTCTTTTCTTTCCCTTTTACAACCCTTTAAAAATATAAAAATCCATTCTTACCTGATAAGCTATAGAAAAGTGGGTCGCAGATGAGATCTGGCCTGTGGCTCAGGGTCTGCCTACTTCTGTTTTAGACCATAAGCTCGTGGAGGGCAGGAATGTGTGCACTCCCGTAGCCTCTAGCTGTGCCTGGAACGGAGCAGGCACTCAACAAATTAGTTCGGAATGGAATTTACCTGAGGCAAGTCAGACACGGTCTATTATTGCCACTTGATGGGTGGCAAAAGTGAAATCAGAGAGTCAAAGCAACTTATCCGAAGTCACATAGTTACCTCCAAACCCAAAGCTGCGTGACTTCCAGCCCACTGCTCTTGCCTCCGGTCACGCTTCTAACTCATGATGACACCTGTTTCATAGCTGCATTGACAGCCACTCTCATGCCCAGTTCTTCCATCTCTTTGCCTCTGAATTTGGTCTCAGGCTCCCAGACCGCGTGCCCCACAGCGGCCTGGCAGAGGGGAGGAGTTGAGGAGTCCTGCGCATCTTAGGAGATGTTGGCGGAGCTCCGGCAGGTAACACTGACCATTCATGATGAAGAGCCAGTGTCACGCTCCTCTGGCTCTGTTCCAGGATCTCTCTGGAAATGAGTGCTCTTATAAGGTTGGAAGAGATGCATTTTTATTCTCATTTTTGCCTAAAAGCATCTGCTTCCTTCACAAAGAAGGTAGTGAACCAATTATAATTACACACCATGCACTGGGGAGCATGAAAGTGACATTTAGCAACACAAGCCTCGGATATGTGGTGGCTGCAGTAAACATTATTTAATTGCTGTGGCATCGATCCCAACAGTTAACACCACAAAGCAGAGACAGAATGGAAGTTCTCCAAGAAGCTACCACAACCTGAGAGAAAAATGGAACCCAAAACCTCTCTTAGAGACAGCTCTCCCTCCTTCACGTGTTAAGATATTTTGGGGGAGGGGCAGAAGGTAATGTTTTCTGTCCCAACAATTTTCCACACAGTTTTTTCCAGAGCTCAGGGGACCAGGGAGCAGACAAGCAGGTGGAGATGGAGATACCAGAAAGGCCTCGGAGGGGGCAGTCTACTTCCCAGTCCCCTCAGGTCTACCCACGACATTGGTGAGTTGGGGGAACTACAAGGTCGGTGTGGCTGGATCCCAGAAGGCAAGGAGCAGGCCTTGGGAGCAGCCCAGGGAGGTTAAGGATCAGTCTAGCCTGGAGGCAATGCAGAGACACTAGAGGGTTTTATGATGAGAAGGAGCAGCGGGGCCATTTTGCTTTTTGGCAAGAAGCAGAGAAATGGAGAGAGTAAGGCAATGGCCCGACTGTGGCTGTGGGATGGAGAGAAGTGGACAGGTCCAAGAGGTATTTAAGACGCAGAACTGAAAGGACCTGATGCTGATAGGATGTCAGTGAGTCAAGGATGACCCCAGGCTTCTGGCTTTGCTGTCTGGGAGGTTGAGGGTACTGAACCCTGGAAGGTGGGAAGACAGGTTTGGAGGAGAAAGACAACGTGTCACAGTGCTGGGGGCATCATTCACAAGGAGAATTCTAATAAAAGGTGGAAATGTGGCTCAAAAGAAAACTGGGGAGAAGGTACAGAAATGTATGTCACCTGCAGCCAGAAAGTGCTGACTACAGAGATGGATGAGCTCCTGGGGAGGAGAAATAGTGCAGTAGGAAAGACCAGGGACACACAAGGTAAGGGGCAGAGACTCCAACAATGGAGACAGAGGAACAATCAGAAAAGGCAAAGGAGAAACAAAGAAGGGGGGTTCTTAGAAACCAACGAAGAGGAGTTTTGTAATAAAAGAGGTACAAAGCCATGTCTGATGCTGAAGCAGGAAGAAATGAGATTGTATTATCCATTCAATAAAGATTTATTGAACACCTGCAATGTGCCTGGCACTATTCTAGGTACGGAAGATAGAGCAGTGACATGAATATAATAGAAAAAACTCCCTAACCTTGTGGAAATTTCATGTTACTTGGAGAGAGAGAGATTTTAACTAGAAATAAGTGAATTTATTTGGTACAGGTAGTGGGTTGAACAGCAGTCCCAAAAAATATGTCCAAGTCTTAACTCCCAGGTACCATGAATGTGATCTTATTTGGAAATAAGAGTATTCATGGATGTAATTAAGTTAAGGATCTCAAAATAAAACCATCCTGGATTTTAGTTGGGCCATGAATCTGATGACTAATGTCCTTATAAGAAAAAAGAAGAAGGGTACTGGAGACAGACACACAGGGGAGAAGACCATATGAAGACAGAGGCAGAGACTGGACCAACGCATTTACAAACTAGAAAACTAGAAGACAGACTTGGAACAGATTCTCTTGTATCTTCAACTCTGTCTCTCCTTATAAGAACAGCACTCACTGGATTTAGAGTCCATCCTAACCCAGGATGACCTCATCTTAACCCGAAGTGACCCAATTTCCCAGTAAGGCCACATTCTCAGGAACTGAGGTTTAGGACTTCGACACATATTTTGTGTATTGAGGACGGGGGGTTATAATTCAACCCACAACAAATACCACATAATTAATGAACGCAGAAAAATCATTTGGAAAACTCAACACCCACTCATGATAAAAACTCTCAGCCAACTGGAAATGAAAGCAACTTTTCTCAGCCTGACGAAGGACAACTGCAATACCAGCCTTAATGGAGAAAGACGGAATACTTTCTCCCTGAAATAGGGAACAAAGCAAGGATGGCCACTCTTGCTATTTCTATTCATCATCACACTGGAAGTCCTAACCAGTGAAATGCGTGAATGAATGAAGGAGTGAACGAAGATCGGAAAGGAAGAATAAATTGTTTCGATTTGTAGACAACATGACTGTCCATGTAGAAAATCCCAAAGAATCTACAAAAACTTACTAAAATCAATGTAAGTGAGTTTAGCAACATCACAGGACAGAAAGTCCATATTTCAAAAAAAAGCAATTGCATTTGCATTTACTATCAATGAATAATTAGAAATTGAAATTTACAAAAATATCATTTATAATAACACCCCCAAACCATGAAACACTTAACTATAAGATTAACAACACATGCAGGGTCGGTATGCTGAAAACTGGAAAACACGAATGAAAGAAATTTTATTTCATTTTGTTTTTTTGGAAAGAAATTTTTAAAGATGCAAATGAATGGAGTGGCATATTATTCATGGGCTTGAAGATTTGGTGTCATTAGGATACCGGTTTTCCCCAAAGTGAGCTACAGATTCGCCACAGTTTCACCCAACATTTCTGTAGGAATTTTTGTGGAAATCAGTACACTGATTCTAAAAGTTGTTATGGAAAGACAAAGGAACTAAAATAGGCAAAACAATTCTGGAGGAGTACAAAGTCTGAGGAATCCCACTACCTGATTTTAAGAGTAAATAGAACGCTTCAGTGATTCAGACACTGTGGTGTTGGAAAACAGGGTAGACGTAGCACTGTGTTGGAGCTGGCTCGTACCAGCTCAGGAGAACCAACTGTTAAATTTTTAGGAGTTTTACAGGTTGACTGTCAGATTGGTTGCTGGAAATTGTCTACTGTGACTATATTTTTTAAAAAAAGAAACCAGCAAGCTCAACAAATAGGGAGGCTTCTCCTGCACCTCCCCCGCAAGAGCCAGTTCTCAAACATTACCAGCCTGCCTCTAGACTAGAGCAAGGGAACAGAACAGAATTCAGATGCTGAGCCACATATAGTTGGGCAATTTATTTTCAATGAAGGTACAAGGGCAGTGTAACAGAGAAAAGATCATCTTTTCCCACCAACAGTGCTGGAACAGTTGCAACCTCCATATGCAAAAGTAAACAAATCTTGGGATGCCTGGGTGGCTCAGTCAGTTAAGCAGCTGCCTTCAGCTCAGGTCATGACCTCAGGGTCCTAGGATCAAGTTCCGCATGGGTCTCCTTACTCAGCAAGGGAGTCTGCTTCTCCCACTGCCTGCCACTCCCCCTGCTTGTTCTCTGTGTCCCTCTCTTTAACAAACAATTTTTAAAAACCAATAAAAATAAAAATAAAACCTCTAGGGGCGCCTGGGTGGCTCAGTGGGTTAAAGCCTCTGCCTTTGGCTCAGGTCATGATCCCAGAGTCCTGGGATCGAGCCCCGCATCGGGCTCTCTGCTCAGCAGGGAGCTTCCTCCTCTCTCTCTCTGCCTGCCTTTCTGCCTACTTGTGATCTCTGTCTGTCAGATAAATAAATAAAATCTTTAAATAAAATAAAATAAAAATAAAACCTCTATTTCTTGCATCTTATATAAAACTTAACTCAAAATGGATCATAGACCTAGATGTAAAATTTAAAACTATGAAACTATTAGATGAAAACATAGAAGCAAATCTTTGTGAATTGGGGCTAGGCAAATATTTCTTCGATAGGATACCAGAGTGATAAATAAGACCACCCAAATAAAGAGTATCTGCTCTTCATAAGACTGTTATGAGAAAGAAAAGACAAGCCACAGACTAGGAGAAAATAATTACAAATTGCGTATCTGATAAAGGACAATACAGAATATGTCAAGGAGCCTCAAAACATAGTAATAAGAAAGCAAACCAAGTTTTTAAAGGGGTGAAAGAATTGAACACTTTGCATAGCAGTAAGTACACGGTAAGCTGTTTGACATCATTAGCCACTAGGGATATACAAATTAAAACCACAATGAGATACCACAACACATCCAGTAAGACGTGTTGAAATACATTTTTTTTTAACTGATAACCCCAAGCACTGATGAGATTGAGGGGCATCGGGAACTCTCATTCATTGCTGATGGGAATAGGGAAACAGCACGGCCACTTCAGAAAGCAGCTCAGCAGTTTCTGACAAAGTAAAACACACTCCGACCACACAACCTACCAGTCCCGCACCTGCGTATTTACCCAGGTGAAGTGGAAATTTACAATCACAAAATTTAAAAAACTGTATGTAACATTTTAGAGCAATGGTACTCACATTTCCCCCAAACAGGAAAGTACCTGACATCTCTCAGCTGGAGAATAGATACACAACAATGGAGTATCCCTACAACGGAGCCCTCCTCAGTCTTGAAAAGGAAGGAACTACCAACACACAGCAGCACAGATGAATCTCAAGGGCGTTGTGCCGAGTGAAAGAAGGCAGACTCCGGGGCTATGTACTACAGGGTTCTATTTAGGTAACATGCCGAAAGGCAAAAGTAGAGAGACAGAAAACCAGTCATAGGTTACCAGGGGCTGGGGAGGGGAGGGAAAGGGTGGCTACAGGGGAGTTATTTGGAGTGAAGAGCTGTTCTCTCTCTTGACTGCACGGACGGTTAAATCACCGGATGTGTTTGTCAAAACATGCAGAACTGTATACGAATGCAGGTGAATTTGACTGTATATACATTATTCCTTAGTGAAAAGAAAAATAAAAAAGGATCACCATGGCTGTAGGGCTGCGAGCAGAGCAGACTGTGGGGCAAGGCTGGAAGCAGGGAGACCACTAGGAGCCCAGGTGAGCGAGACAGTGGCTTGGATTGAATGTGGCTCTAGAACACGGCAGGACGTAAGTCATCAGTGACTTGCAGACACAGCTGCTATGACGAGGCAAGGGTGAGGTGAACGTGTGCAAACAGCACTGGATCCTGAGCCACTGACCCAGGATCAGGAAACCCGCATAGACCTGTCCCACTAGATGAGCCTCAGCTCAGTGACCACCCTGGGACTTTCCCAATTTCCACACTGCAAGTCCTGCATCCAGGGAAACCCTGAAGTCCCGAGCACACCAGGATGGGTGGTCACCTAACCCTGGTCCCTGACCTGTCCAGGCCAAGGGGCTGCTCCATTCAAGGCCCAGACAGCTGCTCTGGTCGCCCTGCAGTTCTGCCTGCCCTGTGGGCTGGTGTCGCTGCCCTCCATCCCTGACAAGCCTCCGAGCCCCCTTCTGGTACTGCTCACATGTGAGGGGCGGCAGGAATGCTTAGTGACGGAGCGGCAATCTGCTGCCTTCCACGCCACCTTCCCTGCAGCCACTTGAAGGAAGGCTGTCGGATGACTCTTGTTACCACTCCACTGCCAGGAAGCAGGGAGCACTGAGCTGGGGACGCAACTTTCCCTCCCGTCTCCCTTTTGCAATGCTTCTCTTGAAACAGACTCCGCAACTTTCGCTTTGGTCTTACCCATCTTGACATCTCCACAGTTGTGCATGTTGAAAACACTCCCTCCGTGGTGCCTGGGTGGCTCAGTTGGTTAAGTGTCTGCGTTCAGCTCAGGTCATGATCCTGGAGTCCCGGAATCGAGCCCCACATTGGGCTCCCTGCTCCATGGGGCGTCTGCTTCTCCCTCTCATGCTCTCTCTCTCATGCCCGCACTTGCTCTCAAATAAATAAGAAAATAAAATCTTTTAAAAAGAAAAAAAAAAAGAAAGAAAACACTCCCTCCTTCTTATCCTCTCTCTGCTTGCTACCATGCCTCCCTCTCCTGGAACTCCTCCTACCTTTCTGATAGGTGTCTTGGTTGCCTGGTTGCCTAATGAAGAGCGTGCTGGCGGAGCAGTCTGGAGTTACATTTGAGGGTCAGGACTTTGACATTAAACAGGACTTGGGTTCGAACCCCAGCTTTGTCAATTTCTAGCAGCATGACTTTTGACACATTACTCCTCTGAACTTCACATTTTCCCTCTGTAGAATGGGTATAGTGAATACCACCTCACTGGATTATTGTCAGGATGAAATAAAATGAGATTATGCATAAAGGTGAAAAAAGCTCAGCCCAAACTTGTAACAGAACGAGCAGCACATAAATGCAGCTCTTGGTGTTATAACATCTTTCCAACAATAATATTCAACAACAGGGAAGTGGTTATTAAGTTAGGCTACACCATGATTTATTTATAGAATACTATATGATGAAGCCATTAAAAATAATGTTCTGAAGAATATTTAATGACACAGAAAAATCTTCACAATATAATTTTAAGAGAAAAAAATCAGGCCATAAAACTCAGGTCCCTATTCTGTTCTTTAAAAGACGTATGAGTATGTGTGCGTGTCGTGCATATGTATTTAGAAAAAAAGAAATCTAGAAAATGTTGGCTGTTTTTCTTTTTTACTTCCTCACTTCTTTATATATTTCTGAATTTTCAAGGTTTTGCTAATGAACATGTGTTACGATCATAACAATAGATATTTTAGAAATTCAGTCACCAATTTTTTCATTCAACAGGTTTTTTTCTAGCATACATTATGTGCCAAGCAAGATTTGAGACTGGGCATACTACAATAAAAAAGTCGACAGGCAGGTTTTTCTCAAGACACCACCTAGCCTTGCACTGAATTCTCCTCAACTGTTTTATGCACTCGTTTTGCCTCCACAAATAAACTAATACCTTGAGGGAAGGAAGCGCATGGTCCTCTTCTCCGTTGCTTTACCGCATCATACTCCATGCGCTCAGGAGAACTCAGTAATGCGTTGCTCCTCAAGACCTGAGCGTTGGCTGAAAAGCAGCCGGTTTCCTACGATCTGTTATTATAGGAAGTAAAGAAGAGGTGCCTTCTTATATGGGGCTTCCTTCTCCCTTCCTCCCTTGTCCTGGGCATGAGAGGTCCAAACAGTCAAAGCTGCCACCTTCAGTGGGTTTTCCTGGAAGCACAGGAGTCCTGTGGCTGGTCTAGCCCTACATGAAGCGGTTTACTTTCTCCAACCTGGGCCAGGACACCTATCAGATCTGCCTTTCCCACATGTGAGGAACTTGAGAGCAGGTTTGCTGATTATATCATCTTAGAGCAGGGGTTCTTTATTGTTTTTATACCAGGAATCCCTTGGACGGTCTGGTGAAACCTATGGATCTTTCTTAGAATAATGTTTTTCAATGTGTAAATACCCAGGATTACAAAAAGGTGGGGGGGGTGAAATATGCTGCAATATAATTACCAAAGTATTTTAAAATCTTCTTTACTATAGTAATATGTTTGCTTCTCTGTGCTGCATTTTTTAAAAAATTACATTTGAAGTGCAGTCGAGTTAAAATCGAATTTTAATTTTTAAAGATAACCCCATATAAAGACTGCTCTGGCTTGCCTTAAATAAGAATAGAAAATGGTGGAATTCTTTTCTCAAGATAAGACACATGTCCTGTTAGAAATCCAGTTGATTTTGATATGTTTTTTATGGTGACCATGTTAAAAATCCAATCCTCAAAGATACAGTGCTGAAAATGGGATTAAAGCCTCCGTAGCACTTTCAAAAAGATAAGTGTCTCCTGGAGACCACCAAAACTCCCCGAGGCTTTTTAGTGAAACTCTAGTTATAGTGGGCTTGTGGTCCTCAGATCAATGAATTCATCTTTGGCTAGGTCAACACTGAAGCAATTTATATCAGACAGAGAAAGCATGCCACTCTAGTGTTCAATTTTGTTACCATCAAGATAGAAATAACTTTTGAAAGAGTTCTAAAGTGCTCCCAGGTGTTTGTAGATTACTCTTTTCAAGTAAATTGACAGAATTTTGTAACTCAGCTCCATTGAGGTAAAGCACATGTAAGTTTGCAAAGATGTCATCCTCGTATCAGCGGTAAGCCAAGAAAGCTCGGAGTGTTTTCAGAGGCATCCATAATGGTGATATCAGGGAATTAAGAGTCATCTCATTCCTTTGGTTAAAAATACCTGCCAAGGAAGCCAACCAACCCACAGACAAAATTCTTTCTTTCAAAGTGCTCTAAGAATGGATTTTCTGTTTCTATTAGAAAAAGTATAACTTGCCTCTTCAAAGTCAGCGAGCTTCTCTGAAGTAGAGAAGCCCCTCATTTTCTATTGTTTCTTGACACACCCTGTAAAAAATGCTATGATTCAGAGACTCGCTTTTGATGAAGTTGATGACTTTTATGACCGCCAACAAAACTTCTCCCAGGATTTTTGGAAAAGCCTGAATATGTCTGTGTTAAATGCAGCCAGTGAAAACACAAGAATTCTTCTTTGCTGACATGAGCAGGGTCATCCTGAACAAAACCAGGAGGTAGCCACGTGGAAAGGGGTCTATAGTTTCACTCAGTGGCTTGCAGAGGGGAGTGGCAAGGCTGCCAATCCGTCCATAATCCACTTCAAAATATGCCAACTCTTCTTCATGTCAGCACCTCCCCTGACTAGAGGGCCATTTCCCTGCCTCTCAGCCTGCCTGGTGCGTGTGGCTTCAAGTAAACGTCCTCCAGAAAAGGGAGCCTTCTTTTGTTTGGCACTTGCGAAGAAACTTCAGGAGTGCTTCCGAAGAGGTTTTCATGAAACGGCAAGTCCATGTTTTTGAAGTATCTTGGCTTTTTCAAACTGAGCTTTCTTCGTCCACCTACACACAAAGCTCTCCGTTTTCTTGGATGCACCGCCCAGACTGGCCAACGTGAGGGGCTCTATCAGTCTTCCTGACTTCAAAATTCCCTTCTCAAGAATCTTTCCACGATAGTAAGGAAGTCATGGAGGCTTTTATGTCCCATCCCTTCATTAATGTAAAGAAACGAGGTACACAGTTCGATTACACCTTCCTTTTCTTTGCCAGCTCAAGACAAATTGGGTCTGTAAAAAATAAACAACACAGAAGGCTAAAATAAAATACTTTTGTTCTTTGCCATTCTTTGAAATGTAATATTTTGTTTATGGTTCCTAAGTAATTTGTTTGAAAAATCTATATAGAAGGGAATAATTTGTATGTTAATTAAGTAAGGTAGAAAACATTCATTACATTTTATGAAAGGTAGGTAAAATAAGGTAGTTTTTGTGATTCGCCAGAGTGCTTGCGCTAGGAACATCTTCTCACCTTTGGTAGACCAGGGGATTAGACAACCGCGCAACAGTCCTATTCTTTTTTTTTAAGACTTATTTATTTATTTATTTATTTGACAGACAGAGATCACAAGTAGGCAGAGAGGCAGGCAGAGAGAGAGAGAGAGGAGAAAGCAGGCTCCCCGCCAAGCAGAGAGCCCGATGCAGGGCTCGATCCCAGGACCCTGGATCATGACCTAAGCCTAAGGTAGAGGCTTTAACCCACTGAGCCACCCAGGCACCCAACAGTCCTACTCTTGAAATCCAGCTATGGCTTCATGTGACTCTCCGTGACTTTCTAGAAATAATGGTTCTCATATTGTCGCTGTTTCCCACAGTTATTCTTTGAAGTGTGTGGCATTTTCACAGAACAATACACAAGAACAACATGTAATACAATAATACAATAATACAATAACACAATAATACACTGTGCATACAAGACTCTACTTCAAAACACAAGCATTGTGCAAAGAGAGAGTAAAATAGAAAAATAAATCAGAGAAAGGACTTCCACTGTTCACAGAGCTTACCGCACTGTACATAACCCATGTCACCGTGCAATCTGTTAGCAATCACATGGAGTTACTTTAAATCTCCCACTTCGACAGTCAGCTCAGCCATCAGACATGTTTGAGTTCATCTGTGTCACCAAAGGCTGCGAAGCCAACAGAGAGTGAAACACTCTTATTAGAGCAATTCAGATGGACAAAACTTGGGCAGACAATGAAAATGATTCAACCCCTTCTGCATATTGATCCACAAACATTTATAGTTAAGGAATGTCGGAATGTGTGGCTGCCCCCACGAGAACACGCTAACTCACTGCCCACTGGCCGCCCCACCCATGCACAGAATGGCCACATGGCAGCCTGCTGGAGTGGATGAGATTTCTTCCGGAAGACTGACCCCACATTTCCAGGGGCTATCTAATAGCTTCCGTAATTTCACAATCCTGGGGTGTAAATGACATTTCAGATACCTACAGTAACAGTAATGTGATAAGAAAATATTTGTGACTTCCACTGATGACAAAAATCACAGGCCATGCTCATACCAGCAGCTTGTTGTCACACTCGTAATTGCAGGAAATGCTACATCTCAGATACAGGAAAGTAAAAATGAAGCTGTAATTTTTCCCCACCTACATTCATGGCTGCTCCAACTTCTATTCCACAGACCCCGTGGGCCCATGGATCCAGTGAATAAATTCTGTTTTATATTGTTCATAGTTGCCCAAAAGAATGATTTCCAAATTTCAGATAAGAGAAATGAAAAAAAAACACTTTTTATAATGCTAATTTTTAAGCTTAAAAGGTTTTTTTCTATTTTGCTTTTAAAATATCCTTTTGATGAAATGATAGAGACAGCAGATAGTAATTTTTCTAAGTTTTTACCAGGTAAAATGAAAAGTTGGCAATCCCATCACCAGTTGCTTCACCCACTCCTTTTATCATGTTTCTTGGTCTACAGAGTCCAAAATCTGGGGCTTGGTCCAGGACAGCATGACAAATCCAATGAGCCCCAATATCTAGTCTCACCTAATATCTAGTCTCAGAACCCCAGGTCCATTTACCTGCCCCTCAGGGAAGGTGACCTGTTCCTAGTCTACAGCAAAATCCTGAGCAGTCTGAGCTGTCATGGTAAACCTATTGCCTGGGCAGAGATTGATTTACAGGGTGGAAACGTGCCTCACTCCGGCAAGTTAAACCTGAAAATAATGGGATTGTGACTGGGTGTCTCATGTCTCGAAATGCTGATCCCACCACCCAGAAGCCCTGCCACGAAGGCATTCCTTGCTACGTGACATGGTTCCTAATTGTTTATGACCACTGAGTTGTGGGACTTCTCTAACATACAAGTGAAGTTATCCTAACTGACCCAGCTAGAAACTTTAGGAAGCTTTCAGAAGGGGCATTACCTCTTTAAAAAATTGCATCAGGGTATTAAATGAGCTTGCGGGTCCCTATTTATGTCGATTGTCCCTCCTTCAACCCTAACTCAAGGCACTCCCCACCACATTGCTGATTTTACCTCCTAAATATCCCCCAGTCCTCCTTACTCTTTCCATTGCCACTGCCAACTCTAGGCCAGCTACTGTTAGCTGTTCAGTCTACACAACTGATGGACACAGCCCTCCAACCAGCTTTCTGGTTCCCACAAGGTCCTCTTCCAAACCACAGCCAAGTGATTTTGTTTCAGGGTGGACCAGCTCACATCACTTTCCTGGTTAGAACCTTGCAGTGGTTTTCTTTCTTTCTTTCTTTCTTTCTTTCTTTCTTTCTTTCTTTCTTTCTTTCTTTCTTTCTTTGACAGAGAAAGATCACAAGTAGGCAGAGAGGCAGGCAGAGAGAGAGGAGGAAGCAGCCTCCCTGCTGAGCAGAGAGCCCGATGTGGGGCTTGATCCCAGGACCCTGAGATCATGACCCAAGCCGAAGGCAGAGGCTCTAACCCACTGAGCCACCCAGGCGCCCCTTGCAGTGGTTTTCTATTGCACTTGGAATAAAGTACAAACTACTTAAGTTACCCACAAAGCTCTACAGCACTTGGCCCTCCACACCCCTCACCCCTACCCTCTCGGCTACAGTCACACAGCTCCCCACGCCCACCCCTGCCACACCTCCTCAGAGCCTTCAGACCTTTGAGATCTCTGGTCAGCAATGACTTCCTCAGGGAGAACTTCAATGACCACATCTTCCACCAGGACCAGATGTGGCACCCCGTATGTACACTCCACAACATTCTGTGCAGTCTCTCCTTGTATTTAACACAATTTTCAATGACCTGTTTATTTGTGGGATTCATTGATGTCTTTTTTCCCTACTAAAATGTAAGTTCCCTGTCTTGTTCATCACTGCATTACCAGCCCCCAGAAGAGTGTAGGTGTTCAAAAGATATTTGTGAAACGAATGGTTGGATGTTCACAAATGGTCACAGATACTCCCAGGCAGCAGCTTGTCTCCAACAAGTATCTGGCTTCATAAACAGTACACAGGATCCCTGTTCACCAGCTCCCAGAGTCCTGCTCACGGGCACAACATCTTTGCCCCTGATGACTCCGTCTCCATGCAGTGCTGGAGGCAGAGAGCAGCGTGCCCTCCTACTGGTTCTGAGGGTGACTTAAGTCTCACCCACACTCTCTCCAAATCATGGAAGGAGGCAAGATTGCATAATGTCTGTTATGCACTGAATGTTCGTGTCCCTCCAAAATTCATATGTTAAAGCTCTAACATCATAATGCAGTGGTATTAGGAGGTAGGACCTTTGGGACAGGACTAGATTTAAGGAGTTCATGAGTGTAGGGTCCTTATGATGGAATTAATGTCCTTATAAAAAGAGGAAGAGACTAGAAACCTTTCTCTCTCTCTCTCTCTCTCTCTCTCTCTCTCTCTCTCTCTGTCTTTGTGTGTATGTGTGTGTGTGTGTGTGTGTGTGCGCGCATGCACGCGCGCACGCTGTGGGAGGACATAGCACGAAGGCAGCCATCTGCAAACTGGGAAGATCGATCTCAGTAGACACGGAATCTTTGGGCATCTTGATCTTGGACTTCCTAGCCTCCAAACGGTGAGAAATAAATGTTTGTTATTTAAACCGTCAGTGAATGGGTTTTGTTACAGCAGCCTGACTAAGAAAACAAATCAAACATGTGGGCTACAGAACCAGAGACATGGGCTCATTCCAGTTCTGACATTTACCTTCCCTAGGACGAGGCAGCTAACATCCCAGAGCCTCAGTGCCTCATTTGTAAATGGGATAATAAGAGCATGAACCACACAGAGTTGCCGTGGGGATTAAATGAGGAGGGCTCTGCACAGAAAGCCTGGCACGCGGTATAGACATTCAGCCCCAGTGTTAATGCTCGTCTGAATTACTGTCATACAGCTGAGGCACGCCCTTAGAGATTAACTAGTAAACAGGCTGATTTCACAGATGAGGAAACAGGATCCAAAGACGCGCCAGTGGCAGAACCAGCAGGAGGAGCCAGGGTGTGGGTGTCTTTCCATCACAGTGGGTGCTCTGACAGCTCGTGGCCCTCCCGGGGCTGAGAAAGAGCATGAAGTGGGAGAAGCCGGGGGATTCTTTCCTCCAGGCCCAGGATGGGTTGAACTAATAAGTGAACACAGAAAAGACCAGAGGGGTGCTCCTCTGCCCCCAGAGAGTATCCATCCCCCTGGGAGCATAATGAGACATAGTCTAGGAGAACATCCTAATTAATCCAGTACTGTCCGTTTCTTTTACCAGGCCTCCCTAGGAAGGATGCTCCAGCCTGTTTACTTGGGTTTCTTTCAACACTGTGGTAGCTTTCTCCCAGTCCTGGGACCAACATAAATGAATTTCCTGCTAATAGCATCCTCATGATGCCAACACCCAGAGGTTATTCTATGAGGATGCGATTCACAGACAGCCTCACGTGCACACACACATCTGAACGGAAAATATATTCCTTGATGCCTGCCTGGTGTTGCAGCTGAGCAGCTGCTTGACAACCATGGGGAAGAAGAGAAAGAGAGAAAGACAGCGAGAGGGAGACAGAGAGAGAGAAGAACCTCTGAGAAGTGCATGTGCCCACAGGAGCAACACCGTCAGTCACTTCCGAAGGGCATACTTCCTCTGGAGAAAAGGTTTAAGGGAAGAAGCGAGCACATGTAATGAAGAATTTTGAATCTATTGATTGAAATCTGTTGTATTTCCTAACTATTTGAGAACACATCATTTTTGCATTAGGCAATCAATTTATGACTTATGTAAATAGAAAAACAGGAACTTTCCAAGAGATGGGCAAGTTTAGCTGAGATGCCTCACTCTGTTATGCTGCAAAGCCCACCTCTCCCTCCCTGTGGTCTTTGTGATGAGATGCGTCCAGACAGAAAGCCCCCCCCCCCGTTGTTCCTCACTATTAATAACAATTAACAATCTCCGTGATGATAAGCAGCTGCTCCCAGAATGCACTGCACTCTCCTTTGTCTCCTGCCTCTGCCAGAGCTTCTCCCCTGCCTGGGACCCCCTCCTCTGGTCTCTTTACCCAAATTTGTCCACCATTATTCAACTAGAAGGTGGCCCTCCAACACCAACTCCCACTGAAGCCTTAGCTGGTGTCCCTAGACAGCGCTCAGAGCTCCTTCCAGTGGGTTCCCATGGCACCTTGCCCCCCTCCCCCGCTGTTACGACAACAATCACTCTGCTGTAACTACTGCTTCTAAGACAGAGGTCCCCCCCCCACCTTTGTATTTCTGATAGGTCACTGTACTGACTCCTGTTGGGACACTACTCACACACGGTGCTGATATTCTGCCCACAGTGCCCAATTGTAAAACATACCCTTTTTTCACATCTGTATGTTTCTAAAATAAGGATGTTTTGCAAACCATCTGCAAATTGTACATTTAGTATGGTACTATTTCTGAATTCTTTCCTCTCAAAAACTCTTATTATATTGATCTAACATGTTAGACTCTAATTAGGAATGCACCTTAAAATCAAAGAAATAACGTCACCTATTTGTGTGTCTGACGTCCCCTCTCCACCATGAATTGTGGGAGTAGGACCAGTGTTCTGACCATCTTTGTGTGTCTGTTCCTTTGCAGAATGTGCACTCAGTAGCCACTGCTCAAGAGATGGAGAAGGGAGAGACAAAGAGGAAAGAAGGAAGAAAAGGAAGAAGGGAGGGAGTCTCTTACACTCTACAGCCTAACCTACAACAAAGTGCCTTCCCATTCTGCTTTCCCTTAGCTTGATTTCCCATCAGAGGGCATGGGGGTTTCTCTCCCAGAGATTTTCCTTGGAGTTTTCCTGGTTACTGCTGTCTGGGCACTCACGTCTGCTATAAGTCCTCAGCACAACATAGGGCAGTCAGCCAGCTAGGGCACACGCTACAAAGGGAGCAGCCATCAGGAGGACAGTCACAGATTCTGGTGTCCTGCAATTCAGCATCACTGGCCAGATGACTCTTCTGTGAACCATGCACCCCATGGGCAAGAGCTCAGCCTAGTGAGCTCCATCACGTTTTAGCTCTTGGTCAGGCCCCCTGTGCTGCCAAACTCACCCTTACCTATCCACCTGTTTCCCAAGACCAGTCAGCGGCTTTTCTCACTTCCCCCAACCCATGTCTTGCCAGTGACATGCTCCCTGGCCCTCAGCTCTCCCAGACCTCGCCGTCCTCTGAAGGGCACCTGCTGTCTGAGCTAGACTTATTGGGACCATTCATACCATTCTTTTATAGCATTTCCCACAGCAGAGAGCTAAGCACATATCTGATCAGAGTTCAAACACAACTGAAACAAATTAATATGACAATCAACTTTTCTGGGATCCTCTGCCCTTCTTCATTTCCTTGGTCCACCATTCCTTCTGCTTCTAGCCCAGACAAATCCTTCTCTTGGAGGCTGCCTGGTCAGTTGAGAATTATGCCCCTTGCTTCTGGTTTTTCCAGGTATTTTGTTGGACATATGCCTGGACCATGCTCCAAGCAGCCCCCCTGGAGCTCGGGCCCTATTGGACACCTCTCTGAACTAGGCTCTGTCCTTACAGATTCTTCTCTGTTCCAGTCAGCTAACCACTTTTCATGGGTTCCTCTGCAATGCTCTGAACATCGAGGTGGCATCAGAAGTGGGAGAAGGGCTGCTATGTCACACGGTTGGCCTGTCCAGACTCCACGCTGGCTCTCTTAGGCTCTGTTGACACGAGCTGCTGTCAAGTTAGGTTTTCATTCCTCACATTGTTTAAAAAAAAAAAAAAATTCAACTAAGTAAATTTGAAGACCTAACTGGTTTTATTCAATGATTCATGAATCCAGCAGCATCCCATCTAGCATGCAGAAAGGAGCTCCAAAGAACTATACCAAATAAAAGGCTTCTATAGGCAGAAAGGGCGTAAGATGAAGAGTGGACTATTTCAGGCAAGGTCACCTTGTCTCTCAGGCACATGACCTCGCTGGTGCTGACTGGGTGATTCCAGCTTGACTGGCCAAAGGTCATGTTCCTGGGAAAGGCTGAGATGATACTTAGGTTCAGTGCTAAGTCTTGGTTTGCTGATGTGGAACTTAGCACAAGTGACTCCGTTCCTTTATCGTGAACAACTGATGGGGGGAGGGGGTGGTTGGGTGTGTTGGGTTTTTTTTTAAGATTTATTTATTTATTTATTTTAGAGCAAGTACAGGAATGGCAAGGGCGGAGGAAGAGAGTGTGGGAGAGAGAATCTGAAGCAGAATCCACGCTGAGTGCAGAGCCCAGTACAGTGTTAAATCTCATGAGCCTGCGATCGTGACTTGAGCTGAAACCAGGAGTTGGACACTTAACCAACGGAGCCACCAGGTGCCCCATGAACAACTGATTTTCTAAACCTAAGGAGCGTTTACATTTGCCCCTATTAAATTCCATCCTGTTTAGTCTTATCATTCAGGCTGGTGGTGACTGTCTTGGGGCTTTGTTCCCTTCTTTCAGGTCCTCAGCAGAGTGAAAACAGTGTACTCGGGCTTTGGGGTGGGGGGGGGTACATCGATGAAAGAATCAGCACCATGTCTATAGCAGGGCATTAATTCACTTCTTAGTCCTGAGATCCCATGAGGCTTGGCTGGCTGAACACTCTGAGGGCTCATTTTTTCGTAAGAGTGGCACATGCCCAGTAATTACCATTTTATCCTACCTTCTGCCTTGGGCTCTTCCCACAGTGCTCCCTGTCTCACTCAATGGAAGGCATTCCTAATTCCTCCTTCCCCTTCAGCCTGCAGGTGGAATTAGTTCCTTAATCCTATCCACTGATGCTATCACCTCAATAAATACCATCATTCAGCCACTACTCCCTCCCACATCTCGATGACACCCTTGTACACTCTTCCCTTCCTTCATCTCTTTCTCCAGTTTCCATGCTTCAGGCCTCAGTTTGAAACCTCACTTCCTCCAGGAAGACTTCTCATCCTGTCAATTTCTCATCCTGCCACCAGCCTCCCCAGTCTGGTCCTTTCTCTATCATATCACCCAACCATCGCATGGCATAAGCCTTCCCAGCCACATCTAAGTTCTCTCAGGATGGGGAAAGAGTCTGCTTTGCTTGTTCTCATATTCCCAGCATACAGGAGATGTCAACAAATATTTCTTGAATTAGGGGCTCAGTGAGTTGAGTGTCTGACTCTTGGCTCAGGTCATGATCTCCTGGGTCATGGGACTGGCCCCGTGTCATGCTCCATGATCAGCAGAGAGACTGCTTGAAGACTCTCTCCCTCTGCCTCTGCCCCCCACCCCTGCTCACATTTTAAAATAGATCTTTAAAAAATATATTTCTTGAATTATCGAATGAAGTAATAACACCGTGCCCTTGGTTGGGCAAGTTTTCAGTCACTGGCAAGTGATTTGGCTCAACACCCATGAGGCTTCCTAGTGTAAGAGAAAGAATGCCAGCTTTGGCCTCTAATTAGCAGTGTCTCTCCTGAGACTTGCCACTTGAACTCCATGAGCTGCAGTTTCCTCATCTGAAAAGTGGGGATAAAAATTTATCATAAAGGGTTGTCATGATGCTCAAAGGAAATTATGCATATGAATGTATTCCCAAACTGAAAAAGTGTGGTTCCTGGACAGGTATAACCGTAGATCCCAACCCCTTGGAACAGCCCTGTCCTGTCTTCAGAGGTTGTACCAGGGACCTGAATGAGCTCAACCTTGAGCACAGCAACTCATCAGTTTGGGTCCAGTACTAAGCCCAGCAGAGCTTTTTTATTCTTTTTCAATCTTTTCTGCTGTCTTTATTCTGCTACACTCCTGGGCCACTTCCAGAAGCTTTCATAACTGCCACTTCTACTGCACTCTCTTGGTGGAGGGTTTAATGATCCTGAAGGCCCTAGAAATACATTGAATTAAAACACAAAATGGATGGCATTCTGCATTTTAGTGAAACAGCAATTAGGAGCGGCAGCCACCATGTACTCAGGAGGGCAAGAGATCTGGGGAGAAAAGGAATAAAGTGACCTCATAAAGACACTTAATTTCATTACCACCAGACACAGTTTCCCATTACTGCTCTTGGTGTTTAATGGTTTTATGATTCCATCTATTGATGCTTAGCTAGTTCATTAACTGTGCTGCTAAAAATACAATTATCTCCAACAAAACCTTTATCACTAATAAAAGGAAGGGGAAAAAACCTCTATCGTTACCAGAAAGCAGCGGGGTGGACACACCTTCTGTGTCCCAAAGTTGGCCCCAAAGTTTTCGTGGAAATTGAGACTATAACCCATACAATGCATGCAGCTAGTTTAAAAAAATTCAGTCAAGCAACTCCAACTTCAAGCTAACTCCAACTCACTGCTGGATGATTCTGTGCCCCCAAATGACACTGGCTCTGACTGAGTCAGCAGAATCGACCTGTCACAAAGCTGGTGACGGATGTGACACAGGAGGCTCTTCTTAACCTATTCATCCACTCAACAGGTATTTACTAAGCCCCTACTAGGTGACAATCACTAGTTAGACACAGATAAGACACTTAAAATAGGTAGGTTTACAGGAAACCCACAGTCTAGAAGACAATGGGTGTCAGTTGGAATAAGGACGGAGAATCCCAGTTACTGAGCTGGGGCTTGAGCGGGCCTCCACTCCTGATTGGGAATGGGGAGCGGAAAGTGCGTACTGAGCAGGGCAGAAGGTGATAACGGCTTTCCAAGTTAGCATAAAGGCCCTTACAATGGCCCTCAGGCCCTGTAGGATCTGTACTTAAGCCCCACCCTTTTATCTCTCTTCTACAAAAGGTGGGAGGGAAGCCAGTAAAAATAACCCTGGGCTACAGCCAGGAGCGGACCAGGGCTTAATAAAAACAATTGGTTAAGTGTCTGCCTTCAGCTCAGGGTCCCGAGATTGAGCCCCAAATCAGGCTTCCTGCTCAGCAGGGAGTCTTCTTCTCCCTCTGCCTCTGCTTCTCCGCCACTGCCCATGATCTCTCTATCTCAAATAAATAAATCAAGAAAGAAAGAAAAGAAAAGAAATAAGACCTAGAATATGTTCATCCTTCCAAAAAAAAAGCAAAAAAAAAAAAAAAAAAAAAAAAAAAAAGAACCAAGTAGATCCAGCCCAGAGATGCTAGGGAAATGAAAGCCAAGGGCTGAGTCCCTGATACTCTCCATCCCAGACCCGGGAGAGCCTGCAATGCAATCTTTGGAGTCTTATCAGCATCATGTATGTATGGGCTGATCAAGGCTGTCATCTAATTGCATTGATGGTTTTTGCTTCTTATCTCACATACTTCTCCCTCTGCCATTCATCCCAGTGACTAGAGTTGAGACAATTCACTGCTCGTTGGTGCACTTTTTAATGCATCTGAGGTTGAGATGTATGAATTTAATTGGTAATTGGCACTCAAGTTTTTCCTGAAAAGCTGTTATCTGTAATGCATCTCATAATCAATGGCATCTTAAAAGTAAAGGATTGTGGTATTAACAAGAAAAACTGAGGACCTTAATGGGCGCCAGGCCCTACACTGGATGATTCCATGGCTCTATCATTTCATCCTAGAAGCAGGCCTCTGAGGGACATTTTACTGTTCCCATCTTTATGAACAGGACACAGAGGTCAGAGGGCTGCAGCTCACTAGTGTTGGAGCTGGTGCTACCCACCTCATGCTTTTGACCAGGAAGAAAGAAACGCTGGAGAGCAGCTTCTGAATTAACGTACTGGTGTCAGGAACCTTCTAGGAGGCCAGCAGTAAGTCTGAAGTGAGACCTGGAAGCAGCGCAGAGAAGATTCTTGTAGAGATTCAGACTCTCCCCAAGGCCTTCCAGAAGGGACCATGGCCCATTTGGCCAGCCCACTTAGTAAACATCTCCTCTGTGAGACAGGAAAAGTGTTAGAGCTGGCCCTGCCCTTGAGGTAGCTCCAGCAGTTAAGGAGATAAACAGATGCACAGGAAAAGATAAATGACAATAGTTAGTACTGTCAAATGCCACAAAAATGGAACAACGTGTGTGCATAGAGCTCTGGGAACTGCAGGCCACCCTTATACTCCAATTTGCCTTTGGGGAGAGAGTTTCTGAGTGCTGGAAACCACACTGACTCTTCCGCTCCCTTTGGATCCTCACAACAACCTTACAACATAGGTCTTGTCATCCCTATTATACAGAAACCCTAGATCACACACTGCTTAACAGTCAGACTGTATCTGAACTTCAGTCTGCTTAACCTTCAGCCACACGATGTCATCAGTGTGTGTGTGTGTGTGTGTGTGTGCGCGCACGCACATGTACATGTGCTCACACACACACACACACACACACACCCCTTATCTACTGTCTACAGAGGCAATTATCTTTTGGAAAAAGCAACATAGAACATACTGCCAGATGCACCGAGAGAAGTCAAATCTCCCAAAATCCTTCCTGGGTATTTTATCGTTTGTGGAAGAGAATGGATTTTTGTGGGTGTTTTCTTTTGTTCTGTTTTAATGAGAAGTCTGGTTAGAAAATAAACAAGCTATAAAACTTGAGATTGATTCTTTACCTGGCAAGCAGCTTCGTGCAGAAACGGGGCTACCCTGGAAGAACACTTTGGTCCTTGGCGATGGCCTCGCCCCCAGGAACCTGCTCTGTGTGGCGCCGGGCTGCGGCATGTGCGGAACAGCGGGCTCCGTAAAGCCGTCCGCCGGGGTTCCACCTGGCTGCCCGGGCACGTGTCTGCTTTGAGGTAACAGACATACATCCAGCACCTATAGGGTACCAGGCATTCGAGATCATAAAACAGCTGAGGAAGGAGGGTGAGTAAAAGAGAATCATTACGATACTACATAAGATGGGATATGACACAGTCTAGAGAAGCCGCTAATTCAGTGGGAGTGGACAGGGCAGAAGAAGGTGTTAAGAAAACTGTAACAAAATTGGAGATATACAACCAGGAGTTTTCAAGGTTAAAGAAGATCTTCTTTCACAGACAGATTAGGCAAGAGCATTCCCGACAGGGGACACAGTAAGAGCAAAATCAGGGAGGACGGCCCGTGCAGGGTCTGTGCGTGTGAGGATGAAATCAGAGCAAAGCTGGGATAGAGGGGAGGTGAGCTGCAGGTCGTAGCCGGGGAACGAGTTCTAGATGGATGAGTTGTCATTGTTTTTATTTTTTTTTAATTCATGCTCTAGCACAGCCTGATTTATTTCAGAACCTGGCTTAATTGATATTTTAATTATATGCTTATACCCTGCAACCATTTCAAATGAGAGCAGGTACAGGAAATGAGATAATGTATGTTAGAAGCACTTACAGAACTGGGAAGTGTTGTACAAGGTACTGTTAGTGCTGTTGGCTTTCTTCTGAAATTCCTGAGGCAAAGCTTGGTTCATTCCTGTCCATAGTCACAGACTCCCTGTTAGGTGCCCAGGCTAAGCCAGGGACTGGAAGGGCTGAGGAGAGGAAGGACATGCTGTGCTCCCCCAGACACCCAACCACATGACATGATTGCTCAGCAACCATCATCACCTGAATGTCGGCACTTTGTAGGTACTTAGACCACAGACCCTTCCAGGGTAGGACCCCATTAAACCACACAGTGTTGTGTGGCTGAAAGGCAATAGACTTAGTTCTTCACCCCCTATTGTCATCTGGGTGGCACTGGGGCGCCACAGTCCTTCCCAGGACCGCAGTGTCCTCCTCTGGAACATTCAGAGACAATGGTGATGGCCCCACAGTCTTCTCAGCACCCGGAGTCCCAGGGTCAAGCCCAGCTCCAGTTACTACCACGGTTAATACTCTGCCTCTGTCATGTGTCCACATGCATTACCAACTACTTTTCCAAAGAAAGCTTGTACTCCCACCAGTGAGAAAAACGAAATCATCTCATATTTGGACCTGACTGGAATTTTGCATGGGAAAAAAGTGAGTTGACGGAGCTGGCCTTCGGCAAGCTCATTTTTCTGGCATGAGGGAAATGCCTGACAAGATAATTCTATCAGGAAGTTACAGGAAGGCGATACAGCAAGTAATTTAGGCCTGGATGCTGCTGTGCTTCTGCTGAACAGGACACTTAGTGACTCAGTGAAAACAAGGTGCCAGCAATGGGCCCCCTCGGCTGGTAGGTGTGGGCCAAATGGCCATGCCTGTGAATGCTTTGGTTTGAGTGGAGGCTGTCTCTGCTCCCATCCGTGTCTTGCTGACCCCACAGAACCTCAGGCTACCTTTGAGCGCCGGAAGCGCGGTGGGAATGTGGCTCTTTCTCTCTTGCCTCACCTTCCCCGGAGGGCGGTTCTCTTGCAGACTGGGGGGAGTTGCTCTGCTCAGGTGCTTTCCTCGCCCCACCCATGGGCTGGTTGCCTTTCCTAAGTGTTTTCATGGTGCCAGGTTCTTACCACCTCAATTAGCTCAGCAGGTGCGCATTCAGCAGGACGATGCGCCTAGTGCTATTCTGGGACATTGTTCTGAAATTTAGACTCTCTCACATTTGTATCTGTTCTATAACTGTCTACTCCAGAGACACCACGTACATCACTGACTTTTAAAAGGAAATATTCATACGTTTAGCTTGGCTAGAATTCTGCATGTCTTACTATGTTAAAATATCATTATTTAAAGCAACCTTTGTATCCTAGCGCATTGCACACTGCCAGCAAACATTAGGTATTCAATACACATTTGCTGAATCACTGACCAGATGCAGTATTTGGTATTGACTACTGGAGAAGGTGGGCTTGGCGTTCCTTGACAGTCTTTTTTTTTTTTTTCCAAGGGGGAAAACCAAGCCGGTGAAGTGCTGTTCAGTGACGCCTCCAAGGCCATGGGCAGAGTCCAGATTGGAACTGAGTCCTGAAGTGCCCGCACGTCTCTCCTCACCACTCCTGTGCCACCTCACCCTGGTGAGGCCAGCACAACCACGTGAGGTGGACAAAGAGTCTGCTTCTGAGTGCAGTGGAACATTCCCAGTGCTTCAGACAGGGCCATCTTCAAGGAACCCACTGCATTAGTTGTGGCCTGGCAGGAGCACAGGCGGTACTCAAATTAGGTAATTTGAGGGGGCGCCTGGGTGGCTCAGTGGGTTAAAGCCTCTGCCTTCGGCTCAGGTCATGAGCCGGGGTCCTGGGATCTGGCCCCGCATCGGGCTCTCTGCTCAGCGGGGAGCCTGCTTCCTCCTCTCTCTCTGCCTGCCTCTCTGCCTACTTGTGATCTCTCTCTGTCCAATAAATAAATTTAAAAAAAAAAATGGAAATTAGGTAATTTGAGGAGAATTTAGTAAACAGATGACATAGGAAGGTGTGGGCAGCACGGAGGGTCATTTGGGGAACAGTGCGGTGCTCTGGAGCTAAGACCTGTCTGCACCCTAACCACCCTGACAAGGCAAGGTTACCAGAGCCCAGATCCAGAGTGCGGTATGTGGAGAGAATTTCCTGACAGGAGCTGTGAGCTTCAGAAGAGCCAGGCAGCTGGACGGTGACACCACCACAGGGGGTGAACCAGAGAAATCAATACCCAGCCTGCTCTCCTACCCTCTCCTGAATCTCCCCCCCCCATGCTCCCCGGTGGCCGAACTCAAGCAGAAGCTAAAAGGCAGGAGAGCTCTTTGAGATAGTTTACACAGGTCGCCCTACTGGGGCTAGAGCAGGCGGAAGGGTAAGAGAGTAGGTCTGGAGGTACAAAGAGAAGATGCTGAGCACACCCCATAGAAGCAATCGGCAAGACAAAGAGTCAACTTTGAATTCATAACAAAACAACCTGGGCACAAAAACAGCAAGATCATGATGGTCCCGGTCAAAGACGATCTTCCTGCCTCTGACCTCTCCTCTGTGCTCCTGCCAAACCCAGGGGCCAGAAACTACAGGTGGTCAATGCGGCCAAGGGCCTGGAAAGGAGGCACAAAACAGGAAAAGAGAAAGCTGACTATGCCGCCTTTCCCACTGCGGGCTTCTAGCCTGAAGCAAACCTGAGCTGGAGAATGTGCTGGAGCAAGCTAGATTGCAGTAACAAACAGACCCAAACATTTAGGGACTCAACGAACAGAGGTTTATTACTTGCTCATATAACACTATAGGAAACTTCCGGGTCAGGGTAGTGGAAAAGGCAGGAGGCTTTGTTCCCCATATTTATTCCGCGACCCTGGCTGATGATCCTTAACCCATAGCTTCCAACAACCACCCTGGGGTCAATTCCATCACAGGTAACTAGAAAGAGAAAACAGTAAGGAGCAGGACACACGGGAAGTCTTTAAGGGGCAGGCCTGGAAATGACACACCTGCCTTTCACTCACACATCTCTGGTTAGGACCCACTCCCAACTGCAAGGGAGACTGGGAACTGTAGTCCAGCTGCTCTGAACATGCCCATGTGACCAAAACACTTATAATGGAAAAAACGGGGAAAATGGATTTGAGTGGGCAATTGCCAGCCTCTGTTACACAGAAACTTTAAATCCTGAATTTAGCTATTACACAGAATTGACATTTAGATTTCTGAAAAGGTCTGCTTTCTGATTAAAAGTTACAAGAGAATTTTTATTATTTGACAGTGGTAGAAAGAATCATGAGGTCTGCCCTAGATTTTATCAAAGGAACCAAAAAGTCTGAGCCAGAGAGCAGGCTTAAACAGATCTAAACGAGAATTTCGAAGTTGTCTGCATACCATTTGCTCAGTTGTACCAGTTAATCTGTCACTCTTGTGTAATCAAATGAGTATATTTTTTTCTCTTTTTTACTTCTATGAGAATTTGTTTAATTTCTTATAATAAATATCACTTTTTTTTTTTTTTTTTGAGAAAAAGAGAGATAGAGAATGCACATGAGCCAGGGGAGGGGTAGAGGAGGAGGAGGGAGAGGGAAGGAATCTACAGCAGGCTCCATGCTCAGCGCAGAGCCCGACATGGGGCTCCGTCCCACAACACTGAGATCATGACCTGAGCCAAAACCAAGAGTCAGACACTTAGCTGACTGAGTCACCCACACACCCCAATAAATACTACCTTCAAGTGGGGAAAAATATAAAATATACCTTTTTTTCCTAAAGGCCAGTGAAGTTAGCCAATCTTCGTACTCTGCTTACATTCAATTCTTTACCAGCTATCAGTGCCCAGTGGGTAACCTGGTTCGGGCTGCCAAAACAAAGTACCATAGATGGGGTGGCTGAAACGGTAAGCTTTATTTCTCACAGTCCTGGAGGCCGGAAGTCTAAGGTCAGAGTGCCAGCCAGCGTGGCCAGGTTCAGGGGAGGACCCTCTTCTGGGTTGAGACTGCTGGCTTCCGTGTGTTGTCTTACGGAGGGAAGGAGGCGAGAGAGTGTTCTGGGGGTTCCTTTATAAGGGCACTCCTCTCACTCATGACGGCTCCACATTTGTGACCTAATACCTCCCAAAGGCCTCACCTCTGGGTGTACCATCACACTGGGGGTTAGGATTGCAACATGTGAACTAGAGAGAGGGGACAGACACTGAGTCCGTCACAATGCCCAGGACCTTGTTATGCATAAGGAAGTTAATCAGGGCAGCCAGGGAAGGGAGCCAAGGGCAGGCTAAATCAAGGGCTGTCAAGGTGCAGCCATCACAGGCAAGACCTAGCCAGCAACAAAAATACTTCCACAGCAAATTATAAGATAGCGCTGGCTCAAGATCCAGGTAAAACAGGTCAAGGTGTCTGCCGGTAATTGTAGGCTTGTAGATGTCCTCCTGAGAACAAGTCCCGGGGACGGCACTTTAGACTATATATGGCTTAATCCTGCTTACGTCCTAAGTAAGTCTCCATACCACTTATATCCCGTCTTCTCAATCCCACCTCCACTATCATTATCATCTGCATGTGACGTCCATGCTTGAATGGTGTAGCCAGGATTTGAACCCAGGCAGCCACCCCAAGGTTGCAACCACTCCATAGTGAAAATACCCCCAACACCCATGGACGAGGTAACACATGTAACGTGCTTACCCTAGCTGTATTCATTTGCTAGGACTGCTATTCCAACAAGGTACCATGGTGGGGGTAGGGGGGGCAGCTTAAACAACAGAAATTTATTTTCTCACAGTTCTGGAGGCTGAAAGACCGAAATCAGGGTGTCAGCAGGGTTGGTTCCGTCCGAGGGCCATGGGGGAGAATCTGTTCCAGACCTCTCTTGTCGGCTTGTAGATGGCCATCTTCCCCTGTGTCTTCACGCCATCTTCCCTCTGCATGTATCTCTGTCCAAATCTCCTTTTCTTATAAGGACACAGGTCATGCTGGATTACAGTCCACCCCAACAACCTCATTTTACCTTAATCACCTCTATGACAACCCAGTCTCCAAATACAGTCACATTCAGAGGTACTAGGAGAGGACTTCTACATATGAATTTCAGGGGACACGATTCAGCCCATAACACCAGTGAAATGATCATAGCTAGTACTGTGATTCTGGAATTCAAGGACCCCACAATCTCAATCCGCCTTTCCACCCTTCTTTATGTCCCTTACCCCCATACCAATCACTCTCTCAAGTCGCTGCTAACCAAAGCAGCTTGAACTTCCCCTCCCCCAGGCTTTTCAGTACTATAATCTACCCATGATGATACAGACACCATATCCTCCACTTAGTACAAGTCTCAGCTCAGGCCCCATTAGCTCTGACTTTTCTCTCCACCCCAGTCATTTGAAAGGAAGAAAGAAAATTAACAGTTGCCCTTATGGTGTGTTTTCACCAGCACAGTGTCATTCTATTCTCCCGTAATCCTATGCCCCCCTGACAGGTTAGGAGATGGGAGCTCAGACTGGTTAAGCACTGTAGCAAGGGTCATTCAGTAAGTGAAGGCAGCACGTGACTCTACATCCACCTGCGTGACTGATTCCAAGTTCACTGTTCTCCTCGCCCTGAACTACAGCAGCTCTGGCCCGAAGCCGTCATCCGGCAGGTAAGCCTGCAATGCCCTGATGCTAGCTAGCTCTTCCTGATCACCTGGAGATTTCCCTTTGAGTTTTTATTAAGATTTTACTATCGATGTTCTATTCACATGTCTTTTCTCCACAACTATATTTTCAGCATCTTAAGAACAAGAATGGGTTTTTTCACTTGGACCGATCCCTTCATAGTGATAGGTAAGGCTTAGTAGAGATGGCTGATGCTTTAAGGCCAAGTTGAGAGTTATTCTCTGAATAACATGAAGACATAGCCACTCCTCCAGGGAGGTACACATGTGCCCTGAAGAGATGCGTTCCAGCCAGCAGAACAGAAGGGCCTCTTCATCCTCCTCCAAACACAGTGCCTTCATGAACTAAGAGCAGAGATGTTTGTCCAGCGATTCCCTCCCAGCCCTGGGCCCCTCCCAGCCCTCGTGCTTGGGGAGGGCACCCTGAGCTTGGCTTCTAGCAATGGGGCTGGATATCCTCCCTGATACATCTGCCACTGTCGTTTCTGTTTTCCCCCTTTCTTTCCTGTCCCCAATCTCCTCTCTCCTTTCTAGGACCTCAAGGTTGTCTGAAGCTCTGTTACTTAGTGGTTAATAGTAGCCGGCCACTGCTCTAAGCACTTTATAGTGTGACCACGACATTGAACCAGCAGGACTCAGGAAATGGTGTCATAAAGGTATTTTTACTTTGAGTCCCATAGTTCACGTCCACTTCCTCAGTGGGGGTGGCCCTTCGTGCATGAAAACTGGGATAGTTTGCATGGTCCTTCCGGTCACTCAAAGGTAGTAAAAATCCTATAGTCACTTTAAAATGCAAACAGTCCCAATTCAGCACTTAAACGGTCAGATCCCATGCAATAACCAAAACTTGAACCCTGAGTTGAAGTTAGAACTTTCTCCCCTGTCCATCTGGGCTCTGCCACATGGGGCTCTTTGCAGTGTGCATCAGTTAGGGAGGGAGCATGGCTGGGGCCTATGGTGGCTGTGGAGGGGATGGGCCAAACCTCCTTCAGGTGAACCTGCTGTGAAGGGTAGGTGACTGGCAGCCCAGCTACAACCCTGGGGAACCCCCCTTCCCCACTACATTTGCACCGATGTTGCATTTCCCAAGGTGGCTCCCAACTGAAGGCCAAGTGCAGAAGGATTCTAGGACGGGGCCGTTCCTGCCAGGGGACTCTTCCAATGGGAAACCTTCCCAGGAGACTGACTAGCTGGGGACCAGTGGGGGCCTAGCTAGCCTCACCCAGACTTACTCAGCATCGTGCTACAGGCTGAGATTCTTCCTACCCACTTCTCCCTTTCTCCTTCTACATCAGGACCCAAAGCCTCTCAGCCTAGTCTTGCTTCCGTCCCCCCGATTCTTCATTGTGTCCTTCATGCACTCATAGACAGAATTGTCTAGTGGTTAAACTCACCCTGGCCACAGTAAGTCTCAATTTGATTGATGCTTGACTTGGCCTTTTTCTCTGTTTTTGCCCCCTTAACTCTCCTCTCCCCTGGAAGCCTCAGTCTCCTCATTTATAATATGGGGATAATATCACATGCACAGCACATTCTCCCCATCTCCCACATACAGCACATCCACATTCTCCCCCGTGAGAATTAGTTGTCATCTGTAGAGCTGCATACGGCTTTGACTTTGCGGACCCACACCATGTTAACACCCCAGCATGGAAGCCCATCTCTGATTACAACAGCTCGGATTCCCACGTGGCTTCCAGAATCGGCAAGTCATGCTCCTGGAACAGGAAACAGCTCAGTGAGGAAATGGCTGTGTTTGTGGCTACCTGAAATACCTGCTCTTTAAAAAAAAAAAGTTTCTTATGATCTGTAAGTGCTGCTGGTGATGACACAGAATTGACATAAGTCCACCAAATGACTTAACCAACCTTATGATGGGTTTCTTGCCCACCACCAGAGGCTGGCTGAGAAGTCAGTGCACCTCCCCAGGACTTAACCATGTTCTACCCTTTGAGAAGGCTCAGCCACCAACTCAGCCCCCAAGGGCCTGGGCTTCCCCATCCAGAGGAGCTGGCCACCAGCACTTACACCACCAGAGCTCCTGGATTTTGCTCTCGCATCAAAGATGATGCTGAATTCCAAGCAGGACCTACCAAAGAAGAAGCAAAGCCACATGGGGCATGTGTTCCTGGACCCTCTGGCCTACTGTGGAGACTGCCACATCTGTGTGTGAAACCCACAGACCTGCTGGGGGCCTCAGCCTCACTTCATGGCACCCTCCTCAACCCAACCTCAAGGCCCGAAACTTCCAGGCCTCTGTAACATGTCTAGCATTTTATCTTCATCTGCACCCTCAATGCCCTGGCCTCATTCAGGTCTGTTTTGTGCCCCACCTGGACAATGGCAAGAAGTTCCCAAACACAAGTCCCACCTCTACCTTCATCTCACCTGATGCCTCCTTGACATCAAGGTCCTAGTGATCTTCAGCTCTAACCAAGCTGCCCCCTTCCTTGGAAATATGCCCCAGCCCCCCACTTCCCAGTGATGGGGCAGACTGGTGGCCTCAGGCCAGTCACAGTGTGCAGACAGGTTTTGTACAACTGACAGTGTTTTCAAAATTTTGAACCAATATTTTAAAATCAGAAGTTGCACATAAAAATTAAGATTTCTGGCTTGTCTCAAACACCAGGAAATCTGGCAAGCCCAAGTGTGATGGTTAATTTTATGTGTTAACTTGACTGGGCTAAGGGATGCCCAGATAGCTGGTTAGACATTATTTCTGGATGTGTTTGTGAGGGTGTTTCCAAAAGAGATTAGCATTTCAGTTGGTAGACTGAGTAAAGACAATCTCCCTCCCCAGTCTGGGTGGGCACCATCCAATCTGTTGAGGGCCTGACAGAACAAGAAGGTGGAGGATGGGCAAAACTGTTCTCCCTGCTTAAGAGACGTCCATCTTCTCCCACACTCAGACATCAACGCTCCTGGTCCTCTGAGCTTCAGACTTAAACTGGGATAGATACCAATGCCCCACCCCATTCCTATTCTTAGGCTTCAGACTCAGACTGAATTACACCACCAGCTTTCGATGGGCTTCTCCTTCTCCGTAACACATGAGCCAATTCCTATAATCGCCTCTTGTCTGTGTCTATATACATCTCCCTGGTTCTCTCCCTCTGGAGAAGCTAAACTAAGAACCCAAGTGCACATGTTTACATAGCAGCTCCTGACCAGAGCTGGGGGTCACAGCATCTGCCACTCTGCCAGCTTCACTTGCTTGTTCGTACCATGGCCCTGTAGACACTGGAAGAGGAAATCCGAGCCGAGACTCGAGTCCAGACTCTTTGGCCTGCTTTCCTTAACCCTGCCCCAAGCTTTCCTTGAAGCCTCATCTCACTATAGACAGAGTAAACATATGATGTATGATCCAAACCGGGCCGGTTTTGGAAGTGAAAAGGGGCACCAAAAATACCAAGTGGTCATTAATCCACAACAGCCATAAACTGGGACTTTTCCTGGCAAATCTGGGTGTATGGTTGCCCAAACCATGAACCCCAACTTGGGCATCACACAGCCCCATCTCCAGCCAACCTGCATTGCTCCTGCTTCCTCAACGTGACTACCTCTTAGTGGGTCGGTGCTTTTGCTCCCTGCTCTCTCTGCTTCTGGGAATATCCTCCCCACTCATCTCAACCTGTCAGGGCCCGACGGCCTCTTCAATGCCCAGGACAAATGTGACCACTTCCTTGAAGCTTCCCTCATGCTTCCTGCCCAGACCTCCTCCTTCACTTTGGAATTTCCAAAGGACTTTGTAAATCTGCTATGATCCTTCCATGTGTCCCACATTAGAATCATTTTAATGTCATTTTTAGGGAGTCAACAAACTTTTAGGGAGCACTGAGGATACAGCAGCAAACAACATAGCCTAAGTTCCTCCTCTCCCAGAGTTTCTTTTATGCATACGTTGAATCTGCTCATGAACTTATAAACTTCTCAAGGGCGGGAACTGCAAAGGGAAGATTTAGTGCCCCGGTCAGGAACATTTGCTACATTAGGTTGTGAAAACCTCCCTGTGCCTTACTCTACTCACGTGCTAAAGGGGAGTAATACCCTTCTCTTACAGCAGCACCCTGAGTTTTAATGAGTGAAGTGATACTATTTGTTAAGTTAAAAACATTTTAGCCAGGGCAGGAGGGTGCTCAGTTGGTTAAGTGTCTCCTTCGGTGCACGTCATGATCCCAGAGTCCTGTGCCAGTCTCCCTGCTCAGCGGGGAGTCTGCTTCTCCCTCTACTTCCTCCCCCTTGCCCATGATCTCTCTCTCTCTCTCTCTCTTTCTCTCTCTCTCAAATAAATTTTTTAAAAAATTAAAAACGTTTTAGCTACATAGAATTCTAAAAATAGCTACGGTAGCTACTAAGCAAAGCAAACCGTGATCAACATATCCGGTATCACCTCCTATTAAAATTTCTAACACTTGGAAATAGGCATTATTATTCCCTTTAACAGAGAAGAAACCCAAGGCTCAGGGAAGTTAAGTGATTGGCTGATGAGGCCAAAAGGTTAATGGATGGAGAGCCAGGCTCAAGCCAGGTGTCTAACCCTGGACTCTGAATGCTTCCCACCACAGCAACTGAGAACCAACCAGATTCCAGTGTGGTGCAGTTTCTCCTCTTAGGCACAACACTAAGAGGGCATTGAGAGAAACCTAACCTTAGCATCCCTCTGGGGAGTTCCTTCACAGAGATCATCCCCACCCCAAACGACGGTGGAAGTGGAAAGCCAGCAGCTAGCAGGGAGGGGCCAAGATGCCGAGTCACCTGGTCAGTCCTGGACCTGAACCTGTCTCCTCCCATTCCTCGCATGCCAGTGCCCTCCTGGACATTGGCCCTTGGCCTTTCTGGGCAGCAGGGACCTTCAAAGGTTGCAGAAGGCCTGACCTATGGCCATGAGCAGTGACTGACTTCCTTGGGCAGGGGGACCACACCAGCTGAGATGACACACACACACACACACACACACACACATACCTCAAGACTTCATTCAGCCCAGGGGAGGAGCAACATACTGGGCCTGATTCACCTGGTGAAGCTGTGAGAGTCTCTCACCTGAGGAGCTTCCCAGGCCTGAGGTCAGTGCCCAGCTGTCTGCGGGGTCTCTGCTCCTCACCAGGAAGGCACACAAACTGGGTTAAACAGCCACACTGCCACGATTTCCAAGCCCCCAGTCTGTGAGGCTGTGCTTCCCACGTCAAGGAACAGCCAGGCCCCTCTAAGTGCCTCCTGGCTTCTGTAATTACTTGGGGAAAATGTCATGTTTGCCACGGTGCTATTAGAGTAGCGAACAGGCTAAGACGCAAACAGCTCCACACCAATGTAAATATTTCCCATGGCGTCATTCCAGCTCTCTGGTGCATGCGTTTCCAGAGGATCACACAGGAGAAAATCAAAGACGGGGATCCTCTGTTATGAAATGCAGTCAGGAGGCTGCGTCTGAAGACAGACAGTTCCAGTCTGGTGTGAAATCTGGTCTGATCCTTATATTTGAAGCTACATTTATTCTCTCTTGCTTTAGAATTTGCCACTATCTGATTTGATTACAAAATGAAAACCTGGGTGTTTACGCAGTTTTCACAGAAACACTTAGCAAAGGTGTCATGAGGCCTGGAAAAGGAAAGAAGCAGACCAACACAGGGCAAGTCACTGGGCCTCCCTGGGCCTCAGCTGCCCCATCTGTAAGATGGGGGTAAGACATCAGCCCAAAGTGAAGTTGACTTTCTTGTATTTCCCTCAATCTCTGAAACCCATAATAAATGACAGGCCTCCCATTTCACGCCAAAATAGTATGCAAGTGAATGCCAGCACGGCTCCTGCTGACTCTAGGGTATGTGGTCAGGCCCTGCCCTGGCATTTGCAGGACCCAAAGACTACAAATGGAGGCCCACATAGCATATGTCATACTATTTAAAAGTTATAAATCAAGCTAATAAACTGCTAAATAGAATGTTTTGTTCTCCTACCTTGACAAATATGCCTTCAACATGACCTGGAAGGCCAGGCCGGACTTTAGAGTCCTTGAAGTCCTCAGAGTTTCACATCGTAACGTGGCAGTAGGAAGAGCTAACCCCAGCTTCCCCCAGTCCTTTGCACACCTGGCTCCACCTCGTACCTCAAGAGGCCTCACAGTCATGCTCATGAACAAGCCAGCCTACACATCCACGCACTGTGCACACATGCACACACACCCTCACACACACACCAATGGGCCCAGGGACCTATACATCAGCAGCACAGCTCCAGTCTCTAAAGGACAGACCCGGGAAAGAGGACTGGTCATGAGCTTAGGGTTGTTTGAGCAGGAAATCCCAGAGTCCCAGGTACCCGTGGAATGTTCTCGAAGAGGGAGCCCTTCCCTTAGTGCTATAGACTCCTCACCCTGTGGGGAAGTATCATCCATGAGAGGCCACAGTGGAGCCAGGGCAAGGACCCCTCTTGTTGACTTAACATTGACAGTGGGCTAATTCCCTTAATATATAAAGAACTCCCTCAAACCAATAAGAAAAAAATCAGCTGCTCAATTTTTTTTAAATTAGTAGATAATTCATTTAAAAGAATATGAATAGCTCCTAAAGATGAAAAAGATCTTCAGTGTCCAAGGCTGAAAGTCTGGAAGCACGCTGTCGGCTGGGCGAGTGCGGCAGCATGCTCGTCCAGTTCTGGTGGTGGTGAAGGTGGGGCAAGCTCTATGAAGCACCATCTGGCAACAGCTACTAAAACTACAAATACACATGCTCTTTGTCCCAAATATTCTACAGCTAGTTATTTAACCTGGAGAAATATTTTACAAGAAATGATATTTATTGTGACTTTTTTTTTTTTTGTAATAGCAAAATATTGGAATCAACCTTAAAGTCAACTGGTGCAGAGCCGGTTAGCTCAGTGATGTCCTCCCACAGAAGATGATGGTACAGGGCAGGTCCACATGAACCAGTATATGGACTGGTCTCCAGCATGCATTGCTAAGTGACAAAAAGAGGAGCACTTGGGTGGCTGAGTGGGCTAAAGCCTCTGCCTTCGGCTCGGGTCATGATCCCAGGGTCCTGGGATCGAGCCCCGTGTCAGGCTTTCTGCTCAGCAGGGAGCCTGCTTCCCTCTCTATCTCTCTCTATGCCTGCCTCTCTGCCTACTTGTGATCTCTGTCAAATAAATAAATAAAATCTTTTTAAAAAGTGACAAAAAGAAAGCTTCCAGGGCAATGGTGGTGTGTTGCTATTTGTGTGAAGAGAAAGAACCCGTATGCACATATGTTCAATGTGTCAAGACTTTCTGGAAGGATACGTAAGAGACTTAACAGTGGCCGTATCTAGGAAGGGAATCTGTGTGGCTGCAGACAGCTGTGGGAGGGAGAATTACCCTTTGTTGTTTTTCTTTTGAATTTGCACCATGCGTATGGTTTACTTATTATGAAATATTCAAATGATAAAAAAGAAAAGCTTGGCTTAGCACTCCATCTGTACCTTTCTCAATGGTACATATAGTCTTCTATCTATGTCATCATTATTTATATATAAGTTTTGCAAATCTTCCATATTTTAATTTGAGAGGGTAGAATTCATGCCAAATAATAACTGACATTTTTGAGCATTTATTATCTGCCAAGCCCCATTCTCCATGATTTATATGCATTTTCTCACTTATTTCTCTATAACGATCTCTGATAATAGGTACTTTCATTCTCATTTTGCAGCTCAGGAAAACGAAGGGTCAAGGAAGAGGTTTAAAACTTTCCTAAGGCCACCTCGCTCTGTGCTAGGGAAGTGGATTCTAAGACTACTCCAGCCCAGCTCTGACTGACTTCATGGGTTCCCTACCCACTAGGCATGGTCTCTCTCTCTCTCATACACACACCCTGGAATTTAGGAAGATCAGGATGAATGAGTGAGTGATTGAGGGAACCCTTGACGTTCCTGCCATGTTCCCAGTTATCCTGCACATTGTGCTTGTAGGTCATGTGTGTCCTGTTTCCAGATCTGCGGAGGGCCGGAGAAAGATAGCCCTCCTCATAAATAGCTATAACCTGCCCCCGTTGCCCACGGCTGCCTGGAGGGAAACGCAGAGAAGGAACTGACCAACTGAGGAAGACGAAGCGGTAGGTAGCTTCACACCAGAGAGGATATTTTTTAAGCAAAGGTGTTAGGGCTCGGACAAGAGCCTGAGGGCTCATTCTGTCACTTCTGCATGAAGCATGGCTCAATTCGCGATGCTCAGAAATGCCAAAGTCCTGGGCACACGGTCCCTGGCCATACAGAGCCCTCAGGCCCCTTCTGACAGCATGTCAAGCTTCCAAACGGGGCATCCCACAGTCTGCGGGCGGAGCAGCAAGGACTCCCACGGGGGCCGCCTGTATGAGCAAAGAGATGAAGGCTGCTGGTACACATCCCCCCACACAAAACAGCCGATGTGTTAGTGTACGTGTTTGTCTTCCACCCTCCAAACAAAGCCCACTTTGGGCTCCCATAAGGCAATCTGAACCAAGCCCGTGATCTTTACGCACAATTCTGTCTCCTCGTCTTGCATGATTTATACGGGGTTAAATAATAAATCGCATGGATGCTGTGGAATTTATAGTGCTCCAAGTAGGTCATTAAATAAATCACTGTATAATTTATATAAATGAACCTAAATCATGCAGTAGGAGGATTTCATTAGAAAATCAATCCTGTGAGTGGATAAACATGAAGGACTGGCGGGAACACGGCCGGTTCGGCAAAGTCCCGGTGTCTCTTGACGGAATGTGAAGGTGCTCCGTGCTCTGTGCTGGAGGGCACTTGGCTCTCACTTCCCACTCCGCTGTGCGGGCTCAGGCCCGCATCCCCTGGGACCTGCCTCCCCCTGCAAGTGCCCTGGTCCCTCTAGCAGGGAGTCAGCACCCCGCAGGGACTCAGGTCACCTCAAAGCCAGCTGGCCTCTTGCCGGCTCCAGAGCACAGCCAGGCTGAAAGAGAGGGAGCCACGAAGCACTCCTGCTAACCACAAGCCAGTCCCAGTCTTGAACAGAGGCCAAGCCCAGGTGTCTGGCTGGCAGGAGCAGTCACCTTGCCGTGGGCAGATGCCCGCTTGATGCAGCTGCCTACACACAACCTTCCCCAGAACTCCTGTATAGATGCCACTCCAGCCTCCATCAGAAGCCCATTTCGGAGGGGACCTAAAGGGCAAGTGGATTCGAGGGGCAAGTCTGATCTGGGTAGCTTAAACCCCTCGAGTTCCTCCCCCAACCCCCTCGCCCCCGCTAGGACAGGAGAGTGAAGGCAGCGGCGGAACCCTGGGACCCCCTTCCCAACGCAGGGAAGGCAGCGTCGGTAACAGTGGCCTGAGGCAGTGCTGCCAGTTAAGGGTGGGAGACCTGGAGACTGGCTGTGCTCAAGGCAGAGATGTTTTAGAAGGGAACTGCAAGCCAGAGGAGGTCCTGTATTTTTAAATCCACTTCTTGAAAAAGACCCGGGAGATGGGATGCAATAAGACGTAAGATGAGCAAAACATTCCGACACATCCTCTGGGAGACAGGACAGGATCTGGGAGGCTCCCTGTAATCCTTTAGGGAGTTTGGTCACATGGAAAGCTAAGAGTCATGAGGCGACAGGCCACAGGAGTAACCAGCACTGCTCAGCCATTCTAGGGCTGTAAGTTAAAAGACTCTGATCCCTGAACCCCTTAGGGTGCTGGCTTCGTGGCTTGTGCACCCTGAAGTGCAGGTTGAGAAGTCAAGGGGGGGCTCTTTGCTCCTGGGCAGGGTGGCACCCAGGGAAAGGGCTCTAGTAGGGCCCATGAAACCACAGCTTTGGCCTGGCACAGAGCCTGGGGACATGACGCAGGCCCTTCTCGCCCTCTGCTCCCATGAGCTGCTGTACCCCCAAACACTCACACACACCGCCTAAGCCTTTGTTGAGACACTTGGCGGTCAGTGCCTAAGAAACAAGAGAATATAGGTCACTGAGAGCAGGGACGTCATTTGAGTCTCGCAGACACTATTCAGCCGCCCAGCCTTCACAATCTGAAGCCGACAGCCGTAGGAAGACATCCTTCACCGAAATGGCCCACTGCGCACGCGGCTTCCCCACCTCAATGTCAGGATCACCAAGGGAGCGTGGCAGAAGGGACCAACTAGCTCTGTGCTTCCAAGATCTCCTCAGGGTCAGCAATGGATCCTCCCATTCTAAGATGTTATTTATGTATTTGACAGACAGAGATCACAAGTAGGCAGAAAGGCAGGCAGAGAGAGAGGGGGAGGCAGGCTCCCTGCTGAGCAGAGAGCCCGATGCGGGGCTCGATCCCAGGACCCTGAGATCACGACCTGAGCCGAAGGCAGAGGCTTAACCCACTGAGCCACCCTGGTGCCCCTGGATCCTCCCAGAAAGAGCAGGAGGGTGCCCTTTATTTCTCACAGTTCTGGAGGCCGGAGGTCCAAGGTCGGGCGCCAACAGATTCAGAGTCTGGTGAGAGCTCTCTGCCGGGTCACAGATGGCTGTCTTTTCTCTGAGTCCTCACATGGCAGAGGGGCGAGGCAGCTCTCCGGCGTCTCCTCTGTAAGAGCATGGAGCCCACTTGGGAAGCTCTACCCTCACGATCTAACCAGCTCCCCAGTACCATCCACCTCCGCCTCCTAACACCATCACATTGGGGGTTAGGATTTCAACACATGAACATCAGAAAGACACAGATATTCAGTCTAGAGCAGAGGGGGAGAGAGAAAGGGATGGAGGGGGGGCGGTGATAGAGTCCTCTTGAATCTACTGGTCCGTCAGTGCCTCCAACTATTATGACCCTGTTTTTTCTCTTGCCCTCATTGTCCATTTCATTTTTTTCAAAACTGAGCTACTTTTCCACCTCAGCTGCTTCTCACTTCTAAACCCCTCACCTTGGACACCCACACCCGCTGCTCTCAGATGTGGCCAGGGACCTCGTCCTGTCCACTGCTGTCTCTTACCCGGGGGCATCAGCTCTGAGTCTGGCACAGCTCAGCCCGGGCCCAGCCAGAGCCCCTCCTCCCAACCGCACTGGCTCCTGAGGCTCTTTTCGCTTGTCTTCCTTCCCTTCTCCCCCCAGCGCCAGGGCCTCCTCTGGTTACAGACACCACACCTATGAAAATGGCTCTCTAACATCTCTAACATTTCTAACTCTCACCCCATGGCGTGTGGTGAGCAGCCATCCCTGGTTATCTTCAGGTCTCTCAGATTGGACACACCACCACCTAAAGCTGGATTCTTCACCTTTCTCTCTGCAGATGGGCCTCCTTTCCTAGAACTTGTACACCCTGTGGAACACCACCGTTCTCCAGCTTCCAGATCCTTCTAAACCCTCCTGTCATTTCATGCTCCACACCCAGTCCTGCAGCTGTTCCTCTGATGTTTTCCTCATGCCACTCATGCTCACGGCCCTCACCCCACACCAGGCCCTTCATCATCTCATACATGGTCAGGAGGGACACACATCAGAGCTGGGAGGAATGAGTCAACCCAATCCTTCATGTGTCAGAGAAGGAAACAAAGGATCAAGCAGGAGGCACATGTGCCCAAGGTCATAGCTGTTAGGACTTGAACCCAGGTCTCCTAGCAATCTCCCCTCACCTCCCACGGCACCTCAGCCAAAGGACAGGACAGCAGCCCAAACCCCTTTGCCTTCCCTTATAACCACTTGCTGAGATACTTTTTGGGGTGTTTTCCAGGTCACAGGGTCCCTCTCCCCACCCATCCCTCCATGTGGGCACGTCAGCCCTGTGGCCATACTCTCCTCATAGGAAGGAGTCACTGGACTAGGGACAGCCACCTCACTTCTCAGGCCAGTCACATTGTTTCCTCCCCATATGTGGAATTAGGGATAAGGAAATTCTAATTCAGTCTGCTTTAGTCTCCTTTAGGTGGCTGGCCATCCACCCTGTGGTCTAAGGTGACAAGGAGGTAGGTTGCTGAGTGACACAGACATATGAATGGAACAGAGATGACAGAGGGAGAGAACGAGCCTACTGGCTGCCTTGTCACTGGTTCTAGGTCCTTCCTGAAGCTCCACCCCTGCGAGGGTCGAAGGTTAGGGCTTTTTTTGGTGGAGGGGGACTGTCAGGTAGGGACTGGTAGCTTTATCTCTACCACTATTGCCTTCACTGTCCCTAATCCACCTGCAAAGAAATATGTAATCTGGGGTCACCTGGGTGGCTCAGTGGGTTAAAGCCTCTGCCTTCGGCTCAGGTCATGATCCTGGGGTCCTGGGATCGAGCCCCGCATCGGGCTCTCTGCTTGGCAGGGAGCCTGCTTCCTCCTCTCTCTGCCTGCTTCTCTGCCTACTTGTAATCTCTGTCAAATAAATACATAAAATCTTAAAAAAAAAAAAAGAAAGAAATATGTAATCTGAGTAAAAATCGAGCTGACCATGCAGACAGCTTCAATGGTCTCCTAGTCCTACAAGATTTTGTTTTGAGGTACCTCACTTTGGTTTCTGTCACTTGCAGTCAAGCCCCCAGAAAGGTTTGCCTCCCCCAGAGGCAGAACACACGAATGTTCCGTGCACCTATCATTAAACATCCTCTCACGGCTGCCTACCCCTGCCCACAGTCATCCTAAGATTTCACAGACACCCCCCGTGTATTGCTTGCCACATCAAAGGGCTTAGCATCTGTCCTACTGGTTCTACTCCCACACCTTTGCAAATGCCACCGTCCTTCCCGTGGTGTCCTGGGCTCCTCCTCTCCAGCATTCTGTGTCCCCGAGTGGCTCCAAAGCCAGCTCCATCTAATTTTCCCCAGAAAGCCTTCCCTGATGAGACTCATTCCACTCCAAACAGCACCACCCGCCCCAGCATTGGCTCAGCTTCCCCTCTCCTGTGGAGACGTAGTTCATAAAAACAGACCCAGGAACGTAAATGCAGTTATGCTTTTCCGGCTGTGTGTCCTAACTTCCTGATGGTCTGTAAGCTCTTCTGCAGAGACTGGGTGCATTTTCAATTCCCCAGCCCCTCCCTACAGCATCTGGCGCACTCCTTTCCACACTACAGACACTTAATAAATGTAACGGCCCGCCTGCCTGAAACAGAAAAAGTAACAAGCCAAGCGTCCAAACTTGCTCCCCGCAGGCCTCTCACTGCCTCCCTGGAAGTGGCAAGCGCCAGGAGCTCCAAGTCCGAATGAAAATGTGCTGCTGCATGAATGACTC
Organism: Martes martes; assembly: GCF_963455335.1. Classification (NCBI taxonomy): domain Eukaryota; kingdom Metazoa; phylum Chordata; class Mammalia; order Carnivora; family Mustelidae; genus Martes; species Martes martes. The sequence continues at coordinate 107,071,692 of NC_137898.1, forward strand.
CAAGCCCTTCGGAAAGGTCTGAGCGGGGGGCCAGGAGGAAGGCAGAGCGGAAGGCTGGAGGGCAGGATCTTGGAAAGCGAGCCCTGTCAGGGTGTGAACGCGCACAGTCGAATCCGCACACCCAGACGGCAGCTGCCTCAAGATCAGCCCCAGGAGCACGCAGAGGGACTGGCGGCCCCCAGCCCAACCCCAAACCCACCCCCACAGCCCTCTTCGCCCACGGCCCACCGTGAGCCTTAGTAATGGCTTGGTGGGGCTTTCCCCCATCTCCTACCTTATATCCTAAACACCACTCTCAACTATTCTTTGCACACGGGGGAACAAGAAAACTTGAGTGACCTTTTAGTATAATCCTTTCAAAGAGCATCCTCGTTGACTGGGCTCTTACTATATGCCAGGCACCGTACACCTCTTATCTTGCTTCATTAATCCTCTCCATAACTCTACCGGGTAACCTGTTGTTCCTGTTTTCCTGGATGGAACACAAGGCCCGGAGAGATGAAGCATCTCGCCTCATCTACGCCTAGAGCCACAGAGATGGGAAGCAGCCGAGCTGGGATGTGAATCCACCTGGGTTTCGGGCTGAAGAAGTTATATATTTTCCACCACGCCTTATTGTCCCCTAAGATAAGGAAGCAAGATCCCACAGGAAGAAGAGTTAGCCAAGTGCTTCCTGCCCAAGAGCAGGTCCAGGAGGTCAGCAGAGACGCTGGAGGCCAAACTGAGCACTGAGGGAGACTAAGACCTGAACGACGGTTATGAGATCCCGCGCCCACCCAGAGACAAGGCATTAACAGAGAGGAGTGGGTTAGACAACAAAGCTCCAGAAATGAGCTTTGAAAGGGACCATCTGTTTCCTGCAAGAAAGGGGAGAAGGGTCGGCACATCTCTTCTCCTTCCCCATGACGGCACAGTAATGTATCTGGCTTATCATCATCATCACCACGAACCAACATTCACTAAGCACTTCTTTCAGGCTGTTACTCGGTTACATTACCTCTTTTAACCCTCACAACAACCCAACGACGTGGATGCTATCACCTCCTCTTAACAGATGAGGACCCTGAGGCACGGAGGGCTATGACACTTTGTCCAAGCTGCTCAACAAGAGTCCACTGGGAGGAGCCAGGACAAAATCCATGACTGTCCACCCCGAGAGCCTGAGCTACGGCCATGACGACAGCAGGCCATCATCACCCTGAGAGGCTCTGCGTTTGGGCTCCAAGGTCCCAACACGGGCCCAAGATGTTGGGATGAGGGCCCCCTAAGGAGGCTAGAAGAGCAGGCCTGTGCAAACAGGAGGAGTGGTCGGCTATCAGCCCTGGGCAACCGAGGGGTGCAGAGAAGGATGACGGAAGCAGCAGGCAGGCACTAGCCCCTAGCTCTGAGGTATCTGAAGGACCAGCACCGCCTGCAGGACGCAACTCTGGGGCCCTTTCAACACACATGTGCAGCACCCCAGTTTCAATAAGCTTAAAAGCTGTCCATCCCACCTTCCAGCTAGAAGACTCCCCTTGAGCATTGCTATCCTGTGTGACCAGAGCCTTCTCGGGGCTGTGACTTCCTCAGGACCAAAACAAAGCCTGTTCTGGATTCCATCCTGATGTTGTATAAAATACTACATCTCCACTTTTTGTTGTTGTTCTTGTTGTTTTGGGGGGTTATCTGGTAGGGAATGTGAAAATGAACAAAGAAAAAGATGTCAGATTTTCATCTCTCTTTTCCTCTTTAAAAAGAACGTTCTTTTGGTCAAGAAGGATTGCAGCCGCATTGATTGCAATGCTGGGGGAGGACAGGGTTTGATGGCTGTGCTAAGGCAATCCTTTCGCATTCAAAGACAAGCCCATGAGCCAGAGGAAATGCAGAGGAAGAGGAATGACTGCCTAGAAATTATAGAGGAAAATTTCAGACCAGAAAATTGAGATGTAATTGATCCCCATTTTCATATTCTGTTAGATATTAATGTAACATAATTATCATGAAAAAGTCCACAAATACATATAGATCATTTTATGTGTCAAATGGTTGTGCTTGTGCCTTGAACACAAACCACGACTGTGGCCCTCGGGAAGTCACTGAGCCCACGTGGAGACGCCGTGTCGTGCAAAGGAGCAGGTACGTACCCGCGACCTAAGAAACCCGGGTTCAAGCCTCAGCTCCAGCTCCATTTCTCGGTAAAATGCCTTGAAAACGTCTGTCTCTGCTCTGCACTGCACCTCGTTGTAACATGGTGATGATACTAATAACCTACCTGAAAAAATGGAGGTAAGAATGCCTCGCAGTAGCGGAGACCTAAAAACACGTTTCCCTCTTACCAGCCAGGATTGTGGTGACAGCCTTGACTTGTACCTGAGCTCTGTGCTCCTGGAAACGGTGGTTAAAAAGTCCCTCCACCCTTCCCCTTCCAGCAAATGCCTTACTACAAAGATCCTCTCTTCCCGTCCCTTGCAAAAAGACTCACAGAAGCCGCCTGGTTTATCTAGGACAAAGCCAAGCACAGACCCAGTCTTTGCCTCATAAATGATTAGGTGATCTGTTTTGTCCCCTGTAGTTCACTGGAAACAATGGATATAAAATGCTTGTTAAGCAGGTGGTTAAGTTTCTCTTGTTCCTCCAGGTGCCTTCAAAGCTTTGGCCCACACTCAGCCTGAGCTAGGCTGCCTCAGGATAAGCCACTGTCTGAACTACTGCCCTGATCACTTCATTCCACTTCCCCACTCCTGGTTCTTTCTAGGCTGTTCAGTCATCCCTACAAAAGAAAACCCTCTTCCCCTAACTCTTCAGACACCTGTAGATGTTACGGTCAGAACTTCTCTCTGTGGCAACAGGCCCTTCTCTCCCACCCCATCCCTTGGAATAATCCTTCTCAACCTTCTAAGTCTGGGTTTGTTTTTTAGTTAACAATTTCAAGCAACAGTGTCTATCAGTGGCCTTGGGAAGACCCTAAGGAACTCTCAGATTCGACAACGGTCTTCTAAAATTGATCTCCAGTCCTAGCAAGCGTCCAAGAACCAAGCAATTAAGAACAGATGATACATATATATTTGAGTAACACCTCTGTCAGGACCCCACTGTTCTTCCAAGACACCACTGATGTTGTGTACTAGTGTGGCCACGGATAGATGGATGGATTCCGATCTTCCCTTCATGCCCCTTTTCACTGTCATCTTTGAGGCCTTAGCACCAGATTCAGAGTCTTGCTTGGGAGTGTTTGATTGGCTCAAGCTGCACACTTGTGTTCTGTGAAGAAGAGAGAATACTAGACCTCAAAATACAGCCCTTTGGCACGTGGATTATTTTGAGCCAAAGGCAATCAAGACCCAGCAGACTCAAGAGTAACTTTTACCTCTCCATTAACTACCTAAAAAAAATTTAGATGGGGGTCGAGCTATCATGATAACCAGAGATAACTTATCTGAAACGCCTTGCTGTATGCCCAGCAAACATCTAATTACCAAGCACCTGCTATTCTATTGTCCTGTGAATTGCCCTCTTCCCCTGTGAAGCCTCAGGCCCCTTATCCCATTACTTAGCTCCTTTGGCACGTAAGTCTGTATCACCCTTGGATCTCATATTTTTATGGGGTTTCTGTCCATACGAAATTAAATTTGTTTTTCTCATATTAATCTGTCTTATGTCAGTTTAATTATTAGAGCAGCCAAAGAACCTAGAAGCACAGAAAACATTTTTTTCCTCCCCTACAGGGGTTAAGGCTGAAAAGAAGAAAAATCTGCCTGTGTTGTTTTCCGAGGAGAAACAGGGTTCTGCATCCTACCAGTACTACACCCAGTGGGGAAGAGAGCCTGATGTTAGGCAGTCAGGAAAAATGATAAATGTCTGTTATATTCTGTCTAGACTCCAGATTTTTGTCCTTGTTTGGGGTGGGGGGGCTGGGCTTCTTTTTGAGTTTCTGGAGCCAATTCCAATGTGGTAGGGGTGGTTCCCACACACACACCACCAACCAATTCTTGGACAAGAGCAAAGTATCCAAGATTTCTTTTTTTTCTATTTATTTATTAATTTTTTATTATTTATTTTTTATTTTCTATTATTTATTTATTTGACAGAGAGAGAGACAGCACACAAGCAGGCAGAGAGAGAAGCAGGCTCCCCACTGAGCAAGGAGCCCGACGCAGGACTGGATTCCAGGACCCTGAGATCATGACCCGAGGCGAAGGCAGTGGCCCAACTGACTGAGCCACCCAGGCGCCCCAGTATCCAAGATTTCAACCCAAATCTGACACTGCCTACTCAGAGACAGCATCAGAGTCCACAGGCTAAGGGCTCTGTCCAACAAGATTCCGCCATCCCCACCCCTACTTCAGCCATCAGTCTCAAGCCCCAGGCTGTTACCTATGCTCCAATACAGACTGGAGGTCCCTGTGACCTCTTCTTGAGTATTTTTAAGTGCTAGAGCAGCTCATGGAACTCAGGGAAATACTTCCTTATGCTCACCAGTATATTAAAAGGTATGATAAAGAATATAAATCAACAGCCAGATGAAGAGATACATAGTTTAAGGTCCTGAACAAAGGAGCTTCTGTCCTCATGGAGCTTAGGACTGTCTCAGTGATACCTGGGAGCACTCTGGTTTCCTAAGAACGGAAGTTTAACAAAAAGGACCAAAATGCTGTCTTCTTGGTCTTTTTACAGAGACTTTATTACATAGCCACGTGTGACTAAGTCATTGGCCGTTGGATGATTCAACTCTAACCGCCCCCCTCCTCTCCCAAGAGGTCAGGGGCAAGACTCAAAGTTCCAACCCTTTAATCACATGGTTGGTCTTCCTGGCAACCAGGCCTTGCCCTTGGGTGGGGTCCCAAAAGTCACCTCCATGTGTAATAAGACACCTCTTGCACTTTATGGCTCTGAAGTGTCTCCAGGAACTGAGGATGAAGAGGAAACATATCTGAATGACCAAATGCATGTTTCTTATACAACATTATATCACAGGGTTTGTTGTTGTGAATCGAGATTCCAAAACTCGCTCTATCAGCCAGTACAGTTGGTATAAAACCCCAAAATGATTACATGTGCCTCGGGGCTGCACAAAGCAGCTCACGAATGCAAGGATGCTGTATCTCCTAGCCTCCTTCCCTCCCACTGCCCCCTGCCCACACATTTGGCTTTGATTAATCAGACCAGATGCTGAGACAAGGAGGGTGCTTGCCAGCCTGACACTCTTCTCTTCAGCCTGAGCCACTTATCGCTGAAGAGGAGACGATGCCCCGCGTGACATGAGGAAGAGAAGGTGTCAGCACTAGCCTGCTACCTGCTTCTGCTGGGGCCGCTGCCAAATGCCAGTGGGGAGCTGCAATCAATTGTCGACCAACATGCCAACATAACAGCTGGTGACCAGTCATTAGGGTAATCCACCAAGCATGGGAATTTCAAGAACCCCCTCAGCACACACAGAAAATGAGAGTTATTGCAAAACCAGGTGTTTCGGTCTAATTGCATGAACCAGTTTGAAATGTTAATCTGCTCCCTCAAACTACATTCTGTATGTGAGGAGTGGGGAAGAGAGACTCCCAGCCAAGCTTAATGGGGGTGGGGGGGAGCATATACTTTGTTCTCTCATTTATTTATTCCTGCAAGGTTGTTCTCAAGTCTTGGAGCAACAGAAGCACAGAGGAACGCGGCAGAGACCGACCTTGAGGGCACTGGCTCGGTGTCCTGCAATTGCACAGCAGCCGTCAAACTGTGCCAGCCTGGCCCTTAGCAAAACAAGCCTGCACTTCCAACAAGCCTCCCCAGTCCTGCCTCTGGATGATCCAGCAGCCAGGCCTGCCTCCAGCTCAGCCAGGGACTCCCACTCTCACAGCACGAGCCAGATGCACCTGTTCTGGGAGGCAGTAAAACCTGGCCATTGAGAGAACCTCAGGGACAGACACGCCTTGCTTCAATCCACTGCCCTGCCCAGCTGTGTGATCTGGGCCAAGTTTCTAAACCTCTCTGAGTTTCTTGGAGCCTCTGTTGCCTCCTCTCTAGAAAAAGGGATAATGATGTCTACCTCACAAACTTGGAGATTAGCCCAGTTGATATATGTAAAGGTCTTGGCAAAATCTATGACTCATGATAAGGACTCCATAAAATAACTATTATTATCAATTCATTAAATTAGATGATTTTATATCTGAGAATCAGAAATCAAAGTATCTCCATCACAGCTCATATAAAAGACAAAACAACTCGCACTTCAACTGATTCCTTCATCCTTTTCTCCCCAGTCTCTCTGATGTTTAGGGCTTTCCATAGCATGGCCTTTGCTGCTTCCTCAAGCTGACCCGCTCCCATTTTCAACACTCATTCCTCACCCCCACCTGTATGATATGGTCTATCCTGTCTCTCATGACCCAGAGAGCACTTCCTGCCTCCCTACCCTCCCACATCTCTTGTTTCTCAAAGCCTGGCTCAAATCCTACCTTCCCCACAAAATTCTTCTAACTGCTCTGGCTCACTCCTTCAACAGCATCAGCCCTAGGATGGGCCCTGGACCTCCCTAAGGCTGGGGTGGAGTGTGGACAAGACAGACTCATCCCTGCCCTCTCCTCACTCCTTCCCTGGACCACAACTGCACTTTAAGTGTGCATTACCACCAGTGTTCACAGCTGAGCTGTGTGTCATTCTTGCTCTTTGATGCTAACTTTTTAAAGAAATGATACAAGGCAATGTTGTGGAAGAAAGACTGTGCCGTGAGGTCAAAGAGTCCCGGGTTCATACCCCAGCCCTGCCTCTTGCTGGCTTTGGGATCCTGGGCATGTACTTAACCTCACTCTAAGACAAGATGTGGTCCCCAGGCAGAACCAACGCTCTGTCACAGTGTGAGGACTGCTGGCTTCTGCTGGAACAAGATACTGATGCTATGTGACGTCTTAGGATCACTGTCCCCTAGCTTGTCAGGATGGAGTGTGAGGGATAGTCGAGGCAGGTGTCAGGTAGCCATTCTCTAGATGCCATGCAATGACTTCTACTCTCTCTTCAAAATTTGTGCACAACACAAGAGCCAGCTTTTTCACAGAGTTTTTTCTCTTTCTCCGTAAAGTTGTTTATGAGTGTATTTTTGAATTGTCCTGGGAAACATATACATCTTGTTATTCCAAAGCTAGGTTACCATAACTCTGACTTCTACCATAATTCTGATTCTTCTGGGAAGAATCTAGGAGAGAGTGAAATAGATTCTGGACGTCCTTTCAAACAAATTCTGCCAGTTCTACACAATATTATTTGACCATCCTCACCACAGTGAGGATGTGAGAGAGCCCAGCAAATCTCCCCGGGGGCCACAGGTGTGCTCTCACGGGGTCTGCTCTTTAGCCCTGCTAAACGGTAAAGAGCAATGCCTCTTTATCTTGGGTCCTCTGTCTCTTTGTGGCTTAAAGTGTGCTTTGGGGTGATGGCAGTAAAGCGTAAAATTGAATTGATTTGCTTTTGGTCACAGACCCTTTGTTCTAACTACCTCAGTCCTAAGCCTAACAAAAAAGCACTGGAGTCCATTAAAAGGTGGTCGAAAAAGCAGATCGCTCCCAGAGCCAACCAAAATGACAATTTATAAAAGTACAAAAGGCAATCAATTCATAGAAGTACTCAGACCAGAAGACAGGGTAGGAAAAGACCAAAGAAGTCACAAAGTGAAATAATTCCCGCTGGTTGCAAACAACAGTGATAGAGGGCTACCATGAGACAAGAACCATTCTTCAAGGCAGGGGACCCTCCTCACCATCCCCCACCCAATAATCAGCAGTGGGAAGGGGAATGCTGAGAAGTCCCTGGCTAAAGTGGGGGCCTCAGGAATCAGTCTCCCCAGCACTTTGCCCCCACCCAGACTGAAACTGAAAAGTCAGAAGAAATTGGGAATTCTTCCTGGAAATAGGTAGGATATCACAGTGGAACTGGCATTTCAAAACAGGGCCATCCCAATTTTGCTCACTGCTCCCCACTCAGACACCCTAACATGCAGCGTGCTGGTGCAGATGGCGCACCCGCCGCCTGTAGCCCTCTCCGTCAGCAGGAGGGAAATGGCCAGGAAATCCACAGACAGCTACCTACCTTAATCAACCTGGTTCTGTCCTCATAAATATGCAAGGATAGTCAAGGACCAGTAGACCCTTAAGGAGAACGCAAAGGAACAAACAGTTTGAAGGAGCAAACGGGCCCCTGGAGAGACAAAATAGAGGAAATACCAGGGAACTCAAAAAACTCAATTCAGTAACTCCAAAGAGATTTTGAGAAGAAACTGCACCCATAAAGAACAAGGTGCTATGAAAATAAAATTGTTGAAGTGGAAACACAAGCAAATACACTAACATGGAAAGCAAAAAGACAAAAAGATGCAGTATGAGAGAAAAATTGAAAGATGTAGAAGATTAATAGTAACAGCCAATATCCATCTCATGGAAGTCCAGAGAGAGAACAAAAAGAAAAAAAAAAAAAAAGGAAGGGAGGAAAGAAGCAAATAAATATTTCTGAGGTCTTTATTGCTGAAAAGCCCACCAAGTACTAAGGAAGGTGATTGTTAAAAAAGACCAATTCCTAGGTTTATCTTCATGTGCTTTCAGAACATGGATTAAGTGAAATTTCTAAAACCACTTGGGAAAGAGTTTAGCTACAAAGGATTAATAATCCTCTCAACAATATGTCTGGATAATAGAAGACAGTGGGGTAACTCCTCTGAAATTTTGAGTAGAGTTATTTTGATCCCAGAAGCCAGCCAAGCAAAAGGACAAAATAAAGATATTTTCAGACCTGCAAAGAGCCAGACATTTTACTTGAAAAAAATTACCTGGGGATATACTCCAGAAAAGCAAACAAACAAAAAAGGAACCTGTAGAAATAAACAAAGACCAGCCAAATGGGAACAGGCAAAGGTTATTTATGCAGAGCTCACAAGGGAGTCAGCCACCATCGCTTGTGTCCTGGTGGAGACTCAAAGGCAGGTAGAGGAGTGAGAAAGCTCTATTGTGGAAAAAGGGAAGGCGTCAGGTGCCCTGCTTGGAGGCTGCCGGTGTGGGGAAGACGTGAGCAGGCTAACTAGAAGTGGGCCATCCCGTGTGACTGCTTAGGGGTGCATGTTTGGCTTTTCCTGGTAGATCTTAAATTAGAAGAAGGGCAAACATTAGGGAAATTGTCAGCTATCCATCAAGTCCTGCCCATTTGGGCCCTGTTATTACAGAGGTTGCCATTTGGCTTCCTGGGATGGTTGCTAGAGATAGTGGCTTGACCTCCTACAAATCTGACTCAGAGACAGCAGGCTGGCTCCCTGGGCTGGTTGCTGTAGAGAATGGGTTGGTGCCTTACACTGATTGTTAAAGATTATGGGTCAGAATTCTACTTCTTTTGGTATCATCTGGCCATTGTCTATTTGTACATGCAGTCTCTCAAACATAAAAGACTGCATGAGCTCCAACAAACGGTGAAACGAAGTCAGGAGTGCTCAGGGTGACACAGAAAAAAGTCTGTTCCAAAATTAGTCATTCTACATTCTACAAATTCTACATTCTACATTCTACAAATAGAATGATTAAGAATTTGGACATTCTTAATAGTATGGTGAAGATGGTATATGAAGATGTTACCTCAGCCAACAAGAAACACATGCAATTAGAAATTCCAGGATGAGAGCCATGTTCAGGATACGAAATAAATTTAAAAATGGGTTATTATTTTGGAGAACTGAGAGAGTACAGAAAGAATCCATTTGACCTTGAGGCTTGCAACAACCTCCTCTGAGCAGCCAAAATTGAGTGAAACAGGATTAAATCTCCTCTCTAGATCCAAGCACTCCACGGATTCTACGGTGAATAATATTTGCAAAATCACAGTGTTATTAAAGCTATATGTTGATTTTCATTGGTCAACATCAACTGATATGTAAACAAAGTGTGAAAGAACTAATCATGGTTACTGTGTCAAATATAAATGTTCCAAACTTTGACGAAGTAAAAGTACAGTTAGTATTGACCGATACTGGGAGGAGGAGGAGGAAGGAAATGGGGAACTAATTTCCTCATGCTACATGGCAGAGACACAAGAGATACGGAGCTAATGAATCAAGGAATGAAGTTGAAGTACCTTATTTTAAATCACAGAGGAAATAAATAGAAGAATAAAATGAAACAAAAATTGGCAGGAAGACGTTAGGGGAAGAAGCGTGCCTCATTTATCATAGCGGGGAGTCAATAGTCATCATATTGATGCCTGCAGGAATAGAAACGTAAGCACATTATTTGAGTTATGGACAAAACCATCACCACCACCACCACCACCCGGAAAAGTAAAGTGAAGACGGGATCAGCGGTGGAGGGGGCGGGGAAAGACTGACTTTTCGTGTCATACCCTTCTGCACTATTTTATTTGTTATTTCCCCGGACATGTGCGGTTAATATTCCTTTCTTTCTTTTCGATTTAAAAGAAATCAGGATTCAGAGACAACACGGGAGCACCCCCACAGAGCTAACTTCTTTTTCTCTGTCCCCCAAAACAACCTTGGTCTTTCTATTAGGCCTGGCCTTACCAAGGTTGTACTTCAGCTACACCTTCTCAAACTTACCTTCCTGGAGGCCTAGAAGAGACATTTGATACAAGTTTAAATGTCTTCTTATCTGTATAATAAATATTTACATAACACCTACTATGTGCGATGCCCTGGGATTTAGGAGTGAACAAAAGGAAATCCCTACCCTCAGAGAAACTATTTAAATTCTCATGGGCAAGACAAACACCAAACAAGGAAAACCTGCCTCTCCTTCACCTGAAAGAAAAGAACACCCCCTTCGGAGCTAGAGAAACCTGTCAGCATCTCTGTTCAAAATTGTGAGACCTGAGCCAATGACTAAACCTCTCTGAGCCTCAGCCACCCTGTCTATAAAATGGGGTTGCTACCTTTCACAGTTGTTAGAAGAGTAAGAATGTATCCAGACTCCCACACAGATGCAAAGTGGCGTTTTTTAAATCTTTTTTTTTTTCTAAATAGAATACATAATCAATTAAAGTCTCCAAAACCCTTTGGGAGGACCTGATAACAATATAAATGTTACTTCTGCTTTAATATGAGCCAAATAAGTGGGGGGGGGGGATCCAGAATGAAATAACCACAGCATATTGTAGCCCTCTCTTGGAAAGTCATAGGCATGATAGTGTAACAGATGCCCTGAGAAGTCCTGCAGCAAACAGACCTAGTCAACCCACCATTTCCCAACTTATGTCATCATGGAAATCTTCCACCCACTCCTGGCCCTGGCCTGCCTGAGCATCCCCCATCCACCATAATTCTACTGAGCTAGTGCTTAGCAGAACACACTTTAGAAAACGATGAAGTAGGGGCGCCTTGGTGGCTCAATGGGTTAAAGCCTCTGCCTTTGGCTCAGGTCATGATCCTGGGAGTCCTGGGATGGAGCCCCGCATCACATCGGGCTCTCTGCTCAGCAGGGAGCCTGCTTCCCTTCCTCTCTCTCTGCCTGCCTCTCTGCCTATTTGTGATCTCTGTCAAATAAATAAATAAAATCTTAAAAAAAAAAAAGATGAAGTATGAAGTAGAGGGCTTGTTGATTCTGTTGCTCAAGTTAATAGTCTTCATGACATCCCTCACACTAAAAATAGCTTAGACATGAGCAAGGCCATGTGGCCAATTGCAGACCTCACTGTGAACAACCAGATTCTCTCCTAAAAGCCCTTACCATTGGGTTGGTGGCACACAAGTGGCAGCTGCATCTGAGCTCAGCACCCATTTCTGCAGCCTTTGCAACCCTACCGAGGGAGCAGCACAGACAGGAATGGGTCTCTCTTGGCCCCGGCTATCATGTGGGGCTCAAGAGTGAATCTGAACCACCAGGTGTCTAGTCTAACCAGAGCTAGGAAATTCACCCCAAGAACACCTGCTCCCAAGTAGCTGACCAGTTAATGCTACAAGCGTCCTAGAGCCCCCCATAGGGAGGTGCACGGCAGCAGCTTCTAAAGGTGCCCGTGGATTCGCTCAGCCCCACGTGCCCTCAGCCGCTCCATCCCACTCCCTATCCGCCCACATCACACACACCACTCACACACTGAGCCACCTCTTGGCTTCTCACACATGCCAGAAAATCTGTCCTTGGGACATAGTGGCTTGCCAAAATAGACTTTTGGAGACAAAACCGCTGCTGCTAGAGAAAACTAGCAAATCAAAGAGCATGACTGGCATCTCCTCCTGTCTCTATGACATCTCCATTCTGAGCAGAAAGTAGAACCAGGATAACACTGACAGCTGTTGGTCCTCCTGCAGGAGGCCTGAAGCCCACAGTCCCTCCAAATGGCAGGTTCTGTTGCTCCCTCCTCCCCCCTGGCAGCGTGCAGGCTGTCACCTGAAGCCCTGCCTGGCTTTGTTCCCCAGGACAGACACTCGCTGGCAGACAGGCTGGTGTTCTGCCTGACATTCACAACCCACTCTGTTCAAACCACATCCAGCATTTGGAAAAGCACTACAAAGCGGGACTTAGAGAAATCGGCAACTGCCCACTGGGGGTGACCGGCGTGAGAGAAGTTCTGTTCCCTCCAGAACATTCTCTCCCACCAGCTGTAAATGCCTAAAATATTAGAGTTAGGGTGTCGTTCCTTTGGCTGAAGGCACGGACATCGAGGGGGAGGTACATGGCATGTCCTCCTGCTCCCTCCTCTGCATTGCCACAGGCCTCCTCCGCAGTCTGTGCGAATGCTCCTTCACAACCCAGGCAGGCGCGGCCCCACTGAATCTCCCGTGGGGTTTCATCCCATTCAGTATACACTCCCTTCCCATACTTGTGGGTTACATGAAAAGATTTGAAATAATTATGAGTCATGCAGAACAGAAAGTATGCTAAGGGAAAACAGACAATATAGTTGGAAACAAAAGTAACCGATTGCCGAAAAATGCTGAAGCTGGTGGATATGTGTGGGTTTCCTACACTTCTCTCTCTACTTTTGTGTGGTTGAAAATATAGTAAAATTTTGGGCACCTGCATGGCTCAGTGGGTTAAGCCTCTGCCTTGCCTGCCCAGGCTCAGGTCATGACCCCAGGGTCCTGGAATCAAGCCCTGTGTTGGGCTCTCTGCTCAGCAGGGAGCCTGCTTCCCTCTCTCTCTCTCTCTGCCTCTCTGCCTACTTGTGATCTCTGCCTGTCAAATAAATAAATAAAATCTTAAAAAAGAAAAGAAGAGAAAATTTTAATGAAAATATATGTGTACACACACACACACACACACACACACACCCCTTCTCACTGTCCCTCCCTACATGGTATCACTTCAGTTATCAACAATTTAAATTATAATATGAATGATTTTTGGTTCTTATAATTTTTTTTGAGAGCAGATTTTGATAGTAAAAGAATAGGAAGGCTGCTGAATTCTCAGTGGGTAGAAGGCTGAGAGCTGTAAGGGTAGACGGGGAAGAGGGGCAAACATACTTGGGAGGCTGGGTTCCCCAAACACAGGGAAGGGTGCCCACTTTGCAGACTGCAGGAGCTCCTCCTGTCTAGCAACAATCACGTGGGAATGGCGGTTTGGTGGAGGTCCTGATCGGCCACTTGCTCTCTGCATTGGGGATTTCTGAAGTGGTCTCATCTTTGCGGTCACCCACCTCTGCTTTTTCCACAAACCTACTTGAGAGTTAGAGGCCCAGGTTTGGCTTTGAGATATGAACTTGAGAAGTTTGTGGGCTGGCCCACCTGCTGTTTCGGTGGCCCCAGTCTTTAGGTCAATGACTCAGTTCTATTCTCTGATCCCAAGGATCTGCTCTCAACCTCCTATAGATTTAGGAGACTTCAATTCTTGTCCATAATTTACAGAACCATCAAGCCTCTCAAATGAGGCCATCCTTCAAAATACCGTAAAAAGGGAGATGGTCTTCCCAACCCCTAGCCCAATAGTTCCTTTTCCTATCAAGTCCCCCTCTAAACTCAAGCTGTTCCCCAGCTCAAAAACTATCAATAAAAAAGCAATTCTGGTGTAAAAACATCAATTCTTAAGGCACTCAACAATAAGAATATGGTTAAATAAACCAGCATTACCCCAACAGTAGAATATCTAGGCAACTGTTGAAAAGGATGAACTAGTTTAGATCCACAGGGGCTGATATGAAAGATCTCTAGAAGATATACTAGGTCGAGTGTGCTTAAAGTCTGGTCCAGTGGTCCTGAAGGGACAAATTCGTCCCTGCATAGACAGGAAGAATCTAACCTGGTAGTCACTAGAAGTGACCACTGACAAAGCCTGCCTCTCAGCAGAAAGCCAGACCTAAATGGTTGAGCATGGGGGGTGGTGGAGCTCGGAAATGGTCTTGTGCCTTGTTCCAGGAAAAAGTAAAGCTGTTCTCCTCTGCGCGGAGACCTGACAGCAACGGAAAGGAACAAAATCGGGCATGATTTTTGCATATTTATGTCTGCCTTTTGGGGATGGAAAGAAGTTACCTTAAGCTCCAAACCTCTAAGTTCTAAGTTTCTAAGCAAAGCATCCAGCATTCTTTATTTTCTTCTTTCACACCTGAGCATTTCAAAGATCTTTGAAATTGCTGAGAGACCCTCTTCACGCCAGGGACAAAAGAAGGAAAGGAGGTCTGGTGCATCCCGGGTCCAAATTCCAACGAGGAAGATCTGTGCCCTCAGGTGGGGCAAATGACTAAGTATGACAGCGCTGAATGGGAAGTGAACCTCCAAGGGTCAAGTTCCTTCCCTTTGCACTCCCATCTAGAAATCCTTTTTGTAGCTTTTCTCTACCAGAAGTTTGAGGTTGCCTTCGCAGGATGTGGCAGAGATTACCACATCTCCCCTCGTACCACACATACTCTCTGATCTTCGGCTGGGCAAATGGCCATGTAGGATAAAGACTACACTCCCCAAACTCTCTTGCCAACTGTGGCCACTCGCCTAAGTCCTGGCCAAAAAAAAAAGTAAGAGGATATGGTCAGTACAATGGCAAGTGGGATTTCTGGGCAGAGCTCTTAAAGAGAAAAATTCTGATTCCTCCTTCCTTTTTTCTGCTGCCTGGAATGGGAACGTAATGTCTGGAGCGAGAACAACAATTTTGGACTTTCCACTAGGTGCAAACTTCATGTTGAAGATGGGAAAACAGACAAGGATCCTGGGTTCCTAATGATTGTAGATCTACTATACCGGTTCAGGACAGCCTATATGCATTGGAGAAATAAACTTCAATTACGTTTAAGACACTGTTATACTGGATTTTCTATCACCCATAGTCAAGCTTAAATGTGGCTAATAGAGATAGAAAATATTCTGAGACCTACTGCCTTAAAAGAATTCAAGACCTTTATCAGAGATGTGTGTGTATAAATCTTGTCAGAGTCCTGAAATAGCTCTGCAGTCATTTCATGCCACATGGAACTGAGAATAAGATTACCAAAGAGGGTTCCAGAAATGGGTCATGGGCCTCTTCCTCTATTTCCCTGGAGAAACCTCATTCTTATAAGCTGTCCTAGAGACTCAATTCCCTCCATTCCTTTTTTTTCCAGCCCACCCTGGGATCACCAGCCAGGCTGCAGAATCTGTGGGCAGCAGGTAAGAAGAAGGCTTTCTCAGAGTCTGCTTTATTTTAGAGCAACTTCAGCTAATTCCTTCAACAATGCAAGTGGCTAGGTCAGGATGTTCAATGACAGTGACCAGTGATCAGTGCTCCTCTGAGTCTTCAGATAAGAACTCTAATTGTGATACTGGACTCCTTATACTTCTTTCCTCCCGTAACCCAGATTTAACCCAGCTTAAGTCAAATTTAAGCAAAATTTAATTAGAACTGATTCTTCCTTTCCACTTCACTATCTTACATAGAACCACTGCCGAGACACAGATTTTCATGAAAAGTCCCAACAGGAAAGACCATCATTCTCAAGGTTGAACCCGTGGGTACAATAAAAAATGTGAAAGCCAAGATTCCCCCCAGTCAGGAGGGACTCGCTTTGCTGGGAGAGCACCTGGAAGATGGATGCACCAATGTCTGATTGCAACATTTAAAAAGAGACCACTGTTGCTGTTGAGACTTCATGGTGCTATTAAGAAAATAAGTCGTCTCACATACTCCCAAGAAGGATAAACATTAAGAAAAAGATGGTTGCTCTGAAATACTGCGAGGTTGATGAGATTGGCAAAGTTGGTCGCCCTCCAGAATCATCTTTCTGGTGGCTTCTTCATGGCGAGCCCCCTTGACACACATAACCAGCAAGGGTTGTCCACACCTTGCTTCGACCAACCAGAAGACAAGTAAACATGTGTGTGTAAATACAAGACCAGAACGACTTTGAATACTGAACGGAATTTCAATGTTTTAAATACATTAAATACATTTAAATACAGATCTTAAAAAAGATCTGATTTTCAAAAAGACAAAACTATAGCCATGGAGAACAGATCAGTGGTCGTCAGGGGTTACGAGTGGGAAGAGCATGTGATTGCTAAGGGACAGCAGGAGGGAGCTGGCTAGGGTGATGACAGTTTTGTATCTTGATTTGTGTTGGTGGTGGTTCTACAAATTTATATGTGTATTAAAACTCATAAAACTACACACATCAAAAAAAATTCAAATTCACTGAATGATAGCCTTTTAATTAAATTAAAATTTTAAAAGTATTTTCTAAGTAGTTAAAAAAAATAAACAGACCCATAGGCTAGTTCATTAAGAAACTAACAGTGCGGGACGCCTGGATGGCTCAGTTGGTTAAGCGGCTGCCTTCAGCTCAGGTCATGATCCCAGCGTCCTGGGATCAAGTCCTGCATCGGGCTCCTTGCTCAGCGGGGAGCCTGTTTCTCTCTCTGCCTCTGCCTGCCACTCCGTCTGCCTGTGCTCACTCTCTCTGACAAATAAATAAATAAAATCTTAAAAAAAAAAAAAAAAAGAAACTGACAGTGCATGTGTCTAGACTGCCAGCATCCAGGTCCCAGTCTCTCACTGTACTTCACACCCAGAGGTCATGTGTCACGTGGAAATGGCTGCAGGGATGAGCTCTGAGGCCACAAGGAAGAAGCCACTGGTGGAAAGACAGTAGGACAATAACTATGCACAAAAGCTATTACATCTTCTTACAGAGAGGCATTTTCGGGGCATGGTGATTCACAGGAAACCTCCAAAGTGTGCAAAATAAAGCAGCTTGCAAAACACAAAAAGAAAATGCTCAGCTAGCTCTACCTAACTAGTTAACCTGAAAAGTTATAACCACCCAAAAAAAAAAAAAACAAAACCCAGAAAAAACAATCATAAAAACCCTATGCATGATGTAATCGTCACAATCTATTCTCAGTGGGTGCCTGCACAAGCACACAGCTTCCTGCTTGGAGGCTTCCAATGGCTCAGGGAAACTTGGAACCAACCACGGAGCTGGTAAGGAGGCTGGCACATGGGGAGGCAAGTTCCGGAATAAGCCTGAGTTTCCCACCAGCAGAGTATAATGAGAACACAGAGTCAAGAGAAGGTTAATTTATGGACAAGTACAGAATCTGAGATTTCTTACCTCTGAGCTTGGAGCTAAGATCGGTGCCTGCCACGCAAATGAAACTCACACACTGGTCACTGTCAATGACTAAGTAGTATTCCTTCCTCCCTTCCCCACTCCCTTTCTCTACAAGTGAGGGGGATGCTGTCTGTGCCCCACACGGTTTCCTTCAGCCCACCTGGGAGAGCAGGGACAAAGGGTTCCCATGCATGGTCCAGGGAACAAACTCAAGCACATTCCTTCCCGCTCCACTTGTCTGCCTCAGGGCCTTTTTCCTCTAAATCCCAGCCCCTTAAGAGCAGCCTGAAGGTTAAGGGGTTAACACCCCTAAGGGCATCCTTCAATCAGTGGGTTTGGACGTCTAAATAAATACATCCCAGGGACAATCCCAGCAGGTCCTCATCAGGATTGAGCCCAGCCGCTGATTGTGGCTACTGGCTCACTACTGGCTTTCTCTCCTCCCGTGTCTTCCTCACCCCTTTTCCTTGGGTCACCGACAAATAAACCAACTCCTCCCCAGTCTCTGTTTCAGGCTCATCTTTTAGGAATACCCAAGTTGCCTAGATTATCTCTCTCTGCTCCATCTCACTCTTTCTGTGATGTCCTCCTAAAACCAGCCCCCAGAACACAACTGCACTTTTCCATCAAATACCAATGGCTGGGAAAACCCAAATCTCTTAATGTCAGTAAATGGACTATGAAGTCTGGCTGTTGCTAAGGAGGATACTGCAGCCACCTCCCCTGACCCTCAGTTGCCTTTACCCATTTCGGGAAGCTGCCTGTGCCTCGCGCCCCCAGTCCAGGTTCCCTGTGGCCCCCAGGTTGTAAGCAACAGGCCCTGGTCAGTTTGGTCTTCTGCCTCCATTTGTGTAATGAGCCCCAGGAGGCTGGTGTTCTGAGCATTTAGGTGCCCGCCAGAGGGCTTGCAATTTCTTCAACTAATTAGGGAGGTGAAAGGGCCATTCAGGGAAGACTCTGCTCCCGCATCTGACACCAGCATCACACCAGGTGGCATATCCTTCTCCCCCCTCCCACATCTGTCTGTTCAAGCCCGCTGTCTTCCAGACACAATTGTTCAGGTTAAGATGCGTCAAGATGGAAAGCTGCCACTTGATTAAGATAAAAATACAATAATCAAAATACGTAACACGTTCCTCTTTTGAACAGATGGCCGGGGAGCTTGCCTCATAACACTGAACATCAAAAATGAATCAGAGGCTCATCTTGCTGCATAATCAAGAATTTGCTCACTGTTTGTACTACAGCCAGGCGGGAGTTGGAGATGCCATCAACAGCAGTGGAGAAACAAAAAGAAACCATTGATTCCATCATGAGCCTCTTCTGAGCCTTGTCCTCCGCACGTCAGGTAACACGGGTCTCCAACAGACACCATGTCACTGTGTGCATGGCAGGGGGGTGGGGATAAGAGGGTATAAAATAAATGGAAAATGTGTCAGTTTACCCTTTCAGGAAGGCCTACAGCTACCTTTTATCAGACTGCAACTGCTGACAGTTTTTCCTAAAGAAAAAGCATTCCAGCCACCTCGTGTTTTTTATCTCATGGAGACATCCCAGTCCAGACACTTGTCACTTTACTCCAGTTACAACATTGTAGCATATTGCGTTATGATTTATTTGTTTACTCAACTCCCTTGGGCTCTTTGAAGGCAAGGATAATTTCAAGGATAATGTGACTTAATATCACAGAGCCCAGCAAAGACTTCAAATAAACGTTTGATGAATGAATGAACAAAAATAATCGGAATTATTGGAAGAGCCTCTCCATTGATCTAGCTTCCTCCATTCTCTTTTCTCCCTTCCACACGGCCACCAGTTTCAATCCCTCTAAAACTTTCAATGAGACAGACCAATAGGTGCTATGAAATTATCTCCACGGTGAAGTGAAAAAGGACAGACTCAAAACAATGCATGTGTAATACATGCATAACTGATTTAAAAGAAGAGGAGGAATATGTACGTATATGGTTTATATAGTCCTAAATATTCCCACCAGAGACAAGAATATTAAAAAACAGTTGACTCTAGGGAGGAACAGCTAGAAGCTGCGGAAAAAATGGGTTTCATACGCAAACACTGATTCATGGAATACTACATCAAAAACTAATGATGTAGTATGATGACTAACATAACATAATAAAAATAAATAAATTAAAATAAATAAAAAACATCTAGTTTAAAAAAAACTTCTTTTTTCTTACATATTCCTCTGGACTCTGAATTTTTACCCTTGTGCATGTATTTCTACTTTTGTCAGTTTAAGAAGTCAGCAAATAATCATTTTAAGCATCACTGGTTAAATTACTCTCCTACTCAAAAACACTGACTACCTATTTCCTACAAGTCAGGTAATCTCATACCCCAGTCTGACTTTCTAATCTGTCCCTGATCAAAGCCCTCTGCAGAACCTCTCACTAGTGACCTAGTCTCTACACGATGGGATCATTTCTGTTAGTCGTCACAGTTGTTCACAAATATGCTAGTTCTCCTTCCAGGCACATGGTAAGACTGTATTTCCCTGCTCCCCCCCCCCAAATTAGGGGTTGTCATGTGTCATGCCCCTAATGGGCAGGGAGGAAAGATGGAAGTGTTGGGAACTCATGGTAGTCATGTTCTAAAATGGCTCCCAATGACCCTCACTTCCTGGCATTTACCCACTTGTATTGTCCCCTCCCCTTGAGTGTGGGCTGGACCCAATGACTTGCTTCTGATGAACAGAATATAGCTAAAATAATGGGATGTCACCTCCAAGATTAGGTAATAAAATGTTGTGGTTTGGGTGATGAGCATTAAGGAGGGCATGTGATGTAATGAGCACTGGGTGTTATATGCAACTGATGAATCACTGAATTCTATCTCTGAAACTAATAATATACTATATGCTAATTAATCAAATAAATAAAATAAATACAATACAATACAATGGACTGCGGCTTCTGTCTTGCTGGCAGGCTCCCTCTCCCTGGGCTCGTTTCATGTGCTTGCCCTGATAGAGCAGGACATCTACCAAGAAAGTAAAGATGGCCTCTGGCTCTCAGTCCAATGGTCCTCAAGGAAACCAAATCCTGTGAACAACCATGTGAGTGAGCCTGGAAGTGGATCCCGGCCCTGATAAACCTTGAGATGACCGCAGCCCCAGCTGACACCTTGGCTGCAGTGTTAGGAGACACTGAGCCAAAGAACCAGCTAAAACCTACAGAAACAGTGACATAATAAATGCATGTTGTTTTACATTGCTAAGTTTTAGGATAATTTGTCATGCAGCAATGGATAACCAATATAGAACCATGGACCACTCCTTTCCCCTGCTGGGGTGATCCTGAAAGCACAGGTTGAGATGGACCTTAATCCCTAAGTGGCTATGATGAGCAGAGCCTCCAACCAACCCCCACTGAAGAAGGAGGGTGAACAAGATATAAACCATTGTCTATTTGGGTTGTTTGTTACTGCAGTGAAACTTAGTCCATCCTGACAAATGCATGACATATGTGATAGCTCTGTGGAACTTTAAAGTATAATCCAAATGTAAAGTATTACCATTACTACCTGAATGTTCATTGTTCCTACATCCTGACCTGTGACCCCCACCTCTCTTCTCCAGCTACTCACATCAACTATTCTTCATTCCAACCTCTGCCACACACTACTAACAACCCCAGCCCTATAGCAGTCAGTCCCCGTTCTCTGAGCACTAATCACCCCCATATTCTCTTTCACATCACTTACTACAACTTCAACTCATTACGTGTGTATCTATTTGTTCATTTTCTATCATCCTCATTAGAATAAAAACTCCATGAGAAGAGGGATCCTTTTGGTTTCATTCATCATTGTGCTCCCAGCTCCTGGCACACTACCTACAACAAACATTTACTATTCAAATGAAGGAATGAAGGAAGGAATGAATGGTAAACACTCTTATCCTCCTCTGAAGACTCATTTTGACACAGCCATAGAATGTTTTCAGTTACTTCCCTATCTGACACGTTTCTGGATTGCGTCTCCCAAGGAGAATATGAGTCCCTTGAGCATGAATTGTACCCTTCACGTGGCCAGCATCCCTTGCAGCCATAACACAATACACCTTCCAATGTTTAGTACAATGCCTTGTTCATGGTTGGAACACAGCTGCTAAATTAATAATATAACAAGTGCTCAACAAATTATTGATGAATAAGCTAATATAAAACAAGTATATACATATGGTATGTATACATTGTATTTACATACAATGGTATGAATAAAATTCTTAAGGAGATAATAGAGCAAATGAATGAGGAGTAAAAGTTTAGAGCAGACAAAAAAAGTCTTTCTGCAGAAGAGCTTGGGCATGAATTGGCAAGGAGGCAGAGAAATGACCTTGCATTTAATTGGGTACTATGCCAGGCACCAGGCTAAATGCTGTGCATGCATTATTTTGTTTAATTCAAATCAGCCCTACATGGCAGGTGCTGTTATCCCCACTTTACAAATGAGTAAACAGGCTCAGAGAGGTTAAGTGACTTGCTCAAGTTCACACAGCTAACAAATGATAGGACCAACAACAAACCCAGATCTGCCCCTCTCAAAAACCCACCTCTTTCCACCATGCCAGAACATAAACTTGGATTTAAGCTCAGCTGCACCATTTATTGATTATATGGCTTAGGCAATTTGCTTACCCTCTCTTGCCTCAGTTTCCAAGTTGAGATTAATCATAGCACCTACCTCACAGGGTTGTGGTATCAAATAGGGTAACATATGTAAGGCGCTTAGAATAGTTCCTGGGCCATGGTAGATACTCAATAGCCATTGTTATAATTTTTTAAATGGATTTCAGGGGAAAAAATATATTTTTCCTCTCCAAAAAAAAATTCTAGTAATACTTCTTTCACTGATACCTACTTTTATCTGGTACTTCTAAAGCCCGAGCTTTAGGACTGCAAGAAGGGAGTTTCAGTGACATGAAAAGCCATGTGGGAAACCCAAGGGCAGCTCACGTGTACCCCCATACTCCATTCTTGACCACTCCACACAATGCCCTTCTCAGCCTAGAGTCTGAAGCACTAACTCAAGAAGAGGCTAATTTGAGAGAACCTTAAACAGGACTGGCTACACAATTTGCAGGGCTCAGTGCAAAATGAAAATGTGGGGTCCCTTTTACAAAAGGAATTAAGATTTTCAAGACCGTGCTGGCATTGCATTAAACCAAGCACAGGGATCTTCTGAGCACGGGGTGTGACCTCATACATCACATACCCATAACACTGTCCCAGTTCTCCAACCTCTCCAGAGGGGGCCAAAAACAGTTGGGAGAGTCGGACGGAAATGAGCCAAGCCCACACTGGCTTCCCCATCCAGGCAAACTGTGATGTCCAAAACTCCCTCATGCAACTTAACACAGTATTTTGATTAAAAATCATGATAAACTTGTGAGTGCAACAAAAGAAGAATTTGATGTTTTAATACAACTCATTAGAACACCTTTATTAGCTCCAGAAATAGAAAGAGGATATAAAATAGAAAGATTAGTTTAAAATCAACACTGCACTGGTAAGGGCGGCCGTGATTCGAGGAACATTAATTGCTGGGTCGTCTCATTACTGATTAAATAAGAAATCTCAAATACCATTAGACAATTGTGATTAAATCTATGTCATTCTAATTGAATGTGTGGTTTATTGCCTTCCACTGAACCGGCAGGTCACCTTCCTGTTTTGAATATTTGGAAGGGGCACATCTATGCGGTGACAGCACATGGAGCCATTATTTCTCAGACAGCCCTGAAACCCTCAGAGTTGTATCCTAAAATATGGCTGTGTTTGCAGGTGGGGAAGGAGCGTGCCATACAATAGGGAACCCGAGATGAGGAAAATAAATCCCACTTAATGTCACGGCTAGGCACTTTTCCCTCGCACCTCATTACGGGGCTCTGGCTTGTCTGACGCTGGCGTCCTTCGCCGTCCCTCCAGTTTGGGAGTCATTTGAGGACCGGGGGGACGGGGGTATCTTCTTGGCTCAGAGAGGAAGCTCTGAGTCCTTGAAACTGGAACCGGCGGGGATCATGGGGAAATGAGAAACCTGGTCAAATCCAGTCTCTCCCGCACTTCTGCTAATGAGCCTGGTCAGAAGAGTCTTCTACGGCCTGTTCTTTTTTATTTCCCAAGGACAGGATACAAAATTAATTCTGTCACTGCTTTGACTGGTTTTTGCTCCCACCTATCCTATGGGATATGGGCTATAATCTCCCCACCCTGCTCTTACTTTGCCTGGATTAAGAGCCAAGGTGAAGTGGGAAAGCATCTGGCTGTGTGCCTGTGAGCGATATGGCCCCACACGGCACATCAATCAGTGAGGGGACAGGACAGCACCGGCCCCAGGCCACCCTGGGAGGCTTATGCAGTAGGTTAGGTTATTCTTAGTAGCCATTTACTGCACACAGATCCACACAGATCCCCCACACACACGCATACACAGACCCACACAGATGTCCCCCCCACACACATACACAGACCCACACAGATGTCCCCCACACACACATACACAGACCCACACAGATGTCCCCCACACACACATACACAGACCCACACAGATGTCTCCCACACACAGGCCCCCCCACACACAGACATCACTACTCTGCTTCTGGTGAAAGCTGCTTTTTTTCCTACTCGCGGAGCCTTCAAGGCCCCTCACCACCTAGCCCAACTTCTATCCCCCCGGCGCCCCTCTCCCAGTGACATCCCAAGCCATGGTGCACACTCTCAACAAACTCAACACAACGACCCCTCTGTGTCTTCGCTCATAGTGCCTGCTCTGCCTGGAGCGCTCTGTAACTGTTATGAGGATACTTGATGGTCATGCTACTCCCGAGTCCCTGGAGAGGAAGAATTTCTCCCCCTCTGACAGGTTAGCCAACATTCCTAAATTTTAGGGCTGCCCTACCACCAGGAGGCAGTCAAAACAGTTTTAAGGCGACAGGAGGGTTTGGCTCAGTGGCAGCCTGTTGCTGAGGGCTGAGATGTGGCCGCCGGTTGGGGGTCATGGGGTGCCAGGGGGAAATTCGGGCACCAAGCTGCCGCCATGGGAGCCGCAGTGTGATGTGACAAAACTGTTGCCACCTGCAACACTGCTTGTCCTCCAAAGGACCAGACTGGTCTTCCCAGGAAGCTGGGCCAGTGCCCCACTGGTGGTGGAAGGCAGGCTGTCAGGGCAGCCTCGGGTCCCTGACGACCGGAAACCGCAGACTGAGACCCAAATCAGTTCCGGGGTCCTGGAAGGCCATCAGCTGGGGAGTGTTGTCTCACATGATGACTGGCTTTTAGATGTCTGGTCAACCCTGGCTGCAAGGGACTCAGAAGTAGAAGTGACATGATTAGACACTTGTACTCGGTGCCATCGAGCAGCTCACACCAGATCTGCCTGTCCCCCTGACCCACACAACATGCTCCCCATGCCTCCACAAAGTCTTCTCCCATTTCTCCTGCCATAGCCTCATGTCCGTTCTCTTCAGGAAGGGCACCGGCCAAGCTGTGTGCTGGCATAGCCCCAGCTAGACTAGGCCATCTTCATACCCCCAGTACCTAGCACAATGCCTGGCACACAGTACTTGCTTACTGAATGTGGAAGGCAGAAAAAAAGGAGGCAGGGAAGGAACCCTAGTCTGCCCAGATCTCTCAACTACCTCCTCCACATCACCAAACCAAGTCCTCTCCCAGCCCTCCACTCCTGCCACCTCCACTGGCCCAGCCACGTGGCTATCACACTCAGAGGTGCCACTACCACACTTGACTCACAGAGAGGCAATGAAATACAGTGTTACAACCCTACCTCTGAAGACAGTGCCTCTGAATTCAAACCCTGGCTCTGCCACTCAGTAACTATCTGACGTTAGCTAAATTATTTAACCTCTCTGTGCTTCATCTACCATAAAAGGTATATAACTGCACTTACTTTACAGGGTTGTTATGAGGGTTCAATGAGTGGAGTGTGTAAAGTATTGAGAAGGATACATGGCAGGTAGTAAATTGTATCCTACTTAAAAAACTTCTCTCCCCACTAAACCAGGAGCTCCCTGAGGGTAAGAACTACGTTTAATTTATTGTTATATACTCAGTACTTAGCACAACCCCTGGCCTGGCTTAGCAGAGACATCAATAAATGAATGAAGGACGGATGCATGAATGATACAGATTGTAAGTCAGAGTGCAGTATTCTGGAAGCTTGTGGAAGAGGGGGCCCCGAGGGCTCAGGGTGGTGGCAGCTTTAACACTGCTTGGTAAGGGGCAACAGAGCGAGCAGTGGGCTGGGAGAGGTGGGGTGCCCAGGCCTCGCCGGAGGCATCATAGGCCAGGTCTCAGGATGAAGATGGTAGGCCACTGGGAGGGCTGGAGACACAAAGAGCTGCCTTTCCCTTCCCTCCTGCTCCGAAGTCATGTCCCTCTCCTCTCCTTCCCCTTTCTCCGGCTACTTGCCTCCTCCTCCTCTCCCTTCCTCAGGAAGAGCAAGATAGAGCGAGGCTAACAGGGAAAGCAGGCTGGGTCACCACCACTGCGTGGGTCGATCACAGACAGAAGAGGCACACACTAAGCCATTTCTGCTGCTGCGTTCCGCCACCCCTCCCGACGACCAGCCGGCATTTCCGTGGGCAGAAAAGGCATCAGCACTTCTGTGCAGCCTGAAATAAATGATGAGGGAAGTACAATCACCCGATTGACAGCCTGCCTGCGAGGTGCTCATACAGGAAGGCTTTCTTTTCTATTTCATCAATCCCTCTTTGGTACAAAACAAAAATCAATAACTCACTTCAAATTTACAACTTTCCCAATTTAGAAGTTCAACCATTAAGCCTCCTTTAAATACGCTGTCCTAACTCAGGCCTCGGGTCTGGAGCACAGAACCCTTCCACATGGTCTGTCGGCGCAGCCGAGAGAGGCTGTGTGGGAAGCCAGAGCCACAGCCACCAGAGAAGAGTCTGTCTGCATGACAATTTGTAGTCCGAGGCCCCAGCCCATTCTGGTTCTGGAATCTCATTTCATTTCTGCTGTGCACTTGGTAGGCTGGTAGGTATGACAAATTGTCTTATCTTTGTCTAACCTTTGTTGGACCCATGCTGGCTTCGGGGTTTAACTTTAATATATGGCTTCAGTTTAATAGCAAAGAGGTTCTCTTAAAATGTCAGATTATAAAATGCTGAGTCATTCACCAAGGAAAAGGCTGGTCCTGAGTAGAAATTAGAATCACTGGGGCACACAGAATAATACCACATATCTTCAGTCTAAATAGAGGGAGACAGAGCTTAAGTTCAGATCAAATTTAGAAGGCAGCGCTGAGCTCCAAAGGACTGTTTGCTCTGAAACACAAGAATGAATCAGATAGGAGGACGGAAGCCTCCGCTGAAATACCATGACTCCTAAAAGCAAACCGGGTGGTGCAGATGTGACATTCAACATTTTATGTACCTAACATATGCTAAATGAGACAAAACTACGGAGACAAGCAAGCAAACAGAGACGTGTAAGAAGTGATCCAGTCCTCCCCGTGTGCCTAGAAGGATCTTTTATTTTTGCTTTGCAATTGTACTATCTTGACATTTGTAAGTGAATTAAACTCCCCAGCAATAATTGTTTCAGGCGGGATCATGACCGAATCCCAAAGTCAGTGGGCCAAGACACAATGAGAAACAGGATGATTTAAAGAATCTCTCCCCCAAAATACTTATTCATTACAAAGGTAAAAATTCATTCAAAGGTAACTTCACAGCGGAGAAACCTGGCGGCCGCCACCCAGCGTAAGAGATCGCAGCTGACACAACTGGTAAGAGCAAAGAGAGGTCATGCCCCTCCTGGGCTGAGAAGGACACATCACATCCATGGTATTTCTGCTAGAAATGCATAGCTTGGATTCAAATCACAAGGAAACATCCTATAAGCCCAAATTAAGAACATTCTAGAAGATAACTAGCAAGTACTTTTCAACAGGGAAAAGGTCATGAGAGACAAATTAAACCTGAAGAGCTGTCCCAGATGAAAGGAGATTAAGGAGACAGGACAGTAAATGCAACGTGTGGCCCTGGATTGGATCTTGGGTCCCACGAAGGGCATGAGTGGGAAAACTGGCAAAATTTGAATTAAGTCGGTAGATTACAGTATTGTATCAATGTTAATTTCCTACTTTTGACCATTGTACTCCAAGTTATATATATTAATATTTGGGGAAATCTGGGTAAGGGGGGTGTATGGGAATTTTGTACTGCTATTCCAACTTTTTTCTTAAGTCTGAAATTAGTTAAAAATGAAATTATAAGCAATGATAAAGATGGACAAAGGGAACCTTGTTCTGCAAAGCCCCCTTCCCCAGTCTCAAAGAAAAAGAGCAAAAAGAATGTTGGTACCTGTTGAAAACTTGATAGTACTACACAAAACCCACAAAACCAGCTGTATAAACAATGCAGCGTATGTCATGGGTTTCTTTTTTCCTGTAACTGTGTAAAATCTGCAAATTTCCCATCAGGATGGACAACGTGAATCTGAAGCTAGAACAGCCCGTGTGAAGTGAGGCGGGGTGGCTCTGTGTGTTCCCACGGAGCAAAATAAAGCTGGCCAACACCGCGCATGGAGACCAGGGACTTGGGCAGACTTTCTCTTGGCTCCATCACGTCCGCCAGAAAAAGGACCCATCTTAGTGCCCGTGCTGAGAGATACGGAAGGGTACAAACTGAGCGTCACTGTCTCCTGCAGAGCAGGGCATGGCGGGGCCACTGCACTGGGAACATCCTGACTGGAAGCAACCGTGGCCTAAGCAGCTAGCCCCATGCGAGAACAGCTGTATTTAAAGTCTCCGGCCTTGCGGGGCCTGGGCGGCTCAGTCGGTTCAACATCTGACTCTTGATTTCAGCTCAGATCATGATCAGGGTCATGGATGAGAGCCCCACGTCAGGCTCCTTGCTCAACAGGGAGTCTGCCGGAGATTCTGTCTCCCTCTGCCCCTCCCACAACCCCCTCCCACACGCAAATCAATCAATCGATCAATCTTTAAAATAGATAAATAAAATCTCTGGCCTCAGTCTACACACCTCCTGTAGGGTTTCCTCACCCCGCTAAGCAAGGCCTGGGATGGCGAAGGTCCTCAGTCAGGGAGGGGACAAGCCCCACACTCATGTCAATACCACAGTCGTGTCATTTGGCACTTCGAGCTAGCTCCTTGCAGCACCCAGTCCAACCCCACTTTCTCATCAGCATGCTCCCCATTGCCAGGCTGCTGTATTAAAGGCAAGATTTACATTTTACCTTAATGACCTGGAGCCACATGGGGCAAAGGCAGAGAGATTTGTGGCAGGTGGCTGCCTGGGCCTGGCAGGAGACAAGGAGACTGGTGGGCTTGGGTCTTACCAAGCTCTTTTTCATGGAGACTGGGGAGGGACCTCCCATTCCACGCCCACCCATGAAGAGATCTCACTCATTCCCCAACCCCTATATTCATACCTGCCTTAGCCAGCTCATTCTCAACCCCCTAGAGCACACACTATGCGGGGGGCATAGAAGCCTACACTTCTCTAGACCCTGCATTGCCTGCTTCTCAAGGCAGAGGATAGGCAAGCAGCACTTGGTAGTGTCTGCCCATCAAAGTCAACTTTGTGACTTGGCCATTCTCTCTCTTAACCCCTGCTCCCACCCCTGCCTGTTCTCCGAGGGCAAATGGAGAATCGGAGCACTCTGGGTGCTCTTCTCCCTCTCCCCCAAACAGATACATCAACAAGGGTCTATGGAGCCCCTCCTGTCTGTCAAATAAGCCACAATTGTCAGAAGCATCTACATGAGACTTCCATGTGAGACAAATCAGGACGCAAGTTCTGACCTCAGAACTGTTAGCTGTGCATCCTTGGCTGACTCACTACCCTTTCTGATTTCAATTACATCACCTGTACAATAGAGAACATGGTACGTACCTTACAGGGTTGTTCTAGGCTCAAACAAGAGAATGTCTACAAAACACCTAGTGCAAGGTATGGCACATGCCAAACAATAAATGTTTAGTTCCGGGGCACCTGGGTGGCTCAGTGGGTTAAAGCTTCTGCCTTCGGCTCAGGTCATGATCCCAGGGTCCTGGGATCAAGCCCCACATCAGGCTCTCTGCTCAGCAGGGAGCCTGCTTCCCTTCCTCTCTCTCTACCTGCCTCTCTACCTACTTGTGATCTCTCTGTCAAATAAATAAATAAAATCTTAAAAAAAAAAAAAGTTTAGTTCCAGCCTCTTTAATAATACAATCATTGTTAATCAGACTGACAGAGTTTCATACCAGCTTGGTTGGGGGGCAGAGGGGGCCGACAGGGGCAGCACGGCCGTCACTGACTGAGCACTGCTGGGGAACCTGGGTCAGAGGCACTTGGAGCACTGCATCATTGGGATAGGGGAGTTACGCTGCTCTGCTACCTGCCTATTCAAAGTGGGGTCTGGGACCAGCAGACCACTGGGAGCTTGTTAGAAATGCAGAACCTCAGGCTCTCCTAAACCCCCGAATCAGATGTTGAACAATATTCACAAGAGTTTCTTATGCACATTAAAGTCTGAGAGGCATGGGGTCAGAAGGTGGCTGGTCCTCAGCCACTAAATTGGGGAAAACATACAGCAGTGGTTCTCAACCTTGGCTGGACATAGATTCTAAAAAATCCCAATGCCAGGGCCAATTTCACTTCCCTTACATCAGATTCTGTTAGGGTGGGATGCAGGTATCAGTGTTCTAAAACTCCCCGGGGAAGGCATGAGAATGTGCTTGTTTTGTTGTTGTTGTTGTGTGTTTGTTTTTGTGTTTTGTTTGGTTTTGTTTTTTTAGAAAAAGAGAGAACACAAGCAGGGAGGGGCAAAGAGGGGAAGAGAGAGAATGTCAAGCAGCCTCCACACTCAGCATGGAGCCCAATTCAGGGCTTAATCTCATGACCCTGAGATCAGGACCTGAGCCAAAATCAAAAGTCAGACACATAACCGACTGAGCTACCCAGGCTCCCTGAGAATGTGCTTGTTAAGAGGAAGAAATCTGGAGTCGGTTTCAAAATCTGACTCTGTTTACTAACCACGTCACCTCAGGCTCATGTCACTGAGCTCCGGACCCCTCAACCGTATAGCAGTGACAATAATAATATCCAGCCTACAGGGTTGCTTGTAAGGATCCATGACCCAGGAACCATGAATGCTCTTGCTAACTGTAAAGTGCTGTAATGTTGGTACCTCCACTTTTGCTTTTCATGTCACGTTCCCTCTGCAGCACAAAACCAAAGAAAGGAAGTAAGGCCTGGTTTCCTTTGGTTTTGTCATTTACTTTAACCATAATTAATCCTCACAAAAGTCCCTGGAAGGCACAGAGAAAACCTCCCACTGGATTTGCCTTGCTTAGTGTTTACTGAGTCCCCTGCCCACCCTGGTCTCCATGTGCTTTGCAACGCCCCGTGGTATACGTACCTGAAGGAAGAGAAAGAGCAGCTGGGTCTGACCTCCACGCCGTCTGACAAACCCACCGGCCCTTCTAGTTCCAAAGTCTTGTCCAGGATGTGCACAGACATGTGTCCCGTAGGCTGGGGTCCGGAGGGCCAATATAGTCTCCCATCA
Source organism: Martes martes (assembly GCF_963455335.1). Lineage (NCBI taxonomy): Eukaryota > Metazoa > Chordata > Mammalia > Carnivora > Mustelidae > Martes > Martes martes. The sequence continues at coordinate 107,102,732 of NC_137898.1, forward strand.
GGGCGGGTCAACTGCAAGCTAGGACAGGAGGGTCTGCTAGAAAGAATAGGGACATGCAGAGCACCTGCGTTCACATGTGGGCCTTCAGGTGGGGGAGGGCCAGGTCCAGAACATTATGCTGGACTCCAGTGCTACCTCCAACTTACCTGTGCCATCAGATGAATTATTCAACTGCTCTTTCTAACAGCCCACCTCTCCTCCTGAGGTTGTGCTACAAATCTCTATTAACCACCAGAATATTGTTGGAAAGTTATGAATAGTCCACACAATGTTAATTAATAAAGCATCCCTTATGGTTAGAGACGTTTGATCATATTTAAAGCACTTGCTAAATGGTAAACAAAGTATTATTCTCCCCATTTAAAAAACGTGAAAAAGTGAGACTTGGGTCCATTGATAAGATGGCCCAAAGTCTTGAAGTTTTATGTAAAAGGCAGTGTTCGGAAATAAAACCCAGGACTTCTGACTCTTACTTAGCCCAGTGCTCTCCTACACTGCTAACAGCAGCTGGATTCCACTGAGTGCATCTCTGAGAAACATATTTCCACTTCTACCTCCACAGAAAAAGCAATGGCGACAGGTGTGGCCATGTCCAGTTGTGACGGGTCCTGCCTTCTCACTAAAGAGAGAATCTAGTTTCCAAAGAAAGTCACTGCTATAAAGAAAGTTTGCAAAATGTGGATTTCATATTAAAGAGTCTTTCTGATTGGTGGGTAGTGGGAACAATGCCAGGAAAATGTAATTGGAGACAGGTGGAGAGGCAGGTGTGCAGCCTTATAAATGCCTCAACTCTTCACAGGAACCCCAAGACCCACAGCTCAGTAGGAAGACTAGTGCTCCATTCCACCCAAGTAACTGAGAAGAGGCCTGAGAGGAGGATCATGGCTGGGCATTCCAGCTCCCCTCAGGACAGGACCGAATGGGCTTTATTCCAAACTCCAAGAGTGGTAGGCACCTTCAGAGAATCTGCCCAGATATCAAAGAGCCTCCTTCTCTGGGAACTGCCTCCCACCCCTGGGTGGAACCAACAGTTGCACCTGTAACTTCACATACATACGTACTTGCCTTCACATACCCGACCACTGTTGATTGGACCAATGTGGTCACCTGACCCAGGCCACACCCATGAAATTCTCTCTGTCCCTGGAGTCTGGAATTAGGACAGGCTCCAGGGAGAGGCACCCATCCATCTGAGCTGGGTTACATGAATGGAGAAGAGGAAAACTCAAGAGCTTTAAGGCATCCACTTCATTCCAAGCATGTGGAAAAGCAAAGACACAGGTACATCCTGAACAGGACTTTATTTATAATTAATGTTTCTTTTGGAGGGAAGCAGAGGAAGAGAGTGAATGGTGGCTCTAGGTTCCTAACAGTTTCAAGAGCTCCTAGTCCCAACTCTTAAAAGGCCCAATTGTGCTGAGATTCTGTAAGATCCTGCTGCAACCCAATATACTCTTATTTTTCTTTTCTTTCTTTCTGCCTTCTCCTCCATCATCTCACAATTGGTTGTGTTGGTTTTTGTTCTTAATAGCCAAAAGAACTTTGAATAAGACCCCAGGTCAGAGAACTAACCCACCCTTGGATGACCACTGGACATGGCTACATGGTGCCAAAGAAGTGCACCCTTGCCTCCTCCAAAGGCCCATGGGACAGAAATTAGAAAAATATCTGAAGACAACTTTGGACCCATGAAGGGCTTTAAGGCAATCGGAACATTATATTTTTTTAAAGATTTTATTTATTTATTTGACAGATACAGATCACAAGTAGGCAGAGAGAGAGAGAGAGAGAGAGAGGAGGAAGCAGGCTCTCCGCCGAGCAGAGAGCCCTGTGTGGGGCTCGATCCCAGTACCCTGGAATCATGGCCCGAGCTGAAGGCTCACCCACTGAGCCACCCAGGTGCCCCCAAATGGAACATTATAAATAAGTGAACTGAACTAATCTCTAGACCTAATTTTTAAAAATAAAATAAATTCAGGTCCACTTAGAGTTTAAAATGGCATCTGGCTAGACACTCCTGATGAAGTGTCTCTAAACTTCTCTGTAATTACTTACGACACAGAGAAAAGACAAAATTCACAACATTGAAAATAAAGACTAATCAACGATCTGTTACCAGCATCCAGAAGGAAATTCTATTAATTAAATAAAGGTAATGAAGTTGAGCTGCACTGAGACATACAATCTATGTTTCACCTTGTAAACAGAGTAGCCTCATCCATCTGAAAAATGATGGGAAGATTTCACCTTTCTCCTTTCCCCAGCTTGGAGACCCAGGACCAGAGCAAACAAAAATCTGGCTCTTTACTGAGGGTGCTACTTTGGGGATGGACCAGAGACCAACGGCCTCTTCCCCAGTATACCCCCATTCCTTGGAAGAATACAATTCCTTGGAAGGCATGGAGCAGGAAGTAGAAGACTGGTAATGGCACATCACATTTTGGAAGGTACTTTTTCCACATATGATGCTTTGTAGGCAGGATGAAGGCAGTATATGCTGGCTAGTAAGACTTTTCATACTCCACCAGTTCTGAATGTTATAGGCAGAAGTTGGAGGAGAGCCCACATCAGTTCAGCAGGGCTATTCAAGATGAATTCTATCATCTCTGGGAACTACAGAGGAGCTATGCACCAGCTATGCTGGCCCTCCAGCTACAGACCTAAAAAATAGGGTTGTAAGCAAAGCTAAGAACAACGCACACTTCTCTCTGTTAGCAAGCACCAAGATTTCATAGAGCTCTACTTGCTTAAAGATAAGTAAAGTGAAGAGGGGTATGGTGGAAGGGGGACCCTCATGGGGCCTATAGAAAAACAATGCCACATTCGGGAACGAGAGCATCACCCAGAAGACTAAGAAAAAGGACACACCTCGGAAGATGATTTGCTATAGAAACCAGACAAAAATTTCAGGAAATTGGCATCTATAATATGAGAAACATAATGCGGCCCTGTGAAGTTGAAACCGAAGAATCATATGGAAAACAAGCTGAAATAAACAGATAAGTTTCAAAGACTACCACCAAAGATGACATTTTAGTTCTTACAAAAATGTAGTGGCAGGGGAGTTCTCCTTTGGTTGTGCTAAGCCTAGTAGTGATTCTTTTAAAATAAACAATGAGACAGAACTTTTAGAACACAAGAAACAGCCAACTGCTGTTAAAATTTTAAGAGTGGAGTTTTTAAAATAGTTCATCCAAAACAACACTAAGCAACAGTCCGTTATTATCCACCCAAGTTTCAGGCCCTTGCTTGTGAGAGTTCTTCCCTTTTATCAAAAAGTCAAATCAGAACACCATACACCCATGGGAAAGACTGTGTTCTGAAACGTCTTTTTGGCAGAAATGATGGGAGTGTTAAAATCCGATAATAACTTCATTACCTCGTTTGAGATAGTTTCATTGTCTAAGTTACTTTTGTTCCTGCAGCAGCAGTAAATAATTAAGAAAGCACAATTCAGAGCAGTTCTTATAGAAATCGTTTAGAAAAGATACCTGATGGTTTCAGAATGTGTTATCACAGTAACTTCAGCTGCTGTATAAACATATTCAATATTTGTATACTGGATGAAATATAATAAAAGTAGTTCAGTCACTTACAAAACAGCCCAAGGCAAACGTTTCCAGTTTTCAAGAGCAGCTATCCACCCCTGGGCACCCAGGCTAACAAAAGTTCTGCTGTCTTCATCATGTGGCCTCCAAGTTTGTCCTTCCAATTTCCTGGCACTCAGCTGGAGTGGGGGGAGGGGGGAAGCATGGAAGAAAGTTCACTGAACATTCTTATGGGGAAGTCCTATAAATCATACACATCACTTGGGTTCACATTCTATTGTCTAGAATTCAGCTGCATGGTAAATATCAAGGGGCTTCAAGCCTATAAAGAAGAATTTGACCAACAGTCTCCCAAGAAGAGATAGAAAGGAAGCTGCTTTTGACTTTAAAAAACTTCCAAGAAAATAGAAGTATTAAATGTATTAAATAACAATTAAACACCATATATAAAGCAGTAAATGAGTGGAATTCACATGGCAGAAAGTCAAATAAGTATTATGGATGGCAAACTCGAGAAACACTTTCAAAATGCAGAGAAGGGAACAAAAAATTGAACTACCCTGTTTCACTGATTCTAAGACATCCATTTTTCCACACTTTGGAAATCAGATTCAGTCTTAAAATCAGTGGCATCTTACAATCATTTGGACTAGGTCCTGGTGAGGTTGGCAACTCCTGGCCGTGGGCAAACTTGGTCTCAGCTGTTCATGGTGTAAGCACTTTAATTGAGTTATGTACGTCCTTGTGATTACATGTGAGTTTAATTGCTATTTGAAATGTCTTTTAAAAGATTACACTATGATTTGGCATTGAAACAAGAAGTTATTGTGTATGCAGAAAGGCATAGGATTAGAGCAGCAGGAGGTAATTTGATATTACTGAAGCAAATATTGGAGCAATGACTACAATTGCTCTTTTTTCTTTCTTTCTTATTTTAAAGAAAAACCAAATACATCACTTCAAGAGAACGTTCTCTTGAAGGGATGTGAACTCTGTGATGTTTTGTAAGAGAGATACATGCAAAATGGACGACCAGACACATGCCAGCAATGCAGTAGAAGGCAGGAAAAACTGCCAAATTCCCCAAAATAGATGAAATAGACGGAACATTTCAAAATCAAAAAGGGCCTGGTGCAATCAATTTACCAATTTCACAGGATGGTAATTACAGCACTATGTCATATTTTTAATTGGCAGTATTTTTTTCTTCCTCAGTTGTACATAAAATAATAGTGCTTCTTGCTATCAGTACTATCTTAGATTCAAAAAAATACAGATATTTAAAAGGAAAATGATAGCTACGGAAGACTAGGAATAGAGATTCAGCCAAAGAATTATGTTGCCAAAGAAAAACCCAAAACAGTCAAAAAAGAAGCAATCATCAAAGATATAATTAAAGAAAACTTTTCAAACAAGGATGGGAACAGGGGAACCTGGGAAGAATGAAATGGTTCCAGGTAAAAGTAACCAAGAGAGACTCATACCCAGAAATATCCTGACAAGCTTTTATTTTATTTTTTTTTTAAAGAGAATTTATTTATTTTTTTTTAAGATTTTATTTATTTATTCAACAGAGAGAGATCACAAGTAGGCAGAGAGGCAGGCAGAGAGAGAGAGAGAGGGAAGCAGGCTCCCTGCTGAGCAGAGAGCCCGATGCGGGACTCGATCCCAGGACCCTGAGATCATGACCCGAGCCGAAGGCAGCGGCTTAACCCACTGAGCCACCCAGGCACCCCCTGACAAGCTTTTAAATTACAAACGAATAGGGACGCCTGGGTGGCTCAGTTGGTTGGGTGGCTGCCTTCGGCTCAGGTCATGATCCCAGCATCCTGGGATCGAGTCCCACATCGGGCTCCTTGCTCGGCAGGGAGCCTGCTTCTCCCTCTGCCTCCGTCTGCCAGTGCTCACTCTCTCTCTCTCTCTGACAAATAAATAAATAAAATCTTTAAAAAAAAATTACAAACGAATAATGTTTTTCCATATACATCCAGACTCCCCTCCCCCCAAAAAGGAGATATCTATAAAAGAATAAAAATCATGCTGGTCTTCGTTCTCTCTTCCATCATGACAGAGAAATTTCTACAGTTCTGACATGAAGAAGATTTAGACTCAAGAGTTTTACTCACAGGTAAATTTTAGTTTTTGAGAGGAGACAACAAAAAGATGTTAATAAGAGCTCAAAATGGCTGTCACTCACATATTCTTCTTTAAATCACTTTAAAATATATTCTACCTGCACAAGTGATGAATTAAAATTAGAAATTCAAAAATGGGAAAATCAGAATATAAAAGGACTGGCAGTGAGTGGTGAAACCAACTAAACATAGAGATGGGTCTAAAATAATTGTTTAAATACAGTTACAAGAAAGACCATGTGTCAAAAATACTCTGGAACCAGGGTGCCTGGATGGTTCAGTTGGTTAAGCATTTATCTTTGGCTCAGGTCATGATCCCAGGGTCCTAGGATCAGGTCCCTGCTCCACAGAGAGTCAGCTTCTCCTCCTGTTGCTCCCCCAAAATCTTTCTCTTAATCTCTCAAATAAATATTTAAATTCTTAAAAAAAAAAATACTCCGGAACCAGGGGACATACAACAAAAAATATTCAATAATAACCTAGATTTTCCAAACCCATATTTAATAAACTTTCAGGTATCTGAAAGGTAAACTTTCAGATAAAATTACTTATCTGAAATAAATTTTCAGAGGGAAACAAAAATATGCTAAAGTCTATATCCTTCACAGTTGTGAGCCTGAAAATACCATTTTATTCTTGACTAAACAATCAGAGAAATTTGGGTTGGTGTTCACATACATTTTTAGAAACACATAACATAGGAGAGCAGGAGACTTTCCTTAAAAAGGCAAATAAAACTTCACCCCCCGCCTCAAGATATCTGGTTTGAAGACCTCTAGACCACAGGCAGGACGCATTTTAATTTGTTATAAAAATAAACAAATATTAAATTCTTTGAAAAAGCCTAAGGAGAAACAATCTTCCAATGATGTACGTACCTTACTGTACCAATATTTTCTATTTCTTCTGGTAAAAGATTCCTAAGGTCTGGCAAGAAAGGATGCAGAATTCTGCATCAAGGTGGTACCCTCTTTACCTGAGGTCAGTGTGGCCCCACTCTGTCTCGTGTCATTGTAAGATGAGACAGTCCTCAGTCTGGACCACCTTGTTCAACAGAGTCGTTCACACCCAGAAAGACCTAAACATTCCTCCAGGGGGAAGCTCCCCCAGGTCCCCAAGGAGCTGTCACACGCACAGAACCTAGGCCTAGAGTCAACACTGCGCTAAGTGTTTTCCATCCACTGTCTAAATGGAGGCTCACAACATCCATCCATAGGCACCATTTTGCTATTGTTACAGATGAGAACACTGAGGCTTGTTTTTCCAGAATTCAGACTGTTTCCCAGAATTACACAGCCGGTAAGGAGATGGTAGAGAGGGATCTCCAAGCCAGGAATTTCTGGCTTAAAGTTCATCGTGCCATACCCCACTGTTTCCTTAATTCAAAGAGAAAAGGAAGAAGGAAAGGGAGCGGAGAGATTGAGTTCAAAATGTATCAAAGTATTAGTACAAATGCTGTCCCTTTTACAAAATAATAACGATGATAGTAATGCAATGCACTGGATCCATCACACTGTGTTAGTACCTCATTAATCCTCTCTAAAACAGTCACAAAATGGATATGGGGAAGGCTACTTTTTCTCCAACATCAATGGTTCTGAGACATTCCCAGAGCCTGCCCTGGCCTCTGAGGCTTGATGAGCAAGTACCACGGGCCTTCCGTCCTCTTTGTTTCGGGAGTACTCTGAGCTAACCCTTCTCTTGCCGGGAAAGATGTGATATCAAGTCACTCATTTAGCCTCAAGAGTTCAAGGTCTAATGCACTGCTCCTTCCCAGAGCTTTGAAGAGAACAATACTTAAGAGAATGCACCTGTAATAGTGAAATTTTAGATACCAGCAAGAGTTATTTTTAAAACACCCTCCCCCACCACCACTGCCACCAAAAAAAAAAAAAAAAATCTTCACATCACACCATATTGAGCCCGTGGTTCCTCCTCATTTGTGTACCAAGGACCTTGGCTCATCTCGGTGTTACCTAACTCCACCTCTTGTTCCCCCACAAATCGTGTGTAGAGACCAAGCCAGGGAATAACATAACACCAGGCCGCCGCCTGGAGCACCCCATGTCTGTCTCCGCTCTCCGCGGCTCCTCCTCTCCCGGGTCCCCGGAGCCGCCCGCTCGCCCGAGCCACCGCGTTCCCGAAGCGCCCGCGCGTCCCCGAGCCACTCCCGCATCCCCCAAGCCTCCCGCACGTCCCAGCACCACCCGCGCGTTCCCGAACCACCCCCGCATCCCCCCAGCCGTCCGCGCAACGCCGAACCACCCGCACGTCCCCAAGCCAGCCGCGCGTTCCCGAACCACCCCTGCATCCCCCGAGCCGCCCGCACGTCCCCGAACCACCCGAGCGTTCCCGAACCACCCCCTCACCCCCTGAGCCGCCCGCGCGTCCCCAAACCACCCGCACGTCCCCGAGGCGCCTGCGCGTCCCCGATCCACCGGCGCGTCCGCGCCTGGGTGGGAGGCTCCGCTTGGCGGCAGCGGCGGGCGGACAACTGCTGCCACCTCTTGGCCGCCGCTTTCCCAGCCGCACCCAGCCGTCCCCCACCCTCCCCTCCTACCCAGCCCCAAAACCCTCCCCTGGTCTCACGGGTCTAGTGGGCGCTAGGCCAGGGGAGGTGTGTGAACAGTGGGCCTGAGAGGTCGAAGACATTCCCTACAGGGACTTCCTATGGATGAAGTGTCTTCCTTTCGGGTCACTGCCGCTGTGCACCCAGGAGGGATGCGGGGATTGGTGCTGCCAGCGCCCACCTCGCCTAGGGTTCTGGGAGGCACATGAACGCACCCCTTCCCCTCCAGGAGATCTGGAAAGGCCACACGGTTGCCCTGGGCCACAGCCTGGCTCCCGGGTACACCGGATAACAACCAGGACCCCTAAATCTGAGCTATCCTAGCTGCCTAAAGGAATGCCAATTAGAGCACAGGTTTTTAAACTCAGACTCATCTGTGAGACACAATGAATTATAATATCGAGAGCTGAGGACAGTGAACGCTTATTTTGCAAACTTCCCCAGGTTGATCCTAATGGTCCCATAGGCCCAGAACGCACTGAGTTAGAAAACCTACAGGACCTTTTCCAGTTACCTGCGCACACACAAACACACACTCCTGACTCTGTGCAAAGACAAACACCTAATATCAGGCCCCGGGCTTAAAATGAGAAAGATTTCCCTGAGCATGCTTCCCTACCCCAGTTTCCAACCTTCTCTGTTCGTAGTGTCCTTTTTGGCTCAGTAATTATTTTCACAGTCCCCCTGGGGGAGAAGAAACACCTAAGGGTCTGTTCATTAAATAGTTAGGCCCAAACAATGTAATAAGTATTTATATTCTAATAACTGAATAGCCATTAGAAAGAATAATAGATAAAAATTGGGGGAGAAGGAAATGATGTTTTTATTGCCTTCTTAAATAACCAACTACTTACGAATGGGATGTGTGTGCTAGTTGGGTACTACACAGCACCTCAAACCTTAGAATCCGATTAGACACGGCCACCCTTATTTTCTATTCTATACTGATTTTCCCATGGTTCTTGCTTTTTATCACAACAACCACTAAAAAGCCAGCTTCATGAAGAAATGCTGTCACAAAAAGCATGCAAAGCAATCTAACGGTGAAACTGCGAACCATCCTGACTAGTTACACGGAGTCCAGCAGATGTCAGGGGTCGACTTAACCATTCAGCTTACCCTGTGGAGTCCCTGCGAACTGACTGCAGGGCCCTGGGACACCTTGGCACAACTGGCTGCAGGGCCCTGGGACACCCCGGCACAGTGTCTGGGAGCGTGCACGGACCTCACTCCAGCTCACCGGCTCATCTCATGCCGCACGCCTCAGGGTTCAGGACGTTCGGCAACAAGAACTTCTCTCTTCCCTGCCTGTACCAGGCACCCTCCCTCCTCAACACATGTCTGTCTTGCTGTTTCTCTGCCTGGAATGCTCTTCCCCAGGTCCTGGCAAAAGGCGGACTCTTTCTCAGCCTTCATATCTCGCTTTAAATATCACCCATTCCCTGAAGCCTGCTGAGGCCTCCCACCAAATCCCTCTCTGCTATGCCAGCCTGTTTCCTTGTCTTTGCAGCTCTTATTTTAACTGAAATTACCCTATTTATTTATTGGTTTACTTACTTATTTCCTAGCTTCCTTATCAGAATAAAGTGAGCTTTATGAAAGCAGGTTATGCTCTTTACTGTTTCCCCAGAATCCAGAACAATGCTTAGCAGAATGCAATCAATGAATTTAATGAATGAATACAGCCACTACACCCAGCCCGGAGAGATCAAGGTTTGAAGAAGGTGCTTTAGATTTGCTATCCTGTGATCTTCACAACAACCATTCAAAAAAAACTGATGTGATGAACCCCACTTTATGGATGAAGAAATCAAGATTCAGAGAAGTGACATGTACAAGGATGCATAGCTTAAGTGGCAGAGTTAAGATGCAAATTCAGGTCCAGCTGTCTCCAAGGCTGCTTTTCCTAAAGTCACACTGCCTCCCGTGGACTTCCCATGATCTTACCCAAAAGCTGGGACCAGCCGCACAGGAAGGAAATGGACCCTCGGGGCTAGTCCCTAGAGTGTTGGGAAACAGAAGCTGGCCCAGGTGGGAATTTTCCCTCTAGAGTCTCCAGCTCCCCCATCCCCAGTAGAGACCAGCAGAGATGTCCCTTCCCAGGAAGGGCTTGCCTCTGGTTCCTCTGTGGGTGGCTGACCCAGGGAGGCCTCTTGCAGCCTGATCTCTTGGCCTGGCCCGTGTTCTGCTGGAAACGTAATGACACATGTAACTGGTGGCTGCCTCTGACTGCCGAGTTCCCGCTGACCACCCTGACAGGTAGGGGCTAACACATGGCCATATGAAAGGATTTGATGAGCACACCCCGTGCTCTCTGCGCTGTGCTGGGTACCAAGGGGCCCATATTTTAGACAGTCCCTGAGTGAGGTGAGGACTATCGGGACACATTCATCTGCAGTCTCAGGAATTTCAGGTTCCCATGACTGCTGGGAGGAGCTATGAAGCAGACACACAGGTCAGACACTGGGCAGCTGGACACTGAGTATGAGACCCTTGTACAAAGGAGGGGAGATTAAGCTTGGGTCTGTAAAGTTGAAAGACCTGAACTTTTTCATTTTCCCTTCTTCATATGACTTGCTTCTACTGCATTATTATTAAATGGAGTGGTGCGGCAGGAAAACAATTCACCTTTCCTCTCCTCACCTTTACACTCCCCTGTGCCTGGCCGAGCCAACACCTGCTTATTCTTTTAGACTCAGTTCTCTTGGTTCCTCCTCCAGGAAGCCCGCCCTGGCTCTCACAGGGCTAAGTACCTCTCCTCTGCGCTTAGACTGTCCCTTGTGTAACTGGGGCTCACCGCATGTGTGTGGGTCTAATTGCATGCATGTGGGTCTGTCCCCCCAGCCACACTGGGGGTTGTTTTGAGGTGGGAGCTGTGACAGGCTCCTGGTTGTGTCCCCAGCCCTTAGCACCACGCCGGGAGGTTAGTGAATATTTGTGATGACTGAGTTACTGAATCCTCCACCCATGTGTTCTGACATGTGGTTGGGAAGATGTGATAGCTCTGTGCTAGTCTCTGTGCTGCCAGTATCCAGAGAGTCTTGGGAAAGACCTAGGGGTCAGCTAGTCCAGCACACGGTGCCTGTCTCCTGGGGCCCCTGCCCTGGAAGGGTGGTTTGCTTAAAACACACACACTAAGAGGAGGATGCCCCAGGAAAGGCTTGGCCACAGGCTACTGTCATTTCTTAAGCCTGACTGCTTAAAACAGACCCTTGTGACTCAACAACATTATCTGCTACCCTGCATACAGCCTCCCGGGCTCTGCATCGGGTCACCATGATTGCACCCTCTGGGGCTTATGAGACCACCTTCACAGGCCGCAGCAACCCCAGGCTCCTTTACAGCAAAAATAGCTTGCCAGAAAGACTGTCTGAAAAGCGGCGAACACAGACTGGCTAACAAGAGAGCAGCAACATGTAGGAACAAAGGAGATGGCTCTGAATATCGAAGTTTCCCATTGCTGGCCCAGGGGCACCAGCGCTGGAGACCCTGGGCTTCAGGCCGTAGTCATCAGGCTCTGCCCCTGATGCATTAGCTCAGAAGAGCAGAGCACCCCCTTTTCATCATGAGCCAGAAGCTCGTCTGGTGTGGGGGCCTGCAGAGACCTCCTGAAGCCAGCGACGAGAGGCAAAGGCAGACAGTCTCCCCGCTGCCTGAGGAGAAATGATGTCTGTCCGTAGCAGAGCCCCGAGAGGCCAGAGAGAGGATGGAAGCATGAGGCGACTGACCGTCTGCCCACGGGCAAGGTGATGAGGAGATATGAGACAGAAACAGAGACACGGAGAGAACAAGCAGGGAGGAAGAGACAAAGAGACACAGACTGAGAAACACAAGTGGAGAATTTTTTACAGTCCACGAGAGGCATTGAGGACATGAGGGGGAGCAGGCTGTGAAAGTACAACCAGCATGTTCTAGACCTCGTCACCAGTAACTGCAAAGCCAGATCACATTTATTTTCAATTCCCAAACTGTGACCACCTGAGGCTTAGGTTCTAAGCCCCTACCGATCAACCCGTCTGCACGCCCTGCAGGGGTCACTGAGCAGGACTGAGGATGGGCAGTTCCTTTGGAAGGGCTTAGCTGTGCCACACCATAGGGCTGTCCAGTTGGAAACTCCCCTGTAGCTGCTGTGAGTCGGAGCCCTGGTCTGGGCACTGAGTGATCGGGTCTGCTTTGCAGGGGGGTGAGAGCTCCCACAGGATGGAAGTTTCAAGATCTCTCTTGGTGGGATTCATCTCCCCATTTGTCCGGCTCCGTTTCCCATCCTCATTGTGTGGTCAGTGTTGAGGAGGAGCTCAAAGAATGGCGTGTGTGTCCCTGAGGCAGTCATCATCACGACATACCTTGTGGGCAGGTGGTGGGGTTGGCCGCTGAGGGGCCATGTGCCATGGGGGCAGAGGAGACAGGGAATGGGGATGGCCCCCTGCTGATGGTTGATAGGGTAGAGTTGTTCAGATGTAGAAGAGGGTATGGCTTCCTCAGGACATTTCCCTGACATCTTCCAGAAACCTGCTGTAGTAACCAGTCAATGCCATGAGGAGGAGCCCAGGGTGCAAGGGGTCCTCGGGAGTTGTGCAGTGCAAAACTCAGCCCACTGTTCGTGGCTGCCTTGCTGTGGCCACAGGGAGCATCACCTGCATCTCGGCCTGCCTTGCGTCTACAGGTACCCTGGCATGGATTTCATGTGGCTGTGGAATAAGGGCCCCTAAAGAGGAAGACCTTCCACTCTGGCCTCCACACCAGGCCTCCACATCAGGCCCCTAAGCTCACAGTGGCCCCCCAACCAGGGCCACCATCACAACTACCACTCCAGCCGCCAGGGAAAGGGCCCTGTTCAAACACGTCCTCCTCTGTCCTTACTATGGGATCCACCCTTCTCCAATATGTCCAATATCTCCAATATCACACAGCACACCTGAGACCAGCTACATTTACCATGAATTTCCCAGAGGACTAGAGGAACAGAAGGGACCTATGCAGACCCCAGAACAGCCAAGGCTCCTTATCCACCTGCCTCCCACATCATGCCCACCCACCTTCATGGCCAGGTGCCTCTCAACTCCCATCACCAGAAATGTGCCATTCACCTCCATGCCTTGGGCTGAGTCAGCGATGGTACCTCCCATAGGAGGTCTAAGGCTACCTCCCATAACCAGTATCCACCCTGGACTGCTCCCTCCCACACCCCTTCCCTTCCAGTGGACACCACTTCCCCTGTCCTCTCGTCCAGATGGGCTCAAACAAAACCACCTCATAATATCATACAATGGCATGTTTCCCAAGGCCTGGCTGATTCCGTTCTTAAACCCAGACCAGGTTAGTCTGGGGAAGCGTCAGAAGCTCAGCTCAAGTGAGCTAAAAAGCCCAGCCCAGATTCTTCTTACTCTCTTTCAATATAGGTTAAAATCTGGGGGCCAAATCCCACCAAAGTTCCTGTTCACACGGAAATGCCAGTGGATTCTCTCCTCAAAACTATCAATTTTCTCTTCTCAAAACTATCTGCACTCTTTTGCTTCCTGAGGGTCCGCACAGTCTGGCTTTCTCTTCTCGCTAGCCCACCTCCACCATTTGTCACACTGAGTCCTCCTCTTGTCCCACCCACCACCAAGCCTTTGCACGGCTGTGTCTTCTGCCTGGTGTGTCCTACTCGTCTTTAAAACTCAGTCCAGACATTGCTGCCCATGGGGAATGTTCCCTGATGGAACACATCTAATCTAGACTCTCCAAACTCCTGCCCTCGTCTCCCTCTCCCATACCTGCCCGACTCATTCAAAAATGTTTCTTGACTGGAAGAGTGGTTGCAAAGGGCTCCAGGAATAAACTCCCTTGAGGGCTGCCATGGAGACATTTCTTGGTCACCAAAATCTGCCTTTTCCTTTCATAAAAATAGATTTATAGCTGGGCACTGGCTACCAAGAAGGGACTACATTTCCTCATGCCCCCTGCTTCTATGAGAGTAAGTTCTTAGCACTGGAAAATGAACAAAAGTGACACGTGTCCCTTAAAATCCCTGCACGTGCTCCTCCGTGTTCTTTTTGGAACCCAGAAGAGCCCGTGCCCAGCATCAGTCGGCAGAGCTAATGCCCCGGGGCGACGGGTGGTTCCCCAGCGCCCTGATGGGATAAAGGAGCCCGTCTACTCACCACAGACCGTTGAATGCGAGGGCAATAAATCTTTATATTCTTCCAGCCCCGTTATTCCTGGGTGTTTTTCTTACAATGGCTTTGCCTTTCGGCCTAACAAGTACCAAGAGCAGGCAGTTTCCTGGTAAGAGTCACATGTGGTTTCAGCTCACACAGTGGCAAAGCCCCGGAGGCTCAGCCTCGTCATCCAAGGTGGCGGTCAGGAGGGGGTACTGAGGTTCCTGGTGAGTAACTGAGCGCCTCCCAGCACCACCCCAGCTAAGAGACAAGCACGGCCTCTCCTTTCTTCCAACAGGCCATCTGCCACTTTCCTGCTCCGTTGTGCCCACCGCCCTCCCCCGCCTCCGTAGGGCACACAGCAGAGGATCCCACAGGAACCGCCACACACTCTCCGCCTGAGCAGACCAAGCAAGTACCTGGCTTCTCGGGGCCTTTCCTCTCCTTCTCTGTGACGAAGGACTGGACTCGACCGGTGCTTCTCAACCCTGGCCACTCATTAGAACCCACCTGGGAGCCTTTCAAGACTGAAGTGCTCAGTTCCGTGCCAGGCCAATTAAAACCACAGTTCTGTGGGATAGAGAACCTCTAACTCGGAATTCAATTCCGTTTTCAGATTGGCTTCATCACACCCTAGAGCCATGTTGTTCTGGGCCTGATCCAGCCCAGCGCGGCCTCCGGTGGGCTCCGTGTAGTGTTGAGGACCCAGCACCAAGGACAGCAGCTTGCGTCACACATAGATGCTCACTGTTCTTTCTGAGGTTGCTGTCATTTTGGATAAAATTCCATATTCCCAGCATTTGATTTCAGAATATGTGAGTAGAACTTTTCCCAAGGAGGGAGAGAAAACTAAACTCAGTTGCTTTTTACTCCTATGGGATCTCTGAACAGAAAGACCAGAGGTTTTGTGGTCATGGGGACCCGGATTGGAATCTGACCCTGCCCCTCCCTCACCGTGCAGCTTGGGCAAGTGATTTGCGAGCCCCACCTCTACCCAGCATGGTGACTCTAACTGCAGAGTGAAGAGCATCCCTGGGGGGGCTGGGGGGGAGCACAAACACAGAACTCGCAGCAGCCCCGGTTGAGCCTGACCCCAGCTTCCTTCGCTGTGAGACAGAAATCATGACAGTCACAACACAGGTATGATGCAATAGGAACAATGATGGAACACAGCATCGCACCTAACACGAGAAGTGCTCAATCAATGTTCATTTTCTCCTGCTTTCCCCCCAAAAGTTTTCTATATCCCCAAACCTGAGAATCTGTGTTCTCTGCATGTTGGGGGCCCCTATTCCACAGCCACATGAAATCCATGCCAGGGTACCTGTAGACGCAAGGCAGGCCGAGATGCAGGTGATGCTCCCTGTGGCCACAGCAAGGCAGCGATGAACAGTGGACTGAGTTTTGCACTGCACAACTCCCGAGGACCCCTTGCACCCTGGGCTCCTCCTCATGGCATTGACTGATTACTGCAGCAGGTTTCTGGAAGATGTCAGGGAAATGTCCTGAGGAAGCCATACCCTCTTCTACATCTGAACAACTCTACCCTATCAACCATCAGCAGGGGGCCATCCCTATTCCCTGTCTCCCTGCCCCCATGGCACATGGCCCCTCAGCGGCCAACCCCACCACCTGCCCACAAGGTATGTCGTGATGATGACTGCCTCAGGGACACACACGCCATTCTTTGAGCTCCTCCTCAACACTGACCACACAATGAGGATGGGAAACGGAGCCGGACAAATGGGGAGATGAATCCCACCAAGAGAGATCCTGAAACTTCCATCCTGTGGGAGCTCTCACCCCCCTGCAAAGCAGACCCGATCACTCAGTGCCCAGACCAGGGCTCCGACTCACAGCAGCTACAGGGGAGTTTCCAACTGGACAGCCCTATGGTGTGGCACAGCCAAGCCCTTCCAAAGGAAATGCCTGTCCTCAGCCCCTGCTACAAAGGCGTCCCCCAGCCAGTTCTGTTCTGTACCATGTGCTCCCCTGTCCAGCTGATTGCAAAGGAAACAGACCCCCAAAGGGTCAATTTGTGAGCTGGCCAGAGACCTTTGATGTGCCCAAGCACCAAAAAAGGGGGGTGGTAACATCGGTTAGATTTCTGTCTCAGGAAACAGAACTGAAATGCCCAGAAGGGAAGTCAGCTGGTGGTACACGCTAAGACTGAAATGCTGTGAGGTAGAGAGAGTGGAGAGGTGCCGTGGGGGACCACAATAAGCTCGGGATAAACCACAGCTCTGAAGAAGCAGAAGTTAGGATACAGAGAAAGGCAAGGGGGGACCTCAGGGCCAGGTCAGCACCAAAGAGAGAGTGAGAGAAGGCAGGCCACCTGCCTAGGAAGAACCAGGGTGAGACCCAGCCTCCTGCTCCAGTGTGGCCTTACATCCACATCGCAGGCTCTAAGGACAACCACTCCCTCCCTCGATCCACTGTCCTTTCAACTTCCTCCCCAACTTCCCACCAACTGGTGGGAACTTACAGCAACTGAAAGAACTCAACTAAACCACTCAGCAAGTAGAGATGGATGGAGAAAACCATGAAATGGGCCACTTAATAAGGAAGAACAACTGTTCTGGAGTTTCTGTGAATAATACTAATTAACATATAGAACCATTTGCTGATTTGGGCTGGGGTAAATTTTGAGAAACTTGGAAATTGAAGGGGAGCTCGCTGTCATCAGTCACTACAGAATCCATTCGTTTTAGTCACCAGGCAGATGGAGGGCTTTGTAATCTATGCTCTCCCTCCCACAAGTTGATGGATCTTCTAGAGCTGTAAGGAACACGCCCCCCCCCCCCCCCCCCCCGTCCTCCTCCCGCCCCGCCACAAGAGCAAAGAACTAGGGGAGGAAAGTGTCTTGCAATACATGCGTGCGGCCACTAGAGGGAGACGCTTTCTTATGAAACCCGTCCTAGCCAGTCACCTACGGGAGATTGGCGGTTGGGGGGAGTCTTAACAACCTTGAAGATGAAAGAGAACCAGCTCCCCTTCTTCCTCTTTTAGGCAGCATCCTCTCAGGAGCCAAATGGGTCCTTTCCTCGCCTTGGTCAACAACAGCAACAAAAGAAGAACTAAAAGTGCCCCTCTGCTTCAAGTCAACCCATCCAGAAAGAAGGCTGGAGAAAACCAAGTTTTCTTGGTTTTCTCACTTGGAGACTACCAAGTGCGGTCTGGGGTGCCAGCATGCTCGGAGCCGTGGGCCTGGGCAGCTACAGGACACAACATTCCTTCCAGGACTCTGGCGGGGCTGCCCACTGTGCTATCCCTATTTCCATTCACCTGCCACCAGGAGGACTGTTTTGGAACCAGAGTGTCAGGAGGCCAAGAGGAAGCTATAATACCTCTAGACCTGGAGGTGAACACATAGAAAGAGAAAAAAATACGAAAGCTTCCCCTTCCAAATGAGCATACAAATCCAAAATTACAAAACACATGCAGGAATCAAACGGTAAGCTTAACAGCCATATGAACATAAACTAATCCACGTGAAATCAGTTTTAGGAAACAGAATAAAAGGCACACATCCGTATGCGGGGGAGGTTGGGACACAAATGAAGGCATAATGTCAGCCACCGAAAAGGGCAAATGGCCAAACAGCACACACAGCTGGCCCTCTGGGGCCGCACTCACTGCGACTCCGAGAGGAGCAGCAGTGTGTGTGCAGGTCCCTGTGGCCTTTTTCTCCTCTGGCAGCACACAGAGGTCTAGCATGGCCAGACGTCAGACTCTAGGAGAGGGAGCCCGACGCTTAGACCAAGGGACTTTGAAGATGTTGACAGCATCAGCCCCTTCTTGGAGCAATCAGAGCCTGGGCTGTGTTCTCAGCGGGGATTCACACCAGCACTCCCCCAGATGATTGACATGGAGGTCCAAGGCCAGTGCTTGTAGCTCTATGACCTAGCTACCCGTGGCAGGACTCACGGGTGGGGAAGTGCCAGCTGCCCCCCTCTTCTGGCACAATGAGGAATGAGGACACAGGGCTGGTCCCCAGTCCTTGCAGCGGTCAGGATTGGCTGACATATGCACTGGGCCAGTTCCTGTGGCTCCCCACAGAGAGCCCACAGGGAGGAGACCCAGACACACCCACCTTTACCTCTCAAGATCTACTGATGAGAACTTCCCTATCCTTCTCCCTAATTACCCCACTCTGTCCGCATCGTTGGCATTACAGATTCACAGAGATAGAATGGCCTCTTCAGTACATGGTGTTGGTGCATTCGGTTACCCATATGCAAAAATAAGATTTTTATTTTCCGAAGTCACAAAAATTAATTAGTAATAAATTCAAACCCCAAATTTCACATGCAAAACTTCTAAACATCAAGAAAATATAGGGGGATATCTTTTTAAAAATCTCATGAAAGGAAAGGATTTTTTAAAAACCAAAAAACCACTCTGCCTTTGTGATGCCCACTGCTCAGTCAGTTAGGTGCCTAACTCTGGATCTCAGTTCAGGTCTGGATCTCAGAGTTGTGAGCTCAAGCCCTGTGTTGGGCTCCATGCTGGGTGTGGGGCCTGCTTAAAAACAAAACAAAACCCAGGTGCCTGGGTGGCTCAGTCAGGTAAGCATCTGCCTTGGGCTCAGGTCATGATCCCAGGGTCCTGGGACTGAGCACCACATCAGGCTTCCTGTTCAGCAGGGGAGTCTGCATTTCTGTCTCTCTCTGCCTGCAGCTCTGGCTACTTGTGCTCTCTCTCTCTCTATCTCTCTGTCAAATAAATGAAAAAAATCTTTAAAACAAAACACTGCCTATAAAAGACTGTAAATGTGACTATTTTCAAATTAAAAATGTGTGTTCAGCAAAAGACACCACAAAGAAAGATAAAAGACAGGCCGTATTTGGAAGGAAGATATAACATACAGAACCAACGAATGTTTAGTATCTACTATTATTTAAAAAAAAAAAAACAAACCTCCTACAAATCAATAAGAAAATGACAACCAAACAGAGAAATGAGCAGAGAATACGAAGAGGCACTTCAGACAATGGAAAACCAAAATGGCCAAACCATAAATGTGAGCAAGAACATATTAAAAGCTTATATTCACCAACATAAAGAAAATACACCTGAAGCAATGAGATATTGATTCACACCAGATTTGCAAAAATCAAATCTTGACAATTTGATTGAACAGTTGACCCTTGAACAATGTGGTGGAGGCCAGGTAGGGGTGCCAACCCCTTGTGCAGTCAAAAATCCATATAACTTAACTACTAACTTAACTAACCAAAAACTTAACTACCAATAGCCTACTGTTGACAGGTCTTACCAATAATACAAAGTTGATTAACACCTTTTTTGTAGGTTATACATATCATAGACTGTATTCTCACAAAAAAGTAAACAAGAGAAAATCAAGTGTTATTAAGAAAATCATGAGGAAGACATTTACAGAACTGTGTTGATCAGGAAAAAAACCCATGCATAAGTAGAGCCACACAGCTGAAACCCATGTTGCTCAAGGGTCCACCGTGCGGCACCACCAGCCCTGGGGAGTGAAAAGGATGTCGTGGGAGGTTGCTCTGCTGGCTGCTCTGACCTCTGATCCCTCTGGGCCTGGGCTCTACATATGGAAGTCAAGTCCTTCCCAGGCCCACAGCATCCCTCCCTTCCTCTTGTCTCCACCATCATCTTTCCCTCTTCCAAGAGGGCTCAATCCCTCCCTGCACATCCGCTGGACCTTTACCCAGAAATTTCCCCAAAATATCCAAGAGGAAATACTCTTCCTCTTTTCCACATGTCCAAATCTTACACTGCCCCCAAGGTCCAGATAAAATCCCTCCTGCTCTCTCCCACCAAGCTCCCACTTGAAATACCTTCTCCTTTATCTCAAAGCCCAATATCTCTTCTTCGCTTATAGTGAAGTAAGGGGTTAGCTCCTTGAGGAAAGGCCTGATTGATGGCCACATTTCCTCCCTCCCACATGCTATCCGGATGGAGAGCACTCGGGCCAATCCTGACTGAGTGATGTAGGCTGCCATCTGCGAGACTTAACAACTAGTCAATGAGGGGTCTAATCGATAAGGGGCTAGAAAGAGGAGGTGTGGAGAAAGTCATCCTGGATTCGGGGTCTGCCATTTTCTAAGGCACAGTCCAGGAGGAGAAGCGGGTTTGGGAGGGAAGACAGTAATTCCATTTTAGGCACGAGGTGCTGGATATGCCCGCAGGTCATGCACGTGAGGATGACTAGACGGGCGTCGCACCCGGGGGAGAGGTGTAGGCTGGAAACAACGCCAAGGTTTCCAGAGGCATCACTGTCTCCACTTAATGAAGAAAAGAATGACACTTGGAGAAGGGGCTTGTTCAAACTTGTCAAGGAGAAATAAAACAGATTGCAGTAGGGCAGGGCGGCCGACACGCTGCTGCCCAGGGAGAGGCAAGGACATAAAAGGCTTTCCCCGGAGATTCAGTAAGAGGATTCAGGATTCCACTGTGGACACCAACGGTAACCGGGCCTAAACCAGCACCTCTCTTGAGCCCCATGTCCTCAAAGACAGACTAGTGTAGTTTAAAAAGGTCTAGCTCAGGAAATGCGAAACCCGCTATGAAGCCATGTATTCGCTCGGGAGAATCCCTTCCCCTCTCCGTGTTTCCTCTACTCTCAAACACAGCTAAACAAAGGATCCCAGGTCTCTTGTAATCCTAACACAGACGGATCAGTAATTCATCTTTTTAACTCTTTAATTTGTTTTTAATACAAGCCCAGGACCATTTCTTTTCTGAGTCCTTGGCTTCTAATTATAATGTTAATGCAATTCCGATAGTGCTCATTGCAGAGAATTGGGCAAAGGGGCAAAGCCTAAAGAAAAAAGGAAAAATCAGTACAATGTTGCCAGTTGGAGACAACACTGCTACCACTTCACTGGAAGTAACTTGGGCTGGCCTTTCTTCTGTGGAAAGACACAGTTTCTTTTCTTTTTTTCTTTTTTACAAAAATTGGGTAATAAGATCTACTACTAATTGAGCGTCTGACTGATACACAGGCTCAGAAACAACACACACCCACCAGCAAGTCTTACAGCAACCTTACAGGGCAGATAGCAATGTCCCCATTTTACAGAAAAGAAGACTGAGCACAAAAAGGTCAAGTGACCTGCCTAAAGCCATATAACTAGGAAGAAAAACCAGTATTCCAGAAATCCTACCATACTAGCTTTCTGAGCTGTTTGGGTGTGTGTGTGTGATTTTTTTTTTTTTTTTAACTTAATTCTGCTTTAACATGCTCTCACCTCATTTTTCAAATACTTCTATGGCACATCGTTAGAAGTTGCTTCCAGGCACAAATCACACAGTCCCTCACCAGTTAGCCTCTCAGATGTTTTCAGTGTTCACCCTTACAAACAAGGCTATGATTATCTTCTTTCCACTCGGTGGTAATTAATCTCCTTAGGGTAAATCCGTAGAGGCTGAATATCTACATCGAAGGATATCTGCCTTAAAGCTACTGACAAGTAGTATCAGGTTGCCTTCCCCCCAAAACTGAACAACTGTTCTTCCTGTAACAATTTATAAAAGTGCCATCTACCTGCAACCTCATTAATGTGGAAAGTTACCTTATTTTTATTAATCTCTACTGATGCAATAAATGAAATTTCTTACCAGTGAAGGTGAACTTCTAATGTCATTGACAATTTCGTGATTCATTTTAATAAGCATTTATTACATAAACTCTTGGGAGATGGGAGAGAAGTGAAGGACTGCGAGGAAAGACAGGGAAAATTAATTTCAGTCATTAAACAAAAACCACGTACCTAAACTATGCAGAGCATGTTGTAAACTCTGCAGGCGTTAAAATGAGTAAAAGTGAGCAGGTATTGAACACCAAGGCGTACAGAGTATGGTGAGACACACAAAAGATGATACATTATTTATCTCCAAAAATTTGCAAGCTAGTTGGGGAGGGAGAAAACCAACACAAGGTGTTTGGGCTTAATGCCTCCCTCCCCTGTTCCTCCAGGAGCTGCCTCCCCACATCCAGTATGGCTTTTGGAGTCAGTCTTAAATGATTGTTACTTGTCCACAAGCCTTATTTCCTGATCACATGAGAGCCCCGGAGGGCAGGGATGGTGTATTACTCATACACCTGTCACATCACGTCAGTGAAGGGATTTCATAATTCCTTCACAATTACTCAGTGTTATAGAACAGCAGCAGGCAGCCAAGCGCTCTACCCACTGCCCACTCCTACCCCCACATTAGTCCGCCGCACACCAGAGAGCATCAGAAACACAGGCAGGCCCTCATGTACCAGGCTCTAGCACTAGACATTAAATTAACATTCACAGTATTAACTTACTGGTTTGATTAAATAAACCACCAGACCACCTTCAACTGTCAGAGCCTA
The DNA here is from genome assembly GCF_963455335.1 of Martes martes. NCBI lineage: Eukaryota > Metazoa > Chordata > Mammalia > Carnivora > Mustelidae > Martes > Martes martes. The sequence goes on from NC_137898.1 coordinate 107,125,477, forward strand.
GGATGTTCACCTGCCAGTTCATCGACATGGCCCAGCACGTAGAGAGGTTCAAGGGTTTGGGGTTTGTTTTTCACTTTCTCATACCTTACTGATGCTCACATCCCCTTCCCGCCCTTCCAGGACCCCGCAAACCTCATGATCCTCTCCGGCCACCCCACCGATGGCGCAGTGTCTGGCTCAGGAGCCCACGGAAGCTGAAAAAGGCTCGGGTCCCCTCCCACTGGCTATGCCTTTCCTGGCCCCTCTGGGCTCTCCTCCCCAGTGCTCCCCTCTCTGCAGCTCCACACCCAGCCCCCGCTATGTCTTCTTTCTCTTTTTCTCTCTAAGGCACATCTCACCATACCATGGACATATTCTAAGTTTCCCCTTTACTGTGCACTTGTGTCTTCTATCTGTGTTGCCCAAATCATCTAAGTCCAGCTCAGCTAAATAAACATTTGCTTCCCTGAATTAACTCCAGTTGTAATTCAGGAGTGTTCCAGATTAATGAGGGCTGGAGGGGTGGGAAGGGGTGGCTGCCGTACTGGGGCTGGGACCGGCCTGAAATGTAAGATTCGGGTGACAAGGTGGCCAGGGGTCTTGGTCCCCTCGCACCTTTCCTTCCTCTTCCCTTCTACCCACTTCCTTTTTCTTTTTCTTTTTTAAAGATTTTATTTATTTATTTGACACAGAGAGAGAGCAAGAGAGAGCACAACCTGGGGGAGTGGCAGACAGAGGAAGAAGCAGGCTCCCCACTGAGCAAGCAAGGAGCCGATTCAGGACTTGATCCCAGGACCTTTGGATCATGACCTGAGCTGAAGGCAGATGCTGAACCGACTGAGCCACCAGGCATCGCTCCTCCATCTGCTTGTAAGGAGGCTTCGGCAGTACAGACAGGAGACGTAGACTGTTGGCAAAACAGACTTGAAGGAAGTGAGGGGAGGCCACCAGCATGGCCTTTCTGTCCATCGTCCACACACCAGACTCAGGCCAATGCTGGCCCTCAGACACAGGGCAGGGCCCTGAGGGAGGGTGGCTGACAGGAAAGAATAAGAGGTCTGTGGAAGAGGAAAGGAGGAGACCAGGACGAGAAGGGGGGAGTTCCCTGAAGTGTGACTGAGAGCTACGAGAAGGGAAAAGTGAAGCCACATTTACCTCTCACCCCATGCTTATTGGCATGTGTACCAGCCAATAATAAACTCTCGGTGCCCACACACTCTGCCAGAGGTCAGCAAGAGAATCAAGGGGTCACAGTGTGTATAAGATCATTGACCGGACAGGCCCTGTATTTGATGCCGACTCTGTAAGACATCATTGAGTGCCACCAGGCATTCTGCACCTAAGACCACCAAAACTCCCCACCAGGGGTTTTCTAACTGGAGGGAGCTGCAGAGAAACCATGAGCTGAGTACAATGGCAGGAACATGCATTTTTATAAGCATCCTGTGACAGTTACACTGATGTCCAAGGACAACAGGAGCATATCCAGATGAGATCACTGTGGAGCTCCAATCTGGCCCCGGGAGGCTAGTAGCTTCCCTTTGGACTCTTGGAATCACCACCCATCAATGCCACAGAGTCAGCCGCCCAGTCACTGTCCGCAGTGAAAGCCCTTCCAGTCATCCCTTCTCCTCAGGACCCCTCTGCACTCCTCTACTGTCTCTCTCCCTGCTGTCTCCCTCTCTCAGCAACACTTCCTCTGTGCCACTCAAAGCCCCCAAAGACTTTCCCTGTGCTCTTACCCTGTGATCCCAGAAGAAACCTAGTTCTGCTGGGGACACCACCTCCCAGGGCCACCAGTAGCCTCTATGGGGTGCCTTGGGTAAATCAGAAAGACGAGGTCCTTCTGGGGGTGGCAGGGCCACTGGTTAAAAGTGCTTCCCTCTCTCTCCAGGACCTAAAGTATAATGAAAGCACAGATTTCATCCCCACCCCCCCTAGACAGCACAAACTACGCCAACTCCAGCCTGACCACTTCCCTATAACCTTCCATGGAGATGGCTCAACCTCCCACTCCCCATTGGCACCAAGATCAAGAAGGGAGTGCTGTCCTCTTCACTCCCCAGTGCCATTTCCGAACCTCTACTCTTCCTCTTCCTGTAGAATCTCTGCCATTTGAGACTCGGCCCCATGGTCATATCAGCCTCCAACCTCACCACGGAAGGCTGATAGCTTCCATCTGTTCCTTACACCTACCACCTTGCTATGTAACTTGGATGTCCATGACTTGTCCCACACTAGAGTCTCACATGTCACAAACCTCCTCATTTCTATTCCCCTTGGATTCCCCACATCCAGGAACCTTGTCAGAACTGCCCCTCATCCGAAATCCCAAAATCTAACAGTCCAGCCCCAAACAGCAATCCATTTCCTACGCGGCTCTTGCCTGTTCTCACTCCCACTCCATCTGTTCCTCAGCATCAGGACACCCTGGTCCCCTGAGTCCTGCATTTGCTGCCTGCCCAGCTGAGACCTCACAGTTGACCACTTGAACCATACTCTCACAAACATCTACCTTCAATTTCATTTTTCTAGAAAAACCCACCCCTAATGAATCCCACAATCTACTTTCTGTCCTCCTCTGCCCAAGCCAAGTGCTGCTGAAGAAAAGCACACAATTCTACCACAGCACCATGATCTCCAAATTCAGCTGGGTTCTGAGTGCTGCGGATTGAGGACACTTTAACTCATGCTTTGTAGGCCATCTCTCCCTCTCTCCTCAGGAACTATTCTGATCTCTAAGCCCTCTTCAAGTCCCTCCCATCCAACCCCAAAGTCCCTCTGTCTGCCAAGACAACATCTCTTCTTATCTTGATGAGAAACTTGAGGTCATAAAATGAGAACTGCCTTAACTTTCCTGTCCCCACTACATTCTTAACAACCTCTGCACTCCTCTTTTCCTCCTCTCCAGTCTCCCAGGATGAAAGTTCTTCCTCCTGCCCCAGGCCAGGCCCTCCATCTGTGTTCCCCACCCTCGGCACCTGTCCCCCTCAGCTTTTACCCCTTAGCGTCCAAACCCTCCTTCTCTTATGTTTCCTTCCTCTTAGCCTATAAATATGTTCCAGTTTTGCAACATTGAAAAACAAACAGAAACCTTCCTTCCCCTGGGTCTCCCAGCCCCATCTTATCTCCTTCCTGTCTTCTCTACCGAAACCTATACCTGCTCTCCCCACCACCTCTCCTCCTCGCCCCAACTCATTCCATTGCTGTTTCTGATCCCCTATCTACCACCCTCCAGTAAAAAATCAATACCGTCCCATTGCCAAATCCAGGGGATAATTTCTATATTTTCTCACTGTTGCACTTGACCCTAGTGCTTACTCTTTCTTGAAACTGTCTACTCCCTTGTGTCTGCAATACTGCTCTCCGTCAGCGTGGGTCTCCACATTGGGTTCCTCTTCCACCCACCACTTACTCACTGGGATTCCCTGTCACTCAGTCCTTAAACGACTGCTTTTCGCACTCCACACGGCACTCCTGGATGAAAGCTTCCCTTGCCGGAGTTTTGCTATCATCAGATATTCTGGTAAACTCACAAGTCTCTGCCATACGTAGGTTTTCTTCCTGAACGTCAAGAATACAAAGATGCTAGACATCTTCATTGAGATACTCCACAGGCATCTCAAATGAGACCTAACTCACCATCTCCACCCTTGCCCCAAAACTGCTCCTCCCGCGATCCCCATCTTAGTCAACGGGACCATCATCCTGCCATCCCGTAAAGCCAGACACCCGGAGTCATCCTAACTCCACTCTCTCCTCAGCAACTATCTCTAAATCTGCCTTCTGTATTGCCTTAATATTTAAATTCTGTCCCTTCTACATCCTACACCGCATGACTCTTCTGTGATAGCTCATCACCACTCACCAGGACGATTACAACAGCCTCCTAACTGGACTGATTCCAGATTTTTCAGTCTCACATGTACTCCCCACATACTCACTGAAGTGACGGAACCAAACTCCGATCTGGGCCTGTCACTCTCCTGCGTTAAAACCCTGTTGCCTGTAGGACAGAGTCTTAAATTCTTGACACGACCTCTAAGGCCTTGGTGACTCAGCTCATGTTCACTCCCCAGCAGCAGCTGCATCACCCCTTGTCCTGAACACTATGTTTTAGTAATACCCTGCTCCCGCCATGCTGTTTCCTACCTCCACACTTCTCTCATCCAGAAACAGCCGCTCCCAACCAACCCTCATCCTTCAAAACACTTCATCCCCCATTTACTCCAAACGGCACTCTTGCCTTTCTTTGGTATTCCTAAGGCATACCTGAGCTGACCTCTGTCTTAGCATTTGTGCACTGTTTTGAAATTATCTGTTTATGGGCCTACCTGTCAACACGAAACCAAATTCAAAAACAGGGATCACGTACTGGGTAGTGGTCTTTGCGCCCCCAGCCCCCAGTACTGAGCACATTGCCTGATACATAGTAAGTTCTCAGAAAATAATCACTGAATTGATTGACACCATAGGGCAATGAGGCAGGCATTACAAGTGAAAAAACTCAGACGCAGCAAGTTATACAGTAGGAGATGGGGGAGCACCAATTTCAAATCAATTCTAAGCACTGTGCTCTTTGAAACACAACCTGGAAAACACAAGCTAAGCACAGAAACAGAAACGAGAATGACATGTCAGTGCATCACCCAAGGGTGAGGGCGTATGCGAACAATCTCAGGAAATGAAGGCAGGCAGGATTGGGGGGGGCTGAAGAGTATGGACTTAGAGTCCTAGCATCGCTGGTTCTAAGGGGAGTCCTGATACTATAAACTGCAGGCAGGGCCAGGCCTGAGCAGCCCACCAGCTACCTACATGCCGGGCCTGAGGCAGCTGATGTTTCCACAAATAGTCTCAATGATGCTTTGTGACCATTTTCTCAGTCCTCTCTCAGAAATAAGCCCCACTCTTGGAAACAGCCTCCAGGAAGTTCCTAGTATAGATTAAGACAGGGGATATCCAAAGGCCATTAGAAGACCAATAAATATGGATCTGTGTAAAAAAGCGCGTCCATGTCCCTCAGCCTCTACTGGGAGGTCCCTAGTCTCACCCACCTACTTTCCAGCAGCCTTCTCGTCAAGCTGAAACATAGAAGGCAGCCAGCAAAAGGAGTCAAGAGAGACATGAGACAAACCAAGAAAAGCTCAGACCCAGGCACCCACAGAATCACTCAACAGCAAAAGAGGGGTCATTAGATGCAACTGATGGCCCCACACCTGCACACATCAAACAGGGCGGTCCCGGCACACCTCCCTCTGGAACTCCTCATCTAGAAGATGATTGCCGTGGACCAGGAAGGCACAAGGACACAGGGTTGCAATGATAGCGGCAAAAGAAAACTAAAAATACCATCCTATGTTGACAAAACACAGGAAAAGGCAGCGAGGGTGTGGATAACAACGGATAAAGATAGGGTGCCCTTCTCTGGTAAATCCCACGTCAAACCAAGGGGAAGAGCCAGGATGACCTCACTAGTAGAGAATCTGACAGGTGTCTGGGGCAAGAATTCTCCCACTCTCCGTCTTCACCCTAATCTCTGGGGGCCAAGCCAGGGCCTCAGCTCTAAATCATAGTTTTCATTCACAAATGGAGACATTCACACACCTGCTCCCTACTCTGCTGCTCCTCTGATGACTGCGAGATAAAGGCCTTCAGTTTGCAAAGTTTCACAAGAAAAAAGGATCTGTTGTCCTCCTTTCTTGCTTCCGCTTAGCCAACCAAGCCCAGCTCCATCTCAGCTCAGAGGTGACGGACAGCTCACTACCAGCTGCACAGGCTTTGTCCGGGAGCCGGAGCGAAGCACTTGCAGCCCTGACTCACCTTTCATTGCTCAAGGAGCCGGTGAAGCCCGGAGCCTTGGAATTCCCCTCTGGAGGAGGTGTGGGCAGCTTCAGGCCCCACCTCAGTGGAGTTTCTCTAATAGAGAACGAGGACAATAGAAATTTCTAAATTTCTAAACTCCCTATTTTAGAAACCAAAGAATAGAGCAGTTCGACATATTAGTTTGAGGTCACATGGATAGCCCATGCAGAAGCAGGTACACAGCACGGATCTTTCTTTCTGACTTCAGAGATCTGCTCTTACCCACCCACACAGAAGGGGCTATCTCCCCTGCCACAGTGCATATCTCCTTCACATCGTATGGACTATGATTTTTCCCCTTAAAAAAAATTTTTTTTTTAAAGGAGGCTCCATGCCCAGCGTGGGCTCAAACCCACAACCTTGAGATCAAGACCTAAGCTGAGATCAAGAGTTGGACGCCCAACTGACTGAGCCACCTGGGTGCCCCTGATTCTTCCCTTTTGTTAGAAGCTCAAATTCTCAGAACTCTTTTGGTTTCCCATTGGTGTGAAAGTTTTCTGGGGTTAGAAATCATTTTTAATGTTCTTTTGGAAGTGATACCAAAAACATACATTGAAGGGTTCAGAACACCATGGATGTTTTAATAAATAGCATTTATTTGTTATTATTAAAACCATTAATATTCCACATCATCAGGTAATTCCTTTCCTCTAGAACAGAGTTTCCTGACCTCAGCACTACTGGTATCTGGGGCTAGATGATTCTTTGTTGTGGGGGCTGTCTTGGGAATCACAGCACCCCTGGCTTCTACTCACTAGAAGTCAGTAGCAATCCCACCACCACCAATCCTGACAACAAAAATGCCTCCAGACATGACCAAATGCCCCAGGGCAGCAAAATCGCCCCCCCCCCCCCGTTGGGAACTACTGTTCTGGAGTAATCAAATAAAAATGATAGTACTTCTTAGTCTCTCAGAGTAAAACAGCAGGAAAACTTATTTCTACCTATAATAAAACAGCTCCCTTACTACTCATAGATAATAAATATAAGAGTTCCTGAGAATTACTTATAAAAGAAAAGCACCAGAGCCTCAATTTTAGCAGATCAAGGTATTGTTCCTGTAATGCCTGAACCGAATCACTTTCTGCTTATAGAATCTTTCATAGTGGGACATCATAGCCTGGAGGGAACCCGTAGCCACGAAAAGGCCTGGAGGTTCAAATCCCGGCTCATGGCCCCAAATCATTTTTTTGTAACAAAGTGGAGTAGATAAAAATATTTTTATATCTCAGCTCCTTTACTTACTAGCTTCTGGTCAATTCACTTAATATTGCCAAATCTTGGTTCCTACAAAATGGAGGTGAAGTTTCCTCACTCAGGATTGTTGTAAGGATTCAATGCATCAGCTAGAAAGCAACCATATCACAAAGTTTGGCTCAAGAAGGTTCAATAATAGTCACTTCTGGGGTGCCCGGCTGGCTCCATTGATTAAGTGTCCAACTCCTGATTTCCGCTCAGGTCATGATCTCAGGGTCTTGGGATCGAACTCCCAGTGGGGCTCCACACTCAGCAGGAGTCTGAGTGTGTCTCCCTTTGCCCCTCTCCCTGCTCATATGTGTTTGTGTGACTTGCATGTGTGCTCGCTCTCTAAAAATTAATAAATAAATCTTCTTAAAAAAAAAAGTTACTTCTTTTCTTGTCCCACTTGTCACCAGACCCTGATGTCTGATTTATTTTGTTTTCTCCACACCATCCAGCAGAGCACTCTTCAACCCTACAGAGCTTTCAAATTCAGATGTCTGAACCTACTGTACACCAAGTAGATCAAAATCTCTGGCTTGAGAATATATATTGCGGGTATCCAAAAATGTATTCTTAAAAAAGGTAATGTATTACCTTTTATAAAGTTTTATTGATGACAGTAATAATATTTGTATCAGTTCTTAAAATATGATCTTACTCATTAATTAATCAATACATTATAAATAATTTAAATAAATAAGTATATCTCTGAATGGCATCTATTGTATTCTCAGGATCTACAAGTTCATTAGAATTTTTAGATTTTATGTGTCAATTTCAACGATCACTTAAAAATATTCTTTACATGTTGTTTAGAAAATCTTTGAAGTGTTAATTCTCAACTGAAAGACATGTTTACTGAATAAGACTTTAATTTCTTAAGTTAGTGCTTCTCAAAGTTTCAGGAACAGAGCTACAAAGAACTCTGAAATTAATATAAGTGACAAAACTGTGTGTGTGCCCAAGCCTAGATATAGAGCCTATTTGTTATCAGGAGAGTCATCTGTTTGGTTTTTAGAAAAGATAAGGTGCCACAGTATACAGTAGTGATATTTAAATGCTAATACATAGTATCAAATACATTAAAAAAAAATCACCATTCATGGTTAGTGGCAGAAGTCAGTAGCATCAATGGGAATTAAATGAATTAAAGGATGTTTCTGTGACTCAACTAATGAAATGGTATTAAAAGGGGGAAGTTATGGGCTGGATTCAGGGCTGGTTAGTAGCCTTGCTGTACGCTGCTTCAGGACATCATAAACTCCACAGGAGCGGGGGTTTCTTGTAGTCTCCTCTGCCTACAATGGTACCAAGTCTACAGAGACAACCGCAAACATTTCTGAAATAATGAACCCCACTTCTCTTATTATCTTGTTCTTTCTATCCTTATTTTCCCTATATCCTTCATTTCTTACTTTTTAAACCTTGTATTTCTGTAAGTTACCTTAAATCCTACATGAACAAGGTAGGATATTAGAAAATCAATACACTTTAAAAGAATTGGATGTAAGGGGATTCCCATAAGTACCACGTCTCCTTGACTTTGCCCCTAGAGAGCTACCAGTGCTGCATTCTGTCAGCTGACCCACCACACTGGCCCACCACCCATCCTGGGAGTTCAGCTCACGTCCCACCAATTAAACTGTCCTGTATGTTTTTACTATTGAATTGTCCAGTTAAACAGTTGGGACAATGCATTTGAATTTCTTCGTGAAATGTCACACCCTCCAAAGACATGCCAAAGTGTAGCTAAGAGGAACTAAGGAGCACCATTTTTCTCCAGAGGTAACTGACAGCGGGGTTGGGGGGGGGGGTCACCCTGCAGGGTACTTCCTCTCAGGCACAGAGCTCCTGTCTTTCCAGGCAGGAACTCCCACTGGCTGGCCAGTGAAGGGGGTGTCCAAACCCGCCTCCTCCCTCTGCTGGGGATGCTTTTTCTACTTCTTCTTCTGTGTGGAGACTGGGAAGCTCTGAGCCCTGACTTCTCTTGTCTCATTTCACTTCCTCACCCACTAACCCACTCTGACCAGATGCTGGGTGCCCTCAACCCTAGTCTTTCTGCCTAAAAATGAATGAAACTAATTTCTGATTTGGGGGGTGACTACAAATGCTAATGTGAGAAGGAGGAGCTTAAAAGGTTCAACTTCCCTATGAGCACTCAGTAACATATAGAATTGCTGAATCCTTATATTGTACACCTGAAATTAATATAACACTATGTTAATGACACTTCAATGGAAGAAAGAGAGAAAAAAGAAAATACCTCCTAGCAACATTTAAAAGTGAATGGTGGGACGCCACGGTAGCTCAACCAGTTAAGTGTCTGACTCTTAATTTCAGTTCAGGTCATGATCTCAGGTTCCTAGGACCAAGCCCCAGTCAGTCTCTGTGCTCAGCACAGAGTCTGCTTGTCCCTCTCCTTCTGCTCCTCCCTTCTCCTGTTCAAATAAATAAATAAAAATCTTTAAAAAATAAATAAATAAAAGTTAATGGTAAATTGACACAGCCATTAAGAGAAACAATATGGAGATTTGTCAAAAACATTAAAAAAATATAGCTGTCATATGATCCAGCAATCCCACTTCTGGCTATATATCCAAAGGAAATAAAACCACTTTCTCACAAAGATATCTGCACTCCCATGCTCATTAGTCAGAGTCACCAAGACATGGAAACAACAAAAATGTCTGTTGACATATAAATGGATAAAGAAATTGTGATATACATATATACACACCAATGAATATACGGATTATATCTGTGCACAAACACTGAGATATTATTCAACCTTTAAAAAGGAAGGAAATCCTGCCATTTGTGACATGAATAAAACTGGAGGACATTATGCTAAAAAAAAACAAGTCTCCCACAGAAAAACAAATACTGCATGATCTCACTTATATGTAGAATCTAAAAATAAAAGTTGAAATAACAGTAGCAGGTATTAGAATGGTGTTTCTCAGGGTCTCAGAGATAGAGCGAAAAAGAAGATGGTGGTCAAAGGGTACAAACATTAAGGTGTAAGTAAGTTCTGGAAACCTAATTAGAGAATAGGAAAAAAAAAGATTCAATCTCACACTTGTTGAGAAAGAGGTCTTTGAATACTAGCTCCTACTTAAATACCAGTAATCCCCACTTCTTGCCACAATAACACACGGCCTTTCTGGATGTTACCACACAAAGTAAATCTTTGTAGATCTCCGGGCTCCAGATTTTGGATTTCAGGGACCTAGATAGGGTATCAGTTTTTCATTTTGCCAAATAAGGACATTAAAAAACACATAGATGAAAGGGAAGGATTTACTACCTACAGTCTACAGTGACCATAATTTCACAACAGGAAGGACATTTTAATAACAAAATGTCAAAAAGCTATAATGTTTGAATAAAAAGCATGCCTTAAATTGACTACATTTTTACATGCTCTTTCAAAATCTCACCATTTCGTTCTCATTCCTCTTATCCCATGAAACCAAATGAACTGTCACCAGCCAGGAACCTCACAACAATGGCCTGTAAGGCAGGGGTATTTCCCCCTAAAGCTGTGTGACCACAAGCGTCTTACTCAGTATAGTTCAACCCTAGCACCTGACCAAAGACGCAAATGAGGCAACGTGAATAAAGCACTGTGTCAACCCAAATGTGCCACTGACATACAATTTAGGATTAAATGAAGCCAGGAATGTGACCGACAAAAGTTCTCAAGCAAAGATAACAATCTACTATTGCAAGAGTACATTTTTCTCCAAGTTCTATAAAACGCAAATAGACTAGCAAGAGTCCCAAATGTACCACAAAGTATATACCCATATAAAATAAAATTAATTTAATATTAAATTAGAACTTTAAAATTAAAATTATGTAGTGTATTGAATTACTATAATGTATTGAATATTAAAATTAAAATGTATTATACCTTGACTTTGGCCCATCTGAATCTCAGATGCTGAGGAGGAGCAGACACTTATTTACTGGGTAGTGGAAGTGTATAGTGGAGAAAACATCTGGCTGGATGGAAGGAGGTGGGCAGTGTGGTCCGAGCCCTGACATTACCACTAAGTATGGCTATAGCCGTAGGAAAGTTTCGACTTTCTGTGTTCAGTTTTCTCAGATATGAATGAGGAAGTTTTTTTTTTGTTGGTTTTTTTTTGTTTGTTTTGTTTTAAGATTTTATTTATTTATTTGACAGACAGATCACAAGTAGGCAGAGAGGCAGGCAGAGAGAGGAGGAAGCAGGCTCCCCACTGAGCAGAGAGCCTGATGTGGGGCTCGATGCCAGGACCCCGGGATCACGACCTGAGCCAAAGGCAGAGGCTTCAACCCACTGAGCCACCCAGGCGCCCCATGAATGAGGAAGTTTGATTAAATGATCTCTAAGAGCCAGTTCAGCCTGAAAATTCTTAATGTCATCTACGATAGTGTGTTATCTCTTTGAGAATTTGTGAGCCTCAGAGAATGAGAAGGATGAGCTCTATCTTCTGAACTGCTGACCACTAGATTATCCTCTAACACTTAAGGATCCACACTACGGGATCTTCAAAAATACAACACCCGCTCACCTGATCCAAAAAGCCAAAGAGTACAACCCAAGTAGTCCCCAAGTCAACGTGTAGATGTAAGCATACACTGTGGGCAAATGAGAGAGAGGGCTGTAAACGTTCTCCAGGCCCCTCCCTCTCCCTGGTGGCCCTTCCTCTTAGATTTGTACCCTGCCCTTCCCCGGGTGGCTAAGAACCACCGTTTACTGACAGAAGACTAAGAAAGGGACGTTCCCTGCGTTCTCTCTTAAAACTCAACACAATCCTGCAAGGTTTGTGTTATTAACTCCATAATATAACTTAAAGAATTCAGGATTCAAACTGGGGCCTCTGTGACCCTAAGTCTTGTGCTCTGTTCCCTTTGGTGGTGATGCTGCATCCCCCACACCTCTGACAGACCCAGGAAACAAGATAAAAAACCAGCCAAGGTGCCTCAGGTTCATGATCCTCGGAATATCAGGGAACCTCTCTTTAGACTCTGACCTTAGGAAGACCAGCTGCTCTCTGCTGTCTGGAAGCTCTCCTTCCTAGAGAGACGAGGAGGTATGGATTGCCCACCACTTCCTGCAGCATGAAGTCTCAGCATATAAGCTCTAGGCCAACTGGAAACTTTGGCGTACGCAGTACAGTCACAGAGCCCAGCTCTTCTGACTTTAACAACTAGTCTGACATTCAGTTCCAACCTGGTTTACTCAGATCAGCTTCTAAACCTTTTCTGTGCAAGGTGAGCTCCAGAGATCAGCAACATCTTAGCACCCTCTGGGAGGCTGTTATAAACAAGGAGTCTCAGGCCCCACACCAGTCCTACTGAATCAGAAACTGCATGTCAGCAAGATGCTCCATGTGACTCGAATGCACATTCAAGATTTAAAAGTACTGTTCAAGAATACCTATGGAGTTTTTAAAAAGAATGAATTTCTAGGAACTAGAGTCCAAATTTACAGAGAAACGGGTAGAAGAATAGTGGGAAGCCCAAATACATGTATTTATTTTTCTAACTAGTTTTCTTGTGGTCTCTTATTCCCAAGAAAACTCAAGTCCTTTCTGGAAGGACTCAAAGATCAACTTTGTTTTGTCAATAGCTGTACCAGCAACCAACAGACGTTCCCTCCTCCCAGGAGCAGGGTGGATGATTTCATACCGGCCCTCTCTAGGGTGGAGCTCCACAATGTAAATGAATGGAATAATTCTGCTTATCATTTTTCCCCTCTGCCCCAATCTTCGGCCCCCAATTCACAGGGAGGTCTAGACTACTGTCTCCATACCAACAGCAGAACTCCTATATGTTTTATTTTCTTCTGATCCACGGCCTTAACCTAGTATGAAAAAAGGAAGGAGGGAAAGTTGGGAGGGAACAAATCAACATGTGTTATATACCTACTGTATGCCAGACCCATCTCATCCCCCAAAACAGTTAACATATATTTCTCATTTAACATACATAAAAATATGTAAAATTGGTATTAATGCCCCAATTTTCAGAACTGGAAACTAAGCTTCAGATAAGTTAAAATTCTCCCAAAGCCAGGTTTCTAAACAGGATCTAATATTAGGGTTTTGCTGCATTCTTTCCACTACCCACAACTTGCTTACACATAATAGTATGTAAGTAAACATTTTTACTGAGATACATTCCCATACCATAAAATTCAATTTGGTGGATTTTAGTATATTCACACAATTACAAAACTGTCACAACCATCTAATTCCCAGAGCACTTCCATCACCCCCAAAAAGAAACCCCAAACCAATAAGCAGTCACTTCACATTCTTCCTGTCTCCCCCCGACCCCCGTACCCTCCCGCTGTCCCCCCAACCCCTGTCCTCAGAAAATACTTGGGTCTCTATTAGTTTGTCTCTTCTAGATATTTCATAGAAGTGCTTTCACACATTATGTGGTCTTTTGTGTCTGGCATCTTTCACTTAGCATAATGTTTTCAAGACTCATCCATGTTGTAGCACCTATCAGTACCTCGGTCCTTTTTTACAGCTGAATAGAATTCCATTGTTGAATATACCATACTTGGGTATCCATTCAAGAGTTAGTGGACACTTAGGTTGTCTCCGTCCTTTGGCTTTAGGAATAATGCTCCTATAAACAGTCATGTACAAGTTTGTGTGTGGTCAAATGTTTTCAATTTTCTTGAGTATATACCTAAGAATGGAGTTTCTGGGTCATAAAATAGTAACTGTGTTTCATTTTTTGAAGAATTGCCAAACTGTTTTCCAAATTGGTTACCTCTCCACTGGCAATACATGAGGGTTACAATTTTTCCAAATCCTTGCTAACACTTGTTATCTGTCATTTAGCCTTCCTCCTGGCTATATAGTGGTATTTCTTTGTAGTTTTATTGGCATTTTCCTAATAATGATGAACATCTTTTCATGTGCTCTTTGGCCTTTGTACATCTTCTTTGGAGAAAGTATTCATTGCCCATTTTTAAATTAGGATACTTGTCTTTTTATTGTTGAGTTTTAAGTGTTCTTTATATATTCTGGGTACTAGGCCCTTATTAGATAGACAATTTGCAAATATTTTCTCCCATTATTGGGACAGTCTTTTTACTTTCTTGATTTGAATGCACCTACCTTAAGTTAATTTTCTAGACAGTATGAGTTAGGGGTTCAATTTCATTCTTCTGCATGAGAATATCCAGTGTTCCATCATCATTTGTTGAAAAAATTATTTCTTCCCCCATCAAACTGTCTTGGCACCCCTGTCAAAAATCAGTTGATTATCAACGTATAGGTTTATTTCTTGGCTCTGAACTCTATTCCATTGATCTATACATGTCTATCCTTTTGTCAGTATGGTGCTATCTTAAGATAGCTTAGTAGCAAGTTCTGAAATTGTAGTCAGAATGAGTCTTCCAACTTTGTTGTTATTGTTTTTTCAAGACCATTTTGGCTATTCTGGGTCTTGTGTTATAGTTTTCAATATATAAGTCTTACACTTCTTTTGTTAAATTTATTTGATATTTTTATTGAATATCTTCAAGTTTACTGATACTTTCTCTTGCTAGTTAAAACCTGTTGGTAAGCCCTTCTACCAAAATTTTAATTTCAGCTATCATACTTTCTTACAGCAGAATTTCTTTTTTTCCAATCATTTTTATTTCCTTATTAATATTCTTTATTGGGTAAGACATTATTCTCATACTTTCATTTCACTCTTTAGACATGGTTTATTTTATTTCTTTGACTATATTTGTAATACTTGAGACAACATCTCTAAGTCTAATATCTAGGCCTCCTCAAGGACAGTTTCTATTGGCTGGGAGGTGTTTTCCTGTGTACTGACCATACTTTCTTGTTCCTTTGCATGTCTTGTAATTTTTTGTTGAAAACTGGACTTTTAAAAAATACAATGTGGTCATTCCGGGTATGCGATTCCCCTCCTCTTAGGGTTTGTTGTATTTTCCATGGGTTATTATTGTTCGTTGTTGCTGCTGCTGGTGTCTGTTTAGTGACTTTTATAAATTAATTATGTGAAGTCTATTTTCTTTATCATGCGGCCACTGATGTCCCTGCTCAGTTCACTTGGTGGTCAACTAATAAAATCTGAGAATTCAGATCTATAGGCAATTTCTAGACAAGTCACACAGTGACAGTTCTCTGGAAATGAGGCTTTTGGAAAACTCCAATCCTACTCTGTCCCCTTTCATTGGCTACTCATTTGCCAGTCTGCATGTCTCCGATAGTGGCAAAGATGTTGATTTCTTTTTTTTTCTTCAAAGTTTATTGAGTGATAGTAAATTGATAAACAAAGCTCCTGAAGAGGGAAGGGACCCAAGGGGGTTGCCCAAGGCTGTTGGCTTCTAAGGCTAGTAGAGAGGTGTGGTGAAAGGGGTGTAAATAAGCCAGGTTAAAATGCCACAGTGCTCTTTGTGCTCAAGGAGATCCAGCCATTTTTCTTAAACAAATGCTCTTCATATTTTTGTAAGCCCTTGGTTAATTTCAAGAGTTACAAAAAAGTTTATTTTGACTGTTTTTTGCTAGTGTTCTCACTCCTTTTCTGGAGGATATTTTTCTGAGGTCCTAGCTCTACCAGTCTGTGAGTACTTCTCTTGAAAAAACATATATAAATATCATCTTGATTAGATTCTACTTTCTTCTGGTTTCCTTTCTACTTACATAGTACTCCTTCAGTGAATAAATCCTAAAGATCAGAAGAGAGATATAAGAAAACATATTTTCTGATTTTTTAGTAGTTTCCTTGTGCTATAGCACTATGTACGAATGTGTCAGGAATAAGGTGGACCAAAGCTATTTCTTTCCAGAAAATAAATATAAATCCAAAAGTACAGTCTTCCTAGTTTTATGCTAATCACAAAAATAACTGGGATTGGAAACATGTTCAATAAAGGGGAGCCAGAAAATGATAGGTACTATTCCAAGAAAACAGAGTTTTTATGCCTGAATTCCCTACAGAGAAGTGTGGAGCTTCTAAATGGGGCAGGTATGTGATGATTACTCAACTCTGAATTTTCCTTTGTCAGTGCTAAACCTTTTCTCAAGAGCTTTCTTCAAATAGCAGAGGCTGAGATGAATGAGATGCAAAATAGAACCATGATCAATACCTTCCCCTTCTTGAGCAAAACTGGACTTGGTAAAGGGTCATGCTGACGAGTACTGGGTGAGTCACCCCTACTGATATCCTGGGCCAAATTTCAGACACCAGTTCATGTTAGGGAGGAGTGGGAAGGAGATTTGCATGTGTGACCTCACACAGAAGCTCCAGCCCTGGAGCATAAAAACAGCGGAGTTCTAGGTATTACCCAGCACCGGGACCAGCAGTTTCCAAACAAGTCAAGACCATGGCAGTCCTCAGCTCCATGTTGCTGCCACTCAGGCTGTTTCTATGCTTCGGACTACTGTGTTCTTCTGCCAGCTCTGCAGAGGACATTGACAACTGCATCCTCTTCAATGAGGTCATCACCACTGGCCAAGGCATCATGGCCAATTCAGATGTCTATGAAAGCAACACAAACTACACAGGTGAGGAGAAGCCATTCTTTTTGTTGTCCTTTGTCTTCTGAGGGGAATTAACTGAATTTCAGAGCACACCCTTCCACTGCTGCTCTCAATCACACAAAACATGTTTTTGACCCAGATGGGAAGTGGGGGCAGAGACAGAAAGAGAGTATGTGTGAGAGAGTTGGTTGGGTGGGACTGTTTCCTCCCTGTCCTTTGTGTAAACCTGAGGCAGGAGTCATTAAGTCCTGACACCCAGGTTAACAGCCCCAGCAAGAGCACACCCTTGGCAGGTTCTCAGACTTAAATAAAGTGGGTGTTTTTATTGTTTTCAGGGGTAACAAGTGCATCACAATGTGTGGTCTGTTCACATTCATTTGATAAAACAATGCCACCATGGATGATAGTATATTGCACAACACCTGGAGGCACTGTTTGCCTTGGTGTGTGGGTGGAAACCCTAGTGAGCTAGGCAGGGAGAGTGCTACTCTCCCACCTTGTTTATGATAAGCAGCCCATAGCTGAGAAAAGTTAGGTTACAGGTCAGTGCTCCCCTGCTATGAAGGGGCAGAACCGGCTCCTAAATCTTAGTCTTTCCTTCCCAGTCCAATGCTTTTCTTCAAGGTACATGGAACATTTAACAAATACTGTTTTGGATCAGCCAAACCTGTAAGTCAAGACAGGTACTTTCTGATTACTTTCATAAAAACAACATTTAATATGGTGGTTTACATGTATTCGTGCATTTAGATCTCACAACAACATGTTAGGCAGATAACATACCATGACCATTCCCGTCTCGCAGATGAGAAAACAGAGGTAGAGGTGTTAGTCACTTCCTCAGGTCACAGCTACTTACAGGATGGAGCCGGAATATGAACCTGAGCAGTTTAGCTTCAGACACCCAGTCCTTAACCACCGCGCTCTACGACCCTCACTTACAGTAATGAGAGCTGGGACTTCTTACTACATGCTGGGTGCTGTTCTAAGGGTAAATGCTATTATCTTCCCAGATGAGAACCACAGCATCGGGAAGTTAAAGTTTTACCCAAGGCCATAGTGGATAGCATTGCTAATATCTGAACCTAAGTAACAGCCAAGATTTTTCCAGCTCTGTTCAGCCAGGATATCCAGCTTCAGAGCCGGCCGTCTCATTACTATGTGATCCTGCTCTCCTAGAACTCTAACCAAATTCTGCAGAGAGTACCGAGGTGATGTCCACACCCATGAACCACAGATTCCAGACTTCAGCAGGAGAATGACGATGGTCTGCCTTCACACGCTTGTCCCAGCTTGTCCTTTTCTCTTTTTTTCATGGGGACTGTCACTGAGGGCCTCAGCTGTGACTCAGATCATTGTATCCCACTCCCTCAGTCCTTGTCGTCCCAAAACAGGGAGGATAATCTTACAATTCGAGATGAGGACAGGAAGGCATATGTGTGACCCTGCACATGGGGAAGGACCTGGGGGGTCGAGGGACTGCTACAAAAGAGATCAAGACCCCACACTTAAGATAACATATCACAAGGTGAGGGATTTTGCTGTTGACATGGAAGAAAAAGAAAACTATCTTGTGAAAATGCTGGGTGGAGATATGTAGACTGGGGTTCTTCTGAAAGTAGCAAGGCAGGAGAACAAACAGTCAAGAGAGGATCTGTAAGACCCCTTGAAAGGCAGTGTGTTGGGTGAAGGGGAAATCAAACATTTGCAGAGGTGTTGGGTAGAACAGAGAGAAAGGGGAAGGAGGAGAGGAACTCCGGTTCATTGAACACCTAGTTCGTGCCAGGCATTTCTCCAAACTTTACCCCACTTCATCTCAGAGCAGAAATGTGCTAAAACTCCGTGATAAACCAAATCACTATGTGAATTATTTAAGCTGAGAGTCAAAATCCTACGCTCACGGAGATGTGAAGTGCCAGACTCCACACCCAGGATTACACAACAGGCTCCATGTTTTCCTCATGAGAGTGTCATTGCAGGATTGCACTGGGACTCAGGACTTTTGAGGAGACTTGGTAAAGACCAACAAAGGCCAACCACTTCTCCTTATTTTGATTTTAAAGTTTTTTAAATTTCAGGGTTTGTGTCAACATTGCTAAGTCATGTATAAATGGGTTGGAATGTCCTATAGCACACACGCAGCTCAGGCAGGTTAACATTAGAAGAGGTTCTCTGGGTCTGTCTTGGTATCAATGAAAGAAACCCATGACGCAGTGACATTTACATTAAGATTGTGCTGGGTATGTATCTGCCTCCAAGAGCAAGACAGATAAAAGGTGCTTGCCTTTTTGCCTGAACCTTCATCTTTAAGGCACTGTCCAGCACTGGGTGTACAACTATTTTTTAATTAACGTATAATGTATTATTTGCTTCAGGGGTACAGGTCTGTGAATCCTCAGGCTTACACAATTTACAGCACTCACCACAGCACATGCCCTCTCCAATGTGCATAACCCTGCCACCCTATTCTTCCTCCCCACCCAAGCCCCAGCAACCCTCAGTTTGTTTCCTAAGTTTAAGAGTCTCTTATGCTTTGTCTCCCTCCTCGGTCCCACCTTATTTCATTTTTTCCCTCCCTGCCCCCCCCCACAACCCCTCACCCTGCCTCTCAAATTCCTCATATCAGAGATATCATATGATAATTGTCTTTCTCTGATTGACTTATTTCACTTAGCATAATACCCTCTAGTTCCATCTACTTTGTTACAAATGGCAGGATTTGGGGGTTTTGATAGCTGTATAGTATTCCAGTGTGTATGTGTGTGTATGTGTGTGTGTGTGTGTGTGTGTGTACATATATAGATAGATAGATAGATAGATATAGATCTCACATCTTCTTTATCCATTCATCAGTTGATGGACGTCTAGTTTCTTTCCATAGTTTGGCTATTGCGGACATTGCTGTTATAAACATTGGGGTACACGTGCCCCTTCAGATCACTACATTTGTATCTTTAAGGTAAATACCCAGTAGTGTGATTGATGGGTCATAGGGTAGCTCTATTTTCAACTTTTTGAGGAACCTCCATGCTGTTTTCCAGAGTGGCTACACCAGCTTGCATTCCCACCAATAGTGTAGGAGGGTTCCCCTTTCTCCACATCCTCACCAACATCTGTCATTTCCTGACATTAATTTTAGCCATTCTGACTGGTGTGAGATGGTATCTCACTGTGGTTTTGATTTGTATTTCCCTGATACCAAGTGATGTGGAGTAGGGTACTTTTTCATGTGTTTGTTGGCCATCTGGATTTCTTTTTTTGTAGAAATGTCTGTTCATGTCCTCTGCCCATTTCTTGATTGGATTATTTGTTCTTTGGGTGTTGAGTTTGCTAAGTTCTTTATAGATTTTGGATACTAGCCCTTTATCCAATATGTCATTTGCAAATATCTTCTCCCATTCTGTCCGTTGTCTTTTGGTTTTGTTAAATGTTTCCTTTGCTGTGCAAAAGCTTTTGATCTTGATGAAGTCCCAATAGTTCATTTTTGAGTGCACAACTTTTTAAATCAATGAGTAGTTATTTAGGGCCCTCCAAGTCCCCAGCATTGGGCTGGCCAGATACTGACACAGAAGAGACCACAGTACAGAGAACAAGCCAGAATGTAATTAACTACTCAACTCTATAGGAACAAATGTAAATGTTTCAGGAGTGAGAGGAAGAGAGGGCTGGACTGGGCCAGAGGTGGAACATAGGTAAGGTCCTGGAGAGTAAGCAGGGATGGGATGTGGGATGAGAAGGCAGGGTTCCAGACATGAACAAAGGCCAGGGGCAGGTATGGGCCAGTTGCACCTGCAGAACCAGTGGAGGGTTGGCTGCGCCTAGACCAGGAGTGCAAAAGCACAGTGAGCCAGGTTAGGAGGGTCATAAAAGCCATGTGTTGGTTACTGTAATCAACAGAGGTAAAAATGTAAAAGCAGAAATCTTTAGGTCCTCTAGAAAGATGGGCACTTGAAAGGTTTGGGAGAGTACTTTGTCCTCACAGAAGAGCTGTGTGTGGAATACGATCTGGCTGCAGCCTGAAGAGGGAAGGTGGAGGCCAGAAACCCAGGTTCCAGATGCCTAGGAGGGAAGGAAGGAGGCGGGAAACCAGTGTGAGAGAGGGAGAGCAGAAGAAACAGCAGAGACAAGAGCTTGCCCATGGGAGAACTGACACACTTGGCATGATCTCAGGATACCATCGCTGAGCACCATCCTCCTCACCATCATGCACACATCTACAACGGTCAGGTTCTCAGTGGGCAAGTCAGGCTAGTGGGGTTTGGCTCGGCCTACCCGGATTGGCCAAAACAACAGAACAGAAATGTTTTGTGCTAAAAAAATAAATAAATAACAATCACAATTCATCCAACACCCATCATGTGTTGAAAGCCTTACACTGTCTGTGCTTTTCCCAGGAACCTTGTAGATAAGGTACTATGATCTCTGTATCATGAGGGCTAATGCCCTCATCCCCAGGCCCAGGACCAGACCTGGTGTAGAGTGGGCATTCCATAACTATTTGCGGAGCGACTGATGGACAGTAAGGAAACCGAGGCTGAGAGAGGAAATGACTTGCTCCTAAATGTGAGAGCTAGAATTCTTATCCAGTAGGACTGTCTGATCCTATTGTACCACATGCTTGACTTTCTTTGCTTTGTATGGAGAAACCTCTGAAAGGATTTGGATGGCTGACAGGGCCCTGGAGAATAACACTTTAGCACTGAGTAATCCTCCCAGAAGGGATCTTTTAAGGGAGGAAATGGACAGGCTGAAATGTCCTCTTGAAGTACGCTCCCTGTTACACATCAGAATGCTAGAATCGGCAAGTGTCAGTGCAGTGCCTGTGAGTGTATCCTATGCTAGGTCAACAGGGAAGACTTACCCGACTGGGGAAGGCCAGGAAACCCCAGCATTATTGGACACGGGCTCAGAGACCACACCCCTTCCCTCACACTCAACAACAGCGACCAAGGGCATCAGTGATTCTGGGACCAAGAATGGGCTCTGCTTTAACTTGGCACTAAGAGTGCCTAATGTCATGACGCACTGCCCAGTGGGCCCACTTGACCCTTTCCCAGGCATCAACCCCGCCTCTCCCCACCCTGCTCTCCCTCTGAGAGAAGGGCAGAACAGCCCATCCCCTTTATCTGGTGCACAGGAACCTGACTCTGGAGATTAGGAGCCAGCCAGGATCTCACCTCTGTTCTATAGCAAAACCAGGGCCAGAGCACAGGTCTTCTTTTGTTTACCATTTACTGGAGAAAATGTGGAAAACAAAAACGCACGAGGAAGAAAATAAAAAGAATTGATAATCCCACTACCAAGAAATCACCATAGTTAATATCTTGTATTTCCTTCCAGACCTTTGTCTGCAACCTCATTTAAGATGGGATCATATTGTATGTACAACACTATTTGTAACTTCCTTTTTCCTGCTAAAGTTTGATTTCATGACCCTCATCCCCCTTCTGACTGCACAAATGGCTGACTGGTTCCCTACCCTTCCCTCCTAGTATGGGTTCCCGTGAATGCCAGTATTAGCTCTGTGGTCCTGCGAGCCGTGGACGCGAACAACAACTCACTGGGCTTCTGGGAGAAAGCAGACAAGGTTTGCCGCAACAGCGCCCTATATCGCCTGGATAACCGGAGGGACCAGATCTTCATGGCAAACTGGGTATCTCCTAACTCGACGAACATAACCACAGTTGCGCTACAGTAAGAACCTACCCGTGTGTGATCTGCTTTGGGCTTGTACAAGTGCAGACAGGGTTTACACAGTTTCATGCTGACCTTGGACGACTCAAAATGCACTCCAGGCATGATGTGGGAAATTTAGTAGCTGCACTCCTTTCTGCCTCACTACTCTGTTCTTCTACCTGCAGGAGTTCCCATACATACATACACACACACAAACACACACACACTCCTTCCCTCTCCCCCCACTCCCAGGCAGGTGCAACAGAGACAAAGACAGCTCTAGTGTTAAAGAAAATCATAGCTGCACAGTGGTTAAAACCAAACAAGCAAACACATGAAAACACTTTATTCTGGACTGTTGCAATAGGAGGAAAAAGACCTCAGGGTAGAACCAAGTTCAGTTCTGAATACATCACGGGCAAGTGGGACTTTATAGCCAAGGAGCAGGGTGGGGATCACTGAGAGGAAACAATAGGGCCTGTGAGGGGGGCTTCTGGCTAAACTGACCTAACAGGATTCTTGCAGAAGACAGGCCCCGGGGGTGGGAGAAGACGAAGAAGTAGGTATTAGGGGTAAACGGTGGGAGGTACTTGCTGAACTGACTTAGCAGGGTTCTCACTAAAACCGGATTTTACAAGGAAGGGCACAGACAGGCCTAGAAGAAAGTTCTGGAGCCTGACTAAAGTTGGTTAAGCAAAGAATCATTGTCACTGGGCATGCTGTTTGCTTCAAATTCCAGAGAATCATTTTTTAAAACACACATTCATTTTGGAAATGCCACATGGGATGACTGTGTCATAAAACTGACTTTCTAATGTCACACAAAATGGACACCCTCAGACTGTGAGGTGAGGCCACATGGGGGCTCGCATGACACTTTAACAGAAAGGCCTTCCTCTCAGCTAATGACGTTACCCAAGTTACCTCGGGAGCCCATGTTGAGAGGCCCTCACCCTTTCAGACTGCCACTTGTACTGAAAGGGCAGGTCTGACCATCAGGCCGTGGCCCCTGGTGGTGTCCCCTTGGTAGTGAACAGCCACCAAGTCTCTGTGGACATTGGTGGTTCTGATGCCATCAAGCCATCCTGCCTTCTCCTGCCATCTTGGGGCCTGGTCAGACTTAGCTGGTTCTGGAGAGGTGACTGCGCCCACCGTGACTTCCCAGAGTAAAAATCCAAGGGAGCTGCTGCACTCCAGCCTCCCGAAGACAGCAGTGTCTTAGAAGTCGGCCAGAGCTAATCAGGGCAATGACTTTGCTTTCCTCTCACCTCAATTAAAGCCTCCACACTCCAGGCAACAACAGATGAAAGGCCCCACGGTAACAACCTGCGACAGAAACAGCACATTCCCAGCGACAGTGTGGTCTGCAGACCCCTCCCACCCTGCACTGGCCTCTCTGCTTGTTCAGCCTTGGTACCCACTCCTGACACGGGGAGGGGAGCAGCACATATGATGGGGGTACGGAGAGCAGCTGGGTGGGGCACAGTGAGATGTGAAGAGGCCCCTGTCCACGGGGCTCCACAATGAGTTTTGGGGAGGCAAGGCCCCTACAGAAATAACTGCAGAAGTTGAGTATCAATTCCTCAAGAAAGCGTTCCCTAAACCCCCGGGTCAGGCTCCCGCTCCCCGTTTGCACTCTCGTAACTTCTACTGCTTTGTCACAACACGTCACAACTGCCATCAATTATTTAACTTGTTTATTGTTTTGTTGCAAGTCTGTTTCTCTGAAGAGACTCTAAAGTGCCACGAGGGTAAGAACCATGCCCGTCTCGTTCACCACTGTCCCCTCAGCACCAAGCACGGTGACCGGCATGTGGCGCACGCTCATTGGTTTACTGTTGAACGTATGAACGGGAGACGGGACAATAACGGGACCACTGACTGAACAACACACCAAGCTGTACAGACCACTTAATAAACATTAAGCACCTACTACGTGTCAGGCATTGCTGATGACAGAACCCGCCCTCAAGGAGCCCTCTCATGGCGGGACTGGTTCACAGCAAGGCCTTGCAGTCGCGGGGCACGTCTCTCTATCGGGGCTCTGTCTGGGAATGACAACACGAAGAAATGACTTCACAGAAGTTACTGTGGAGTATCTGGGCAGAAGGGACCAGGATGGACATCACAGGCAGGACTGGCTTGAACAATGCCCAGAAGTGCATTCCAGCTTGTGGGGAGGTCAGGGTGCTGAAGTCGGTGGGGTGGGGGATGGACAAGAGCTTCCCTGGAGCAAGACCATGCAGAATCTTAGTCAAGACAATAGACACCAGATCAGTAATGATCGGCTGATGGTGCTGTAGAGAACACCAAGGTCAGGATCCCCCGGGAAGGCAGAAAAGGGAGCTAGACCCGTGAATTCCACAGCGGAGGGCCTCACCATTATCTCTCACTGATTTGCCCTCCACAGAGCCTTCACTATCAATTTCTCTGATGCGGCTACATTTTCTTCTCTGCAACTAGGAAGAAAAGGTAAGTTCCTCTGTGGCCTGTTTACACATCTGGCAGTGACTCGGTTAGCCTGGAAAATTAGTTGGTGGGTGCCTTAGAAGAGTCTTCTAATCACGCGGTATTCAGATGTCAGTTGAGTTCCCCAGCACCTGAGACCTACAGAAGACAGTGTGACCCCTTATCCTATGCCTCTGGGAAACAAAAGCCATTCCCAAGATTTTTGCCAACTCCCAGGGGCCTTTAATTCTCACAGCCACCTGTGGCTCCAGATTCCTGCTTCCTTGGAAGCCATTATGTCCAATGCCACACAGATGGATAGGAAAATCAGCTCTTTGTTTAATTTCCACAAAGCATTTCCACTTGCACGATGCCTTCCTAGGTACAGCAGACTCTAACCAAGGGGCTCAAGGAAAGGGGTAAAGATTTGCACAAAGAAGGCTTCAGAGTATAGAAATGCTCATACTTTCCTTAGTTCTTAGAGTGGCCTCTGGCCACCACCAAGGATTTCCACTGACCTTTAATAGGCTATCGTCGCCAACTTCCAGCCATCCTGAAGCTCTTCGTCCTTCTCTTGCCTTCTCTGTCCTCTTCCTTCTCTCTTACCTCCTTCTAGGGAGCTAAAACAAATTCAAGAAATTGAGGTTCAGGAAAGATAGGTAACTTGCCCGAAGACACACAGAAAGTAAATGGAGAAATTAGGACTCGTGGTCCACATCTCATGCTTTTTTCCACTTTTCTTTGACTTACATCAAAACTATAAAGACAATCTTTCATTCTTGGTGAGGTTTTTAAATACAAAGTTCAACCAAGAATAAGAAGCATTAGTCCTTCTCAGTGTCTAGATAACAGGTCTTCCTTGGGGGTCCCCCAACACTGAAATACGTGTAGTACGCTGCCCATCTTCCTGCTGGCCATACATTGCAAATGTGGGCACAAGGGATATCTATTGACAACAACAAATTTCGAAGTGATTCTGTCTAAGGAATCTATTACAGT
Organism: Martes martes; assembly: GCF_963455335.1. Classification (NCBI taxonomy): domain Eukaryota; kingdom Metazoa; phylum Chordata; class Mammalia; order Carnivora; family Mustelidae; genus Martes; species Martes martes. Next base: position 107,151,195 of record NC_137898.1, read on the forward strand.
GCCTTCATGGCTTCCTTGGTTGTTCCCTCTATGAAAAGACTGGGGTATTATTTTCATCCTGAAGGATATTTTCAAGATGAACACTCATGTAAATGTTAAGAAAGAAAGAAAAAAGTGTTTGCTTCTAATCAGGATTCCTTGGCTCCACATTAATAAAGTCCAGCTTAGGAGGAAAGAAGAAAGGAAAGAAAAGAAAAAAGAAAAGAGGGGAGGGAGGGAGGAAGAGAGGAAGGAAGGAAGGAAGGAAGCAAGCAAGCAAGCCGCTGTGTTCAGACCTTGTGGTTCAGTGGGATACTGGAGAAACATCTTCCCTGGGAAACACTAAGAGATAAAACACAGTGCCTTGTAATTGGGAGGCACCCTCCCACCAGGGGAGAGTGCCTGAGCCAATCATGGGACTTCTCCCTTTTTTTTCTTCTTCCATATAGTCCTCTTTGATCCACAGACCCTTGGAGGCATCATTAAAAAGGCTCCAGTTTTTCCAAGATCAGACTACCCACAGGGCCTGGTTAGCTCTGCTTCTCTAGAAGGCAACCTCAGAGAACCAAAGGGTGGTCAGATCCCTGCACGGAAGAATGAGAAATGTCTCTGAAAATCAGAGATTCCAGGGTTTGAACAGGGCTTCTGGGCACTTGCTTTAGAGCAGGGGTAGCCGTCCTCAGGTCTCGATGATACTAGTTTTGTTTTGTTTTGTTTTTTAAGATTTTATTTATTCATTTGACAGAGAGAGAGCACAAGCAGGGGGAGTAGCATGTAGAGGGAGAGGGAGAAGCAGGGACCCCACTGAGCAGGGAGCCTGACACAGGGCTCGATCCCAGGACCCTGGGAGCATGACTTGAGTCAAAGGCAGACTCTTAACTAACTGAGCCACCCAGGCCAGGCGCCCTGATATCTAATTCTCATAAGCATTACATGCAACCTTTGAAATTAGCAAGAAAAAAATATATAATTTTTAGCAAGAAAAAATATAATAATAATAAAAATAATATAATATAAAATAATAAAAAATTAGCAAGAAAAAATATATAATTTTTAGCAAGAAAAAAATATATAATTTTGCCATTCTGGATCGTATTTGCACTGACTGATCTAATATAACATTAAGGACATGAAGACATTTGAGGACGGAGTACCCACCCAACAACAAATTCAGTGGTTGTATAAACTCCTTCCCCTGTAGGATTGTGTAGACCTTAAGGGTAGAGAATGTTTCTTATTTATTTTTTCTTCCTTGACGTTCTATACTCCCTGGTTTTCCTACTCCTCTACATACATTTAGCCACTAAAAATTGTTGACGGAAGCTTGCTCATGAACTCTGGCTCTAGTGTTCCATCAGACTGGCCTCCTTTCTCCAGTGCCCCCCAAAACAGGTTCTGATGCCACTGTTTTGTTTTGTTTCGTTTTCCAGACACAAGCACTTCCCAGATCTCTACAACCAGAACAAACCCACAGGCTACCTCAACAACAGGACACATCTACACAACGAGAACAACTCCACACTCAACTGCAACAAGAGAATACCTCTCCACAACCACAACAACCCCACGCCCAACCCCAATGACAAGACACTTCTTCACAGCCAGGACAACCCCACACCCAACCCCAAGGACAACCAGCTTGGCCAACAGAACCTTCCTCTGCCCCATCACAAGTGCCATTCAGATCCTGTTAGTGTTTCTCACCAGCAAACTCCTCTCCTAGAACGAAGCTGAAAAACAGTTGCTCCTGCCTCTACCATATCCTCCTACGTTCAGTTCTAAGCCAGTGCTCTGACAGGCATGTGAAGGAAGACTCTACATTCTCAAATGGGCAACTCTACTACCATTGCTTTGGACCAAAACAGAGACCTGGGTGTCACTTGGGGGAGGGTAGCTAGTCCATTCACTGGTGGACTTGGGGCACACAGATGTTCAACTGGTGAACATCAACAGATGTTCAATTGTGTCTCTCACGACACAAATTAGGCTTTTTGTTGACTACTTAGACCTAGTCTGGGTGTAACCTGGAATTCTGGCTCTGGGTTTCACGTGCTGACAGCCAATTCCGCAGCCAATGTAAACTTCTGTTCACTGCCAAATGATTCCTCCATACCTGAGTCTCTGTGGGAACAACCTTTCTTCACTTTCAAGATGACCTCAGAGTTCTGACCAAACCCACTCAGCTTACACAGAGCTTCTGTGCCTGTCACCCAACAAGGAAAGGAAAAAGAAATAGCCCTGATATTACTGGCCACACCAGTAGTACGTGAAGGGCTAGAAAACAGGAATGTACCATGTCTGAGCAAACAACCATAGGTAAATATGATGGTATAAAGACATTATTTCCTATGTCATACCAAATAAGCTACACTTCAAACAAGAATAATGTATTCGATTCAAATGTAAGTCTTTAATGAGTATTAAAGTACAACATGCTGTCTAATTTTATTCATGTATATGAACATTAAAAAATTAATAGAATGGTGAGAGTGTGTATGCTTTCAAAGCCAGATCTAAGGGTAAAGTTTCCCCAATTTTACTTCTCTTCAAGTACAAACTGGTCATTTTTTCCTTAATGGTAATTTCCATTAAGAAATAGGGAAAATATTTATAGTATTCATAATACAATGTAAAACCAACAGAAAGCATGGATTTCCAGTAATACCCTGGTAATAAGCAGCAAAGTTCTAATAATTACCTAAATTCCAAGATGCCAATATCTAGTAACTAGCCTTCCTCTGGGACGGTTTCTGTCAATTTCTTCTTCCCTGTGAATAGGACACACTTTTCCTACTTGTAAGTCTTTGATTTTTGTTGAACCCCGGACATGTTGAAGGCTAAAACATGGTGACTCTGGAAACCAGGCTCTGCCTCCCCTCCAGGGCAGGCTGCTGCTTGCTGAGGGCCACTGTCCATTTGCTTAGGGACTTTTCCCAACTATCGTGCGCAGACCGCATTCCTTACTGAGTGTGGTCGCTGACAGCTCTCTCCTGTTATTTCAGAGCTCAGTCAGCGACCTGAGAGATTTTCTTAAATGTCAAAATTTAGCAGCCTCTTCCCTCATAAGCATTCCTCTAATAGCTGGAAGGGTTTTTTTGTTTTTTGGTTTTTTTAGATCCTAGAGTATTGAGAAAGTTCACTCTGAAAGTCTTTGCCAGCTTAATGGTTGCTGCAGTGAACAGACCGATTCCTGGAGCTCCTCATCCTGTCGTTTTCTGTGCCATGGCTCGGTAGCCACCACTAGTAACTGCCAGGTGCTGTGCTAAGCACTTTAAGTGCATCTTCCTATTTAATCGTCACAACAACCCTAGGAGATACAGCTGCATTATAGACATGGACACTCAGACAGAGAGAGAAAAATCATTTGCCCAGAGTCGTTCAAGGAGTAAGTCGTGAGGCTGGGTTTCGAAGACTACAGAGCCTGCACCATTAACCAGGACACCCTAAGAGCCCCCTGTGTGGCTCCTGCACCCCCTGGAATCCCCCAGGACAGCAGGCTCCCCAGGGCATTATGACACGAAGGTATGGGGGTCTCTCACGGGCACAAGCAGGCTGCGTGCTCCAGCAGCGCTCCTCCACGCCCCACTCGGCCGCCACCTCTGAGAAAACCTGCAGAGAGCCCTGACCCAAAAGCTAGGATCAGGCTCGTACTCATCCATCCTGGCCCAGCCTGGCCGCGTCTCAGGCTCAGTGTAGAAGGTGGGACAACTGTTGGACCCTCAGCAAAAACACTCTCTCAAGCTGGAAAACTTTTAGACTCGGAGAAATCTGGGGGGCTGAATTCAGACATGCAGCCCAGAGGCAGCTCGACAAGGGCACCGGATTTGGAGGCAGGGAGCCTGTTAAGTTCCGGTTCTGCTACGAAGGAAGGAGGCGAACTTCTGCCTTGATTTCTCATCTGTTCCATTCAGGGTTGGCCCAGGTGGCATCTGAGCGCTCTTGCCAGTGGGTCTCCATTTTGACTTCCCTGTCACATCCACACCTTAGTTCTCAGGGTCTAGTCAGAAATGGGAAGTCAGCGTTGCTGTGCCCTGTCTGATCGGTAGCCAGGAGCACTGCGGAGGATTCACAAGCAAAAGCCAGGTTCAGACACGGAGTGTCGTATTCGACAAGGGTTACCTTCCCTGGGCTCAGAAGGCTGCACTTCCTCACTGGGCTTCCGGATTATCTGCCGTCCTGGTCTCTCCAGCGAGTGCAAGAGCCCCCAGCAGAGCAAGAGTAAAGAGATAAACAAGTATGCTTGTTCACAGTCTAGGAAAAAGCTAATCCTGATGGGAGGGTGACCCACCACGAGGAAAACAAGGGCATTCAGGAACTTCGGGGAAGCCCCCAGGCTGCACCTCCTGCACAGAAAAGAGCTGAACAAAAGATGGACTGTTTCCACTCCCACGCGCCCTTGCCCAACCTCATTCTCTTCCACTTCTAGGTTTTCTTCTTTGCGGCTTCCTGTTTTGTGAATTCGATGCATACTTACCCTCTGTTAGAAACAGCAACTGCCCACCCCTTTACGGGAAGGGAGTGCTGAGGGAGTGGGAGAGAAAACTGCAGGCTTCCAAATCCCATCACCTCCAAGATCCTCACACCAGAAAGATTACCAAGCCTGGTCAGTGGTCACTACCCCACTGACTGTTCAGAGCAGCAAAACATTCAGAACAGGCAGAACATGCAGACATTATCTTATGATCTATCAACCTCCACATTACTTTTGAAAATAAACATTGAAAAATACTAATAATTAAGTAAAAAAAACTTTATTATTTCACCCGAGAGGTACTTCAGCAATTGTCTTAAGGCATAAACTCTGAGGTCAGACTGCATGCGTTCAATCTTGTTTGATTTTACCCCTTGATAGTTGTGGGACCCTGTACGAGTTACTTAGCATCTGTGTGACTCAATTTCTTCATCTGTAGAATAGGCAGAAATATAGTAGCTACCCATAGGCCGTTGTGGAAATTAAACCAGTTAATATATAAAGCACGTGGAATAGTAACTGGCACAAAGTAAGTACTGGATGATTATTTAATGGCTAAAAAAGGCATCACAACTGATATATTGATGTACAAGAAAGCCAAGTATTGTACCCATAGAAATATGTGCAGATAAAATGGCACCTATAACAAGGACTTAAAGTACTAACTTGTAACTCTTTTTTTTTTTAAGATTTTATTTATTTGATAGACTGAGATCACAAGTAGGCAGAGAGGCAGGCAGAGAGAGAGGGGGAAGCAGGCTCCCTGTTGAGCAAAGAGCCCGATGCGGGGCTCGATCCCAGGACCCTGAGACCATGACCTGAGCTGCAGGCAGAGGCTTAACCCACTGAACCACCCAGGCGCCCCAGGAATTATTTAACTTCTGATCGCTGGACTGTATTTCTTTGATTGTGGTTCAGCAGTGAAACTGGGACATATGGACCACCCCTACCCTGCTTTTATGTAAGTTATGTCCATGCATATAGATAGAATGAAGTTAAATATATATACCTGATAGAAGTGGGAAATAATTTAACATACGCAAAAAACTACACATTCATCGATGCATATGCATATAACCTGTATGTAAAAATAACTTTAGACTCAGACACTTGAGTCTAACAAACTCAAAAAGCCTTTGGGTAAACGAACAAAATATGTGGATAGCACATTCAAAGAGCCTGGGAAAATTGTTGAATAGTTATTTTAATTGAGTCTGTTTTCCTTCCTTCCTTCCTTTCTCTCTTTCCTTCCTTTCACCCTTCCACCCTCCCTCCCTTTCTTTTAAAGCCAAACAAACTTAGGTTCAAATCCCAGCTTTTCCACATAATGGATGACTTTGAATAAGACCCTTCATCTCCTTCGACCCCAGATTTCCTACAGTGAACTGGAGCTGACTGACTCTACCTCAAGGAGCCACAGTGACTGAGATGCTGGACACACAGTGGAGAGCGTATTGTTAATTCACAACAAGCCAACCAACGCCAACAACTTTGCTCAGTTAACTACACAATCTCAAATAAGAGTGGAAAACATACCCCACAGTCTGGTTAGGCTGCACTTTTTTCCCCCTTTTCTAAATACAGTTTTCTCCTTCAAGAATGGAGCTTCAACATTCCCCCCTAATACTTTGGGAGTTACTGAAAGTTATTATGGCAACAAAACTAGGCATGTTTGCTGAAAAACATGTTATTGTCTCAGTGTTGCCACAGATCTATTCAGTTCATGCTCTATGAAAAATCCTGCTCTTAGGGGCCAAACAGATGGAATGATAAAAGGCATTCTTTGCAATACTAGCTGAGGCTCTCTCTGCCTTGGGCATACCTCCTCTTCACAAGCTGGTGGTGGGTTATCAAGGAGGGCACATATTGCATGGAGCACTGGGTGTGGTACATAAACAATGAATCTTGGAACTCTGAAAAAATTAAATTAAATAAAAAAAAAAAAAACTACCTACCAATCTCGACTGTTTATCCTGTTATTAAGGGAGTACCTTGTCAGTGAATACGTGTAAGGGTGGCTACCAATGATGGTGTGGCCATGAGGACAGCAATTTCCCAAAAGATCCTTGATTCAGAATCCTTGATTCTGACTTATTTTTTGATAAAGTAGTAGTTGAAAATTTTTAAAAATTTTATTCACAAGCAGGAATGGAAAATTTCCAGGAAGATAAAATTAGCCATATAATCAGGTTTGGAGATGTACTTAGGGGATTTTATTTTACTTTGTGGTGGTTGTTCTCTAAGTGGAAACACATAAAGAATAACACCTACATGAAGCATACTTGAAAAATTTGGTATTAAATCTCAAAATTTTTACCAAACCAGGATCAACCAGTTCTTTAGAGATGGCAGGCACTTTTATTCAATCAATAACTAATTATTCAGCACCTGCTGGGTAGTAGGCCCTAGGCAAGGTCTTGGTGAAAGAAAAGTAAAAAGACAATAGGGCTCTGGCCCTTACGTGATTGGGAAAGACAGTCAAGTAGTAAGCAAATACATAAGACAAAAGGAAATGTAGATAAAAGTTTTGAGACTTTGAGAAAGTGGAGTGTATAGGTATTATAATAGAAAATAACAGGATTTCTACCTACAGAAGTGAGCAAGGAGGGCTTCTGCAAGAGGGGGACCTTTAGGCTGGGATCTAAAGAATGATCGCTTTTACGAAGAGGTGAGAGGTGGGGATAGAGGGCATTCCAGGCCAAAACGCAGAAAATACAAAGATCTTGAGGCAGGAATGAAAGTGGTGTGCTTTTGGACCTGAGAAAGGCCAATGTGACCAGCTCCCCAGCTGGACGCTAGGAGAAGGCAGTGACTGGGTCGTATGGATCATAAAGTTTGGTTTCTATTTTAAAATCAAGAGGAAGCTTTCAAGGAGTAACAGGGGAGGAGAGAGAACTGAAGAAGTATGGAAGGGAACCAAAGTGCAAGCAGGCAAGAAATGGTGGCAGTTTGGACTGGGGCAGTGGCCTTGGAAATGGAGAGAGAGATAAAAATCACTGCATAGTTTAGAGGTAGAACCGCAAAACTTTCTGATAGATTAGCCGTGGTAGGAATCCAGGACAAGTCCCAGATTTCTGGCTTGGAAAAATGAATGGATGGTAGCAGCATTTTGCGGGGAGCTGGTGGAAGACTGAAGTCTGAAGGAGGACTTGGAAATTCACTTTCGGTGATGTTAATTTTGATGCCCGTGCGACACCTCGCTACCCATCTATGGTTCTTTCTGCAGGCAAATTAAACCTTTAAAAGGTGAAAGACAACACTAGCCCTTCTATTTCTTCAGGTTGTCATCAGCCACAGTGCTCGTATTTATTAAGATATTGGTGAAAAGTGAAAAAGGTCTTTAAACTGAGTTCATACTTTTACTAATATTGGGAATTTTCACTGATAAACTGGCTGCCTGAAGGTGAACTTGGGCTGAGGTACTGAGGACTTGTTTCTTGGGCATCTTGAAGAATATAACCTTGGGATGTTGTTTCTTTAACCAAGAAGGAAGGTAGGTAGGTAGGTATGAAGGAAGGAAGGGAAAAAGGAACGATGGAAGGAAGGAGGGAGGGAGGGAGGGAGGGAGGGAGGGAGGGAAGGAAGGAAGGGAAGGGGAGCGGAAGGGAGGGGACAGAAGGGGAGGGTAAAGAGGGAGGGGAGGAAGGTAGGAATAGAGAGAGAGAGGGAGAAGGAGAGGAGAGGAGAGGAGAGGAGGAAGAAAGAGAGGGAGGGAGAGAGAGAGAAGAAGGAAAGGAAAGGGAAGGGAAGGGAGAGGAGGAAGGAAGGAGAGAGTAAGGAAGAGAGAGGGGGAGAGGAAAGGGAAGGGAAGGAACGGGAAGGAGGGAGAGAGCGCAGGAGGGAGGAAAGAAGGAAGGAAGGAAGGAAGGACGGTGGGAGGGAGGGAGGAAGGAAAGGCCAGTGCTTTAATTCTTTTTAATGATTAATACTCTTGTCTCGATGGTGACAAAATACCAATGGGATTGGGTGGATGGATTCTGAAGGAAGCAAACCGACTGATGAGCTACTTGAAAGCCTAACTGCAACTTTGAAAATCCTTCCAGCGCACAAACCACCCTCCCTGACTTTTCTTTTGTGGTGATAGCAGTTCTCTCTGCAGCTATGCGAAGAGAGTGTTTATCTGGGACAGTTTCCAAACGTGTCTTGCAACAGAATCTATAAAGTTAAATTGTGTGAAACTAACAATGATTTTTCTATATGCAAGGGAGGCTAGAAATATCCCAGACAAAACAAAAGTGAAATGAGCACAATCTGTTTCCCATCTTTAAAATAATTCTATTTCCAAGAGGAATGTAAAAGTTTAGAGTTAAAAAGAAAAAAAAGGGACACTTACCATAGATCTAGGCTATGAGTGGCTGTATATACTCAACCGATCATATTCTGGCCATTTTTATAACCCACTGGTAATACTACATCAATTCAGGCTATATGATGACCGCTGAGTTCTGGTTATTCTGTTCATAGTGATACAGTCAGTATAATTTTTCTCAACTTCTTACCTTAGAGTTGGTGTGGATTTCAAGAATCATGCTTTAAAGATCTGTGTATGTGTACCCACAAAACCCACCACGCCCACTGGAAACAACCACTGCTGCTTAAATATTTCACTCCTGCAAAAGGAAATGCGTTTTATTCTGGGCATCAAAAAGGGGATGATGGGCCTCCCCTACCCCCATTGACCTCCCCAGCCTCCTCTCCTGCTGTTTACCTCGTCACACTTTGCACACTAGAATATATGTGCAATCCCCTCCCTCGACTGTGGGTGGTTTTAGTGACTTGCTTCTAAGGAACAAAATCTAGAAATATGATCAGGTCACAAGAGTGTGACCTCCACCGTGCTGGGGCACATGCTCACTTGCTGGCACTCCCTACCCCCTGCCCTCTCACCTGCTCATGCTGAGGAAGCAAGCTCCCCTGTCTGAAGCTGCTCTATGCAAGGGACTCCATGGCAAGAAAGGGAGGGACAAACTGAGGACTCGAACCAACAACCCCATGAGTGAGCCGGAAGCTGACCCTTCCCAATCTAGCCTTGAGATGACCGCATCCCGTCAGTGACCCTGGGCCAGGGGTCCCAGCAAGGATACATCCAGACTTCTCGCACATTCAAGCTGTGACAATAATGATAAACGTGCAGTTCTGAGCCACTATTTTGGGGTAATTTGTTACAAAGGGGTAGATAACCAGCCCACTCCCCTTCCGGGGTGGTTGCAGGGATAACATGAGGTAACATAAAAAGTCCTGAGCAAAACGCCTGAGGCCACAGCAGGCGCCACACCATGTTAGCTCAGCCCTCTTCCCCCACTGCTCCACCAGCTCCTGGCCACCATCACCCCACGTCTGGATCCCCACAATGGCTTTGCAACCAGTTTCCCCCCTTCCCTGCGTCCGGCTGGTGATCCTCCTTAAAAAGCAGACATAAAAACTTCAACAGCTCCCTATTTCTCAAAGGATAAAAACCAAACTCATATTCCAGGACCCCAGGCTGTGCCCATCCTATTTCCAAGCTAGCTCCCCATTCCACACTCACATCTCAGCACTCTTCTATTAAGATTAATCTATTTGCTCTATCCCAAATACACTTGGTCCATTCCCACCAGCATCCTCACTAAAGGAAGCGTACCTGTTCAGTACATACTCCCGCCTTTCTCCTGAATTCCAAATGCCACCCACCCTATCAGGTCACTTCAAGGACCATTCGGGACCAACCTCCTCTACTAAGCTTTTCCAAACCCTACCACCCCATGGTAATCTTCTCCCTTGACTAATTTAATATGTACTACTTTGCTATTTGAAATCAGACATGGGGGGGCCTGTGTGGCTCAGTTGGTTAAGTGTCTGCCTTTGGCCCTGGTTACGATCCCAGGGTCCTGGGATCGAGCCCCATGTTGGGCTCCCTGCTCAGCGGGGAGCCTGCTTCTCCCTCTGCCTGCCACTCCCCTTGCTCATGCATGTGTTCTGTCAAATAAATAAAAATCTTTTTTAAAATAATAAAATAAAATCATAGAGATATAAAATCTGAAAATAGGCAGAAGCAACTTCAGAAAGCATTCATTTTATGGGTAAAGAAACCCAGGCTCTGAGAGGAGAGGGACACCTGAATAACAGGACGAGGACCAGAATTCAAGCTTTGAAACTCTCACCGTTATTTGATTCTACAAACATTTACCAAGTGACCATTATGTATAGGGCACTACAAAATTTCAAGTTTCTACCAATGTGTCATTCATACATTTAATCAATAAAAAAAATGACTGAATGCTATTCACCAGATACTCTGCTTAGAATGAAGACATTGCCCACAAAGAATTCAGGGTAGTAAGAACACAAAAGGGTAAAGCAACAATTACAGTACAGCTCAACAGGGTCTCTGACCGTAGGCTCTAGGAAGACATAAGAAAATCACCTACATACTCTCTTTGGTCCTGCCCTCCTTTACTCACCCATTCAGTTTTATAGATAGAACGACAGACTTCTCACTTTTCTAAGGAGAGCAAGTTTAAAAAAAAAATGTTCTCTCAAAGTAACTCACGAACCGCAAACACCTGACTCCAGGTGACTATGACCTGACTCCACGCTACTATGAAAAACAACATTTTTCTAATGTGATATCAGATCTGCAAGATTAGATCTATTTAAAAAAATCCTCAAATATACATAATCTCATTACCCTTTTTTTAGAGTCTGTGTTTAGAAGTCAGACAGACCCTGAGTGTCAAACCCTCAGTTTGCTGTTTATTTGCTGAGTGCTCGAATTTTAATTTTCTCATCTGCAAAATGGGAGTAATATCCACCTTGCATGGTATCTGTGGGAATTAAAAATCCTGTCTCTCCTCTTAATGTCACAAAACAAACTGAGGGTGGCCAGGGGAAGGGGTGTAGGGAGGGGGTGGTGGGGTTATGGACATTGGGGAGGGTATGTGCTATGGTGAGTGCTATGAAGTGTGTAAACCTGGCGATTCACAGACCTGTACCCCTGGGGCTAATAATACATTATATGTTTTTTTTTTAAAATTTTAAAAATTATTTTTAAAAAAATCCTGTCTTTCACTTCTCCAGTGAAGACATGCATATGGCTAACAGACACATGAAAAAATGTTCATCATCACTAGCCATCAGGGAGATTCAAATTAAAACCACATTGAGATACCACCTTACACCAGTTAGAATGGCCAAAATTAGCAAGACAGAACACAATGTGTGTTGGAGAGGATGTGGAGAAAGGGGAATCCTCTTACACTGTTGGTGGGAATGCAAGTTGGTGCGGCTAATTTGGAGAACAGTGTGGAGATTCCTTAAGAAATTAAAAATAGAGCTTCCCTATGACCCTGCAATTGCACTACTGGGTATTTACCCCAAAGATACAGATGTAGTGAAAAGAAGGGCCATCTGTACCCCAATGTTCATAGCAGCAATGACCATGGTCGCCAAACTGAGGAAAGAACCAAGATGCCCTTCAACGGACGAATGGATAAAGAAGATGTGGTCTATATACACTATGGAGTATTATGCCTCCATCAGAAAGGACGAATACCCAACTTTTGTATCAACACAGACGGGACTGGAAGAGATTATGCTGAGTGAAATAAGTCAAGCAGAGAAAGTCAATTATCATATGGTTCCACTTATTTGTGGAGCATAGAAATAATATGGAGGACATGCGGAGATGGAGAGGAGAAGGGAGTTGAGGGAAATTGGAGAGGGAGATGAACCATGAGAGACTATGGACTCTGAAAAATAATCTGAGGGTTTTGAAGGGATCAGGGGTGGGACGTTGGGTGAGCCTGGTGGTGGGTATTATGGATGGCACGTATTGCATGGAGCACTGGGTGTGGTGCATAAACAATGAATTCTGTTATACTGAAAAGAAATTTTTAAAAATCCTGTCTTTCAAGTAATCAATACAGAATACACCTGCATACATAATAAAAATTGTTTCTGATAACTAAAACACATTCAAATTTAAGTAAGTGGGCACTGATTATCGAAATTTGTCATAAAATCCCTGTGGTTACTAACTCTCCAGAATAAAAGTGTACTCCTTCGAAAATTTTTCTAGTATTGTAATCATTGCACAATCTTTTTACTGTTTTCAGCATCAACATTCTGAGAATCCATTGTGTACGCGCTGCTACATGGAGAGAAAAATGAAAAATAAAACCCTACATTTAAGAAGTTTAGGATACAAATGAGAACACAAGAGAGAACAATTCTTTGTTCAAAGCAAGCAAATATCTTCTTGTAGATTTAGTCATTAAGATACCAGATACCAAGAATATAGTTCAACTTAAGGAGGTGTAAGTTTAATGATCAGAACAAAATGGGATCGATTAGGAAAAACTGTATATAAGAGACACATTATAATATAATATATTCCTTTTCAGGTTAATTTAATAGAACTTCATATATGTGATTATTCTTCAGTTTTCTGAATTAAAACTGTTCAGGTGGCCATAAGGTCCGGAAACACGGACAAATATACATAATAAATAGTTTAATGATACTGCAACAAATGCTCAAAGAACGTGCTGTTCCTCACTAGCAATTCCTGGTTCAACAAGACGTGCCAAACTGCACTGAACAACGTGCACTAAGGTGGTATTCTCACCAATCCTGGTACATCCACCAACAACGCATCACCAAGGTGATTTGTTGTCTGATTTTCACTGAATAAATTTGTGTCCCTACATACCCGAGAAGCCATCAAGGAAGAAGTGTATGTTCTTGGTTTCTGGACTCTGTGGTCACCTGTACTTTTTTTTAAGTTTCACCTCCTATAAGTCTTGCAAAAATTTTTGCCATTCATATTACACCAAGAAAAAAATGAATACTAAAACTGAGATAACGGAAAAACAAAAATTGATTTATTTTACTTTTAAACTTCACACAACATTTTACGAAAATGAAGTGATTTTCAATCTATGAATAAGACTCTCTAAATGACACTCAGGATATTTTACAAGTTTCGTTTTAAGATAGATTTGAATTCATAACAGGTCTTACGCACAATGATTTCAATCAGTCAGGCACTCAAACACAATGTGGAGGTATAACAAGTATGTGATGAGTTCGTAATAGTCCAAGGGTATATAAAGACCTTTTTCAAATATGGAAAGAAATTAGTCTTTCTATAGTATTAACCCCTAAAAGCTATTCTCCTTTATAGACAACAATATTATTGTCAGTTTCATACACTTTTACTTTATAAAGAACTCCCAGAGGAAGAAATTTCTGGAGGTTTTCCCAGATATATACAGCCACATTTTCTGTCGTGCTGTAGGAAAAAAAAGGAAAGAAGATCAAAGGCAAATAAACAAAATTTCATTTTTGATATTTATAGAGAACAGAAATTCTAGATTGAAAAGATAATGTTAAACAAAACTTCAGAAATCACACAGCAATTGACAGCAATTATTCTTTCTTACTCTCTACTAAGGAAAGCTGGTCACACTCACCTTACAACATCTGCAAAGTATGGCACATCCAAATCCAGATTCTTATGATCGAGGGGCTTCATAATTGCCTCCTACATATAAGACGAAGGAAAAACACCACTTGTTCCATTTAGGGCTCAAATTCTGAAGTGTTCTATCTTTGCCCCTAAACCTTACCTCATCAGTGAGCCACTAACTTAGTACTTCTAAGTACTCTCTGTCTGTGTCTCACTAAGCAACGCTTAAAGTTGAAAAATAAAGCAAGGCCCGGATCTCCATAATGACTGGTTCTCCTCATTACTAAAGGCAAAGACGTAAGAAATCAAAAAGTAGAGGAGAATTCACTGGAGCTTTCTTGTAAGCAGCCACTGCGGTTCAGAATTGAGTTTAACGCTTCTTGAATTCTGTCCAAAAACTTACCAAAATACTAATTACTAAAAATACTTCTCTATACAGTCTTCTCTTCAGCCCAATGCCACAACGTCATTAGGACAAGGATCCTGTGAGTACCATTTTACAAAGCAGACTAAGAGTTAAACTAGGTAAGTAGTTCTAAATTTCTGCTATGAGGAGTAATTTAAGAAAGATCTTGGACTCTTAGGAGAAAAAAGTATAAAAGTATGTGAAGACCATTGCTTCCTAATACGTGTATATATTAACATAATGTTTTCCTTTGTCAGTGGCAAGAACAGTAATTGCCTTATTTTTCTCACTTTTTACTTTCAGCTATTATACAAAATCTAAGCATTTGTGAAACAATCTAATTTCCCAACGGTATGTTTCTCAGAAGGGTACATTAATAATAATAGTAGTCATTTTTTGAGTAAAACCAGAACCATATAAAAACAGTTAAGCCTTAAACCGAATAGCCTTTAAAACAGATCAAATGAAGGGCAGTTCCAACATGGATATCAAGAAAATACCTGTTTTCTCTTCGATTCCAATTCAGGTCCCAACTTTTCTTTTGAAGCTTCTTCCAAAGGCCCCTTCTGACTTTATAAGCCACGATGAGCCACTCTTACTGATGGGATTGCATGGTATCCCTCAGGTACAAAAAGTGGGGAAGAGTTCTCCACAAAGAACCTCTCCTCCAGCACGTGGTCACATGTTTGCATGGGACGCCTCATATTTCCTACACTATTGTCTTGTATTGTACAGCACTCTGTGCATACATATTTTATGTCCACAGTAAATGCAAAAACTCTGTCTTTATAGCTTTCCTAAAGTACCTGAAACACACTGCTGTCTGTTCATTCACTGATTATTCTTTTTTTTCCCTGAAGATTTATTTATTTATGAGAGACAGAGAGCACGCACGCACGCGAGTGGGAGGAGAGGCAGAGGGAGAAAGAGAATTCTGAAGCAGACTCCCCACTAAGCGCAGAGTTTGATTCAGGGCTGATCCCAGGACCCCAAGACCATGAACTGAGCTGAAATCAAAAGTTGGCTGCCCAACTGACTGAGCGACCCAGGTGCCCCTGATTTACTTATTCAACTGAAACTTACTGAGCACTTATTATTGTTTGCCTCCTAAAAAGGTAACATGAGCACTCTGAGGATAAGGACTACGTCACAGTCACCTCTGTACTTGGTACTTAGCTCAAAGACATGCAGAGCGGGCAAAGTTGCTGAATATATGGATGATAAGTACCACAGAAGCAGTAATGACCATTAACAACATTTTTATGAGACAAATGTCAGATTTTAGAACAAGAGTAAGGAGCAAAGTGGGCACCTGGGTGGCTCAGTCAGTTAAGCATCTGTCTTCGGCTAAGGTCATGATCCTAGGGTCCTGGGATCGAGCCCCGTGTCAAGACTCCCTGCTCAGCAGGGAGCCTGCTTCTTCCTCTCTCTCTGCCTGCCTCAACCCCTGCTTGTGCTCTCTCTCTCTGCGTTAAATAAAATAAAATCTTAAAAAAAAAAAAAGAGTAAGGAGCAGAGTTTAAGAGAAGAACCAAACAAAGAGGTAAAATGATGGAACAATAAGAATAAAGCTGGATAGGAGGAAGTCCATTCCCAACTTTGTAAAAGACTAACCCCACAACCTAAGGCATGTCAGTGAACTGTTTGGCTCTCTCAATCTTAATCTATGGAATGAAGAAGTTGGTTTGGATAATCTCTAAAGTCTCTGACAATGCAGGATTTCTAAAATGATATGGTCAACAAGTCACTAATTGAACTCATTCTTCTGTGTTATCCCTATGGTAAACTGCCTCAGTGAGTTTATGATAAAACTAGAGTGAGTAACACAGGGTACTGTTAAATCTATGATCAAAGGCGTAAGGAAAATCCAGAGAAGGAAAGGAAAGCTTCAAGGAAAAAGCTGTATCTTGAAGGAAAGGCAGAATTTGTTAAACGGAGGGAATGAGAATACACCAGCAAGACACACAAGATGAGCCTGTCACTGTTATTCCCATCACTGCAATATAACTGTGACTTATTTCCTTTAAATCACCCAAGCAACTTTAGAAAAACATGAGAGTAATTCCTCCAACTACTTCCCTACTCCCACACCCAAATCCATTCACAAGGTCATGGAACCTCTGGAGATACTTGGTTGGGGAGGTAATGGGGGGGGTATCAAATATACCTACAGCACAGTCTAATAAGCAACCAATATGACATTACCTCCATATACTCTTTGAGGTCGGTCAAATTCATAACCATTCCTGTAACAGGATCAATCTAAAGAGTAAACAAAGGTGAATGTTAGTATAATATGCTCTTCATATTTAAACATCTGTTAAATTATTAAAGGCTGTACAATGTGCAAAAATTGTGCCCACATCTGCCTTCATCCCCAGGACATTCATCGATCTCAGTAAGGAAACACCAGGTGCTCCAGGAACCCCTTTCATGGTCCTGCTCTTCTACCTGTCCACATAGAGCAGATTAAAGATAACCCTTTGGGAGAGGAAAGGCCTAGAACGGTAGCAGCTCACCATACACAAAGGACAACAATGAAGCAATACTGATTTGAACAGAATTTTTCAACACAGAATCCATCACGTTGGCTGAGAGGGCCCACAATCTGCACAAATCACACAGATCTTTTCAGCACGTACCTCTCCATGCACTGTCACCACAACTATGGGAAAGAAAACAGAATACCAAAAAACCACATGACTTTCAACAGGTAACACCCAAGTGCAAGTTAACAATATAACTTAAGTGTTAGATCTCTGCCCTGCAAAGCTCTATTTATATTTTCCCTCAAAGACCTGTTCTGTTAGTTAAGATCTTTTTATCAACCAAAGCAAGATCAGCTAAGACAGAGAAGCTCAGCAGGAGCTTTGGCTAAGCAGAACAGCCCAGCCAAGGCCAGAAAGGGTGTACGTTCAGCTTACGATGTCAATGCACTAAGTAGGAATGTCCACTAGGTAGAATTGAGATGCTGCTCGCTCACTGCCTGCAAAAGTAAAAAATGTACAGAAAGACATCCAGCTACACACCAAGCTGGACCAACACTGGGCAGGACCTTTCTCAGCAAGCAAAACCATTACTGGGCCTAAAATTCTGATCCCTTCACTCACACAAACATATATAGTTTATGGTAATGTTCTGTAAGTTAACAAAGTGCTTGTATGAACCATTTGAAAAGTGATGATCAGAGTGTTTTACAAACTAGTGACCTGTATATATATTTTTCAGCTCCATATAAACACCATCAGGTATTATGTGATAAGTGAGCAAACTAAAAATGATAAATATCATAGATCAACTATGATATTGATATCAAAGTTGTATAGCGCTAACTAAACTAGAAATTCTGATCTTCTGACATCTTTTGAATCTACTTACTCTACCAAACTATATGCTGTTGATACTCCATCGCTTACAGAACTGTTTTTTGAGATACCAGCTTTACCTCAAAGAATTAAGTCTTGTATACTCACATAAATTATTTTCTTGGAACACTGCAGGCAGTTTTAGACTCAACATATTTTTCTGCCATACAGCGTATTTCTAGCCAATATCTCCCTTTTGTCAATCATTATTTACTCAAAGAATACAATCTAATATTTTTAATACAATCTAATTTTAACATTAGTCTGAGCAATACCTAATGAGAAGGAAGTAGGTGCCAAAAGAATCTCATTATGCACACAGACACCAAGGGGGGGTATTGTTTAAACCATTCATTATCTCTAACAGAGCAGACACTTGCAAGGTAAAACTTAAGACACATCCAACCAAGGCAACAGATTTTTTTCATTCTGAGCTTCCATGTAACTTCTCATTCAAGGCTCAAAGATGCTTTGTCCATAAAGTTTCTTACTCATTAAGACTCTATTTGCTGATCACACTTTCATCCTTATTGAAAGGGCTAAAATTTCATCAGTTTCTCTCTCACCTTTATAATTGTGCCCATGGCCATTTGGATTGTTGCATTTCCCAAACAGCTTCAAATTTTCTTCATTACTCAGAGATTTGCTGACCAAAAAAAAAAAAAAAAAAAAAAAAAAAATTAACATGACACAAGTTCAGACACTTTCCCTGTTCCCTACATTTATTATTTGCTCTAGCCTTTGAAAAGCTTCACAATTTATTACTTTAGCTCACCAAATGGAGAGTCATAAATCAACTTGATTTCCTTATTCCACTTTCTGTCAGGAACCAGTGTATGTCCCCTCATTAGGCTACCGTAATGTACAAATGAGTGTAAACGAAGTCCACACCCTTGTTCCACAGCAAGATTCCAAATGATTTGCTCAAGGCCTTCGATTTTTCAACTCAACAAACATTTACTGGGTACCCATTACGTAGTAGACATGGACTGAACGAAGCAAGGACACACAATGATAAAAGATGCTTGCCTTCAAGTGGCTTAGGGTGAAGGAGAGGAGAAGTGAGTTGGGGGAAATCAGAGGCAGAGACGAACCATGAGACTGTGGACTCTGAGAAACAAACTGAGGGTGTTGGAGGGGAGGGGCATGGGCATGGGGGATTGGGTGAGCCTGGTGGTGGGTACTAAGGAGGGTACATATTGCATGGAGCACTGGGGGTAATGCATAAACAATGAATCTTGGAACACTGAAAAAATAATTTTTTTAAAAAAATCTCATTTTTTCTTAAAAATAATTACATGATCTACTACATCTCCTCTTTAAATCTTGCATTATTATGCCTGAACTACTGCCCACTGACTTCACCAATCCATAGAGCAGTATTCAAATTAGGTAAAAATTTAAAATCACAATACTCAACTGTAGTTCTGGGCAGAAAAAAATTTTAACTTTTATGTCTATAACTGTCCCATCAACCCTGCATCTTCAATGAGTCCTTCTATGTGTGAACGTACTATTACTCCACCCCTTTCTTTCTGAGTCTCTCCTCTCCCCCCCTCCACCTTCTCCTGCCCATCCACTTACACTTAGAATGCTACGGTGCACAAAGCCATAGCACAAAATTATCCCACTGTGCCCTCAACAAAACTGGCCAGATGGTGCACTCCGCACAGAAGGCGGGGTCAGGTGTTCGTTGATCGCTGCTGCATCCCTGTCACCCAGCACAAGACCTGACACGCTCGCCACAAACACCTGCCCAGTGAATGAATGGATGGCCCTTGTTAGAAATTACTGTCCTCGTTCTACAGACAGGGAGACGTATGCTGAGAGCGGAGCTTGCTAATGAGGCGCACAACTCCCCTACATCGACTCCTCAGTGCGGTCAAGCAGTCCATGCTCCGGGTCCAAATCCCGGCAGTGCTCCTTGCTGTCAGGGCTGCCTTAGGAAAGGGAACGCCTGGGTTCATGACACCTGTGGTAAGAAGGGTATACACCTGGGTTGCTGTAGTGGTACTGGTGACGATGACTAGCGCTCCTGGCACCTCACAGCAGCTCACTCTTGCCGAATGTTCCCTGACACTGTCATCTGGGCCAGGCGAACTGCTCTGGGAGCTACTGCAACCCTTCGCGATCCACTAGGGAACGTGAGCGACTCCGGAGCTGCTCCAGGGCAGCGAGCCAGCGGGGGAGCCTTCGGGTTCCGCACGCAGGGCCGTGCCCTCGGCGGTCGGCTCTGTTTGCCACCGCGCCCCCACGGCCCTCTCTGGTCGACTCCAGCTGTCACCGTCACCTTGGCTCCAGGGCGGCCGGGGGCGCGCGTCGGCTCTCACACCTGCGCTCCCGCACCCGGGCCCCGCCCCCCACCGTGGGCATTGTGGGCGCAGCCCCACCTGTGGAGTCGGTGGGTCGCGCTGAAGGAGACGAGGCGGGACACTCGCGCCCGGGGTCGCCCGCCCTCGCCAGCGCCCGCCATGCTCATCGCCTCGCCTCCTCCTTCGGCTGGCGGCGGGGCTGGACGGCAGCGCGTCCCGCGGCTGCGCAGTGCGGCCGGCGTCCCGGGACGCACTCTCGGCTCCGCGCTGCGACTGGCTCCCTCTGCTGGTCTGGAGGCAGTAAGGCGTCCCGTACGGTGAGCCTCTTGGATAGGCGGCGTTGGGATAAGCTACGCAAACCTCCCAGCGGCCCTTCAGAAAAGGTGGGTGGGACCTCAGTGTCTTTCACTATACTGACTGCTGGGCCTTAGGCCACGTAGGCCTGGGCACCCTTTGGATACTGGAGGATGCTCTTTGAGTTGCTCCTGCCACTCCCTTCCAGAAAGCCCTAGTTACAATAACCTCCACTGGCTGAGCCCAGGTCCAATCTACTTATAACCTAAAGGGAGCGGGAATTTCAGAGCACGTGTGGGAGCACTTGGCTTCCGGAAACAATACTACTTTTGGACTGTTGTAAAGATTCTTCCTACTGAGGAAAATTCTCAAGCTTTGTCATCCACATACATGAAGCCATTTATCACAGTGTGAACACATGCAGTCGTGAACACACACACATTAGCGATTCTCTGTCCTATGTTGACACCTCTGGAGTGAACCAATCCTGTTTCCTCACACCTACTTATAAGGAATATCCAAACTACTTGTAGTTCCAGTATTATGAACCTCTTTTCTCCATTTATTAGCTCACTAAATTTTTTTTTTAAGATTTTATTTATTTATTTGACAGAGATCACAAGTAGGCAGAGAGGCAAGCAGAGAAAGAGAGAGAGAGGAAGCAGGCTCCCTGCCGAGCAGAGAGCCCGGTGCGGGACTTGATCCCAGGACCCTGAGATCATGACCCGAGCCGAAGGCAGAGGCTTAACCCACTGAGCCACCCAGGTGCCCATAGATCACTAAATTCTTAATAGCTAACCATGAGGCTGGCAGTGTTCCAGATACTGGGAAGGATAGATTAAATCATGAGAGTGGCAGGCATACGGTCCCCAAATGGTGATTTCTCTCAAATGTCTCCTGTCTCCAGCTACATACTCTGTTCTGCATGAAATTATGGTCATGCAGCAAACATTCTTAACACATTTTCAAATATTTTTATTCTCTCCCCCATTGGGCTGTGAAGAACATCAAAGATGATAAACTTGGGAGATACCTGAGATAGACACTATCTAGTTCAGTCCTCTCACAGACAGGAAAACATGGGCCCAGATAAGTGAATTATTCATCCAAGATAACTTACAATAAAACAGTATTTCCGGGGCACTGACCACATCAGGGATAAAATACTTGACTCATTCCAAATGAAGTCTTAAGAATCAAAATACAAACCAAAGGAATTTCTGAGAAATTGCTATAGTTACTTCAGTAAAATATGACATTACATTTGCAGAGCTCTCTAAATGTTTTTATTAAGGATACTTACCTAATTTACCCTCAGTGATCCTTTATGGTTTCAGCCATGTCCCCCCAAATAAATGTGTTGAGCCCCCCAGTACCTCAAAATGTGACTCTATTTAGAATAGGGTTTTTGCAGATGTAATTAGTTAAGAGAAAGTCACAGGAAGCCCTAGTCCCTTTCCCCTTTCCTTACGCACCACATACTCCCTTTCCTTAAGTCTGCGGCTTAGGGACAGGAAGAGGCCCTGCCTAGGCTTTGAAACTTAGTCATATGCTCACTCAATTTTACCAGAACTCTCTGCACTGGATTACCAGGCATAGGCATACTACAAAATATCCTTGATTCTTTTTTGTCTTCTCCTTCAAGAACCTCAGCAGAATTTGGGCATCCTTAGGCCAAAATCTTTTAATTATACTGCTTACCTTTATATGTTTGAACTTCACTCCCCGTGATTAGGATGGAATTTATAGAGGAAACACGTTATCAGCTCTGCATACTTCACAGAAGTCAGCTAGAATCTCCTCCACCCTTTATATCCAGATAAGATCTAAAACAGTCTTCCATGTCTGGTCTGGGGGAGTACAATGCCGTTTTGAGGATTTCTGTGAGATATATTTACGTTCTCTTACAATGACTTCAGCCTCGAAGCTCCCATGTCTGGTGTATGAGCTGTATTTAGGCATCTTCCCGTCATTCTGGTACCTGCTGCTTTTGTTCTGTGTTTCATCAAGCCAGACACAAAACTTAGAACTTTCACTTTATTACCACAATATAAGCCATTACCTGTGGCATTTTTGTACCTGCGGGAACACTTCACTGGAAAGGACAGGGTTTATGATGTCTGTAATAACTCCTGAAGATACTGGGAAGAAACTGGCTATACTGGTCTGGGGCTGTGCATGAGCCTAACCGTGAGTTCACAGATGCCCCAAACTAGGCATCTAGGAGGCTTAACTGGCCCAAGGCTGGAGTTAAGCAGAGGGAGGAAGTATAACTGAAGGAAAAGGGAACACGAGATCTTGAAGTTGTTGGCAAGAGTGTGGTTTAAGTGACAGATGTAGGGGGATTTGGGCTGTTGGTAAAACTGGGCGTGGGGTGGTCAGAAATGGGGAGATTATATGGCCTCTAGTGCCACCTGTTGCCCAACTGAATGAAGAACTACTGACTTACCAGTTTCTGGAAAACTATACACATGGAGATTAGAAGAAATGCCTGATTTTAGTGACATTCCACAAAACAACACCTTCCTAAGGCTTAGCTAGGGGCAGGGCAAAAGGTGGCAGTCAGTGGTTCAACTGCTGCGGTGTCTGTGGACAGCAGAAAACCAGTTTGGAAGAAAGCCTCTAAGTCTGACACAGCTGGCTTCCCCTCCTCTGTGAGCCCTAGAACCTGTGCTAACAGGCAGGCTGTGACAGAAAAAACGAGGTGCTTTTTAGAGCTCATATTTTACTCTCTATGATTATTTGTATTTTTTCCTCTCAAGTGTGAGGACCTCTGTCACCCACGCTATCTGGTGGTAGTAATGACAAAGCTCTACATTGCCTTTCATGTATTCTTATTATCTAGTGGAAGATCTATCTAGTAAATATAAATTTAAAACTCTCTTCAAAAGGTTGTATCAACACTTGCTTAATGTTTTTAAGAAAGAGCTCTAAGAAACTACAAAACCATTATTATCTCAAGAATTCTGTTTTCGTTTTTGTTTTGTTTTTAAAGATTTTTATTTATTTGACCCAGAGAGAGAGATCACAAGTAGACAGAGAGGCAGGCAGAGAGAGAGGGGGAAGCAGGCTCCCTGCTGAGCAGAGAGCCCGACTCGGGGCTCGATTCCAGGACCCTGAAATCATGACCCGAGCCGAAGGCAGAGGCTCAACCCACTGAGCCACCCAGGCGCCCCACAAGAATTCTGTTTTTAATAGAAATTTTAAAACCGGGTGTCTAAGGTTTGGAAGGGAAGGTGCCCTTTAAAGCTAGTTTCCAGGTGTTCCGAGTTGTTCAATCAGACCGTTACAAAGGTACCATGGAACCCATAAGGCATTCGCACAGGCACTTCTGCTCGGCCCAGTTCTTCAAAGTTCTTGGCATCCAAGACTAGGAGAAAATTGTTTTCATTCTAGAACAGAAAGACAATACTGAAAATTCTTTTGATCATGTCTTATGCCTCTTCCTCTGTATCCTCAGCACCTAACACTGTGACTCGACTATGCATTCATTCACTAAATGTTTGCTGAATGGCCAGACAAGCCTGAGAAGGACATTATGGCTAAAGAAGTTCATACTTAAAGTGAAGAAATTAAGTTGTTTATATTAATTACCTTCCTAGAATCTCTTGGAGTTTAAGGATCTTCTTACCTGCCCCTTTTCAATCTCCTAAGAGACACAGAAATTTTTTCTTCCAAATTAGAAAAGCTTCCATTTTGTGTTACTTTGGAGCTGTACAAAGGGTAGCATTACAAGGCAGACTGACATTTGCCCTGGTGTAATTATAGGAGTGGCAAGTACATGGTATGAGGACAAAGTCCTCCTAAGCCCTTGACAGATATTAGTAATCAATCATGGCACTTTTCTCATCAAACCCTTAAAAAGCCTCAGAATCCTACACCCCAGGCAGCCGCTAATAACTGGTACTCAACCAGCCACAAAGCTGGTACTCCACCGATTTGCCACAAGACTGCCTTCGACGAGAAGTTAAGACATCAACGACTGAGACACCAGGGCTCACCACATAAGACTTTTGGGGCACTCAGATGAAACTGGCAGCACAGACGGTGGCATGAACATCAGACTAGATGTCAGAAGACTGAGATTTAAACACAGGCTTTACCATTATGAGATCTGACACCAGCTCTCCCACCTTCTCTAAGTTACAAATTCCACATCCATAAAATGGTATCTAACAAAGCTGTTCTGATGAGTAAATAAGGTATGACATGTGTGAAAGTCGTCTGTAAATGAATTTCTATGCAAATGTGTATTATGAGGATGATTCTATAAATAGAACCTTAAATAATAAGGCACAGATTATAATAAAAGAGTATGTACATAGGAGGAGAAGAAGAAAAGGGAAAACGTGCTGCATTGGAATAAAAAACTGACAGCATCACTGAATAAAATCCTCAGAAGGCTCATTGCTACCTCTTTGACTAGGGATGGGGAAATACATCTACCTGGTCGGGGGTGATCACCACAGAGAGAATAACCCCACCATCTTCTTCACTGGTTCCTGGTGCGGGAACAAACACGGGTTCCGACGGGTAAAAGCCATCTTCTCTCCAAATCTAGAAGTCCCCCCAAAAAAATATTTGATAGAAAGCTAGTTATGAGCAGGAAGTTTTCTATGGCTTTTGTCACTTCCAGCACGAATATGGGTCAGTACAATATTCTAACATTTAGAGAATCAGGCTCACTGAATTGGGGTGGGGGGTGCTTTTGCAGCTGCAGACTCCATCACCACCAAACACAACTTGTGCAATTATAATTTCCCATAGACCTGAAATATAAGTGTCGCAATAACCTGAACCCCACGATTTCTCTAAAAATAACACCAAACAGAGACTTGTTTTTCTGGGCTTGTGATTCATTTAAGATTCCCAAGACAGCATATACCCCTTGCCTAGGTGATTCCATGGTTCTCAAACTTAATAAAAGTAAATGGCTGAGCTGCCTAAATATTAAAGAATCTCAAGAGCTACTTTAACAAAACAGAAACTAATTCAAAGTGCAGAACAGGTCTTTTAAAAATTCAGAAAGGAAGGGGCACCTGGAGGGCTCAGTTGGTTACGCATCTACCTTTAGCTCAGGTCATGATCTCAGGGTCCTGGGTAGGGCTCGCTGCTCAGCAGGAGTCTGCTTCTCCCTCTCCCTCTCCCCCTCCCCCTCCCCAGCCCACTCATGCTCTCTCAGTTTCTCTCAAACAAATATTTTTTTAAAAAAAGAGTTCAGAAAGGGAAAAAGATTTTCATTACCGTCAGTGTCTTATTCACCACATCAAGCTTGATCAGAGAATCCCCCACTAAATGCCGAAAGCCGCAGCCATAGAAGAAACGGTACTTTTTGCCACTGAATTGGCCATAGTTGATCTGGGGAAATTCAACACCTCCTTCCTCCTCTAGATCCTCAGGATGTAAATTTTCATAAGAGCACCAAATCTAAAAGGGGTCCCAAAAAGATTCAGAGTAATTGCTTATTTTCTCACTTATTTTATGCAGGATAGGTCAGTGAAGGTGCTGAGAGTTTGTGACAGGGCTTGGGAACTCAGAGTCTAAGTCATTTTTTCCCCACTGTTCCTCTTTCCATCATATGTATGAATGCATAAAAGATTATGAGGTTTTGGGGCACCTGGGTGGCTCAGTCAGTTAAGCATCCGACTCTTGATTTTGTCTCAGGTCATGATCTCAGGGTTGTGAGATCGAGCACCACGTCAGGCTCTGCAATGAATGTGGAGCCTGCTTAAGATTCTCCCCAAGGGGAACCCTCTTACACTGTTGGTGGAATGCAAACTGGTGCAACCACTCTAAGAAACAGTATGGCGGTTCCTCAAAAAGTTAAAAATAGAGCTTACACTATAACCCAGCAACTGTACTACTAGGTATTTATCCAAAGGATACAAACATAGTGATTCAAAGGGGTACATGCACTGCAATGTTTATAGCAACAATGTCCACAACAGTCAAACTATGGAAAGAGCCAAGATTTCCATCAACAGGTGAATGGATAAAGAAGAATGTGGTAAATGTGTGTGTGTGTGTGTGTGTGTACATGCGCACACACGCGTGCGTGCGCGCACACACACACACACACAATGGAATATTACTTAGTCATCAAAAAGAATGAAATCCTGCCATTTACAATGATGCAGATGGAACTAGAGGGTATTAGGCTAAATGAAATAAGTCAGTCAGGGAAAGACAAATACTATATGATTTCACTCATATGTGGAATTTAAGAAACAAAACAGAGAATCATAGGGGAAGGGAAGGAAAAATAAAATAAGATGAAATCAGAGAGGTAGACCAGCCATATGAGTCTCTTAACTATAGGGAACAAACTGAGGGTTGCTGGTGGGGAGGTGAGTTGGGGGGATGGAGTAACTGGGTGATGGACATGAAGGGGGGCATATGATGTAATGAACACTGGGTGTTATATGCAACTGATAAATCACTTATCTTTATCTCTGCAACTAATATAGTATATGTTAACTAAAAAAAAAAGAAAAAAATTTCTATCCCTCTGCACGCCCCCATTTGCCCACATGCACTCTCTTTCTCAAAAAAAAAAAAAAAAGATCATCAGGTTTTGTGACTAAGCTGTCAGGTGGCATACAAGGGGGGAGTGGACTTTTTATTCTACTAAAGCTGAAACACTGAGAGCTACACAGTAACATGTGTATGGTAAGTGCAAATTACCTAAAAGGTGAAGATAATCAATACCAATCTCAAATACTTAGACATGCCACAACATTAGAAAACTGCACCTATCTGCTTGAAAACACAAGAAGGAAAGGTAAACACAGTGCTCCCTCCCACCGTGACCTTATCCCGTTCTTATCCTGCAGTTCTTGTGACCTTACCCTGCTCAGCTGAATGTTTTCAGATTTACTGGGCACCAAACATTGTGGAGAACAGCCAAGGAATAAAGTAACATGACTAAAATTCAAAGTCCATCTCATGTCCTTTCAAAGCATACCTTTCCATCAGCTTGTTTCACAGCACTAGCTGAAGAATAGGACAATGGGCTGAGGTTCTCTCCTTCAGGGTCATTCAAACTGACACGTAAGGGCAAAACAAACCGCCGAGGGAAAGATCTGCCTACTGAATTATAGACCTGTTCAGGAGAGACAAAGAAATAGATGAGAAAATGTCATTCATGGGATAACAGCATGTCCCAATAATTTATACCCAGTCAACTTTATTGGCCTTCCTAAGTAATTGCATAAGTGATAATTTTCATTTATTCATTTATTCCACAAATATCTGTTGAGTACCTACAATAGGCAAAGCACCATTTTAGACTCTGGGAATGCAACAGTGAACAAAGTCTTTGGCTTCATGGGACTCACATTCTAGTGGAGAATGGATGATAATAAATAAGAATTAAAATACATATTGTTGGGGCGCCTGGGCGGCTCAGAGGTTAAGTGTCTGCCTTTGGCTCAGGTCGTGATCCCAGCGTCCTGGGATCGAGCCCCGCATCGGGCTCCCTGCTCAGCAGGGAACCTGCTTCCTCCCTCTCTCTTTCTGCCTGCCTCTCTGCCTACTTGTGATCTCTGTCTGTCAAATAAATAAATAAAATCTTTAAAAAAAAATACATATTGTTGAATTAGTGTCAAATAAACAAATGATTACATAGTCCAAGGTCTGA
Source organism: Martes martes (assembly GCF_963455335.1). Classification (NCBI taxonomy): domain Eukaryota; kingdom Metazoa; phylum Chordata; class Mammalia; order Carnivora; family Mustelidae; genus Martes; species Martes martes. The sequence continues at coordinate 107,179,109 of NC_137898.1, forward strand.
TAGTAATAAGTACTGGTAAGAAACATACTGTAGGGTGAGAGCCTACAGAGTAACAGAGTGCTCCCCTCTTCATTTTTAGTCATAATATAGCTCTGCATGGAAAAGCATCAATTTAGTAGGACTGGGTTGCTAAAATGTGGCACATTCTCAAGAAAGGTCTGTTTTCATGATTGGTCCTTGGCTGGCACCTGAGAACTGAGCTCTTGGAATGTTCTGTCTCCCAAGAGTGGTTTTGCATGCCTGAGGTCTTGAGTCACACTGTACTAGTTTGTCCAGGCAGTTTATAATAATAATGTGATTTATAAGGAACACTGCTGCCCTGTGGGTGTATGGAGCTTTGCTAACTGAGGGTGTGTAGGGGCTTTGTGCCCATATGCTGATCCCCAACAAAACCCTGGACAATCAGCTTTCCTGGCACGCAACATTTCACACAGGTTATCACAAGTAGGTAGCGAAATCGGGCGTGTCCTGTGTGACTCCACTGGAAAGGACTTGGAAGCGTATACTGGGCGGATTTCTCTAGACTTCATCCCATGCACCTTTTCATTTGCTGATTTTTCTAAGCCTGTGAACCATCCTAGTGAATCATCAAACCAAAGGTAACTCTGAGGACCCCCAACACAACCTCCCTGCAGAGGTCATGTTTAAGCAGGAGACTCTAACAAAATAAGTGTATTTTTTTTTCTGACAATGAGAATGAGAAAACACATGTTTTCCTCTCTTGAAATACTGTAAGATGAGGGCAAACTGTGCCATTTCCCCTCACACACCTGGTCCATATCATCTCCATCTCACACAGAAGTATTTCTACCGAGTAAAGATTTAGTGCTATTTTTAAGCTTCACAAAGAGTTAGAGTTTTTAAAATTAATTTTAAATTTATTTAAAATTTTTTTCCTTTTGTAAAACCATAGCTGAACAAAAAGAGACTGCCAGTAATGGTGAATTAGGTAATGTGGAGCAACTATCCCACTGAGAATAGCTAAAGAAGCTGAACAAATGTTTAGAACAGCTGTGCAAAGGCACTGGTGAGCTAAAAAGGCGGTGAAGATCATCAGTAGGGCAGAGATTTGGAGGGAGAAGGAAACCCACAGGTAAACAAGATACTGGGGGAAATTTGTTCCCTCAGGATATCAGCTGCTTCCAGGAAAAGGCAGCTGAAAGGTTGAGAAAATGAAAGAATTTTTTAATTAAACTTTTTAATCTTCAGATCACTGCAGATTGGCATGAAATAATACAGAAAAATAAACAACTGATTAAAAAATGGGCAAGAAACTAGAAGAAACATTTCGCCAAAAATATACAAATGGCCAGTAGGTACATGAAAAGATGCTAAACATCATTAGTCCTTTTTTTTTTTAAATATTTTATTTATTTATTTGAGAGAGACACAGTGAGAGAGAGCATGAAAGGGGAGAAGGTCAGAGGGAGCAGACTTCCCATGGAGAAGGGAGCCCGATGTGGGACTCGATCCCAGGACCCTGGGATCATGACCTGAGCTGAAGGCAGTCGCTTAACCAACTGAGCCACCCAGGCGCCCTAAACATTATTAGTCCTTAGAGAAATACAAATCAAAACTACAACGAGGGCACCTGGGTGGCTCAGTTGGTTAAGCGACTGCCTTCGGCTCAGGTCACGATCCTGGAGTCCTGGGATCAAGTTCCACATCGGGCTCCCTGCTCAGCAGGGAGTCTGCTTCTCCCACTGACCTTTCTCCACTCATGCTCTCTTTCTCTCTCAAATAAATAAATAAATAAATAATTTTAGATAAATAAATAAATAAATAAATAAATTACCACGAGATACTACTTCATACTCACTAGGGCGGCTACTGTCAAAAACAAAACAAAACAAAAACAGAAACAAAAATGACAAGTGCTAGTAAGACTGTGAAGAAACTGGACCCCTGTGCAAGGCGTAGCTGCTGTGGACAATAGTCTGCAGTTCCTCAAAACAGTTAGATATAGAATTATCATAGGATCCAGCAACTCCACTTCAGGCATACAAAAATAATTCAAAACAGGGACTCGAATAGATATTTGTATGCCAACGTTCACAGCAGCACTATTCACAATAGTCAAAAGGTGAAAAACAACCCAAATGTCGACTAACAGATGAATAGATAAAGAAAATGTAATACAGATATACAAGGAAATACTTAACTTTTAACAGGAATGAGATTCTGATACATATTACAACATGGATGACCCTCGAAAGGATTACACTAAATAAAATAAGCCAACACACAAAAAATAAGTCTTGTCTGATTCCATTCATACTAGGTATCCAGAGTAGGCAAATGCATAGAAACAGAAAGTAGAATAGAGGTTCCCAAAGTCTGGAGAGAGGAGGGAATAGGAACTTGTTATTTAATGAGTAGAGTTTCTGTTAGGGATGATGAAAAAGTCTGGAAATGGACAGTGGGTACGGCTGCACAATACAGATCATGTACAAATGCCACTGAACACCAAAAAATGGTTGAAATGGTAATTTTTATGTTATGTATATTTGTCACATAAAAAAGAAATAATGGGGCACCTGGGTGGCTCAGTGGGGTTAAAGCCTCTGCCTTCGGCTCAGGTCATGATCTCAGGGTCCTGGGATCGAGCCCTGCATCGGGCTCTCTGCTCAGCAGGGAGCCTGCTTCCCCCTCTCTCTCTGCCTGCCTCTCTGCCTACTTGTGATCTCTGTCTGTCAAATAAATAAATAAATAAAATCTTAAAAAAAAAAAAAAGGAAGAAGAAATAATGTGCAGAGGGATCACATGTATCCTTCACCCAGATTCACCAATGATAATATCTTACAGTACAAGTATCTTACAGCACAATATCACAACTGGAAAATTTACATTGATATAATCCACCAATTTTATTCAGATTTCACCAGTTCAACACACACTCGTGTGTGTGTGTGTGTGTGTGTGTATTTAGTTCCATGCAATTTTATCACGTAAATGTATGTGATCGCCACCATACTCAAGATATAAAATCACCACCAAGATCCTTCATGCTACCTATTTTTAAAGATAATTTTTAAAGATAACTCCCCCACCACTTGACCCCAGTGGGTAGAGATTTTGACACTTTTGGCGAACTAGAGGGACAAAAGGAGGAGTTCAATGACTGCCAAAAAGGAGAAGCCCTGATAAGCCCCTTGTACTTTGGGTCAGGACCCCTTAAGTCAGCACCTAAGAGTAAGAATAAACAAGGAATAGTCCCTCTCTTCCAGGGACTGTACCCTGCTTCACAATATTTCAATCCCTGTAACTACATTGAAGACTATCTGGAACTGATCATAAACTCTAGCAATCTGCCAGAAGCAAATAAAATTTTCTCTGGAGGAACATAATATCATCCTGGATCTCAAAATATCTCTACAATTTTTCCAACACAATATTCTGTATGCAATAAACATAAGCGAGCACATGAAAAGACAAGAGAGCATGATAAAAAACAAAACAAAACAAGATAACAAACAACAGAAACAAAGCTACAAGGGATCCAGACAATAGAAGCTATCAGACTTTAAGTATTCTGAATATGTTGGAGGAAATCCTCTTAAACTGAGCATGTAGCAGAGAACTAGAAATTATAAAAGAGAACCAAATTAAAATTCTAGAACTGAAAAATGCAAAGTGTTTAAGAACTTAGTAGCAGGGTTTAATAGCAGAAAAGACAAAGGTGAAGAAAGAATGAACTGTAAGATAGATACGAAAATATCCAAAACGAGTTGCCTAGAGAGACACAAGGATGGTAAATACTAAATACAGAACATAAGCAACAGATGGACAGAGTGAAAAGGAGTGACATATGTATACTGCAGTCCCGGGCAGAAAAGAAAGGATTTCCCAAATGTAATATTTGAAGAAATAATAGGTGACATTTTTTAAAACAAATGAAAGACATCAAACCATAGATTCAAGTATTCCTAAAAACACCCACATAAAATAAACAAAAAGAAAGCCATATTGAGAGATACCATAGGACTAACTACAGAAAATCAAAGAGAAGATTTTAAAATCAGAGGAGGAAAAATGATCAACTTCAAAGGAGCAAAGCTTAGACTGACTACTAATTTCTCAACAGAAATCAGAATACAATCAAATATCTTTAAGTGTCAAAAGAAAATAACTAACAACTTAAAATTCTTTATCCAATGAAAACATCCTTCAAGAAAGAAGGTAAAATAAAGACATTTTTTTACAGGAAAAAATATAGATTTCATCAGCAGCATATCTGAACTAAAGGAAATACTAAAAAATATTCTTCTGTCAGGAAGAAAATGATTCCACATGGAAGCTCACAAGACAGGGAAGAATTAAGAGCAATTGAAAGGTACATACGTGGGTAAATGGGTAGTGTGGGGAACCATGATCACATAAAGCAATACTGCCTTGGAGGGTTTAATAGAGAGAAAATTAAAATATACAACAACAGTAGTGTATAAATTGGGAATATGGTAGAGGTACAATGTCCAGAGTTCTTGGATTGTCTGCAATCCATCTCTTGGTTTTCTTCACTATACTTTTTATTTATTAGGTATTAAGTAAGTACTTCAAATTATTTTTAAGTACTAAATAAGTAAACAACAAAGCTGTGTCTTCAATGCTTCAAAACCATTCTCCTTATCTGCCAAAGAAGCAAGAGAAATAGCTAATTCCAAAGCCAACCAGAACCTGACAAATCAGAGATGTTCACCTGATCAAGCCCTGCCCCAGCTTTCCTGAGATTCTGTAGTCGGTAAGCTTCCAGGCTTCTTCCATCATCTTGACAGCACAAATCAAGTACAACACAGCCCTGGTCCTCAAAGGCATTGATTTGATGAAAAGTAACAAAAGGTTTACTGTAGTACATTCCTGGAAGAAGCTGCAGGGGAAAATATGAACAGTGAAAAAGATAGATATATATTTTTTTTAATTTTTTTTTTAGGGGACAGATTCTAGTTTAAATTAGTTTAAGTTTAAATTTAAAAAATTCCCTCCCCTTTAAATGACAGGCCTAGTAAGTGTAAAAAGTAGAATTTGGAATGTAGAAAGACATTGCGATTTAAGCATCCTTGTTTAGCTGTCACGTCGCATATTAAACAATGAACTGGGCTATCCGATACAAACCAATCAACGGTCACAACAAACTTAAAAGTCCTGATGAAGTATGGCCCAATGTTTTGAGGGATAAATAAATCCTGGAGCCTATCTTACATGATTAAATAGAAAATACTGCTACTAATTAGCTTATGATGAACACTTTGAAAAAATGCACTCATTACCAAAAATAGGACTGTTGTAAAGAAATTAGGGTATAGTAAATTTAGGATATTATCTCTTTAAAGAGACTAAAAGAAGACAAATATAATAGAACTACTAACCAGGAGTATAGAAAGGCGTCTTGGACTTTGGTAGAATTATCACATTTACATATCAAGAAGCCACAGAAGTAAGCAATTAAAGTAACAGTGCAAAAGTTACAGGACCTCTGCATGAACAACATTCTCCTTAGCAAATACTACAATATGGAAAAATCCATGCTAAAATGCGAAGGTTTTCTACAGGCCACTTTAGTTAAGGCAGATATTTAAAAGTGTAAAACCATTTCTTACAACTTTCTAATATGCAGAACTCACTGTATTAACTAATAAGTGAGCTAGCCATATCTACTCTACGGAAGAAGGTAATATCCTTGATTAAGAGAGTCTTGTGCAAGCAATGCCCAGGAAAGGTAAAAATCAACCACAGGAAAATGTGTCTTTATGTCCAATCATTTTCATGATGAATATACTCAAAATACTCCACCTGTCCAGTGTTCTTATCCACCACATGAAACCGTGTGTTATACCGGGGTTCCCAGCTTATTCCATCTGAAAAGGCCTTTCCCCGAATTCTAGAAGTGATCATTTTCCACAGATTCATCTTTAGAGGCTGTTCAATGAAGATTATATAGTTCCTTGTCATTCCTAAAAGGTTCCAGCAAATAATAAAACGTTATCTGGCAAATAAGAGTTCTCTGAAATGTGACAGTTACGGGGACTTATCTGAATGTCTGGACATAGTACTGCTGACCTAAGCAAAAGCCAGCCAGAAATAATCCTTCACTATTTCCCAGCTTTGCTTTACATATTTCCTGTTCCCACCTTAAAAAGGGAACTGCTTAGAACAGCTTGGGGTGAATGCCCTCAGCTTGCTTTTTATCTTTCTTATTTTTCTTTTCAAATTATTTTGGAACAAAGTAAAGAAGCATAATATTAAAGCGTCATTTGCGATCGAGGTGTTTATTCTGTATTCCATTTGCTATTTATACTGAAGGTAAGGATTCAGGAGGAGATTGGCTATAAAAGTTCAGAATGTAGAAAATAAATATTCCAAGAAAGAGCTGAAGCAATGAAACAGAATAAAAATTTCTCCCAAGAAATATAATCAAGACTTTTTCATGGATGATTATTACCTGTGGCTTAAAGTTACCTAAAATTTTGAATTCTGTCAATTTTTTATGGTCAAACGATTTTTTTAAATTAAGACTTTACTTTTTTTAGAGCAGTTTTAGTTTTGTAACAAAAGTAAAGGGAAGGTACAGAGGCTTGTCATATACCCTCTGTCCCCAGACATGCAGAGCCTCCCTATTATCGACTCCCCCCACCAGAGTGGTTGGTACATTTGCTACACCTGATGAACCCATAAGGACACATCGGAAGCACTCAAAGTCCATAATTTACATTACGGTTCACTCTTGATGTTGTCAGTTTTTAAATAATTGCTAGTACTAGAATAAATATGTCTTTTTAAGCAGTCATTTGCCCAGGATAAGAAGTATGCGACTAAACAGAATAAACTTCACTGGCATTAAAATGCAGCCTTGGTCTCATTATCAGCATACTTTGAGAAGCCGTATAGACACAGAATTTGCCCAAAACAGTTCTTCTGCTACATCGACATTAAGGCAGATGCCACTGTAATTTACCTGATCTCTGGCCTTACCAAAGCTATGATAGTAAGAAGGTTTCATCCTCTCTGCAGAGGCAATAGAGCATATCACCTGGGCTCCGTGGATTGTCTCCCCAAGATCCACCTTCTCTGGAGGAACCCGAATAACATTATAGCAAGAACCTGGAAAACAGAGTCCTGTCTTGTTTTACACACATTCTAGAATAAAAGACAACCCTCACGTTCATGGACCACACAAAAGCAGTTAAGAGATTTATACAATATATGCCTGATATCCCTATTTCATAAAAGGTTATTTCAAACAAAGTCTTGGATTAAAAAAAAGTACTAATTTTATGAAAGTCACATCAGGGAATGATTTAAAGCAATACACACAAAGTAATCAACCAACAGTCTATTGCATTTTTTTTCATGATTAGTAGCTACGTTTATTGCATTTTAATGCTCTCAAAAGGTTACCCTCTCACTCCCTGAAGATGAACTCATTCTCTACAGGAAAAGATTAGGTACCAGCCAGGAATATCCTCAAATTCTACTTGTCCCCTCCCCACTCCCCCATCCCTACAACTACAGTCTCCATTTGCCCCCACACCCCCTTCTTCTCTCCAGTCCTCTGGATCCCTGGGGTCTCTCCGAGTCCTGTCTCATCCTTTCTCATCAATGCATTCATGCAATCACCTTCATTCATGTAATCGTTCATCTTACTGCTTCGTCAAGAATCAGCTCAGGCAACCACTCCTCAAGCAGCACTCCGAGTCTTCCCCACCCCAAAGGTATTTGGTGCCCCTCCTCTATGCCCTGATTATATCCTACACAGTTACAGTACTTATCTTACTGAACTATAATTTTGTGCTTGTTATCTCCTTTCTAGTACACTGGTGAGTTCTTCAAGGGCAGAAACGGATGCCTCTTTGCAACCTCAGTACCAAGCAAGGACTTAGCATTCAATAGGCACAGTACAAATAGCTATTGACAGGTTAATTAACAACATTTTTTAAAGTAATTCAATGCATAAACAAATACTGAGATCACCTCAAATTATATTTCTGGTATTAAAATTGCCAATGCTGGTCCTGAAAAACTGGATCGATAGCCCACAGAATTTTGCAATCACTGAGCTTCTTTTGGAACAAAATAACCATACAGTTCTCTACTCATTTGTTCAGCAACAACTTAGTGAGTGCCAACTATATTCCAGGCATTCTTATGAGTGTCCTAAGTTTATCTTCCAGACAGTTCTATACAGCAGTGTGCAAATATACAAAAGGCTCTTCTCTGCTAAAGCCCAAATAAAGCATTCATAAGTAAAAATATAAAGTACGAGATGATGATGAGAACTACAAAGAAAAATAAAACAGGGAACTGGGAAAAATAAAAATAAATAAAACAGGGAACAGGAGTAAGATGGAGGCCACTCTGCAATTTTCGATATGGTGATCTGAGAAGGCTTCACTAAGAAGGTGACATTTGAGGAAAGACCTTGAGATCTTGAGATCTTTAGATCTTGAGAAAGAGCCTTGAGGACACCTGGAGAATCACATTCCAGGCAGAGAGAAGAGTAAATGCAAAGATTCTCAGCCAAGAGTAAGTCTGGAGAGTCCAAATAACAGTAAGGAGGCCAGTGTGGCCCTGTTATAGTAAACAAGGAGAATCTAAGGAGTCGAGGTGGGTGGGTTAAAAGGATAACTAGCTGATACGCTGAGTGTGAGCTGACGCGGGACAGAAGCACAGAGACCCGTTAAGAAGCTATTACAACAATTCAGCATGAGAGAGGATGGTGGGCTCACACCAGAGCGCCAGCAGCAGGGGTCATATGAAGTGGCTGGATTTTTTATTTATTTTGAAGGCACTGCTGCAATTGCCTTTTGACCAAGTAGATATGGATGTGAGAGAGACAGGCGGGAAGGATGATTCCAAAATTATCCTGAGCAACTGGAAGGATGAAGAATCAACTGAGATAGGGAATACTTTAAGTAGAAAAAATCTAGGGAACAATTTCAGAAGTTTGGTTTTTAGATAAATTAATTTTGTAATGTCTATTAGACATCTTGTTAAAAACACCAAGTAAGCAACTAGATATAAAATACTGGAGAGGTGTGAGTTGGGGATATAGATGTGTTCTGAGCACTCATGATATATAAACAGTGATGAGTTATAAAAGTGATAAAAGACAAGCTCTACAGTTCAAGAGTATCATATTACCATGTAACTGATTACATATATTTAATTAGTACTAAAAAACTAGCTGGATTGATTAATGTTTAGAGGATTTTTGTTCATTTTTAAAAGTCTTTTAAAAATATATGGAAAGGCTAAAACAATTAAAAGCTTTTTACTTCTTAACCATAGAAATTACTGGCAAGCACTTTACTATGAGAATAACTACATTTCCTCCAAATACAACTTAGGTATTCAAGTTCCCTGCAGATGTACAGGGAATGTACTCAATGTACATGTACATTTGAGTTCCAGTTCAAAAACTCCTCACTGGACTAAATCATCAAGTAAAAAGGAGGAGGAGGAGAGGGAAGAGGAAAGAAAATTCAGTTTCAGTTGAGGTTAGGAGATGATAAAGAGAAGAGCTGCCCATCTCAGAAGCTGGATTAAGTGACAAGACTCAATTCACTAAATTTAACCACTCTTAGTTAATGAACTGTTCTAACCACAAGTTGTGAAGCCCTAAGCAGGGCAGACACATACCCAGGAAACACCCCGCAGAGGAAAGCCCAGAAGAATGACCTCCCCAATACCGTGAGTCTAACTCTGGAAGACTCGGTCTTTGTGTAATAGCAAATTGAGGCAAAGTAACAAGACAGCCTCTGATGACTGGGGGCAGGGTTTCTCAAAGATCCAGGAGTCACTTACACCAAAATCACCTGAGACCTTGTTCACAGGCGCCAAGATTAGGGATAAGGGGGTGGTTAAAATGCAGATTCTTGGCCCCATTTCAGATCTACTGAACCAAAATCTCCAAAGATAAAGCCCGGTAATCTATATTGCTAGAAGTGTTCCAGAACATTCTTAGCCACACTAAAGGCTAAGAACCACTGGTCTCATGACTACTTATTTTAGAATATGTAATTCAGAATGGTCAGTTTTTATCATATTATGAACTAGTTACAAAGTTATTTGCTTGATTAATAGAGTCAACTTATTATGAAATATATTTTTTGTCAACCATATTAAGAAGTAAATAGTTTTTCAGATAATCATATTAAAAAATGGGCAGAAGATATGAACAGACACTTCTCCAATGAAGACATACAAATGGCTACCAGACACATGAAAAAATGTTCATCATCACTAGCCATCAGGGAGATTCAAATCAAAACCACATTGAGATACCACCTTACACCAGTTAGAATGGCCAAAATTAGCAAGACAGGAAACAACGTGTGTTGGAGAGGATGTGGAGAAAGGGGAACCCTCTTACACTGTTGGTGGGAATGCAAACTGGTGCAGCCACTTTGGAGAACAGTGTGGAGATTCCTCAGGAAATTAAAAATAGATCTTCCCTATGACCCTGCAATTGCACTGCTGGGTATTTACCCCAAAGATACAGATGTAGTGAAAAGAAGGGCCATCTGTACCCCAATGTTTATAGCAGCAATGGCCACGGTCGCCAAACTGTGGAAAGAACCAAGATGCCCTTCAACGGATGAATGGATAAGGAAGATGTGGTCCATATACACTATGGAGTATTATGCCTCCATCAGAAAGGACGAATACCCAACTTTTGTAGCAACATGGACAGGACTGGAAGAGATTATGCTGAGTGAAATAAGTCAAACAGAGAAAGTCAAGTATCATATGGTTTCACTTATTGGTGGAGCATAACAAATAATATAGAGGACAAGGGTAGATGGAGAGGAGAAGGGAGTTGAGGGAAATTGGAAGGGGAGGTGAACCATGAGAGACTATGGACTCTGAAAAACAACCTGAGGGTTTTGAAGGGGCGGGGTGGGAGGGTGGGGGAACCAGGTGGTGGGTATTAGGGAGGGCACAGATTGCATGGAGCACTGGGTGTGGTGAAAAAACAATGAATACTGTTATGCTGAAAATAAATAAAAAATTTAAAAAAAAAAAAGAAATATAGTAATCATGTCTTCAACTTCTACAATTGTCTTTATATATGTTTAAGTTAATGGATGTAATGCAGGGTTCCTACACTGTATTGGCGCATGTTGGTGGCCCTCTGTGCCCCAGATATATGCACACAGGGTGCAAGTAAAAAGCTACAGAGTGAAAGTTGGTTTGGATCCTCTTCATTTCATTTGTTTAGCTTTTCTGTTATTTTTCTCTACTTACATGTATTCCTGTGAATAAATCCTTATTAAGTTGAAAAAAAAAATATATATATATATGATGCTTACTCAAGAACAAACAAAACAATGGTACAAAATAAAGTTTAGAAATTGAATCTTTTAAAAAAAAAAAGAAGTAAATAGTTTTTAAAAAGATAGGTACACCTACTTAGGAGAATTCTATGCAGCTGGTTCGGCAAAATGTTTCTTTTTTTTTTTTTAAGATTTTTATTTATTCATTTGTCAGAGAGAGTGAGCACAGGCACACAGAGAGGCAGGCAGAGGCAGAGGGAGAAGCAGGCTCCCCGCTGAGCAAGGAGCCCGATGTGGGACTCGATCCCAAGACCCTGGGATCATGACCCGAGCCGAAGGCAGCTGCTTAACCAACTGAGCCACCCAGGCGTCCCGTCGGCAAAATGTTTCTTGACACAAGAAATAATTAACTACAGTATCTTAATATGTTGCTAAGGGAAGAAAAAACAGACCAAAAAAGTATAGAGAGCAGACACCATTTTAAAAAGGAATCTTTTTTTTAATGATCAAAATAGATGGATGGACAAAAAAAAAAACTGCTGAGTCAGTTTACCCATTTGCTGAAACATTTTACCTAAAAGGGCGTTTGCTGTGTACTATAACAGCTTTGAAGAATAAAACCCTATCCTAGATCAGGTAAGAAAGATGAGAGAGAAACCTGAGTGACGAAGTTTCAGGGTACCTTGAGCCAGTAAAAAACAAACCTGCAGTATTCATTATAACAATCATCACATGTGTAAATACGAGAGGTAGAGACCAACAACCTGCAGAAAGCCAACACTCACTCACCAAAGCTATAAATTAACCTACACAAAAGTTAAACTCTATGGAGGTTTCACAGGTTATAGATGATATATTGACAGCTAAGATAGATAGAAATATCTAACACCTACCCACTTCTTTTTTGTTTTTTCAAGATTTTATTTATTTATTTGAGAGAGAGAGTGAGAGAGAGCATGGGAGGGGAGAGGGTCAGAGGGAGAAGCAGACTCCTCACTGAGCAGGGAGCTTGATGCAGGACTCAATCCTAAGACTCTGGGATCATGACCTCTGAGCCGAAGGTGGTTGCTCAGCCAACTGAGCCACCCAGGCACCTGACCCATTTTCTTTTCAAACAGAGAGACATGTACTCAGGTTACAGGAACATGAATTTGCATGCTCTGAGAGTCTAACGTACTCATTAATGAATAATTACTAAGATGGTCTATCAAAGTGACTTTGGGTGTGATTCAGGCTCAAGACTCACCTTACACACTTAGAAGCTTGCCTAAGCAAGTATCCTAAAACTTCTCAAGGTTTACTGCCGTTGTCTATACAATGGGGGTGATAATAGTACCTTTCTCAGAGAGTTGTTATAAGGATTAAATGACAATATACCAAAAAACGCTTAACACCAACGTACACTAGATATTCACACTCAATAAATGTTAGCTATCATTATTAGCTATTAGAACTTTCTGGGGCAGATTGGTAGGCAGCTGGAAAATATGTGGATGACGAGGAAAGAGAAGTGATATAAACAGTTGGAAATGCAACCACACTATAACCTTAACTTACTACATAGTGTGTTACTCTCATGATAAAAATAAATTCCTTCCCATGTAATAAACAATGTACCTTCCCCATATCTCTTTGCTGCAGGATTCTATATTTTTTGTACTTACAATATGATTCTTTTAAGAAATTCAAGTTTGAGAAATACATGTTGAAAATCCCTACAATGCCTGTGAGATGAAAAGCACAATAGAACGTATAAACGTTAAGTCATGCTGAAAAAGTCAAACAGCAAATCAGTTGCTAAGCTTATGTGCACAAGGACCACAGAACACAGTAAATTATAAACTTTAAGCTCAGTTTTACCAGTTTGGAGATTTCTTTCTGAACCTTTCAAACTAAGTTTCTATAGGCTTACAGATTTAACCATAATGAAACCCTGGGAAGATAGTTGACTTCTAATTATTTTTAAAAAGGCCTGTTCCAACTTTACCATGTGGCCCATATGAGTTCCCCATGTTGTATGCTGTCCCATCTGGGTCATAATGAGGATGTGCAGTTGCTCCATTCACAGCAATAAATTTGCTCCAGTCTACCTGCAAATTTAAGACCATCAGGACTTTTAAATGTTACATAAGCAGATCTCTACTTAGACCCATAGGCAATAGGAATGTGCCAAATATTTTAAAAATGGAATAGGAAAACTATAATATAATCCCTAATATCTCACCTCTGAGAAATCAAAATTATTTTTCCTGCTAAAGAAACTAAGTAATAAACAAAAAAACTCCACCAACAACAACAAATGGACAAAAACGATTATCTAATATGGATTTTTTCACCAAGATCATAGGAAAGTATAAAAAATAAGAATTAGGGGCACCTGGGTGGCTCAGTGGGTTAAAGCCTCTGCCTTCGGCTCAGGTTATGATCCCAGGGTCCTGGGATCGAGCCCCGCATAGGGCTCTCTGCTCAGTGGGGAGCCTGCTTCCCTTCCGCTCTCTGCCTGCCTGCCTCTCTTCCCTACTTGTAATCTCTGTTTGTCAAATAAATAAATAAAATCTTTAAAAAAAAAAAACAAAAACATAAGAATTAACACAGACCTGTACCCCTGGGGCTAATAATACATTATATGATTATTAAAAAATTAAAAAATATATATAAAATGAAAAAAAATTGAAGATCTCTATGAACCAGGAAAAAAAAAAGAATTAAAATTAAAATTCTGGTCCAAAATTTTATTTACCTTTTTTTTTTAAGATTTTATTTATTTATTTGTCAGAGGGAGAGAGAGAGAGAGCACAAGCAGGCAGAGTGGCAGGCAGAGGCAGAGAGAGAAGCAGGCTTCCGCTGAGCAAGGAACCCGATGTGGGACTTGATCCCAGGACCCTGGGATCATGATCTGAGCCAAAGGCAGTGGCTTAATCAACTGAGCCACCCAGGTGTCCCCAAAATTTTATTTACTTTTAATTAAAGTGTTAAGTGAATGCAGCATGGGTCTAGACAATCTCTAGTCCAATTCTACCTATAGCTAGGAAGAACATGAAATGGCCAGAGTAGATATGTACTATTCTATCTCGCTTTTACCACAGCCTTCAGATATTAGGATTAAGGAAGTAGTAGTCTAGAATTGTCTCTCTTTTTTAAAGAATTTATTTATTTGGGTGGGGGGAGGCAGAGGGAGAAAAAGAGCATCCTGAAGCAGACTCCACACTGAGCACGAAGACAGACACGGGGCATGAAGAGCCAGCCACTGAACTGCCTGAGCCACCCAGGCGCCCCTTCAATTTCTTCTTCAGATATACACTACTCTAAAAAGCATTCTGAAAGAAAAGAAATTTTAGGGTCTATTTTATTCATTTTTTTAGCCTTTATTTTACCTTTTCTGTTTTTTCCAGAGTTTTAATGTCCACTTTATTCATAAAGTTGGTCTCAGTGCTAACATAGTAGTCACCCTTGTACCGCACATAGTTGACATTGGTATTGTCAGTTATTGCTGAAACCAAACCCCAGAGTTAAACACCACAAGGCACTGTAGCACACAATCAGAGCAACAACACAGTTTAAATATCCTCTCATACAAAAAAAAAAAAATCTATTTCAATGTATGCATTTATATAGATTGACACATATCATAACTAAATAATCATCACTATCACCCACAAATTCTGGGTATGGTAAAGGCTGCTTACCAGGCAGCTCAAAGTTTGACATGAAACGTTCAAAAACATTCTTGCACGGATCAGGGAGAGCCAACGTGCCAAATTCTGAGATCACAATTCGGTCATGAACACTATTGGTCTTATATGTATCACTCTGCAGGAACTTGCTTCTGTAGGTCACCATGCCCTTCTCCATCTTGAACTGGTGAAGCAAAGCCATTCCATCAAACCAGTGATTGTATCTTCAAATAGGAGCAAAAAGAGAAAAACAAATATCAGTAAGAAAAACACAGGGAGGGGCGCCTGGGTGGCTCAGTGGGTTAAATCCTCTGCCTTTGGCTCAGGTCATGATCCCAGGGTCCTGGGATCGAGCCCCACATGGGGCTCTCTGCTCGGCAGGGAGCCTGCTTCCTCCTCTCTCTCTGTCTGCCTCTCTGTCTACTCGTGATTTCTCTGTCAAATAAATAAATAAAATCTTAAAAAAAAAAAAAAGAAAGAAAAACACGGAAAAAATGAGAGCCTTCAAATATAGAAATAAGGATTTGGAATGGGTTCCCAGCACAACTTGATTATTCAGAAAACTTGAAATTAAGGCATGATACTTTTTGAGTATATCCTGGAGTACAGTGGAAAAGAGCAACCTACATGCTCCTGACCCCTACCCTGTCAAAAAATTCACACTTAGAAGGTTAAAAAAACCCTCCAAATTGGTGATACCTAAGATAATTCTGATTTTTACCCTATAGCCAAGAGAATAATGTGCAAGGATATGGAATATTTGACATTTTCTCAATTCAAATGGGTCCTAAGCTTTGAGAAATAGTTATCTTCACATCTTATATTTTCCCTTTAAAATTTTTCAATTTATCAGAATTATGCTAAAGTAAACAAGATGACTGTCCTTATAGGATAATCATTTTTGTACATATGATTACAGTAGAAATGATCTACTGAAATGCCATAATATCAAAAAACTACAAGGAAAAGTTGGTGGCTTTGCTTTTTAAAGGGTTTCACATCATACAGTCTTTTCATTCATGTGCCTGACAGACGTCAGCACAGATAAGCAAGGCTAACAACACTGCCTTAAGGCAATGGTCCCGAAAGCAGGGAATGAGAGATATTCATATACACCCCTGTTTATGGCACCATTATTTACAATAACCAAAAAATAAGCAATCCAGTGTCCATAAAAAAGGAAGGAAATTCTGTCACGTGTTACAAGAGAAGAATTTTGAGGACATTTTTATAAATGAAATAATCCAGTCTCTGTGTGTGTGTGTGTGTGTCTCACACACACACACACACACACACAAAGGTATAGTTTTGGTTTTGCAGGAAGAAAAAGTTCTGAAGAACTTTTTCACCATGTGAATAAACTTAACACTAATCTTTACCCCTAAAAATGGCTAAGATGGTAAATTTTATGTTATATGGTTTTTTAAAAAAGATTTTATTTATGTATTTGAGAGAGAGAGAGAGGTATCGCATGAGTGGTGTGAGGAGCAGAGGGAGAGAAAAAAGCAGGCTGCGCTGAACACAGAGCTCAAAGCAGGGCTTGGTACCAGGGCCCTGAGATCATGACCTGAACCAAAACCAGATGCTTAACTGACTGAAAAAAATTGTTATGTTTTTATCACAATAAAAAAAATGCAGGAAATAAAGTATATTTTTTAAAAAAGACTTGATTTGATTTGAGTCTGTGATTTGAGATGCCATCTTTATTACTGACCTAATTTCCATTCGTTCTTGTGTTTCTTCCATGGCTTTCTATTCTATTTCACTTATTTACTCATGCACTGAATAATGTGTTAATCACTGATGCTTTATAGTATTCTTTTTAAGATTTATGTATTTATTTGAGAGAGAGAAGGAGAGAGAGCATGAACAGGAGGGGCAGAGGAAGAGCGAGATCTCAAGCAGGCTCCGTGCTGGGCATGGAGCCCAATGCAAGGCTTAATCTCATTACCCTGAGATCATGACCTGAGCCGAAATCAAGAGTCAGGTACGTAAATGACTGTGCCACCCAGGCACCTTATAGTATATTTTGATGTCTGGAAGGGCTAGTCCCTTCCAGAAAAATCTTTTTTAGTGTTTTCTTGACTATTCTTGTGTATTTATTTTTCCATGTAAACTTTATATTGATTTGTCTAACTTCCTGTAAAAACTTGTTAGAATTCTTATTAAGATTGTATTAAATTTTAAAATTACTTAGGGAGTACTGATTTCTTTCTGTTGTTGAATTATCCTACTCAAGAACACAGGATGACTTTTTATTTGTTTAATCATGTCTTTCAGGAGTGTTTTAAAGTTTGCACATTTCTTGTTCGGTTCCTAAATATTTAATCTTCTTTGTTGCTACTGTAAAGGGTTTTTTCTACCATTATGTTCCCTAACTGGTTATTGTTGGTGTATATGAAGGCTATTGATTTCGGTAGGTTAATTTTACACCCTATTACCTTACCTTTTATTGTCTGAGTTAGTCATGTCATTGATTCTGTGTGGTTTTCCAGGTTTACTAAGATATCATCTGCAAACCGAGATAGTTTTACTCTACTAATCCTTGTGCCTCTAATCAATCCCTTTAGTCTAACTGTATGGTTACATCTGGTTGAAAAAGCAGTGGAATAGTGGTCATTTTCTCCTTGTTCCTGTATTAAAGAAAATACTTGTAGTCTTTCCCAATATTACTGGTTTTAAGACTAAGATGAAAATACATTATGTGTATAGATACATACACCTACATAAAAACACAACATGTATATACATATATACATGTACACACATATTTTATATACATACATTGTATATATGTGTTATATATATACATTTATGTGTGTATACACATACATATATACTTACATGTGCATAAGTGTGTGTGTATGTGTGTGTATATATATAAAATCATGTTAAGAAAATATCCACCAAGTCCTATTTTCTTGAATATTTTCACGAAGAATGGATGTTGAATTCTGACAAAAGTTTTGTCAGCATTTATGGAGATAATCCTATGATTATTTATTCTAAACCCTACTAATATGGTATATGATATTAATGGATTTCCAAATAATGCACTTACTTTGACTTATCATGGTGAATTATATTTTTACATAGTGTTGGATTCTATTTGTTAATAAAATATTTATTTGTCTTATATTAGCACTATATATTTTAAGTTTTTTCATGGGTATTTATAAACATTATGAATAAGTAATAGTTTTCTGTACTGTATCATGTGGAGATAGTCAATATTGTACCTGTTTCATAAAAAGAAGTGGAAAGTTTCCCTTCATTTTCAACTCTCTTTAATAATGTATAGAGCACTGGGACTATTTGATATTGGAAGGCTTGGTAGCATTTCTCTGTGAAGAAATCTGGGCCTGATGCTTTTTTTGAGAGATGGATACTTACTAAGTATCTCTTTTTCCTCTGTGGAAATTGTTCTGTTCACACCTGCTATCTCTATCAGTTGTGGTTATCTTTGTTTTCCCAGGAAACCATGCATTTCACAAAGCTCTCAAATGTATTTGCTGGAAGGCCTAAAGTGTCCTGTACATTTTTGTGTGTTTCGATGATTTCCTTTCCCCTGCCATTTCTTATTTTGTACCTTTGTGCTTCTTCCCTTTTTCTTCTTGATTGTGTTAGCTAGTGGTTTCTCTATTTGGGTTTTTTGTTTTGCTTTGTTTTGTTTTCAAAAAACACTAAAAAGAAAATAATTTCAATAATTGTTGCTATTCTAATCTAAATACCTCTAAAACCACAAAACACAGTCACAAACATGATACTCCAGGTGTAACAGCGGACACTCAGTTTCTTCATTTAAGAAACTTCATATTATTTTCTTTCCTTTTTTTTTTTTTTTTTTTGGTTACCACCAAATATTGTTGGCTCACAGAGTTGTCAACCAAAACCCCTAAGTGATTTTTAACACATTTTGCTGTTAAACCACATTACTTTCATCCTTGTGTGTGTAGAATTTCTCTTCCTCTACATATACCTTTAATGATCTTCAACTTGTTAGATTCCATCTCATAAGATCCTTCGAGACCCTATAATTTCAGGCATTCATTTACTCAAACCAGTCAACTTTTCTTGAGCCCCTACTATTCTGCTGGCTTGTGCCAAGACCAGTGCTTATAGGCACATAACTATGTCATGAAGTTGTTCTCTGAGACAACAGACAAACATTAACAAATGCTATCTGTGCACAGAAGGAGCAACAGGATGGAAGGATGTGGGGATCAGGGAAGGGTCTAGAGGAAAGGAGACATTTGTCTGGTTCCCTAAGGATGTCTGTCAGTTGGAGAAGGGGAAAAAGGCATCCTAGGGAGAGGTGGTGAAAAAAGAAAGAAAGAGGAAAAAGGAGAGAAAGAAAGACAAACAGAGAAAGAAGTAAACAGAGAAAGGAAGGGAGGGAGGGAGGGAAGGAAGGGAATGAAGGAAGGGGGAGGGAGGGAAAGAAAAAAGAAAACAAAACAAAGAAGGAGAAAGGGAGGACAGCAAGGAGGGAGGAAGGGAGGGAGGGAAGAAGGAGGGAAGAGTGAGCACTGAAGGCATATGGTATCCTGGAGGAACAGCCCCTAACAAATTCGTGTGTGGGCAGAGCCTTCAGTGGCCGGTGATGATGGTGGAGAAATAGGTCAGCACAAGACCTATCCACACTTCGACTTAAAGCTCAAAGACCTTCAACGGCAATGTGTGGAGTTTTGAAACTGGAGGGTACAACAGTGAGACCTGCATCCTAGAAAGGTCACCCTGGACACACAGTAGAACATGGGATAGAATGAGGAGCATTCAGATTCAGAGAACCAATGAGGAGACCAGGCAATAATCCAAGTGAGAGATTATAAGGACCTGAACTGAAGCAGTATAATTAGAGAAGGACAAATTCCAGAAACAAGTCAGGGCTGATGGGATAGAAGCAGTGACAAAAAGAGAAGATACAAAAAGTTGTATCTGAGGGAAAGACTTGCTTTCACTGAGATGGAGAATATGTGAAGAGCACATAGTTCAGTTTTTTTTCTTTTTATGTTATTTATTTATTTGAGAGGCAAAGAGAGACAATGAAAGAGAGAGAGCATGAGAGGAGAGAGGTCAGCGGGAGAAGCAGATAACTTGCTAAGCAGGGAGTCTGATGTGGGACTCGATCCCGGGACTCCAGGATCATGACCTGAGCTGAAGGCAGTTGCTTAACCAACTGAGCCACCCAGGCGCCCCCTGCATAGTTCAGTTTTGAACAAGAGTCTGAGCTATCAGACTCATTACCTTTACACCAGAGTGAAGATGTTCTACAGCCATTTGGCAAAATACAGGGGCTAGAGCACAAGAGATAGGGGCTGGGTGGGAGATGCCTGTTGGAGGGTATCTGTGGATGACAGGTGTAGGCCAGGTGCAAATAAGACAGTAACTACCATCTACTGAGTGCTTACTACCTGCCAGGACTGTGCTAAGCACTTCAGCATATCCTTTCGTAGGTATATAAAAATAAATACAATGCATATTTTAATTTATATATATGCAATATATTTTTAATATTTATTTATTTATACTCCCTCCCCCCCCCCCCCATTGCACACACATACATACTGATCCTGTAAGGAACTACTATTCCCATTTTATAGATGTGGAAACCAAGTTTTGAGAGCAACAACATGCCCAGGGTCACAGGGCTGGTTAAGAGGTAGGAAAGGGATTTGAATTCAGTGCTGAGCCCCAAATCCTGGGATCTTACAACACCCCAAAAAGTAAGGTGAACTAAAAAAGTAATTTGGCAAAAAAGGGAGTTGGGAGAGAGGTCACTGAAGGAAAAGAAGAAAATGAAAATGTCCTGACTGCCAATTCTTTTTTTTTTTTTTAAGATTTTATTTATTTATTTGACAGACAGAGAGAGATCACAAGCAGGCAGAGAGGCAGGCAGAGAGAGAGGGGGAAGCAGGCTCTCCGCTGAGCAGAGACCCCAATGCAGGGCTCGATCCCAGGACCCTGAGATCATGACCTGAGCTGAAGGCAGAGGCTTTACCCACTGAGCCACCCAGGTGCCCCTTATCGGCCAATTCTCGTCAGCCATTGAATGAGGCAGTTTTTATGCATTATCTCCTTTAATTCTCAGACCCAATCATTAAATCTGTATTATTAGCTGCATTTCTTATGGAAAAACTTGCTGAAGACCACAGCATTGATAAATGGCAAAAAAAAGGGGGGGGGGATTTGAAACCACTGCATCTTAGACTAAATATAGTGAGATCAGCAAAAAATAAAATTATTGGGGCACCTGGCCAGCTCAGTCAGGAGAGCATGCAACTCTTGATCTCAGGGATGTGAGCTTAAGCCCCACATTGGGCACAGAGATTCCTTAAAAAGTAAATAAATAAATAATCTAAAAATAATTAGAATAGGCTGTCGGATGGATAGAAAAAGAATCAGGAGAAAGTGTGGCAATCCGAGGATGACAGAATTTTAAGACAAGTGGTCAGTAAAGTCAAACACTGTCAAAAAGTCAGGCCAAGGACTGGAAAGCCCATTTCATTTCATAATTAACAGGTTTTGGTGACCTTTTTGAGAACAGGTACTGTAGAGTGATGGATTAAAAGTCAGAGGGCAGCTAACCCAGAAGACACCAGGAAGCAGGTAAAAACAGGCCGAGAGAGAGGAGAATGGACATTAGCTGGAGGGGAAAGTGAAATAGGGAGCCAGGGTTTTCTAGGATGAGAAGACATCTGGAGGCCAAGCTGAGGGGTAGGTGAAGGAGAAACAGACACAAGGGGAGGGTGTGAATGATGTGGCAAGTTTCAGAGGAGAGGATGAGGGCCACTTCCTCCTCTGATCATGAGGAGGCAGGAGAAGGCAATTTTTTTTTTTTTAAGATTTATTTATTTGAAGGAGAGAGGGCAAGAGAGGGAGCACAAACAGGCAGAGCGGGAGAGGTAAAAGCAGACTTCCTGCTGAGCAGGGAGCCCAACCAGGTGCCTGAGAAGGTCCTTTTGTGGAGAAGTTTGGAGGTGGGGAAAAGGTGCAAGTGAACTAACGTCGTTCGATCCTCGGTGAGTCACATACAGAAACTACACCAGGTTGGAACTGTCATACAAAGAAAACTTTATTTGTAGCAGACAAGGAGATCACAGGGAGCAATTTCCAAAGCTGCAACTCCTGAGTAAGGGAGGATGTGTTCCTTTTACTTAGGGTTAGGATGAGTATTCAGAAAGAGGAGCCCGGGGCGCCTGGGTGGCTCAGTCGCTAAGGGCCTGCCTTCCGCTCAGGTCATGACCCCGGGGTCCTCAGGTGGAGCCCCGCATCAGGCTCCCTGCGCAGCGGGAAACCTACTTCTCCCTCTCCCACTCCCCCTGCTTGTGTTCCCTCTCTCCCTGTCAAATAAATAAAAATCTTAAAAAAAAAAAAAAAAAAAAAGAAAAGAAAAAAGAAAGAAAGAAAGACAGAAAGAAAAGAAAGAGGAGCCTGCCATGGTGGGGGGGGGTGGGCATAAGGTCACACATGCACCTTAAGGTGATGTGCCTAGACATGTGTTGTGCTCTTCCCTGGGCAGAGATTCTAGCACTATAATGAGGTGAAGGTGACTGTCAGTCGTTCCATGGGTCACTCCATGGTCCATCTGTGCAGGCAGGAGTCGGGGGTTAAACTCAAACTGGTCTGGGCAGTCTGGGCAGTTATTGCTCCAGGGGTAGGGGTGCGGTTTATACCACGGGGTCTTGTCTGAATTAAGAGATAAACTGGAAAGAAGGGCTCCAGGAACAATGGGGGACAAAGATCAGTGGGTGTAAGCAGCACAGTCAAGGTCAGGTCCTGGGATCTAGCTGCTAACCAGGGCAGCGGCAAGGAGCCCACATCCAATCGCCCCTCTTCACTACTGAAGTCGTCCGGCTTGCCCCTGGACAATGAGACGGACAAACAGAACGATGGAGGCTTTGGGAAGGGACACTGCAGGACGCTGGGAGCACAGGGAAAGCTCATAAATAGGCCCTGGCGACACCAAGGACTCAGCCAGGGCTGCAAACCACGATTCTGTCACTGAATCCACGAGCGAGGTTGCGGGTCTCCTCTGGGACTGCGGGGCAGGGAAGCAGGGATGGGCTCACGGAGGACCGGCAGCGGTCAGAGGGGGCCAGCGATCCCCAGGGCGCAGGAGGCGGGGGGGAAGGCGGTGAGAGTGTATTTGAAGTGACTGACGGTGGGATCTGCACCCGCGACAAGAAGTCAAAGGAGCGCTGATAAACTGAGAGGACAGAGAAGACAGAGGAGGGGAGAGCCTGAGGAGGTTGGAAGTAAGTTTGATGGAATGGAGGAGTGAGGACATGGGGGTTTTGAGCAGAGAGCAGAGTCTCAGAGTTCAGATGTCAAGGGCAAGATGATTCTGTGGCATAAGTTCCAGAATGTGGCCTTGTTGTAGTGGCACAGAGGGGACAGTCACCGCAGAGAGGATGGGAGGCTAGACCACCTTCCTCATGGATCCTGGAGTCAGTCTGGGAGAGCAGTAGGTATTAAAATGGTGAGGACAGGGGTGCCTGGGTGGCTCAGTGGGTTAAGCCTCTGCCTTCGGCTCAGGTCATGATCTCAGGGTCCTGGGATTGAGCCCCGCATCAGGCTCCCTGCTCAGCAGGAGCCCTGCTTCTTCCTCCCCCACTCCCCCTGCTTGTGTTCCCTCTCTCGTTATGTCTCTCTGTCAAGTAAATAAAATCTTAAAATAAAGTAAAATAAAATAAAACAAAACAAAATAAAATGCTGAGGACAGTTCCTATTCTACCCAGATTCATGTCATTTAAAAAACTGATAAACACGGTTTATTATTATTAATATCACGGAGGAAATCACTGATAAAATATTGATTGAAGAAGGGCCGTCGTCATGTCGCTGCTACGTCTGCAGGAGACAGAGACTCCTGAATGACATCCCTAAGGGGCCAGAGACTCGGGACGGAGGGGGACTACTCTCATTCGCAGGTTGGGGTGCCCTGGCTTTAGGACCCCACCCACCCAAGAAGTCTGATCTGGGGGAGCCCAGCACTAAACCAGACCCCCTCTTTGACCTGAAGGCACCTGCACCTCACACCCAAGAGAATGGCCCAACCCTGTTCCTGCTGTAAATGCCTACTGCTGGCCCAGAAGAAATGGATTTAAAGTACAAAGCAGACATTCACGGGGACCAGCCACACCACCACTTCCCCCACGAAGATGTTTATCTTTCAAGAGGCCTGTAGTGCAAGCCTAGGCCCTGAGTAGCTCTGCTGCTTGGTTTTAAAATTTACTAGAGCTACTTCAGCAGCAGACGAAAGACCATATGCTTTTGCAAGAGGCTGTTACTCTCTCAGGGCTGGATGGGTAGTTTCATTTTTCTCTTCCTCCTCCCCCTTCTTTTTGCCTTAGAATCTTTTTTCAAATTATAACTTGCATCGAATACAAATACCTAAGTAGAAAAAAGCACAACTATGCTGATTAGGGCCAGGGGGATCTATAGGCCAGCTCATTCACCTTCTTTTTCTCTGCCTCCAAACCACCTTCCCATTCAGCCATTAAAAATTAAAAATGATGGTCATTCAGATTTCATAGCAACATGGATTAAAAGGCTTATGATAGTGTGAAAGTTTTTAAATCAGAGCAAAAAGAAAATCAGTTAATATCCAAAACATAAAGAACTCAACAGCAACTCAAGAGCAACTCAACAGCAAAAAGAAAAAAAACCACCAGTCTGGGGCACCTGGGTGGCTCAGTCAGTTAAGCTTCTGCCTTTGGCTCAGGTCATGATCCCAGGGTCCTGGGATCAAATCCCACATCTGGCTGCTTGCTCAGCGGGGAGCCTGCTCTCCCTCTGCACACCATTCCCCCTGCTGTGCTCTCATTCCCTATCTCCCTCTCTATCAAATAAATAAATAAATACAATCTTTTAAAAATAAAAAACAAAATAAACACTCTAATTGAAAAATGGGCAGAAGATCTGAATAGACATTTTCCCAAAGAAGACCTCCAGATGTCTAAGAGGCACATGAAAAGATGTTCAACGTCACTAATCACAATGGAAATGCAAATCAAAACCACAATGAGATAGCACCTCACAGTTAGATAGGATGGGTGGTATCAAAGAAATGAAAGATAGCAAAAGGTGGCGAGGATGTTGAGAAAAGGGAACTCTCATGCACTGTCAGTGGGAATGCAAATTGGTGCAGCTACGTAGAAAACAGTATTGGAGGTTCCTCAAAAAATTAAAAACAGAATTATCACATGATCCATTAATTCTACTTCTGGGTATTTATCTGAAGAAAATAGAAACACTAACTCCAAAAGCATGTGATCCCATTTATATACAGAATCTTCAAAAAACCAAACCAAACCAAACAAACAAACAAAAAAAAGCCCAAGCTCACAGATACACAGAACAGATTGGTGGTTGCAAAATATGGGAGGAGGGGAGGGTGAGGGTAGCTGAAATGGATGAAAGACATCAAAAGGTACAAATATAAATATAAGTAATGGGAATGTAATATATAGCATGGTGACTATAGTCAATAATACTATATTGCATATTTGAAAGTTATTAAGGGAATAAATCTTAAAAGTCCTCATCACAAGAAAAAATTTTTTGTAACTACCTGTGGTGACAGGTGTTAACTAGACTTACTGTGGTAACCATTTCACAACACATACAAACATCAAATCATTATGTTGTACACCTGAAACTAATATAATGTTATGTCAATTATACTTAAATTAAAAAACTCTACATACAATATGATTGTAATTATTTAAAACCAATCTATAAAATGGGGCAAAGACTAGCAGGAAATACACCAAAGTGCAAGCAGAGGATGTGGTCCACATTTCCCTCTGCTCTGTTCTATATATCAGAAAGTTTTATACAAGAAAAACTTCTAAAATGAGAAAAAGCTTTAATACTCAAAAATGTTTAAAACAAAGATGATTCCTTCCCTACCATAGGGTTTTCTTTACATCACTTCATGTCCCTAACTAAATGTACAGAGAAATAATATACTTAAGAGTTACTGGTGTTTTCATTTATTTACATGTATTTATTGAGAGCTATTTAAGAGCAGGTCACCTCCTGGATATTAGGGATTTAGGGTGAACAAGAAAAATTCTCTGCTTACATGGAACTTATATTCTACTGGAGGAACACGGTCAATAAACAAACAAATAAATACTAGGCATTTGATAGTGCTATGCAGAGAATTAAAATAGGTTATACCATTTTTTAAAAAGATTTTATTTATTAATTTGAGAGAGAGAGCACACGAGCAAGGGGAGGAGCAGAGGGAGAGGGACAAACAGGCTCTGAGCTGAGTGCCAAGCCCATCAGTGGGTTCGGTCTCAGGATCCTGAAATCATGGCCTGAGCCGAAACCAAGAAACCAGAAGTCAGATGCTCAACTGACTGAGCCATGCAGGTGCCCCAATATGTACTATAATTAATAATAGCATTTTTAGATTTGGGGATCAGGGACGGCTCAAAGGACGTGAGACTTGAGCTGATATCCAAATGACAAGAATCAGACTTGGGAAGATAGACAAGAGCCGATGCCAAGACCCTGAGCGAAAACAAATGTGTCCAGTTTGAGGAACCGAAAGAGCTATCGTGTCCGGGGAGCACTGGGTAGGGGAGGTGTGTGAGGTGAAGACATTGCTTCTTCCTTCAGGAACTTGTGGTGAAACAGAGCTCGGTAGTCATATGGACCGTTCCTGACACTTCTCTTTTGGCATAAGCCCTCAGAGGATGACAAATTCATAATATTCTGCAAAGCAGAAAAGTCAGGACTTTATTTTTTTCCCAGAATTAAGTCTCTCTCTTTTTTTTTCCCTGTAAACTACAATTTTTTCACCTGTAATCAAAGGGACTGCATAACAATGTTAGCCTTAGAGAGTAAACAGATTTAAGGCCTATTCCATAGAACCAGCCATGCTAAAAAATCCAAATCGTTCTCCAAAATCAAGACTTACTCGTCCTTCCCAAACTCGAATTTCCCAGGCCCAATTCGAAGTAGACTGCCACTGAGCCACTTGGGAAAATGTCCTCGGACTTGAGCAGAGACCACCCGGGGCGTCTCCTCCACTGTGGTTAGCAGCGGTGTAATACACGGAAGGCCCTCGCGCTTACCAATAGCCGCCGCCTTCTGATCGGTGCCCTCCATGGATTTTTTCTAAACTGTGAAGAGGAAATCAAGAGCACAAAAGAAATTGTATAAGATATCTGTTTCTCCATAGACAATACTCTTACCTACTGGTAAGGGAAAAGTAAACCCAACACCAAATATAGTCTCCAAATTCCTCTCCTTCCTCATTCTCAAACTGTCACCTCTCTGGTTCTCCATTTTTGAACTACAACAATCCCTTTTTTTTTTTTTTTTGTATTCTTGCTGTACAAATCTGCCTAAGAATTAACTCAGGAATGTATTATTATCATTTCTCCTGGTTGAACAATGCTCCTCTTTTCAAGAAAAGACTGAATCTACATATTAACCTTAGATGTACTAAAAGCAACCTCATTGTAAGATAAAAAATGACCACTATTCATCACTATCCTAATTATATTAACCAGAATGGGATGCCAAAGATTTCACAGCAACTTATGAGAATTTAGTAGGATGTAATTCAATTTCTTCCATTTTAATGACATATGCATGAACTTGCATGGCATTTTCAAAAGGGTGTCATGAACTGAATTATGCAATGATACTTGGTCTGAAATTACCTGAAGTTCAAAAAGCCACAGGAAGAAAAAAATCATTACTATATAAGAAGATGAAAATTATCCTTTTTATTTCATATTTATTTGGTGTTCACAAGGCAGTGTTGCCTAACACAGAGGGGTGGTCAGATATGAAGTTAATTAGACTGTGCTTTATTTTATTTCATAAAATTTTAACAGTAATATAGAGTCTAAACTAGAAAAACTAACACACAGAAAGACACTATTCCTCTGAAGAAGTGAGATTTGCATTATTTTAGACAATATTTTACAATGTTATATCTATATCTCATTTCTTTCAAATCTTTATAAAATTTAGTTTAGAGTACATGATTCCTTCTACTTTCCTTTACATAACAATTCAGTCAAACCCAACTATTTCCTGCTTTCCCAAATAAAATTGACTAATCTATCCCTAAGGAATGCTACTATTGTTCAAATTCTATCTTAAATGCTACCGCCTTTATGAGGAAATGTAGTGTAATATTTAATAAGAGTACTGTCCCCGATTCTGCTGGGGGCCAAACTGCTTGGTTCCAAATCCTGATCTGCCATTTTTCAAATAAATAGCCTTGAGCAAGGCAACCTCTCTGTGCTCTGTTCCCTCCTTTCTAAGGTGAGGATAATAATAATTCTTATTACTTCTAAGGTTATAAATAACAAATAGGTTATGTAAGGTTTTTAGAACATAGTAAATGCTCAAAAATGTTAGCTATCATTATTTACATAGCTTTTAATGATCAACAAGATGTAGTATCATCTTCCTTCAAATTATTTATTCAGGGATAAAAAGTATTCAAACCTGATGTAAATGAACATACAGACAGACCGTTTATACTGTAATCAGTGTCTTGTTTGAGCACTGTTTCTCTAAGTACGGTCTGAGGGCTACTTGGAACAAAAATACTTGGTATTACTGTTAAAATGCAGATTTATGGACTCCACCTTGGACCTAATCAGAATTTTTGGGATAAAGCAAGCAAGCATTCTTAGGCATATGAAAATTTGAGAACCACAATATTAGAGGTATAAAGAGGATGCTTTGAAACCCTTATCTTACTACTTTTATTTATATTATGCATATTCATCCCACTCTCCTTTTACATTAAAATAAACACCCTGAGGTCAGTTATTTTAGTCCTCTCACTTTAGCAGAATTAAATTGAATACCCTGATTGGACATCTGTTTGACTAGAGATTCATGAATTTAAAACACTTAACATTTTAGAAAAAAACTTACATGTCTATATGTACTGTACTTCATAGCATGTTATTGGCAGTTTTTTATATATTCTTCAAAATTTCCACGGTACTTGATATTGTGATCTATACCTCCTTAAACCCCTTTCTATTCTTGGTTCCTGAAAACACTGCACTTGTCTAACTTCCTTGCTCCCTCTTTGTTTGCTTCACTTATTAGCTGACAACCTTGGTAAGTTACTAATCACTCTGAGCCTCGAGTTTTTCAATGATAATAGGGGTAATGGGGATGAAAGGAGGATAATACTTCCCATTTATGTTTGTTGTCATAACTAAATATGGTAGTAGATAATTTCTAAATGTTAACTACCTTAATTGGCTCCTCTTCCCCTTATCACTTCCTGAGTCTGACCTTGAACCTGGACTCTTTATATCAGCACACCCTCCTTGGTAGTCTCATCTTGTCCCTTAATTTCACCAAGTACTTCCTGCAAGTGCCTCTCAACATGTCAAATGAGAACTGTTTATTTTCACCTTTCCAAATCCACTTTTCCCACCTGCTAACTCACCTAGCTTCAAAATCTCTGTGGGCCTTGAGTTCCTCTTCTTCACTGTCCCCTCACATTCACTAAGTGGTTAAATTCTGACTATATCTAGACAGGGCCAGGAAGAGAATGCTACAGGGATGATATAGGGGGGCCAGTATGAATTACGAAGGCTCAGAAGTTTACAAGGGTGCCTTGGGCAAATCCTTTGTAAAGATTTGTGCTAGTCCACACCACCTGGGCAGCTCCCCCAATTTTTCTTCCGGCCCAAACCTGTCCTCCTCAGCATCGGTGCTTCAACTTCTCTTACCCATCAGCCATGCCCTTTCTACTGACCTAATTAAGGCCCGCACAACCTCTTAGATGATATTATCAAAATCTCTTAATTGGAAGGAGAAAACAGGGAAGTTATCTACTATGGGAGCCTCCAAAGGGTTAGGCCTCTTGATTCCTTTATCCCTTGAGATGGCTAGAGGCCACAAGCCAACTGCTTCCAGCCCTAAACAGCACATGGGGCTCCAGATCCCATCGAGGTAAAAATATTATCATTTTCTATGTGTGCTATGATGTGAAAAAAGTTGGGAAGCACTGCTACTAAATTAATCTTCCTAAGTACAGATCTGATTGTATCAAATAATCCTCCAAAAGCCTTCACAAATGACTCTTGTCTACCAGGCAAAGTCTAAACTGCTTGGCCAGGCACTGAAGACACTGTACAGTCTCATACCAGCTTACCTGTCCAGATCCCCCCTCACTAATGCTTTCCACTCCAGCCAAACTAAACCACTCCCCATTCTCTCCTCTTCCTCATAATTATATCCTTCTCTTCATCTAAGATATTTCCCATCTCCTCCAGGTGAAATTCACTTACCCTACTCATCCTTCAAATCACTCAAGATCCAGTGCCCATATCACCCACTTCTTAAACACAACATTCCCATTTCCTATAGCAAGAACTGATTCTCCTTAGTCTGAACTCACACAGCACCTATTTCAGCTCTGTTATGGCACTCATCTTACTCTCTCTTGTACAATAAAGATGAATACTATTTATAACCTCTACTACTGGTATTCCTTGAGTAAAGGGTCACTTGTTTCTACTCCCACTCCAGTACCTAAAACACTGCCTTGCATACTGTAAGCACTAAACTATTGAATTTTAGAATTTTAAAATTTATAGTGTATATTAGTAGGATTTTTGATAGCTCAACATCAGCCAATTTCAAGAAAGAAAATCATGTAATAATAGTAGCTGTAATAGAAAGCTATAAAACCAAAAAACCCCAGAATTTAAGAATTTAAGGCAGTCCCCCAGAATGCAAACAGAAGAGCCAAACATTTACATTAGGACATGTAGCAGTGATTTCCAATTCAGAAGGACCTAAATAGTGACTATTCTTCCTATTGCAGATCCAAGAGAATCTCTACACCCTGAATCCTGCCCCATATGTTATACAAAATATATAAATACAAGACTGTTTCCCTGACAGGTAAACAAATCTTGACTCATGCTTCCTTAACTCTCAGCTCTGTGGTGTTGCTGCCTGTATCTGCTACAGTGAAAAGCTTAGAAGCCCCCAGTACTCTTCAGAAAGAGGCACAGAATTAAAAGCCTGAGCTGCTAAGAAGAGGAGGAAGGGGAGGGGGAGGGGGCAAATCCCCTACCTGGGATCCAGTGTACTACCACAGAAAGCAAGCCCACTGCAATGGTAGAAAGGTTGCTGACAAAACGGAGAAAGGTCTGAAAAAACATTCTGGTATTGAATTAAGCAGCAGCAGATCCTGTGATTTCCAAAACCTCCCACTTACTTCCTGGGCTGTCCTTGGCTCACTGACAGAATAGGAGGGAATGGGGGAGGAAGCCAAGGAGGGCAGACAAGGGCCAGGGCTTCCAGAACCTGCAATTTCTCCTGGTTGGTCGCATTTCCTGAAGTATCCCAATTACCTACCTATGATAAGTAGCTGTTTGAAATTCTGAAATTGGACCACCAATAGTGGTCTCCCTTCCTAAACTTTCTTCTTTCAAACCTCTTCTCACATTACAGTTAAGCACCTTGATCCATGGCTCAGTTTCATTATGCCACCTCTCACCTCTGAAAGAGTCACATCTCTTTTCTTACAGAATAAAGTCCAATCGTAGTCTATCAACAAAGGACTCTACAATCTGGCCACACCTACCTTTCCATCTTTGCCCCTCTGCTTCCTAGCATTTCACCCCTCCTTTTCTTTTCCATTTATATAATTTACAGAACAGTTTCTGACAATATAGTATGAATAAGGCTCTGTGAAGGTATACCCTTAATAAACACATAATCATGTATATTTATATTCATTTAACAAACGCTTTTGAGCACCAATACATCAAATACTGTGCTACAAATTAAGAATATAAGGAAACAAGATTCAGTCCCTGCTCTCCAGCAGTTTAGATGATGCACTATTCCTCTTCGTGAATTCTCAGCTCAGGAAAAAGCTTATCTAACATACCACGTATTTTTGTTCTTCAGCGCCATTTTAACAAACTTTCTCCTGTCTGAAATATCCTCTCTCTTTCCTTATCAAAAACCCATTTCACTATGTCTCTGACCCCTTTGCAAACATCTTCTAGTAACTTCCACCAAAAGGAGTTAACTAGCACAGCACAGACTTTTAACGTTTACCTATCATGCTTTCCTAGCAAAGATATGTAAGTATATTTCAAGAAAGGAGTGTTGACAACCATCAGAAGGGAGAACAAAGAGTACCTTAAACTATTCTGTATTCCCCATAGTGCCTAGCAGATATAGATGTACAAAGACATTCAATATCTATTTTTATTGGTAAACAGTGAGAAATAATTTATAAACTTGTGAAATTTTACTGAAATGAGTATTAGAAGTGTAAATTAAAGGGCAGTAGCCTATCTGCAGTTGTTAATTATTCAGAGATAATTATTGTCTATGTGGATGGTACCAAAGACATCAAAATTTGATAAAAAATCAGTCTTACCAGCTTTCAAGAACTTTTATCCTAGGATGTAGCTGTTCTGACCAGTAAACATATTGTGACTAAAAATCAGTTCCCTAGTCTTAATCATACCAAATGAAATGATCAAACCAATTCTCTGAACCAGCATAGGAAAGAACATATTGAACAATGGTGACACCATCAAGATATAACAAGCACATTATGAAAAGCACTCTGAAATAATGTAAGCCTTGTCTTTCTCATTAGTTAGTAAGTGTTTAGAAAAAAATAACTCAGGAACATTGAATTATGATGTGTCAGTACAGACATCTTTGTATTTAGAACACTAAAAAATTCTGTAAGTTAACAGAATAACTCAAACTCCAGGCGACATGTCATATCAACTCAAATATAGTCTTCTGTTTACATTTAGTATTTTAAAATTCCAATACTAATAGTTACTTTATTGACCTCCAACCTACCCTGCACCATTAGCATATCCCTCTACAAACCTAATTTTTTCCACTTAACCAGTATTTTTAGTTAATATTTTATTTTAATGTTTTCAGTCTTTTCTTGTATGAGTATTTATGTAATGTGGTATATATGCTTTAAAATAGTAATCTGATTGCTGTTTTATTTATCAAATGAGATTTTAACATTTAGAAGGTAGCAAGGCAAATATGCTATACACCAAAGGAATACAATTCCCTGTAGTGCCATTTGTAAATATGTACAAATTTGTGAATGCTTATATTGGTAAAATATATATAAAATAGATAGAATTATCTATACGATTGAAAAATGTGTGCTGTGATTTTTAAAAACCTGATTAATATAGTTATCACATCTAATAGTTATATAGAATTATACAACATATTAAAAGTCTTCAATAAAATCATAGCAATACCTTCCAACTTTTTTTAGAGGATTTTTTTTTTAAGCTAGATGAGTTTTAGAGATCCTCTAATTGAAATTCAATTTATTTAATTTATAATAGGTTTGAAATGACTCACCAAGGTTACCTTGTTGTTAAGGCAATCTTTTTACTTCTGGATCGCTAATTTTTGTCCCATGCCACACAGATGCTAAGGCTCTAAATATAATTTATTAACTTCATCACTGATGCAGTTGATATGTAAAAAAGCCAACTCATGTAAGGTTCTGGTTAGTAATTTCTCATTTTTATTTTATCACTTTTACCACAAGAAAATAATTTTAAACCAATAATTTTTATTAGTCATATATAACAACTAATAGTGAAAATAATCAAATGGGAACATTAAATAGCAATACCTTAGTCATATTTTATTACATATTGTGAAACTGGACAAATTACCTTGAAGTTTTAGTTTTTTTATAATACTGACATGAAAAACATTTTAAAACTATCTCCATAGCTATCTGCTATTTAGACAGAGTATTCTAAAAAAAAAAGTGCAATACTGTTAAATATTATCAAATTAACTCACTGAGTCTTCTTTTAGGATTTTTTTTTAAAGATTTTATTTATTTATTTGATAGAGAGATCACAAGTAGGCAGAGAGGCAGGCAGAGAGAGGGGGAAACAGGCTCCCCGCTGAGCAGAGAGCCAGATATGGGGCTCGATCCCAGCACCCTGGGATCATGACCTGAGCCAAAGGCAGAGGCTTTAACCCACTGAACCACCCAGGTGCCCCTTCTTTTAGGATTTTCAGAAAGGCTAGGAAGTTAAAGGAAAAAAGAGAATCTATATGTAATTAAAATACTTTACACTTTTATGAAATATGCCAAATATTTAACCCTCAGAAAAAAAAGCTACATACTTCATATTAATGTCCAGTCTAAAGCCCCTTTTAAATCTAGAAAAGAAATTCAAGGACTCTCCCCTTCTATGTTTAAGGCACACATTTTCTTTAACAACTAGAGAGCTTTCAGAGCATAAATGTCATTCTTTTAGTACAACAATGGGCTTAAATTCTCGGCTTATCTTAAGTACATAATTTTATCTGTGCAGTGTGTTTGCAATCACTGTAAACCTCTGTCTCAGGAGCTCTCTTTTTTGTATTAGAAAGTTTTCAATAGTATTGGCTTCTTTGAAGAGTCCATCTAGCTCGTCAAGATAAGATGCATCTACTGCTGCTCTCTCACTAATGAGGAAAAAAAAGTTTTACATTAAACTAAATAGTTAGAATGTCTAGTGAAACTATCACAGTGATATTCTTTATTATGTTATACTTGTTAGCTACTTCATTTAAATACCTTTGCACATCAAAAAGCTTCATTAATTTAGAAAGTCTTCAGTAAAAGTTAAATTAGTCATGTAAATATTTTTGACAATTCAGTCTCCTGACACTGCAGACTATGTATCTTATAATATATTATAATTCTAATATTAAACTATATACATTATTTTAACAACCACATAAACCATCATCCAAACACAATGATTGTCTAGTAGTTTAAAAAAAAAACTTTAAAAAACAAAACAACAAAAAAGAACATTTTATAAACATGATAATCTCAGGCCAATAAAACATTAAATTCAGTCTTCAAATATAGACACAATATTAAAATATTTCATAAATATATTTATCTTTAATATCACTCTTATTAGCATTAACTTCAATAAATGGCATTTTTCTCAAATAAGTTTTTTCATAAAATGTTAAATGTTAGATCATCTAATTAGAGACCAAAATACATCCAGCCTAGTCTTTAGCTCTGGTAATAACAAAACAAAGCATGTTTCGTGTAAAAGTTGGAGTTATTCTTTGAAAATAACCAACTAATTTATTATAAAAAACTAAGGTAAAATAAAAAAACTCTGAAATTACAATTACTGGATAAGTTTGCAGCCACTAAACTAAACTTCTCATTATGGAGTTTCCAGAAAAAAATTATTTCTAAGAGAAAGACTCAAGAGTATATGCTCTAAGTACTTGCCTTAAGATCTTTGCATATGTAGACAACATTCGATTAATTTCCTTGCTCATATCTGTTCAAAAAAAATTACTAAGTTATGAACTATAAACTTTCTGTATTATAAAATCAATATTTAGAAATATATGCATTTTATATATCACCATTCAAATCTTTCTCCAGGGAGTCATCTTTATAAAATAGTCCAGAGCTTTCCAAGAAAGAGGAATCTGATTTTCCAAGAGAGGACAGTTGTGGACTATCTGGCATTTGAGGCTAATAGAAGAAAGTAAAGAAAACATAAATAGTCAACAAGATCCTTAGGAAATATGTATTATGTCCCTCAAAAGGGCAAATAAAACATCTTTCAGGAAAAAAGCAAACATGCTAGAAATTATATGCATTCATGTCCTAATGAGTCATTTGAAATTTTATTATCAAGAAAACTTTTAGGCCTAACAAGCACCTTTTGAACATACTAAATTTTGCTTCAGTTTTACATTAGACTTTGAATATATTAATTCCTTGATGAAAAAGTTTGCTGTATCTTGAACCAGTAGATGTTTCCATAGCAATACAGTAAAACTTTCATTTAGACAATAGCCAAATGATTACAAAACTTTGCAAGATAACATAATCTTTAAAAGGAAGCAAATAATGTCCCAAATGCAAACAGATGGAGTAGTGAAGAAGGGCAGAATACAGTGCTTTTAATTTTAAAATATCAGCAACTATAATACCTAGGTATCCTACTTTTTAGAGCAAAACAATTACTTAAAATCCTGTTTCATATAGGCATGAAGCCATTTCTGTTTCTCCATCATGAATTCCAACAAAGAAATTTCATCTCCCAATAGTTTCTTGAAGGCCTATACTATTTAGTGAAAAAAACAGATCGAGTCAACATAGCTCCTGCTGGGACAATCCCACTTCGGGAATATGAAAACATTAAATTTCATTCATCAACAGAATTTTCTTAAGTAGAAAAAAATTTGAGAAGTATAAAAAATAAAACCAAAGATTAAGGCTCCAGGAGCATATTACCTCCAGTTCTCTTGGTCTCTTGCAATTTCTAGTATCAGGTTTTAAAATGTGACTTGTCATCATATTCTGGATGCAAGAGCTGCAAGTTTTAGAGGAACGCCAAATATGAGTACAAACTCCATGCTACAGCTTTTTTGAGTCTTTCCAGTTCTTTCCAGTCCCACTAATTTATTTCAGGCTCTCATTGTTCTTTTAGGCTCTCATTATCTGTCACTTATCTGAACTACTCACTTTCTCCCTGCCTTATTCCACCCTATCAACTGCTGTTTGGGCAATCTTTCAAAACTGATTACCATATTCCCTTAACTCAAAACCTTCCCACTATTCACTGCTCCAGAATGAGTTCAATTTCCATGGTATGGCCACCCGAAGTCCTACATCACCTGGGGCCAACCTACTGTTCCTATGATTTTCATCTACTCCCTCAGCCAAACTAGTCTCTCGGGCACTTGTGCCTGTTTCAGAATTTAAGATTCCTCTACTTTCAAAAAATATTAATGTTAAAATATATCTTATAGTTTATCTAATTCAATGTCATTTTTCACAGATGTGAAAACAGAGGCAGAGATCGTTGATCAGGTTCAAACAAGTAAAACTGAGCCAGACTAGAACCAAGATTTCACGTCAGAGTTTCCACTGCCCTATCTTACCTTAATATAGCATCGAATTTTACTCTTAAATTACTCTCCCATCAACTCTGAAAATCATTTCCCTAGGAATCTGAAAGATTACGTTTAAACAAAGAAAAAAAACGTAGAAACCTACAAGGGGCCAGCCCTTATGTCTTAAACGACGAGGAGCCCAATCTATACTCAATTATGAATTTACTTTGTTTTTTGGTTTTGTTCTGTTTGGTTTGTTTGGGGTTTTTTTTTTTTTTTTGCAGAAACTATGACAACCTGGATAACTGTAGTGAATCTGATTAGTCATACGTTCATATAAATAAAACAGAAAGATAGCAACAACAAATTGCAAATAAGAAATTCCCCGTAGTGCTCCTACGTTGCTGTCAGTACGTTTCCAGCATGTAAGTGCTGTAACAGCAACATGCAGAAAAACACTATACGCACACCGTCTGCTCACTTTGCCTTGGGAAGTTCCAAAAGAGAAGCAAGCCAACGTGAGAGCTGTTCTCTTCTCCCTTCCCCTTTTTCTCTTCCCTTTTCCTTCTACACCTCTTCTCTCCTCTCTCAGAGTAACAGAATGTGCGTGTAGAGCAAATGAAAACTTCCACAGTTAGGGAACTCTGTTTTGCAAAAATAAAACTCATTTTTTTTTTCTGTCATAAAACAAGGCCCCCCGCTGAACCCAGGCTCGGTCAAGAGGCTGGGGCTCCTCCTGGGACACCCCATTCGCAGACGCTGACCTCGGCCATGCAATCCAATGCTCTGGTGACCTAGACTTTACAAAGCAATGACCCTGCACCTTACGCAACTTCTTTCGCCTCGTCTCTTTCTTCTCAACGCCTAGTGGGCCCCTGGGGCCATCTCACCTACCTTTTTTCTCACTTCCCTCCCCGCTGTCTTTTCCTCCCTACTTGTATTTAAGCCCCCACTAACAACCCTGAGAGGTAGCGTCCCTCCTCTCACTGCCCGGTTTCTCACTCTCAAGTGCGCGCATCCCTCCTGCCCCACCCCAAGCCCAGTTTACTACATGGCGTCGTGACCTTCCTCCTCAGCGAAAGCGCGGGAATGAAGATACCACGTTCCCGCACTCGAGTGCGCAGTCTCCACGGACTCCCAGCAGTCAGCGCGTGAGTCACGTGAATCACGTGACGTGCTGCGCAGGCTCCCGGCGCCCAGCCAAGAGTCTTCTGGCATTTCGCAGAGGGGTGGCTTTCTTCCTTTCATCTTCCGCTGTTCCCCTGGACTTGTTACCTCTGACACAAACATCTCTCCTTGCCTCCAAGTGTGTGGAGAAGTGGGGAAAAATCTGAGACTAGTCTCTCAGGAAAAAATAAGAATTGCCTAAACGAGGCTGGGTGGGGTGTGTCCCACCCGCTTGCAGTGTCCGTAAAGGAACACAAAATGGGACACCCGACACTACTACTCAAATAAAACTATAAATATTCCAGATGGCTTGTTTGAAGGAAGTTTGAAGGAAGCCAGAGTTCTCCTGACTCGCAACTTCCAGACCCAGACATCCATTCCTTCGCCTCTTTCTTCTCTGATGCAACCACACTTTAAGAATCACACCCTTCTGGGGACGCCTGGGTGGCTCAGTTGGTTAAGCAGCTGCCTTCGGCTCAGGTCATAATCCCAGGGTCCTGGGATCGAGTCCCACATCGGGCTCCTTGCTCAGCAGGGAGCCTGCCTCTGCCTGCCTCTCTGTCTGCCTGTGCTCACTCTCTCTGACAAATAAATAAATAAAATCTTAAAAAAAAAAAAAATCACACCCTTCTGGAAGATTCCCTTCCTGATGTCTATAGGTTTAGTCACCTTAATTGGCAGCTTTTAAAAAATACTTTCTAACATACATGGCTCACATACTTTGCAGTGCTTTCATGTGGTGACTTTGACCTGCAATTTCAGACATTCTAAGGCTAAGCACAGTTAGTTGATGTGGAAGGAAAAAAATATCACCTCATAAAACAAAGGTCAATAACATCGTCCATAAGTTTCAGGTACACACTCTTGCACCTTAGCAAACTACAGTCAACAAGGTTTTTTCCCTTTGGTTTATCTCTATGTTAGTTGACATAAAGACTTATGTGTGTATGTTTATTTTTTGGCTCCTTGTGAGAAAGTCATTTGTTTTAAATAAGTTCCCAGAAAATAGGTACTCAGTTTAATTTGATTTGTTAATATTGTGATATATAAATCAGTTAATGAGACTAGACTAAATAATTAGGGAATTATTACTGACAGTCTTTACAGGATCCCAGTCACTGTTTGAGGACTGATAACAATCTGTGTTGAAATTTTTACCATGTGTGTAAAATGAGGGGGAAAAGTAATGAGTTTTTCATAAAGCCATACCATCTGCTTGAAAGAATTGTCCTTTACTCTGGTATTATGTACTTCTTGATTTTTTTGGTGTTAAAGTGGTCATTCATGAAATAAAAATATAAATATTTTTAAGATATTTAATGCTCTTACTTGGCAAAATATAAAGTTGCCTACTCAGTGTTTATCTCTTCTGCATTACTATCATTATTGTCATTACTCTTTATAGTCCATTAAACCCAAAAGTCTGGGAAATACTGATCTATTCCTCTTCTATTCACATTGTATGATATCTAACGAGATAGTTATCTAGTTAGTAAAATATTTCAAGGAGAAATGATTCCACCTAACACATAAATGTTTACACCAGATTAAGAGAACACCAGAGACATTTTATTTTATTTTTAAAATGTTATCTCCATTGCATAAGCTAAATGAGTAAGAATAAGTGAGTGTGTGTGGAGAGTTATAGTTGTCTAGTGCTTTAAAATATTCAAAGGGTTATCTTCATCTCATTTAATCTTCACAAATAATCCTGTGAAGTAGGCAGGATATGAAGACATCTGAGTTGCTCTGTATCAAAAAAATGCTTATCCCCAAACTAAGAAATGGGTAAATTGTGCACTCTACATCTTTACAGTTGGAGAGAAATCATGGGGAATGGGCCATTTAAAATTAATTTGTCTGGTGCTCTGCTTCTGATCACTGTTGGACTCCATTTCATGCTTTCATACACTATAGTTGGAGGATGGAAATCTGTTAGTTCAATTTCAATCATGTGTGTATTCTTATCATATACTTCTTAAATGTGTGATTTTCTTCTTGCGGTAGTCTCTGCACCAAGCACCTTTGACCCACCACAGGCTTCCTTTGTAATCACTGCTGTGGATGTGATGTATTTATGACCTTATAAAATGAAAACCCTATTTTGTTAAAAAACAAAACACCCAACTAGCTACTTATGGAAGCATTTTGCTTCCTAATTCTGGAACCCCTCTGTTTCTATACAGGCTCTATACTGGCCAAAAAAAAAAAAAAAAAAAAAGGCAAAAACAGAAAGTCACTTTGCTAATTCCCTTGCTAGCAAGGTAACACAATTTAACACATGTTCAAGAAAAAATTGTCCAAGGAACTTTGTTTCTGCTAATTATTTTCAAGGCTGTAATATTTTACTCTGCTTTTTTACAGTTACATTTTAAGTGCTATTATTACATTATAAGGGTTATTCTAATAGGGCTGATTATTCAGCACTGCAAGATAAGGAAGAACTTTTGTGCTGAAGTGTAAATAGAAAGTCTCAAAACAGGGCACTTGGGTGGCGCAGTTGGTTAAGCAACTGCCTTCAGCTTGGGTCATGATCCTGGAGTCCTGGGATCAAGTCCCACATCGGGCTCCCTGCTAGGCAGGGAGTCTGCTTCTCCTGCTGGCCTCTCTCCTCTCATTCTCATTCTCTCTCTCTCTCAGATAAATAAATAAAATCTTAAAAAAAGAAAGAAAGTCTCAAAACAGAGAGAGATTAATGTGAGAAAAGATGCTTCTAAGTGACTAAGCAGGTGCTTTTTTAAAAGGGCTTGGAGGGCACCTGGGTGACTCAGTCGGTTAAACATCTGACTCTTGGTTTCAGCTCTCGTCATGATCTCACAGGTCGTGAGATCGAGCCCCCGACCTCCACCCCTGTTGGGCTCCCTGCTCAGTGGGGAGTTTGCTTGAGATTCTCTCCCTCTATCCCACCCATGCTCTCTCTCTCTAAAATGAGTAATTCTAAACAACAACAACATGCACAAAACTTTAAAAAAGGAGGAAGCTTGGAAGTACAGTACTTCTGAAAGAGGCACAAGCTTTGGGAGGGCCAGAACTCTAACTTTTACAGAAAAAATTATTTCATTAAAATAGTGATTTTACATTAAAAGTAGTACCCATATTCTCTGACATTACTGCAAGTTCTATTGCCCTAGGCAAGAGCCCACATTTGAAGGCGGGTTCAAGGCGTGCCAGAACAGTCTCCTCCCTCCACCTTCTTCCTCCTTTCTCTCAGTCGCTTGGTCTCCTCCCCCAGAGGCTTGGTCTCCTCCTAGATGGCTATTAGAACTGACAACCAGCTCGCTCTGTTTTCCAAAGCAGATTTCTGCTTTCCCAGCTGCCGGCTTCAGCTGCTGAAGCGACTGCCAACTTTCCCATCTCCACAGCCGCAAGAAAAGAAAGAGACCTCAAACTTTCCAGATCCTTTCCTCTCGTAGGAAACTGTCAAGCACAGGTAAGAAATATCATTCCTCTTTATTTGGAAATGAGGCATGGTTTAGAAGTAAGTAAGCTTAGAAAAGCGTTTGAGAGCAATTTCAGTCTTCTGACACCACTATGATGGGCAGGGAGTAACAATGTAGGGAACATAGCAAAGCCGGAGTGGAAACTTACTCTCTTTTAACCAACATTGGAGTGTATCACTTTTGAGCAAATGTTCTCAAACTGTTTGGTCTTGTGACCTCTTTCCACTCCTAAAAATTACTGAAGACCCTGAAAAAGTTTTGTTTCTCTAGGTTATTTACTGCAGTGCTGTCATTTACTATGTTAGAAATTAAAACTGAGAAAATTTTAAAATAGCGACATTTTCATTTATTTTAAAATAACAGTAAGCACATCATGGGTTAGCATAAATAGCATTTTAAATTATAGATAACTATATATTTTTAAAAATCTACTCTGAAGAGTGACATTGTTTTTCATTTTCATGAATCTCTTTATTATCTAGCTTAATAGAAGACAGCTGCATTTCTATCTGCTTTTGCATTCAATCTATGCGATATCACACAGAATGTAGCCTCTGGTAAACTGTACTGTACATTCATAAGACAATAAGGTGAAAAAGAAAAATTATATCTTGGAATTATTATGAAAATAGCTTTGACCCCATGAGCCCCTTAAGAATCACTGCTTTAAAAAAAGTAGGGGTGCCTCGGTGGCTCAGTTAAGCATCTGCCTTCAGCT
The DNA here is from genome assembly GCF_963455335.1 of Martes martes. Classification (NCBI taxonomy): domain Eukaryota; kingdom Metazoa; phylum Chordata; class Mammalia; order Carnivora; family Mustelidae; genus Martes; species Martes martes. Next base: position 107,221,302 of record NC_137898.1, read on the forward strand.
CAGGTCATGATCTCAGGGTTCTAGGATCCAGACCTGCATCAGGCTCCCTGCCCAGTTGGGGGGCTCCCTGCTCAACTGGGAGTGTGCTTTCCATCTCCCTCTGCCCCTTCCCCTTGAGGGGAATATAAATAAATAAAATATAAAATATAAATAAATAAAATCATAAAATAAAATAAAACAAAACAATAAAATAAGCAAGCTCCTCTTCAAAGGGAGTCTTCACTCTGAATCCATGATTCTAAAAGCAAACAAAAAATTTTGCCAGAGATTGATAATCTTAATGGAATCTGCATCAACACCCTTAGCCGGGCTATAGTTGTACAAAATTATAGCATTTCCCAGGAGAATTTTATTTCATAAGAAGGAAAGGGTTGAATAAATATCTCTATTTTGAAATACGAATAACAAAAATTAGGACCTCCTTAAACTCCTCTTTTCTTTTTGCCTACATCCAGCTTTTTAAAGTTCTATTAAATCTTCCTCCACAATATCTTTTTTAACCTGGCTTGTTCATAATATCCCTACATGAATATTAGGAATTCTTATGTGAATTCCTACATGAATTCTTACAGTAGTGTCATAGCCTGTCTCTATCTTTTTCATAATGCACTTGCCCACTCAGTAATCTGTGTTCCTATTATCTGCGAGATTAAATTCACATTCTTCAGGGATGCCTGGCTGGCTCAGTCAGAAAAACATGCAACTCTTGATCTGGGGGTCCTGAGTTTGAGCCCCACATTGGGTATAGAGATTTCTAAGAAAAATAAAAGTGCTTTAAATAGATAGATAAATAAATAAATTCACGTTCTTCCAGTGCCTTCCAAAGCCCTCTCTAACCCCACCCTACACTGAGTTCAACTGCAGTCCAAAAAATGGCTCCACTCAGTCCATCCTTCACCACAACATTGTTTTAATGGTCACATAAATGTTCTTCCATCTCCTTTTCCATCCATTCAAATCTTAAACATTCTTTAAGGTTAAATTCAACTCTCATTTTCACACAAGGCCATTCCATCTACATCAGTTCCCTTTTGGCTGTTTGCTCTGAGTCTGGATGTAGCCGTTGATTACATATACCCTTTTATCATTAACTGCCTAAATTTTTGCCTAGGTCTTCTTCCATCCTACCTCTGCCACACGCACATGCCTATATACATAAAATGGCAACATTTTCTCTCTCTCTTTTTTTAAATGACAACATTTTCAAGAATAAAATGATTTCTAGAACTGAATAGTTAGGTTTTGATCTTACTGTTATCAAGATGACTGTGGGAGTGCCTGGGTGGTTCAGTTGGTTAAGCATCTGCCTTCAGCTCAGGTCATGATGCCGGAGTCCTGGGGTCCTGTCATCCAGCCAGTGCCGCTTGCTCGGGCTCCATGCTCAGCAGGGAGTCTGCTTCTCCCTCTGCCCCTCACCCCACTCATGCTCCCTCTCTCTTTCAAAATAAATAAATAAAACCTTGAAAAAAAAAGATGACAACATACGTGATTTTAGGGAATTAGGTAATATGCTTTCTCATTACATCTCATGCCTATGCCACAGAATTGTAATTCCACAGCAAGGATAAACATGATTGCTTTTCAAATTTAAGACAATTTTACTTTCAATCTAATTGTATGTTTTTTAACTCTACAACTTAACAATGCTGGCTATATAATATTCAATCAATACATGTTGTGTTAGAATTAGGAGGAAGTGGTTACGAGGATATTTGCCACATATAAATGGTTCTATCCTTGCAGCCTTATCTAGAATCTAGAATTACAGAATGCTGCAGCTGGTTAAGACTTGAAAAATTAACCATTCAACTTCTTCTGTTGAAATGAGGAAACTGAGACCCTCAAAATTAAGTGACTTCCCCAGGCAAGACTGCAAACCTTGTGGCCTAATTTCCATTGTGATTTTCTATCATTCACTAGCCTTTGGCTAGTTTTCCAGGTCTTTATAACTAAAATGGTTTTTGTTTCAAAGAACCAATTGCCACTGCATATTCCTGGGAAGATGCTTCTGAGGTAGTCTATAACTTTAAAAGAAGAAAAACTCAATAATCTGAGAATTTTAGATGAAATACTCAAAGCATCTTTATCTAATGGGAACTATAATTTTCATAGACCAGAGTTAAGAAAGCAAAGGAACATGGATGACGAAACAAGAGGAAAATTAAGGGGAGGAATGAAAAGAGGCACAACCCTTGTAATCATAGATGTATTGAGATCTGACAAAAAGAGTGGTAAGAAAATAAACACATGAAATAAGAAAGCACTACAGAAAAAAAAAGAAAGAGGGAGCTTATTGGAGAGGTTACTCTATTTTGTAAATTTTTTTTTTAAATATTGGAGAAGTTACTCTAATTTTAAAATATGTTTCAGGGGCGCCTGGGTGGCTCAGTGGGTTAAGCATCTGACTCTTCTTTTTGGTTCAGGTCATGATCTCAGGGTTGTGCGATCCAGCCCCGCATACAGTTCCTCCCTCAGCTAGAGATCTGCTTGGGATTCTCTCCCGTTCCCTCTCCCTCCTCCTCTGCCCCTCTCCCCATACCCTCTCTGTCCTTTTCTTTTTCTCTCTCTCTCTCAAATAAATAAATAAAATCTTTTAAAAAATAAAATATGTTTCAGATTTTCCTTCTCCTTCTCATTGGCTTTCAGATGGAGTGAAGGTTTTAAGACAGAAAAAATTCTACCAGTCCCTTTACACACTGTTGTCATGGCAACAGAGTTTATCATAGCAAACATTTATTCATTTAACATTTATTGAGCTCTTCATGTGCGTAAACTTCTTCTGGGTGTTGAAGATTTAAGAAAAAAAGGACAATTCATCATAAAGAAACTCAGATGGAAGCTGGGCAGACCTATTTGTAATCAAAATAATCTTATTCAGCATAGTAAGAGCTATTTGAGAAGGGGTAGGTAGAGGGGGGGCACTGAGGAGAGAATGATTAGGTAGAAATAGAGGAGTCAGGGAGGCTTCCCTAGAGAAAATGTCGAGTGGGGACTTAAAAGATGAAGAATGAAGGGTTTAGCAGGCAACAAAAGCAGGGAAGTTATGGTCTGGCAGGAGAAATGACACTGACAACAGTATGTAGTCCGGGAATGTCTCAAAGCAAGAAAACCAAGTCAAGGAGTATTAAAATAGAAGATACTGGAAGTGATGAGGGCTGGATTTAAAACAGTGCTGGTGGGCAATCAGAACGGCTAAAATTAACAAGTCAGGAAACAACAGATGTTCCGCAAGGATGCGGAAAAAGGGGAACACTTTCATACAGCTGGTGGGAATGCAAGCTGCTACAGTCATTCAGGAAACAGTATGGAGGTTCCTCAAGTTAAAAATAGAGCTACCGTAGGACCCAGCAATTGTAGTACTGGGTATTTACCCCAAAGATACAAATGTAGTGATCCAAAGGGGCACCTGCACCCCAATGTTTATAGCAACAATGTCCACAATAGCCAAAGTATGGAAAGGGCTGAGATGCCCATTGACAGATGAATGGATAAAGAAGATGTGGTTCATATATACAATGGAATATTACTCAGCCATCCCCACCCCAAAAAAAAGGAATTTTACCATTTGTAATGACACAGATGGAACTAGAGGGTATTATACTAAGTGAAATAAATCAAACAAAGAGACAATTATCATATGATTTCATTCATATGCAAAATTTAAGAAACAAAACAGGATCACAGGGGAAGGAAGGAAAAATAAAATAAGACGAAATCAGAGAGAGAGAAAAACCACAAGAGACTTAACTCTAGGAAACAACTGAGGGCTGCTGGAGGGGAGGTGGTTGGGGGGATGGGGTAACTGGGTGATGGGCTTTAAGGACGGCACATGATGTAAGGAGCACTGGGTGTTATATGCAACTGATGAGTCACTGAACTCTACCTCTGAAACTAATACTATATGTTAACTAATTGAATTTAAATTTAAAAAAAAGAACTTGATTAGTCAGTAAAACTAATTTAAAAAAAACAGTGCTGGTGGAGAAGGAGAGAAGATATCAAATTCTAAAGATATTTCTGAGTTATAATCTACAATATTTATGAGGTAGTTTAGACAAAGGAATGGAGGACTCCTGGGTTTCCATTTGGGACAGGGTACTTGGGCATGTTTTGGAAAGTAATCCGTTAATATATCCTGCACTTGGACTGTGGGTCTGGAGCCAGAAACTGAAATTTGCAAGTTGGGGGGACACCTCCCCCCCAACTAGCTACCACCCTCTCTCTATGCTTCAGAGCCAGACTCCCTAAAAGAATACTTTGTATTTGCTGTCTTACCTCACATCCCATCCTGCCCCACCCCTTCTGCCCTAGATCTTTGTCAGCGTGCCTCTGCTCCCTCCACATTCCCCACTTCTACCACTTAACTTCTTAACAGCCAAATACAGTGAGCAAGTGTGAGCCCATCAGCTTCTGATCTCAAGCAGCTCTTCTTTAAAGCTCCTTCCTCCCTTGCCTTCTATGACACTTCTCTCCGATATTTGCAAAACTGAACACATTTTCTACTCAAGCCTGTCAGTCTCTTTTTTCTTAGTTATAATGAGGTAACCACTCAACAAACTACCCAAGCCAGCAACTTTGAAGTCATCCACAGTTCCTCCTTCCATTTGACCTATAACCAATCAGCTAAAAAATCCTGTGGGTAAATATCCTTTCATCCCCACAGAAACTACCTTAGTTTACAGCTTCATCAACTGGTACTGTAACTGTTAAAATTACTTCTGAGGTGGTTTTCTGCCTTCTGTCCAGTCTTGCCCATAGAATCCATCCTCTACACCGCTGCCAGGGAGAGCTCTTTAAAACATAAATTTGACACGTCTTTCTCCTACTTAAAGGAAGTCAGTATTTTTTTTTTTCCAGAAGAACAGTTCAAATTCTTTAGCCTATTTAAGCAAGGCTTTTTTTTTTTTTTAAAGATTATTTATTTATTTATTTGACAGAGATTACAAGTAGGCAGAGAGGCAGGCAGAGAGAGAGGAAGGTAAGCAGGCTCCCCGCTGAGCAGAGAGCCCGATGCGGGGCTCGATCCCAGGACCCTGGGATCATGACCTGAGCCGAAGGCAAAGGCTTAACCCACTGAGCCACTCAGGCACCCCAAGAAAGGCCTTTATAATCTGACTCTTCTTTGGGAGCTTTTGTCAAACTGAACTACACAGCAAGTTGCATTTTATGTGAATTGAACTAGGCGTAATCAACTCATACAATATAAAAATAATACTCTTACTTTACAGGCAAAATGAAAATATGTCAAGTCCTCCAAATTAGTTTATCTAGAATGACACGATTTCAGAGCTGGTAGGTTAAGTAAGTTGTGAACTGTTAACACTCTTGCACACCTAAGTGTCTCTTATACCTGACAGAATTAGCTACTTCCAAGTCAATATTATGTAAGCTAGGCTATTCTTTAAATATCCCAGAAGTTCTTGAGACGTACTGGTTACTGTGACACTGTTTTTTAAATGTTCACTATTCCTGGGGCGCCTGGGTGGCTCAGTCGGTTAAGCGTCTGCCTGTGACTTGGGTCATGGTCCCATGGTCCTGGGATGGCTCCCCATGTCAGACTCCCTGCTCAGCGGGGAGCCTGCTGCTCTCTCTGCCCATCTCCCCCACTTGTGCTTTCCCTCTCTCTCTCTCTGTCTGAAATAAATAAATAAAATCTTAAAAAAAATGTTCACTACTCTCATAATTTTAAATATTTTTATATCTGATAGTAATGCTATCAAAGTGCTGAGGAGTATTGTTACTGCTTGTGCTGAGAAGCACCTCCAGATAAATAAGTTGGAAAAACAGGTGCAAGAAAACAATGGTAAAAGGGCCAAAGTACAATCATGATAGAATGTGTGGAGAGAGCACTATGCAAAGCATTATTTAAAATGCTGAGAAAGTTGAAACAAAGAAAGAAAGCAAGAATACACCTTGGTTGTTGTAGATTTGTGTACTCCAAGGATATCTCTTTACATATATTTCTATTTATTCCCAGGGAAAATTTAATCTTGAACTTTGAGATCTTCAAAAATGCTTTTCTTCTTGTAAAATGGGGCTGCATTTGCATTAACTACAGTAAAAGGCTCCAAATAAGCCATGTTCTCTCAGAATTCCCTGCTTGCTGGCTTTTGCTCACATGGTTCCCTCTTTGTGAAAGCTCTTCCCCTGGCCTTGAAAATGCCTGTCTCTCTTATAAGCCAACACAATTATCACATCCCCTAAGAAGTCTTCCTCAACACTGCCAGGCAGACAGAGGATCTCTTATCAATCCAGCTCTTATAGCATTCATACTGTTTTGCAATTGTTTATATATTTGTCTTTCACCAGACTCTGTGTAATTGGAGGGTAGGTATTATGTTTTGTCAGCTTTCCAGCTCCATTACTGCCACACGGTGCATGCTCGATAATTAACTGATGATTTCAAATATTGTGTAATATTATTTTTAAGGTAACAGTGTCCTCTAAATCTATTCACTCATTGACTGAATACTGCCTTTAGTAAACATAAGTAATTTCATCCAATTCCTGCATGTACTACTTAGTACTTCTCAGGTAAATCATTTTCCAAAAATATGAGGGCGTTACATAATATTAAAGTTTGTAGAGAAGATCACCTAGCCATTATTTCATATGCTTGTATATTATATATCTGTATAAATTTGATAACTATCCACATTTGTATGTGTATAAAGATAGATTAATATAATATAATTATATAATAGATTAACATAATATAATTAATATAGATTAAACTGATGAATAGCCACCAACCAACAAGTGTCTTGGGTTAACTTAATTTGGATTAAGTTTTTTAACTGAGTTTTAATTTCCTGCTTCCTCTACCATATATATCTGGCCTCAGCCGACTATGCCAGAAAAATATTCGAGCCAGTATACTACCTAGGAGCTTCGACTTAAATACCCCTATAAATACCAATGACAACTGTGACCCAAGCACCTGCCTTAGAGTTAGAGCCCCAACCATAACTACCCTCAAGAACCCAAAGTACTGCTGAACTCTGGAGTAGAGCCTCTTAATCATTTCTGTGCTGCGGACCCTCATGGACAATCCGAAGTTTATGGACCCCTTCTCAAAATAATGTTTTTACATGCATAACATTAAATACTTAAGATTATAAAGAAAACCTATTATATCAAAATGGGGTTATCAAAAAAGTAGCAAATTTTGATATAGTATATGTGTGCTTCTTTATTAACACATAAATCACAAAATCTACTGGTAGGACAAATAACTTCTGTCTATTTCAAAATAGAAAGGAGTTTAAACCCTATTTCAAGATCTCAAGATAATACAATAGGAAATATGTATTTCTATTAGTGACATTACAGGTATTGCTATTAATACGTTTGTTCCCTACACCATAATGGAAGGAACTGCTAAATTTCCGTTAGAAGTTGGTGAAAATAAATATGTAATTTTTTCACATCCACGTTAAGAAATTTCCCAGATAGAGAATCCTTGCTTCATAGACACAGGTCTGGAAGGATACACACTATACTGAGTGGGGTGCAGTAGGGTGGGGCGGAGGAGAAGAGCAAAAAGAAGTTTTAACATTTTCAAATTCTAAATTATTTGTTGTTTTTTACAGAAATACTATATATTTATGTATTACTTGTGTAAAAAGCACAGTATAACCCAAACTCCAGGTCGAAAGCTACTGCTGCATAAGGAGGAAGAGGGCCACCAGATGCCAAGCCCTTCAGCCTCCTCCCACCACGACCCCCACCACCCTGCCCTCACTGCCAGGAGGAAACACCATTTTTGTCATTGTCTCACTTTTAGCACTTTGACAGTGAAGTCACAAACCTTCAATCTCCCATGCACATAAACCCATTGGTTGAAAGACAGAGACAGAGCCAATCCACAGTTAAATGATAGGCATCCTGTGTTTATATTGATAATATATTCCCCCAAGATACTAGGACAATATTTCAGTTCAGTAGTGGACCACCTTTCTACCCTTTATAACTCTGTTTTATGAGAAGATGCTTTCTAGATTCCAAATATCTTGATGGTTTGCAAGAGAACATCTGAACCTGTGGGGGCACCTGGGTGGCTCAGTCGGTTGAGCCTCTGCCTTCGGCTCAGGTCATGATCTCAGGATCCTGGGATCAAGCCCCGTGTCGGGCTCTCTGCTCAGCAGGGAGCCTGCTTCCCCTGCCCTCTCTCTCTGCCTGCCTCTCTGCCTACTTGTGATCTCTCTCTCTCTCTGTCAAATAAATAATTTTTTAAAAAAAATCTTTAAAAAAAAAGAACATCTGAACATGTGTATCATAAGCCAAAGACCCGAGCATTTATTAAATGTCCAAAGTGTTCATCGGCGTACTAGGTGATACACTGACTTTTGAATTTGGAGTAGTATGAGGCAGTAAGTAGTAAAGGGTTCATTTTGTGTAAATGGAACAACCACTACCTTTTCACAGATGATGCTTTGCTTTCATTAGGAATAAAGATGGCTACTAACCCAGTAGAAGACAACTGCATCAACTTTGTGGGAATGAAATTTATTGACAATACACTTTACTTTGTAGGTAAGTCTAAAGCCATAGGCCAAATAAGGGTTCAGATAAATGTATGCAGCTAGAAAAGATGTATGAGGTGAACTATTAAGTGCTTCTTTTTCTGTCACCAAATTCCATTGTAATACTAATGACCCTCTTCTCTGGAAAGAAAAACAATGGGCTTCTAGAAATTAGCCACAATATGTCCCACATTCTAGCACCTCATCCTACCACATGTCCTGGCTCTTTAGTTAACAGTAGCCAATTCATAAGGTGGCTTCAGGTGCACATCATGAAAATCCCACAAAATTGGACACATTCAGGGAATATAATTTCCCAAAACAAACTGGCAAATCATATAAGAAATACCTTACATCTAGAGTTCTGTGAGTGAGTTATACCATTTTATGTAAATATATTTGAAATATAAAAACAGATTCTAATGGTTAATCTTTGATGGGCATTTTGGTTTCACTTGAAAGGCTGGCTTCATTTTAAAGCTTCATAGAAAGTCCCTAGGTGACTTTCCACTTAAACAACAAACTTAAGAGTAAATCTATCATTTTATAAAACTTCCTTTTAACTGAAAATCTGAATTTATAAACCCTGCATATAGGTCTTATATCTAATTTACCTGAGAACACACTAAGTCTAATGAGCTTCATTTTACGGGACCTTTGGGATGATTATATAATATCACTTGTGGAGGCCCACAAAGGCCATCACTGGTAAAATAGTGGTGAAATATTGGGGAGTGACAGGAGAGTAATGAAATGGTAGGGTAAAAGATATTCTGAATTGAAATATAGAATTTAACATATTTTGTTTCTCTTTTTTCTCCTTTAGCTGAAAATGACGGTAAAGTATAAATTTGTTTCTCTATCTTTGTAAAGTAACTACTTTAGAAAGCATCTCTCAGACACATCCATATCATCACTCTCAGCTGAGAGAAACTGATACAGTTTCAGTATATTTGAGAGGCGAATCTTCCCACAGAGGAATGTAGGCTCCATAGCATTGCCTTGGAGTAAAGATGACCATAAGGGATACAAAGAAGAACTTCCCCCAAAATATGCTGCTTTCTACATCTTAGGAAATTCTCTAGCTCTTAGAATCTACAAAGTAGACTTCACCTGTTATACAGATCCTGAGATTAGTAGGAAGTTATGAATTTTCTGGAGGAAAAAGGGATTGAAGAAGAGAATTGTCCAAAATCATGAGAATCCTCCTTATTCAACCCTCTTTCTCAGAAATGCTTTGGGAAGAAAACTTGGAGGCTCCCAGGGGGCAGAGAATTCTGGAAATAGAGAGATGGGGAAGGGTAGAGCAAGCAGAACTGTGAGGCTGAGTCATTGAGTCTTATTAAGATGTGGATGCACCCACTCCTTGTCCTGGCATTCAGGTAAGATCATACCCATGTCTGGCCTGTGATCCTCCAACATACTCCCAGATTATAAAAGCCCTTTAGTTTCTCATGCTTTTCCTTAAAAATATCACTTTTCCCATTCTTAAGGTGACCCTTACCGGACTAGAAATAGAAGACAGCTTCTTTTTTGGAAAAAAAAAAAAATGCTGTTTTTTTTCATGTTTCTTTTCTTCCCCCAGCTTTATTGGGATATAATTGACATATAACTCGTCATGTTTCTTAAAGACTCCCCTACTCTCCTTTTACATATTGGTATCTGTATCCCAGGCACTAGGTTAAGCAGTAGGTTACAATGGTGAACAAAACATGGTTCCTATGGGAAGAAGCAGGCACATCAAAAAGGCAATTGGAATATGGTATATCGAGTTTACAAAGGCATAGGATGCTATGGGAACACACAGAAGGGGCACCTAATTCACTCCAATAGATTCTGGGAGGGAGACTTTGAAGGAGGGACAGATTTGAAGAGTGATTCGGAGTTAGCCAGAGAAAGTATTCGAGGCAGGAAGAAGACCACATGCAAAGGCCAAGATATGAAAGGAAGCATGGCACCTATGGGGAATAAAAGTAACTTAGAATGGGAGTAGGGGAATGGAGTGAGAAGAATGATAAATAGGGTGCAGATAAAGAAGGTTCTCTTATTCCAAGATAGGGAATTTGGATCTTATCTTTGGGATAATGGGGACTCATTAAGCACAATTTATATGATCTGGAATACAGAGTAGTTTGCCATTAAATAAGAGATCCAAAAATACAGTAACTGAATAAGATAGAAAATGCTTCTGTCAAACACAAGTCCAAGTCGGTAGTTCAGGTTATTCTGGCATCCCTAAGCTGTTGAACTCACTCACATACTTGAAAGGCATTATCACACTTCCTGGGTTCATATCCCAGCTGGCAAGAAAGGGTTCAAAGTAGGAGGAAGACAGCCCCGTTTCCTTTAAAGGCTCTACTTGGAAGTCATACACATCAATTGTACTCATTCCATCCATTAGAATCTAGTCATGTGGCCACACCAACTTTGAGGAAATCTGAAAATATGATCTTTATTCTGGGCAGCTGTGTGCCTCATTAAAATTCAGAGATAATGGGATCATCTCTCTGAATTTTAACTTTAATTAAAAGTGAGTTATAATTGCTTCTGGCTTCAGTATAAAGAGTTGAGGTGTGGACCGAAAGGGGGGATGCCAATTACGAGGCTACTGTTGCAGTCTCTGTAAGAAATGATGGTGACATGAATTAAGTAGGCACAGTGGGTCAGTGAAGAGCAGTGGAGCGATTTTAGAAATACTTGGAAGAATCGACAGGACATGATTGGGGCTAGATTTAGACAGAGATGGAGAGAAAGAAGAAATGATGGCTCCATTTTTTCACCTAGGCAATTTGTACCATTCCACTAAATAGGAAACACAAAAGGAAGAGCAGGGTACAGAGGTATATGGAGCAAAGAGGAAGACATAAATTTAGTTTTGGATCTTATCTGTGGGACATCCTAGTGGAAATGTCCAGGAGACCCTCGGACATACGGTTCAGAGCTCAGGATGAAAATCTGGGCTGGTTATATAGATGTAGGAGGCTTATGCATAGAAATGGCATCTGGAGCTTCAAGAATAAAAAGACAAATCAGAGGAAATGTGTAGAGGGAAAAAGTAAAAGCCAAGGACTAAACTCTGAGGAAATACCTACATTTAAAGGATGCAGTAGAAAAAAAATAGTAATAATCTGGGAGTATGTTAGAGGATCACAGGCCAGACATGGGTATGATCCTACCTGAATGCCAGGTAAAGTAAAGAACAGAGCAGAGTAACCAAAGAGGAAGGAGAAAAACCAAGAGAATGCCACAGAATCCCAGGAGAGCCTTTCAAGCTAGAGGTCATGGGCACCCTGCTGGATTTTGTAGCCTTGAAAACCAATGGCTGGAAAGTCTGTATTACATTCAGCAACAGGGAATTAGGTGACCTCCTCGAAAGCAGTTTGATGGAGAAATGGAGGCAGAGGGCAGAAATGGGTGGCTCAGTGGGTTAAGTGTCAGACTGGCTCAGGTCATGATCCCAGGGTCCTGGGATGGAGCCCTGTGTGGGGCTCCCTGATCAGCCAGGAGTCTACCTCTCCCTGTCCATCTGCCTCTCACCCAGCTCATGTTCTCTCTTGCTCTATCTCAAATAAATAAATAAAATCTTTAAAAAAAAAAAAAAAAGAAAAAGAAATGGAGGCAGACTGTAATTAGTGGAAGAGCAAATGCAAGGAAGTGATACAGACAACTCTTGCCAGAAGCATGACTATTAAAAGGAGAGAGATGTGTGGCCAGCTGCACACACAGCTACATTCCAGAGGGAATATTGTTGATAGAGAAATTTTAAATCTCAAAGTGAAAAGAGCTTTATGTTTTTCTTATTATAAAAATAATACGCTTATTATAAATAATTTTTAGGCAATGACGCAAAGAACAATAAGAAAAATAAAACCATGAAAATAACCCAGAAATAATCATTGCTACCATTTTGATCCAATAGTCCCATACATCTTTCAGTACATGTTATACTATACCTAAGCTGCTTTTTCTAATTTAAGCACACATGCACATCTCTCCATGGCAGTGAATAATTACAATTATATTCAATTCGTGATCTTCCATAGTAAGGGCCTCTCAAAATGTTCTTGATTAATCCCCAATTGGCGGCATTTAAATTGTTTCCAGTTTGTTGCTATTATTAACAATGCTCCTACAAGTATTTGGGTACTGGAATATTTACGCATTTGCCTGATTGTTTCTTTAGAATAAGATCCAGGAAGTCAAAGGGCTGGGTTGGTAGAAGACAGAGGATGATTGGTAAATCAAGATTTCAGTAGAAGACACATATGGAGCACAGAAGGGGTCAGCCCTGGACACCAGAAGGGGCACTTTTTCCATATTTTCCCTTGGGACAAGAAGGGTAGTGGAAATAACTGGGAGTGCCACAGTTACACTCTTAAGTGGAGTGGCAGGAAATCGTCTGCTGAAGTGAAAGCAGAGGTGACGGTGTAGAGAGCCTTAGGAGACAGGAGAAGATTGGGAATTTAGGTCTGGACTACAGAAGAGCTCTGAGCTGGAACAGAAAGGAAGTATTGACAGTCGGTGAATTTGTGACGACAGCAATTTGTACATGTGTGTAATTGTTCACTGGCAAAGCTCGGCAGCCAGGTTTGGGGTTTTGTAGTTGGAGGACAAATAAATTCTGGATTTAAGATCCTGGCAAAAGGGTAGGTAAAATGATGAGCCATGAGGTCCAGGCTGCATAGAGAAGAAAGGCAAGACAGGAAGAGGTTAGACAGGGAGAACATGTAAGAGGCAGAGGGACTCTGAAGTAGAGGAAAAGCTTAAGAAAGCTAAAGGGATGGGAGATTGTGGTTAGAAAATAGGATATTTGACTATAAGACTGTAGAGGAAGTGTAGTTCGGGGTGATAACAAGAACCGGGGGGTGCTCTTGGAAGTGGGTTAGAAAACACCGTGCAACGTTGCCCTAGCTGCTTCTGTATCAGAAGATTACGATGAGTAGCTATTGAAAACTGAAACATATAGTATGCTTATTTGTAAATTTAGAGGGGAAAAAACATATTTTTAAATGAAATTTAATGTGCATTGTAGACAACCTGGAATCAGATTACTTTGGCAAGCTTGAACCTAGACTCTCCATCATACGAAATTTGAACGACCAAGTTCTCTTCGTTAATGAGGGCAATCAACCAGTGTTTGAGGATATGCCTGATTCTGACTGTACAGGTATTATTTTTTTAATACATATTTGTAACATAAAAGTGATAAGCTACTTCTTTCCATTCCATTTAACTACCTCTGTTTTAGGAGCAGTAATAATTTCATTCACAGGAAACTTAATAGGGTATTCCACATTTTTTTTGGCTGGGGTGAAAAATTGATGCAATAAAGATATTGTTAAGGGTCATGCTGTGAGCCTACATGTGGATCACCAATCCCTTCACTGTAATTGCATTAACTATATAGGATCTCTACATGGACCCTTGGTACCTGCTGCTTATAGCTGAAATTGCTGATGGCATTTTCAAAACTCAAAATTAAAAATAAATACACAAGCATTTCAAGTTCAGTCTGTCTTACACCAGAAATTTAGAGTGCCTTAAGAAGGGAATCAGTTCACTGGGACTTCCGAGGTCTGAATTCCAAATATCAGAGTTGAGGCAGAGTTGAAACAGTGGAGGTGTACTTTTGAAAAAAACTAAATTTTTACCTTAAAGTATTTTTTAAAATGTTCTATTTAGCATTTGAAAGTTAAAAACAATCTTTTAATGGACTCAAAGTATCTGTACAACCCTCAAAAAGTTGCATTTTGTTATAATACATACTGTGAATGTGTTTTAAAGTTAACTGGCTGAATCTCAGAGTAATGATAATGGGTCTGTTAAGGTTTAGCCTTAGGCTAACTTCCATAAATACTGATTTGCAAAACTTCTTCTAACTAGTGTTCTCATTTATTAATGTTTGTTTCAGAAAATGCATCCCATACCGTGTTTATCATTTATATGTATAAAGATAGCCTCACCAGAGGTCTGGCGGTAACCATCTCTGTGAAGTGTGAGAGAATGTCTACTCTGTCCTGTAAGAACAAAACTATTTCCTTTAAGGTAAGACTGACTTGTTTGAGTCATATTTGTGTGCAAAATTTTAAAACCCCAATACCCTCAGTCCAAACTTTTATCTAGAACAAGAATAGCAAGACGCAGAGAAGCCTTAAAATGGATAGTTAACTAATAATTGTCAGACTCTCTAACTTACTGCAATCACATCATGGTTTTTCTGAGCCTGCTGTACGGAGGAACGGGCACAAGACTTGTTTCAGAACCCGGGTCTTCTGAATAATCAATCTATAGATAAAGTAAGAATATAGAGTACAGACATGAATTATCAATGTATATTAAAGAATGGCTTGGGGCGCCTGGGTGGCTCAATGGGTTAAGCCTCTGCCTTCGGCTCAGGTCGTGATCTCAGGGTTCTGGGATCGAGCCCCACATCGGGCTCTCTGCTCAGCGGGGAGCCTGCTTCCCCCTCTCTCTCTGCCTGCCTCTCTGCCTACTTGTGATATCTCTCTGTGACAAATAAATAAATAAAATCTTTAAACCCATTCTCTTCAAAAAAGAAAAAAAAAAAAAGAACGGCTTGTGGGGTGCCTGGGTGACTCCGTTGTTAAGTGTCTGCCTTTGGCTCAGGTCATGATCCCAGCATCCTGGGATAGAGCCTGCATCAGGATCCCTGCTCAGTGGGAAGCCTGCCTCTCCCTCTCTACTCCCCCTGCTTGTGTCCCTTCTTTCACTGTCTGTCTGTCTGTCTCTCTCTCTGTCAAATAAATAAATAAAATCTTAAAAAAGAAAGAAAGAAAGAAAGAATTTCACCTTAAAAAAAAAAAAAAGAATGGCTTGTGACTTTCCACAATGAGTCCTGCCACACAGAATGAAGCTGTCCTTCTGTAAGCCTTCTACTTTGTAAATTATGATGATATTTTAATCCTTAATTATTTTGTTCCTGCTTCTTAGCCTAAATCTTGGCTATATCCTTCAGCTTTCAATCGATATATGTTATTTTCTTATTTATTTTTAAGTAAATAAATAAATTTTAACATGGGACTTGAACTCACAACCCTGAGATCAAGACTCAAGCAGAGATCAAGAGTCAGATGCTTAAACAACTGAGCCACCCAGGCGTCCCATTTATGTATGTTATTTTTAAGTTCTCTCAGACTTACTAGTGCACTTGGGAGAGGATCAAACTAACAGATGTTACATCAAGCTTACCTTCCCCTGGGTTCAGATTCAACTCCTCCTGATGTAAAGAATACCTTAGGCCATTGGAGTAGTCAAGTTTTGCCAGGTAGGGCTTTCCAAATTGAGAGTTCCCCAAAGTCACTGGGATTGTTTCCACATCCATTTGTTGTGCACCTTCCCTATGAGAGCTGTGAGTAGTCAACACTAAAGCCAAGGAGAGCTACTGCCCCAAGATTTCCTTGCCTCTGTTCTGGAATAGGGCACTGAACTAGTTAGAGTTCACCTAGTCTACCTATCCACCCCTCCACCTTCAACTATAACTTTCCACACTAGGTTTGAACTAAAAGGTTTATCTCTCTCTAGTATTTCTACAGCTTTTGAAGTGTTAGCTAAGGATGATTTATCACTTATACGTTAGACTTTAGCTTAGTCTAACCCCCAGGTTAGGTCTCCCTAAATTCTGATCTATCATGGACAGCTGCAGATGAGCTGGGGTGAGCTAGTTTGTATTGTCATCAGTTAAGGACTCTCACTGGTTGACAAAGGACAAAGGTCAAGAGTTAGAACTATAAATTCCACAACTGATTGAGAAGTTTGGAGGTACCCCCGCCCAGATTCTTTCAGGCATCTTGGGAGGATGCTGGAATGCTATTTTGGGTCTGGAGGTCTCTCCATCAGTCCTTAGGATAATGGTTAGGAAAATTAGGAAAAGGTTAGGAAAATTAAGCTCAAAATGTCTGCTAGCTCTGGGATTAATACGGAAAGAAACTTGGGTGGTCCTTACATTTTCTAGTCCATCCTGAAAAGTAGGTATGATGTACTCATAGGAAAAGTGCAGGCCATACTGTCAGTTGAGTGACCAGCAGGATTATAGTTTCAAGTAATCTAGCTATCCTTGAGAAAACCCTCTGTTGTTACTGAAGGATATAGGAATCAGCATTTGGTTCAGGGCAAAGCCCAGCCAATTTCAGGATAGAAATTCAGGACTACGGCAGGACTAGAGTACTTGGCAGAGAAAAAGTGCTGTCTAAGCCAATAAGCAGGCGTAGACTGGAACACAGGACGTAACCCTAGTACAGTTCGGTCTCAGGCTCCACGGAAGAAAGGAAGCTGAGATGCCGCCACTTTCTGCCTCTCTCACGTTTGGCTCAGAAACAAGAGCTAGCCTCTGCCTAGGGGCGGAGG
The DNA here is from genome assembly GCF_963455335.1 of Martes martes. Classification (NCBI taxonomy): domain Eukaryota; kingdom Metazoa; phylum Chordata; class Mammalia; order Carnivora; family Mustelidae; genus Martes; species Martes martes. Next base: position 107,238,191 of record NC_137898.1, read on the forward strand.
TCGTCAATGTCGTTAGCTGTGAATGGCAGAAGAAGACAGGAAGTCACCATAGCCCAAATAGCTGGTCTCTGCTGGAATTCTACTTCCTCTTGACCAGATATGGACTCCACTGGGGGAGAGGAGAAAAAGAAGCTCTCCGATGGGTAAATTGTGAGAAACCTCAGGCCTAAACCTGAATGTGCCTTCCATGGTGGGAAAAGCCAGAGTAAGCAGGGAGAGTAGATAGATTAGGAATTAAGAGGAAACGAGATCAGTATTCTTACTCTGAAAGGTTTGTTTAACTTTTGAGAATAAAGACTTCTTTAGCTCTGTGCAGTAATATACTTCAAAATAAACCACACATACTCAAATTGTTCATGTCCTTAAAAAATTAAATAATATTTTTGGGGCACCTGGGTGGCTCAGTGGGTTAAGACTATGCCTTCGACTCAGGGCATGATCTCAGGGTCCTGGGATCGAGCCCCACATCGGGCTCTCTGCTCCGCAGGGAGCCTGCTTCCCACCCACCCCCCGCCTCTCTCTGCCTGCTTTTCTGCCTACTTGTGATCTCTCTCTGTCAAATAAATAAATTAAATCTTTTTAAAAAATTAAATATTTTTTTTTCTCTACAGGAAATGAGACCTCCAGACAGTATCAACGACGAAGGGAATGACATCATATTCTTTCAGAGAAGTGTTCCAGGACATGACGATAAGATACAATTTGAGTCTTCATTGTACCAAGGACACTTTCTAGCTTGTAAAAGAGAGAGAGAGCTTTTCAAACTCATTTTGAAAGAAAAGGATGGAAGTGGGGACAAATCCGTTATGTTCACTGTTCAAAACCCATCCTAGATATTAAAATCGCAGTTTGAATTTTCTGACTTTTTGTCTTTCAGAAAGGTTGTAAGACTTTGAGCCTGTACTTGTAGTAATGAAATAAAGTGAATAATGGTCTCAAGACATACCACTAAGAAATGAATAAGAAGGGGCACCTGGGTAGCTCAGTTGGGTGAGTGCCCGGCCCTTGATTTCGGCTCCAGGCAAGATCTGTTGTGGGATGGAGCCCCCCACCTTGCATCTGGCTGCACACTCAGCACGGGGTCTGCTTGAGAATTTTCTCTCTCCCTCTGCCTCTGCCCCTCCCACTGCTTGCATACTTTCTCCCTCACTCCCTCCCTCTCTCTCTCAAACAAATAAAATCCTTAAAAAAACTAGTAAGAAGATTTCACAAAATTGAATTAACTCCTCCTTATCCAGGTTAATAAAATATTTGCATAATATTAAAAGAATGCATAGTTTCAAAACACATTCTACATCCTTAGGTGCAACACAGATGACACTCAACAGAAGTGCTTTCAATCTTTTGGGTTACTGTCCTAATGATAAATAGATGCTGATAGTTGAACTTTCTAATGTTTTAAGAATATCATTAAAACCAACAAGACTTTGTAGAGACCACTTCACTTGACTCACTTCTGCATTTCTTCCAGAGTCAGATTGATCCTGAATCCAGCAACATATAACAAAGCATTATACACTCTGATCCAGTGGCATTCAGCCCAGGAATGTAAAGATCATTTAATATCATAAAATGAACTTATGTAATATACCATATTAATAGAATAAAAGAGGGGCACCTGGGTGGCTCAGTTGGTTAAGTGTCTGCCTTCAGCTCAGGTCATGATCAGGATCCAGGGATTGAGTCCCACATCGGGCTCCCTGCTCAGTGAGGAGCTTGCTTCTTCCTCTCCCTTTGCCATTCCCCCTGCTTGTGTTCTCTCTGTCTCTCTCTCATTCTGTCAAATGTATAAATAAAATCTTTTTAAAAAATAGAATAAAGGGGGGTGCCTGAGTGGCTCAGTGGGGTGCCTGGGTGGCTCAGTGGGTTAAAGCCTCTGCCTTCGGCTAAGGTCATGATCCCAGGGTCCTGGGATCGAGCCCTGCATCGGGCTGTCTGCTCAGTGGGGAGCCTCATTCCTCTCTCTTTCTCTCTGCCTGCCTCTCTGCCTACTTGTGATAAATAAATAAAATCTTTAAAAAAAATAGAATAAAGGATAAAACCACACAGTCATCTCAATAGATGCAGAAAAAGCATTTGACAAAATCCAATTCATAAAAATTCTCAAGAAACTTTAAAAAGAAGATAACTTCTTCAATGTGAAAAAGGACATCTATGAGGGATGCCTGGGTGGCTCAATCAGTTAAGTGTCTCCTTCAGCTCAGGTCATGATCCCAGGACCCTGGGATCGAGGCCCACGTTGGGCTCCCTGCTCAGGAGGGAAGCTGCTTCTCTCTCTCCCCCTTGCTCATGCTCTCTCTCACTATCTCTCTCTCTCTCAAATAAATAAATAAAATCTTTAAAATAAAAAAAAAGCACACCTATGAAAAATCTACAGCTGACATCATACTTTTTAAAAACTTCTATATAATTAACATACAGTGTTATATTAGTTTCAGGTATACAACATAGTGATTCAACAATTCCATATACTACTCAGTGCTCTTCACTGTAAGTGTATTCTTTATCCCCATCACCTATTCCACCCATCCCCCCACCCTTGTCCCTTTGGTCACCACCACTTTGTTCTCTGTACTTTAGAGTCTGAACTTTTTTGGTCTCTTTTTTCTGTGTTCATTTGTCTTGTTTCTTAAATTCCACATATGAGTGAAATCATGTGGTATTTGTCTTTGACTGACTTATTTCACTTAGCATTATACCCTCTAGATCCATCCATCCATGTTGCAAATGACAAGATTTCATTCTTTTTATGGCTGGGTAATATTCCATTGTGTATATATACTACATCTTCTTTATCCACTCGTGTATCACTGGACACTTAGGTTGCTTCTATGTTTGGGGTGTTGGAAAGAATACTACAACAAACATAGGGGGCATATCTCTTTTCGAATTAGTATTAACATCATCCTTAATGGTGAAAAAATAATACAAGAATGTCAGCTCTTACAACTTCTATTCAACATTCTATTGGAGGTTCTAGCCTGTACAAGCACAAGAAAAAGAAAGAAAAGGAAGAAGTAAAATCGTCCTTATTTGCACATAACATAATTCTGTATGTGGAAGATCCTAAGGGATAGAAACAAATGCACATAAACCCCTATTAAAATTAAGAAGCAAGTTGAGCAAGGCTGGAGAATACAAGGTTAATATATGAAAAGAAACTGTATTTCTACATATGCGAATGAATAATCTTAAAATAAAAATAAGAAAACAATTCCACTCAGAGTATTAGGAAGAATAAAATACTTATGAATAAATTTAGCAAAAGAAGTACAAGACTTGTACCCTGGAAGTTTCAAAGGAATGCTGAGGGAAATTAAATATCATTTAAATAAATGGAGAAACATTCCATGTTCAATGACTGGAACACTCAATATTGTTCAGATGGCAGCTCCCCTGATGTTGATCTATAGATTCAACTCAATTTCCATCAAAATTCCAGCAGGCTTTTTTGCAGAAATTGGCAAGCTATATCCAAAATGTATATGGAAATCCAAAAGACAGAACAGCCAAACAATTTTGAAAAAGAACAAAGTTGGAGAGTTTTCATTTCCTAATTGTAAAATTTAATATAAGCTCCAGTTACCAGGACAGTTTGATACTAACATGAGGGTAAACACAGATCAACAGAAGAGATTTGAGAATTCAGAAATAAACCCTTATATTTATGACCAACCGATTTTTTTTTAGATGTTCTTTCTTTCTTTTTTTTTTTTTAAGATTTTATTTATTTATTTGACAGACATAGATCACAAGTAGGCAGAGAGGCAGGCAGACAGAGAGGAGGAAGCAGGCGCCCTGCTGAGCAGAGAGCCCGATGTGGGGCTCGATCCCAGGACCCTGAGATCATGACCTGAGCCGAAGGCAGAGGCTTTAACCCACTGAGCCACCCAGATGCCCCTGACCAATTGATTTTTGACAAAGGCAGTTTGAGAGAAAAAGAGTCTTCAACAAATGGTACTGGGAAAATTGGATATCAACATGCAAAATGATGAATGTAGACCCTTACCTCACACTATATACAAAAATTAATTCAGAGACATCAGTGTAAGACCTAATGCTGGGGCACCTGGCTGACTCAGTCAGTAGAACATGCAACTCTTGATCTCAGGGTCCTAAGTTCAAGCCCCATGTTGGGCACAGAGATTACTTTTTTTTTTTTTTTCAAGATTTTATTTATTTATTTGAGAGAGAAAGAGCACAGCATGGGGAGGGGCAGAGAGAGAGGGAGAAGCAGCAGGGAGCCCGAGGCAGGACTCTATCCCAGGACCCTGGGATGGTGACCTAAGCCCAAAGCAGACCCTTAACCAACTGAGCCACCCAGGTGCCCCCAGAGATTACTAAGGAAGGAAGGAAGGAAGGAAAGAAAGAAAGAATTGAAGAAGCTAAGGCTATAAACCTTGGGTTTATGTCAAAACCTTGGGTTATGCAAAGATTTTTTAGACACAATCCAAGAAGCATGGGCCAATTAAAAAAAGAAAAGTAAATTGGATTTAATCAAAATTCCAAATTTGGGAGTGAAACTGGGTGAAGGATAATGGGACTACTCCACTACCTTTACAACTTGCTGTGAACCTTAAATTATTTCAAAATCTAAAATAAATATAAAAAACTTTCACTCAAAACTCATCATTAAGAAAATGAAAAGATGAGCCACAGAATGGGAAAAAATGTTTGTAAATCACACATATGGCAAAAACTTATATCCCGAATATACAAAGAACTTCTACAACTTAATGAGAAAACAATCCAATTTTTAAATAGGCAAAATACTTGAATAGATATTTCTCCAAAGATGTGAAAAGGCTCGTAAGCACACGAAAAGATGCTTAATATCATTAGTCATTAGGGAAATGCACATTAAAACCACAATGAGAAACCACTTCCCGTCTACTAGGATGGCTACGGTCAGAAAGTGTCAAGTGTCAGCAAGGATGTGAAGAAAGAGAAATTTTCATACACTGCTGGTGGGAATATGAAGTGGTACAGCCACTTTGAAAAACAGTTTTGCAGTTTCTTTAAAAGTTTATAGATTTTTCGTATAGAAATTCCATTCCTACATATGAACTCTAGAGAAATAAAACATGTTCACAGAAAGATACGTACATTAACATTTGTAGCACCATTATTCATAATAGTCGAAACTAGGAAAAGCCCAGATGCTTATCAACTGGCGAAGGACTAAAGAAAATGTCGTATATCCACAATGGAATACCAACACTAATAAAAAAAGGAAAATACAGACACATGCTACCACATGAATGAACTTCAAAAACACTATGCTAAATAAAAGAAGCCAAACACAAAAGACTAAGTGATATTTACATGGAATGTCCAGAAAAGGCAAATCCATAATGTCAGAAAAATAAATTCATGTTTGCCTTAGGGTTAAGGGGAAAATGGGGTTTAGCAGTCAACAGATACGAAGAATCTTACTAGAGAGAAGAAAATGTCCTAAAACTGGATATGGTGATAGTTGTACATGCTGGGGAGGAAACCTCAATTTTCTTCTACCCAGTCTAAGAATTAAACTGACCTAAGACAGTGGGACACCTGGGGGGCTCAGTCAGTTAAGCGTCTGCCTTGGCTCAGGTCATGATCCCAGGGTCCTAGCTCAGCGAGGGTCCTGCTTCTCGCTCTGCCTGCCGCTCCTCCTGCTTGTGCTCTCTCTGCCTCTCTCTGACAAATAAATAAATTAAGTCTTTAGAAATAAATAAATAAATAAATAAACTGACATGAGACATTAAGAGGAGAAAATCAAATTTCCTTGCATCTATATGAGGAATCCACACAGACATAACATACCAAAGAAAGTCAGAAAAAACGATGTATATATGTCATCTGGGACTAAGGAGAAGGGTGTAGGGGTCTGGGACTTCAAAGAGAAGGAAAGCAATTCACAGGCAGATGGAAAAAAGTAAATATTTGGTAAACAAATGTTTGCTGGGTCATTCAGAAACAATGGGACATAGGGAGGAATTTTTTTTTTAAGATTTTATTTATTTATTTGACAAAGATCACAAGTAGGCAGAGAGGCAGGCAGAGAGAGGAAGGGAAGCAGGCTCCCCGCTGAGCAGAGAGCCTGATGTGGGGCTCAATCCCAGGATCCTGGGATCATGACCTGAGCCAAAGGCAGAGGCTTTAACCCACTGAGCTACCCAGGTGCCCCAGAGAGGAATTTTAATAGGCTGCTGAATTCCTCCCTGTGTACCACCCCTAGTTCATATTATATTGTAGTTATCATGGCAAAAGATCCCTTGCTGGAGCAGGTCCTCTATCTAAATTCCTTTTAGACAAATGGAGGAAAGTCAAAGTTTCTTCTTGAGTGTTTTGAGTCTTGACTGTTTTTGACTTAAAATAATCTGCAGCCAAAGTGGTACATTTTGGGGTGGCCTGCCTTTGGTCCCTATCCAACTTGCTAAATCTAAATCTAAATTAAGGGACGCCTGGGTGGCTCAGTTGGTTAGGCCACTGCCTTTGGTTCAGGTCACGATCCCAGAGTCCTGGGATCGAGTCCCACATCAGGCTCCTTGCTCGGCAGGGAGCCTGCTTCTCTCGCTGCCTCTGCCTGCCTCTCTGCCTGCTTGTGTGTACTCTCTCTCTCTCTGGAAAATAAATAAAATCTTAAAAAAAAAATTTAAATCTAAATTAAAATCATTGAATCATAAAATTAAAATGGGTGAATTTATGGTATGCAAATTATAACCTCAACAAAGTTTGTTTTTAAGGGAAAAAAGTCAGTTTGATCAAATTTGTATATTAACTTAATATTGTTTTTCCTTACTATAAAATCAAGACTTATGCAGTATAGAAATTTTAGAAAATATTAAGGAACAAAAAGAAAAAAAACTTAAACCACCCATCCTTCCACCTTCAGAAAACCACTGCTGTTGTAGCATAGATCCTAAGTTTTTTCTTTCTATAGGAATGTAAGCTGAAAAAAAAAAAAACAAACCCAAAAACAGAAAACAAAAAACCCTGACTCCTTGCTCTGGACAGAATCTGGTAACCTTTTATACAATCCTTTCAAAAAGATGCAGCTGAAATGTCAGACATGTGAAAGTAGAATGCGTGCGGGGTCTGGAGGCAGGAATGAAAAGAGCTGAACGGCTCTGCATAAGGAAAGAGGGCGCCCTGGGAGGGAGAGTACCTAGAGACTCCCTAGCTTGAGTCCCACCTCCCCACCAAAACAAAACAAAACAAGAAACAGAGCCCCGCACAAGGACTCCTGTGCAGGTAATTTATTTGAGGGGGGGGGGGGGGTCCCAGGGAACAGGACTGAGAAAAGGAAGGTGCAAATGCTAGTGTAAGGTGTATTGTCCCTGTGGGCCTGATTTGTCCAGAACCTCCTGGGCACCTTACATAATGCCTCCCTAATTATTCCCATGGCGGAAGGGAAGCAGTAGCATTTCCCCACCAGCTCCGCACGCACACTATTTGAAGGTTGCCCCTGGGGATGCTGACGCCCACGCTTGGGAGCTGTGCTCGGGCCAGCCAGATTTATCTGCAGCAGAAAGTGGAAAGACCCGCAGTACGCTCAAGGCAAAATTGTTAGTAGGAGCTACCGTGGAAATGTCTGTTGCAATTATTGCTGAAATCAGAAGTGGGATGAAGAAATGTGATTTGGGGCACCAGACTGAATCCAAGCACCATGGAAGGAGGTAGAACTCCTTATATAAATAGCAGGAATCACCAGAGGCCTTATTTTAAAAACAGAGAAACAGAACTCCTTTTTTTTTAAATCTAAGATGCCACTGAATGTAAAATGTACCATTATTTTATGTACCGTTGTGAAAGAAAAGACCCTGCCAATTAAGTTATGACATGCCTTCAGTGGTAAGGCGCATTCTTATTTCAGAGATATGAAAATGTAAAAAGCTGCACATTTTAGGTTTGACAAATTACAGACACAACTAAATACTATTTGCATTATTCTAATGCAAATGCCTCCTGCTCCGTATACCTTTAACAGAGTCTGCTAAACACAGAACACTTTGTGCAGCCCCCTTTTTTGTGGAAATTAGGGGGAACTGCTGAATTTCCCATCTGAATCAGTGTGAACAGAAGAGTGACAGGCTTTGGATACCAAGATAAGCACCACGGGAGGAAGCGGGAGCTTAGAAAGAGAGGGGGACCCTGAATTTCAGGAATCTGAAGAAGCTTTGAGAGTGACAGGGAGCAGAAGGCTCGCTGAGGACAAAGCACAAGCTCACGCCCTGCGACCTCTGCGCACGCACACACACACACACACGCGCACACACACATGCGTGTACACACACGCACACACACACACTCCTGGGTGGGATAAGCAGGACACAACATTTTTCCTGGAAGCTCCCAACAATGTTAATGGTTTACTAGAGGGAAAAACAACCTGAACTTGACCATGGCGAGGCCTCCAGTATCTTGTAGGTCCTCTTTAGCATGTGAAAGTTCTTTTGAAAACCTCTATTTTCCTTACCTCCCCCAAACCCCAACTCTAGTAGTCAGCCACCCCTCACAAGCCCAGGGCAGCAGCTCTTTCTGCCCACGGGTTCTGTCCCCATGCTTTAAAAAGAAAAACCAGGGCGCCGGGGTGGCTCAGTCGGTTAAGCAACTGCCTTCAGCTCGGGTCATGATCCCAGAGTCCCGGAATCGAGGCCCACATCGGGCTCCCAGCTCCGTGGGGAGTCTGCTTCTCCCTCTGACGTTCTCCCCTCTCATGCTCTCTCTCACACTCTCTCTCTCTCTCTCTCAAATAAATAAATAACATCTTTTAAAATTTTTTAAAAAGTAAAGAAAAAAGAAAAAGAAAAACCACCATTTGGCACCAAAGATGTTTCAAGGATTCTTTCTTGGTTGTCGGCTCTGGACCTTACCCCAGCAAATCTCACCTATATTCCAAAACTACTTCAAGAGCAGCACTGGATTTTCCTCGATTCACTGAATGAGAGTTTGAGCCACTCTTAACCAGATCTCAATAGACATTTTGTATTTTAAAACAAATTACAAAACTGAGATAATATTAAAAAGATATTTTATGTTCTTTTCCTCTTAATTATAGCATTGTTTTTCTTTTTTCTTTTTTTTTGGGGGGGGGCGGTTGGCAGAGGGTGAGAGAGAGAGAATCCTAAGCAGGCTCCACACCTAGCACAGAGCCTGATGGCGGAGGGGGAGCTCCAGCTCTCCATCACGTGAACCTGAGATCGTGACCTGAGCCGAAATCAGGAGTCGGTCACTTAACCAACTGAGCCACCCAGTGTCCCCTCAATTACATTATTTGGTCACATTTTTAATTGGCTAGAATCTGAAGTCAGTTTGCTACAGACTTGAGTCTTGGAAAAATAAATCTGATCACGCATTCATTATCTTATGTGTAAACCTTCTTTCAATAAAGTTGACATTCTTAAACTCCATTATAATAAAATAAAAAAATAATGATTAAGAAAGTATATGATGAAGAATCTGAGAACAGTTTGTTTTACAATCCCTGACCAGTTGTTCCTGGCCTTGCCGGGTTTAAGAACTGAAGAACTAAATGGTCCCCTTTTGTTTAAACTCTTTTGGTCTTATTTATCTTTTGACCCCGATAATATATTGTGGATATTTAGAAAGGTAGTAGGAAAGGATGAAATGAGAATGGGTTTTGGAGATGTGCAACCTTATTTTGAGTCTTGTCCCCTAACCCAAGACGTTCTCCATAACCAAACTACACTAGAAATATATGCTTTGGACACATCTTTCTGAGGCTCGGTTTCCATATAAACTGGAAATGAAAAGAAATGCCCACCTCATTGGGCATTTGTACGGATTAAATAAGATAAAAAGCTCTCGGTGTTATTTGACCCCGTAATTGCCTGCTTCAATTATCACTGAAATCAGAAGCAGGATGAAGAAATGTGATACAGGCACAGACTTTTCCACGTACCTCCACCTACTTCCACCTAAGCTCACACGTGGCCACACACACATCTGTCAGAGAGAAACAGGGCCTTTCTTTCCCACTAAACCCAGCCTGCTTTAGGTCATTTTTCTTCCCCCTGCGGTATATAAACTTTATCGTTCACTCTAAAGGAATAAAAAACATCACTGCTTTCCCACCACTCTTTCTGGCTCTTAGACATATGTTGCTTTTTCCCTATCTTTTCTCAGCACATGGGCTTTATAATTGAATGAGAAAACATCAGGTCATAAAAGCCTGTTGTATTTTGCTTGTTTGTTTTCCAAATTTTAAACCCTTGATTTTGTTGCACGAAAGAAATCCAATTTAACCTGGTCAACAGAAAATAACAACTCACAGTTTGCAATTTTGGTAAATCTACTTATGATTGTTTCTGGACCCACAAAACCCATATCGCAAAACAAAATCTCTATTCACGTCTGAAGGCATACTCAAAATTCAGTCTTTGATTATTTTTTCCCCCCAATTGATGATGTGTTTGCTCATGAATGGGCCCTCCCATGAGTGTGCCCTGTCTTTTATCTAGGACCTAATTTAAGCACATCTCACAGAGCTCAGTTCAGGAAACTAGAACATAAAAGCAGTCAAAGATAGAGGAAATGATCAAATTTGAGGCAGGATGCCATGAGACTCCACCCACCCCAAAAGAGCTCCCCGACTGACCTATAAAGGAAAAACTTTCTCTTTCTGGCTCTGAGACTCCAAGACGGTCTTCAAGATATTTTCTAGAATCATTAACTCATTTTTTGTTAAGCCCCCGGGCAAAAACGAAAACAAGTGGAGACATCTCCAGAAAGTTCTCAAACACCATATTCTGAATACAGCACCTTTTAAGACCAGAGCCACACATCAGGCAGAGCCTTGGGCCTTCAAAAATGCCCTGCAACCATGAAGAATAGAAAGAAAACAAAGAAGGAGAGGAGGACATCTGGTTGGCTGTTTGGTGGAAGCCTTCATAGAAAAAAGTGCAATTTAAGCTAAGCTTTGAAAGGCAAGAATTTTAAAAGATAAATGTGAGGAAGAACTCTTTCCTCCTAGCATGTGAACCTGGATTTGCTGGAAGTTGTCTCTGAAGGTCAGAGTGCTAACAGAGGTAGCAGGTATGAGTCCTTGGTCTGTAAACTGTGTTGGATAAGAAATGCAACCTCATTTTCTATATTTTAATTCTTCTCCCAGGTTCTCACTGTGCTGCAGCAGCAGGAACTTACTTTCAGTAATTGGTAGATGCCCCTTTACTCCACAGTTGTATCTAAGTTCCATAGGGTAGATAATACCAAGGTGCCAGCGATGGGATGGGTATGGAATCTAGTCCTTGATCATTATCAAAAAATTCTGACATCAGCCAAGATGTCCGTCATCCTCTCAGTCCACAGAGTTGCTAGCGAGCAGGCCCTCACTCCTGTCCACAAATCCCTTTTAGGAGTATGCTTTCTCCAACTACATGGTTGGCTTTACTGGTTGCCGCTCCAGGATCCACACGATCCCTTTCCCTTATGTAGCAGACAGGTGACTGTGGTGGGATTGACATAAACCGCCACCTCCCCCGACAAGTTCCCCTGGTGGATCCTGATCGCCTCTGGCATAGTCTCATCCTTCTTGTCTTGATGGCAATTCCGTAGTCACAGTGGTTCTTTTCAGGGGTAAGCACATGACTGAGGTTGGTCCAGATGGAAGTCCAGTTCTATTTCTTTATGACTGGGAAAAGACAAGTTCCCCTTCTGCACAGGCAGATGTGAGGCCTGAAGCTGATACACACATTTTGCTCTTAGGCGGGAAGCCAGCCTGAGGGCACAGCACCCATAAGAGAATAGCAAGGAAGCTAGTGCCTAATCAAATCACTCCTACCTCTAAGATTTATTACTGAACCAATAAAATTTACTTATTATTTAAATCAGTTTGAACTGGATTTGTTATTACTTCCATACAAAAGCATTCTAATGAATCCAGGCTACTTTGGTGACACTCCTGGGTGCACTGAAAACATTCGAGTTTTCCTGGACGCACTGCGCTCAGAAAACTTTGAGAGGTTGTTCAGGTCTTACCTACTAGATATACCATATAACCATGTCTTTTTTACTGTCTTTCTGACTCCTAGGGCTCTACCCAGAAGAGGAGGAGGCATAGATTCTCTCTATTTCATATCTCATAAAGACATCAAGACATCTGTGTGCAGATGGGGTTGGGGGTGTCAACTTGTACCCCCCCCCCAAAACCCAGCCTGATGGGAAGTCAAGTTTCCATGATCTACTCAACAAGAAAGCTCTCACTAATTCCCCTCCCTTCTTTACCTCCTCCACTGCCCTAGGCCTCCTTTCCAAGTTGGGGAGGGAGAAGGAGGACTGGCTGTAGGAGGGTAGCCTGCTCATCCTGTTCCTCTAAACCAATTGTCCTTCTTCTGGATCCTCTTCCTTTTCTCAGTTGAATTGTTGGTGGGGTGGAAAGTGAAGGCCAAAGGATAATAGGACAAACCAGAAAGGAAAAGGGGAATCATCACAAGACAGTGTGTTCTGCCCAGAGGAAGGTCTGGGCCATAAATCAATATCATATAAATGTTAACTTTCAAATGTATGTTTCAAACCCAGAACTCTCTCCTGAACCACAGACTCATATATTCAGCTCTCTACTCACCATTTCTACTCGGATCCCATCAGACATCTCACCCTTGTCTAAAATGGAAACCATCCCTATCAGCTTCCTCCATTCATATTTGCCCCATAGCCCGGAACGTCCTCCGGGCCACCATGTATGGTTGAAGACATCGAGAGGCACCTTCTGTGGCATGGCCAAGGAAGACTCCTCCTAGAAACAGACCTTGAATGGCGCCCTCAGGCATCTCTGCCGTTCTGTCACCACTAAGCCCTGCCTTCCTGCCAACGTTCTCATTGTCCTTGCCCCCTTGGAACTCTGCTTACAGGGTCCTCGTGTCTAAGAGTGGCCTCTAAATCCACCTTCTGCAAGTGAACTTGCATACAATCACTGACTGATCAGGGTGCAGTCCCTAGCAAAAGAGAAATACAGGCCAATAATGAATCTCTTACTGTTCAGCGTTGTCCAGTCTGATGTCTGTTTCGGCCCCACAGGGGTAGATTCTGATTTTGTGGGGGCCTGAGGCCTAGTCAATTAACAGCCTCTTTAAAAACAATATAACAGGGATGCCTAGGTGGCTCCGTCAGTTAAGTGCCTGCCTTCAGCTCGGGTCATGATCCCAGGGTCCTGGGATTGAGCCTCACATCGGGCTCCCTGCTGAGCAGGGAGCCTGCTTCTCCCTCTGCCTGCTGCTCCCCCTGCTTGCGATCTCCCTCTCACCGAAAAACAAATAAAATATTTAAAATAAAATAAAATAAATACAACATTATGAACAAAAATCAAGTTCAAAGTGAATGTTTATTTAGAATAAGAGACAAAAGCAAATAGTAATTTTTTAAAAGCCAAAAAAATCCACAAATATATACAAATAAATATTAATTTTCTGAAACCACTACATAGTATTTTTAAATATTTTAGTATTTGTTAGGTTTTTTTTTTTTTTTAAGATTTCATTTATTTATGACAGAGAGGGATGGCGAGAGAGGGAACACAAGCATGGGGTAGCTGCAGAGGGAGAAGCCAGAACCCAACATGGGGCTCGATCTCAGGATGTTGGGACCATACACCGAGCCGAAGGCAGATGCTTAACAACTAACAGGCACCCCAAATTTGTTAGTTTTTAAATTGACATACTGTAAAATTAACTTTGCTTTGGTGTGCCGTTTATGAATTTTAACAAATACAGATTGATGAAACTGCTAACAAAATTAAAATGTAAAACAGTTCATGACAACCACATTCCCTCATATTGCCCCTCTGTAGTCAAATCTACCCCTCAACCTCCATCCCCTGGAAAATACAGAGTTGTTCATCTTCCATATAGTTTTATCTTCTCCAAAATATCATATGAATGGAATCAGACACCATATACATTTTTTAAACTGGGTTTTTCTATTCCACAAAATGCCTTTGTGATTCAACCAGGGGTTTGCATGTATCCATAGTTCAGATCTTTTTACTGAATTCTCCCCAAAATTCTAAGTCCCATCATAGTTGATGGCAACTCTGTCCTTCTAGTTGTTCAAGCCAAAAACTTTTAAGTATCCCTTGAGTCTTTTCTCTCAACCCTATACCTCATCCATCAAGAAAATCAGGTTAAATTCTTAAAATATATTGCAAATCCAATCGCGTCTCAGCACATCCACTGTTATCACCCTGATCTGACCCTCATCATTTCTCAGCTGAGTCACTGCAACAACCAACCTACTACCTGGTCCCGGGCTCCTTGCCCTTGGATTCCTCGTAATCTACTCCCAGTGTTACAGCTGCAGTGGTCCTTCTGAGAACATAAGACAAATCATGAGACACCTATGCTCAAAATTCTGCCCAGGCTTCCCATCCCATCAAAATGAAAGTCAACGTCCTTGTAAAGACTTACAAGGCCCATGCCATCCGGCCCCCCCTTATCTCTCTGATTTTGTCTCCTTCTCTCCTCCATATTTAACTGCTCCAGCCACGCTGGCCATTCTGCTCCTCAAACAAGCAGACTTCCGCCTTAGGATCTAGTTCTTTCATTTACCTGGAACTCTTTCCCCACAAACGTCTAGTGACTAATGCCCCACCTCCTTTAAGGCTTTGGTGAAATCTCTTTTTCTCAATGAGGCTTACCCTCAATGACTCTTTGTTATACCTTAACCTACCCTATCTCTCCTCCAGCCACTAGTGATCCCCTTTATGCTGCATTACTTTTCATCTAGAGGCCCGTCACCTTTTAATATACTATATAATTAACTTACGCACTATGCAATTGTTGATTATGAGATCCCCCCACAGAATGTCGTCTCTACAAAACCAGGGACCTGTGTCTGTATTATTCACCGATACATGCCAAGCACCTAGTGCAAAACTTAGGACATAGCAAGCGCTCACTATATGACTATAAAGGAGTAAATGAAAAAGGTAAAATATAGATTCTGGGACTTAATACTTTCTTACAAACAGAGTGAGTCTTTTAATAAAATACATAAACAAGTTCTCCGAGGTCTTGAGGACCCCAGGCAATAGCCTAGCTCTGAGCTAAGCAGCAAAGGACAGCACCTGAAACTTTTGATTTTGCCCACCATGTAGCAGTGGCTGGTAGTCTCAGCATCCTGCATGGTTAAATACTTACTATAGAAGAGAGACCACCAACACCTGGGCCACTGAGGAGAGCTGTGCAGGCGGTACGTGATGTCGAAACCTAACAGAGTGGCCCTGGCTGGTCAGCATTCCTTTCCCACCTGCTGACACCTCATATGCTCCTCCTCCAGGATCCAGAAAAGCTACACCTTTCTCTCCCGCACCCTCATAGGAATAGTTATACCCAGGCTGGTGGTAATGGAATCCTTCCCTATTGAATGGCTATTATGTGCTGGGCATTATTTATTTCACCACACAGATACCCACGAACTGAGTTCCCAATGCAGAGGTTCCAAAAGCTAGTATTGTCTACAGCAGGTGCTCAAGCAATGTTTGAGGAAGCAGTAACAACCTGAACTATTGCACAGTAAGGCAGAGTCTCCCCACTCTGCCAAGTAGTGATTAAGTCTGGGCTGGCAGCCCAAGTCACAAGCTTTGTCAGTCAGTGTTTTCAAGAAGGTAAGAGCCTAGTTTCCTGGTCCCTTTGCATCTCCATAGTCTGTCAGTCTTTGGTCTGCTACCTCACCTCCTCGTCTCACCACGTTCCAGCCAGCTCATCAAGGTTGGAAGCCATGTGTTGTATCCCCGCAGCTCATACGTGAGTTTTGCCCGCAGATAGAGGAAGACAAACCAACCTAACAAGAATTACTTGAGTGAAAGACAACTGAGAGAATGGGAGAAGATATTTGCAAACGACATATCAGATAAAGGGCTAGTATCCAAAATCTATAAAGAGCTCAGCAAACTCAACACCCAAAGAACAAATAATCCAATCAAGAAATGGGCAAAAGACATGAACAGACATTTCTGCAAAGAAGACATCCAGATGGCCAACAGACACGTGAAAAAGTGCTCCACATTACTCGGCATCAGGGAAATACAAATCAAAACCACAATGAGATACCACCTCACACCAGTCAGAATGGCTAAAATTAACAAGTCAGGAAATGACAGATGCTGGAGAGGATGCAGAGAAAGGGGAACCCTCCTACACTTGGTGGGAATGCAAGCTGGTGCAGCCACTCTGGAAAACAGCATGGAGGTTCCTCAAAAGTTGAAAATAGAGCTACCCTATGACCCAGCGATTGCATTACTGGGTATTTACCCTAAAGATACAAAGGTACTGATCCAAAGGGGAAAGTACACCTGAATGTTTATAGCAGCAATGTCCACAATAGCCAAACTATGGAAAGAACCCAGATGTCCATTAACAGACGAATGGAAAAGAAAATGTGGTATATATACACAATGGAATACTATGCAGCCATCAAAAGAAATGAAATCTTGCCATTTGCAACGACGTGGATGGAACTAGAGGGTATCCTGCTTAGCGAAATAAGTCAGTCAGAGAAAGACAACTATCATATGATCTCCCTGAAATGAGGAAGTGGAGATGCAACGTGGGGGGTTTGGGGGGTAGGAAAAGAATAAATGAAACAAGATGGGATCGGGAGGGAGACAAACCATAAGAGACTCTTAATCTCACAAAACAAACTGAGGGTTGCTGGGGGAGTGGGGTAGGGAGAGGGTGGTTGGGTTATGGACATTGGGGAGGGTATGTGCTATAGTGAGTGCTGTGAAGTGTGTAAACCTGGCGATTCACAGACCTGTACCCCTGGGGCTGATAATACATTATATGTTAATAAAAAAATTTTTTTAAAGAAAGAATTATTTGAGTGCCTTTCATGCATCCGACAAATATTTATTATTGAGTGCTCACTGAGCCAAGCTCTTTTATAAGCACTATGATTCAGCAAATAAGAGAAACAGATTCTTGTTCGGAAGGGCTAACATTTTAGCAGAGGGGAAATGAGACTAGACACATTTTTTTTTTTAAAGATTTCATTTATTTATTTGACACAGAGAGACACAGAGAGAGAGAACACAAGCAGGGGGAGTAGGAGAGGGAGAAGCAGGCTTCCTGTTGAGCAGGGAGCCCGATGCGGGGCTCAATCTCAGCACTCTGGGATCATGACCTGAGCCAAAGGCAGATGCTTAATTGATTGAGCCACCCAGGCACCCCTAGACACATTTTTTTTTTAAGATAAATATCAGATAGCAGAAAATGCTATGTGCAGAATTAAGTACCTCTATGAAGAGGTAGCAGCTAAATTAGGAACTGAAGGCCAACACAGAGGTTCCCACACCAAAATTAAGAGGAAGTACAATGCAGGCAAACAAAAGAGCTGGCACAAAGGTCCAGAGCAAAGGAATGAGCTTGGAGTGTGTGAGGCAGAGAAAGAGGCTCTTGTGGCCGGAGGAGAGTTGGCAGAAAGGAGAATGGCCATGGATGGGATGGGAGAGATGACTGGGGCTTAGTCAGAGGCTATGTGGACTAGGGTAAGAAGTGTGGATTTCATCCAAATGCTAATGGAGGACTTGCAGCAGGGAGATGATACAACCTGATTTATGACTCTAAAAGATCATTCTGGTCACTGGAAGGAGAATGGAGTTCATGGGTAAAGACTGAAGCAGGTAGATAGCTGGGAGGCAATGCACTAGCCCGGGTGAGGGATAATGACAGTGGCTGAGGACAGGGCACTGGAGGAGGACAGAACTCTCAGATTCTTGTGTATTTTGAGGAGGAGTTGGTGGGAATTGCCAGTAGATTGGATGTGAAGGTAAGAGTAAGGAGGAATCCAGGAGGACCCCCAGGTTTTGGTCTGATGTCACTGTGCTCACAGACACCTGGCCTGGCTAATCTTACCTCTCAAGCAAACTGAGTCCCTATAGGGGACAGCTCATTGACTATCTGCTTTCTTTATGAAGACTTGGCCCACTACATTTACTATGGGTTTTCCATGTGCATAATCACATAAAGACAGACATCTTCAAAAAGGCCTCCAGACAGGCCTAATGCTGATTATTGACATGCTGTTTGAAATAATGACTACAAAAGAAGTGTGTCTGCAACTCTTAAAGCGACTGGAAGATAAGCCTACTGTATATGTATTCATAATAACATATACAACCAACATACATACTTGTCACTTAAAAATTATCACTCCAAAAATTAAATGAAAGCCCATATTCTTCCAGCTCCTTTAATTGCTTCTATAGAATCCAACATACAGAATAAGTCCTGTTTATAATCACAATGCCCCAAGTTGAAAAAAAGGTAGAGGCTGTTATCCCCATTGCACAGAAGAGTAAACTGAGGTGCAGAGGAAATAAAAAATGGAAGATCAGGAAGAGAAATATTTTGCTTTAAGACCACACATCATTCCCTGGTAGTGCCAGACCTCCCTGCCCCTTGTTCGATCCATTGCTCTTCCCACTATGCCGTAAGCTTTCTGCATAAACCACTACACTACTTACTAAACACCCCTGAGCTCCAAGGAAAAGAGAAAAATGAAGTTCAAGATAAAAAAACTAACTGAGCCCTTAGCAGAGGCACACAAGCCAACATCCACTGTGCTCGCCAGAAAGACAGTGGCGAGCCTGTCCTCAAGAAATTAAGAAGTGGGGGGTTAGTCATTAGGCACCAACAATGTGGCAGGCATTGTAGTAGATTGCTTGACATACAAAGAAGAACCAGACACAATAACCACTTTTAAGAAATTTGCTATGGGGGAGCCTGGGTGGCTCAGTCGGTTAAGCGGCCCCCTTCAGCTCAGGTCATGATCCCAGGGTCCTGGGATTAAGTCCTGCATCAGGATCCTTGCTCAGCGGGGAGCCTGTTTCTCCTCTGCCTCCGTCTGCTGCTCCCCCTGCTTGTGCTCCCTCTCTGTCAAATAAATCAATAAAATTAAATTAAAAAAAAAAAAAGAAAGGAAGGAAGGAAGGGAGGGAGGGAGGGAGGAAGGAGGAAAGGAAAGAAGGAAGGAAGGAAGGAAGAAAGAAAGACAAACTCCGCTATTTATAAGAGAAAAAAAATAGGGGCTCCAGTGTGGCTCAGTCAGTTAAGCATCTGCCTTAGCTCAGGTCATGATCCCAGGGTCCTGCAATGGAGCCCACATCAGGCTCCCTGCTCTGTGGGGAGCCTGCGTCTCCCTCTGCCTGCCATTCCCTCTGCTCATGCTCTCTCAAATAAATAAAATCTTTTTTTAAAAGTGAAAAATAATTTTAAAATTATATATATATATACATACACACACACACACACACACACACACACACACACACACACACATATATATTTGAAAAAGGTTAAAAGCAAACAAAAGAGACACTGTATACCAGGTCTATACTATACCAAAAATCATCCATCAATTTTGTAAGTTCAGCTTTTAAAATCGGTTTATTTGGGTTTTTTAAATAGGTGGGTTATTTGGCATCTTGCAATTGATTAAAAGCATTTGCTTAATTTTTCTTTACTTTTATGAGTTACCCTAATTTACTAGTGATCCTATAATGTGACATTATATATTATTATATGTCACATCATATTGTACTGTACTTGCAGTTACTCAAGTTATACCTTTCAGAGTTAAAATTATTTGTTCTGACAATCAGTGTCAGACATAACAACAGCAAACACAAAAAATGCTTCCTGATGATAACGGTAATAACAGGGGAGCCAGCCAGCTGAGTCTAAACAGGGAACTCTTCCTGGAATTGGTGATTTTTAATCAGACATAAGGTAAGAGACTTGTTTTGGTAAGGAAAAAGGGGAAACAATTACTACATACTGTCTATTTCTCAAAAGTGTCATCACATGTGCTTTGTTTTGTTTACAGTAAGAAGAATAAGACTGGAGGGAAAAATTTGTATTCAGTGAAAAAAATGCATTGTCTTTTTTTTTAAGATTTTATTTATTTATTTATCTATTTATTTATTTATCTATTTATCAGAGAGAGAGAGCACAAACAGGCAGAGTGGCAGGCAGAGGCAGGCAGAGAGAGAAGCAATTTGATATACAATAAATAATATACTGTGAAACAATCACCACAATATGTCTAATTAACATTTGTCACCATACATAGTTACAGAATTTTTTTGCTTGTAATGTGAACTTTTAAGATCTACTCTCTGAGCAACTTCCAGATATGCAAAACAGAATTAATAACGAGGGTGATCATGATGTACATTACATCCCCAGGACTTATTTATAACTGGAAATTTGTATCTTTTGACTCTCTTCGCTCATTTCACCATCCCACGCACACCTCTTGCCCCTGTGGGCAATTCCTAGCCTATTCTCTGTACTTACCAGCTTGGTTGGTTTTGTTTTTTTTTAGATTCTACACATAAGTGAGATCATATGATATCTGCCTTTCTCTGTCTGACTTATTTTCCTTAGCATAATGCCCACGAGGTCCATCCATGTTGCAAATGCAAGATTTCATTCTTTTTTATGGCTGAGTAACTATACGTACATACCACTTTTTCTTTATCCACTCATCCATTGATGGACACTTAGGTTGCTTCCATATCAAACTGCACTGTCTTGGTTGTTTCTTTTTTTGAAGATTTTATCTATTTATTTGACAGAGAGAACACAAGTCGGGGGAGCAGCAGACAGAGGGAGAAGTAGGCTCCCTGCTGAGCAAGGAGTCCAATGTGGGACTCCATCCGAGGACCCTGGGATCATGACCTGAGCTGAAGACAGACGCTTAACCTACTGAGCCACCCAGGCGCTGCTCAAACTCCGTGGTCTTAAAGAGATTCCTCCAGCTGTCTTACTCCAGTTCCAAGGGAGCTATTTTACCACTCTGATGACTTGTACATAACTGATAGCAACACACTATAATTCTTATCTGGCACCAGTTCCATCCTGTCCAGAAGAAAAGAAATGGATTTCCCTTCTCCCTTCCGGAAAAACCAATTTTGCTACCAGTTGCTCATTTATTTCAATATTCTTGATCTAAAAATGGCCTGTTCTTTGGATTCTCTTTTGAAACAGTTGTAATCTCTGCTTTGGAGATTCCCTGGTTCCCCCATTGATGAGTAGAATAAAATCTTTAATGGGTGATTACTTTGATATCTGTATAAAAGTCCTGACTTCACCTTATTTAGAAAGTGATCTTTTGGGGTGCCTGGGTGGCTCAGAGGGTTAAGCCTCTGCCTTCAGCTCAGGTCACGGTCTCAGGGTCCTGGGATCGAGCCCCGCATCAAGCTCTCTGCTCAGCAGGGAGCCTGCTTCCCCCTCTCTCTCTGCCTGCCTCTCTGCCTACTTGTGATCTCTGTCTGTCAAATAAATAAATAAAATTTAAAAAGAAAGAAAGAAAGTGATCTTTTAAGACCACGAAAGGGAGACAGGCAACAGAAGAAGGTGAAAGAAACTCAGCAAAAGTGGAAGAGATAAAAGGAAAAAGATAAGGCAGCTTTCTTGTAAAGTCTGAGGAAATAAAGTGGAAGTCAGGTCTTCTGAGGGAGTCAACCCAATCCAAACCTTCCTTTTTTCACATCTGTTGTTCTCTTGAGTTGGGGCATTACTGTATGCTGGGAGTATATAATTAAGAACAAAATCCCCCGATCCAGAAAATCTCTGCACAAAGGAAGAGAAAGAAAACAATTTTATACTGAATAGGCATTAAACCAGAATGGGATAAATGTCCCAAGCAAGCCGCTAAGAGATTGCAAAAATGGAATGAAATTCCAACCCCTTCTATAGCCAAGCAGGTACAACCCATAACATACACATTCTCCAGAGAAACAATAGAGAGTCCTCAAGTTCGAGGATGAGACAGCACCCTTTATTACACGTAGTTCATCTGAAATTCACCGGATAACTGGGGTGACCATCTGTGGCAGTTAATTGGTTTTATACAAAGAAAAAATAAACTTCCATTCTCATGACAGGAAGTAGTTTTGCAACAGGTAGCTGAACCCAGGCTCCTCCTGGTCCAAAGACACTGGGAGATAGGGGCACTATTCCAAAGGGGGCCCAGGTCCTTCAGAAAGTCATACCGGGGTCATAAAACTGGCCAAAGGTTAACTTAGTTTTAAAACAATTTGCATATGCTTCAAAGAGACAAAGAAAGAATTTACAAGTTTTTTAAAGTAGATGCTCTAAGAAAAGGGAAGATGGAGAATGTCTCTTCCCCTATTTTTAACAGGGAGAAACAAGCCTTTGATTCTAAATGTGTCTCTGCCCTTCCATGTGTAAATCATGACTCAGGGTAGCCGCAGTATTGAACTGCACGGTTGGAAGTGTGAACAGTGCACTCCCCTAAACATGCAATGCCCAGCCCCCAAAGGACAAGTCCAGTTCAGTCTCCTCGAGGCCCTCTGCTCCGCTTAAGTGTACAGGAACGCTGTGTGCGTGTAGTGTCCAGAGAGAAAGAGAGACTCCAGCCCCCTTGGCATTTGTAGCTGAAGGATGCCTCCATCCCCACCACGCCCGTGGTTCCTGGAAGGGTCACCATGGGAGCTCGTGTCATGGATGTCCTAAGGAAAGTCTGAGGAACCCTTGGCTTGCTGCTACAGTCTAAAGGAGAGCGTTCCTGGAGAAAGGACAGGCTCATGCGTCACTGTGACGTTCACTCAGCAGTTCTGAGATGACAGCTCTTCTGAGGCACCTCCTTCCCAGAACACACGTCTGCCCCAATAAGACCGAATGGGGGGGGCACCCAGGTGGCTCAGTCGTTTGAGCATCCATCTGACTCTCGGTTTCGACTGGGGTCATGATCTTGGGGTCATGATCTCGGAGTCTGGGATCCAACGCCCCCGTCAGGCTTTGTCCTGAGCACAGAATCTGCTTGAGATCCTCTCCCCTCCCTTTCCCCACCCCTGCTCCCTCTTTCCCTCTCTCTCTCTCAAATAAATAAAATCTTAAAAAAGGGGGTACCTGGGTGGCACAGTTGGTTAAGTGGCTGCCTTTGGCTCAGGTCATGATCCCAGGGTCCTGGGATTGAGTCCTGCATCGGGCTCTCTGCTCAGCGGGGGAGTCTACTTCTCCTTCTCTCTCTGCTGCTCCCCCTGCTTGTGCTCTCTTGCTCATGCTCCCTCTCTCAAATTAATAAAATCTCTAAAAAATTTTTTTATTTAAAAAAAACTTAAAAAGAGAGAGGAAGGAAGGAAGGGAGGGATGGAGGCAGGGAGGGAGGGAAGGAACTGAGCGAGGCCGGGTTCCAGCACTCGGCACCTCACAAACTGAGACGTGTGCCCTTCTCCTGCTCATTTTACCAGCACAGAGGCCAGCTCGCTGGTTTCCTCTCCAGCCATCGTGGTTATTCTACAGCAGAGAACTGAAACTCCCAGTCTCCCCTGCCACCAAGTCTTAGGCTGGGCCATACACTTTCCTTCCTGCTAGACTCCCTACCCGTGAATGTTGGGAGAGAGAGATTGGACTATTAAAGGAAGAGGTTCCTGAGGTCCTCAGATTTTCTACCTGCTCCTCAAAACCATGCACATTATGAAATTGGAAAGGGGGGTGGGAGGTGGGGAATATGGTTCCACTGTTTTCCTTGGACAACAGAGAAACTGAGTCACAATCCCGTAGTCATGAAAGGCCAATTCAGTGGTTTTTTCCAGTAATTTCTGCTGCAGGTGATTCACAGCCTCCACTTACATGTCACGAAGCAGCATGATCTTAAAGTGTTGCCTCACCAGGTGTCCAGCTGCACTCAGAATTAACAGGCTTACAGGTCATGATCTCAGGGTCCTGGGATCGAGCCCCCATCGGGCTCTCTGCTCAGTGGGGAGCTCGCTTCCTCCCTCTCCCTCTGCCTGCCTCTGCCTACTTGTGATCTCTCTCTGTCAAATAAATAAATAAAAATTAAAAAAAAATTAACTGGCTTAGAGCTGGAGAAGTAAGTTTTCTGTGTTCTCAGAACAAATTCAGGCTTGAAATTCAAGCCTACATTTCCTTGGCAAGGAGGAAAAGAAATGGGGTAACTTTTAGAAAAAGACTCTGAAAGCCTGAGACAGGTAATCAGATGAGTAACTAGTCCTAGTGACACACTGTCTCCCCCTCCCACCCTCCCTTTCTTAAGAACTCAAGACTGCTTCATCCCCAAATATCCCAAATTAGAATTCAAATAGCAGTTAGTTGTTGTAGGGTTCTGAGTCCTTTTCTTAATCATCTTCCCTTGTCGTGGGATATTATGAGATTCCTAACAGTTCCTACTTTCTTAAAGGATAAAGGAAAAGTTCAAACTAAAATGGTAAGTACTGGGATTCTTCAACAGGCCGCAGCCATGTGAGTGCGCCAGAGGACAACTGCCTTCGCTTTGAGGTGCTAAGTTGAGCAAGGGGTGTGGGGATTTCCACTCAGTTTCACAGGAAATGACCTGAAGAGAAAGTTCTATTTGGATTCAGCAGCTCCACTGCCCATGACCCATCTTGGTTCATAAGTTTCATGGGCTCTGCTGACTCACTTCTCTATTTAAGATGTTTATGACCCAGGAAACATCTTACGCCATCAGAATCCATTTCCAGTTTGAAGGATGCCAAAGTTACAGAGCAACAGGGGAAAAGCTTAACTCTGTATGTGCGAGTTACAACACGAATGCCAGCAAAGCAGAGACAAGTTTCACCTTTTACAGGAATCCTTTCCTTCTCTGGCATTACCGACCACAGTTCCAAACTGAAGAGGGGACAGGTGACTGAGCAGACCGGGCTGCTCTGTTTGTCTGGGCCTTGGTGGGATTAGCAGGGGTCGTGGAGATGGGCTTCAAGTTTAAGGATCACATCCTTCCATTTGTCCAGTTACCAGCAGAGACTGAGTTCTGGCTGTGCTCTTCAGACTCTACTTTATAAACCAAAATGTCCATTTATACATGGGTACACACAGAGACACAATAAAACTGTCAAAATTCCAGGGTCCACTAGTCAATATATTCACTTCCAAGTTTTTAAAACAATCTATTTAAAAACCAAAACAAGGGGCAATTGGGTGGCTCAGTCAGTTAAATGTCTGCCTTTGGCTCAGGTCATGATCCTGGGGTCTTGGATGGAGCCCCGCATCGGGCTCCCTGCTCAGAGGGGAGTCTGCTTCTCCCTCTCCCTCTGTCCCTGCCCTCTCCCCACCCCCACTTGTGCTCTCTTGCATGCAGTCTCTAGCAAATAAATAACATCTTTTAAAAAATAAAATAATAAATAAATAAACAAAAACCAAGCCATTATAGGAAGTTTACTTCTGAGTTTCGTACCCTGTCTATTGTCTTCTGTGCCTTCTCACTGAGCTTGTAAGCTCCTGGAGATGGAGACGTGTGTCCCTTTCATCTTTATATTCCCAGGGACCAGCACAGTGCCTGGTGCTTGGTAGACACTTAAATATTTTTAAATGTATGAGTAAATGAACAGAAACGATGTATGTAAAATCTCTTTGCAAAGTATAAGGTACTGCATGAACAAACAATTACAATTATGAATAAGGACTGGAGTCATTAAGTTACAACAGACAAACGTATCCACCTTCACATAGGAGCAATGGAAGCATGAAGGCAGATACTGGGAAGCAAGGGAAGATGCACATGTATAAAAGCAAGATTAATGTTGGGATGCTTGGGTGGCTCGGTGGTGTGAGCATCCAACTCTTGGTTTCGGAGTTGATCTTGGGGTGGTGAGATCGAATCTTGGGACTCTCCTCCTCTTCTCTCTCTCTGCCCCCCCCCCCACTCTTTCTCTCTCAAATAAAAATAAATAAACCTTTTTTTAAAAAGCTAGATTGGGGGGCGCCTGGATGGCTCAGTGGGTTAAAGCTTCTGCCTTCGGCTCAGGTCATGATCCCAGGGTCCTGGGTTCAAGCCCCGCATCAGGTTCTCTGCTCCACAGGGAGCCTGCTTCCTCCTCTCTCTCTGCCTACTTGTGATCTCTGTCTGTCAAATGAATGAATAAAATCTTGAGAAAAATAAAATAAAAAATAAAAATAAAAAAGCTAGATTAATGTCACATCAATTAATGTTTTAGATAACATCTTAAGGGACATAAAGTAAAGAAAATAAGGTTCTAAAGCATTTTAGGTGACCAAAATATAAAAATGAACTGATTGTGAAGAGAGAGAAAGGGAACCCAAAAACTAAAGCTTAATATCTCTGTACCACACGTTCATCAACTTAGAAACTCAGGTTCTATACCTAATACAAACTGGGCAATGTTTTCACAGGAGATTGTTTGAAAATTTTTGTTTGCATTTCTTTTATCTTGGGGGTGGGGATGAAGAAAAACAAAAATATGGGTCAGTCAATGAGAATTTTCCAGAGAATATTGTCAGGATCATCTCAGCTTAGAAAAAATAGAGATCATATTGATTGTGTTTAGATGAGATGCTCAGTATATTTGGGTTCAAACGTACTCTGAGGGGGAGATAATCTGTAGTGGTTAGACCCTGAAAGGGCCAGAAGAATATTTTAATTTTCTTAACTTATTACTTAACACAAAGAAGTGGGGCGCCTGAGCCTACTTCCTCCTCTCTCTGTCTCTGCCTGCCTCTCTGCCTACTTGAGATCTCTGTCTGTCAAATAAATAAATTTAAAAAAACAACAACAACAAAGAAGCTAAATATAAAGTTATCAAATTCCCCAGGCCGCTAAGTCACAGGAAGAAATACACCATGATAAATAAGCCCCTAATTCTGTAATCACAGCGTTGAGGGAGAGGAGCAGTGACAGTCATAGTTCGGGGATGGGGAGAAGGTGCCCTGGCCACCAACACCGTTGAGTCATGGTTCAGGACGCACCATTACTTCAGCAGCAGCCATTAGTCGTATCCATCTGCTTTAGGGGAAGAACAATCAGACCTGAAGCAGGACAACCGACGGGTAACAGAAAAGTACCACTTCTTTATTCACAGCATCCTGACTTCCTTTTAAGTATATGGTATCGGGGCACCTGAGAGGCTCAGTCAGACAAGCAGCCAACTCTTGATTTTGGCTCAGGTCGTGATCTCAGGGCTGTGAGATCAAGCCCCATCAGGCTCTGAGCCGGAGATGGAGCCTGCTTGAGATTCTCTCTCTCCTTCTCTCTGCCTCTCTCCCATCCACCCCTGCCCCCAACATTCACACTCCCTCTCTTAAAAAAAAGGTATAAAAAAAAACCAACTTGGTTTTGGTAAAATACTGAGATAGGCCAGGAAAGATCTGGATAAACTAATCCTGACATCCTTTAGCAACAAAATCCCTTTCTTCCCACTAAAAGGAGTAGTGTTCTTGCTTCTGGCCCAGCCTCCCCCACCCCCCAAAAGTCGCTCCTCCCCTGCCTCAAAAAGAAAAAGATCATACCTGTGATTATTTTTGTTTTTGTTTTGTTTTGTTTGCCTTTAAATCACATGAATCTCAAAAAACATACAAACCAACAAAACTATCTGGGCAGAAAGTTTGGGGAGACTAGTCCTTGAGTATAGCCTTGGTGTGATTTAAAGTTAGGGAAGGAAGCAGGGAAAATCTTACTAGGACAGCATATTTTAAAAAGTCACAAGTCCTCATGTCTTGGGTTAGCTGAGACTCACAGACTCCCAGGCCACACCACAGCACTAAGGGGGAGATGCGACATCAGCAGAGAAGCATACAAAGGCATAACTGCGAGGAACTGGGAATACCAGTCTGCCCTCCAGATAACACATTTTAAGGGAGGGTCCAACCACCGCGCCATTGGACAGAAATCAGAACCACAGGAAATCCTCACTCACTCTGCCTGCTAATAAGTGTTAAAAAAAATCTAAACCTAAATAGGTATCACTCTGTTCAAAGTTAAGAACAGAGGGGGGAAAAGTCAGCAGGGAGACTAGTAAAACAAAACAAAGGAAACAGTAAAATAAGAGAAAGGAAAAAAGTCTTCCTGACACTCAGAAGCTTCAAACCCATCTGAATAATTTTTTCTAGAGCTAGAAAAAAGTTATAGGAAATTGATGGGCATTTTAAGTGGAACTGAAGAAGATGTGAATGTATGGAAGTAGAAAAACAGAAGAAAAAAGATGAGCAAATTTTTGATAATTGTGGAAGATGGGTGATGGGTACTTGCACATGTTTTATTATTTTTTTTAAGATTATCCATTTATTTGTCAGAGGGAGAGAGACAAAGAGAGGGCAAAAGCATGGGGAGCAGCAGGCAGAGGGAGAAGCAGGCTCCCCACTGAGCAGGGAGCCCGATGCGGCACTCGATCCCAGGACCCCGGCGATTATGACCTGAACAGAAGGCAGACACTTAACTCATTGAGCCATCCAGGTGTCCCCTTTGTGTTTTCTTTTTTTGTTTTGTTTTGTTTTAAGTTTATTAGAGATCACAAATTCTGCAAAACTACAAAACATTACTACATCTGCAAAAATACTAATTTCACTTCAATAAATGAATTATATGAGTAAGAAAACATAGTTTTGAAAAATCCCATTTATAAGAGTAAGAAGGAGCACAGTGGAATAATCTAATTTAGGTAGTAAGAGCGACTCAGACAAAAGTGATAAAACTTATGAAGAGAAATAATGGAACCCTAAAACACATGGAGACATATCCACGAATAAGACTAAAACACAGTTGGGACGCCTGGGTGGCTCAGTTGGTTAAGCCGCTGCCTTCGGCTCAGGTCAGGATCCCAGGGTCCTGGGATCAAGTCCCACATCGGGCTCCTTGCTCAGCGGGAGCCAGCTTCTCTCTCTGCCTCTGCCTGCCGCTCTGCCTGCTTGTGTTCTCCCTCTCTTTCTCTCTCTATGATAAATAAATAAAAAAAATCTTTAAAAAAAAAAAGACAAAAACACAGTGATAAGGACAATGCTTTCCAAGTTCATATATGGATTTTATCCAATACCTGAGGTAGTACCATGTGAATGGGTATAGGTTAAAATTTCTCATTCAAATACTTCTTTGCCATAACATTTCTTTTGAGTTCTTGAGCCTTATGTACTAACTTTATTTTTTTAATTTTTTGTTTTATGATGTTTTGGCATCTTTTGGGGGGCTTTCTGGCTGGGGAGAGTCTGCCCTTCAGGACTAGGTAATTGCTAAGTCAGTGAACAACTTTCTGACGGGTCCCCCTTTCCTATAGAAAACAACCAATCCCAAGCCCATGCCCCCAACCAAGTCCTGTGTCTAGCTCTCACACACAAAGCCAGGATTTCCCCTGTCCTAAATCAACCTAGGGCCAGATACCAGACAAGCAGGGGCGGCCCTATGCCCTAAAGCCCACCTGATTTCCCCATATTGCGTGCCCTTCCTGGCTTTTCTGAGCCTTGCCTTTCCTTAGAAAGCAGAATAAAGTCCTGTGCCTTCCCCTGCTCCTTTCTGTCTCCTAACACTGGGGCCTCCCCCTGTGGCCCTGCACGGCATGGCAGGCCTGTAACTTTTCTTTTTTTTTTAAATGTTCAGTTAGCCAGTGTATCGTACATCATTGGTGTTTGATGTAGTGATCAACGATTCACTTCTAATGCCATCGTTCTTTCAAGGGCATTGGCCTCTCCATATTTCGCTCAGTCATTTTTATAAATTAAGAGCTGGGCACACACCATCTCATTTTTCTGCACTCTTCAGTCATGATGTCTAGCTGCTTTGTTTACTTTTAATGTCTAGTTTTTGTGTCAGAAGCAGCTGGTACTGCCAAAAATGTTCATTTCCAATGCCACAGCTTTGCGGAGCATCTGTGGATCCTTCCCCGGCCACACCTGTGTCGGTTCAAGCACCTCCTTGCGCACAGGTGCGCCTGCTCACTTGCTGACGCTGAGGACAGAGGCTTCGGGAGCCCGCAGTCCCTCGTTCACTCCATGTTTTCCTGACCACTCTGCGTGTGCGAGGCAGTGTGTTCACTTCAGGGGTGGGGTACAAAGGCACCTGAGACCTGATCCCAGCCCTTAAAAGTGTCACAATGCAGCTGGGTGAGGAAAGCATTTTTAAATTGTAGTAAGTGTGAATTGAAGTTGCGGGGTCAGTTCTTTTGCTTTTGCATCCTTCTGAGGGGTCTCCCAGAGAGCGGGTCCACAGCCTTAGGGCTGATACTGAAGCCCAAGCTCTCAAAGTGCCTATTTCTTTTTCCAGAAGAAGGAAAAAGAGTTATTTAAATGAGAAGCAGGTGTTTTCTGAGAATGGGTAAAAGAAAACCGTATATCCGAATAAAATCAAAATGGGCTATAAGACTCTCTAGTCAATTAAAAAAGTTAGGAAAAGGCAAAAAGAAAAAGATGAAAAGGCACTGGTGGCGACTACGTGCACGTGCGCGCACGGTTCTGGAGGCCGGCGGCCCAGACAAGAGGATGAGGGAGAGCTGACAGAGGAGATGGGAGAGGCCATTCCCGGCAGGGGACTAACGACGTGCTCTACAGCGGCTCACTGAACATTAAAAAGAGAGAGAGAGAAAAGTTACAGGCCTGCCATGCCACGTAGGGCCACAGGGGGAGGCCCCAGTGTCAGTCTGGACACAGAAAGGAGCAAGAGGAAGAGGCGATGCCGAAATACGGTAACGTTTTTACCTTGGCCTCTGATGGCTCACACACCTCACAACCAGACACCCCTCACCAGAAGCTTCTCTTCGCTTTCGCGACAACCATGAGGGCATCTTTCAATGGGCTGGCCTGGGAGTTTTGCTTTTAGTCCGTCCATTCTTACACTAAAACTTGTGGGAAAATGAACCACTGTGTCAATCCCTGTCTCCCTCCTTTCTTTCTCCTCGGATTTACTTGTGAACTTATCCATGTTACAGCCCTTTACGACTTGTATCACAAACTTTCCCTTACCTCTCGGTCTCCCCCAACAGACTGTGTGCTCCTGGGGTGCCAGAACTCTCCTTTTTCTGCGACTATTTACACGGATGTTGAGAAGAAGCGGACAGGACGTGAAGCACTCCAACCCCGCTTTCTCACAGGGTCCTCAGCAAACTCGTGTTTTCAGGTTGCCTGCTTTTCTGCCTGCTTCACTGACACTGGACCCATCGTGTCATTAAGTTTTCTCCTTACTGGTAATCGCGAAAGTACTATGGTATCTAAACGAGGTTTTAATTTTTATAAGTAAAGATGTTGCTATTTCCATAGACTTAAAAGCCACGGGGCTGGCTGTTACTCCTGTTCATTTTTCTATAGGGTTGTTTGAATTTTTACTGATTCTTTTTTTTTTTAAGATTTTATTTATTTATTTGATAGACAGAGATCACAAGTAGGCAGAGAGATAGCAGAGAGAGAGGAGGAAGCAGGCTCCCTCCTGAGCAGAGAGTCCGATGCAGGGCTTGTTCCCAGGACCCTGAGATCATGACCTGGGCTGAAGGCAGAGGCTTAACCCACTGAGCCACCCAGGCGCCCCAACTGATTCATTTTCTAAGACAACACTTAGTTAATCTGTGAGCCTATTCATTAAAATGATGTTTAACCCATTAAAAGGACAGTTTCAGGGACGCCTGGGTGGCTCAGTTGGTTAAGCAGCTGCCTTCGGCTCGGGTCGTGATCCCAGTGTCCTGGGATCGAGTCCCACATCGGGCTCCTTGCTCGGCGGGGAGCCTGCTTCTCCCTCTGCCTCTGTCTGCCAGTGCTTGCTTGCACGCACTCTCTCTCTCTCTCTGACAAATAAATAAATAAAATCTTTAAAAAAAAAAAAAAAAGGACAGTTTCAGAGTCAGGTGGATCTGCATTTTTAATTCCCGGCTCTGGGTATTGGTCATCATCTCTAAAACAGGGATGAAAATAACACCTCCTCGCTCATAGCGATACACATAGAGATGCCATGAGTATGAATGAGAAAACTAGCAGCGTACCTGGTCTTTAATTATAGGTGACATTTGATGTTTCCTATCATCATTATTATTAGAAATGAAAACAGTAATGGGGCGCCTGGGTGGCTCAGTCAGTTAAGAGACCCAATCTTGGTTTCAACTCAGGTCATTGTCTCAGGGTCCTGGGATCCAGCCCTGCCTAGGGCTCTGCGCTTGGTGGGGAGTCTGCTTGAGAATCTCTCTCTCCCGCTTCCTCTGCCCCCACATCAAAATAAATAAATAAATCTTAAAACAACAACAACAGTAACGTAATGGAAGATTATATTGCTATAGCATTCTTAAATGCTCTAAGTATTTTAACATCTTTTATCATCTTTATAACAATGCTGTAAGGTAGGTAGGACTTGCTGAAATAATGCCTCATGTATTCCTTCTAGACTAAAAGAGTAAATCAAGTTGCAGGTGAGGTGTTTAGGTCAGACAGGAGAGAAGACAAAGCCCAGGTAGATTAGGTCTAGGAGCTAATTCAAATCACACCTTGTAAGTGATGGAAAAACCCAACGCACGAGGCTAACCCTGAATGGACAGGGGTTTGCATAGTGTAGCCCAGATTTTCTTGAGCAATAGTACAAGCAATGTGGAAATTCCAAGTCCCTACTCCCTACCCCAAAGGTTTCTGCAAATTCCTAGAAGGCATACATTCTCATGGTCACTTCCTCCTCCAGTGAATTGGTACACGGCACAGTCTGTGGACCATCTAGGCATCTAACATGTGCTCTGCGATAAGGATATTGCTTTGACCCTGATAGAAATTTACTCCTGATACAATTTCTAAAATAAAACACTCAATACTCTTGCAAGACATAGTAGACATTATTGAAAATCTGTGTTGGACAAAAGAATGAACTACATTGTGAAAATGCAAAAAAAAAATATCTTCAAATTGTACATGGACACCCTTGTCCATTTTTGGGTCAGTCCACAATCAGGAATTTTTTTCACTGGCTACTATACTCATGGCCCCCCAGATCCCATCCGTACTCCATTTTGCCACCTCTTTTCTCATCTATCCCTCTAATCTCTCCTCTTTCCCAAGTCCCTTCCTGGATTAGTTCTATGAACTTCAAATTCTTATTCTGTTTTGCAGAACAATTCAGCTCCACTCCATCTCTTGCCCCCAAACTCGGGCTTACATCTACACTGACCAATCCACTGCATGCTCAGAACAAAACATTTTCATGTAACTAATGTTCTCAGAATATTTCTTTGTGTGTTGGCCTATTCTCTCAGTTGTGGTTATGCAACACATTTTTTCCCTCCATTGCATCATCATTTAAAATTTCATAGAGTATCAACATACTTGTCTACAAGTCCATCTGTAGTGCTCAAATGTTAACTGAGTCAGTGAACACATATTCTAGAGAATAAGGATGACAGCTCCAGATTACAGCACTCTCCAGGCTGAAAACAAAATCTGAGATCCCCAGACTATGTCTACTCACTACTGAAGCCTACCCAGCTAATTTCATCAAAGAATGCAGAAGAGGAAGTCAACCCCAGCAGAATGAAAAAAGACACACACTACCCATGCAGTGTTGTTTTATTTTTTTTTAAATTTTTTATGTATTTATCTGACAGAGAAAGAGAGGTCACAAGTAGGCAGAGAGGCAGGCAGAGAGAGAGGGAGAAGCAGGCTCCCCGCTGAGCACAGAGCCCGATGAGGGGCTCGATCCCAGGACCCTGGGATCACGACCTGAGCCGAAGGCAGAGGCTTAACCCACTGAGCCACTCAGGTGCCCCGTTTTATTTTTTTTTTAAGTCTGTTTTTCTGATCAGAATAGATATTCATTGCCAAAAAACACATCATAAAAATGTATAATGTAATCACTGATAATAATATGGCAAACACACAAACACACACAATTTTCCAAGCAAAATTGCATTGAGACTGTAATAACGACTGCACTGTTTTTAACTAAAATGTAGAAATACATCTTAACTTACACATCTTAACTTTAAGGTTAAATGTTTTTATGATGTTTGTGCTTTGGGGGGAAAACTTAAACTACAAAGAACATTCTACTAAAATTACTCCTTTAAGCTTGAAGCGTTATATCCAGATTATATCCAGACACATGCCGACTATATCATCATCACTGAGCTAAGGACACTTCTTTAATGAGCTGTGTTAGCCCGGAAAAACAATCCAGACCATTAAGGCATGGTAAAAGACCCACATGCATTGTCATTTCTTTGAATCTTTTAAATAGATCTCATTTGCTGTAACCTAGCTGAAACTAGGATCTACAATTGAGATGTACGCCTTTTGTCAAATCCTCCCCTTCTGGGGTGCCTGGGTGGCTTGACTCTTGATTTCAGCTCAGGTCATGAACCTCAGGAGCCCTGAGTGGGGCTCTATGCTCCGCACAGAGCCTACTGTCCCTCTCTCTCCGCTCCTTCCCCTACTTGTGTGTTCTCTCTCTCTCAAATAAATAATAAAATCCTTAAAAAAAAAAATCCTCCCCTTCCTCATATGTACTGTTGTCTAAGTTGGATAGACACCTAGTTCACTGATTTTCAATCTTTCTTCCCTTCTGTTATAAGGCTATAAATAGCATCTAAGGAGGTCTTTGACTATAAGAAACAAGTTTTGCTATATATTATTTTTTAACTGTATAATTTCTATTATTATCTAATTTCCACTACAACTCATTCTTTGACCTTTGAAGTATTTTAATGTATCTCCCTTACTTTATAAATATATCACACTAGGGAATTGTTTTGGCTATCTTTATTGTTATGAAATTTTGATTTTAATGCATCATGGTCAGAAAAGGTGATCTGGGGGTGCCTGGGTTGCTCAGTTAGGCATCCAACTCTTGATATCAGCTCAGGTCTGGATCTGAGTCATGAGTTCAAGCCCCATGTTGGGGCCTACTTAAAAAAAAAAAAGAAAGAAAAAGTGATCTGTATGAGATCAGTAAGTTTAAGCCCAGCATGGAGCCTATTTAAAAAAGAAAAAAAAGAAAGAAAAAGAGGGGCGCCTGGGTGGCTCAGTGGGTTAGAGCCTCTGCCTTCGGCTCGGGTGGTGATCCCAGGGTTCTGGGATCAAGCCCTGCATCGAGCTCTCCACTCAGTGGGGGGAACCTGCTTCCTCCTCTCTCTCTGCCTGCCTCTCTGCCTACTTGTAACGAAAAAATAAAATGTTTTTAAAAATTAAAAAAAAAAGAAAAAGAAGAAGAAAAGGTAATCTGTATGATATCCATTCTTTCATATTTATTAAGGCTTTTTGTAGTCTATAAAGGTCAGGTGTCTTCTTGAAAAGAATGTGTATTCCCCAGTTGCTGGATTCAAAGTTCTACATATGTCTACTAAATCAAGCTTATTAATTATATTGTTTAAATCTTCTATGTCATTATTAACTTATGTCTAATTGAACTACCCATCTCTGAAAGACACCTGAAATTTTCCACACTTTCTTGTAGAATTCTGTCAATTTTTGTTTTAGAAATTTTGAGGCTGTGATTAACAGGTACACACGCATTCAGGATTGTTAAAGTATTAGTGAATTTTTTATATTTTATCATGTAATGACTCTCTTTAACAATGCTTTTTTCCTTAAAGTCTACTTTGAACGATATAAATGTAGATGGACCAGCTTTCTTTTGGTTTGTACTATATTGTATTTTTCTGTCCCTTTACTTTCATCCTTTCTATACTCTTATATTTTAGGTTTATCTGTTATGCAATATATAGCTACATTTTCTGTTAGTTCATCTAAGAATCTCTCTATTTTAACCAATGAGTTTAACTCAGTTATCCTCCGAGTGATCAGTGCTCTACCTGGATTTACTTGTACCATCTCATTCGGGACAATTTATCGCGCATTTCTTCCTTCCCCCTCCTATTCTTAAGTTAGTGAATCATCCTTGGGCACCTGGATAATTCCTAAGAGAATACAAAACACTGCTTACCAATCACAGTTTTACTATACCTTTAACTTTATACATTATAGACTAACTATTGATTAACATGTTTAATAGAACATCCCTACGCCCTTGGGTGATGTGTTTTCTAAGGTACTCTGTACATCAGCTCTGTCACCTACCTTCTGGAAATAGAAACTTATTGCTGTGGTTAAAGACTAACTAATCTAGGGACACCTGGGTGGCTCAGTTGGTTAAGCGGCTGCCTTTGGCTCAGGTCATGATCCCGGGGTCCTGGGATCGAGTCCCACATCGGGCTCCTTGCTCAGCAGGGAGCCTGCTTCTCCCTCTGCCTCTGCCTGCTTCTCTCTCTGCCTGTGCTCACTCTCTCTGACAAATAAATAAATAAATAAACTTAAAAAAAAAAAAAAACTAACTAATCTAACTAAGGTAACTAATATGGATGATCAAAACTATAGTAGATATAGGAGATGGAATAAAAGAATATATACATTTGAAAACAAATGGATATTATTTGTCTATATATCAAAGGAATTTCTATAGTTTACTAAGGTAGAAAATTCAGTAAGATACATGTATTTGCCTAACATGCTATGATTAATTACATTTTAAAGCTAAAGGCAAAAGTTTTAAATCTATTACCCATTTGTGCATTTGCATATGTGTAACCATATACATATGAAGACATATTAGTACTAAAGAATAAGATAGATCTTTAAATCTGGTTTTTGTGCCTCTGTCACTCTCTTGAATCAGTCTTATCTCACTTCTATTCTTTTTTTTTTTTTTTAAGATTTTATTTATTTATTAGAGAGAGAAAGTGAGCAGAAGCAGGGAGGGGTGGAGAAGCAGACACACCACTGAGCAGGGAGCCTGACACAGGGCTCCATTCCAGGACACTGGGATCCCAACCCCAGCTGAAGGTAGATGCCCAACTGAATGAGCCACCCAGGCACACCCCCCCGCTTTTTTTTTAAGATTTTATTTATTTATTTGACAGAGAGAGAACACAAGCCAGGGTAGCAGGAAAGGAAGAAGCAGGCTTCTGGGAACATGACCTCAGCCAAAGGCAGACGCTTAACTGACTAAGCCACCCAGGCACCCCCTTACCTCACTTCCGAAAAAGCTTTCTGTTGTATAAACATATGTCATCACCCTAAAGCAAGATGTTTCCTTGTATTTAAATATCTATGATTATGCCTACATATAATAACCAATTTTCTCTGACAATTTTCATTTCTTAAACACAAGGTTTACATTCAGAATAACAGAATTGTTAAGAGGCCTTTTAGGGGCACCCTGGGTGGCTCAGTTAGTTAAGCATCCGACTCAGGTCACGATCTCAAGGTCATGGGATCCAGCCCTGCTTTGGGCTCAGTGCTGGGTGTGGAGCCTGCTTAAGATATTCTCTCTCTCATTTGCTCTTCCTCTGCCCCTCCCCTGCTTGTGCTCATGAGTACTGTTGCTCTCACTCTCTCTAAAGTAAATAAATAAATCTTTTAAAAAAAGGGGGGGGGGAGCCCTTTTATACCTAAATATTTTGGGGAGTATCCCAGATGGCTATAATTTTCCTACTTTATGAAAGGAGAAATACTAAAACCAATTAGGCATGTTTGGCATTCCTCAGATCCTGATTAGCTCAAACTCTGTATGAGCTGAACTTAAAATGTCCCAGAGCTCTGCCCAAGGGATATACATGTTTGACAGGTCTTTCTTTTTTTAATAACCTTTATTACAATAATCTCTAATTTTGGGCCTTCCTAACTATGCTAAACTGTTTGTACTGTAAATCAAAGACAGGATCATGTTTTAGTGATGCTTACTTGAAAGTAGTAATCAGATAAGTTCATTATCTTCTAAAATATTACTGCATTGTCTGCTTCCTTTATAATTATTAAATGCTACTCCAATCTAAATCTAGCTGCCTTACTTCCCCTCCCTGATAAAGAATAATTTTGATATTGTTCAAAAGCTCTTAAGCTCTAAATACCACCCAGTCCTGGTGTAACTGATACTATCCTGCACAACCCTGATATATTACCATTTGATGATGACACATAACTTAAAAAGAATCAAGGTATACTTTCTGCTAAACGTGTTGTAACTTCTGAAATATTGTTTTGGAATCTTTTGCAATCACTATCCCATTCTTGCTAAAGAATTAAGGATTAAAGTCCATACTGTCTATGGATAAGGATTTAGTACTGCTTAAGATTTCAGCATTGATTGTGCAATCAAGAGTGTTCTGGGGGGGTGCCTGGGGGGGCTCAGTGGGTTAAACCTCTGCCTTCGGCTCAGGTCATGATCCCAGAGTCCTGGGATCGAGCCCCCCATCGGGCTCTCTGCTCAGCGGGGAGCCTGCTTCCCTCTCTCTCTGCCTGCCTCTCTGCCTACTTGTGATCTCTGTCAAATGAATAAATAAAAATTTAAAAAAAAAAAAAGTGTTCTGGGGCAGCTGCCTGGCTCAGTTGGTAGAGCATCAGCTCTTGAACTCAAGAGCTGTGAGTTCGATCAAGCCCCAAATTAGGCATGGAGCCTACTTAAAAAAAAAAAAAAAAAAAAAAAAAAATTCTAACCTCCTTAGGCAATGCAAACAAAAACTGAAATTATTTTCCTACTGACAGCACCCAAAGAAAGTTTCCATTATTAAAGTTCGCACTAAAGTTAACACCATAAACCTTACTATCATACAAAGAGCCCTTTCCAGCATTACCAGCATATTTTAAAGGCTATTTTTCAGATTTCTTTATAATAAGGACTATCTCAAATGTAAGAGTGCCCTCACCGCAGGTGAGAGCGTGGGTAAGGGGAAAGACATTTGCTTTGCCAAGCCTGTTTTGTACCGCTTGGTAATTCCAAAACTACTTCCAGGCTGCAATTGAAAAAAATATAATAATAACCCAAATTACAGAGACAAAATTGGTTTAAACTAAATTAGTTTAAACTAAAAATATTAGTCAAAGAAATTTTTACCTAGGAGGCTCAGCAAGTGGTAAAATTTTACTTAATTATAATCTAGAAAACAAGATCATTTGGACATTTACAAATGGATTTTTTTTATCAAGTCTTAATTTAAATTCTAGTTAATTAACATACATGGTAAAATCGGTTTCAGGAGTGGAATTAAGTGATTCATCACAAGTGCCCTCCTTAATACCCACCACCCATTTAATTCAGCTATCCAAATTATAACCCTTCGAGTACTTTTATCTTTTTTTAAGATTTTATTTATTTGAGAGAGAGAGAGACCAAAGAGAGGAAGAGAGAGAGCGCACCAGTGGGAGGGAGGAGCAGAGAAAGTGGGAGAAGCAGACTCCCCGCTGAGCAGAGAGCCTGACATGGGGCTTGATCCCAGAACCTTGAGATCATGACCTGAGCTGAGGCAGATGCTTAAGTGACTGAGCCACCCAGGCACTGCAACCCTTTAAGTACTTTTAAATGATAGTTTTAAACTTTTGTGCTTAGACTGAAACTTTCCTTAGTTCTAAGTTTTATGCCAAGGCCTAATGACACTCAATTTACTTTATTTTATTTTTTTTAAGATTTTATTTATTTACTTGACAGACAGAGATCACAAGGAGGCAGAGGGGCAGGCAGAGAGAGAGGAAGGGAAGCAGGCTTCCTGCTGAGCAGAGAGCCCAACACGGGCCTAGATCCCAGGACCCTGGGATCATGACCTCAGCCGAAGGCAGAGGCTTAACCCACTGAGTCACCCAGGCATCCCTACTTTTCTTTTTTTAATGTTATGTTAGTCACCACACAGTACATCATTAGTTTTTGATGTAATGTCCCATGATTCATTGTTGCATATAACACCCAGTGCTCCATGCAACCCATGGCCTCCTTAATACCCATCACCGGGCTAACCCACCCCCACAATTTACATTTTTAAAAATCTCCATAAACTCTCGTATGAGCTTGTTATAGAAAGACCCCATGACGCTGGGCTTGACTCATCCTCTAAGAGATTCCAACCATGGTATGTTGTAATTGTTACATTAAAAAAAAGAAAAAAAAATGAATCTCATACACGTAGTCTGTATGCCCAACCTAAAAGCTGTTTTTCTGAAAGGCTTATCATCAGACACTTTTGTGCCTTCCTCACCCCCAGCCACCCACATGATATACAACTAGGACACTAGATTTATTAGAAAAGATACCAATAAGAGTCAGCCTTGGAACCACACTGGAAGTAACCATTTCAGGTACTTATAACCTCACACAGAGCTCTCAAGCTGCAGGCACACAGCCATGGATACATGCTACCCAGTGTCATGTAGGGATATCCAGACCCACTGCAGATGGACCCTGACATCCAGCTATAAGGACTCTGGAGAACAGACAACTTTCGTAAACAGACGTCTACTGCCCAAGATTCTCTGGATCGAGAACACCGGGTGCAGGGCCACCTTCTCCAAAGATTCTCACCCCTGATCTGACTACTGACTTGTACTTAAACTTCCATCTCATTTTGTTCATAGTCTGTGTCTGAAAATTATGCCAGGATCTGAATTCTCCGTGGGTTGGTTTCCGTTTGATCTGTGCTGACAAGTCTTGTTCAGGGTGTTTCCTGTATGTATTATGATTTTTTGCCGGAAGGTCACATTCATTAGAACTTTGTGGGAATTTTCGAGGCTTGTTTTGGAGAAACCTTCCTCCAGAGAAAATTTGTTTACTTCCTACCAGGGACCTGGGACACCACCAACCCAGGTAAATGTTAAATTAGCAGCATGTAGCCTTTTTATAAACATGAGGATAGTATGATAGTTTGTGGCATAAGGATTGGCCCTTAGCCACATGCTCTCAGAGGAGATGTTCTTTTCTCCAATCAGAACCACGGCAAGTCAGACAACTTTCTCCTCTTTGCTTTTGAAGGTAAAAACTATTTTTCTAATTCACCCTCCTTTGAGGGTAAAACTCTTCAGGGTTCCTAGTTTTAGGGAGTTTCCAATTAAACTCCAATTTGAGCCCAGAGCTTTGCTCCTGACCTCTGTTACCTTCTTAAATGTAGAGCTCTAGGCCACCTGAGATGAGAAAATGATCTCAGGGCAAACGATTTACCTCCTTATGCATGCATATTTTGTTCTGGCTTGAGAGCATTTCCTGGAGCAAGATGACTCATGTTTTAAAAGGTGCTTTGGATTTAACATTCTTAGATGCATCGCAGCAAAATAATTTCTAAAATTTAGTTTGTCGTATTGCCAAAAATTGAAATCTTTTTTAAGATTTTTTAAAAATTTTATTTATTTGACAGACAGGGATCACAAGTAGGCAGAGAGGCAGACAGAGAGAGAGGAGGAAGCAGGCTCCCTGCCAAGCAGAGAGCCCGATGCGGGGCTCCATCCCAGGACCCTGGGATCATGACCCGAGCTGAAGGCAGAGGCTTTAACCCACTGAGCCACCCAGGCGCCCCCAAAAATAGAAATCTTAAGATTCTATCTCTTCCTGCATATCTTATAAATTCAAAGCTTTGGTAGTGACCCATCCCTGCACTGTCATATCTAATTTTCCTCCAAAAATTAATGA
Organism: Martes martes; assembly: GCF_963455335.1. NCBI lineage: Eukaryota > Metazoa > Chordata > Mammalia > Carnivora > Mustelidae > Martes > Martes martes. The sequence goes on from NC_137898.1 coordinate 107,279,315, forward strand.
CCACTTCCCATCCATCTGTTCACAACAAAGAAATTGAACATATACTCCCTCCTCTCTTGATCTTTCACACCTCAGTATAGCTCTTATTGATTCTAAGTTCTAAATATCTCTTAAATTTGTTTTTTCATTCTGGCTACCACTGCCTTTCATCATCTTTTCTGTGTTGCTGAAATAATCTAACATTTCCATGCTTACCTCCCTCAAATGCATACTTGAGACAGCTGCCAGCATAACCTATTTAAAATAAACATGCCCAGGGGCACCTGGGTGGCTCAGATGGTTAAAGTCTCTGCCTTCGGCTCAGGTCATGATCCCAGGGTCCTGGGATCGAGCCCCACATCAGGCTCTCTGCTCAGCAGGGAGCCTACTTCCTCCTCTCTCTCTGCCTGCCTCTCTGCCAACTTGTGATCCCTGTCAAATAAATAAATAAAATCTTTAATAAATAAATTAATTAATTAAATAAAATAAACATGCCCATTTCATTTGCACACTTAACCATCTTCAGTGACTTCCCACTGCCATCAAGACCGTTTCAGTTACTTACCATGGCTTGGAAGATCCTTTACAATCAGTCCCCCCTGTGCTGTAGTCACACCAAATGATGTGCCATCTTCTGCCTCCTTGGCCACCTGTCAGCTCCTTTATCTTTCAGATACCAGCTCAAGACTCCTCCAGGAAACTTGCAAGCAAATTCTAACTGCCTTTCGTTAGATCACTGCTGTGCTGACCTATTACTGCACTTACCAGTGTACTGCCATATACACTATATAACTTAGCTGTTGTCCCCATGGGACCATGAATTCCTTTTAAGGGCAGAGGACTTCTCTCTTTACCCACAGTACCTGTCACAGTGCCAATTACATGAGGTACTTAGTATCTGTCAGATGAAAGAATGTTTTTTCATTTCTACACCCTTAAAATTGAGTCCTACTTTCTGCTGCCACTAGAGTTCAGGCCCCTTCTTCCTCTATCCTCCTCCATGTCCTTCTGCTCTAGGTTACCAACCTTCCTCACGTCACCTAAATCCTCTCTAAAGCACAGTTCTAATCATGTGTTGCTTAGCCTCAGAAACCTACTGCTGTTCGCGCCCGCCTCATTTCCCCTGCTGCCTCAGCAGCTCACAGCAATCCAGTGATTTCCCACAGTGACAGCTCGGCACCGCCCTCGTTACAAAAACAACTGGGACCTGGAGCAGGCAGTACCCAACCAGCCTCCACTCGAACTTCTCAGTCCCCATCTAATGAAGCTTACTAGCATTAGACAGCTCTCCAGAACCAACTGCGGTCCGATGGTGCCGGCGATACCTACAGGATTTCCATATTACCCAGTCCCTGCCCTCCCCATTTCAACTACATGGAACACTCCACTTTACAGCAGTGGTGTCCTGGGGGCTGGAGAGGGGGGGAGGAGAGAAACGATGCAAGGGGGGATCATTGTCTATGGAGAACTTTAAGCCAATAAAACCGAGGAAAGGTCAGTCTGCTTTTCATCTTGGTCATGAGCCAACAGTCCTAAACAATGTCAGTTTTACTAGTATTTTATTAGTAATTTTATTATGTATGTTATTGTATTTCTCCCTGCCAAGGCACACTCGCCCACCACCATCACTCCTGGGTGAACCACTGCTATTCCGGCATCACCCCCTTTGGGAGCCGTTAACCACCCCAAAACAGAAATAATCACCTTTTCCTGAACACTTAATATCCATCTGAGTCTCCGACAAGGCCATAAGCACATTAAGGGGAGCTTATCTTTAGCCCCTACTACAGACATTCATGAACACACTTACCCTCCTAGCCAGCTCCCCTTCAATAGTCTGCCTCAGCTGCCCAGTAAGGTCTTCTGTGAGGGAAACACGCCAAGTCCCAGTTCCTCTACGCTGCTAGGAGAAACAAACCATCATGCCTTACACTCACCCTCAGATCAAACTAACTGCATCCAGAATGTAATTTAAATTCCAAAGGTTGGCATTTACAGAACATCATAATCTGGACCTCCTAATTCCTACTACAGTCGACCCTTAAACAATGTGGGGGTTGGGGAACCGACACCTCACACAGTCAAAAATCGATGTGATGCCCCCCAAACTGAACTACTAATAGCCTACTAGTGATGGAGAGCCCTACTGATAACATAGTTAATTAACATATATTTTTATGTTATATGATTTATGTATTATATTCTTAAACTAAGCTAGAGAAAAAATGTTAAGAAAATCACAAAGAAAAAAAAATACATTTATAGTACTGACAAAAAAAAATCCACATTTATAAGTGGACCAGAGCAACTGTGTTGCTCAAGGGTCAAATGTATTTAATCTTTATACTATTCTCATACCAAACTACTCATACTCAGTATATTTTTGCCTATTACACGTAAGTATTTTTTGCATTACAGTACTTTGTAATTTACCTATCTGCTGAGCCCTAGAAAGAAATTTAAACAGTCCTGTTTTATTGGTGTATATGCAACAGACACCAAGTTCTACTGAATTAAAACTAGGGACAGTTAATACAGAAAAAAGTAGAATACATTTTTATTATATAGAATTTTATTTTAAAAAAAAACTTTATTCTCATAGAATACATTTTCACATTAGAGATTCCTACAGTGGGAAAATAACAATTTATTACTTACAGTTTTATTTTTGTAGACAGGTTATTTTAGGACAAGTAAAATAAACACATTTGAGGATTAATTCTTGGTTTAGAATCTACATTACTTTGATACATCTATGAGGGGACCTCTTCCCTACATGGAACTTCTCTATACTCAGAAGCTCTCCAGGCTCTTCTTTCCAGGATTTAGAAATTAATAATGTAAAATATCAGTATTTCCTAATTGTAAAGTTTCCCTTGTACATGTAACCATCAATAACTGGTACTGACTGAACAGAGAGGGAAATTTTCAAAAATTAAACACTAATTTTCTGCAAAGTCTTTACTTAAGAATTAACAGGCTTTCCCTTTCTCCATCATTCCCAGGACAAAAGACAAGTTTGATCAGGTATTGATAGTAATAAAGCTGAATTCCCTTTAAGAATTGGATATGCTAACAGGCAAAAGCTCATACATAATGGTTAGTTATGCTATGAGTCTTGTGAGAAGCTGGAAGACAACCCCACAAACTCAGAACAAGGAACCCAGTCTCCAAATTTCTTGAATACAATTCCTCTTGAACCTTTTCATCAAAGACTAATTTCTAAAAACAACCAGGTGATTAGAAGAGGTTTGTCTCACCAATGGACTTATCTGTTATTTCCTCCTTATTGTGAGCTGAATGGCATGACAGAGCAGAGGCAAAGAGGTGTACAATCAATTCTCAAGGTATTAAGTCAAAAAGGTCAGAGTTTCCACAGCATGGCAACAGCTCTGCAGATGCCCACATCATGATAGTTGAAATAACAAAGCCCAGCAAAGGTTAAAGCCGAGAGTGCCAAAACGCCTGCCTTGACAGCTTTCTGCAAAGCATCCCCTCGAACGTAGTCAGTAACCACTTGTCCAAGGCCCCTAAAAAAAAAAAAAACACAGTGCAAAAGAAAAATCACAAGTCAGAAGACTGTATGGCTAACCTGACTGCAAAAAACTGTCAGATTCGACATACAACTCATGGTAACAGGAATCATAAACCAAAATGAAGGAACCAAGAGTCTCCTAATAATACAATAAAGACATCTCTATTCTTTAGATTTAATTTTCCAGAGTTATTTGTATCAAAGATAGCAGTTAATTACCACTCTATTTACAAAATCTTGGGGTTTCGTTTTTTTTTTTTTTTAACTAAAACAAATGCTCAAGGGGCGCCTGGCTGGCTCAGTCAGTGCAGCATGTGACTCTTGTGTTCAGGCTCATGAGTCTGAGCCCCAGATTGTGTAGAGATTACTAAAAAAAATAAATAAACTTTAAAACAAATGTTCTACAGAGTCTTTCATTAATTCAAAAAAATTTATGAAGCAGATATTGTGTATCAAAACCTGTTACAGATGTTGAAAGAACAGCAAAGAGAGCATCCCTGCCCTTATAGAACAGATTCGGGTGAAGGAGGGGGAAAAAAGTTATGTTCTACGTAGGGAGTAATCGAAGTAAGTAGTGACCTTAGTTTATTATTAGTAACAGCTTTATTGAGATGTAGTTCACACGCCATGGAATTAACCCTTTTAAGTAATCTCTAAAGCCAATGTGGGGCTCAAATTCACAACCCTGAGATCAGGAGTCACACACTCCTCTGACTGAGCCAGCTGGCTGCCTGCAATTAACCCTTTCAAAGTGGCTTTTAGTATAAACACGAAGTTGCACAACATCATCACGATTTAGTTCTAGAACATTTCATCCTCCAAAAAGAAACCCCATATCCATTAGTCCCTTATTCAACTAGTTTTCTGTCTCTATGGACTTGCCTACTCTACATTTTAAAGAAATCGTATAATATGTGGCCTTTTGTGTCAAGTTTCTTCCATTTCACATCTTCAAGGTTCACCCATGTTGTGGCAGGTATCAGTACTTCAACATTTTGTGTGGCCAAATAATATTCCTTTGTAAGAATATGCTGTATTTCTTTAAGCTATTCATCAGCTGATAGACATTTGGATTGTTTCTACTTTTTGGTTATTATAACCATCCATCAGGATATAGCTATCTGGATTGTTTTCACTTTCTGGCTATTATAAACACTATGAATATTACTATGCAAGTTCTCATGTGAAGACATGTATGTTCAACTTTGAGGGGTATACACCTAAAAGTGGAATCACTGAGTCATACATACCTCTTAACTTTTTGTTAGAACTGCCTAATTTTTCCAAAGTGGCTGTAACTTCTTACATTCCCACAAGAGACATATGAGGACTCTAACTTCTCAATATCCTTGAAACATGTGTTATTGTCCCTATTTTTTATGACAGCCATCCTCGTGAGTATGAAGTAGTATCCCATTGTGGTTTGGGTTTGGTTTTCTGGGGGGGGGGGGGTTGTTTATTTTTTAGGGAGGGAGGGCGAGACACTCTTAAGTAGGCTCCATGCCCGGCGCAGAGCCCGACTCAGGGCTCAACCCCACAACCACAAGATTATGACCTGAGCCCAAATCAAGAGTTGGATGCTTAACCAAATGAGCCATCCAGACACCCACTGATTTGCATTTCTATAAGAACAAATGACGTTGAACATTTTTTCATGCGCTTATGACCCATTTGTAAATCTTCTTTAGATAAATGTAATTTTACCTTTAAAAAAGGTCACTGGCTATAGTATGGTAAATGGACAGTGCAGGAAGAAGTGGAGGGGGGGGCAAAAACAGAAGCAGAAAACCACTCAGGAGGCAAATAAAGTGCCTTGGCAAGTACTGGCTTAACCTAGGCTGGTGAGAGGGGAGATGGTGTGAAGCGACAACTGAGGCAAGCTATGTTTTGAGGAGAGAGCTAACAGAGCTGATGGACCAAATGTGAGATAAGACAAAAAGAAATATCCAGAATAACTCTGAGGATTTTTGGCTTGAGCAACTAGATTTAATTGAGTTAGGGAAGAACAGGAAAGGAGGTGGCTTTCAGGAAAAATCAAGTGAGATATGGGGGGAAAGACTGATTCTGGGCCATGTTAGATATCCAAGTGGATTGTGTTAGTTACACAAATGGAAATAAAGGTCTGTAGATCAGGAAAAGAGGTCAGATCTGAGCTCACCTGGGGAAATTAAGAAAGCGAGACTGAGCCCAGGCAGAGCTTTATTATTCAGAGGTCAGACAAGAGGAGGAGCAGGCATCAGGGACTGAGAAGGTACAGCTAGTGGGGCAGAGGAAAGTAGCATCGAGGAAGTCAAATGGAAACTATTTAAGGAAGGAATGGTCAATTAAGTTGAATGCTGCTAAGAGCTCAATTAACAGGAGGACAGGGGACAGGATTTGAAAAAATAAAGGTTTTGGGGGGGGCTTTGATAAGAATGACTTCAGTTACGTAGTTGGGATGAAAGTCCAATTAATGTGGGTTAAGAGAGACCGGATGCTGAGGAATTACAGACAATTACAGACAACTTTTTCAAGTCATGATGTGTGTGTGTGTGTGTGTGTATGTGTGTGACAGGGAGAGAGAAAGAGAGAAAGAAAAGGGAGAATTAGTAAGGTAAGTGGAGGAGTATAAAATAAATGAAAAATAACAAAAAATACATTACTTTAGAATTACCTCTTATTCTGACTTTTCATTGATTTAGATGGATCTCCTGCCAAGAACTACATATTAGAGAAATCTCACTATACTTGTGATCTACATATGCAACAGGAATCCTTTACTTTGAAAGGTCTATCTGGTTAAAGGGTAATTCCCCAAGCCACCCTAGAAAAGTAGATAAGCAAAAGCCCCTTTAACACTAGCTACAAAATCATTCTGACAAGTCACTTAACCTCCCTGGGGTTCAGTTTCCACACCTGTAAAGTAACAGGGTTGGTTAAGACATTCCCATGTCCTTTCAGCTCTAGCAATACAAAAATGCTTCCCTCACCCACAGTATCATAACATCCTTGTAAAACAACATAAAATGAATCACTGAAAGAACAAACTATTACAAACTTTATAGAAGGTTCATTAACTTAGAAAATCTAACAAACTACGCTGGATAAAATAAACAGAAACTGGAAATTCATTCATTCAATAAATATTTACTTAGTGCTATGTGTCAGGTATTGCGCTAGGCACTAGCGACACGAGCAAACAAAAAGTCAAAAACCTCTTCTCTGAGAAAGGGCAAGACTGAACTGTAGTGTCTAAGGACAAGTGGGTGATAAAACTACAATGAAATGCAAAGAAGTGATTAGTATAAAAATCAGGATAATGGTTCCTGGTAGGAGGACGCTGAGCAGTTATGACTGAGGCAGAACACAAGGAAGAAGCTTCTGCAGTTCTAGTTCTTGACCTGGGCAGTGTTATCCTTGTAATAATTCATTAAGCCATGAATTTCAGTCTCGGGCTTCTTTGTATCTGTGCTTTCATTCTAACGAGGGGAGAGAGTAGAGAGAATAATAAATACATTATATAGTATGTCAGAAGGTAATAAACAATACTGAGAAAAATAAAATCGGGGAGAGAGATAAGGAATGCTGGGAAGGACACTGCAATTGAAATAAGTGGTTACAGAAGGCTTCATTGAGAAGGTGACATTTTAGATGTGAAGGAAATGAGGAAAAAGCCAAGCATGTTATTAGAAAAAGAGGGTGTTGGCCAGAAGCAAGAGTAAAAGTAAAGTTCTGAGGCCTGGAGTGTCCCTGGCATGTCTAAATAATCAAAGCCCATGAAAATGTGGAAGAGAGTAGCTGGAGATGAGGGAAGAAACAGGCCAAATTATGTTGGGTCTGTAGACCACTGCAAGAATTCTTAGTTTGAGGGAGGTTAAGAGACTACAAAATATTTTCAGGAGAATGTTTGACCTGACTTAATACTTTAACAGGATCCCTGGGGCTGCTGCGTCGGGAACAGACAAAAGGAGGACCAGTTAGGGCACTACTATGGGAATCAAAGATGATGACCAGGTTTGGGGCATGAACAGTTAGAAGAATGGAAATGCCATTAACTCAGATGAGCCAGAGTGCTGGAGGAGGAGATTTGGGGGAGATCAAGAACTTAGTTTTATAATACATTATATTCAAAATGCCCATTAGCTACAGAAGTGAAGACACTGAACAGGCAGGTGGACACATAAATCGGGCATATAAATATCTTATATGTGTTTTAAAGTTATTTACAGGTCTGAGTATCTCAACTTCTCCTTCATGTGCAGTAATGAGACAAGCTCACAGCTAATGAACTGAGCAGACAACGTAAACACTGGAGGAACTGCTGTACTTGCCAGTGACTGTGGAGAGTGAGGGCCGCAGCCAGGGAGTAGTCCATCGCAGAGCCAGGGTTCAAATAAGCAGCTGGAATTAGGCCCAGGAGCAAAACACTGACAACCCTCTCACCGGTCCAGTGGAGAGACGCAGCCTTAGAACCAGCTGCGGAAAGGAGGAACCAGACTCGTTAAGAGTTGAAATGGAGAATCACACATCTCTCATATTCAATATTTGCTACAAAACAACCCAGCTGACAGGACGGCAAACAGCATGCATAGAAGACTTAGCTCTGAGCATAAAGAGAGTAAGATAAAGAAGGTATTTGAGAAAGATGCTACCTCCCTTCTTTGAAATTCTTTAACACAGGGTGCCTTGGTGCCTACACAGACTGATTAGAAGACTGACCCACCTTGTCGACAGGCAAAAAGATGAATGAAGTACCTTTGCAGAATCACCAATCTCGAACTTTAGTACAATGGACAGATACCTTATGAATGCATGTTAATACCACCTGAGAAATTCCTTTACAAAACTACTTTTATTTATACCTCTAATCTTTAGAATTAGAAGTAAGGTAATAAAAACCCTTCTAAAGCAAAATTAAACCAGCCAATTCGAAAAATTCTGATACAAACTTTTAGGATTATGGTCCTTCTTCTGTCCCATTACTTATAAAGAGCCCAAAACAAATATGGAACATGAGAACTTCTTTTAAGTAAGTGAAAAACAAAATGGGCATTAAACATTTCTTGGGGAGCCTCTATCCTTTTTTGGTTACAGACCCCTTTGGGACTCCAATGGAAGGATGGAGATACTCTCCAGAAAAATGCACACGGACACACATAGTAAAAACTATGTTTACGACTTCTGGGGCTTTCCTTCAGCGCACATACCCCAAAGTAAAACCACTCTGCTAAATTTAACTGAACTTCGCAAAGGAATGGAGAAACAAAAGTTTTTCAAAGATAAAATAATTCTAAAAAGCAGAAAAACTATACTTGCCTAATTTCTCATTACTCAGATGCAACTAAATATAAGTTGTTGACTCAAGCATCAAGAATAGTCTTTATCTCTGCAAAATACAGATCTTTCCAGAGTTTAAAACTGGAAATAAGAGTCAACTCATTATTCACCTACAGATTTGCTATAATTCTGACCCCCAGAAATGCTATGTAATTTTAATATTGACCTAAATAAAAATGAGCCAGTCAATTACAGCTACAAATATGTATGACTTTCTAAATTATCTACTATTCTAAATTATTTGTATCTGAGTCCTCTCCATCAGCTAAACAAGTAAGATTGCCTATATTGTACAGACTCTTCCTGCAGAGCTACTTTCTTTAAAAAAAAAAAAAAAAAAATTGAAATTTTAATAGACTTGGATCAGAAGGTTCTCTATGAGTATAAATGGCATCATTCAACCAGGCTGGTATTGTCTACCAAAGGTGCAGGCTAGGGAGGTCTTCATCTGACAGAGTTGGACATAAGAGTTCTGTTTCACAGATAGCAAGTCCTGCCAAAGGCATGAAAATTTGCCCAGATGAAGAGGGCGAGAGCCCAAAAAGCAACAGCGATGAAAAAAAAAACATACAATAGTGGTTGGGTGACAGGTGAATATGCTGTGTTCTACACCATCCTGGGGCAGGCTGGTCCTGAAGAAATGCTGAAACCTGAGCAGGTCTGACCACGGGGATTCGGACAAACAGAGCTGAGGAAAGAGACATTAGGGAGGTCATAAACACTTCTCCTTTAATAGGTCTTTCCTTTTTTTTTTAAATTAACATATAATGTATTATTACCCCCAGGGGTATAGGTCTGTGAATCGTCAGGCTTACACAATTCACAGCACTCACCATAGCACATAACCTCCCCAATGTCCATAACCCAACCACCCTCTCCATAACCACTTCCCCCAACTGGCAACCCTCAGTTTGTTTTGTGAGATCAAGAGTCTCTTATGGTTTGTCTCCCTCCCAATTCCATCCTGTTTCATTTTTTCCTTCCCTACCCCCCAAGCCCCCCACTTTGCCTCTCAATTCCTCATATCAGGGAGATCATACTGATAATTGTCTTTCTCTGATTGACTTAGTTAGCTCAGCATAATAACCTCTAGTTCCATCCACATCGTTGCAAATGGCAAGATTTCTTTTGATAGCTGCATAGTTTTCCTGTGTGTGTGTGTGTGTGTGTGTGTGTGTGTGTGTATCTACATCTCACATCTTCTTTATCCATTCATCTTAACAGGCCTTTCTAATAACCATAAGCAAACTACTAGAGCCCAAATAGGGGATGACATCTCATCTGCAAAATGAAGATAGTATCTCCCTGGGGTGCTATGAGGTCACACTAAGTTGCCCCTCAAAGACTAAAAAAAATCAATGAACACTTAAGTAAAAGGACTACACTTTTACTAATTTTATAAAGTATTTATATTAAAGGGCGCCTGGGTGGCTCAGTGGGTTAAAGCCCCTGCCTTTGGCTCAGGTCATGATCCCGGGGTCCTGGGATGGAGCCCCGCATCAGGCTCTTTGCTCAGCAGGGAGCCTGCTTCCCTTCCTCTCTCTCTGCCTGCCTCTCTGCCTACTTGTGATCTCTGTCTGTCAAATAAATAAATAAAAATCTATTTAAAAAGAAAGTATACTATAGCTCCTTCCTCTTTCCATGTGTTCATCTATTCATCCAACAAACATTCACTACATGTAGAGTATGCTCTAGACTGGAGCAGGAGATAAAAAGACAGACTTTGTCCTCAAGGAATTCAGTCTAGTTTGGAAAGCACATCTATTATCATCTTCCTTTTCGAGACCAGTTTCTCAACATGTACTTTTTTGGGGGAGTGGGGAGGGCAGAGGGAGGAGAGAAAGAATCTTAAACAGGTTTCACACCCAGCACAAGCCCAACATGGGGCTAGATCTCATAACCCTTGAGATCATGACTCAAGCCAAAATCAAGAGTTGGACACTTAGATGACTGAGCCACCCGGGCGCCCCTCTTGAACTCATCCTTTTCCATCCCCCTTTAGATTCTCTCTCTTAGTTAAAAAATAGACCTAAGTTCACACAACACCACTTACTAGCTGTGAGGTGATGAGCAATTAAGTTAAACGGCTCTCTAAGCCTCAATGTCCTCATTTGCAAGATGAAAATAGTAGCACTTACTTCATAATACTCTGTCGAAAATTAAAATACTCAAGGTGCTCACCATAATTCCCAAAATGTCATAAATACTCAATAAAAGTTAATTTTTCTCCTGTGTCTTTCACCTCTCCTTCCTTCCTGTTGGCCATTTCCCACTCACTGATGTAATATATGTGACCCTTCCCTTGACCCTGTGTCCTCTAATGCCATGCACTCTTCCCCCGCTCCCTTTCTTCTCTTTCCAACTATGCTTCTTTAAAGTGCTGTCATAATTACCTCCACTTCCTCACTTCCCTATCATTCTTCAACTCTGAAACTTATTTTATCTGCACTACAACTGCTTTGTTAAGTTGCCAATGGTCTCCGTGCGGTCACATCCAAGTTACTGTTCAGACTTCATCTTACTGGGCCTTTCCTCTCTTCTTTTCTGATGAAAAGACTCCCTTCTAGTCCCCCCTTTGATCCTCTGACATCCTGTATGAGTCTCCTCCTGCATCCACTCTTACATGTTTTCCCAACATTCTATCATCTGCCCACTGCTCTCCTCATGTCCTAAGCCCACCCTTGGCCATTTTGACCACCCAGCTTATACTACCTGTAAGCTGATGATGCCCCATTCTGTATCTGCAGCCCTTCTATCTCTCCAGTGTTTCAGAAGTTTAAGTGCCTGCTGGACCTCTCTCCTGAGATACCTTACATGGTCCTCAAACTCACCATGGCAAAAACTAAAACCATCCTTCAACTCACTCTTTTTATAGCAACCCTATCTTCCATTTGTATGTTCCCCACTTTATTTAATGACATCCCAGTTACTCTTTACCTAAAAATCTGTAAGTCATATAAAACCAACCCACACCCCCCAACTGTCAATCGCCAGCTCATATTGATATATCTCCTTAACATTTCTTGAGACAATCTGCTCTTTTTTGTACCATTTCCCAAGTTCAGGACCTCACAGTCCTTGCCTGCACTACTACAACAATGTCCTATCTCATCTCCCTGACTCGTGTCTTAGCCCATTGCCATCTCCTATGATGGCCATGTACCACAGTGTTACCCAAGAGGCCAATCGAAACTCAACTCCATGTCAAATCTTTCAATGGTGCCCTTTACATCAGGTAAACCCATACTCCTTATCAAGGAAAGTCCTTCCTTCATTTGATTCCAGTTCACCTTTCCAGATTCAGCTCTCATTCCTCACCTTGAGCTTCATGCTCTATGTTCTCGCAGTTCCTATACCTTCATCATCGCTCTTGCTCTTCCCAGTAGTTCCCTAACCCCTGTGGCCTTCCTTATCCCCAAGACACACACACCTCCTCCAGGAACCAAAACAGGGCAATTCTTTAAAAACACAGAGCTAAATACGCTCCTCCTCTGGAGTGGCATAGCAATACATGTGCAGCGCAAGACTTTTTGCTTTATATTCGATTATGTTTACCTGTGTTTCCCTATAAAAAGGAAAACTCTTCAAGGGCAGGAACTGTTATACAAATATGTATCCCATTCCTACCACGGTGCCTGGTTTAACACAAATGTCCAGTTCAATGATTACCGAAGTGATTTCCAGAATCCCCTCTCCACCAACTCCAGGGTAAATGGGCAAGGCCAGGCATTGAGGCTCAGAGCCTAACCACTATTTTCCGCTCAGAGCCTAACCCCATTATTTTCGATGCGGGGTGGGCGCATTCTAAGGACAGTGAATGGGGGAAAAACAGAACAACAACAAAAAAAGAACTCTTTTAAGAACAGCCCCAGCAGAACTGTAACTTCCAGGAGCGCTCTTTCAAATTACCCTATCCCCGTGTCGGCCCGGAGCGGGGGAGATACGTGCTCGAGAGGACATCTGGGACCGGAGACACGGTGTTTATCGCTGTGGTGTAGACCCGGGCCAGATCCGCCAACGGGACGGTGGAGGGATTCCCTGCTCAAGAGGCCTCATCACCCCGCAAACAAATCCTCGCCGCACTCCCTTCCCCGGCTGGAGGTTTCCCTAAGAACCTCCCGCTGCCAGGACGCCTCACCTCGGCCTCCTTGGGCACCGCACAGGACACCCAGCCTCCAGAGACTCGCCATCGCTCTCCTGAAGGCTCAAGGTCACCCAGCAACCCGGAAGCAGTCCCTCGACAACTTCCCACCCCGCTGCGACTCAAGAAAACAGGGAGACGGAAAATGCCGGGTGAACCGGAAGTCGGGCGCCGGCGCGCGCCCGCCGCAGAGGCGCGCGCACGCTCGCCGGAAGGCCGCAGCTGGAGGCGGACGATGGCGGATCTGGGTGAGGCGGACGAAGCCGAGTTGCAGCGCCTGGTGGCGGCCGAACAACAGAAGGCGCAGTTCACTGCCCAGGTGCGGGATCGGGGACCAGGGGGAATAGACAGGAGGGTGAGGCACAGATTGAGTTTTCAGACTTTGTACTCAGCGGTTGAAGTGACAGCCGCTAGGGAAAAACGAGCAGAGCTCTGCGACCTCACCACGGTAGACTGCCCCGGGCTCGCTCCTGCCGCGCCGGGTTCTTCACGAACAGGCTCCCCTCTGGGGACCAGTCGTGCTCAAGCGCCCGCTGGCCACACCCAGCGTGGAGAAAGAGAAAGTGTAAAGCAGGGAAGACGGGTTCGGGCGAGGCAAGGGCACCGGGACCTGGTTTGGAGGCGAGCGCTCTGGGCTTGGCCTTCGTAAGATCTGGGTTCTGATCCTGCCTCGCCCTTTACAGGCCGCGCGTGTGGGTTTTGGCTCTGCAGTCGTCTGCTGCCTCGCTGGACTGTAGAGGTCATATGCGATCATGTATTTGAAAACGACAAAGCAGTGGAACGTTCATGGAGAAGGGTGGGCTCTGAAGTAGTTTGGACTGTGGGTTAGAACAAGGGTTTGGGAGCCGTTTCGGCATGGTTCGAAACCCGGCGTGGACCCCGACTAGCAGCAGCACCACTAGCAGCGTGGCTAGTCGCTAACCACGCCTCAGATGGAGATAGTCGTCAAGTACCGACTGACTGCTTAGCACCCAGTCTCAAAAGGAAGCCCTCGGTAAATGGTCCCCACCCCACCCCCGCCTTCTGTGGAGGCGGGGGGCGGTGTTCGCGGACCATTAAGTAGCAAAAACGGTTTCTTTACGTCTGTGTGCCTTTTTATGGAGAGTGGATCCATGACCTTCATTGGATTCACAAATGTGTCCATGACCCAAAAAAACTTGAGAGCTTAAGAACTAGTCTGTAAGGCATAGGTTTGGAATGACAGGAGAGCAGTGGTTTGGGGAAAATTAATTGGTACCATACATTACCCGCTTACACTGGTGCAACTTGGAAATATAAAAGATACTAACCCTGCCTGAAAATCTACAGTGTGATTAAGAACTTAACACAATCGGAAAAAAATAGACAATGGCCTCCAAGGAGGTAAAAACTAGAACTATTTTGAAGAATGGGAAAATTCTTTAGGTAGGGCATCCAGGAATACTAAGTCACATTGAGTATGCTGTGCGTGTACCTCATGGAAGCTTAACCGTTGGTGGTTAAATAATGGGCTGCCCTGAGTAGCTAACAGAGGAATTGTGCATGAATCACCGGGGGGACTTGATGGAGTTATTTTTAATTACTAAAGAGGAGAAAAACAGAAACGGAGAGGATTAAGGATTACTGAAGTGTAGAACAAGGATCTGGGCCATACTGATAACATATTAGGAAGTGAGGGAAGAGGAGAGCCCAGGATTTGTTGATTTAAAGAATGAGGTGAGGGGCGCCTGGGTGGCTCAGTGGGTTAAGCCTCTGCCTTCAGTTCAGGTCATGATCTCCGGGTCCTGGGATCGAGTCCCGCATTGGGTTCTCTGCTCGGCAGGGAGCCTGCTTCCTCCTCTCTCTCTCTCTCTGCCTGCCTCTCTGTCTACTTGTGATCTCTGTCAAATAAATAAATAAAACCTTTAAAAAAAAAAAAAGAATGAGGTGAAAGAAAATGAGAAAAACAGGAAGGAAATAAAGTTGGCAGTTAGACCTATATGCAGACAGCAATGTTTACAAATTTTCTTTCCTCTTAGGTACATCACTTCATGGAACTGTGCTGGGATAAATGTGTGGAGAAGCCAGGGAATCGCCTAGACTCTCGCACTGAAAATTGTCTCTCTAGCTGTGTGGACCGCTTCATTGACACGACTCTTGCCATCACCAGTCGGTTTGCCCAGATTGTACAGAAAGGAGGGCAGTAGACTGTCCCCTGGGAGACTGACAGAAGCGAAGGACTTGTTAAGCAGATTGAAGGGCCAGTGGGGGAAGATCGTCAGCCTGTTGTCAAGTGAACTTGAGGCTGTTACCAAGCCTATTGGTGCTAAAAAGTAACAGATCAAATGTTCAGAAAGTGAAATTTATTTATTTGGAATTCAGGAATTCCATGTTTTATCACAACAATTATTCAATAAATGTGAATTCTCCAACTCTTTTTTTTCTTAATCCCATTTTAGGATTTAATATAGAGATCTCTGGTAGGAACACTAGAAATATGTTCCAAGACCAGTAGTGCAAATGAGAGATCTTAGGTTTTGAAGGGCCATCCTAAGCCATATTTAAGGGGGCTAGAAGAACCATCAAAGACAGCCCAAGGTATAGAAGTGAAATTGGGGTTGAGAAAGGTGAAGAACAGAAAACAGGTTTATTGCTTATACATGACCAAGAAAAAGTAAACACAGCAAAAAACAAAACAGGCAAGATGTGTATTCTTGGGAAAGAAATAGGCCTGCTAGTATGGGAAGAAGGGGAGGTCAAGACTGAAATAGAATCAACAACCTGGAGATGCCTTGTTCCACTGGCCCATCTTCCTGAGTCTGTGCTAGAATCAGTACTTTTATAGCACAGAAACAATGCTTAAAAAAAAAAAAAATGCTGCAAACTCCTTCCAACAAAGATTTCACCTATTCCAGGAACAAAGTAATTTGTCTTTAGGTTAAGAGGTAGTAATTACAGACTGTTTTCCCCACCTAGGGCCCCTACTAATCCCAAAGGTAAAAATATACACCATGGAACATTGACAATTGAGTACCAAAGTATTAATATTTCAAGTAAATATCCCCAAAGGTAGCACCTGCATATAATCAAGGGATAGGGAACCTCTAGCCAACCATGTATTTTATGACCAAATATTTTATTAGACATCTGTTCTGTAAAGAGAACAAATTTAGTAGTTAGAACTGTAAAATATTACCACCTCATGGAATGTTGTTACAGTTATATTCTATTGCTGGTGTCTTACACTGTCATGCTACCATGAAGTATTTCTGTATTATACATGGGGAAAGTAAGGCCAGGGAGGTTAACTTACCTTTTCCAGACCTCTTAACTAATTAGAGGCAGAACCAAGACCAAAAGTCTTGAGTTTTTAAGCATTCTACTCAGCCCATGAAATGACAACCAGGAAAAGCAGTATGTCACTTGATACTCTGTCATAATGAAAATATTCACTTGTGTTCTGCCAGCCTTTTCTCAGTGCTATTTTAGTTTCTTAAGAATTAACAGTAGGGATCACAGTATATAGCAAAGGGAAATAATATGGTCTCTGCTTGATGCTTTAATTGGAAGGCAGACTGGGAAGAAGTGGGTACATCCCTGAGAAGCCTGTTTTATTTTGGAACTGATTCAACCTAGTTTCAGGGAAAATCTAAAGTTCATTAATAGATTTAGAAATGAACAAGGAAGATAATATTTAAATGGCAGTTGCTACCCTGAATCCTGTTCAGAGCACCACTAGACAGCATGACTAATTCCTAATTTTATCCCATTTGGTTGAGGACTTACCCAAAGCAACTGAAGAAATAATTTTGAACACAAATCCATTTAGGCAATATACAGCAATGGAAATAGAAAACCATTTACTAAACCAATAACCATGTTTAGGGGTATACTGAATGTAGCCACGGACCCTGTCCAGCAGGGAAATTTGATGGAAAACCCTAGTCTCATAAACAGCTGCCTAGGGATGTAATCATAAAGGAAAAATGTTTTGCTCTTATACTCATTTTCTCATTAAATAAAAGACCACATCTATGAGGCCAAAATACAGAAAGATCAAAGCACCAAGGCTGAAGACAATAAAAGTTGTGGCACCTGCTATATAAACAGAGAACACGATGTTCCAACATTCTACACAGCACCAATTCCCATCCACTTCTTGATCCCAGCCCTTGCTTTCCCCAAATTCAGCATCCCAACTGGTATACCCAGGTCGTTATTGGGATTCAGCTTTCTGGGTCCTTTAATTTGTTGTATATGCACTCTACCCTAAATGTGATTAATTGCAAAAAATAATCTCTTCAAGAAAACTTCATAACAAAATACCAGATTCCCTATTAACAATAAGAGGATCAAGTTTAACAGGCCAAAACAGAAGACAAGAAGTCTGTCAGAACGTAGATAGATGGCACAGGATAGCTCTGACATCAGGGTCCCTGTGCTGGGTAAGAGAGTCACTGGCAAAACCCAAGGTGGAAGAGCTGTTAAGTAACCAGTCAGATGGGAAATAGCTCTCTCCTCCTCATTTAGTCATCCTCTGAACTCTCTGCAGACCGTTCATCTGTAGCCACTTTCCAATTTGTGCGTTTGTTTGTCCTCTCCTGTATTTCATTGTTAACTATAGGGATATGGACTTCTTTCTCTCTCTTTTTTCTTTTGGTTTTCTTAGTATCTCTTTCCTCACCTTCCTCAGAACTGCTGGATGCAGAATCATCCGACTGGGAAGTGTCACTTTCTGCATCCAAGAATAAAGCAGATTTTTTGAGAGACTTTTTCCTGGATTTTTTCTTGCGCTTATGCGGTTGTTTCCTTTTCCTGGTACTAGAAGCCCCGGTTTCTTCGGAGAACTCACTTGAGGAATCTGCTGTTATATCTGTGGCTTCTTTTTTGCTTTTCTTCTGTTTTTTGTGTGACTTTTTCTTCTGCTTTTTTTTGTGAGATTTTTTTGACTTCTTGTGTTTGTGAGACTCGTGGGTAGATGGTTTTACTTGGGGAGATGTTTTTTTTCCATTGGTGATATCTTGCTGATCACTACTAATAAAAAAGAGAAACTGCTTTACTACAGAAAATTAAAAGTGTATTTATATTTTAGTATTCTGCATTCTAGATAGAAAGAAGGGGTTAGGGGCACCTGAGTGGCTCAGTCAGTTACGCATCTGCCTTCAGCTCAGGTCATGATCTGGGGGTTCTGAGCCACACGTCAGGCTCCCGCTCAGCAGGAAGTCAGCTTCTACCGCTGCCCCTCCCCCTGCTCATGCTCTCTCTCAAATACATAAACAAATCTTAAGAAAAAAAGTTGGGGTTAACATCTGAATTTTAACTAAAAGCTCTGACATAGGGTTACTACGAGACTTTTATCACTCTCAGAGTTTTGTTTCCTCATCTTGTTAAATGAAGACAAGAATTCTAATCTGCCAAACTGAGTTACTGTATAGAATACTATTAAAAACCTAAATGCTATATATAAGTGCAGAACATCAATTAGGAAAAGGCAAAATACCAATTATCTCCCAAATAAATTGCCTATTGTGTTTCTAGTTACATTTTTAATGGCAAATGTTATCTCGTTTGTAAAATTAGGAACCCAATTTATAGTTCAGACTTGAAATTAATCTTATAGCTTCTTTTTTTTCTTTTTTTCAGTAAGCCTATTTGCCTTACCTGTCTGTTTCAAATTCTTCAGGGTATAACTCTTTATAACCACTGTGACCCCATCTGTAAGATGACATATTACATGTATTACTAAAGCAATGCATATATTTTTGAAAATTTAAAGAAAATTAGACTTAGTACATGCAGACACAGACATGCACACAAAGCAAAGAAAATAAAGATAAGGCAGAGCCAACCCCACCTTCAAGCTTAGTAACTTAGTTGGCTACATTTTCTGTACTGCATGTTATCATTTCAGACACAAAGCATTCTTTTGTCCATTTGTAAGAGACTTGCCATTCTTAAGAAACACTAAGGAACTCTTCTACTCTGCACTTTACCTGTGAAGTACCTCTCCAAAACTGACTCGTAACTATGCTGTCTACAATGGGATAATTTTTTTTATATAGCAATTTTATTGAGGTATAATTCCAATACCATGAAATTCACCATTTTAAACTGTACAATTAAGTTGCTTTCAGTACACAGAGTTGTGCAACCATCACCACTAATTTCAGAACATTTTCATCACCCAAAAAGGAACTCCATTCCTTAGCAGTCACTCTCCATTCCTCCCTCTCCTGTAGCCCATGGCAACCACGAATCTAATTTCTGTCTCTATGGATTTGCCTATTCTGGACATATCATATAAATAGAATCATAATAAGTGGTGCTTTGTGTCTGGCTTTTTTCACCTATTTCCAAAGCTCACCCATGTGGCAGCACTTACCAGTACTTTATTCCTTTTTCATCAAATAACATTCCATTAGTTCCCCCCGACTCCCTTATCCACAGTTTTGCTTTCTAGAAGCAGATCACCCTCCTCCTGCCACACTGTCAGAGGCCAGGAGTAGCCTAATGCTACATCAAAACGCCTACCTCATTCACCTCACTTCATTTCATCATGTAGGCATTTTAGCATCTCACATCCTCACAAGAGTACAGTACAAATAAAATATTTGAGATAGGACATTCACACAGATTTTATTTTATTTTATAAAAAAAATCTAGTTAATGTCACTCTCTTAGTGTTCCCAATTTAGAAATCAAACTTTATTATAGGTTATATATGTACAGAAGAAACACAGTATTCAGTACTATTCACAGATTTAGGCAACCACTGGGGGTCCTGGAATATATCCCCCATGGATAAGGGGGGACTACTTTACCACATTTTGTTTATCCATTCATCAGCTGATAGACACTTGGATTTCTACTTTCTGGCCATAATGATAATTATGTTATGAACATTTATATGCAAGTTTTTGTACAGATAATTAATTTTTAAAAGTACACATTCTCAGACCAAATATTATTAATGGTCACATGAATTCTGTCACAAACCTGTCTGGCATATTAGCTTCATAATCATATAACTTCTTATTCCAGGATTTAGCCTTCAGAAAATCATCTTCCAGTGCCCCAGAAATTTCATTCTTTGGCCTCCAATAGTCTCTTTGACTTTCTTCATCAAAACCATCACTACGCATCCGGCTAAAAGGAAAAACAGAAGAACTTTTATATTTAGAAGCAATCCGTGAGGTTCCTTTACGGATGTCATGCACAAAACCCACTGAACAAGCTAAGAGGAAAACAAAATCACTGATTCAGTGTTAAAAGAAAATGTAAAAAGACATGATCTGTTCCTTGCTATACGTCTGTATAGTTGTCCAGTGAAAACTTGACCATCACTACCCAACCTATTGCAGAAGAAAGACAAAATGACTTACGGACTGTGGCAATGCTATAGCTCACTTACTAATTCTCAAGTAGGAGGACACGGAAAGAGGGAAGTAGAGCATAATCACAGGTGGGGACATTTCAAACTACCCTAGAAATATATTCCCTTCCTTAAAAACCAGCAACTTGCTATAGTGAGGTCATAGTAATAGTAGGAGCAAGGCCTAACCCATGAGTAGGCTAGGGTAGAAAAATAGTTGAGAACAACCCTGTGCTTACAAGGTCCACTAACAAGTCACTAAGCAAGCTAATCAATTATCAAAAATGTTTAAAGGCCTCCTACATGCTGGACACCATTCTAGCTGCAAGGGATGAGACAATCAGAATCCTTGCCCCTTAAGAGATTATGTTTTAAAGATTTATTAGACCATGACAGATATCAATAATTCACTCTAAAAACAACATTTTGGGGATACCTGGGCAGCTCAGTCATTAAGTGTCTATCTTTGGCTCAAGTCATGATCTCAGGGTCCTGGGGATCAAGCCCCGCATCGGGCTCCCTGCTCTGCGGGAAGCCTGCTTCTCCCTTTCCCACTCCCCAGTTTGTGTTCCCTCCCTTGCTGTCTCTCTCTCTCTGTCAAATAAATAAATAAAATCTTTAAAAATAAATAAATTAAAATAAAATAAAAACAATATTTTGTCCCTGAAAATGTGGCTTGGAATTGAACAACCAATAGAAGACAAATTATCATCTGCGCTAACTTTACATCTAAATCCTCAAAGGACCATCTTCAGCAAGAAAACGACTGCAAAGATATTTATTTTTATACTGAGACTCTGCCTTCTTTACCTTGGATACCCTGAATACTTTCTTGTCTAAAGCCCTTCACATATATAGTCAACCGCACTCCAAAGCCTGAGTACTACACAGGCACATTCACTCACTCTACATATCTATTAACTGCTCCCCTGGGTGACTTTAGAAATCAGCATTATTACTACAGTCATTTTTCATACACACAGCTCTACACAAACAGGCATATGAAGCCCAAGAAATATTCTCAATACTCAGATATTCCTATACCTCCACAAACAAGACAATTAAGCCTGCATTATCTTGCATATTCACACTGAATTATTAAAAAGGTACTCTAAAAGCTGTGTGACTTGGTGAACACAGGAAATAGAAGGGGTAAAGAAAAGCCTGAGAATCAAAGACTAAGAGGGGAAAGGAGTAAATGATAGCTAAGTGACCATAAGACAGCAACAGAGAATCTTAAAAGCCACCAGACAAGGTCAGAATACACAGAATCCTTAACTTTTAAAGTTATTCAAGGTAGAATTTTTAAATTCCCCATTGCAAATAAATGCTAAGAGTTAAACCATATGTATCATAGTCATTACCTTTATGCTTAGGTCTAGATTTATGAAAGAAGGAAGGTTTAAAGATTCACAGAACTGAACTCATCTATCTTTAGCATACTAAAATGCTTTCGAATGAAACTTGATGGTTCTGAACAGGATCTGAATTATTTTGGTTCTTAGAGCTCCAACTTCACCTTGAACTACTGGGTAACATTTTCCTTTTGGTCCCCCGGTAAGCATCTTCCATCTGTTTCTCCAGTTCTCTTATTTTCCACATATCTGATTCCTCCTGAATCTAGATTAAAGAAAAAAAAAATATATATATATACACAATTACTAAAAAACAGTATTTTATATCAAAAAAAGTAACTGACAATACTCTCTGCATTAATTATTATATTACAGAATGGGTTATAATCAGGAAACTGGGGAACACATTCAGGATTCTTTAGAGTAGCTCAACAATGCAACCCAGTGAATCTCAAGTATGTAGAATTCTGCAGCAAGAGGAGAACTTTTTAACCCTGCAGAGACTCACTTATCACCTTATTAACTCTGCAACTATGCTGCAATTATCAAATGATAACCCTTTATGTTTAGTCACCAAATCTTTTGGATTTTATCTCTGAAATTCCTCATCTTCATCGCTACTGTCACTGTTCTCACATGAACTCCTCATCATCTCTCACCTGGAGCACTGCAATTGCCTGAACGGTGTCTCTACTCTTTCATTCTATCCGATCTCTCCTCCCCTACCCAACTAAAAAATCACCTTTCTACAATACAAATATAATCTTGTCACATCCTGCTTAAAAACATTTGATAGCTTCTTTACTATTTAGAGGAAAAGTCTAATCTCCAAGCATCACAATCCAATTCTAATTTACCACCTGAGCCTCACCTTCTGTCACTACCCACCCCCCCACACAACATTCCCTCCTTTCCAGACGCACACGCTTTCTTGCCACACCCCAAGTGCTTCATGCTCTTCTTTGTTGCCATATGAGTACATGACGTTCTGTCTAGAATGATGTTTTACACCTGTTCATCAAGAACTAGTTCAAATATAGCAGCTCAAATACCCCTCATTCTGTGAACCCTTTCCTAATTTCCCAAGGCCGGTTTCATTGTTCCTTCCTCAGGGCACGGAAGCCACCTTATATATGTCTCTATTATAGGACTTACCAAATTGATTGTAATTATCTATTTTATTCATCTTTGTATCTCCAAACTACCAAAATCATGCATGGCACACTGTATGACTCCAATAAATGTTGAGGAATAACTAGATTGTACCTCTTACCTTATTGTGAGCATCTGTATGCCGGATGACATTCCTCAGGAGGACTTTTCCCAATGGAACACGGGACATTGTTCAATCTGAAGTGAATCAATAAATAACATTTAATAACAATCATTTCCTTTCTTACCTTATCTTTTATTACAGTGTTATAAAGAAGCATGAGGTAAAGGAAAGATCACTGAACAAGAAGTCAGAGGTGCTGAGGGGTAGTTTTCCCTTCACCATTAAGAGAGGGAAATGCCTGGCTACCCTAATGTGCAGATGAATGCACAGTGACACAGTGGGCATCCAAATTCTTTCAAACTGCACATAATTAAGTGCCTTCAAGAGCACCATTTTATTTAATCTTCAAAACAACCCCCACGTTTTATATGAGGCAAATATCTTCATTTCTATTTTGTAAATGAAATTCCCTTAAGCCATAACTTGCCCCAAACCAGACAGCCCAAGGCAAACAAGATCCAGATTAGAAATCAACTTTCGAATCTCAAAATTAGTTTGTGATGGAGCAAATACCTAGATCTGACAATGTCAGGACCACAAATGTCAACATTTGACATCAAATGCAGAGACGCCCTAAACATCCCCATTCAGGGGAATTCTATTTTGTACAGAAGCCTCCAAAAAACAGATGACAAGGATATTCAGTGTGTAGCTAGCAGCTGTTTTGTGCAACCACCCCACCGCTCACTCACCCCTCGATCCTGAGGAAATCAGGCATCTTGCTAGTGTGAGACGAAGAACCACTCCATTACAAGATCTCCTCCGACCCAGGAAGCCAAGGAGTCAGGGCTCAAAGGCAGCTCTGCAGCTTCACCCGAGTCCTTCATGAAAATGCAGCCTTCCCACCGGTTATTCTGCCCTCACCCGTGGCCCAGGCCACGGCTGCCTTTCCCCCAGCCCGCACCGACAGGAAGATCTCTTTTCGGACCGAGGCCGGAGGCTGCGCCAGCGCGGAATCCGGACGGCCGGCTTAAGGGGGGCATGCCCCGTTCACGCTCCTCTGGGACGGACCCCGGGGTTGGGCTTCGCTCTCTCGAAAGGATGGGGACGGTCTGGGCGGGTACAACCTTCGACTGGCCCCAAGAGACACCCAGAGTGCCCGAAAGGGGAGTGCGGGGGCGGGGGGGGGCGGGTTGAGGCTTCCAAGTGGAAGACGGAGAAAATACCCCAGTCTCTGTCACCGGGATCCCTGCCCCCCAGCGGCCACGGAGCTCCCGGTAACCTTCCCTCCAAACGCCCTCCCCATACAAACACACACAAACACACCCATACCGTGCGCCGCAGCTTCGCGTGGCGGGGATTTGGGGGGAGGAATCGGTCTGGGAGACAAGGGAGCGGGCTTCCCTTTCAGGCCGGAAGTCGTGCTCCGGAGAAACTCTTCCCACCCACAGGACCCAGAGACTCCCACGGGGAGGGTTTCCAGCATCCTCTAGAGATCAAAGGGTGCGGAAGGGAGGCAAGCGCCTTCCTGGAAAAGAAGTGGGTCGGCCTCAGCTGAAAAGCAAGCCCGACACCAGGAGGGGGAGATTCCGGAACTGGATGTAAAAAGCCTTTCTTCCTGGAGCTTTCCGGACCCAATTAGACGTTGTACCCGGTCCGGTTACCCTGGTAACAGGCGTCGCGGTTTGTGAAGGAACCGAGAGAGGAGGTGGGTTCGCCGACCTCTGGGATCTTGTCCTTTAGTTAAGCTTCCCGTTTAGTTTAACCCTACTATCGTATTCGGGGAACCCAGACCTCGTCTTTTCCTCACTCTGTGGCTGCTGTGGGACGCGTCTCCAGTGGGAGAGGAGAGCGAGGGAGGTTATCTGTAGACACGGATATTATCATTCTCTTAGGGTTTACCAAGTGTCCCAGCCTCTCTGCATGAGCATACTTAATTCTCTCAGTAACCCTACGAGATAGGTATTAGCGCCTTCACTTTGAGAAGAACAGACCGATACATAACTTCATTGCTCAAGGTCCCACACCTAGTACATGACAAAGCTAAGACTGGGATCTGGGCATTCTGGCTCCAGAATCCTTGCTATAACTCCGAAGCAAGGAGAAGTCTCCTGTGGTTCTGGCAGTTTCAGGACTGGATTGGCACTAGTCAGCCAATACCCAGGTATCCGAACGAGAGAATGGGTCACCAGGTAATCCCGACTTTAACGGACTACTCTCCCCTCAGGGCTGGTGAGAGTCCAGGCAGAGGTGAGGACTTGCCCGGGAGGACAACTTGAAAATTTAAGACGGTGGATTAGATAATTAGAGAATAAGGTAAAGGAAAGTGGGGTTGAGCCACAGTGTTTTAGACACAGGTGCTAACTTCACCAAAACAACTCCTGACCTGTTTGTTCCTCCTCCTCGAAAAGAAGAGATGAATCATTAATTACACAGACTTTCCCCCCCCCCCTTAAGTCCTGTCTTTCCACAGACTCAAGAGGCCTATTTACCTTAATCATGGAGTCTTCCTCAAAGGGTCTGCTCAGTCAAGTTACTCAGTTCTGGAACCTCCTAGACGATCTCGCTGAAAGTAATCCTGAGAGCTACCAGAAGTTTATTGAACAGCAGCTGAAAGAAGGGAAGCAGCTCTGTGCCGCCCCAGAACCACAGCTCTGTCTACAAACCAGGATCCTAGTATGTAGTGTTGGTACCCGGGGATGGGAGGCCTTGAGCGAAAGAATCCTGGAATAATCAGAGAATCACTTACGTTTGGCTATTGCTACTTTAAGAAAACTTGAGGGGCACTGCCACTCTAAAGGGGGAGTGAAACATAGATGATGATGAAGGAGTAAGAATGGGAAATTCACATTTGATATATTTTGGAGATCTCAAAGTCATTTTCTACTAGAACAAGAAAAAAGCAATGTAATGATTTAACAGAAACTCATAGAATTGGAGGTTTTTTCAAATAAAGAGAACTTGCTTGGCTGGGAGGTAAGGAAGTAGTGAAATAGGGTCATATTCACCCAGATCTGCTTAAATCAGTGCCCCATCCTTCCTCCCAGTTCCTCTGGGAGCAACAACGGGATCTTCATGAAAACTTAGTAGCTTGGGGGAAATGAGGTAACAGTGTAATTTTCAAACACAGTTTTAATGCATGGAATGGCTTACTTGGAGCCTAAAATTCTCACTCTTCAAATTCTGTGATGAGTTACCGTTAGAATATTATTGAAATAAAAAAACACAAGGTTTTGAGATATGCAAAATTATTTGCTTTTTAGAAACCCAAGGAAAAAGTACTTTTTGTTAACCTGTGTCAGTGGAAAAGGATTCCAGCTCCCCAGTCAACCACTTATCCAGTACCTCTAAGGGTTGGCACACCAGAAGATATCTCTGAGACATCAGGTACACAGAATTAAGGGAGAGAAAGCACATTTTTAAAACTTTATTGGGAATAATAATGACCAGATTTTACTTGGTAAAAGGCATTACAAGTAAAATATTTTATTTGGTTGTAATGTAGTTAATAATTAATAAGCATACCTTTATTTATATGAATTGAATGCTATTTAGTTTTTTCTAATAGTAACCCATATAAAATGCCAAGAAATGCCATAATTGGAAATGTGTGTATTTAGCACCATTGTGATTAATTCTCAAAAATACAGGAATAGAATTTATGCTTTCTAGTTTTATCCAGGATTATGACTTACTATATTACCTGACAATATCATTAGTGAAACAAGTTGTCTTCATTTCACATCCTCTGAATTACACACACAGATGTCTATACAGTCATCGATGTTGCCTACAATCCTGATGTTCTCCAGGCAGCAGAAAAGGACCAAGTAAAAAAAGATCAATTAATACGGATGGCCATGAAATGCATTGAGGAACAATTCCAGTTCACTCTCTCATGCTCTTACAATATCACTAAATTTAGAATAAAAGGAAGCATTCAAAGGATGAAACAAAATCTGATGGGAAGACAAGCTGACCCCACAGATTTAAGAGAGAAAATGAGAAAGGGTAAGTTAATGACTGTAAATGGAAATCCTAACTGATTTAAAATTGTTTTGCATCCTGTGTACATTTTGCAAACCAAAAATCTTGATTTTAAAAGATTAGAAACTTAAGATAGAAAAATATAAAGATTAGATATTAGAAATATTAACATGTCCTTAAAGATTTTTAAATCCTGCAAACTTTTTAACAAAGTTCTTTGGTTTAAGATTCTTTTTTTAAAAGGTTTTATTTATTTTATAAAAGAGATTTTATTTATTTATTTGAGAGAGAGAGAGCACAGGGGATAGGATTGGGGGGCAGGAGCAGAGAGGGACAATCTCAAGCAGACTCCCCACTGAGCACCGAGCCCAACGTGGGGCTCCATTTCACCATCCAGGGGTCATGACCTGAACTGAAATCAATAGTCAGATGCTTAACCTTACTGAGCCACCCAGGTGCCCCAGGTTTAAGATTCTTTTAAGATTCCCAAACCAAATTAGCTTCAGCTTTAGCTGCCATTTTGGCTAATGCCACATATATTACAGTTCATAGCCTGATAGTATTTTATGTTGTTGATTAATTTTGTGATTTCATCTCCCCCCATTTTTTTTTCCATAAGAACTAACCCTTGAAGAGATAAGTAGTACTGTGAACAATCCAGATCACTTTCAGCTTTTATTGCCAAAAGGTGAAGTTTCAAGCAAAGCAAGGTGTCTGATTGAGGAGATTTCCAGTACAGAGACCCAGGTCGAGATGAAGGAACCAGCCTATGAATTAAAAACTGTGGCTGACCAGAATGATAAACCTCTGGAAATTGAAATAAAAGTTGAATTACCTGGTATTAATTCCGTATCTCTCTGTGACCTTAGTGTTTCTGAGGTAAGTCAAACAAGTAATACTGTAAACTTTGTCAACTTTCACTATATTATGCTGTAGTTAAAAAAAACTCGACAATCTCATTGGTTTATAGCAATTTGCTCAGGTTGTATGTCAGGTAGGCCTGCTCTGTTCCAGGAGTCTTGCACATTTCAAGATACAGGTAAGATACGCAATTCTCACGGAAGAGAGAAAACAGAAATAGCCAAGCCATGCAATGGATCTTAAAACTTCCTCTCAGACATAGTATATATCACTTTTACTTACATTCTATTGGCCAAATTTAAGGTACAAGTTCAAATACTACATCAACAGGGCTGGGAAGAATATACTCACAGGTAGTCACAGGAATTCAAATGGCAAGAATGTATAATCCTCTAACAGAAGAAGAGCAAAAAATTGGCATAAGTCCTACAGTCTACTACAGTCCACTCTCAAGGTCACAATTATTTGCTTCTTTCCCCCAAGAAAGGCATCTCCAATCCTAGTATCAGCCTCTGAAATACAAGATTTTGCCATTATAATCTTCATTTCCTCTTGAACCACAGACATATGAGCTACAAAGACAGGTAATCTACTGCCATAGCCACACGCACCATACAATGTGGAATGGAGAGAGGATAAGCATAATTAACAGTCTCGGTTTGGAAATTAAGAAAATCCGAGGCACACAGCAGCTCTTGGTGCCCAGCAGTTCTGAAATCCCATTAAGCAGATGTCAGGGTCCCTTTCCTGGAGGTAGAGGTGTTCTTGGGTAGAGAACCAAGATTCTTTGATTACCTAGCCCCCTAGTTCCATTGTTTTCCATGACTTTCAGCTTCATTCTCTGGGTGGTGGTTCCCTTTATCTTACCCACACTGGCCACATCAGAAAAGAACATTGGAGAATATGTCATCCTTATGTGCCGAGCAGTTTACTCACCCTTTTACACACTTTTGGAATGTTGGGGGTCCAAAGATCATTTTAAATATTTTAGTCAAGGCTGGTACCATTTTATTTCTTTGATTCCAATCAGTGCCATACCTCACAGTTCTTTATTAGACATGTCCATTTTTCAATGGCCTGTCTTTTTTTTACTTAATTGCTGTCATTTGAGCCAAACATAAGGATTAACTGGGCTCCACCTTAATCCAGTTAGAGGTTTTAACAAAGAGTATAATGATGTGTGATTCAGTCTTTACTTCTAGGCTGTCTTAATCAGTCTTTGGAGCTAAGAAATAAATTCTCAATTTTACTTTTTACTGGTTTAAAATAAAAATTAGTTCCATTTCTCAGTCCCGAAGTCTTAGAATTTCTGGACTTTGTATATATATATATATATACAAAGTCCAGAAATTCTATATATATATATATAGTTTTTTTAGTTTTTTTAAAAAATACTTATTTGACAAGTCAGAGATCACAAGCAGGCAGAGAGGTAGGCGGGGGGGGGGGGGGAAGCAGGCTCCCCGCTGAGCAGATAGCCCGATGTGGGGCTCGATCTCAGGACCCTGAGATCATGACCTGAGCCAAAGGCAGAGGCTTTAACCCACTGAGCCACCCAGGTGCCCCTTGGCTTTGTATATTCTTTTATTCCTACTTGCAAACTGGGAAATTCTTGTCTAAGCTCATCTCTTTTTGTAGTAGCTTATTAAATGTAGCCAATAGAAACAATGCATGTTGCTAACATTCTATTTTCATACTTCTTTTGCTAAGCCATGCATTAATGACATAGTTACTTGTCTTTCAAATTACTCTGCTGGTTTTCCTAAGGGCTTTCTTGCTATAAAACATGGATCAGCATTTTTCCTATTGCCAATACATTTTCCTCGCTATTTGCTGGTCAGCCACAAAGTCAATGCCTCATAATCTAGGATGGCAACACCCAATTTATGGCACTCTGTTAACTTTCGATGTACTGAGCAGCAGTAACAAAAACTCTCAAAACCTCAGGGAGTTACAACAGCAGCTGTACAAGCTCATTTCAAGTCACAGGGCAGTGGGATTCTCCTCTTACAGGAAAGGAGTGAATAACTGGGAATAATCCAGTAACACATAGAAATACTTTCTACTTTCATCTTTTAAAATACTTTGGTTTGTTATTCTTAGGATGATTTATTGATTGAGGTGTCTGAGAAGTACAGATTACATCTGAATCTTCCAGAATTTGTGGATACTGAAATGACTACAGCCAAATTTATCAAAGAGAAAGCTACATTAATCGTCACAATGCCATTGGTGTAAGTCAAGAGCATCATCTGCTTTGGGTTTTCAGTGCTAAAGGCATGTGAATGAGAGGACCTTTATAATGGGTGAAGAGGTAGTGGTTTACCTTAAACACTAGTATTTTCTAAGAATTCTTTTTGATGGAATGGGATTCTCGTTTATCTTTTTTTTTTTTTTTAACTCAAATTTGGCTAGACAGACACTCTTATAATGGTATTGCCATGATATACTTGTTTTGAAGCTATTTCTAATGGTCTTAAAGTAACAAATTATCATTTGGGAAAATTCTGTTTCCAAGTAAATTGTGAAAATTCTTGGTTTACTGGTTGAAAATTCTGGTTTACTTGGTTGTCTCTAGCAAATTTTTGCATCAGGAATAAGTCTCAAACTGTGTGAATTTTCTATTACCAAGAAGAACTGAAGCAGTCAAAGTTTCCTCCAGCTATGAAGTTACAGGGCTGATGTAGTAGTATGCAAACCTATGCTTCTATGAACCTCTGTACTACTATAAAACAGTTCTGATGGGAGGAGTCCAAGTTACCCAGATCTTTTAATATCACAGAGAGACTTGTCTGTGGACTGGATACCATGATGCAGTTAACAGTAACAGGATGTTATTGTACAGAAGATGCAAAATACATCTAACCCTAAGAAAAAGGATGTGACTTTGGGACAAGTGCCTTTCTCCTATGAAAATAATTTTTAAAAGACAAAAGCGATGTATTTATCAACTTCCATTCATCTGTCAGATGGCTGTTCAATACAAAGGTATTAACTTTGATGTTCACATCAAACTTTAAACATCCTTAGTCATTTTCCCTAGATACAGGTACAGCTTCCTTGTAATAGTTTCTAGTTCAACATAAGGTCTTTAAAGTCCTTATTAATTTCAAAGCTTTTTAACTTAGAAACTAATCTAGTATCTAGAATAGAAAGAATTGATATGTGATATTTAGAAGTACATGATGTCCTAAAGTTAACACAGCTATTCTATTCTCTTCCATCAAAAAAAACTTGGAATGCTTTCACCTTACTTTCTCTTCTACAAAATCACTGTCAATACTTGTCCTACACACACCCATACCTAACCACACAGAAGTGGTTCAATCTCTGCTTTGGCACTCTCGGCATTTGGGTGTTACTTTTGCCAGCAGCTTAGTGTTTGTATACTCATTAATAAAATGTGTTTCAAAATCTAGCATGCTTAATTTTAAATTTACATGCTTATTTTCCAAAATATTTTACTTATTTCAATGGATTTTTATATTCATAAAAACTTCTCCTCCCTCTCCCCCAAAATGTAAAACTTTGCCCAGTAAGAACATTAATAGCTGTGAAGTAGTTTAATCTGAATCTTACCAAGTTTTTTTTCCTTCAAACTGGAAATTGAGGTGAATATTAATTATCCTTGATTTAGAGACTAGATTTTTCTAGAAGCTTCGTTTTTTTTAAGATTTGAGAGAGTGTGTGTGTGTGTGTGCACATAGAGAGAGAGGGAGCGGAAAGAGAGGCAGAAGGAGAGGAGAAGCAAACACTCCCTATGCAGGGTCCCGTCTTACCACTTGGAGATCATGACCTGAGCCAAAACCAACAGTCAGACACTCAACTGACTGAGCCACCCAGGTGCCCCTACAAACTTGGTTTTAGGTCATTATCAGTAGTGATTATTTTCCCATGTATTCCAGGCTTTGTGTATTACTGGGTGAGAAGTACTCCTTGCAACATATTCATACGCTCTCTCAGGCCAGTTAACTCCTTTAACTCCTTTTCCAGACCATGCCTTGGGATACCATAACTTCACTCATAAACCTGGGGCTTGGTATAAAGTATCTAACACGTCCAGACTATGCTTTCATCTCGCTGTGTGGCACACTCCACCATGCAGTGCTTCAGTTAACTCCCTAAGCTTCAGGTATTACATTAAATCCACCTAAACTCAGTCTTCTCTTTCACTAATTCTACACACTTAAAATGCATTTCTATTAAGAGTGTACATGTATATAGCTATCTCTGGCTCTAGTTTAATGTGAAAAATAATTACCAACACATCAAAAATTAGACAAGACACACTGAAAACATGTACTTTAATTTTTAAATAATTTTAACCAAAACTTTTAACTTTTTTCAGTTCTGGTAAGAGAAATAGACTGAATCCAGATTTGGATTATACCCCAGATTAATTTTTAACTCAGAATAATTTTTATTAGAAGACAACCTTTTATTTTTCTTTCAAGGGAACAACAGAGCCATAAGCATTTGCCAAAAATTAATTATCTTTGAAGTTTCATGTATTTGAACCAGGTGTGGCTCACACCGATGGTCCCTTTTGATTAGCTTGTTCCTTCTTCACAATCTTCAAGCTAACATTACTAATTACTGAAAAATCAATTTAATGTACTGTTTTCATAATACAGTAAGGGAAATATTCTGGAATATATGCAGTGTCACTTCTACACCATTTAATAAAGAACATTTAGAAATAGATTCAACACTGAAAGACCTAAATTTCAGGGGACTGCTCCACATATATACAAGGAAACACTGGTCAGATTTATTTTAAATAATCATAAACAATTCCAAATAATTTATTAAAAACACATCAATAGAAAGTCTGGAATTGGGATAACGTGCCAAATTCATTTTTATTATCCTGAATATCACAATATCACCTCCTCCACTCCCCCTCCCCTAAGAAGAAAGGCAAACTGTAACAAAATGGAAAAAAATATTTAGGCTGATAAGGCAGCAAGCAACCTATTTTGTTTCTTTCCAATAGGATTTTAGGACTTTCTTATTGTACATGAGACAACACCGAGTGGAAAAACACAGAACACTTTCTTTGTACACACTGAACATTTTTTACTTTATCCAAGTAGAAATGACCACTTTGCTTCTAATCTTTCAGCACTCCCAACTGCTTAGCAATGTCTCTCTCCCGCTCTTCCCTTCAGACAGGACTTGGTGGTAAATGGACTTTGGCACATATCTCACTAGAAACCATATTTTACATATGTACACTTACTCCACAGTTTCTTGATACAGATTTCCAAAGTCATTTGAGTAACAGATTCTGGTAATTAAGTTCATTTGCAAGTAACCAACAGTTAATTATTGAGGAATAATTTCTACTTTCTGTTAAATTCTAGAAGCATATTCTTTTATTTGGAGGTAATTTTAAATTCTGCTCTCACAATTACACATGTAAGTTGTTTAAATAAATACCCACACAAATTCTTTTATACCAAGTACTGGTTTATATTTATATCTTCATCTCAAGGGGCAAAAACAACCATTTTGAGATTCATAGAAAAATAAACAAAGGACAGACAGCTGGTTGAAGAAGTCTAACAGAATGTTAACTTTTAAAATTTCCCTAATTTTTCTTGAAGTTCTCTACCCTTCCCATCCATAATAAACCAGAATCATGTAACAGAAAATTTAAATTGGGGTCAAATTCCAAAATCAAGTTCAATTCAGAGCCTTTCTCCAAAGAGAATGGGCTTCTCTTTTGTCCTTGACTTCTCTTTCCCTCAAATGAGCAAAACATTTGAGGCAATTAAATTTCAAAACCTCAAGGTTTCATCCAGATTACCTTTATGTATCTGTTTCAACAGGGAACCACAATTCTAGCTCTACATTTCCCCATGGAAGTACTTATCACCAAAAGGCCAGGCCACGTGTTCCCTTGACTAGGAATACACAGTTCAAAATCTGGTGTTCATTAAACGTACAATATGTGGGTGTAATTGGCATTTAAAAAATTCAGTAATGCCCATTACAAATAACTTATCTGGACAGACTCAAAAACAACTGGTTAACTTTAAAATAAAAAGAACCACCTGTGTAATAACATATTTATATTATGGTAAGAATGAACCACTGTGACCTGGGAGAGTCTAGAAATTCTTGGGTTAATTATAACAACATGGTGATAGGTTTTTCAAGGTACTTTCTAAACTCAGCAAGCCACTGGGCTCCAACTGCTCCATCCACAACCCGATGATCACAACTGAGTGTAACAGACATCATGCTAGCCACATCAAATCTAGAAAAAGATAAAAACAGTATTAGGTATGCTGAAAGCAATTACTAGCTTTTAGCCAGTAACCAACCCAAATGCCAGCTCCAACCGAGTGATAGTATTTTCCACCTACTCTTTAAGTTCTATACACCAAAGAGCCATCTGGAACACGGGCTGACAAACTACAGCCCACAGGCCAAATCCCGCCAAATGTAGGTATTCTGGAATTCATTTATGTATTGCTTATGTCTGCTTTCTCACTACAATATTTGCAACAGAGACCATGACTCAAAAAGCCTAAAATATTTACAACGTGCTCCAAGAAAAAGTATGCTCACCCCCTGACCTGTAGTACATAAGGCTTCTCATTTCAAATAGGATTAACTGCATATAGTAAAAGAAGGGTTGATGCCCTGAGAAAACTTCATTCTATACTTACGCCTCACTATACCTGAACCTCCAACAGGCTGTGCCAATAATTATAAAACCAAGACTCAAACACAGGTATGATGTAAAAACAAAAACCACAACAACCACCAAAAACCAAACAGGTATAATATAATGAAAATGAACTTACAACTCCCTCTTTATTTTGATACTTACCCTTTTTCATTATCTGCTGGAACCAGCCTATCTTCTGAAGAACCAATTGCCAAAATACATGCTTGAGGTGGGTTAATAATAGCAGAGAAGTTCTTAATTCCAAACATTCCTAAATTGGAGATTGTAAAAGTGCCACCCTAGAGGAAAAGAGATTAAAAATCATGTTAATTGCTTGTCAACATAAGCCAGGAAAAAAGAGACAAATGTTCTGTGGAAAGACCTTGAGATAATCTTTAGGAAAGGCCTCTGAACTACTATAAAAAAAAATTTAAAAAGGAAAGGAAGGAGTGCCTGGGTGGCTCAGTGGGTTAAAGCCTCTGCCTTCGGTTCAGGTCATGATCTTGGGGTCCTGTTATCGAGCCCCGCATCGGGCTCTCTGCTCAGCAGGGAGCCTGTTTCCCCTCTCTCTCTGCCTGCCTCTGCCTACTTGTGATCTCCCTCTCTGTCAAATAAATAAATAAAATCTTTAAAAAAAAAAAAAGGAAAGGAAAACAGTGAGCACAAGGTGACAGACGTGACTTAGCTTGATTATGATCATCTCATAATGTATACATACCGCAAAACATCAAAACTATATGCCCTGAATATATCCAATTCTTATTTGCTATTTATACATCAATAAAGCTGAAAGGAGGAAAAAAAGGCAGGCCTTAATGGAACACACTTTAATGAAAATATATAACCATTACAGTATGAACATAAGTCATAAGTTTTGCAAACTGCTAGAAAATGTCTTTTCAGATTTTGATAGGGTATTCACTTTTTCTGTATTTTCAGGGACATGTATCAGTAAGAATATAAGGCAGAATCAAAGGTGGAAAATGCAATAAAAGCATTATGCCACCCTTTATAAAAAGACTTTATTTATTTGAGAGAGAGTGAAAGAGAGCATGAGCAGTGGGAAGGGGCAGAGGGAGAGGGACAAGCAGACTCCCTGTTGAGCAGGGAGTCCGATGGAGGGATCTATCCCAGGACCCCAGGATCATGACCTGAGCCCAAGACAGACCCTTAACCCACTGAGCCACCCAGGTGCCCAGCATTATGCCACCCTTAAGTATAACATAATTCTTCATATTCAGAAAGGAAATAATACCTACCTGGAACTCATGAGGCTGTAGTTTACCCTCTCGTGCTTTGGTTGCTAAAGAAACAACATCATTAGCAATGGCTTCCAGTCCTTTTATATGTGCATTAAATACGATTGGTGTAATGAGTCCTGCAGGGGTACTGACTGCTACGCTGATATCCACAACATGGTTTCTATTTCAAAAGAAAAAAGAAAATTTCGGTAATCATCGCTGTATTTATTAAGAGCTTACATGTCAGATTAAATAAGAATACTGACATTTACCTCAGTTTGGGGTACTTTTCAGCCAGAGGGATAACTTTCCTGGTTTTTACATTTTGCTATGCCCTCTTAACTTGGACTTTTAAAAACTGAACAAGAAATGTGTCAGTAGTTTGGTTTCACATGTGCTCTAACTGCCTTGCACCTGCCTTGACTGACACACGGGTGCAGGTGGAAAAGGCCCAGCATTCACCCGACATTCAGGGAGAATTACACAAAGAGAACTTCTTGAATTTTGAGGTAAAGTGAACTCGGTGGAGCTGAGTCAGCAGGCAGAGTCTGAGCAGACGGAAGGAAGAGTGGAGGGAGAGGACTGTGTTGTGGGAGAAACAGGAGAGCTCAGGATGTAGGGTGGTGGTGTCTCAACATAAAAGTAGGAATCCTAATCTGTATTATGCCAAGGGTACCTTTGCATCTTGGTCCCTCCTCAGAATACATATTTTTTACACAGAAAATAAAATACTTATTACCAAAAACAATTACTTAATTATTTAATTAAAATTAAAGTATTATTTAATTAATTACTTAATTAAAATTAAAGTATTACTTTAATTTTACTTTACTTACTTTAGTTTACTTGCTTAATTAAAATTAAAGTATTTTAATTAAATAATTAAAATACTTAATTACAAAACAAATACAACTAAATAAAAAAACAACTACATTGAGGGGTCCCTGGGTGGCTCAGTGGGTTAAGCCTCTGCCTTCGGCTCAGGTCATGATCTCAGGGTCCTCGGATCAAGCCCCGCATCGGGCTCTCTGCTCAGCAGGGAGCCTACTTCCCCCTATCCCTCTGCCTGCTTCTCTGCCTACTTGTGATGCCTCTCTCTCGGTCAAATAAATAAATAAAATCTTTAAAAAAAAAAACTACATTGAAATTCAATTACCAAACTATTCAAAAAACAAAATTATGATATATGTATTAGCTCAATAACAAGATCTGGCAAGAGCAAAAAAACACTTTTAAAAGATACCTGCAACAACTACAATCTGATATGAAAGTAAGTGATTTTTACTGGTCACCAGTACAAGTACTGTTAATAGTAATTCTTTGATTTGTTCTCTACATTTATAATAGGAAGAAATGCCAAATTTCAGTTAGAGGTTAGTGGAAAGGAATAATTATTTTCCCCTCATCCAAGTTCCCAAACTCTTAAATTGTATCCACAGCCTCCTTGGGGTTTGTGTTAGGACCCCTGCCAAAGTGTTCTGAGAAGAAATTAAAACTTCACATGGAAGAAGAACTCCAGCTACTTCTAGACACAAGCCTTAGAATATTACGGGTACCAAATCCCCCGGTGTGCCCAAGCTGACCAGGAACCGTGGGACTGTCATTTGTGAACACAAGGACCTGGCTGAATAATAGTGTGTGACCCTTTAGCAGCTACCACAGCAGGGCTGTGGCCAAGGTATCACAGCAAATACTGCTTTCTTTTTCTTTCCTCCTTCCTTTTTCTTCTTTTTTTAATATTTATTTATTTGTCCAAGGGAGCACATAAGCAGGGGGGGCCGCAGGCAGAGCAGGTACAGGGAGAAGTAGGCTCCCCACTGAGCAAGCAACCTGATGCAGAACTCAATCCCAGGATCCTGGGATCATGACCCCAGCCCAAAGCAGCCGCTTAACTGACTGAGCCACCCAAGCATCCCAAATACTGTTTTTTTTTTTTTTTTAAATTTTTATTTATTTATTTGACACAGAGAGAGAGACAGCAAGAGAGGGAACAAAAGCAGGGGGAGCGGGAG
This sequence comes from Martes martes, assembly GCF_963455335.1. NCBI lineage: Eukaryota > Metazoa > Chordata > Mammalia > Carnivora > Mustelidae > Martes > Martes martes. Next base: position 107,316,970 of record NC_137898.1, read on the forward strand.
AGGGAGAAGCAGGCCTCCCGCCCAGCATGGAGCCCAATACGGGGCTTGATCCCAGGACCCTCTGAGTGGAAGACAGATGCTTAACGACTGAGCCACTTAGGCATCCCCCAAATACAACTTTCCTTTAATGAGCCTGTCACTCCGAAATCTTTCTCCTAGGAGACTAAGCATGGTATTTCTTATCTTACTTATCACCACTGAATATAGCAAACAATCCATGGTCAATATTTGCTGAATGGCTATATGAATAAATGAATAAAGGGCATTTCATAGAACTTGCCCTATAACCTTGATCTGCTCATCGAAGAAGTGTTTTCTTCAGATACTCTTAAAAGGTTAAATATCAATTTACCCTTTGACCCAGTAATTCTACTTCAACCCAAGAAAAATAAAAACATAAGTCAACACAGGGAATTGTACACAGATGTTTATAACAGCTCTCTAAAAGACAGGTCTTTGTCTTAATCTCAGGATCTATCAATGTGAACTTATTTAATAAAAAGTTCTCTGCAGGGTCCTGGGATTAAGCCCTGGATTGGGCTCTCTGCTTAGTGGGGAGCCTGCTTCTCCCTTTCCCACTCCCCCTTCTTGTGTATGCTCTATCAAATTAAAAAAAAAAAAAATCTTTGCATGTTAATTAGGATCTTGAGATGAAATCATCCTGGGCTACCTGGGTAGGCCCTAAATCCAGTGCCAAGTGACCTTGTAAGAGACAGAAGAGAAGAAGGCCATGTGAGTTTGGAGTCATGCAGCCACAAGCGAGCGAATGCCTGGAGCCACCATAACTGGAAAAAGCAAGGGAGGCTTCTCCCCTAGAGCCTATGGAGGTTGTGTAGCCTTCCTAATAATACCTTGCTGTTGGACTTCAGGCCTTCAGAACTAAGAGAGAATAAATTTTCGTTTTAAGCCACCAATTTTACGGTTAGGCAACCATTAAGATCAGTTTGGACAGTATTCACAGCAATACTATATGTCTCAGTCATAAATAATATTTTCATAGGCATAAAATATTAATACTGAATACTGATTTATCCAAAATTTGTGTTGTAATCAATTTGGTAGGAGAGAGAGAGAGAGAGAGAGAGAGAGTGTGTGTGTGTGTGTGTGTGTGTGTGTTTACGGTACAACAAAGCTAAATCTTAACCTTCTTTCATACCAAATTAGTTGACAAAGAAAATGAAAAATCCATAAAAGGCAACAAAAAATGTTATTTAAAATATGAAGGTAGGGGTGCCTGGGTGGCTCAGTTGGTTACGTGTCTGACTCTTGATTTTGCCTCAGGTCATGATCTGAGGGTTGGGAGATCGAGGCCCACACCAGGAGCCACACTGAGAATGGAGCCTGCTTGAGATTCTCCTTCTCTCCCTCTTGCTCTGCCCTCCCTGCTTGTGCTGTCTCTCTAAAAATAAAATGAAATTAAATAAAATCTTTTTTTTTTTTTTTTTAAAGATTTTACTTGTCAGAGAGCGTGCATGCATAAGTAGGGGGAGCAGCAGGGAGAGGGAGAATATACTGATTTGGATAAATCAGTATTCAACCTCCCCTCTGAGCAAGGACCCTGGGATCATGACATGAGCCGAAGACAGACACTCAACTGACTGAGCCACCCATGTGTCCCAAAGTGAAATAAAATCTTAAAAAAAAAAAAAAAAAAAGTTGTATTTGCCTCTTAGGAGTAAGACCTCAGATTAAAAGTTGCTTGTGGGGGCGCCTGGGTGGCTCGGTGGGTTAAAGCCTCTGCCTTCGGCTCAGGTCGTGATCCCAGGGTCCTGGGATCGAGCCCCGCATCAGGCTCTCTGCTCACCAGGGAGCCTGCTTCTCCCTCTCTCTGCCTGCCTCTCTGCCTACTTGTGATCTCTCTCTGTCAAATAAATAAGATCTTTAAAAAAAAATAAATAAAAATAAAAAATAAAAGTTGCATAGGTCACTGTAAGCCACAAAGCAATATTCTAATGTATATACTATTATCTTAATAGAAATTAAATTGACAATAATAATAATATTTAAAAATCTACACAGTAGAACAAGCTTAGGTGCAGGAGCCAGAATCCCTGTTCCAATCACTAACATATTAATTCAGGAAAGTTATTTAACTCATTGAATCCTCAGTTTCTTCATCTGTAAAATGGGAGTGAAGGCCCCTAGTTCATGAGGGGGTCATAAGGATTAAAATGAGACAAGATGTGAAAAGACACTAAGCACCATGCCAGTCACATGCCACCATAATATTAACAAATGTTTCTTGGTTTTGTTTTCAATCTGCCTCCACTAACTGGTGAACAAAAACCATTTCAACACTGCTTTGTAACAGTTGTTATCAACTTATCTCCCTCTTCTAAACTCAAAGAATTTGTAGTTTTCACTAACTAAATTTAGCATTATCTCACAGTTTTACCTTGTTTTCAAACTACTGAAGTCCTCTTCCTCCCTGTATTCCACTTCTCCTCATCCCCTATACTCCTAGTTAGACATGAGATAGCACAAGAAAACTGCTGATGGATATATACTGTCCCCAGCAGTATCTTACTTACTGTCTTATAACTGTGTCCAGCCAAGAAGAATTTGCTTCTGGAACTTTTAAACATGCCAAAGCTGAAGCTTTTATGATGAAGTCATTGACAGAAATTTTGCTTTTCCCTTCTAACATCTGCAAAGACAAGAAACCATTGTACTTTCTTAAACTCTCTTCCCAAAGATTGAAACTTATCATCTGGCAGGGAATGTTGGGGGAAGAAAACAAATGTCCTGAGGTGTAAAGGATGAAATGAAACTAAAAGTTGGTTCTTTCATCTTTTTTAATGTATGCCTTTTCAGCTATTAGCTTCCTACTAACAAGCTCTCCTTTAGCTGAATCCCTTACGTTTATGGTATGTCACATGTACGTCATTTTCACTTGTTTCAACAAAACCAAAAGTTGGCTCTTGAAAGGATCAACAAAATGATAAACATTTAGCTAGACTGACAAAGTAAAAAGAAGACTCAAATTCCCAAAATCAGAAATGAAGTAGGACATTACCACTTACCCTACCAAAACAAAGAGGTTTGTAGGTAATGCTATGAAAAACTATATCCCACCAAAATTAGATAATTTAGATGAAATGGAAGATTCCTAGAAAGACACAAACTGCCAAAACTGAGTCAAAAAGGAACAGAACCCCTGAACTGATCTATAACTAGTAATAAAGAAAATGAATGGTAATTTAAAAACTAACCACACAGAACAGCCTAGACCCAGATGGCTTCCGCAAATGGTGAATTCTGCTAAACATTTGAAGAATATCAATTCTTCACAAAATCTTCCGAAAAACAGAAGAGGGAACACTTCCCAACTCACCCTATAAGGTCAGTATTTACCCAATTCTAAAACCAGACCAAGATATCACAATAAAAAAACAAAAAACAAAACAACCCAGAAAAAACAAAACTATAGACAAATACCTCTTAAGAATATAGATGCAAAAATGCTCAAAAAAATTCTAGCAAATCAAATCTAGCAATATATGAAAAGGATTATTCACCATGACCAACCGGAAGCAAGGTTGGTTTAACATCTGAAAATCAATTCATGTAATAATATTCTAATAGAAAAAGGACAAAAATCACATGACCATCTCAATAGACAAAGAAAAAGCATTTTACAGGGGCGCCTGGGTGGCTCAGTGGGTTGAGGCCTCTGCCTTTGGCTCAGGTCATGATCCCGGGGTCCTGGGATTGAGCCCCACATCAGGCTCTCTGCTCAGCAGGGAGCCCGCTTCCCCAGCCCCCACCTGCCTCTCTGCCTACTTGTGATCTCTGTCAAATAAGTAAATAAAATCTTAAAAAAAAAAAAAAAGGAAAGAAATTAAGAAAAGAAAAAGCATTTTACAAAACTCAACCACCATGTCATAAAAAGTAGGAATAGAAAGGAACTTCCTGAACCTGATGATAAAACAGATCTACAAAAGTTCCAAAACCATCATAAAGACTCACTTCCTCGTAAGATCAAGAAAAAGACAAGGATGTCCACTTTGCCACTTCTAGTCAACATTTTGCTAGATGTGCTAGCCAGAGAAGTTGGGCAAGAAAAGGAAATAAAAGGCATCCAAATTGGAAAAGAAAAAGCAAAAATTATCTCTATTTAGAGATGACATGATTTTGTATACAGAAAATCTTAAGGAACACACTAAAGATAAGGTTGTAGGATATAAGATCAATATACAAAAATCAATGGTATTTCTATATAGTAACAATGAAAACTCTGAACAAAGAACAAAATACCTATGAATAAATTTAACAAAAGAAGTGCAAAAACTTACACTTGAAAAGCTGCACAAATTATTGAGAGAAATTAAAGACCTAAATAAATGGAAAGACTCACCATATTCATGGAGGAGGAATGTTAAGAAGGGATACTCCCCAAATTGATCTACAGATTCAATGAAATCCCTATCCCTATAGGAAATATCCAAAATAGGCAAATCTAAGACAGAAAGTAGGTAAGTGTTATCCAGGGTTAGGGGGGATGGGAGGATTGGGGTGGGGACTATGGCTAATGGGAGAATACTTTCATTTTGGGATGATGAAAATGTTCCAAAATTTATTATGGCGATGCTCACAAAACTCTGAATATATTAAAAACCGCTGAATCATAAACCAAATGGGCACATGGTACAATATGTAAAATATATCTAGATAAAACTTTAAATGAATAAAATAATACACGGGACATATATTTTTCATGTCTAATTTTCAAATAAGTGCATTATACAACATCTGTAACATTTTGCCAATAAGTGCATGCAATCATCTCTAACCCTTGTAGCTAGTTAAACCTTAACTGCTTCACTCATGCATCTAATATTTGAGTATTTTGTTCTAGGTATAGAATTCTAAAAGCCCTGAAAAAAATGGGTAAAAATTCCACTCTTTGGGACCTTATATTCTAAAGGAGTGGATAATAAATAAAGAAAACATATGGTATGTAAGATAATGTTAAATGATAAAGAGGAAAATAGGAAAAGAACTAAAGGGAAAACTGACCACTGACCCCACTCCTCTTCCCTTAATTTTAAAATAAGGTAACTAAGGAATCCAGAGAAGGTGATATTAAGTCAAATCCTTGAGGCAGTAAAGGAGGAAGCCAGGTGGACGCTAGCGACATGTATTTCATGCAGAGGGAACAGCACGTGCAAAGGGACTAAAGTAGCGTATACAGGTGAAATGTCGAGGAACAGAAGACAACCACTGTTGTGAGCAAGAGTGAGCAAGTGGAAAAGTAGGCGACCCGAGAGGTTAGAGAACCGGTATAATGCTGCGTGCCATTGGCCCACCCCTCTCCCTCTCTTTAAAAAAAGTAAAATAAGAGGACACCATTTTCCAACATCAACTGGCATACTGTAACAAAAAAATAGGTAAAAATGTAAATGTTTAGTGGGGTTAAAAACAAGAACTTTAGAGTTTATAGAGTCGGAATTTCCAGACCTTTTACCTTATTAAGTTCTTTCCGTACCAACAAAACTTCTCCCATATTTACATCAATGGAAAGGTAATAATGAGGTATGGTTTGCTTAGACTGCATTAACCGCTGTGCAATAACCTGAAAACAAAGAGATCAAAACATCATTTAACTTAGCTCAGGTGAAGCTTTACCTAATGCAGGGCTCACTCTGCCCCTTTACCCTACTCCCTGGTAATGGTTACCTCAAGCATTACAAAAACTGGAATATGGAACTGGCACATGTACCAGAACCCGGGCTCCTTCTAGGAGTATCCAATCAGAGCAATGTTTGTTTATCCCAAGTATGTAATCGGCCAAACCAAACATCTTCAACTAGGCATCTAAGATTCCCAATTTAAAAAAGTCTACTAGCGCTTCAAACTGTAGATTCAACCGAACAATCAGAATAAAGATGCCCCCCACAGCTCTGGTTACAGATTCAGGGTAACACTTACACGACGAATGTTGCTGATTGGGACGTCTGTGAAGACACCTGTAGGAACGGGAGCCACTCCTGGAGCCGCGGCAGGCACAGCAGCTGCTGGAGCCTATGGGGGAAGTACAAAAGCTCTCAGTACCAGTGGCTCAATCCTGGCATATGCAACAGATGCAAGCTAGTGACTCTTACAGATGGCAAAGTAAATGTTAAAAGGCTTATAGAAAATAGGGATGCCTGGGTGGCTCAGTGAGCTGGGCATCTGCCTTCGGCTCAGGTCATGATCCCGGGCTCCTAGGACAGAGCTCCCTGCTCAAGGGGAGCCTGCTTCTCCCCTGCCTGCCTCTCCCCCGCTTGTGCGTGCTCTCTCTCTGTCTCTCTCTCTCTCTGACAAATAAGTAAATAAATCTTAAAAAAAATTTTTTTAAATAAAAGGCTTATAGAAAATAGTTATTTCTATCCCAAGGGAACAAAAGGGACTCAGATTTGTACTGTGCTTATATAGGAAGTCTGTTTTTAATTTTTATACTTAGAATTCTGTGATGAAGTTTTAAGTATCATTTTTCTTTGTTCAATGATTAGTTTGTCAAAATAATTTTGTATTTGCAAAATTACCTTCAAGAAAAGCAATCAAAGCATTCTTAAACTGAAAGGATTAGAGATAAACATAAAACAAGGTAATTTACTTTTATGAACAGTATTAAGAAAAAACAATGATGAATCTTTCATTTACTTATTTATTGGGGTATCTGGGTGGCTCAACCAATTGAGCCACCCAGATACCCCAAATCTTTCATTTTTAAAACAAACATCTAGGAGTACCTGGGTGGCTCAGTCTGTTTAGCCTCCGCCTTTGGCTCAGGTCATGATCCCAGGGTCCTGGATCGAGCCCTGCAACGAGCTTCCTACTCACAGGGAGCCTGCAGAGAGCCTGCTTCTCCCTCTCCTCCCCACTCATGCTTTCTCTCTCTCTCTCTCAAATAAATAAATAAAATCTTTTTAAAAATGAGTAACTAAAGCAAACACCTAAGTAAATCATTTTCCTTTAAACTAATTTTCCTTTAAACTAATTATCTTAACACTTTAAGCAACCAAAAAGAAGTTGGTTGGCTATATGGATTTACTCCTTGTGTGGAACAATTAACTACATAAAACTCAAACTCTAGTCAACCAACTTGTAAGCATGCACTTAGTAGGGCCTGAACGAGGAGGAGAGGATCTGCTAGGGAAAATTTAGTACCACTACTGGAAAAAAAGAAACTGGAATGCATGTCCATGTAGCATATCATCTTTCCTTTTGTATACTGAGTGACAGCACATTCATATCTAAAAATTGCTAGCCAGTGAAATTAGATAAAAGGAAACACAATTCTAGTTAAGCTATTCATTCCTAAGTAATGTACGAAAAGATCAAATAGGTTGGACAGCACCTTTTGCAGGAACAAACTACCAAAAGCCAAGTCTAACTCACAGGAGCAGCTTTAGTAGGCACAAAAGAGTCGATGTCCTTCTTGATGATTCTGCCTTCTGGTCCCGTACCTGGAAGAGATGCATAAATCTCACATGTGGGAGCAGACCGCCGGTTCCCCCAGGAGATCAACACCATGATCCTGAAGTGCAAGTTCCTAAGGGTTCTCCAAAGGCCCTCTGAAGGGGTCACTGCCTTACCCATGCACCTGAACATCTCCCTAAGACAGCAGCTCTTGTCAGTTATTAATTATAATTCACACAGAGTGCTCCCATTTGATCTGTACTGGTTCTTTTCAACTACAGCAAATATTCGTTGTTAAGTACTTCTCTTTTAGAGTTTTACCTAAGCTGTGCTTCATCTTTTCATGTTCTTTACTTTTAAATTGGAAAATACTGACATATGGATAACGCTAAGTACAATTTATACCTCCCCAAGTCTGGCTGCCTCCTCTCTTAGTCACCTCTGTAAAGCCCTTTCTGAACCTTGAAATGGATCTCATTTGGTTTCTAGATTCATTTGATCATGAAGAATTCCTTTCGTACAAAGTCAGCAGGTACGACAACAATTGTTTCGGGCAAATCAGGCAAGTTAATTTTTTTCACCCCAAAATAGCTTGAGTAACTCAACTACAATGATCTCAACTTCAGAATCACTCCTTCCTTGTGTGGTCTCCATCATTTAGAGCTTTCTAGTAGTGGCCAAGGTTCTAACTGACCTGTGTCAGAGACTGGGAATTAAGTATGTGCAGGGAAAGATCTTCAAATCCTTCACACAAGGAAAGATATTCAAATCCTCTCACGAAGGGGTTACTTTTATTTTCACTTAATTCCTTCCTCTTCCCAACCACAACCAATCAGGTTTAACTTCAGACCCAAACAGATAATCCTGAACCTTAATTCTAAGGAGATTCAGAATTTAGTTATTAAAATACCTTTTACACTGGCCCACTTCTAGAAAAAATTTGGTCAAATTGATTCATCTTCCCCCAAGGCAGACTTTTAAAAGGAGTCTCGTTGTATGCAGTTCATCCCAACTCCTTTCCTTCATTATGAAAAATGAGTTGGCTACGATAGTGTTTATCCTCGCCCGGAGCTCTAGAACAGAGGTAGCAATACCCCTATTAGATACCCCGCCTTTATAAACAACAGAAACCGTAACCTCCCTTTACCACCAAGGCAGATCTGCCACAGACCCTTGAGAGAAGGAAACCTGCAGTATCACCTGCCTTGGGTTGGGCTTTAGCCACCCACAAGAATTTCCTACCAGGAGTCAGCAGAAATCCTTTAAGTCTTTTTGCCTATCTCATGAAGAAGGCACAACATGCCATCATAAAGCAATATGGTTTAAAGGGAAGAACAGCAGACTAAGAGTAAAAACTGTAGGGTTATCGTCAAATATAAATTAAAAGACTAGAGTCACTTAATCTGCTGGTCTTTAGTCTCACCTGTTAAGTTTAAAGATACAGTATCAGCCCCTGCTCAAAGGAAGGTTGTGAGGATAAAATGGGATAGTGATGTGAAAGTGCTTTGCCTCAAATAAATATGAAACATCTAGGAGTAGCTATGAGACAAATCAAATTCTGATTATTAGGGTTTAGGCTTTAAAACAGTTTCTCCCCAAATGATTACATTTTGGTCACATTTGCTAAGTCATCTGTCTCTGCAAGGAGGGCAGGGAGACTGGAGACTGAGTTTAACAACTCATGGGCAAAGATTTAAATAAGCACTCTTCTGGGGTGCCTGGGTGGCTCAGTGGTTAGGCCTCTGCCTTCAGCTCAGGTAATGATCTTAGGGTCCTGGGATTGAGCCCCGCATCGGGGTCTCTGCTTAGCAGGGAGCCTGCTTCCTCCTCTCTCTCTGTGCCTGCCTCTCTGCCTACTTGTGATCTCTATCAAATAAATAAATAAAACCTTTAAATATACATATTTAAAGATTTTATTTATATACATATATATGTATATATTTTATATATATATTTATTTGAAGTTTTTTTTTTTGTGTGTGTGTGTGTGTGTATATATATATATATATATATATATATATATATATATATATATAAAAAACCACTCTTCTTACAGAAACCTCCCAAAAAAACTCTTTTAAAAACAAGATTTGGAGCTTCTGGGTTGGTGAACACATCAGTGTGCTAGGAGGGTGGTACTCCCCGAGAAGGCATGGAAGCTCTACTCCCGTCTTCCCTACAACCCTTGCCCTGTGCATCTTTTCTATTGACTGTTCCTGTGTGGTATCCTTTACAATAAACTGGTAATGGGACATAGAGTGCTTTCCTGAGTTCTGTGTGTCGTTCTAGTGAATTCGCACACTTGAAGCAGGGACCTTGGGAACTCCTGACTTATAGCCAGTGGGTCAGAAGTATGGGTGGTCCCCAGGACTTGCAACTGGCATCAGAAGTGGGGGCAGTCTGGGGCACCTGGGTGGCTCAGTCGTTAAGCATCTGTCTTCGGCTCAGGTCATGACCCCAGAGTCCTGGGATCAAGCCCTGCATCTGGCTCCCTGCTTACTGGGAAGCCTGCTCCTCCCTCTCCCACTCTCCTGGCTTGTGTTTTGTGTTCCCTCTCTCACTGTCTCTCTCTCTGTCAAATAAATAAAATCTAAAACAAAAACAAAAACAAAAAACAAAAAACAAACAGAGGGCAGTCTTGTGGGACTGGGTCCTTAATGCTGTAGAGCCTGATGTTAATTCTGGAGTGTTAGTGTCAGAACAGAATTCAAGTGGAACACCTAGGTGGTGGCAGAGAACTGAGTGTTGTTGTGGAAAAGACATATCTGGTGACAGAGATGGTGGTCAGAAAACACCACACAATCACTGATCCTCTCAACTCACTTATTCTAGACCATTCCCTCCTACTGCAAAACTTCCTCAACCTCGCCAAGACCCCCACTCCACTGCCTCAACTGCTCTCATCATCCATCATTTTCCTATCATCTTCTCTTCTTCCTCACCGCGCTTGCACTGTGGATCATGGTTAAACTCATTCCCTGGTCAAAACTCTAAAAAGTGTCTGTCTTCTCAATGTCAACATCAGAATAGCTTAATGCCACTGGGGACAAAAAAGTGCACACAAAGGGGGACCTCCGTAGCTGAGTCAATTAAGCATCTGACTTTGGATTTCAGCTCTGGGTTTATCTCAGAGTTGGGAGTTCAAGCCTTGCCTTGGGCTCCATGCTAAAGAAAAAAAAGTACACTTAGATGACTGATTATACTCTAAATTCAGAGCCACAAACCTGAGATAGGAATCTTTTTCCATTTCTTGTGTCTTCAATTTCTTTCATCGGTGTTTTACAGTTTTCAAAGAACAGATCTTTTACTTCTATAGTTAGGTTTATTCCTACATATCTTACGGTTTTTGATGTAACTGTAAATGGAACTGATTCCTTGATTTCTTTTTCTGCTGCATTATTATTAGTGTATAGAAATGCAACAGATTTCTGTATGTTGATATTGTATGCTGTGATGTTACTGAAATCATGTATCAGTTCTAGAAAAATTCTGGTGGGAGTTTTTTTGGGTTTTTTAGATAGAGAATCATAACATCTGTAAATAGTGGCAGTTTTACTTCTTCCCTGCCAATGTGGGAATTGTTTTTACTTTTCTCTTTGTTGTCTGATCGTTGAGGCTAGGACTTCCAATGGTGAGAATGGACACCGTGTCTTGTTCCTGACTATAGAGGAAAAGCTCTCAGTCGTTCCTCACTGGGGATGATATGAGCTGTGGATTTTTCATGTATGGACTTTATGATGTTGAGGTATGTTGCCTCTACCCCTACTTCTTTGAGGGTTTTTTAAAAAATATTTTTATTTTATTTGACAGAGAGATAGAGAGCACAAGTAGGCAGAGCAGCAGGCAGAGAGAGAGGGAGAAGCAGGCTCTCTGCTGAGCAGGGAGCCCGATGTGGGGTCGATCCCAGGACCCTGAGATCACGACTGGAGCTGAAGGAAGCCGCTCAATCGACTGAGCCACCCAGGTGCCCCTGAGGGTTTTTCTTTTTTTATCATGAATGGATTTGTACTTTGCCAAATGCTTTTATGCATCTACTCAGAAGACCACATGGTCCTTATCCTTTCTTTTATTAACGTGGTGTATCATGTTGGTTGATTTGCAAGTACTGAACCATCCTTGCAACCCAGGAATAAATCCCACTTGACTGTGGCAAACAATTCTTTTAATGACTGTTGAATTTGATTTGCTAATATTTTGTTGAGAATTTTTGCACCCATGTTCATCAGGGATATTGGCCTGTAGTTTTCTAAGTGGAGTCTTTGTCTGATTTTGTTATCAGGGTACTGTTGGCCTTACAGAATCCTAGAGATTCCATTTCTATTTTTTGGTATAGTTTGAGAATAAGTATTAAGTCTTCTTTAAACGTCTGGTGAAGTCCCCTATGAAGTCATCTGGTCCTGGACATTTGTTTGTTGGGAGGTTTTGATTACTGATTCAATTTCTTTGCTGGTTATTGGTCTGTTCAAGTTTTCTATTTCTTGTTTCAGTTTTGGTAGTTTATAAGTTTCTAGGGATTTATTCATTTCTTAATTTTTCATGATATTCTCTTATAATCCTTTGTATTTCTGTTATTGGTTATTTCTTCTCTCTCATTCTGACTTACTTGGGTGCTTTCTCTTTTCTTTTTGTTAAGTCTGTGGAGGGGTTTATCAATTTTATTCACTTTTTCAATGAACCAGCTTCTGATTTCATTGATCTGTTGTTTTTTTAGTTCCTATATCAATATTTCTGCTCTGATCTTTATTATTTCCCTTCTTCTGCTGAGTTTAGGCATCATTTGTTGTTCTTTTCTAGATCCTTTAGGTGTAAGGTTTGGTTGTTTGAGATTTTTATTGCTTCTTGAGGTAGGCCTATATTGCTATATACTTCCTGCTTACGACTGCTTTTGCTGCAAATCCTAATGTTTTGGACCATCGTGTTTTCATTTTCATTTGTTTCCATGTGTCTTTTTTATTTCTTCTTTAATTTCCTGTTTGACCATTCATTCTTTAGTAGCATGTTGTTTAACCTCTACGTATCTGTGGCATTTCCAATTTTTTCTTGTGGTTGACTTCAAGCTTCACAGTGTTGTGGTCAAAAAATATGCATGGCATGATCTCGATCTTTTTGTACTTGTTGAGGCCTGATTTCTGACGTAGTATGTGATCTATTCTGGAGAATAGTGTCCCATGTGCACTTGAATGTGTATTCTACTGCTTTAGAATAAAATGTTCTGAATATATGTGAAGTCCATCTGGTCTAGTGTGTCATTCAAAGTCATTGTTTGTTCTTGTTGATATTCTGTTTAGATGATCTGTCCATATGATCTGTCCATTAATGTAAGTGGAGTGTTAAAGTCCCCTGCTATTATTATATCATTATCAATAAGTTTCTTTGTTATTGTTTTAAATATTTGGGTGCTCCGAAGTTGGGGGCATAAATATTTACAAATGTTAGGCCTTTTTGTTGGATGGTCCCTTTTATTATGATATAGTCCCCTTCCTTCATCTTACGTTACAATCTTTAATGTAAAATCTTGTTGGTCTGATATTAAATATTGTTACTCTGGCTTTCTTTTGATATCCATTTGCATGATAAATGTTTCTCCATCCCTTACTTTCACTTTCTAATTTTTATTTTTTATCCTTAGTAATCTCCACACCCAACGGGGAACTTGAACCTACAAACCCAAAACCAAGAGTCACATGTTCCATCAACCAAGACAGCTGGTGCCCCACTATCCCCTCACTGTCAATTTGCAGATGTCTTTAAGTCTAAAGTGAGTCTCTTGTAGGCAGCATATAGATGGGTCTTGTTTTTTTATCCCTTCTGACACCCTGTCTTTAGTTCATTTACTTCAGGGTAATTATTGATACATATTATTTAGTGCCATTTTATTACTGGTTCTGTTGTTGTTTCTGGAGATTTTTCTCTGTTCCTTTATTACCTTTGTCACTCTTGGTCTTTCCTTCCTATTCAAAGAATCCCCTTCAATATTTTTTGCAGGACTGGTTTAGTGGTCATGAACTCCTTTAGTTTTTGTTTGTCTTGGAATGTGTATGTGTGTTTTAAGTACGCTCCATGTCTGGGAGTGTGTGTGTGTGTGTTTTAAGTAGGCTTCATGCCTGGTGTGGAACCCAATGCAAGGCTTGAACTCACAACCCTGAGATCAAGAGTCAGACTTAAAGAACTAGCCACCCAAGCACCCAGGTTGTCTGGGAAACTCTCTATTCTTTCTTTCTTTCGATTGTCTGGGTAATTTTTTTCAAAGATTTACTTATTTATGTTACAGAAAGAGGGGAGAGGCAGATGGAGAGGGAGAGTCTTAAGCAGACTCCTTGCTGAATACAGAGCACAATGCAGGGCTCAATCTCAGGACCCTGCGCTCGCGACCTGAGCCAAAACCAAGAGTCAGACACTTAACTGACTACACTACCCCAGCACCTGTCTGGGAAACTCTTTATCTTTTCTTCTATTCTGAATGACAGCCTTGGGGGATACAGTGTTCTCGGCTGCAGATTTTTCCCATTCAGAAATTTTTTTTTTTAATGTTTTATTTATTTATTTGACAGAGATCACAAGTAGGCAGAGAAGCAGGCAGAGAGCAAGGAGGAAGCAGGCTCCCCACTGAGCAGGGAGCCCAATGCAGGGCTCGATCCCAGGACCCTGGGACCATGACCTGAGCCCAAGGCAGAGGCTTTAGCCCACTGAGTCACCCAGGCGCCCCCAGAATGTTGAATATATCATGCCACTGCCTTCTGGCCTGCCAAATTTCTATGGAGAGATCTTCAGCTAACCTTACAGGTCTTTTCTTGTAAGTTAGGGACTTCTACTGTCTTGTTGCTTTTAGGACTTTTTTTTTTAAATCACTATATTTTGCAAATATAACTACAGTATGTCTTGGCATTGGCCAGCTTTTGTTGATTTTCATGGGAGTTCTCTGTGCCTCCTGGATATGGATGTCTGTCTTGTTCCCCTGACTACGGAAGTCTTCAGCTATTATTTCCTCAAAACTTCTGCCCTTTTCTCTCTTCTTCTTCTTAAGGGACTCCTATGATATGAATGTTACTATGTTTGATTGAGTCACTGAGTTCCCTAAGTCCACGCTTATGATCCATCACTCTTTTGTTCAGCTTCATTATTTTCCGTTAATTCTAGCTTCTGTATCACTTACTCATCCCTCTGCTTCTTCTATCCTGTGGTGATTATATCCACCTGGTTTTGAATCTCAGTTACTGCATTTTTCATTTCTGCCTGATTGCTTTTTTAACTTTCACTTCTGCAGTCAGGGTCTCTGCATTTATTTATTTATTTGACAGAGAGAGAGAGAGAGAGAGAGGGAAAGGCTGCGAGAGAGGGAACACAAATAGGGGGAGTGGGAGAGGGAGAAGCAGGCTTCCCACCAAGCAGGGAGCCAGATGGGGGGCTCAATCCCAGGACCCTAAGATCATGACCTGACCCACCCAGGTGCCCCATCCCTGATGTTTTCCATGCTTTTCTCAAGCCCAGCAAGTATCCTTATGATTGTTGTTTTAAATTCTCCATCAGGCATATTATTTATATCCATTTTTTTTATTTGCTTGTTTGTTTTAAAGATTTTATTTATTTATTTGACAACAGAGAGAGAGATCACAAGTAGGCAGAGAGGCAGGCGGAGGGGGTGGGAGAAGCAGGCTCCCTGCTGAGCAGAGAGCCCAACGTGGGACTTAATCCCAGGACCCTGAGATCATGACCTGAGCCGAACGCAGAGGCTTAACCAACTGAGCCATCCAGGTGCCCCTGTAACTGTTCTGATTAGATCTCTGGCTGTGACCTTTTCTTGTTCTTTCTTTTGGGATAAATTCCTCCATCTTTGAATTTTGTCTAGGTCTCTGTCTTGTGCGTGTTAGAAAAGCCTGTTATACTTCCTGCTCCAGAGAGTAATGGCTTTAAGAAGAGGTCATACTGTGCCCAGAGCCTGGCACTTCAAGGACTGTCTCTAGTGTGCTGCATGCACTCTGCTGCTGTGTGTTGGCTGCTCTATCCATCAATCCTTGCCTGCAGGGGGCAGTGTTTGGACCTTGGTTGGGGTATAGCAAGTTTCAACTACGTGTGCTCTGATCCAATTGTTAAATGAGACCTGATGCTACCTGATGCGACTAGAATTGAACCTTTGCAGAACTCTATGGTCAGGAGATATGGTACATGAGAGTGTCTCTGCTGATCTTCTGAGGAAGGGACCTGTTGCACTGGTTCTTAGGTGCACTTGCCTGAGAAATGCAGTACCAGCAGAACACAGGGGTATGGGACTTGGTGTAAGCAAATTACACAGCAAGTGCTGGCACTGTGCTATTTACTGAAGTTGGTTTATGCTGAGAAGTAGGGGAGGGTAATGGCAGCAGCCAGCTCTTTTTCTCCCCATAGAGGTTAACACCACATCTCAGAGATGTGCTCCAAGAGCTAACAAGTGTCTCCCCATATGCCTTAGGAGATCCTCAGATCGCACCATTCGCCTTGGGGTTGCTTGTCTGACTGCTGTCCAAGAACAGGGCAGTGTTCTCAGGTCTCTATTCTAGCCAAGACTGTGGCCCTCTAAAACTCCAGTCTTTGAGCCCCGCTGGTTGCAAAAACTCATGAAAATCAGCCCCTCTCATTTTTCCAACCAATGGCTTTGGGAAAGTATTCCCCTTGTATGTATCCCTGCACACTCCATTCTCTTGCCTCTCTTCACAACCACGGCTCCCCTCTGCAGTACCCATAATCTGTTTCTCCCCCAAACCACATCTTCTCGCCTCCTACTATCCTTAATGCTGCCTCTTCCCTCCATCTGGTTGCGCAGTTTGTTCTATCAGTCCTCACGTTGATTTCTTGGATATTCAGAATGATCTGATAGTTATCTAGCTGTATTCAAGGTACAAGACAAGCCTAGGGTCCACCTACCACCATCTTAGCTCCTGCCCTCATAGCAAAGCTTTTTGAACAAATTGTCCACAATGCTGTTTCCACTTCTCCATCCATTTTCTCCTTTTCAGTCTACCCAGACAGACTTCCACCACACCTCTGTTTTGAAATAACTGCTATCAAGTCCCCATGTATCATCCTTGACTTAAGTTCTGTTGATTCTGTCAAAAATGTATCTCAAAGCTCTCCATTTCTTTCCATTTCCACTCTGACCATGCTTGTCGGTTCCAGCAACAGCATCTTAACAGGGACCCTGGCGTTCATTTAACCCATTTGCACAAAGCTGCCAAAATGATCTTTTTAAAATGTAAATCATTTCATGTCACTTCCTTGTTTTAGTCCTTTAGTGGCCTCCTGCTATGCTTTAAATAAAATTCAAATTCTACCATAACCTGTCAAGTTCTTGTTCTCACCCCTATGTTTCTTTCCAACCTCACCACCTCCTGCCACTAGACCCTCTGTTCGCTACGCTCCATTAACACTGGTCTCCTTTATGTTCCTCAAACATGCCAAACTCTCTCACTTCAGATTATGTAGTACTGGTCTCTCTGACCCCAGTTCTTCACACGGCTGGTTCACAGCTGACTCCTTCTCATCTTTCAGGTTGGATCAAATGTCACCTCATCAGAAAGATCTTCCCCAACCACCATCTCTAACAGCAGTCAGGCTGCACATACAGTCACACTGTCACTCAACAGTGTATCACTTGGTTTATTCTCTCAACATTTGGATCATCCTAGGTAATCACAAGTTATTTTCATTATTATAGCTAATACTATATATGCTTTCTATGTACAGGCACTGTGTGTTAACTTAGTTCACCCTCACAACATAGAAGGCATTACTTTTATATACAAATGAAGAAACTGAGACATAAAAGGTCACACAGGTAGTGTACAGCAGAGCCGGGGTTCAAATCTGAGCATTCTAGCTCCACGGCCCATACTCTTAGCCACTATGCTGTACTCTCTGTTTAACTCTTTATTTTGAACATATGCATCAAATATTGAAATCTTGTCTATCTTATGAACAAGTGATGCACAGACAAGACTCAATGAATATTGGTTTAATAACAGTAAATGAATCGCCTAACTCTAATTGCCTGACTTTCCCACTTATATCTTTGGTACAGCACCAGTGTTGCTAAGTATCTCATAAAAGATCCTTCTTCACCTGTCTAAATTCTTTGGATATAATTATTAACCCAGTCCCTCTTCTCTCCTTAAAATTTACTCTGACTTACACTGCTGTCCCTAATGCTAGTCACATACACATAAAAAATGGCAATATACCAGAGAAAGAACATAAAGATGGAAAAAAGCATCTTCAAATATTGTAAGAATCCTCTGAAGGCCAAAAATTTTACAATATTCTATTCTTATTCTTTGGGACTATCTTGCCTTCTAACCACAAAACAACAGACAACAGAGCGATGATAACCAGCACTGAGGGCCCACAGCTGGGCAGCTGGAGAAAGAACCAGTTAAGTAGTAAGAACCTTACTACTTAACAGAAAGCAAGACCTCTTAAGAGTATTTTCATATCCAAAAAAATGATGAATGGTAATTCTTACTTCAAGAAATGTCATGCTTATTGTGGCAATTCAGTGACTAGCACATAGTAGTAGCCATCAAACCAGGCTTCAGGACGAGTAATTTGCCCTTCTCCAAATAAGTACCCTAATCACCTTACATTACATTTCAGCTCAAAAACATTCATTTAAATGCCAGGTGATAATATTAATAGGAACAGAACTACAACTTCTTAGTATCTATTATACTCTAAATATTGTCCTAAGCCCTTTGCCTGTTTTAATATACATTATTATTTCAGTTTCACAAATGGAAAAGCAGATGGTTTAAGTAATTCACCTACAGACATACACAAGTTAAGTAATTCACTTAAAGTCTTAACACACAGAAGATGATAAAGCCAGAAGTAAACCCCAGATGGTCTGATTCAAGACCTCATGCTCTTATCAGGAAGCTATACTTTCTCTTTGGGGAGAAAAAGATATGAATTAGACATTTTCTTTTGCCCTCAAGGAACTTTAGTTCAGTTTTATATTTTCTCATTCAAAGTCATTTCAAATCACCCGAGGTTTCTGTTTCACGCTGCGCACTGCTAGATTCAGTCGGTCTTGCAGCAACAGAGATTTCTTATTACACAGTCAAGTCCGAAAACTCAACTCTGCTGAACAAGCGCTTTATACTTGCACTAAAAACTAAGCAGTTCCCATAAACTGAGAAAAAAAAAAAGGCTATCTACATTATATAAGCGGATCCTAGATAAGCTAAACACAGCACATTAAGTTTCCCTACCTGTGGTGGCAACAAAGGAGATGACTTCCCTCCTTCATCCTTTTCTGCGCCATTCCAAATAAGATGACTGTACAGACTTGTCCTTGCTGGACTTAAGAACAAATCTCAAGTAAATTTTATCTTTACCCCCATTCTGTAGAGACAAACTTACCTTTTACTTGTGTAAGATCAATCCCTTTCTCTGCTGCCAGTTTCTTTGCAAGTGGGCTAACAAACAACCTTCCCTTAGGTCCAGCAGGAGTAGCTGGGCGGGTGGCTGAAGGTGTAGGCGCCACAGGTTGGGGAGTTGGAGGAACAGGGGCCACCTTTTGAGAAAAGTTATGAACTGTTAATTTACCACTGTAAACACTGGTCTGAGAGATGAAGAGCTTATTTATTAAGAAATCAAAATAACTTCTATCTTATGCATATTCTTCCTACTTAACCAACATAATATAGCAATATGAAGAGTAATAACACAACTTTATGTCAAAGACAGACCCATGTTCTCTTACTCCCTGATAACATAGCGAGACACAGAATTTAACACTGTTAATCAGTATGTAATATCCTTATAGACTTTCTTTACTTTCATCTCTTGCTGTTTCTTCATTCTCATTCTCTTTCATGACCAACATGATTTTATTTTTACCTAACCTCATTTCAAAATAATAAATTATGCTGGAAGTTCCATGTTGAAAGTACCTTAAGTAACCACTACTGGCCACCTCCCCACAAATGTAGGGAAGTCAGAAATCAAGTTTTCTCTGACAGAAATGTGTACTTCGTCTAAACTCACATGATTCTAACACCTACAGAAGCCTCACCACAGAGTTATCTCAGCCTGGAGTGCATACAAGTACATTTTAGGTATATAGCGTATACTGTATAGCATACAATGACAAGACTAGCTTCTATGCAAAACAAGCCATGTGATGTCAAGGTTCTAATATATTATAAAAATAAGCTTGACCCAGCATAAGTGAATACCAAGAGTACTGACAGTAACAAAGATTAACTGACCCTCCAACAATACGAGTTTGAACTACACTGGCCCACTTACACGTGGGTTTTTTACAGCACAGTACTATAAACGTATTTTCTCTCCCTTACAATTTTAATAACATTTTCTCTATTGTGGTTTAAGAATATAGCATATAATATGTATCATATACACATATTATACAAAATATGTGTTAATTGACTGTCTACTGTCTACATGGTCAGTAAGGCTTCCAGCCAACAGTAGGCTTATTAGTTAAATATGGGCGGAATCAAAAGTTATACACGGATTTTCAAGTGTGCAGAGTTGGTGTCCCAGACCCCATGTTGTCCATGAACAACTGTATACAGTAACGTCCATATGCATATCTATACTTAAAGCCAAAAAAGAGCATGTCACCTCGGGTTTGTTCTTAGCAGGACTCAAGACAGCAGGGAGAAAAAAAAAGCTACAAGGATCCAACAACTGACTATTAGGGGGAATGGTGCACTGCCACATACCTTGCAGATCTCCACAAAAGCTATCTCCTTTCTTTTTTTTTTTTTTAAGGTTTTTAAAATATTTTAAGTAATCTCTACACCCAACATGGGGTTCAGACTCATAATCCCAAGGTCAAGAGTTGTAGCCTCTACCAATTCAGCCAGCCAGGTGCCCCTAACCATCTCCTTATTTATAGAATCTTGAGAGCTGGAAGAACTTAGAATATCATCCAATGTAATCCCTCAATTTAGAGATGAATAAGGTAAGTGTTACCTCAATTCTAGAAGCATAGCATACCTACCGGAGGTGGGGTAGATGGTGGTGTTTGTGGTTTTAAATCAGTTACTTCAGTTGGCCTATAGTCAGCAAATGCTGGTATATCTTCCTCTTTTTCTACAATGATACAAAGTGGGGTTCCTAAAGGGACATCTCTTGTGCCCTCAGGGATCAGGATTTTTGCCAGGTAACCCTCTTCCTGTACTTCAAAACCTTAAATAGAAAGAAAAAACATTATGGAATTTAAAGGACTCTACTATCCCACCAAACTCAAAGCACAGTTTTAAGTAAAAAACTCTTCTAATAGCTATATAACCTTTTGTGAGTTAACGTCTCTATGTCTCAGCTTCTTTAGCTACAAAGTGGGGCTTACAACAATACCTACCTCACAGGAATGTTATAAAAATTATTAATTTTCAAGTACTTAGAAACAGTACCTGGGACAAAGTAAATACTAAATAAACAACTGTTAAATAAAACTATGAGAGACCTAGACAGTAGTTAATTCCAAACATTTTCTTAAAAACATCCTTAAGGGAAGCCGCTATGCAGACCCACAAGACTCCAAGATGACATCAACTGTACCAATATGGTATCAGCTGTACTTTTAAAAATCAGAACCACATGGATGTTAAATTGTTAAATTAAGAGAGCTACTAGAATTGACAGTGATATGGGATTATGCCCTTAAAAGTATCTTTGGAGTTTTTCAAAGAGGTTATATTTGGTATTCAACTAAATATTTCAGTGTGAAGAAATATGGCATTACTAGGGTTTCTACAGTGTTAAAGAGAACTCAAACATGAAGTGTTACAAAAGTAAAACTAAAAGAAGACAATGCAGAAAACCATTTTTGCCTTGCAGATCTCTTGGCTTTTTGTGTTGTGCCCCTCCCTGAAAAACATATCTTTGATGAATACTTCCCTTTTCTAGTTAAGAATTAATATCCAATAAAAGATGTTTAAAAAAAAAAAAAAAGACTCCAAGGCCACAAAAGAGTTTAAAGAATTTGATAAAGGCAACGGTTCTCCCGTGACTATCAGAGTCTCTAGAATACCATCTCTATAGCAATTCCAGTATCCAAGTTAAAAGGCAAAGCAGATCTATTGTTACCAAGGGGTTCTGTTTGTTTCTAACAAACAGAATCCTTTCTTCTAATAAAATATTTTGGTTGGAACACAATATGCGAAAAGATAAAAAGGAGTTGCCCTGGTGGAAGTTGGGGAGAGGGACAGGGAAAGCAGAGTCCTGTTCACTAAGTCTCCTTTGCCTCATGGTGCCATCAAGGAATCATGGGGTTTGAAGAACACAATCTAAAAACCACCACTGCGGAGGATGCTCAGAATCACCCACTGCATCTTGGGGACTAGATAGGAAACAAATAGATCTACTAGTATCTATAAATACTATCACACATAATAGGTGGGCTTTGTTCTGAGCATAAAAATGAATCAGAAAGGGAATATATGGAAATGCAATATGGTGTGTGAACAGCTATATACATATTTTATCAGTCACTCTCAAATTATGAAAGCAATCCAAATCCTGGTTTCAGTTTTCCCTCAAAGTCTTCTTAAATTCTTTGTTATTTTCCTGCCTAGAAAGTAATTTTCTCCTGTTTCCTTTTCTCCCCCCTTGCCCAATTCAAAGAACAGCAGGGCTGAAATAGCTTCTCAGTAACACAGTAAGACTAAGAAGCACACTTTAGATAAAAATCCCCTCTAAGTTGTCAAATCCTTGATTCATTAAGAGTGCAGTGTGGCACTGACAAATTCCACTACATACACTTCTGTCGCGACAGAGCCTATTCCAGGAAATGAATCCCCAAAATTAAAATTTTTCATGTTATCACTCACTCATTATAGGATAGGACGGCAATCCTCTTCCCTCATTGGAAAAATCAGTGCCTCAACCATTAAGAGCTGAAGAAATCTCACCTATAGTGGCCTTGTCAGTCTCTATCTCTGCCAATAAATCTCCTTCACTTAGCTTCTCACCCACTTTTTTTTCCCATCTTTGAACTGTGCCCATGGTCATGGTGGGAGAGAGGGCAGGAAGAACCACCTGTAGAAACAAACATGTATTACTGCTTAATACTACAAAGCCTTGGACACAATGGCACTTAGGCAAACTTCAATAGTTTTATGGAATGATAGTGACTCTGGCGATCCAAATTCCCATCTGTCTGATGCCCTCATAAGAGCAAAAGATCCATGCCTCAATAGTGCCCTACCATTTGAATCACCCTCCAAATCCCAAGATTTACAGTATCAGTGATACTTTGAGCCTCCCCAACCAAAGTTAAAAGCAAGGGGTTAACTAGGAAAGATTTCTTTCTAGAGAGTCAAAATTAATTCCTCAATTACATATCTAAGCAGAGCATCTTTTCATCTTTTTTATCACTTAGATTAAACTAGAATTTTTCACTTGCACAGAATGATCTTGGTTTAGACTATTCCATTAATATTTTGCTGTGCTCTGTATTAGCATCTATCTTTTCACTCAGAGGAAACGGGATTTCTCCTAAACTTCCCAGATACCTTTCCAAGATAAAAAGATTATGTAAAATTATACACCAACAAACTGGACAACCTAGAAGAAATGGACAAATTACTAAAACATATAACCTTCCAAAACTAAATCAGGAAGAAACTGAAAATTTGAACAGACTGATCACTAGCAATGAAACTGAATCAGTAAACAAAAACTCCCAACAAACAAAAGTCCAGGACCAGATGGCTTCCCAGGTGAATTCCACCAAACATCTAAAGAGTAGTCAATAAGAGAAAGAAAACTTGCAAATTCATTCTACAAAGCCAGCCCTGATACCTAAACCACCAATAATAAACTATAGGCCAATATCTCTGATAAACATAGATGCAAAAATCCTTAACAAAATATTAGCAAACTGAATCTAACAATACATTTAAAAAATTCACCACAATCAGGGGCGCCTGGGTGGCTCAGTGTGTTAAAGCCTCTACCTTCGGCTCAGGTTGTGATCCCGAGGTCCTGGGATTGAGCCCTGCGTCTGGGCTCTCTGCTCCACGGGGGACCTGCTTCCTCCTCTCTCTCTCTCTCTGCCTGCCTCTCTGCCTACTTGTGATCTGTCTGTCAAGTAAATAAATAAAATCTTTTTTTAAAAATTTTTGTCACCACAATCAAGGGACTTATTCCAGGGATGCAAGAGTGGTTCAATATTCACAAATCAATGTGATATATCACATTAATAAGAGAAAAGATAAAAAACATATGATCACCTCAATAGATGCAAAAAAGTATCTGACAAAGTACAACATCCACGAATGATAAAAACTCTCAACCAAGTGGGCATAGAGGGAACATACCTAACAAAATAAAGGCCTTATATGATCTACAGCTATTTATCACACTCAGTGGTGAGAAACTGAGAGCTCTCCTTCTAAGATCAGGAATAAGGATGTCCATTCTCACCACTTTCAACACAGTACTGGAAGTCCTGGTCACAAGCAATCAGACAAGAAAAAGAAAAGGCATCCAAATTGGTATGAAAGAAATAAAATTTTAACAATTGCAGGAAAAATAAATAAAGGAAAGAGTCCCTTCCATCCCAATAAGATCTAAACATCAGACTGGCTGATTTCAATGAAACATTGCTTTGCCACTCATATGGCTTGTGTGTTCACTGAATTTGGATGCTTACCCACTTATTATGGGTTTTGTTTGCTATCTTCTCAGTTTTTTACATCTAATTAGCAAGAGGATTATTCTGAGAGGAAATCATTTCAATCAATGTCTTGGGAAAGAGGGGAAAAACAAGAAAAACTTAGAACTCTACTTAGAAAATATTTTTTAAACGTTTTTCTTGTTCAGAATTTGTCATCTCCCTCTACTTCTTCAAAACCAGTGGAGCCAATAATCTCTATACAGATCTTAAGAGATAATTAAAATACAACTATAACGCTTGCACACAAAGCCGCAGACATAAAATGGAGAGAAAGGAAGTGTGTCTTACGTAGTAAGAAAAGAGTTTACTGAATAGGATGAAACAAATGTGTGACCTGAACACCATACAAAACTTCACAAGTGGCTATTAAAAGACCAGGGAGAAGAATATTATGCCCAAAAAAAGAAAATGATTCCTATACAGAAATTTCTACAAATAAACTAAGTGAAAGAAAAGTTTTAGTCTTAATCCTTTAGAAAAAGGCCAGTTGCTTTTTACCAATTTCTAATATCCAAAACACAAATATACATGGGATAACCATAGTACCTAAACACTGCTGTAGTTTCTTAGAAACGGATTTAACAGAACCAACTGCAATTGTATTTATTGCCTTCAACTCTTCAGTCTATTCTACACACTTTGTCGCCAGTTTCCTCATTTATTAATATTATGGGACCAGTTCACTCACTCTTTTTTTTTTTTTTAAAGACTTTATTTATTTATTTGACAGAGAGATAGAGCCAGAGAGCACAAGCAGAGTGAACAGCAGAGGGGTAGGGAGAAGCAGACTCCCCGCTGAGCAGGAAGCCTGATGTCCCATCCCAGGACACTGGGATCATGACCTGAGCCAAAGTCAGACGCTTACCGACTGAGCCATCCAGGCACCCCTAGTTCACTCACTCTTAAAAAATAAACATCAGGGGCACCTGGGTGGCTCAGTGGGTTAAGCCTCTGCCTTCCGCTCAGGTCATGATCTCAGGGTCCTGGGATCAAGCCCCACATCAGGCTCTCTGCTCAACAGGGAGCCTGCTTCCCCCTCTCTCTCTGCCTGCCTCTCTGCCTACTTGTGATCTCTGTCTGTCAAATAAATAAATAAAATCTTAAAAAAAAAAAAAATCACCTGTCAAAGGAAAACATCAACTGGGGACTTTTATTCAATGGACAATATTACAGGTCTACTAAACACTCTATACTACAAGGAATAGGTAATAGTACAAATCATCCTCCAAACCTAATACAATGTTGTTGAATGAGAAATACCAAGCATTATCCTACCTACTATACTCAGGCTGAGAAAGTTTAAAGGAATATCCAAGTTCACACACCTAGAAATAATGACTATTTTAATGTTTAAATCCCTATTTACTTTCTTCTTTTTTTACTCTCTATTTACTTTCAAATGACATGAGCTAGCCATAGTTAATGCCAGCTTCCAGGATGTGATGGCCATATATGAAAAATAATGAATAATAAACTTTCCAGAGCGAACACCGGGGGGGCTGAGTCTCACCTGCATGTGAGTTGGATACGAGCTACCAGGAGCCTGAGCAGAAGGTGTAGGTGGAGAAGCAGGGGCAGCAGGGGTTGGTGCTGTAGCTGCCTGCGGGGTAGGTGCTGCCGAGGAATCCAATGTGTAATTTTTAAAGGCCTCAATATCCTCAGGCCTATGGAAGAGAAAGAATGTGTAAGTACAGGAGCTTATAAAGCAGATTTAGCACCCACAGAAGTAGTCTCAGAAGCCTATAACTCCTCCTTTCTCAATTCTAGGTCAAAACACTCCACTAAGCACCTGAGTTCCACAAATTACCAAGGCACTACTCACTTTTCAACTGTGATACAGATGATCGCTCCAACTGGAACATCTCTGGTACCTTCAGCAACCAGTATCTTTGCCATGTAACACTCCTCCAGGCTCTCAAACCCAACAGTGGCTTTATCAGTTTCAACCTTTTAACACAAAGCAGCAGCTTAGGCTTAATGCTACCAGTATGAAATTTATTAGACTGTGCCTGGAATCACACAGTTCAACAGTCATGTGAAGATAAAGCCTCTATTAATAGACCTGAAAGGAATTAGTTAAAAATCAGCCTGGCTAGCTGCTGACAACTTACCTAACCAACCTTCTCTAATATCAAGTTGTAAAAAACATCTAAGTTTCTCAAGCAAAAGGGATAATTACCTATCTGGAAAGCTAACACTCAGTCAGTTGAGCTAAGCCAGTTCCTTCTAACTCATTTCCATGTTTTAAATAACTTACCTCTGCAATTAGTTCACCCTCATTGATTTTTTCCCCTTCCTTTTTTTCCCAACGGGCTATGGTGCCTGCCTGCATTGTGGGGGAAAGAGAGGGCAACGGGACCTAGAGGAGAAATAGGAGAAACACTACATTAAGAAAACGCTATCTCTCAGTCTGGCTTAATGCTTCATTCAATTGTATTTAATGCAGAGAGTGTACTGAGTCCGGTCCCACGCCGGGCACTGGGGATAGAAAGGGAGTTCCTCCCACCAGCTCTACAGTGACAGGGTTCCTGCTCCACAGTCCCGTGGGACTGGCAGAGCACATAACTCAGCAGACATTCCACAAATAGCCTCAGGTTTGGAGCTCTTCTTTCAATGGAACAGATCAAGAGACGGAAGCCTGGAACTCTTCCTTCAATGGAATAAATACATCAGGAGAGGTAAAAAAGCTCAAGAGCCACAGCAAGGCTGGGTTTTGGAGAAGAGACAAATGACATACACTGGGAAGGGGTTGGAAGATCACTGAAGCCTCAGAGGGAGGATTCCGAGGCCAAGAAGTCTGCCCTGAAGGACAAACGGGGTCCTGCGAAGGGCAGGGCTGGGGCTCACCTTCTGATGCGGGGGCAGGCTATACCAGCGGCGGCTGGACGATCCCAAAAGCTGCAGCAGGAGGCGACTCCTCTGTGTGTCCCTCGAGCTGTGGCTCCAGCCGCAGAGTGCCCGGACCCTTCCATACCCCGTGGTCCCACTACTGCAACGAGCCGGACCCGCACCGGCCCGCGGAATCACGCATGGAGCTGCCGGGTCCTCCCGCAAGGCCGCCCACCGAACCCCGAACCCCGCCCTTGGGGCCGCATTCTGGGCCCGTCGAGCACAGACGCGCCACATAGTGCCAGCAACCCCCACACCCCAAAAACCAACGCCGTCTCCGGAGTGACCTCTCCAAGAGCAGTGTGGCGTTGCCGTCAGCCGCGCCGCACGGCCGCACATTGTCGTAAAATAGGCTCCGAGGATTCACCGCACCCCTCCCCAGCCCAGAAATGGGTGGAACGTCCGCTCTTCCTCCAGGGAGTAGGGGGAAGGGTGGCGGACAGCGGGTGGGGTAGACTGTTTTCCAACCACAGGGGCAGGGGCGTTCCAGCGGAGCCAATGCAGGCGCAAGTTTGGGAAAAATAAGACGCGGAGAGGATTTAAGGTAGAGGGGTCCTAGGAGAGGGATCTCGGGGTCCCACAGGACCTAAGCAATGGGAAGGGCACAGCCGGCAGGGAGGAGCTTAAAGAGGCTGCGAGAGCCGGGCTGACCGAGGCAGAATGGCCTGAGAGGTGGGCTGAGGGGGAGTGGCCAAGTTTTGAGAAAAGCCGGGAAGGGAGCCGGAGGCCAAGGGCAGGGTCACGGAGCGCTCCGGAAGACGAGCCCGCGGAGCCGTCCGAGGGGATCGGAGCGTTCTGGTGATGGGCAGACCGCCTCTGCCGACCCAGCCGTGGCCAGGTTTGGGGCCTCGCTCCGCGCAACCCGTATTAAGTTACAAAGGCTTAATTTCGGGTTTGTAGCATAACCGGAAATCAGAGTGAACAGGTTGTCCAGCCAAATGGTGTGAGGGGCAGCCAAACCGAAGATTCATTCCCCCATTAAGGTGTGCCGTAGCGGGACTAAGCATTTATGCTGTGTATGAAGATACAAGTTTTCAAAACAGATTTACGTTTCTGACTTACTATAGAATCCCTTTCAATCGCAAAAAGCTTTGTTATGCTTGAAATATTTCGTACAAAAGTAGAGTTTGGTATACCGTCCGGTAAATACTGGAAGTTGAAGCATGTCATTTGAATTAATAAATGAGAAGTTATCCACATTTGTTAGGTATACTTCTATTGTAGGGTTATCATGCTACAAGTGAAAAATACCTCATTTCTGAGCTGAGGGTGGCATTAGATTAGGAGAAAGCACGTGCTGTATTTATATCTCTAAAGGTCCCCATTGTACAGATGGTCAGAACACAAGAAATAGGAAAAACCAACATGTGAAAATATGTTCAACCTTGCTAGTAATTAAACATTTGGAAAACTGAAACAGCCAGGAGGCACTATTTCATACCTACTAAAGTAGTAAGCTTTTTTTAAAAGGCAAAAACCCAATATTGAGATTGCAGTGAAAAAGGTGTACTCGTTGAGTGGACTGAATACAACGGTTGTTTTTATAGATGGCAGTACAAGAAGTAACAAAGATGTTTACATCTTTCCCCAAAATTCTATTCTAGTACCCTTAAAGCATTCAGAATAAGGTAAAAACCTTATTTAGTGTCTTTATAACACTTTTAGTGTTATAGTTTTAGTGTCTTTATAACCAAAAGAACTGATAAATGTTACTCTCCAAATATGAGGAAAGCAAGCAGTCACAGCTGCCTAACAGTAATACGTAGGCAGTACAAGTGAGAAATAATAAATTAACAGGTTAAATGGAAAGGCACATTTGAAATTACAAGAGTGGAACAATTATATTACAAATTAAGTAAAACTAGGAGTAACTATTGGAAGAATAATTGTGATTAGTGAAAGGGCTTATACTGTAACTTTATAAATTATGAAAATGTTTTGGTGATTTTGAATTGACCAGGATATCTTACTACTTCCACTGTATTGGAATTTAATAACTGGATCTAAATCAGCCTTTGTATGATACTGTCTTCAGTTTGCTGATCACTTACGTAGGTAGGATTGCTTAAACCTCGGTTTGTTATTTTTCAGTGCATAGCCAGTTTTTATTTGAATATACTTTTTGACAGGTGTAGTTAAATCACAGGAGGGCACAGGTCAAACAGTCCAGGGCATAAGTTTACCCCAGAGGTGTGGTAGGAATTCTTAGGTTTTTAGGCCTGAGGGAATAGGTCTGAACTCCCCTGAACAGATTGGATAACAGAAGTCAAGGAAAAGGAAGGCTCAAGACTCTGAGGTTTGAAGTAGAGAAACGTGTAGAATGGTGACAACCAATAGGAAGTGGGTCGATGGAAAGAGGAATTACTGGGTATGAAAGTTCTTTACATGCTTAATTTTAACATAATGACCTAATTAAAATGGCTTGTAATTAGTAGTTGAAAATATGTAATTCCAAGTCAAGTAAAAGCTCAGGACTAAAAATATAAATATATAAAACATTTAAATTGAAGTGATACATGAAGCTGACCTAAGTTTTAGGAAGGCAGCTTTCAAATTAACTTGGAAATTCTGGTTCTGAGTACAGCTTGTACTCAGGTTTTTATTTGTTTGCACATTTATATATAATTTCAAAAGAAGTGCTTAATCAGTGACTTTTCTTTGACAATAATAATGTGTTTTGTGCTTACATTTGAAATGCCAATGGTGAAATATCTATGGTCATAAAGTAATCCTTATCTCTGCTCCCCAGGTAATGAGTAAATACGCTACCAGGGAGATCACTTGAGGAAATTGACTTGCACTAAATGTAAATGGCTTTGCTGATTAATTTCAGTCGATAAACACAAGTGAAAATGATTAACAGTATTTAGTTTGCAAACTCCATTTTATTCATGGTTTGTTTCTGCTTTTTTTTAAATTAGTTCACAAATCTGGTACATACAGGCAATTAAAACTGGTTATCACTTTGATAATCAGAAGCCTCTGGTATAATACAGTCTTCATGAAAACAAAACAGGGATGCATGGTGGTAATCTCTATGAAAGCAATGGTTGCAAACATCCATGTTTCTAAGAAAATATAACTTTACATATATATTTTAAGCAAGCTATACCTCTTACATAAATTCAGACAATAGGAGTGTGCAATCATAATGCTTATTTTATGGAAAAAATGAAAATTATTATAATTATGACATAAATGCTCTTAAGTAATTAGAGTCCTCTTGGATTGGATGTAAACATAAATATATTTTCCCTAATTTACAGCCATCCTGGTCAAAAAGAGCTGAAATGTTAATCAGTAAGTAGGAATGCCATTAACTAAGTTTAATCCAAATTCTTTAGGTACAAATTGTAAAGTGTTCCAATTCCAGCTAATTTAGGGAACTGAGTGAGAATAGTCATCAGTTTTTAAATGACGACTTTTGAAGGAATTGAGCTTTCTTCTAAGCTAGTTTTTGTGAGAGGATCATTTTTTTTTAATCTCATAGGTTTAGAGGTTATTTTATGAACTCTAAACGTTCTAGTTCCTTAGTTTTTTCAAAGGAAGAGAATTTCAGTGTTTGGATGAACTATCCCACACAAATGTCACCAGGGGACAATCCTTGGAATAAGTCAAGAGGCT
Organism: Martes martes; assembly: GCF_963455335.1. Taxonomy (NCBI): domain Eukaryota; kingdom Metazoa; phylum Chordata; class Mammalia; order Carnivora; family Mustelidae; genus Martes; species Martes martes. The sequence continues at coordinate 107,347,571 of NC_137898.1, forward strand.
TCGAGGACAACCAAAGTGTAACAAACAGGAATCGATTTAAACCAGAAGGAACCAAATGCGCACGCTTCTCAGAAGATTCCTGTCTTTAGAAACTGGAATGGGGATTAGCAACACATTGTACACAAAAATTACTGGAGTGACATCCTGTAATGGGGGTGTTTAGTTATTACCCGTGGCATATGAGATTAATGAGCTAAAGGGGAAAAAACTATCTCATTTTCTCCCCTGAACTCAACTTCAGCTTTCTGTGGAGGCACTGAGGCCATGCAGTTCCTCTTCCAAAGGACAGAGAGATAAAAGCCAAATAAGGTAGAGGACTTTGAAATTTTTCTCTCATTTAATTTTCTCTGCAAAGCTAAATTCTACATAATGGTGAGTATGTTTGCTCAAAGAAAACTGACAAGTAAAAACTAACTTAAGAGACAGATATTCAGGATAAATTGTACTGGAAATACAGTAATGAATTTTGGCCTAATAACCCTCATGCTGTCTTATAGCAAAACACTAAAATTCATGCAACAGAGAAATCGGTGACATGAGGACCTTTTCTCCAGACTTCCGGGGTCGGGGGGGGGCGGATTCAGAATATCCTGTTTTCTTCTATTTGCTTTCATAATGAATTATTCTTGCTTTTGATTAACTTTCCCAGTCACTTCTAATGAGAAATTCTTCAGTAGGAGATCAAGTAAACTTACTGAAAGATATCAGATATCTTTTGAGCTCCTTCTGTATGCTAGAGGAGCAATCAAAGAGATTACGTAAAACTACCTCCACTACCAAAATGGCAGGTAGAATTAGAACCAGGAATCAGTTGTCATTAATATACTTGTAATAAAATAAAGCTTGTTCTGAAACCACAAGGGTAAGAAGAGAAGAGCCTTATAAAAGCTACTGGGTTCTCTAGAAAATGGATACAGTATATAGAATGTGAGAACGTATAGAACTCACACTCAAGTTATAAAAATAGACATGGTTTTCAGACAAAAACAAATGAGTACAAAAGAATTCTCCAAACATGAACTATTTTAAAAGACACATTTATATAAAACAACAAAATGTCATTTCAGAGCTCCAATGAGTAGTCTGTTGAAACAGCTGGAAAACGGAGATGAACTAGAGACAGACAGGTCAAGAACCCAGAAATGACTTGTCTGACTCTCCTGGTTGGCAGTGTACATTGGTCACAGGCCGACTGCTTTTGGGAATGAGTATTTGTGTGTGTGTGTGTGTGTGTGTGTGCATATATATGTGTGTGTGTGTATATATATATATATATATATATATATATGGCTGATTAGTTGATGGTGCTTGGTAAATGACTGAGAAAACCCAAATTATTAAGTAATCTCTGGAAGTTTAACTCTTTTCTTTTAGCTTCTACACTTGACAATGTTGCACATGAGAAAGGATTCTAGGGTTTTTTTTAACCCAGAATCAACCCTGCCATTCACAACTCATGCTCCATGCCCCATGGTTCCTATTGTGACCTAAAGGATCAACCTAGACTAAATACATAATCGAAAATAACTTGAAATGAAGAGGGGCAGACCAGTAACTCATGCTCAGTACTCATAAATCACAAACACTGAAATGAACAGTCTGTCTCCTTTTGACTGCAAAGGAGACACCATGAGTTAAAGGAAGTCATGAGAGAAAGAAAGTCAAGGAAATATGGGTAGCAGCACCTTTCCATACCCGCCTAGATTTTTAAGGAGACTTTAACTCCTTATTCCTTTCAAACACAAAGTTCGTCAGTTGGAAGGGGAAAAAAATGGCTCTATGGTGGAAGAGTCCCCAGAGAAAACTAGCAGTACATGAAATGTGCCCTCTGTGGGCTAAAGGACAAGTTGCAGAATCAGTTAAGACACAAGAGGCAACCCAAGGTCTTACTTCATCATGGTTTTAGCAAAGTGTAGCACAATATGGGCAGCCCTTTTTCCATCCAATCAACAATTCAGCACCATCCATGTCCGGTCCAAAAACTTCCTGAAGACTGGGCTTTCGTCTTTGGTACCACCTCATGAGTTCCTCTTGGTTTGCAATAGCTGCAAAGAAGCAAAAAAGCTGGTACCTTTGCCTTGTCTGTGAGTACAAATGCTGGGACTCTGATTGCTGCAACCATTGAGGCCAATTAAAATAATACTGTAACACACAGGAGTGATGCATCCAATTCCCAGTTTCCAGATAATAGCAGCCATGCCCCTACAGGAGCGGGATCATCCATTCCCACTGGTTAAGGCCTTCGGTTTGTTGTCCTCAGAGTAGAATAAAACACTGTGTTCCCACGGACAAGGAACTCCAGATGAACCCATGGTCTACAGGTGGACAGGGATTTTAAGTACCACATAAGCCAGGCACAGAAACAGTACTGGCCCGGGGCTGTCACACTTGGAGAAGCTTCTTTTTTGGCAGCACAAACTAGAAACTTCTTTGTGTAATCTGTTTTAGTCCTCTTTCCTGAGTGAAACAGCCAGGGGGTGCCAAGTTCCATGAGCCCCCAATCCAATACTCTGCATTAATTCTCTCCATGGTCTTCTTCCACCCAGGCTACAATTTTCCCTTCCCACCCAGGGATGGCATCATCATCGTGAAAAACCTAGAGGAAGAAAAAAAAAGAGCCTCAGTGAAAAAATAAGTAAGACAGGGAGTCTGTCTAGATGGCTGCTGCTGATAAAACTAAGACCTCAACACAGAAGATAAAGAACATACAGAGGAAAGCCTTAAGTTAGAGTCTACGTCCCTTTTGTTTCGTCCCTAAAGTTATACCTAAATATAAAAATGTATACACACGCATACATATATATATAAAATATTTTTAACATATGTAATATGTTATTGTATTTTGTATAATAGATTATGTGCATTATATATAATACAACATATACTATAATATATCCTATTATATGTTATTAAAATTACATAACATATATTCTTATATGATACATATATATATAGCTTTTTTAATCTATGAAATGGTAAAAGCATCCCTAACCTTGCTTTGCTTATAGAGTTTGATTAGAATTAATAAATTACTAACCATACAGCACTTTAGGGTGCTTAGGAGAAAGCAGTAGCATACGTATTACAAAAATGAGAAAGGGTAAAATTTTGGTCCCAGGTATCATAAAGAAAGGGTTAGAAAGAAGACCAAAAGAACAGGCAGTTCTTTTTATTCATTCATTCAATTTTCTAAGCCACTAAGAGAACAGGGCTATTAAAGCATTTCAGTGTGGAAATATTTATGAAATAAAACACTGGCTTTAATCACAATGTGATTATGTAAGAACCCAGAACTCTCTTCCCTATATTTGGCAGATGGATTATAAAGAGAAGCGTAGGCTAAGAAAACAGTCAAGGAGTTGAGAATAAGCAGACATGACTTTCCAGAAGTTCCTCATTTTAATTATCTGAGAAACTTCCCTCCCGATATACAGTTTCACATATTCATGCCTGTTTGTTTATTTTGCTGAACACAGAAAGCAGAAAAGTTTCTAAGATTTAGCTACAGATAGAGAAGGGACCCCCTCAAGCCAAGCTTCCATTCAAGCTTAGGTCCTTTTATTTTCACTAACAAAATTTTCTCCTTTTTAAAATAAAGCATTCTGTCCCAGTTTGGTCAAAGTGATTAAGTCCTAGAACTGAGGAAGCTGCCGGTTCCTTGTGCATTCCCTGACCACGTCGGTCTAGAGTAATCAGATGGGCCTGAGGCTCTGGGAAACTCCTCTGACCTGGGGAGGGAACTCGGGTACTGGTCGCAGAGGAGGCGGCTCTGGGGTTCAGGAACCAGCAGTAATACCACCCAGGCTCCCCAGGGATTCTGTACCTCCTCTTTGACAGTGCCAAACTCGGGATCCAGCGCTTTGAAGTGGTACCGGTGATTTCCCTCCCGGTCGATAGCTGCTTTAAAATCCTTTAGTGTCACCTCCCCCAACCTGCAACAAAAGGCAAGAGCACTGACGTAGACTGCATCTTATTAGGCTGGGAAGATGAGATGTTACCTTTAAAGCCAGGCCCCTGCCAAAGACTCTCCGGGCAGAAATGACATGGCCTTGTTCGGTCCCCGCCCCTGGGAACCCAGACAATTCTACAGCAGAGGTTAGGGAGCCACCAAGAGGGGAGAAGAATAGCATTACGGACGGGGTGCTCTGAGAATTTAAAATAGATGTTTGTGTTCCAGCAGCAGCCAGACTGCTTTTGTCTGTTTTACTCTGGAAATCAGACATCATAAGATCTCTGAAATCTAATTTGCTGAACTAGCAATACGTCTAAGCTCTCTTGATTTCCTTCTTTGCAACAATATTGCATCTCTCTAGGCTGGTAGGGTTAAGTCAGACATCACCATCTTCACCTTTCTAGCTTCAGAAAGCTCCCTGTTAGCCCAGACCAACTAAGCAAACTCTCCAGGAGAGGGACAACCTATTACCTCTCTCAGCTGTTGGTTCCAGAGTTTGAAAAGTCTTTCTTTCAAAGCCATTTATTTACCTTACAAGGGAGTATAAAGGAATGTTTGAAGGTTTTTAACATGAATTCTCAATTGCTTAGATGCAATCATCAAACAGGACCGAGATTGATGAGTAACAGCCCTGCAGGGCCAGGCTGCAACCCATGGCTACCGACGGGAGCTGTTTTGAATCCTTAAAAAATGATTTTTCCTAACTCAGAACATAATTGTGCATCAGGATTGGAAGCACCATTACTGTCTGTACTTTGCAGCAGATTGTGACCTGTCCCTACAACGCCACTGGTTAGCGGTGACACTGCAACTAGGATCCCGATCTGTATTCTTCCTACACCATACTGTTCCTCAAACACCTCTCAGCTCGTTCAGTGGGAGGTAACCCTTGAGTCCGCCTCCTGTCACTACTTTGTCTTTTCAAAAAGTGAAAGGGAAACCACGATGCTGGAATCTCACCTCTTTGGTATGTTGACCATGAAGGGTGTGAGTGACCGGTCAGTGAAATAGAGCACTTTAGTGCAGGTGCTGCTGACAGCCGGGGAGCTCTGTGAGTGAGGCAACCCTGTAGTCGGAGAGAGACGCTGAGGTCAGAGCTTGCTCCCAACCCCCCCTCATTTCCAGTCATTCGAAGTGTCCCAGGAGCACGAAACTGCCTGGGGTCACAGCGCAGCCTCCACACCATTGGAAAACACCAGCCACGTTCGTGGGGTGTGATCCATGGGAAGTCACTCCTAGGGCCACGAAGCCAGGAGGAGGTGCTTTGGGCACGGACACAATGATGAGGCTGCCACTTCTCACCCATTCCAGGTACTTCTCCCAGGGAACAACGGGGGTCCCGACAGGCAGTGTTGCTCAGAGTCAAAAGAGGTCAAAGAAGCCAGGCAAGATCTCAACTAAGGGAGAAGGGACACAGAGCAGGAGGCGCAGACATTGCCAACTTGTAGACGGTGTAGAAAACGTCCACCCACTTCATGGAGAGAGACGTGAGCAGGAGCAAGAGCCACAGAGCAAAGTGACCTTAGAAACTCGGATCCCAAGGGACTTCATGCTTCATTGCGAAAGGTACAAAACCTATCTCATCCCTTAGCTACACAGGATCTGTACGTGTTGGTCCGCTGGTTGGTTTGGTTTTTATTTTTTTAAGATTTTATTTATTCATTTGACAAAGAGATGAAAGAAAGCACACAAGCACAAGCAGAGGGAGAGGCAGGCAAAGGGAGAGGGAGAAGCAGGATTCCCACAGAACAGGGAGCCCGATGCATGTCTGGACCCGGGACCCTGGCATCGTGACCTGAGTCAAAATTAAGAGTCAGCTGCTAACCGACTGAGCCACTCAGGCCAGGTGCCCTGGTCCCATGGTTTTTAACCCAAAATTCCTTGGTCTGCATCCTCTCTATGCTTTATACAGGCACTTATTAAAAATTTTAATTAAGAAGTACTTATGATTATGCCTTTAATAGGAGAAAAGAGTAATTAGAAATTTTTATCATAAGAACCAAAAAACAGTAATTACTGTATCTTATAATCTAATTGATTTGTTATAATATTAAAATCTCCATTGCCATCCTATCTTCATGTATTTTCTTAACTTATTCTAGGTATTTCAGCATCCTTGTCATACGAGTTTACTCTCAAGTAGATACTGATTGACTCGTAACAGTATTTTTCTTGCTTTTGTGGATGCCTTATAATTTCTTACTGAATATTAGACATCACGTATATGACGGTAGAGAGTGACTTACCAAATATTTATGCTTAGAAATAGGCCCACTGCTCGTTCTGCCAGGCCATAGTACTAGGGACAGTTAATCTGGACTGCAGTTGAGCTGGGATTGGGATTTTTGTTCAGGTTACCTTTGGGGCACCACCATCTTCAAATCCCTGTAGAGTTATGTTTAGGAGCTGGAGTGCTGGAGGGTTTTTCTTCAATGTTCCTCCATCTTCAGCTTTAGACTTTACTTGTGAGCCTGCGCCCGAGTCAATCTCTCTACACTCTCTACACTTGTGCCTTCCCACAGCAAGCTGGTGTTGCTTCTTACCCAGTGCTTGGACATCCAGCGGCTGGTAACGAGGGGAGCTTCTCTGTGGTCATGACCCAACCTCAGTCTTGAGGGTGGGGCATTCGCAATGGTCCTACTCTTCCCCCAAGGGTAGGCAACCTCTAAGATATGAGCCCAAGACAGTGTCCTACCAGTCTCCCAGGCACAGACAGTTCCTTTTTCCTTTTTCCTTCCCTTGCCAAAATAGGTCTTCACCTTTGCCTGGGACAAGGAGGGAGGAGAAAACGGATTCGCTGCCCTTCCCTACTGGCTTAAGGCTTTTGTTCCTTAAAGAATGCTTCATGCTTTTCGTTTTGTGGCAGCTGCTCGGGCCGCCAGCACCAAGATAGGTTTTCCCTAGACTCTGTCCCCACAACCAGTATTTTTCATAAGCACCCAATGGAGGTCCGTAAAGAGCCTGCGAGTGGGCGCAAACTCCTCTTACATCTGTGGCCCCGAGGGTTCCTATCCTCCCTGCTGAGCCTTGAGCAATTACAATCCTAGCCGAATTCTTCCCTATTCGGATGGTGGCGCCATCTTCCTTCCACAAGTGCACCAGTGTTTGCATCCAGTCCTCCTTGGAGGCACCGGTTTGTACTCAGGCTAGTTGGTTGCTCTATGATCTCATCTCTCTCATGGATTCAAGAAAGTGAAAGTTATGATTTCTTTTAGATTACTCAACTTTGTCTTATTGTTAGGGAAGGAGCCTTCTATATCCTAGGCAGAGGTTGGAAATTACTTTTTCTTAACTTATTTTTTAAATTTATTTTTATTTTTACTTATTTGTGGGGGGGGGCAAAAAGGTGATTTTTTTTTTAAAGCATGGGGACAGAACTCGTGGGCAGAAAGAGCTGCCTAACTTACTTTTTTTAAATAGAGGTAAAATTCACATAACACAAAACTCACCATTTTAACCATTCAAAGTGTATAATTCAGAGGCATTTAGTACATTTAGTGTTATGTCACTGTAACTACCATTTAGTTCTAGAACATCTTATTATCCCAAAAGGAGACTTCATACTCATTAAGCAGTCCCTCCTTCCTAATCTTGGCATCTGTCTGATGTACTTACTGGTTGTTTCTATGGATCTGCCTATTCTGGGCATTTCATATAAAAGGATTCATCCAATTTATATCCTTTTGTGTCTGGCATCGTTCACTTAGCGTTTTCAAGGTTCATCCACGTTGTAGCATGTATCAGTGCATTGTTTCTTTTTACGGCTGGATAATATTCCATCGTATGCACATGCCAGAATTTGTTTAAACATTCATTGGGTGATGGATGAACATTTGGGTTGTTTCCACCTTGTGGCTATTGTGAATAATGCTAGGTACATGTGTGTGCAAGTTTGTTGTTGTTGTTTTTTTTTAAATACGCGTTTTTAATTCTTTGAAAATATACCTAGGAATGGAATTACTGGATCATAGAGTAATTCTGTATTTAAGTTTCTGAGGAACCACTAAACTGTTTTCCACAGCAGCTATACCATTTGACATCCCCACCAGCAATGTCTGGGACCTCCCCCTCAACAACACTTATTTCCCATTCCTTTAGAACTAGGGTATCTCACTGTGGTTTTGATGTGCATTCCCTAATGACTCTTGGTTTTAAACATCTTTTCATGTGTGGATTGGCTATTTGTTTATCTTTGGAGAAAGGCTTATTCAAGCCCTTTGCGTGTTTATTACTGGATTTCTTTGTCTTTTGTTGTCAGTCTGTAAGAGTTCTTTGTATATTCTCCATTTGACACCCTTATCAGATATATGATTTTTCAAGTATTTTCTCCTATGGCCTTTGTCTTTTCACTTTCTTGATAGTGTCCTTTGATGCAAAATTTTTTAATTTTGATGAAGTCCCAATTTCCCTATTTTTTCTTCTACTGCTCATGCTTTGCTTTGTTTTTTGTTGCTGACTGAGAATCCAAGGTCATGAATATTTTCCATGTCTTCTTCTAAGAGTCTTATAGCCTTAGCTCTTACATTTACCTCAATGATCCATTTTTAATTTTTATACATGGTGTGAGGTAGGGGTCCATCTCTACGCTCTACATCTCTACATGTGGATATACTGTTGCCCAGCACCATTTGTTGAAGAGACTATTTGCTGGTCTAATGACCACAGATGTATAGGTTTTACCTTAACTCTCAATTCTATTCCGCTAATCTACTGTATTACTTTATTTTTTTAAGATTTTATTTTTATTTATTTGAGAGAGACAGAGAGAACACCAGTGGGGTGGGGGGCAGAGGGAGAGGGAAAAGCAGACTCTCCACTGAGCAGGGAGCCCACGCAGGGCTCCATCCCAGGACCCTGGGATAAGACCTGAGCCAGAGGCAGATGCTTAACCGACTGAGCCACCCAGGGGGCACTCTACTGTATTACTTCTTAAATCCAAAATAATTATTATTGCTTTCCCTTAAGAGTAAAAGGCAAGAAAAGAAGTGGATTCAGAGAAAAGATTACTCTTGCAGGAGATCTGGGTGTGATGAAATGGAGAAAGACAGGGCATAAGCCAGAGGGGAATAACCAGAAGGTATTTTGAGACTATAAACATTCGCCTTGCACCTCTCATCTGCCACACACTATGCCATGTTATTTGCACATAGTATTTCACTTAATGCTCATAATCCTTCAAAATTATCTCCACTTCATGGACAAGGAAACTAAAATTCATAGATATTAATTAACTCCCTTGCCCATGATCACACACTCTACTGAGAGCCAAAACTACACCCCCAGATCTGTTTGATTCCATACTCTGTATTTTTCCCACTCTATTTTGTGTCTAGTTTTGGACACAAAGTTTGAAGTGCCATTCTGCCCATAGGGAGATATCTAGTTGTCTTTCAAAAATACAGCCCTGGGGCACCTGGATGGCTCAGTGGCTTAAAGCTTCTGCCTTCAGCTCAGATCATGATCCAGAGTCCTGGGATCGAGCCCTGCATCGGGTTCTCTGCTCAGCAGGAAGCCTGCCTCCCTCTCTCTCTCTCTGCCTGCTTCTCTGCCTGACTGTGATCTCTGTCTGTCAAATAAATAAATAAAATCTTAAAAAAAAATACAGCCCTAAAACTCAGAAAAGGGCTGGGGTTAGAGATTATAAATTTAAAAATAATCAGCACATAAGAACAGCTGAAGGCACAGGAGTGGAAGGGATCGCCTAAAGAAAACATGAAAAGGCCTCCGTCTAGATCTCGCATGGATCCCAGGACACATCAACATTCAAGGGTTGGAGAGAGAAGAGAAGAGAAGGAGACTGTGTCGAGTTCACTGCACTGCACATCTGAAGCGGGCAAGCACCTCATCTATCCTGTTCATCTCTTTACCTCCTGTCTAACACGGGCACTACATAATGGATGCTCAATAAATATTTGCTGAATGAATAATTGGTTGGTACTGAAGTTAAAGAGGAAAAATATGTGCAGAAGGAAACTATTCAAGAACAGTCAGTGAGGGCTCCTGGGTGGCTTAGTGGGTTAAAGCCTCTGCCTTCGGCTCAGGTCATGATCCCAGGGTCCTGGGATAGAGCCCCGCATCGGGCTCTCTGCTCAGCAGGGAGCCTGCTTCCCTTCCTCTCTCTCTCTCTCCCTGCCTCTCTGCCGACTTGTGATCTCTGTCAAATAAATAAGGGAAATTGGAAGGGGAGGTGAACCATGAGAGACTGCGGACTCTGAAAAACAACCGGAGCGTTTTGAAGGGGCGGGGGGTGGGACGTTGGGGGAACCAGGTGGTGGGTATTAGGGAGGGCACAGATTGCATGGAGCACTGGGTGTGGTGAAAAAACAATGAATACTGTTACGCTGAAAATAAATAAAAAATTTAATAAATAAATAAATAAATAAAATCTTTTAAAAAGAAGAAGAAGAACAGTCAGTGATTTTGAGAAGTCAATAGAAGACAAGGTTTGAAAAGTAACCACTTTGATTAAGGCCAAGAAGGTCAACAGTGATCCGACAAAAAGAACACTAAGTGGATTTGCTGAGTAAAAGCCGACTGGTGGCTTGAGTAGTGAATGGGAAGAAAGGATGGAAAAAGATCCCACGTAGACTATTTTTTCAAGGTTTGATGTGGGGGAATAAGAAAAAAAGTCGGTAGGTAGGAGGCTAACGAGTTACACAAGCTTTTGTATTTTCAGGAGAGAGATCTTGTAGCTGTGAATACAGAAATTAGATTAACTCCCTATATATAAGCAGCTATGGATATTTGCAGTATTTAGGATAAGTACAGCAAATACATAAAAGGATTTTTCCAGGAAGGAAGGAATTTATTAGATTTTTAAAGAAGAATTTCCAAATATTTAGAATTATCTGCATTGGCAATTTATATTAACCTAAAGAAAGTCCTGAAGGGGATGACAAAATAAAAAGCCTCTCAAGAAAATAGAAATGAGGGATGCCTGGGTGGCTCAGTCGGTTGAACAGCTGCCTCTGGCTAAGGTCATGATCCCAGGGTCCCGGGATCGAGTCTAGCATCCGGCTCCTTACTCAGCAGGGAGCTGGCCTCTCCCTCTCCCTGCCGCTCCCCCTGCTTGTGCACACACACTCTTTCTCTCTCTGACAAATAAATAAATGAATCAATAAAATCTTAAAAAAAAAACAGAAATGACTGTTTCAAAACAATGCTAAAAAAGAAATTGAAACTAATTCTGGTACTAATATAATTTTTTATTCCCAGTGTAAATCCCTCATTCAAAAGAAAAGGTATCTGGGGGCTTACGTAGAATTTTATTTGCCCTACAAAAAACATTTTATCTTTCTTATTGTGCCAATATCTTAAGTGTCTTACTTTAGATTTTGTTTATTAATGTAGCTTCCAAAACTGTATATGTAACATATAGTCAGCTTTTTACTATTTGGTTTCTGTAGATTATTATGTACTTTTAGATTAGGCCTGGGTAAACCATAAAAGACAAAATGTGGATATCATTAAAGAAAAAGGTTAACATACACGATAAAAGAGAAATGATCAGGCGGGGTAGGTTTCCAGCATGTTTGAAGGAACAGGGAAAGGAATGTAAGGAGAGGGCATAGAGCAGATTAAATTACTTCTTCAGCGTGGCCACTAGATGGCGCAAGTCTCTTGCGGGACTCAAACGGAAAGCCCCAAGCCCCCAGTTTTAAGGAAAATCCCCAAAGAAATTAAACTTTTTGCCTTCAGGAAGAACTGGAAATTTTGTGTGCTATTTGGGACTGTGGGGTGGTTTTTTGTGTGTTTCTGTTGTTTCATGTTCTGCCATGTTCGGTGTAAATGTTTTGATATTGTGTATTTTCCAAAGATATTTTAGCCTGAGTCAGGCGCATCCTGCACGTGCTAAATGGTACTTGGGGTGATGGTGATGATGACTGCCGGTATGTGTCTTCATATCCTAGAAGTAACTCGATTCAAGTATTCCTACAGAAACAATGTAAGAGTGAAGTGCCACAAGGAAAATTCTCCTCTCAAAATGTCGGTAGCAAGAAAAGTACCAAATTTCTGATCTAATAAGCTAGGAGTCCTTACTGAGCAGTAATGAGTACTTACTTGAATTAGGGGGCCAGGACTCCCGGGATTCACTACCTGCTTGAGTTCTGGGTGACTTGCCCCGAACCTGAGGAGCCACACAAAAATACCAAGAGTTACCATCAGCAGGAGAATTTATCCAAGAAATTTAAATCATAAAAATGTACCTGAAATATATACTTTTCTACCACATCTTCCACAGTGTATAAAATCAGACAATATATTCTAATAATAACAATGTACATTTATAAAAGGCTCTCTGGTTTCCAGTGTAGTTTCCCATATATTTCCGCATCCAGTGCCAAGCTCATTCAGGGGAGAAGAGGGCAAGAAGCAGTAGAGAGAGACTCCCGTGGGGTCAAGAAGCACACTTCCTTAAACCCTTATGCGATTTCTAGGAGCAAGAGTTATCACGAACGCCTTTCCTGATGAAGAGTGGGCTCCACTTAGAGGAAAACCTTTGACGTGTCTGTTGGCAAGGCCGTCATCTCAACTAAACTTGATACAACGAAGTTGTTGGGGTGCTGGCCCAAGAGAACCGGCCCAGAAAGAGGATTACCCTTCTGTCCGGCTTCTTCTGGGTCTCCATGGCGTGCAAGCGCTCCATCAGGCTGGAGAGGCCCTGCTCCAGGCTGTCGATGGTGTGGTGCTGAGGGTCGTGGCCGCTGAAGCTGCCGCGCAGGCTGCGGAGCGCGTCGCGAACGAGCTGCAGGTCGCTGGTCTGGGGGCAGAAGGGAGGTGCCGCTGAGCTGGCGCGGCCGCGGGACTAAACACATCCCCGCTGCTGGGCTCACACTGTACAGCAGAGGCTCCCAGGCCGGGTCTTTTATTTTCGAGGGAGGAGGTATGAATGCTAAGAAATTTTCCTTCACAGAAGTGGGCCTATTGTTTGTCCATTAATTATTCATGGTGGACAGCAAGCTCCTCGCACCCTCTGCGCTCATCAGATGCAAGAATTAGGGAACTGGGGTACAAAAGGCCCGGGGGCACTGGCGACGGCTAGGCCATTGTTCCGAATTTAGCTGGAAGTGGGGTCTGCATGCAAATCCTAAGAACCTACCCCTTTGTGAGTGACGGAAGCAGCTCCTTTTCCTGCCACTGGAAGGAGAAAACCATTGCTCTGAGAGCTGTGACTGTTGTAGCTGGTCACCTACAGCAGCAAGAAGTGACGCTTGTTGTAAGGGAGAATTCCAAACCGAGACGTCCTCATCTTTCTTATTCACACTTACCCCTTCCTGACACAGTATACCATTGTCTATCTGTTCATGTCGCTCTCAATTAGAATATAGCCCTCATGAGTGCAAAGATCTTTTTCTCCTTTCGTTCACCGCTGTAACCCCGGTACTTGATACCTGGTTGGCACTGCTGAATGAGGAATGAGCAAAACGGAAGCCTCGGCCGGGGGACCCCCAACCTTGCCTCAGCCAGGCCATGGGCAGGCCTGAGAAGGCTGCTTCAGCACCTCCTGACTTCACTTCAGCGAGGAAAAGAATAAGAACAAAGACTAATATTTTGGAGTCTGACTTTGTGCCAAGTGGACTCTCTATTTTCCAGATGAGTCATTTCTTTTTTTTTTTTTCCGATGAGTCTTCTTTTTTTTTTTTCACTAAGTCTTATTTCTAAAGCTCAGAAGCGAAGCGAATTAAGGTCACACAATGGCAACAAGTATGAAAAGCTGGAATTTGAAACTAGATTCTCTTTGCCTGGAAGCTGTGCTCTTTTTTTAAAATTTTTAAAGTTTTATTTATTTAAGTATTCTTGATACCCAATGTGGGCCTTGAACTCAAGACCCTGAGATCAAAATATATTGCTTGCATATTGCTGCGACTGAGCCAGCCAGGAACCCCTGGACCCTGCACTCTAAAGCCCCTCACCAAATAGCCTCTTTGACCCTACAGATGTGGGAGGGGGGCCCCAAGGGGCAGGTTACCTCATCTGCCTCTCTTTTCATACAGTGAGCCAAAAGGACGTCTTTCTGTTCCAGCTCCCGCTCTAGGTCCACCTGCAAGGAAGAGACAACATCAGAAAAAGCTGTCTTCGGGCTGGAGGGGCAGGAAGTCAGTGGGGGCCTCGACTCCCACCTGCTGGTAACTGGCCTCGGAGAGCTTCCGGAGGGCTTCTTCCAGCTTGGCCTGGTGCTGCTGGAGGAGGCGCTCCTTCTGCCCCAGCTCCTTCTGCAACAGAGACAGAGCTTTCAGGTGGGTGGCAAAGCCAAGCGCGCTGAGGAGCTCACCGCTGGCCGGGCAAGTTCCACCGGAGCAAAGGAGAGGCTCAAGGGGAAGAGTCCTTTCCTCACGCCACACAGGAAGACATCCCACAGCACAGTAATCTGACACGGTACAGAGGGTTCTTGAACAGTAAGGCGGAAGGGAACTAGCTCTCGTGGGAGGACCGCTACACGGCACGCATGCAGGTTAGACATAAAGGTGGAGACGGAAGTTTGCAGACAACCAGCTCCGTACTCCTTGTAGACGTGCTATCTGTTCTTAGGGTTACGGAATCAAAGGCGCCCAGAAGATGCCCTTGCAGAAAGCAGCAATGAGAACAGAGTATTCAGAGCTCTTTGAACAACAGCAACACCAGACTGTCCGTAAAAGGTCAAATGGAAATCATTTCCAAACTGATACGTATTCTTACTTTATACTCTCCCAAGAGCCTGTTCCGCTCCTCTAGCTTCCTCTGCAGGTCCACCTGCAAGAAGGAAAAGAAAGAATTAACCGGCACAGAGGTATTGTCTGCCACGCCCGGTAGGAAACCAACCACGCAGTAACCAGAGCTGATGCCGGCTGCGAGGGCACAGAGCACAGAGAGGGCACCGCTACGGTGAAAACACACAGCTGCTCTCCGTTTCTTTAGTAAGAAAATCAAATGGTAGCACCACGGTTTTGTCTCTGTCTCAGCGTGCTCAAAATCGAAGGGCTCGAGGCCAGTGAGGTTTGGGCTTTCAGCCGAGGGCAGAGATGACTCCGACAGGAAGTAAGACTAATTGCAGGCATGGAGGACGGGCATCTCAGAAATAAGCTAAGAGGTCAGGATGGCAGATCGAACAGGACTTCATGTGTCCTGTTTTGCTCCTGGGGCTCCGTGAGGTCAGAGTTCACTCAGGCAGCTCACATTCTGGTTGTGCAGCTCATCTTTGTCCATATTTGCCCTCAGCAGTTCTTGTTTGAGCTGAAGCACAGAGGTGTCCTGTTGAGTCAACCTCTGCTGCAAGGCGTCCTGGGGAACAAAAGCACACATTAATCAATCAGCCAGATATCACTACAAGTTTTAAAACCCTTACTGCGTGTCCAGCATTAGTTCGGGCAAACCAGGAGACGGAAAGAATATGAGGTCTTGCTATAAGGAGATGAGCAGGAATTCTTCTGTCCCTTTCCCAGATGCTAGCAACTAAAGGAAAGTCCTATCCACTGTCCTACCTAGCCGACCGAAACCCGCTTTCTCCTCTACCTATTACTCACCCCTACCCTCCACTGCCTTCCTGCCAGCATGATGCCAGAGAGAGAGTCGGTGGCCTTTGGGATCCAACAGACCGAGATTCAAATTACCAGTCTATTGCTTGCCTTCATGACAGTGACCATGGACAATGCTCTCTCTTTCCTCCCACCCTGGCTTTCTCATCTGTATCTAGGCCATATAAATACTGAGTCTAGATGAGCTCTTTTTCCTTCTCCTTCTCTGCCAAATCCCCATCTCCTAGAGGGCTGGGCCCTACTGCTACCTGCCACCCTGTTCAAAGAATCCCTGGAATCCCTCAACGCCTGCTCCCATCGCCTTTCAATGCCTAGTCTAGACCAGGACCGGGATTGTATTTCCATGCTCAGAACTCCTCTTGGACTTATGGTTTCTCTTCCCAGTATCCTATGATCTTACCAGCTTCAGGGTACTGTCTCTCAGCTTAGACACTCTTGGTTCCTACCATGCCTAAGAACTGTGGGATGTACACACTTAAAAGATCGGCTAGAACACACTTTTCCAACCATGGCGACCTCACATGGAACTCGGGACTGGAGCTGCACTGCAGTGTGTTTGCCTTGATTTTCCTCTCTTTACAGAATGCAAAGAAAAATGGGGTGGGCTCTGGAGAAGGTGAGGGTCCGTTCTTAAGTACGCTGTCAGCCACGACAGTACATGCCAAAGGTCGTCCAAGATGCACTTGGCATCAACAGTTCAGAGAACCTTTCCCAAAGTGTTAGTAAGTGTTGCATGGGAGAAGAGGCACTTCTGTGGTTACTAATTCCAAACTTTTTATGGCAGACTTTCTCGGGTCCTCTAGTATGGGACTCTTCCAGCCTATAGGGCCTTTCTCAAACTCATCTGAGCATGGACCACTTTGTTTTCTGACATATCTCAAAGGATCAAGGCTATGAAATATACTCTGACTCTGACAAACGCTGCGGAGCTGTGCTCCGGTCTGCCTGTGAACAGGAGTGTAGGGAAGAGGGGAAGTCAGCAGCTTAAGAACATCCTTTCACGTTTCTAGGTGTTTATTCAACAGATGCATTCCCACGGGGGAGAAGCAGCATATATTCAAAACTGTAAGCTAGATCACTGTATTAGCAAAAGACTGGAGATAACCTAAAAGACCATCAACAGGATGATTACATGATCATATAAATATACACTGGCATACTATGCAGCCAAAAAAAAGATCTAGGAAGGTTTTTAGGTACTGAAATAGAATGATCTCCAAGATATGCTACTAAGTGAAAAAAGAACAACGTGTCAAGCTGTATGTATAATATACTATTATTGGGGGAAAAACCATATACACACATATTTATTGATAACTGATAAGTTACCGCCAGGAAAGAGAACTAAGTGACTGAGTGGGGGAGGGGACAGGGCTGGAAGACAGACTTTTCAGGGATGATCTTTTCACACCGTCTTCACATCAAGCCATTAAATACTATTACCTACTCAAACACTAAATAAATTACAATGTTTAAGAGGACATTCTTCTTTAGAACTGAAGAAAACTATAAAAACTGGTTGTTTTTACCTATAAAAACTGTGAGGTGGCACAGAGGGAAGGGACAGTATAACAAGTCGTAACCGTCAGAAATTAGCCTCAGCAAAACACCGGTGTTTTCCCCGACATGTCTCACTTCTCATCCACAGAGTGATACTTCTTAGTATCACTCGGCCTGCCCAAGGCTCCTGCAAATGTACACAAGACCCCAGACCCAACTATCCTCCTCCCACCCATGCTCAGCAGTAGACAGCTTTACCAGGTAGAGTTTATTTAAAGTGTTAAATGTCTTCCTTTTTACCTTTATCCCCTGTAAGTTTCTGGCTTCTTGTTTACATTTCAGCAGCTCCTTCTGCAAACCAAATATAGTTAGATCAGATGGCAGCATCTGGGTTGCATCAGAAGCATTACCTCATTCTGTCAGTAGGAACACAAAACTCAGATAGCCATTCCATGAACAACCAACCCTCTCCTGAGGCGGAAAGCAGATCCGGTCCAGTAAACAGTAAAGGCGGCCTCACAGAGACAAAAACGAGACCCATCCCATCCTTCCCTGCGCTACCCAGGCCCAAATGCGGGTAGACAAGCGTCTTGTCAAGAAAGAAGATACCACACATTCCCACAGACTCTCATTCCTACAGTTAGCCCTCTTAACTGACAGGAAAACCTAATCATGATAATCTAGGTCTCCCTTACTGAAACACACAATCATATCTTCACATGCCTACCCTCAGTGTCATGTGTTCAACAAAGGGCTAGAGTCCTTCGGATTCTCCAAGTGGGCATTATTCTTTATAAGCCAAACAAAGACACATTTAGCCCAATAATGAAATACTAATTATCCATCCCTTACAATAGATTAAAGACACGTATATAATTGTCACTAGGGAAGATTTTAGGAGAGGAACACCCATACTCTAGACCCTGCTCTCTTCTTTCCTATTGCATCACATTAAGAGTTTGGAATGAACATATCTAAAATGGGAAATTCCTCACATGGGCTCCACAGATGGACTCGAAAGTAATTCTATTAAAAATTCAAGTCAGTGAGCGTGTGAGCACATACTCATGCATATCCTGGAAAGTGCTAATGGCTTTAGTCATATACCTATGACTCCAAAAAAGTTAAAACCCACTGAACTAGAAGCATTCTGGGAAGAAGTCTTTATAAAGGACCATACTAGACTATGATTAATACTACTGTATCATGTATTTGAAAGTTGATAAGATAATAAATGTTAAAAGTTCTCATTAAAAGAAAAAAATGTGTAACTCTGTGTGGTGGTGGATGTTAACTACATTTACAATGCTGATCATTTCATAATATATACATATATCAAATCGATGTTATACACCTGGAATTAATGTAGTATAAATTATTTAAAAATTATCTTTAAAAGACCATACTGGGGGCACCTGGGTGGCTCGTCAGTTAAGCGTCTGCCTTTGGCTCAGGTCATGATTTCAGGGTCCTGGGCTCCAGCCCCTAGTCAGGCTCCCTGCTCAGTGGAGAGTCTGCTTTTCCCTCTCCCTCTGACCCACCCACCACCTCGTGCTCTCATTCACACATGTGCACATTCCCTCTCTCTCAGATAAATGAAAATGACCTCAGATAAAAAGAAAATGACCATACTGATATTAGACCCATTTTTAATTAAAAAAGAAAAATTATGAAACATTTAAAACATAAAGAAAGGTGGAACCAATGACATAGGTACCTATTACCACCAAGACTCAAAAGACATTACGTTTTTGCCACATTCAGGACATGTCTCTCTCTTTCAATTAAAGATATAAAACAGGGGCGCCTGGGTGGCTCAGTGGGTTAAGGCCTCTGCCTTCGGCTCAGGTCATGATCCCAGGGTCCTGGGATCGAGCCCCGCATTGGGCTCTCTGCTCGGCGGGGAGCCTGCTTCCTCCTCTCTCTCTGCCTGCCTCTCTGCCTACTTGTGATCTCTCTCTGTCAAATAAATAAAATCTTTAAAAAAAAAAAAAAAGATATAAAACAGACACAGCCAAAGTCCTAAGTCTGCATCCCGTCCCCCATACCTATCACTGGTCTGACACTGGTGTGTGATATTCCCATAATTTTTTTCAAAGGAAAAAAGGCACATGTTCTGACATACCTTTAGGTCCTGATTCTCCTCCATACTCTGATCCAGACGACTCTGGATTATAATCTAAATATAAGGCACAAAGAGATGGCTATGTAGCTATGCCGTGAAATTCAAAGGTCATTCATTCAGCAAATATTTACTGGGTACCTTTTCCAATGTTAGCCTCCTACGTTCCTACGTGAATACGGAGAACAGGAAGCAGCCCCTCCCCTCTGGGGGAAGCACAAGCGGGGCAGGGGGCAAGGAAAGGACTGTGGATGAAATTCAGACAAGTGCCTATGTACTGGGTACAGGGGGGTTAGAGGAAAAGCAAAGGGATGATAAAATGACTCTTGCCTTGGAGGTAAATTATATTGTTGCTGTTTTATAGAAAATGAACTAGGCGAGGACAGGAGAGGAATCAGGAAAACCAGCCGGAAGGCTGCCAGTGTACTGGATGGAGGACTGAATTAAGGTCGCGGCTTTGAGAAAGGAGAGAAGTGGATGGAAATATTTTAAAGGGGAATGGACAGAGCTGGGTGACCTACCGGACACAGAGGGAAGGGCCAGAAGGATGCAAGGATGATGTTCAGTTTTGGGGGTGTATCTGGGGGGATGGGTAGCGATCAGAAACAGAGTGCAAAGGGACAAGTAGTTTTGGTGGTGGAGAGAGAAAAGCCGTTTAATTTAGGACTCAAGGAAGTGAGATGCTTATGGGACACGGAAGTGGAGATGATGGGCGGTGGTTACATGCCGCACCTGCCGCTCTACAGCTCCACAGAGAGAGCCGAGCTAGAAACCAGTATGAGAAGCAGGGTGGGAGGTGCGTGCCGCCAGGGAGGCAGATAACACCGCCCAGGTGAACGGCTCCGACAGTAGGGCCCCCAGGGGAACTCGGAGGAGCTTCCAAGGGAACTTGAATGTGAGCTCTGTGAGGGTGGGGTCGTAGGTCTGCTTTGTCCTCACCGTATCTCCAGTACCAGGAAGCTGTGCCAGGCATAGCTGGCGCTCAGTAAACGTGTTGATGAGGAGAGGGAGGGAGAACGGAAGAAAGAGTCAAAAATACATGAGGAAAACAGGAGAGGTGGGGGCAGGGAAGAGAGCATTTCAAGAAGGTGAGGACAACAGAGTCAAAAGCTAAAAGCAAATCAAACACATAAACCGGTTTATCTGGGGTCCAGTCACAGACGAAGGAACTCACCAGTTGTTCCTCAGGATTGACTCCTGGTTCAAGGAGGGCCAGGGGCCTCTCCTGTTCGTCTTCGGGTAAGGATCCATTGAGCAGTAAGGCCTGAATAATCACAGAAGCAGAAAGAAACCTGACTCGCATCCGATGATGGAGTCCAGAGTTGAGCTTGCTAAGCTTATCCTAAACTGAAATCACAACGGAGCTTCCCATGGAAATCTCCTTGGTAATTTCTGGTCCTTTGACACCTCCAATGTTTCTTCTTGGGTCTCGGGAGTTCCTTTTATCGGGCCCACACTTAGGACCCTTTCACCTTCCTGGATGTGCCTGAATCCTTCACTCCAAGGCTCCGTGGCCCCAGCTGCTCAAACTGAATTCTACTACCTGGAAAGTGAACTAAAAGCAGTAAGAATTGCCTTTCCTTAGAAAAGTTTACTACAATGAATTATTTAAAACACATTTAGGGGCGCCTGGCTGGCTAAGTCTGTAGAGCGTCTGATTCTGGATCTCAGGGTTGTGTGTTTGAGCCCCAGGACAGCTGTAGAGATTACTGAGAAAAAAAAAAATCTTAAAAAAAAATTTTAGAGCACTGATTTGGGTTTGTTGGATTTCTGTTTGTTTTAATAACTCTGAATTTTTACTCCCTAGAGCAACCTGTATAGAACAAGAAGGAAAACCTATTGACAGAGAGATGTCCTCCTCATTTCCGCTCCCCACACCAGGCTTTGCTTTCATGGAGTGTGTGGGGCGTGGGGGAGGCACACTTACCCTGAAGCTAAGGAAGCACAGACCCTAGGGCCCTTCGCAGGCACTGACCATCCCAAAGCCCCGCTCTAATATCGTACAGCTGAACAACACGGGTTTGCACTGCACAGGTCCACTGATAACATTTATTTATTTATTATTTTTTTTTTTTTACAAAATACATTACAGTTCTGAAAGCATATTTTCTCCTCCTTATGATTTTAACATTTGCTATTCTCTAGTTTACTTTAAGAGCACAGTATGTGGGGCGCCTGGGTGGCTCAGTGGGTTAAAGCCTCTGCCTTCAGCTCAGGTCATGATTCCAGCGTCCTGGGATCAAGCCCCGCATTGGGCTCTCTGCTTAGCTGGGAGCCTGCTTCCCCCCACCCCCACCACCGCCTCTCTGCCTACTTGTGATCTCTGTCTGTCAAATAAATAAATAAAATCTTTAAAAAAAAAAAAAAAAGAGAGAGAGCACGGTATGTAATACCAGTAACAGTCAAAACAGGGGTTAATCCACTGTTTATGTTTTCAGCAAACCTTATGGTCAACAGTAGGCTGTTAGTAGTTAAGTTCTGGGGGAGTCAAAAGTCATACACAGATTTTCAACTGTGCAGGGGGTTGGTGCCCCTAGTCACCTCCCCCCCAAGTTGTCCAAAGATCAGCTGTACTCATAATCTGTAACCTTATTCCTCAAGAAGACCCCCAAAACTGTATTCTTTAGCACTCGCAAAACCTGAACTGCTCATGCAGGTAGGATTACGAGACCTATCAGCTCAGTGGAAGATTTAAGAGTGTGTCCCCTTTTTATATTTCAATTCTGTCCCAATTCAATCAAAAGTTACAGAGGTTATGGGTGACTCAGTGGGTTAAAGCCTCTGCCTTCGTCTCAGGTCATGATCCCAGGGTCCTGGGATAGAGCCCCCACCCCACCCCACCCCCCCGCATCGGGCGCTCTGCTCAGCGGGGAGCCTGCTTCTTCCTCTCTCTCTGCCTACTTGTGATCTCTGTCTATGAAACAAATAAATCAAATCTTAAAAAAAAAAAAAGAGTTACAGAGGTTAAATCCTGTTTCAGTAATGTAACACTAATTACATCACAAATGCTGGTCTACAAAAACTGTTTAAAATCAGCCACTGGTTGGTCTATCAAGCACTAACTGATTATAAAATATTAGTAAATCAAATGAATTTGGCTATTCCCTGGAGCATAGCAAGAGGTATAAGACAAGTATGACACCACAGGGAGCTAAGGGAGAGCAACATCATAGACACATTAACTCTTTTGGTGGCAAAGTGTTCAGTGGGCTCTAACTGAGGTCACTAATAAGTCATCAATCCTGGCCGTGGCTTAGCACGCAACTCCCTCATCACCGAAAGAGTTAAGGAGCCCAGTGGATGCTGTGAGCCCCATTGTATTCTATAATGGAACTGAATTCTCATTGTGATCATGTGGCTGTGAATTAAAGCAACTCTGTTTGCAGGGAATATTAGGGTGCTGACGTTCTGTCTGTCAAATCTCTTCTTTTTCTGTCTAATCTGCCATCGGATTTCTCCCAGACTGAAAAATGCCAACTAAACCGAAAGCCAAACTGATGGATATCTGTGTTCATATACTGCAAACCATCCTGGGAAAGAGCCGGTTGGGTGTAATCCCAAAGTTAGCACACATTAATTAAACCAGTCCTTGGTGGAGTGGCAGATAAGAGATCTCAAAGGCAGACATTTAAAAAATAACAAAGCCAATGGGGAAAAATCAACAACTCTCCTTGGGAATGTTTAGGCAGTAAACATTCCTCCAACCCTTCTCAGCTCCAGCGGCATACATTATGCAAACTGTTTCTCCCCAGCACCAATCTCCTTCTTTCTTTCGGCACCCTTTGTGTCCCCACCCTGCTGCTGGCTGGCTGGGAGCACGCCCTCCACCACCTACCGGCTGCCAGAGCCACTCACATAATGTGGGCTTTGTTTACGTATCCATAAATATCTGACAATTCAGAAGCAGGGCCGTTCCCAGCACGAACAGAAAGGAATATTCCTAGGCAATTTCAGGGTCATCAGCACATGACAAGGGCTCCCCCCAAAAACAGGGACAGATGCACAAAGACAGAGAGGATTTGGGGGGGAGGGTCACTCAGGGTAGGAACTAAGTCAAGTGGGTCAGACGGCCTGGGGGAGAATTGCCGAGCTGGTACGAAGGTATAGAAAAGACTGAAGGGCTTTGTTGCTCGAGGAAAACCTCTGTTACCTGATCATTATGGCTTGGCAACCTCTTGCAAACGCATTAGGAGGGAGATAAATCCCTCAGCTAGACTCAAATGGAGACCTGCCGCATTACTGGCCCTTGTGCTCTTCCTGCGAGAGAATTTCTAGGGACAAATTCTAGACTGTTCCCACTGCCAGTCTCTGGCGAAGGCCCATGACTGCAGTTCCGTAGCTGTGGACAGGTGAGACCCGCCTATAAGCAAAGAGCCCGAAGAAGGGTTGGGTAGGGGTCCGTAATGACGCCCAGGCTTGCAGAAATCCCAACAGCTGTGCAGTCAGCGAGAGTCTGCAAGGTCCATTTGGGAGCACCCACACAGAAAGAATTTTCTGCTCTTTGACTACTACTCTGTCTAAACTCCCCATTCAACTCTGACGTCATACGAAACTGAAAAATGATTTTCAGCTGATCCTCGTGACTTAAAAATAAGCATCAATCGGTGACTGAGGATAAACCACACGGCAAAGAGCTACCTGTAATCCTGATATCATTTTCTTTGCTTCCTCCATTTCTTTTTCCAAATGTTCTTGTTGTTCCAACAGCTGTTCCTCCCATGAGGTCTCCAGGTAAGTTCCGGGGCTGCCCGGGCGCCAGTCTCGGGAGAACGGAGAGTCTGTCTCCTCTGCAAAATGAAAGGAGGGAGTACAGTTCATGTTGAAGAAGAGTTTCCAGCAGAAAGCGTTCACAGTCCCCCGTGTTCACGGGTTCAGGTCACCTGCCTTCCGAGCCTGTCGGCACGACGCAAACGGGACTCTCCACCAGGTGGGGCTGCGAGACATAAGGAACTGGCTGGGCTCCCACGGCTGGGGAAACATATCCCCCACAGAACCTTTAAGAAGTAATAAGATTCCCTCCTGGGGAGTCTTGGTATGGGACACATAGACCCTACTCCTAATTCTCTGGAACGGGCGTCCCCGAGCTGGATTCTGCCAGGTACAAAGACAGGAGCTGCCAGTCGCAGTGAAAACCAAATTCTCGTTGGTTGCTGTGGAGTGTCAGAGGGGAGCCTCCAAGTTCATATTCCTTTGCCCGAAGCCCCTTTCACATAGGACGCTGTGTGAGTCACACAGGAACCAAACTAATGAGAGCACACGTGCACAAAGTATTCAATCTCGCTCCCTGGTTTCGTGTTATTTTCCTACGTTTATGGTCTCTTTGCTCTTATTTCCCTGTCTGTCTATTTTATCCCATCTAATTGTGTGCTTGGCTATTAAAAATGCATTCCAGAATTCAGAAGGGTATAAACTCTCTGAGTAAGAGTCTTCATTCATAAGCGTGAGTGTAATAAGGATAATTCCTCTGGGTTGCTGTGAAGATTGAATGAGCTGAGCCATGAGCAGGGCTCCGCGGTGCCTGACCCAGAGCTCTCACTCAGTAAATGCTCTCCCTCCCCAAGGCCCCAAGGGTGTCTGGATCAGTAACAGGACTGACTCTTCGGTGCTAATTCCAGGGCTAGAGGCAAGAATTTAAGTCTGGTTTTTCTTCTGAGGGCTTCAGTTTCATTACAACCCTTACAGATGAATAAAACTCTATTGAAATCACATGCTTTGCTTCTTATATGCTTCCCTCTATGTTTACGTGAGAAAAAGGAGAGCCACTGAAACAGAGAAGTCTAAACAAAGGGGACCCTTTGTGGTCCCTTCTGTGGCCGTCACACCAGCGCCTAATGTAGTCCCGGTCTTTATACTCTCATAGACGCCTCAGCTCATACTGTATATTCCTGGTTCAAACGTAAGTCAAGGACTTACTGAAATTATTTCTGTAACAGAGGGATAATAAAAACTGTTTACTTGAATAAGGCTTTGGATTGCCCCAAAGTCATATCCTGATTCACAGGCAGCCGGAAGAGGAATGGCCGATCTACATTGTTGTAAGATTTTTGACAGTTACGACATCCAAAGTGATGTTCTGCAAGAGGATAACCACGTTCATTGGCTCAAAGTCATCAGAGCCCCTAGACCTGACCCAGCGCGCACAGACTACAGAGAGGGAGAAGGCCAGGGAGTTTACAGGTAGATAATCAAGACCCCCAAACACTTCAAGACAAGGGCTGTTCCTCGAGCCAACCCAGGCACGCTGACAGATAGTACCTGTTCTGTTCTCTATTCCTTCAGCGGGAATCATCACAAAATCTGCCTTCTCCTCCGACTGAGTTATAATGGATTCGCTCTTTGCACTGTGGATAGGACTGGGTGAAGTCAGGCTGTGACAGAAGGAAAAGGAAGAGAAACAATTATTATGAACAATTTTTTTTTAAAGATTTATTTATTTGGGAGAGAGAGTGCAGTGGGGAGGGAGAGAAAGTCTGAAGCAAACCCTGTACTTGGTGTGGACCTTGACACAGGGTTCGATCTCATGACCCTGAGATCACGATCTGAACCAAAACCAAGAGTTAGATGCTTAACCGACGGTCAACCAGGTGCCCCTGAGGAGTTGTTTAGAAGCCAACTGTCATAATTTATCCCAGAGACATGTTCTTTTTTTTTTTTTTAAGATTTTTTTTAAGACTTTATTTATTTGATAGAAAGAGATCACAAGTAGGCAGAGAGGCAGGCAGAGAGAGCAAGGGAAGCAGGCTCCCTGCTGAGCAGAGAGCCCGATGCGGGCCTTGATCCCAGGACCCTGAGATCATGACCTGAGCCAAAAGCCGAGGCTTTAACCCACTGAGCCATCCAGGCGCCCCCAGAGACATGTTCTTATTATCTTACTCCTACTGTCTAACATAGTCCCCAGTCCACAGTAGGAACAAATGTTTGTTGAATGAGCGCAGGATGAACTTACTGAATGAATGAAATGAATGTTGAATAAGTGAATGACCCAGGCTTAGGAAGTCTTTTCCACAGCAAGGCTGCCTCAAAGCCTAATTCACAAGCACAGATTTACCAGGATGGGTAATCTAGCATCTTAAAGAACGTCAAGTTTTATTTTGTTTGCTCTTTTTTTTTTTTTAAAACTTACCACCACCACCTGCTCTACCACCATTCCTGGGCCCAGATTCAAAGACTGATATAGTGTGTCTTAGTAGCTTTGGGAGCTGGAAGGAAAATCTACTCACAGCAACAAGCATCTCCAGCAGAGTAACAGGGCAGATCCGCTCTAGGCTGATCTCAAAAGAGGGGACAATGCTGAGGGTGATTCGCGGTGAGAAACTGCTGCGACTGTGGACAGTTGCCAGGCTGGGCAAAAAGGCAGTGACACATCAACAAGGCCAGGAAGGGACAAGGAAAAGGGGAATCAGAAGGAAAGGGGGGAAAGACCTGATAGGGAAAGGGA
Source organism: Martes martes (assembly GCF_963455335.1). NCBI lineage: Eukaryota > Metazoa > Chordata > Mammalia > Carnivora > Mustelidae > Martes > Martes martes. Next base: position 107,374,096 of record NC_137898.1, read on the forward strand.
AAGGTTTACTTGATTGGACCATCGAAGAGTTATTCAGATCCCGGCTATACTCTTTGCAAATTATCATCAGAAATCTCAACAATTCTTAAGTTCTGCTACAACTATTAGCCTTGGAGGGAACCGCTGAGATTTTCAGGGAAGATGAATTTCAAAGCTGCAAAACAACAGCAACTCCACAAGACAAGATGGGAACGTGAGGCTGACATTTCCACCCGACAGGGAAAAGGAATCTGAAGGGCCTTTCTTCTTCACGCCGCACCTTGAGAACATCAGCTCTGAAACAATCTCAGGGGCTGTGGGGTCTCCAAGCCCGGCCCCCTCTCAGGAATTCTTTCCAAATCCATCACCCAGACAACAGTGAAAGTGTCTAAGACTCACTGACCCACTTAATGTGGCCCTGAAGTCTCCCAGGCTAATCCTCACAGCCTCGATCAGGAGTTAACGTTTTGTCTTCCTAGAAACCAGGGAAAACAAGAGCTGAGCACAAGGGGTTGTAGTCGGAGATTTCAAAAACCTCGAAAGCAGTTTGAGGACTAGTGTCTCTTCCTCTTCGTTGTCCCAAGTTTAAGGGATTTGGTGGGAATGACCTCAGCCACTAATACATTCTCATCCTTATTAGAACCTTAGAAAACAATTTACAGTTTTTTGCTTCAAATTAAGGGAAGTCACTTAACCCTATCTATAGATCCATAACCTGAGCAGACAAGGGGTAGAAAGGTGGCGACAAGTGGTATTTAGAAAAGATAATTGCCGGTCCATCTTTCACCACTTAGGCCATCTGATTTCCAGGCCAACAGGAACTAACTGCTGGGAGAGCATTAGTGTAAGGGCATTCTGCCCTCATGAGAATAGATTGATGAGCATTCAGGCCTCTGCATTCGCCTTCCTACAGAAATGGGGACCCACTTGCAGAAAGAGGCCTGTATTAGCTGCTCTTCTTTGAGAAATGATAAAATGACACTTCCTTAGCTGACAAGGTGCTATGGTTGACACGTTCCACTGCCTGCATTTGGCTGGACCACAGTGGGTATGTGTGAGACGCAGGGGGGTGGGGGTGGGAAGAGGAGTGTGAACCCAGGATGCTGGAAAACTGCTCGCCCGAAAGCAGAGACGCATGCTCAGCTCCACCTCCCCCCTCTTAAGTGAGTTGTCTCCCATATAAGGGCAGAAGGAGGCGGATGTCTGCATACCCAACCCCACTGGGGGAGTGGCAGAGCAGTCAAAGGAAAACAACATTTCTTTCTTGAATTTGAGGCTGCCAGCGAGTGAGGCCACAGAGAGGTAAGACCATGACACTAGGTGGCCAAGTCAAAAGAGAAGGACCCGTGGAAGAAAAACCCTGAGGCTCACGTCAGAGCAGCAATCTCGCTACATCCCCAAGAAGAACCTCCGAGAGGAGGACGGAGCATTCAGTCAACTGCTTCAGGTCACAGAAAAGTGTTTTAATGCTAATTAGTTAGGTGGCTTGGGCTCTTCCCGATGAGCTCAGAACCCCGATTTTGTAAATAAGTAATGCCCCAACTGCCATCATAATCCCCTCAAATCAGGGAACTGATTACAAATAAGATTCGACTGATCGATTTCTTAATTCCTACAGGTCTGGCATCTCTCCAGCCTTAGCGTCAGACAAACGATCCCGCAGCAGAGTCCAAATCAGAGTAAAATCAATTTTTAGAAAATGGGTAATGGGTGATAAGAAAGCGTCCTGTTTACTCCTGTAGTGGCCTCCCACAGCACAGACAGGACAAGGTGAAGCGCCGCTCCTCCCGCCCCTATGCTGGCCCCAGTTTCCTAAACCCAGTGTATTTTGTACTGATAATCCCAGACCAGCAGCCTGTCCTTCGCAGTACAGCGCCCCCACCCACCCCGGTCGGTCTCTGGCCAAGAGCATCCTCCAGTCCTGGCCCTGCGCCCGCCCATGCCCCCCCTTACCCCCACCCCTCCAAAGCCAAAGTGGCTTCTGCTCACCATTTCACTTGCGTCCCTCCCATGGTCCCCCTCCTGGCTGCGGCTTCAGCGAGCCTGTTTCCCCGGGTGAAGCGGGAGGCCGGGAGTCACGGCGCTCCCGAATTCGGGCATGTCTCCCCGCGCTGGGGCCCGCAGAAGCACTCCACGGGCAGGCCGGCTACCAGAGCCGCTGGCCCCGACCGCGGGAGAGCGTCGGAAGGGCAGAGAAGCGGGCGTCTCGGCCCCGGGGTCGGGGATGCTCCCGGGACTGAGGCGCGCGGTCCCGGCCGCTCAGACGCTGCAGCAGCCCGGCCTGGGCGGAAGCCGCCTCCCCTCGTAGGCTGCGGGTCCCTGGCGGCGGCATCGCGGCGTCCGCGGCCGCGCGGCTCCGGGCGTGCCCCCGGGCGCGGGCATCTCACCCCATGGCCCGCGCGGGGCAGCGCTGCCCGCGGCTCCCGCTGCGCGGTCGGGTCCCGGCGGCGAGCGTGCGGGCGCCCCCGGCTCCAAGCCGCCTCCCGCCCCTCCCGCGCCTCCCGCCCCTCCCCTCGCCGCCCCCGCTTCCAGGCTGTCAGCGCCGCGGGCAGCGCGGGGCTCGGACCCGGCACGGGCGGGGCGGGCTGGGAGGCCGAGCGGGAGCCCTGCGCTCGGGCAGGGGCGGGGCCGCGGACGCCGAGCCCCGGGGAGGGGTGGGCACCCCGGGGCTGGGAACGCCCTTTCCGCACCGATCCCTCCCTTCGCGACCGCGGAGGTCGGGGCCGGTGTCACCCGGCTCCTCGCCGGAGGGGGGTGGCCTGGCCGGGTGGAGACTCAGGGTCGCGCCCGGAAACCCTCCGAACGCCGTTCTCCTCCCACCTTCCCCCAGGCGTTGCATGTGTTCTCGTTTCCCAACTAAGGATCATTTTGCGTGGACACAGTAAGAAGCCGGCCCGAGGTCTACGGAGCAACAGGCGGCCAGGGCTCCGCCGGCTGTCTCTCGAGGATGGGGGGGGGGGCGGCTTTCCCATCTCTGAGCCGCTCCCCATTCACAGTCACATCGCGAGGTCTCCCGGCCTTCATGGGTCACTGAGCCATGAGGTGACCTACCCTGAGGAAGAGGGTGGGCGGGCAGAATGTTCCAGAGCCTCCTGGGTCCCCGCAGCTCACTGAGGAAAACGCAACTGACCCACCACCCCAAAGATGTAACTGAGACGTCGGCTTAGAAGAAAATGACAAAAAAGCAGGAAGGAGGGACAGACCGGGAAATGAGACTTATTACCTGACCCCTCTCCCAGAAAAACGGTCACTGCCCACTGCAGCCCAATTTCCGGGGGGTCCCTAATTCACACTGTGTCACGGCCCCTACCCCAGTCTGAGTTCTCCTGCCAGAAAGGAAGGAAGCAGGTGTTCTCAGGAAGACATCCAGACTTCTCTCCTCTGGCACTCGCTCTCTCTCCCTCTCTCTTTCTGTCTCTCTCTCTGTCTGGCTCTCTCTCACTCTAACTCTGGCAAGCACAAACAAGTGAAAGGTCTATAGCCATGCAGGAAGCAACAGATCTCATTATAAATGAAATGTCCTTTGACTCTGTACCCAGTGATAGCCTAAGCAGCAAGCAAGGAAGACATGGTTCAGATTCTCATTACTAGCACACCTACTGCTCAATGGATACAGGGTTTCCTTCTGGGGTGATGAAAATGTCTTTGAACTGGACAGAGATGATGATCACACATTATAAAGATACTAAATGCCACTGAATGGTACACTTTAAAATGATTAGTGGCGGGGCGCCTGGGTGGCTCAGTGGGTTAAAGCCTCTGCCTTTGGCTCAGGTCATGATCCCAGAGCCAATTCGGGGATCAAGCCCCGCATTGGGCTCTCTGCTCAGCAGGAAGCCTGCTTCCCTCTCTCTCTGCCTGCCTCTCTGCCGACTTGTGATCTCTGTCCATCAAATAAATAAATAAAATCTTAAAAAAAAATAAAATGATTAGTGGCTAATTTAATGTTATATGAATTTTATAAATAAAAAAGCAATTTGCTAAATGTAAACATTAAAGTTGAGTAAGTATTAATATACTGATAAAATTATCAGCATGTTAAAATGCTAGGAAGAATTCCATGTGACTGCAACAAGTTAAATGGTCTATCAATCTAAGATGAAATTTTATGTGGAAAAGAAACAGTAAGAAAGAAAATAAATGCACTTAAAATACATATAAGACCAAGAACAATTAGGCTTAACTAGAACAGACTACACTGGGCTGGGGTAGGAGAGAAAAGGTCATAAGAGCATAAATTAAAGATGATTCAGCAATGAAATGAAGTTAGTAAATAAGCTGACATGATCTGGGATGTATTTTTAGGAGCATGATTTACATGAGCCAGGAAAGTCGTCTTTTTCTGCCACTACACTTGGCATCGATCAGGCTTTATTAGAGCAGTGTGTCCTGTTTCGGTCTTTGCACTTGGCTCTAAGCGCTACAGATGGCCGTTCTGCTAGAGTCACAAACATCTTAGCCCACACCAATGCATATTAATCCGCCATAATTCCTGGCCCCATAAATGAAAGCTGAAAACATCCTAATGTTCTCAGACAACTCTGCTCAGTTTTTTTCTCCTGTTATACGCTTGCTAGAACCTTCTCAGGCCACACTTAGCGGTCAGTTCAGGCACAGAGGCAGTACCATGGAACCAGCTGTCAGAAACGCTGGCCGCTGAGACCAAACCAGGGGCTGGGCCGTCCCGGCTGCCAGTCATGCCCCCCTGTGGACAGAGCTGAGCACCGACGCTCAGCTCCGCACAAGGCTTCCCTGTGTGGGAAACTTCCCCACTCACCACCCTCCCTACCTTCCAGCCAGCACAAAACTGCAAAGCAGTGAAGACAACCCCTTTAAAGTCAAACATAAACTGAGGGAAAGAGAAAAGAGCGAGGAGCATTACTGCCTGTCGTATTGCTACTTGAAGCTGAAAACTCTGAGACGTGCCCCCCGCCCCCCGCCCCCAGGACGGTCGTGCTAAGGAGCACGGTTACCTGGAGCAGCTGGACTCAGACGGGGACCTCTGCTGCCCTTCGTACTGCTGCACCAGGGCCCGCACGCTCCAGTACGGATTCTCGATCTCCTCGTCCATGCTGCTGTTCCTAAAGCCGGAGGGCACCAGCAAAGAAGAGGGTGTCAGTCCTTCAGGTCAACTCAGCGCGAACTGAGAGATGGCCACTCTCAGAGCGCTAAGGGAAGAAAGGAGGGAGGCCAAGCCCCTGCCTTAAAGACCCCGGACACCCAGGAGGGAAGCAGACCTAAACACAGCTATTTGCACCAGGCTCTGCAACACCCAGGGTCCTGCCCTCTCCCAGCAGACATACAACCCCCAAAATGTTTCCTGCCATGAGTCTTCAGGACAAGCTGGCTTGAGTATACATTCTAGAGAGACACTCCCCCAGATGACTTGGAACACTGCTCCCACATATCTCCCCATGAAGAAAACACGCTGTGCCAAAGGTATATATTTAACATCCTGGGCATCAGGACAAAAAATTACAAATATGATTCTTTTACTTTCTTCTAACTGCAAAGTAAACATCTCTTTTGATAGGGCTTTTCTGTCTTGGAGCGTCCTCTCTGACCCCACACTCCATGCTCTTTTCTGCAATGTGGGGCTGTTTAGGTGACACGTCCATCTATCGGACGATATCATTTGCCACAAATATCAGAGAGGAACAAGATCCCGTCCCCAGACTTTGACCCTTACCTCTGTCTGTATCGAAAGACATCCCGTCCTGACCGTGACATGTCATGACACACGTCAGCCAGAGCAGCCGCTGCTCCCTGGGCCACAGCAGTGGCACAGTGTGGCTGGTGACTCTGCAGAGGGGCTCTGGGGTCCCTTCCTTGGCTCACCGTCCTGTTGGAGCCAGGTTTGAAATGAGCTGCCAAGGCAAGGACCAGCCTCATGATAGACTTCAGGTTTCCTTCCACAATATCTGAGGGACAGAACAGACCCAGAGGTCCTAAGAGGGAGGCAGAGGGTTCATTCATTTAATACATATTTGCTAGTGACACAGGTCTCTTTGTCCTCACAGAGCCATGTTCAACAGGAAGACAGAACGTTTAAAAGCAATCATAATGAAGTATGATCATGTGTTATGGTAGAAGAACAGGATACTCTGGGAGCACAAAGTAAAGGCATCTTGTCCAGCCTAGAGGTCTCAGGGAAGGACTCCTGGAGGAAGTGAATTTTAAACTGAGACTTGATTGACAAATAGTGGTTCGTCAGGTGAAGGAGGAGAAGGAGAAGTGTATTCCAAGAAGAGGGAACAGCAAGTGTAAAGGTCTAGAGGTGAGAGAGAGCACAACCCACGAGAGCTATGCTGTCCAAGATGGCGGCCACTGGCCACATGAGGCTACCGAGCGCTTAGAGGGTAGATTCTGAGTTGAAATGTGCTCTAAGGGTAGTACCTCACACAACAAAAGTCAGACTGAAACATATCTCATTAGACTTAGCACAAAAAATAGAAGGCACACTATCTCCTTGATAGCTGTTACATTGATTACATGTTGCACTGATAATATTTTGGATATACTGGGTTAAATAAAATGTTTTCTTAAAATGCATTACTCCCATTTCCTTTTTATTTTAAATGTAGCTATTGGGATCTTTTCAGTTTCGTGTAGGAGACTCGTGTTATATTTCTGCAGCGCAGCGCAGCACTGTGGCAGAGGAAACTGAAAACAGCACAGCGGGGTGAGGGGCTCACAGTGCAGGGGTGCAGGTGAAGGGTGAGGCTGCAGGGGGAGAAATCAGAGGTCGGGTCAAAAAGGGCATGGCAAGCCCCAGGATGGACTCTGAATTTTCCCCTAAGGACCCGCACGTGCAGAGCAGTAGCATGAGCTTATGTATTCTCAGAATTCTCAGAAACATCATTTTGGCTGCAGTGTGGAGAGCGGAGGGGAGGGAGACAAAACTCGAGGCAACGAGACTAATTAGGAATCTGCTGCACCTCTCCAGGTAAACGACAATGATGTCCTCAATGGCAGTATTCCCTCAAAATAGCTAACTTTAATGGGCCAGATCCCCAAGCCCACCCCTCAGGGGGACCAGAACAGAGATATTACGGCACTCTAAATTTTGCCCTAGAAAAAAAAACGCAAGCAAAAAAACCAATGTGATAGATCTGGTGAAAGTTAAAGTAAGGGAATGGGTAAAACTCCTATTTTTTTAGTTTCATAGCACTGCAAACATGCAAAGCTTGGAAAATGATTGATTGATACCTCCTACAGGGCGCTCTCAGTGGTTAAGTGTCTGCCCCACCTGAATGATCCCAACACAGAAAATACCAATAATCCAACAGGGAAGGAAGGCTTCCTACGGCCCTCATTCTCATCAGAGCCACAGGCAACCAGACCCAGAAACTGAAGCTGAAACAGAACCAGACCAGCAAGCAATTCTAGAGAAACAGTGGGAGGGCCAGGGAGCCTGGGCTCTCTGACCACCTAAACGATTGCTTCCTTGCAGCTGGGCTCAATACGGACTGAGAAGTGTCCTCTTTGGGCTCTGCAGCTACAAGAGAGGCTATGTACAGAGGTCTCAGGACCCCTTTTCATCTTGCCTGAAATATTCTGCAATATCCAAAAAATAAAAAGCTATAAACTATTTTTCTTCTGGAAAACTGGATGGGAAAATCTATAGCTATTATGATTTGAAATAATTCTTGAGCATAAAACCCAAGGAACTTGAAAAACATAATCTGTCTTCATTTTTGATTACTTAAGGAGACACTGTAAAGTTAATATCCCAATCTTGTCATTTCTACTGTATTTTCTTCACACACACACTCAAGCAGACCTTTATTCAATTAAAACGAATAGAGAATGTCTATCTCCATCCAGGTTTTCAAAGCACTCAGATTTTGATAATCACCCTGTCCCAAGAGGGTAACTCTTTACGGATAAATGATATGATGCCATGGGCCTAATGCTATTCCAGTCTATTCAGAAGCCTTGGCTATACAATGGATGGTTCTTCTGAACCTCATAATCACTGGGTAAAGCTGAGTGTACTCATCCCCCAAAGATGTGATGGGCCGCTGACCTTTAGCCGAAGTCTGGTGCATGCGAATCTTTTTGGAGGCCACAAACTGGAGCACTTTCTCCACATTATTCTTCATCTCCTGTTGGTTACTGGGAGCCAGCTGTACCCCCTTCAGTTTTTCTCCTGCTGTTAGAAGAGAGAAAACATACGAAAGCTATAGGGAGGAACACTATCAAAGTTTCCTAACAGCCAGATACCAAGAAAGGGAATATTTGATGGAAACGCTAAGATTACATATAAATATGCAAGTGCATTAAGCCTTGGCGTTGATCATTTGGATGCGGAATAAGAAGGGAAGAGCCTTTTAGAGGGTCTTCAAATTTTCAAAGCTATACGCAGGGGCCTGGGAAATAACCGTGTGTATGCTTACTCATTCAACAAATCCTCGCTGAGCACCCACCGCATGCCTGGCATTATTGTGGGCACCAGTGAAACAGCCATGAACAACATGGACAGAGTCCCTTCCATTGCAGACCTTCTGTCTCTAGGGATGACAGAGGACCAAGTGAACAAGTACATGTTTAATATAATTTCAGGCAGTGGTAGGTGCTGCAAGGAGAAACGAAGAAAAGCAGCATCATGGCCTCCCTGAGAGTCTATGTGGGCAGAGACCTGAATAAAGTAAGAGATGTTACAATTTGAGGAGGAAGCATTCCAGACTGAAGAACCAGAGGTACAAACACCGGGGCGGGGGTGGGGGGAGGGAGGCGCCTGGGTGGCTCAGTGGGTTAAAGCCTCTGCCTTTGGCTCAGGTCATGATCCCAGGGTCCTGGGATCGAGTCCCGCATCCTGGGATCAAGTCCCGCATCGGGCTCTCTGTTCAGCAGGGAGCCTGCTTCCTCCTCTCTCTCTGCCTGCCTCTCTGCCTACTTGTGATCTCTCTCTGTCTGTCAAATAAATAAATAAATAAATAAAATCTTTAAAAAACAAAAAACAAAAAACAAACCATACACCAGGGTGGGAATGAGCTCAGCTTATCTGAGGAACAGCTGTGGCTGGAGTGGAGCGAGAAAGGGGAGTCAAATCCTAGGAGTAGGTCGACAGGCAAGCAAAGCCAGGACATTTAGGGTCTGTAGATGAATAATCTGTGTTTTAAAAGAGGACTCTATATGGACTCAGCTTACGTAGAGAGGAAATGGGGAGATTTATTAGAAAATGAAACTAGTCAAGGCAAGGGTTAATGATGTTTTGGGCTTGACTGGAAAAGGCTGACAGGTGAGAAGTCAGATATCGGGTAAAATTTTAATGTAAAGCAGATAGCACATGTGAAGGACTGGGTACGATATAGGAAGAAAAGAGAATAATTAAGGACAACTTCCACAGCTGGGTGAATGGTACCATCCTGTGTTACTTCAGAAGAAATCTGGAGGAGAGAGGAACTGGTAGGGAGAAGGATAGCCCAAGTTCTGATTAGGGCATGTGCAGTTAGAGCTGCATTTTAGACATCCGGGCGGGGCGCCACGTTGAACGTGAAGTTGATAGTCACGTCTCGAACTCAAAGACAAGTTTAGAGCTAAAGTTACGGATGTGGGAGGAGATCACTTGGGGACAGAGAAAACACAAGGGCTAAGGACTGAACACGGAGGACTTCAACACTTAGAGGTCATGAAGGAGAAAAGCCACAGGGCGAACCGGGGGAGCCAGTGAAGAAGGAGGGTCCTAGAAGCCAAGTAAAGACGGTGTCTGGAGGAGGAGGGACAAACTGTGCCAGGTTCTGCTCAACTGAATAAAATGGGGGCTGAGGCCAAGCCACTGGATTTGATAAGGCAAAGTTTGTAACCTGGACGAAAGCAGTTTCAGTGGAGGAATGGATCAAAAGCTCGATGACGACATGTTAAAGAAAGAATGGGGACTAAGGTAATGAATTCAGCGAGTCTTTCCATATACCGAAGTCACGATAAAATGCAGCATTTAAGAATCGGGGTTTTGGGAAACCAAGAATACATATTCATATTGCTTCCATATGCATAGAACATCTCTGGAAAGAAATGCAAGAAATTGCTAACACTGGTTGCTTCCAGAAAGAACACATCACTGGTGCGGCTGGAAAAAAGGCTTTTACATCCTTTTGTGGCTTCTGCATTTTCTATCTGATTATATTTTCAAGTATAATCAATTCAAATCAGTGAAAACGAGGGCTTGAAATGAACTTTGGAATTAAAATAGATCTAGTTTTTTACCTCTCCTTTGCCACGGTCCAGTTACATGGCCTCGGAAAGTCGCCTAGCCCTTCTGAACCTCATAAATGAGTAAGGCGGTAGTACTCATCTCATCCCCACAGCATAAATCATCTGAAGTAGCTTACTACAATCCTCGATACATTCAAAGTGCTCAATGAATTTATTTATTCATTTTTGTAAATCTTCTAAGCTTAGTTTTCTGAAAATGGGGATGACAGTATCTGCTTCCTAAGGGTTGATAATTAAATGAAATGAGATAAAAAGTGTTCAATAATGGCAGCTCTAACTATCACCATCATTATTATTATAAAGGAGTGCCCTGATGAATCCATGAGCTGGCCCACGGAGGGAGCAAACCGGGCTCTTTCCATGCCACTTGCAAGCCCCCATCTCTCAAGGACTAAGCAAGGTCAGCTGATTATCAGAACAATAAATGCCAGAGGGCCTATTACGTGCCAGGCACTTGGGTAGGAGTTGTGGAAACAGAAAAAAAAAAAAAAAAATCACACTGTACCTGCTCTTAAAGAGCTCAGTCTACAGGGGAGAGACAGGAAAACAGTCACTGCTCAGTGAATGGCAATACTGTCATGATAACAGCTGTGGACAAATGCTGCAGACACGGGGTATGCTGTCCTCCAGTAAGAGCGGCTAGCAACAGCTCCAGGGCTCCCTGAGGACGAGCCCTTTTGTGGGACGATACGGGATTGTCACGGAGGGCTCCTTTTGCTGGCAAACCCTCCTTCTTTTGGCCTGACTACTCTTTTCTTTTCGAGCCTTGGTTTGGACATCAGTTCTTCTGGCAAGCCACCCCTGAACCCTAGGACTGGATTGGGTGTCTCCATCCACCCATGTGCTCCTCTCTGTCCTTACCCCATCAGAGTCCTAAGTACACGAATGGAATTGCATTCACTTTCCAGTCTTTTTAACTAGATTGGGACACTCCTGAGAGCATAGACTGTGCTCACAATCACATTGCCAGAGCATAATACGGCGCCCAGCACACAGTTTGCTGACTCATAAATAAATGAATTAACGTTGGACAAGTATGTTAAACCTTCTATATTTCCATTTCCGTATATTACAAAGCAGCGGCAAACTGCTCTGAAGGGCATGTGGAGGATAAAGAAAGCATGTTCTGGCATCAGAGCCCAGGGCCAACTGACCAACGATTTCGATGAGATACGCCAGGATCACCCCATCCCGAAGATCCTGTCGCAGGTCCTGCACCGGCTTCACTGCTGGCCTCTTCTTGAGCTGTGCATTCACCCAGGCCACATAAGCCTGCAGCTGTTGCTGGAAAAATCAAAGAAATAAGAGAAAGGTTGCACATTATTGTTCTCCTTTGCCCCGTGCCTTCTAAGGCAGCATTTGAGAATGGGCTCTGGGGGGAGATCCATATCCAGAGGGAGGAGGAAATTTCAAGGGAAAAAAGAGGATGGTCAGACAGGGAGCATGTTCTAAAAATTTCTGGTTTTATGCTAATCTTCAGGGAAAGCTAACCGCTGACTTGCCAGCAGGGTAGACACCCATAAGCAGATGAGTGTTTCAATGACAATGACTCCTGCTTTCCTTGTGTTTTCTCTGTTGACCAGGAATGAAGCCCGGCAAGAAGCAGAGCCAGTTTTGGGGGTCATCACTGCTGCCAGCAGCACACAGCACTTCACAGGAATAATCACTTGTGTTTCGAATGCACAATGGATAGTGATACTCAGAAGACTGGTCTTGGGGAACCAGGAATAAACAGCAAACATGCTCAGAACCGCCTCTCCCATCGCTCTTCACAATGGGACTTAACTGAAATCTTCTCAGGGTCAACCCAAGATTTATTCTCCTGAGCCCCTAATCCTGGGATTGCTACAGTTAGTGTTAATCCATACTTTATACTGTCAAAGAGGATCTAATTGCCTAAAACCTGCACAAAGAAGGAAAAGAAAAGGCTTTGGTGAGCAGTAGCCCGAAGACTTGGGTAGGGGGGATGGAGAACTTCCATTTATTGTGCGACTAAGCCAGCCAGTATCATCGGAAGCCTGATGGGCCCAGATAGGGACCTATAACCCATCCCAGCCCTTGGATAACCTGACATATTCCATTTTCTCCCTTACACAAAGCTCGCAGTCAGGGGTCTATTCCAACTACGCATTTGTTCTGAAGATGGGCACTAAGTATCAAAATAGCACATAACAACATCCCAGAAGCAGCATCAGCTCTGTCTGGTTTCTGCAGAGACCCAAGACCCTGAACCTAAAAATCAGGTTCAAGGGCTAATGGGTATTAAGTTACAGTCTGGTTAAAGAACACTTGATTTCTGGGGCACCTGGGTGGCTCAGTTGGTTGAGCAACTGCCTTCGGCTCAGGTCATGATCCTGGACTTCCAGGATCGAGTCCCGCATCGGGCTCCCAGCTCCTTGGGGAGTCTGCTTCTCCCTCTGACCTTCTCCTCTCTCATGCTCTCTCTCACTCATTCTCTCTCAAATAAATAAATAAAATCTTTAAAAAAAAAAAAAAAAAAAAAAAAAAAAAAAGAACACTTGATTTCTAAGCCGCAAGTACTTCATCAATGAAACGATGTTGGAAAGTACTCAATGCCTGCTTCCTGAGCTCAAATGAGATCTTCAGTATTTTCTCTGTGTCGATTTGTGGGAATAAATGAAGTCTTTGTAAGACAGCACGGAGGCAATAATCTATCAGCTGCCGACAAACTGCAGGAAGTGCCCTATCAGCGGGGGGCAGCGAGGGGGGAGGAATCCAATACCTACCCGAACTATACACCAGTTTTGGTGTTTGATGTGTGTTTTATTGTATTAATGAATGTACCTGACACAGGCCCCGCCACACAGCTGATGTCATTATTATTCTCATCATTATCACCATCTAAGTAATTCTCACAAAAGCACTGAAGGGTCAGTGTCCTCTCCATTCTCTGGATGAAGTTCAGAGAAGTTATGTAACTTCCCCAATGTCCTCAGCTAGGACGGAGCAGACATGGCATTAAAACACAGTAAGTGCGGTCCAAGCATTGACCAAGGACTTTGTGCTGCCCAGCTCAGTGCACACCTTCTGCCCGATATGGGCCAGGCTCCCGCCCAGACTCTGCTCCCGCTCTCCTACTCCGCTGCCACAGCACTGTGGGAGGCAGACCAGGCAGGCGAAAGGGCACCTCTGCAGCAAACCACTCTGCTCTGGGGAAAAGGAGTTAAGACTGAAAAAGGCATTAAGGGTAACAGCTCGGATCTGACCACCTGGGTCACATATAAAACTAACCAAAACAACACCCAATAGGAACCAGGACAGTCTCTTCAACCACAAACAGTGCTGGGAAAACTGGACAGCCACAGGTAGAAGAACGAAACTGGACCATTCTCTTACACCACACACAAGATAAATTCAAAGTGGATGAAAGACCTAAATGTGAGACAGGAATCCATCAAAATCCTAGAGGAGAACACAGGCAGCAACCTTTTCAACCTCGGCTGCATCAACTTCTTGCTAGATACATCTCCAAAGGCAAAGGAAACAAAAGCAAAAGTGAACTGCTGGGATTTCATCAAGATAAAACGCTTCTGCACTGGGGCGCCTGGGTGGCTCCGTCGTTAAAGCATCTGCCTTCGGCTCAGGTCATGATCCCAGTGTCCTGGGACCTAGTCCCACACCGGGCTCCCTGCTCTGCAGGAAGCCTGCTTCTCCCTCTCCACTTCTTTTGCTTGTATTCCCTCCCTCACTGTGTCTCTCTCTGTCAAATAAACAAATAAAATATTTTAATAAAAAAAAGCTTCTGCACAGCAAAGGAAAGCATCAACAAAACTAAAAGGCAACCTAGGGAATGGGAGAACATATTTGCAAATGACATATCAGATAAAGGGCTAGCATCCAAGATCTATAAAGGACTTATCAAACTTAACACACAAAAAAACAAATAATCCAGTCAAGAAATGAGCAGAAGACATGAACAGACATTTCTCCAAAGAAGACATACAAATGGCCAACAGACACATGAAAAAATGCTAAACATCACTTCGCATCAGGGAAATACAAATCAAAACCACAATGAGATACCTCCCCACACCAGTCAGAATGGCTAAAATTATCAAGTCGGGAAACAACAGATGTTGGCAAAGATGCGGAGAAAGGGGAACCCTCTTACACTGTTGGTGGGAATGCAAGCTGGCATTAGTCACTCTGGAGAACAGTATGGAGGTTCCTCAGGAAGATAAAAATTAGAGCTACCCTAAGACCCAGCAATCGCACTACTGGTTATTTACCCCAAAGATCCAAATGTAGTGATCCGAAGGAGCACATGCACCTCAATGTTCATAGCAGCAATGTCCACAGTAGCCAAACTGTGTTAAGAGCCGAGATGGCCATGGACAGACGGATGGCTAAAGAAGATGTGGTGTGTATATACAACAGAATATTACTCAGCCATCAGAAAGGATGAATACTTACTGTTTACATCAACATGAATGGAATTGGAGGGTATTATGCTAAATGAAGTAAGTCAGTCACAGAAAGACAATTATCATATGGTTTCACTCATATGCGGAATACAAGAAACAGCACACAGGATCATAGGGGAAGGGAGGGAAAACTGAACAGGAAATCATAAGAGAGAGACAAATCATGAGAAACTCTTAACTATAAGAAACAAACTGAGGGTTCCTGGAGGGGAGCTGGGTGGGGGATGGGGTAACTGGGTGGTGGGCAGGAAGGAGGGCATGTGATGGGATGAGCGTTGGGTGTTACACACAACTGATGAATTACTGACCTCTACATCTGAAGCTAACGATGTACTATATGTTGGCTAACTGAATTTAAATAATAATTTTAAAAACCCTCCTAACCAATCTCCCTGTACCTAATATCATCTTCAACACACCTGCCACACATTCCTGCTTCAGTTCCTTCACTGGCCTCTCTCATCAAGATAAAATCCAACCTCTTTAGCTGCATTTAACTTCATGTGCTGGCTGCTACCTCTTCCCCAGGTTTACTCACTACCCTCCCGCCTGCCTGCCACATTTCAGTTCATCCAAACCACGTGTACTGCCCCAAATGCACCGAGCCATCCAGCCACTCTCCCTCCCTGAGCTTGGTGCCTCCTCTTAAGGCTCAGCTCGGGCATCACCTTCTCCAGGAAGCCTTCCCTGACTCTCCCACACACTTCAGCTCTGATCTCGTTGAGGATGTCCTATGTCACACAGGGCTCCAGAGCACCAGCCCAACCTGGGCCCATACTTTGGGGCTTGGGGAGGGGTGGCAAAGGGGACAGTGAGCTCAAAGGAGCTCAGGTCTGAACCATGCTCTGTGCAGGAAGTGACAACAGTTCAGAATTATTGGACTCTAGAGTGACAGGGGCATGACAAATATTTGAGTCGGTGAATCATTTGTCACATTTCATCAGGCCGAGACTTAAAGCGACTGCAAAAGTTAATAATGCAGGGGCAGACGAGAACAAATGGTCCACGTTAGGCCAAGATCATTTCTACTTGAGTAACCACAGGCTTCTGTCGGCTATTGAATAGAAGTCCTGTCTGATGCAAAACTGATCGGAGGTTCTAACAGCACTTTTCAAGCACATTAATCTCAGCTCTGGTCTTTCAACAAAAGAGGATTCTACAGCATGAACGATAATAATAGTCACCAGTGTTCTTAACACCCACTCTATGTCAATAATTATGCTAGGTCCCTCATTCATGCATTCATTTATTTATTTAGTAAATTCTATACCCAATTTGGGGCTGGAACCCACAACCCCAAGATCAAGAGCCACACACTCAACTGACTGGGCCAGCCAAGTGCCCCTCTGCTAGGCCCCGGGAACACATTTTTCCTAATGCTAACCTGCCAGGGAGATTTTACTTTCGCTAATTGGAGACTGAGACTCCAAAAAGGGGAAATAACTTGTTCCAGGTCATGCAAACAGTAAACCGTGACTATGATTCGAACTCCCAAGCCAATGTTCTTTTCACCGGACCACACTATTGCCTAAATAAATGCATCCCTGAGGTTTCAGCGACTCTCCCTCAAACTCTCAGAATGGAAGGCACCGTAGTCGAAACCAGTTTCTCCTCTGCATCCAGTGCTTGGGTCTGTTGAGCAATAATCTACATGAAGCAGCTGTCTACTACTCCAAGCACGTCCCCCAGGCCAGCAGCATCAGCATCACCTGGGAGCCCGTCAGAAATGCAGACTCTCAGGCTCCAGCCCAGGCCTACTCAATGAGGACCAATACTTTAAACAGATCTCCTCGTGATTCATAGGCACATTGAAAATTGAGCAGCACTGTTCACATCCCTGGCCGTGCGTCAAGATCACAACGGAAGATCTTAAAAAACACAGACATGTAGACATTACCCCATCAAATTCTCTCCAGGGGGTTTAACTTAGAAAGCTTTTTCCTCCCCCCCAAGTTCCCTCATATGATTCTTGTAGAGCCAAACTGAGTCTTCTAGCAAAACACTCCAGTTCCCTTAACCAAGGGGTTTCCTACACCCTGATTACCCATCAGAAGCACCAGTAAAGTTTCTTAAAAATACTAATGTCTGGGGCCCACTACACGCCAGTCAGAATTTCTGAGAGTAGGGCCCAGGCACATCAGTATTCCCTAAGTACTCCTACATACATCCAGAGTTTTGAGCCAAGGTCAACATCCCTTACATGAAATGGTTTCAAGTATTATTGCCCTCCTGCCTAAATCTCTCTGACACCAAGACATCTAGAACCTAACATAATACTCTGGGTGTAAAAGGAGACATGAAGATTCCTCATTCTAGACATTTCTCTCTTCTTTTTCTTCTTCCTTGGCCACCAGAAAACACTGTTGACCCACACTAGGGGCTTATTCAAAACCCCTAAGTATTATTATTATTTTTTAAGATTTTATTTGAGAGAGAAAGAGAGAGTGAGCACAAGAGAGGGTAGGGTCAGAGGGAGAAGACGACTCTCCAGTGAGCAGGGAGCCCAATGTGGAACTTGATCCTGGGACTCCAGGATCATGACCTGAGTCAAAGGCAGTCGCTTAACCGACTGAGCCACCCAGGTGCCCATTTTTATTTTATTAACTGTTCTTTTCGAAATAATTCCATACTTACATGAAAGTAGCAAAAATGGTACATAGAGTTTCCCAATACCCATCATTCCCTAGCTTCCCCAAATGTTTACATCCTACAGAACTATAGTGTAAGATCAGAACACGTCATTCATACTAACATAATACCATTAACTAATCTCCAGACCTTATTCAAATTTCACCAAATTGTCCCACTGTCCTTTTACTGTCCAAGATCTCACACTACATTTAGCCATCCTGTCTGTCTTGTTGGTCTCCTCCAATCTGGAACAGCTACTAAGTCTTTCTCTGTCTTTCATGATCTTGACAATTTTGAAGAATATTGCCCAGTTATTCTGTACAGTGTCCCTCAATTTGGGTTTGTCTACAGTTTCTTACTGATTAAATTCAAATTATGGATTTGGGGCAAGAATAACATATAAGTCATACTGTACCCTTCCCACTGTACCATATCAACCGGCACATGATGCCAATACATCTCAATACAAAATTAATTGTGATCAAATGGTTAAGGTAGGGTCTGCCAGGTTTCCCTACTCTAAAGTTGCGATATTCCCCTTGTAATTGGTAAGTATCCTGTGGGAAAATGGAAATATCCTTTTTCTCATCATCACCTTATCTGTCCATTTTAAATTGAACATCGATATTTCATTCCTGAAAAATCATTGAGTTTTCCTGATTGATTACTATGACATTCCCCAAATGACGATTTTCTAATTCCACCATTCCTTCTACAAGTAGTAATTGGAATTCCTAATATGAGGAGCTCTCCCTTCCCCCCCTAATAACTTATTTATGTCAGTATGAGCTCATGGGCAATTATTTCACTTATATTTACTTATTACATTAATCCCTTACTATCATTATTTTGTTACTCAAACTGGGATGAATGTTGGCTTCTGTATCCTTTTCACATGCTCCATTTACTTTTTAAGAAACTGCGGTAAAAATAAATAAATAAATAAATAAATGGTGGTGAAAAAAACACACATAACATAAAATTTGTCATCTCAACTATTTTTGAGTGTATAGTTCAGTACTGTTTAGAATATTCACACTGTTGTGCATTGAATCTACAAATCTTTCTCGTGTTGCACAATTGAAACCCTGTATCCATTAAACAACAAATTCGATTTCCCCCTCCTCTCAGGCCCTGACAACCACCATTCTATTTTCTGTTTCTATGAATTTGAATAGTTTAGATAACTCAAATACAGGGAAACATACAGTACTTGTCTTTTTGCGATTGGCTTATTTCACTTAGCATAATGTCCGCAAGGTTCATCCATGTCGTTTCATGTGTGTGAACCTCCTTCCTTTTTCAAACCGAATAATATCCAAAAGTATGTTTACACCACATATTGATTATCCATTCATCTGTTGGTGAACACATGGATAGATTCCACCTCTTGGCTCTGGTGAATACTGCTGCTAAGAACATGAGTGTGCAACACTGATCGTCAAGACCCCACTTTCAATCCTTTTGGACACAGATCCAGAAGTAGGACAGCTGGATCATACGGCCTGATCATGTTTTTTGAACACCTCCTTACTTTCTGGCATCAGAAAATATTCCACACTCCTCATCTTGTACTTTCTCTGCCCAGCTCTGGAATCAGCTATTTCTCAAAAGAACTCCAGTTCTTTTTACTGGAGAATAGCTTTTAGAAACCAAATTTTGGGTATGAGTTGTGCTCATTGTTACTGGGGTAACATTCTTGGCCCTCTTAGTAGTAGAGCAGGAAATAAGTGTATGTACACACATACACACACATATACACACGTCTATATCTACTTATCTTGACAAAGAGACATACCAGAAATCATAGCATAAATTATACTGATCCGTCTTCTAACCCAACCCTCAGAATTCACTCCTTCCTGTCCCTTTTCTTTATTATAACTCCTTCTCCCAGTGAGAAACCTCTTACTCTCCACTATAAATTCAGTAATTCATGTTCGCTCAATTCTAGAGAACACATAAAATAACGCCAGACTTGCTAACTCTTATCTCGTGAAAGATTACTTTACTAACCATAATATAGTATTTATGCATAGTTCTTTTTGTCTTTAGTCTTAGAGTATTAGTCAAAATACCGTTTTGAAAGTCACTTAGGTCCATTCTTCTCCACCCCCACTGGTGTGGTTCTGTTCTTCATTTGTCAATTTTCTAATCAACAGTTAATAAACAGTGTGGTTTGTTTCCTAGTATCAGTAGTCCATTGTGGTTCTCATCACATGTAGGATGATCAGGTGACAGATTAACAGAATTCCATAAGTCAGAGCTATATAAAAACATCTAGTCAGGAAGGTGTCACCGCCCCCCATCATTCTCTCTACTCCACCCCTCCTCTCCGTTCTTTCCACCTCCTCCGACTCATCCCATTCAACCGACTCATGAGTTCCCCTTTCTCCTTTCCCTCTTTCGTGAAGAACAGCAGGGCATTGGTATTCTCTTTCCACTTGTGCTTTTCACCTTGTTTCACTTAACATAGTCTGGAAATCGCTCCATACTCGTTTCGAGATTTTTCCTTCTTCATTTTTACAGCTACTGTGGTCCTCCATTCTGTGGATGTGCCATAATTCACTTACCCCTTTTCTATATGTGGACATTTAGGGTTTTTCCAATGCTTTGCAATTACAAACAATGCTGCAATGAGTGACCCTACGCATGTGTATTTTCATGTTGATACAGGTCTACCTTCGGGGTAGATTCCAAGTAGGACTGCTGGATCAAAAGGCAAGTCGGTGGATAATTTGATCAGATATTGCCAAATGCCCTGCCAAAAGGGTAGCAGCATCTGTTTACATTACCAAAGGAATGCAGGAGAGCACACTTTTCCACAGCCTTGCCAATAGAATGTTGTCATACTTTCAATTCTTGCCACTGAGATGAGAAAGTGTATCTTAGTGTTATTTTAATTTTCAGTTCTTTCATTATGAGTTTAAACCTGTTTTTGTAGGAGTGCCTCGGTGGCTCAGTCAGTTTAAGCAGCTGCCTTCAGCTCAGGTCATGATCTTAGGTCTTGAGATCGAGCCCCATGTCAGGCTCCCTGCTCAGCGAGGAGTCTGCTTCTCCCTCTCCCTCTGCCCCACCCCTCCATGCTCTCTCTTTCAAAGGAATACATAAAATCTTAAAAAAAGAAAAACAACTTTTTTGTAGGTTTAATAACCCATTTTACATCATTTACCTTTTATCACTTTTTTCATATCTAAATGAATTGTCATTTTCTCATTTTTCTATCAGAGTTTTTGGTCCTTTTTTCTTGCATTTTTAAGAATTCTTTATATCCTAGGAATGTTACCCTTTTGTCTTTGACATATGTTGCAGATATTTCTTAGTTGTCTTTGACTTTTACGTTGTCTTTTTGGCCATGGAAGAGTTTCTACTTTTATATAATCATATTTATTGATCATTTATTATATTGCCTCTGAATCCTGAGTCATGGTTAGAAAGACTTTCCCTTCACTGACATAAAAGAAGGATCACCAGGTTTTTTTCTAGTTCTTAGATGGTTTCATTTTTTACATTTAGATCCCTGACCCATTTGGAGTCTATTCTTGTGTGTGATATGAGAAATAAATCCAAATCCTCTTTTTCCAAACAGCTACCTAGTTGTTCTAGCACCATTTCTTAAAACCTCCCTCTTTACCCTGGTGGTCTGAGATGTTACCTTTATCATATACTAAACTTCCATAAGTCCTTGAGTCTATTTATGGGCTTTGCCCCCTACATCACTCATATATTTGTTTATTCATGCATAACATTTTTATTATAGAGGCTTTACAGTGCATTTTAACGCCCAGGAAAGCTAGTCCCTGGCCCATGAAAATTTCCTTTTTTAATGTTCTCTTGACCATTCTTGCATATTTATTTCTTCAAATGTATTTTGTTCTTTTTACCTGACCTCCTAAAAAAGTCTGTTGGCATCTTTATTGGGATTATATTACATTTATAAATTAATTTAGGGAAACCTGTCACCTTTTTGGTGTTAAATCATCCAACTCAAGAATAGGGGATGTCGTTCCCTTTGTTCAAATGTGTCCTCCAGGAGTGTTTTAAAGTTTCCCCCCTGTAGGTTTTATACATTTCTCTTTAGGTTCATTTCTAAGTATTCAATCTTCCTTGTTGCAATTGCAAATGAGTTTTCCTCTATCATTATGGTCTCTAATTGGCTACTTTTGGGGTATATAAAGCTATTGATTTCAACATGTTAATTTTATATCCTGTTACCTTATCTTTTATTGTTTGAGTTTTATCACTAATTCTCTTCAATTTCCAGGATTATTATTATATCTGCAAAAATAAATAGTTTTTTTTCATTACTAAGCCTTGTGCCTCTAAATGACTTCTCTACTAGACTAGAGAAGTCATTTAGAGGCACAAGGCTTAGTAATGAAATATTCTCTACTAGACTAGAGAAGTCATTTAGAGGCACAAGGCTTAGTAAGGGCGCCTGCGTGGCTCAATGGGTTAAGCCTCTGCCTTCGGCTCAGGTCAGAGGTCAGGTCAGATCCCAGGGTCCTGGAATCGAGCCCCGCAGTGGGCTCTCTGTTCAGTGGGGAGCCTGCTTTCCCCTCTCTCTCTGCCTACCTTTCTGCCTACTTGTGATCTCTCTTTCTGTCAAATAAAAAAAAAATCTTTAAATTAAAAAAAAAAGTGGTGTTGGATTCTA
Source organism: Martes martes (assembly GCF_963455335.1). Classification (NCBI taxonomy): domain Eukaryota; kingdom Metazoa; phylum Chordata; class Mammalia; order Carnivora; family Mustelidae; genus Martes; species Martes martes. The sequence continues at coordinate 107,396,026 of NC_137898.1, forward strand.
TTTATTGGTGTTATGTGAATACTATATGTATGGTACTTCTTTATGGGTACTCATAAATATTCGTCTATAGTTCCCCTTTTTGCACTCTATCATGTTTAGGCATCAATATAATATTTGCCTTTTTTTAAAAGATTTTATTTATTTATGACAGAGATAGCAAGAGAGGGCATGAGCTGGAGAGGTAGAGCAGGCACCCCGTTGAGCAAGGAGCCCGATATGGGGCTCGATCCCAGGACACTGGGATCATGACCTGAGTTGAAGGCAGATGCTTAGTGACTGAGCCACTTAGCCACCCTATATTTGCTTTTTAAAAAGAAGTAGGAAGTTTCTCTTCTTTTTCAATGCTCTGAAATAATACACAGAGCACTGGAACTATCTAGTAATATGCAGCGGCTTGGTTGAAATCCTCTGTGAAATATTCTGGAACTAGAACTTTCTTGAGATAGCTTCTTAATAGGATTCTCTTTCTTCCACAGAAATTGATCTGTTTAAATTTTCCATCTCTTTCAGCATTTCCCTAGGAAATTGTCCATTTCAAGTTTTAAAAAGTATTTGCACAGACTTATAAAGACTTACAATTTTTTGTTTCAATGTTTACTTCTCCATTGTCACTTCTTATTTTGTATATTTGTGCTTTCTCCCTTTTTCCTCTTCATTGTGTTAGCCAGCAATTTGTCTGTTTCGATAATTTTTTCAAGACATCTTAGAAACAAAATAGTTCCAAGAGTTGTTGCTTTCCAGCCAAAGTTCCTCTAAAGTCATGATACCTAGAACCAAACACAATACTCTGGGGGTAAAACCAGACTCTCAGTTTCTTCATTAAAAATTGTTCACATTCTTTCCTCCTCCCTCTCCCTCTTTCTCCCTTTCCTCCACCTTTTCTTTTTTTCTTTTTTTTCTTACCACCTTACATTGTTGACTCACACAGTACTGTCAACCAAAACACCTACATAATTTTTAACACATTCTGCTGTTAAAACAATCTCTTCCATCTTCATTCTTGTAAAACTGGTCTTTTTGTTCCATATTTACCTATAACAAATTTCTCTTGTTAAATCCCAACTCACAAGATCCTTCTAGATGGTATCATTTATGCACTCATTTATTCAAATCAACCAACATTGCTAGGAATTGTGCCAAGCCCTGTGCTGGGAGGTATATAACTAACTATGATACAAAGTAATTATGGTGGCAATAGAGAAATATTAACAAATGCTATCTGTGCACAGAAGAAGCCACAGGATGGAAGGATGTGGGGATCAGGGAAGGGCTGGAGGAAAGGAGACATTCCTCTGGTTCCCTAAGGATGTCTGCTAGTTAGAGAAGGGGAGAAGGGCATCCTAGGGAAAGGTGGTAAAAAAGAAAAGAAAAGAAAGAAAGAAAGAAAGAGCAGTGAAGGCATATGGTATCCTGGAGGAACAGCCCCTAACAAATTCGTGTGTGGGCAGAGCGTTCAGTGGCCGGTGATGATGGTGGAGAAATAGGTCAGCACAAGACCTATCCACCCTTCGACTTAAAGCTCAAAGACCTTCAATGGCAATGTGTGGAGTTTTGAAACAGGAGGGTACAACAGTGAGACCCGCATCCTAGAAAGGTCCCTCTGGACACACAGTAGAACACGGGATAGAACGAGGAGCGTTCAGATTCAGAGAACCAATGAGGAGACCAGGCAATAATCCAAGTGAGAGATTATAAGGACCTGAACTGAAGCGGTATAATTAGAGAAGGACAAATTCCAGAAACAAGTCAGGTGGCTGATGGGATAGAAGCAGTGACAAAAAGAGAAGATCCAAAAAGTCACACCTGAGGGAAAGACTTGCTTTCACTGAGATGGAGAATATGTGAAGAGCACATAGTTCAGTTTTGAACAAGAGTCTGAGCTTTCAGACTCTTTACTCTTTATACCTGAGTGAAGATGTTCTACAGCCATTTGGCAAAATACAGGGGCTAGAGCACAAGAGATGGGGGCTGGGTGGGAGATGCCTGTTGGAGGGTATCTGTGGATGACAGGTGTAGGCCAGGTGCAAATAAGACAGTAACTACCATCTACTGAGTGCTTACTACCTGCCAGGACTGTGCTAAGCACTTCAGCATATCCTTTCGTAGGTATATAAAAATAAATACAATGCATATTTTAATTTATATATATGCAATATATTTTTAATATTTATTTACTTATTTAAACCCCCCAATGTGTGCGCGCGCGCGCGCGCGCACACACACACACACTGATTCCTGTGAGGATCTACTATTCCCATTTTACAGACGTGGAAACCAAGGTTTGAGAGCAACAACATGCCCAGAGTCATGGGGCTGGTTAAGAGGTAGGAAAGGGATTTGAATTCAGTGTTGAGCCCCAAATCCTGGGATCTTACAACACCCCAAAAAGTAAGGTGAACTAAAAAAGTAATTTGGCAGAAAAGGGAGTGGGGAGAGAGGTCACTGAAGGAAAAGAAGAAAATGAAAATGTCCTGACTGCCAATTCCTTTTTTTAAGATTTTATTTATTTATTTGACAGACAGAGACCACAAGCAGGCAGAGAGGCAGGCAGAGAGGTGGGGGGGAAGCAGCCTCCCCACTGAGCAGAGACCCCGATGCGGGGCTCCATCCCAGGACCCTGAGATCATGACCTGAGCTGAAGGCAGAGGCTTTACCCACTGAGCCACCCAGGTGCCCCTTGTCGGCCAATTCTTGTCAGCCATTGAATGAGGCAGTTTTTATGCATTATCTCCTTTAATTCTCAGACCCAATCATTAAATCTGTATTATTAGCTGCATTTCTTATGGATAAACTTGCTGAAGACCACAGCATTGATAAATGGCAAAAAAAAAGGGGGGGGGGATTTGAAACCACTGCATCTTAGACTAAATATAGTGAGATCAGCCAAAAATAAAATTATTGGGGCACCTGGCCAGCTCAGTCAGGAGAGCATGCAACTCTTGATCTCAGGGATGTGAGCTTAAGCCCCACATTGGTCACAGAGATTCCTTAAAAAGTAAATAAATAAATAATCTAAAAATAATTAGAATAGGCTGTCGGATGGATAGAAAAAGAATCAGGAGAAGGTGTGGCAATCCGAGGATGACAGAATTTTAAGACAAGTGGTCAGTAAAGTCAAACACTGTCAAAAAGTCAGGCCAAGGACTGGAAAGCCCATTTCATTTCATAATTAACAGGTTTTGGTGACCTTTTTGAGAACAGATACTGTAGAGTGATGGATTAAAAGTCAGAGGGCAGCTAACCCAGAAGACACCAGGAAGCAGGTAAACAGAGGCAGTGAGAGCAGAATGGACATTAGCTGGAGGGGAAAGTGAAATAGGGAGCCAGGGTTTTCTAGGATGAGAAGACATCTGGAGGCCGAGCTGAGGGGTAGGTGAAGGAGAAACAGACACAAGGGGAGGGTGTGAATGATGTGGCAAGTTTCAGAGAAGAGGACGAGGGCCACTGATCATGAGGAGGAAGGAGAAGGCAATTTTTTTTTTTTAAGATTTGATTTATTTATTTGACGGAGAGATGGGCAGCGAGAGAGGGAGCACAAGCTGGCGGAGCGAGAGAGGGAAAAGTAGGCTTCCTGCTGAGGAGAGAGCCTGATGCGGGGCTCAATCCCGGCACCCCGGGACCATGGCCCAACGACTGAGCCACCCAGCCGCCCAAGAAGGTCCTTTTGTGCAAAAGTTTGGAGGTGGGGAAAAGGTGCAAGTGAACTAACGTCGTTTGATCCTCGGTGAGTCACATACAGAAACTACACCAGGTTGGAACTGTCACACAAAGAAAACTTTATTTGTAGCAGACAAGGAGATCACAGGGAGCAATTTCCAAAGCTGCAACTCCCTGAGTAATGGAGGATGTGTTCTTTTTACTTAGGGTTAGGATGAGTATTCAGAAAGAGGAGCCCGGGGCGCCTGGGTGGCTGCCTTCCGCTCAGGTCATGACCCCGGGGTCCTCAGGTGGAGCCCCGCATCAGGCTCCCTGCGCAGTGGGAAACCTACTTCTCCCTCTCCCACTCCCCCTGCTTGTGTTCCCTCTCTCCCTGTCAAATAAATAAAAATCTTTAAAAAAAAGAAAGAAAGAAAGAAAGAAAGAAAGACAGAAAGAAAAGAAAGAGGAGCCTGCCATGGTTGGGGGGCGGGGCATAAGGTCACACATGCACCTTAAGGTGATGTGCCTACACATGTGTTGTGCTCTTCCCTGGGCAGAGATTCTAGCACTATAATGAGGTGAAGGTGACTGTCAGTCGTTCCATGGGTCACTCCATGGTCCATCTGTGCAGGCAGGAGTCAGGGGTTAAACTCAAACTGGTCTGGGCAGTCTGGGCAGTTATTGCTCCAGGGGTAGGGGTGCGGTTTATACCACGGGGTCTTGTCTGAATTAAGAGATAAACTGGAAAGAAGGGCTCCAGGAACAATGGGGGACAAAGATCAGTGGGTGTAAGCAGCACAGTCAAGGTCAGGTCCTGGGATCTAGCTGCTAACCAGGGCAGCGGCAAGGAGCCCCCATCCAATCGCCCCTCTTCACTACTGAAGTCGTCCGGCTTGCCCCTGGACAATGAGACGGACAAACAGAACGATGGAGGCTTTGGGAAGGGACACTGCAGGACGCTGGAAGCACAGGGAATGCTCATAAATAGGCCCTGGCGACACCAAGGACTCAGCCAGGGCTGCAAACCACGATTCTGTCACTGAATCCAAGAGCGAGGTTGCGGGTCTCCTCTGGGACTGCAGGGCAGGGAAGCAGGGATGGGCTCACGGAGGACCGGCAGCGGTCAGAGGGGGCCAGCGATCCCCAGGGCGCAGGAGGCGGGGGGGAAGGCGGTGAGAGTGTATTTGAAGTGACTGACGGTGGGATCTGCACCCGCGACAAGAAGTCAAAGGAGCGCTGATAAACTGAGAGGACAGAGAAGACAGAGGAGGGGAGAGCCTGAGGAGGTTGGAAGTAAGTTTAATGGAATGGAGGAGTGAGGACATGGGGGTTTTGAGCAGAGAGCAGAGTCTCAGAGTTCAGATGTCAAGGGCAAGATGATTCTGTGGCATAAGTTCCAGAATGTGGCCTTGCTGTAGTGGCACAGAGGGGACAGTCACCGCAGAGAGGATGGGAGGCTAGACCACCTTCCTCATGGATCCTGGAGTCAGTCTGGGAGAGCAGAAGGTATTAAAATGGTGAGGACAGGGGTGCCTGGGTGGCTCAGTGGGTTAAGCCTCTGCCTTCGGCTCAGGTCATGATCTCAGGGTCCTGGGATTGAGCCCCGCATCAGGCTCCCTGCTCAGCAGGAGCCCTGCTTCTTCCTCCCCCACTCCCCCTGCTCGTGTTCCCTCTCTCGTTATGTCTCTCTGTCAAGTAAATAAAATCTTAAAATAAAGTAAAATAAAATAAAACAAAACAAAATAAAATGCTGAGGACAGTTCCTATTCTACCCAGATTCATGTCATTTAAAAAAACGATAAACACGGTTTATTATTATTAATATCACGGAGGAAATCACTGATAAAATATTGATTGAAGAAGGGCCGTCGTCATGTCGCTGCTACGTCTGCAGGAGACAGAGACTCCTGAATGGCATCCCTAAGGGACCAGAGACTCGGGACGGAGGGGGGCTACTCTCATTCGCAGGTTGGGGTGCCCTGGCTTTAGGACCCCACCCACCCAAGAAGTCTGATCTGGGGGAGCCCAGCACTAAACCAGACCCCCTCTTTGACCTGAAGGCACCTGCACCTCACACCCAAGGGAATGGCCCGACCCTGTTCCTGCTGTAAATGCCTACTGCTGGCCCAGAAGAAATGGATTTAAAGTACAAAGCAGACATTCACGGGGACCAGCCACACCACCACTTCCCCCACGAAGATGTTTATCTTTAAAGAGGCCTGTAGTGCAAGCCTAGGCCTTGAGTAGCTCTGCTGCTTGGTTTTAAAATTTACTAGAGCTACTTCAGCAGCAGACGAAAGACCATATGCTTTTGCAAGAGGCTGTTACTCTCTCAGGGCTGGATGGGTAGTTTCATTTTTCTCTCTCTTCCTCCTCCTCCTCCCTTACTCTCTGGGGGTTGGACTAGTAGTTTTCTTCTTCTTCTTCTCCTCCTCCTCCTCCTCCTTCTTTTTTTGGCCCCAGTGTCTTTTCTCAAATTGTAACTCGTGTGAAAGGCAGATCTGTAAATTGGAGACAAGCTTTCCTGGTTAGGGCCAGCGTGGGATCTAGAGCCTAACTCAACTACCCTCGACATGAAATAACTTCTTAAGGGTTTCTTGCAGCAGGTGGGGAAAAAAACCCACTGAACTGTTTACTTCTAGCACTATCGCTTTATCAGTCAATTATTCAGTGAAGACAAGAAGCAATAGGTTTGGAAAAATGAAAATATCTGGAATATTAAGATATACTTCTTGAATACGCCCCTAGCGCTCTTGTTCCGTTTCCAGCAACAGCTGGAGAATCACAGCAGGACAACAGGTTCAAGTCAGGGCCACGGGGTTAGATACAGCTAAGAGCTCTTGGGGTAGGATCTGCAGACACAGTGTGGGCCCTAGGACTCAGCTGCTACAATATCGTAGCATCAACCAGATCACTGGCCCGATGGAGTTGATTGTTCAAGTCCAGCCAGTCTCTGGAATTTTGGATCTGGCCTTCAGGAGGAGAATCCGTCTCCTTCTCCACACCCATCTCTTTTAGACAAAGTTGTAAAATATAAAACCTAGATGATGCCATAGGCCATGCTGCCCACCTGCAAGAGAAAAGCCACATGGAGTGAAAGGGAATAAAGCCACCCCAGAAAGTACCAGCGATGAGTGGCAAAGAGCAGAGGGAGGGAGGCTACAAGCGTGGAGTCCCGACTCTCAAGGAGACTCTGCTCCATTCTTGCCCTTCACGTGGCTTAATTTTTCAGCCTTTCCTTGGATTCCACGAGTCAGTAAATTCCACTTTCTACTTCTGCTTGCTCAGGCTGCGTTCCTGGCCCTGCACTTGCCACCGAACTAGCAAGACAATCAAACACACAGCGTCAGGGACAGCACAGAACTGATCCTGATCCAGAATTAACATCTCTAAGTTGTTCTGGGGAAGCTAGAAAGATCCATGTGTCATCCAGCAGCCTAGAAAGACGGGGCTTTTGTGCCCATCCTTTGAGTCAGGCATCAGGGGGAAAGAAAAGTGGATGCGGCCACAGGGAAAGCTGGCGGAGCAGGATTTTGGCTTGATGAGAGCGCATGGCTGTAGAGCTGTGCAAACGGTGGTAACACCGCAGTCTCCATCAGCCTCCTCCAAGCCACTCCCAATACCCCTACAAGAGAAGTTAAAACTCTTCCAAGCATTGACAATTCCATCCACCGTCTTCACTGCGGCAGGAAGCTTGACCCTGAACCTCTCTTGTACCAAAGGTAACTTTCTTGCTGTTTCTCTTTGGAACCTGCCCGCCCTTCCTTCCAAACAAGTTTGCAAACCCGGCCTCTCCTCCCTATTTCCTCTAAGCCTCAAGGTCAAAGAGACTTCCTGCCGGGGACTTGTTCCGTTAGAGTTGCAAAGGGCATTTACTGGGCTTCACCGGGCAAGTCTGTGATCTACTGTTCCTAGTGCAGAGAGCATCCCAAACTGAGCCCTGCGGCAGGCAGGAAAGACAAACAAGAAAAAGCAGGGGGGGTTCTGGGGGTGTGCTGGAGTTCAGGAGGAGACCTGACTGGCTCTGGAAGGAAATCAACTTCCCAGTGAAACCAGATTCCTGTGTGGGACCGAGACCCTCCAGCAGCAGAAGATGAGGGGGTGGGGAGACGCTGCTGAGAACCTGAGGGGAGAGCAGGAGGTTTGGAAAGCTTGTTATTACTGGCCTGAATTCTGCCAGTAAGAGAATGTAATATGGTCTAGCCTTTCTATTAACTCTTTCAGGCCTTTACTGAGCCAGGAAAGGCAACTTATTCATTGAGCCTGGTGGCTAATTAGGTAAAAATGAGCCCACAAGTAAAAATATTACATTTCTTATTCCTGTATGAGCAGTGTTCTTCAAATTAGTGTTGAGCCCAGTGGTCAAAGGACGATATACCACAAAGTGAAAAGCTAAAGACTTTCTGAAAGATTTCATCTCCTAGCCTTATTTTAAAATTCGCACTAGAGGGGCGTCTGGGTAGCTCAGTGGGTTAAGCCTCTGCCTTCGGCTCAGGTCATGATCTCAGGGTCCTGGGACCGAGTCCCACATCGGGCTCTCTGCTCGGCAGGGAGCCTGCTTCCTCCCCTCTCTCTCTCTCTGCCCGCCTCTCTGCCTACTTGTGATCTCTCTCTGTCAAATAAATAAATAAAATCTTTAAAAATAAATAAATAAAATAAAATTCCCACTAGTTACACGTTCCACAAATACTCTGTTCCTTCAGGAGTACCTTATTAGGTAAGTGCTCAATAAATGCATGAGAATGAACGAATGAGCCTTCACTACAGATGTGTCCCCTATCCTAGGAACAGAGCATGGAGCCCACTGTTAGGGCCTTTGGGATTGGTTCCCTATCCCTTTACCATACCTGTCCATTGAAGGTCATGTTCATGACTACTTCAGTGGGGTTTGGTTTGGGGATAAGACATGAGAAATACATTTAATCAAGTGTCGTTTGGAGACTTTGCTTCCTGCAGCCTACACGAGGCCAGTCATGGCCAATGAAGCATTTCCAGGGCTTCCCAGTCTCTCTGAAGTGCCTGGGGGTGTGGCACCTGGCCAACAGTGCCCCATCACTGCTCCACACGCCTGGCCAGCCCATCACTCACCATGAGGAACATAAAGCTGCCTGAGAGCTTGCTGCCAGGGAGCATCTGTTTAGCTGGCATTGACTCCTGTGGGAACAAAGCCAATGGGCCTGGGTGAGGAGAGGAGGAATCAGTCAGGATAAAAAAAAAAAAAAAAAAAAAGGTTAGGGAGTATACTGCTTTGTTACATTAAAGAATTAATAGGCCTTTTAATTTCTACAGCAAAGCACAGAGGAATTCATTGTGGAAACGTCTGAAAGCCTCTGGTTGGCCCCATGTTGCAAATCCTACTTCACGGAAGACACGGGGCACTGAGGAGTGATGTCTGCTGCAGCTGCTCCAACCTGCCAATCCTCTTCGTCACTCATTCTATGTCCCCCTCATGGGGGGATGACACCAGACAAAGGCTCTTCCTGTATTTCTCAGGGACTGCCAGGCAGATGAATCTCCAAGTGGGCTCTAACTTTCTACTATTCTCCTTGGAGGGAAACGGTAGGGAAAGGCCTCCAGGTTATATGTTTCAAAAATTAAGGCTCAGACAACTCCCTTCCTGTTGACCAGCCTTTTAATAAATCATTCCCGTAACTTTCAGTCCCTCAGGCCATATATACCACAGCCAAGCTCCGGTTCACTCTGTCTGACAAACAAAATTTCTGTATCGTCACAATTTCCCCAAGTTTGATTCTCTGAACACTTACTTTAATTTCACTGACCTGTGAGCTTCACTAGGGAACAGACTCTATGTTATTTGACTTCTATTTCCAGAGCCTGGCCTGGTGTCTGGTAAACACAGTAATTCAGTAAATGCCTGTAGAATGAGAGCGCCCATGCATGTTTACCACACTAGCAGGAAAAAGTCAGGCCTCCGTGAGCAGACAGGTTGGGAAATATTTGGTGCTTTTCAGGGTGTCAATAAGTAGAAGATATCCCTGTGATCTCCCATGAACACTACCTCTTTAGGATGCTTACTATAGTAAGCATCCTATTATGGATTTCAAGATTTTTTTTCAGTATACCTACAAAATCTCTCCCTATAAATTTCTTGGAAGCAGGAACCAGTTTCAATTATTTTATCCATCCCCTCACCCAATAAATGAACTAAATAACTGAATGAATGAATGTTCATTGGCCAAACCATATTAGAGTCTCGGGGCTATCAAAACCTTTCAACACATTCACCGAAGTCTTTTTTAAAGAACGTCAGCCCCCAGAAAAACACTTGTAGAAATTTATGTTGGCACATCGACCAAAGACAACGTTCATAGGACAACATCAATATCAAGTAGCAGAGAAAACAAATAAATAGCTTTGAGGTGCAGGCAGAATGGGGAAAATGTGAACTGAAGATAGCCTGGCCATGAAGAGCACAGGAGACAGGGGATGGCAGCCAGGGTAGGCTACAGAACGTGGTGGTAGCCAAAATTTGTGGGTGACTCACAATGAAGATCAACCATGTCAATGAAAGGAACTGCACTGACAACACTGGCATAGATCAATTCTGTGGGTAATTTGTCAGGTGTGTTCAAGCCAAGGCTTTAGCCAGGGAATGCGGTAGAAGAAAATCATCATGCATGCTGGCAAATGGCCTGAGAACAGGGCCAACAATGGGTAGAGGGAAGCCTTGATTCAGAGGGTAGGGTTTCTCTCTGCTGCAGGGTTCCCTTATAATTAACCAATTAGAGCCATAGCTTCATTTCCCGAGGCAGTTTTCTCTGCCACACAGAATGAGGTCACAGCCCTTACCACACAGATCTATAAAGCATCTGGGAGATGAAGAATGGCTTCAGATATGCTTGGATCATTCCCCAGAGATGATTGGACACATGTGTGGTATTCTTAGCCTCAGAGCTTCTCAGAGGAATCAAAGTGTATTCTGACACCAGCTTTTAAGTCCCTATTTACATCCTTATCACATGACTCTAACAAAGAGATAGAATATTACTAGATCTATCAAGCAACCCCAGAAGCTGGAATAAATCAATCAGGGCTCCATCAACTCTGAAATAACAAATCATAGCAGTTTTCAGAAGCACTAGATGTGATACTCTAGTGAAAAGAATTATTTAATATAATTCATTTTGTATGTGAAAGAATTATTTCCACTCTCAGGGGCCATTGGGATTTAACATATTACTATTAGTAGTACTGAGAAGATGTCAATTTCTCAGAGAAATCAGAAGAACCTATTGGTTATCAGAGTTCCAATCTACACACAGAAGGGATAGACTGTACATAAGCCTAGAAGAGGGTGGAGGGAAGCATACAGGATGGGCAGGAAAATCAAACATCAGAGAGGGACAAGGGGCATTACTGCATTATTCTAGATGAGTTCATTATAAAGTTGTGTGCATTGTTTTGATGAAGAGACTTTGTCACCGCTACAAACAGAAAATTCTCCCACTATCTTTTCCCCTTATGTCTTACCAGAATGGGAGATCAGGGGATATTTATGGAAGCACTAAAGCATGAAAAAGACAGCCAAGCCTTTTGGCTCTTTGGTTGAAAGGTCTGGAAGTGCAAAGGAGCAGAAGGCAAAGGCTAGGGTTGGCTGTGCTGATTTCCTCCACTTAATAACACAGTGGGACCTGACACACAGGAGCGGAGTTAAAAAGCGGGGAGGCCACAGAAGAACCTAAGACGCTTCTGCCACAATTGGTGGGTGAGTCAGAAGGTATGAAGCTTGAGACCAGGGGAGGCCTCGAGTGAGAGAAGAGGAAGCAGGAATACTGGTAGCACTCAAAGAGGTGGCTTTGCCTCCGTGGTGTTTCATCTCTCATTTATAGCTCTTCTGCAACAATCCCCTTACATGTGTTCAGGGAGGGCTGACGCAAAATGACGAGCCCTGCAGTGCGGGCAGGATACAAGCCCCGCCCTTCAGGGAAGGTTGTGACACCCCTCAGCCAAAGGAAAATTCCGACTCTGTTGATTAGGTGGGAACCGCATTTCTGCAGTTTTCCTGTGTCAGGAACCAGGCTGGGGCACAGGGGCCAGGGCTGGGAAGGCTCTGAGACAGGTCGGCTGCCGAGCTTCTTAATTAGAAACGGGAATTGAGGAAAAAGCATACAATGCAGCGGGAAAGAAAATCTCACACACACATTCATGAGAAGGGTTACCTCTGGGACACAGGCCAGGACTGGAGGGGTGGCCAAAGGCACGCAGACTTGCCTGTGATGTTCATATTAAGAGAATGTATTCCTGCGTTGTTTAACTAAAAACAGATCTTCAGAAAGTCTTATAATTAACAAGGGAACAGAGGGAGAGGTGGAAAGAAAAAGAGAAAAGATGAAAGACACAACCAACAGCCTAGGCCTCCTTGTAAAGGTCTTCCTGGATGCTGGAATCAGGCCGCCCAGAGGGGTGGGGCTTGGAAGCAATGAAAGACACAGGGAGCAAGTCACAAGGAGGGGGTGGGTAGGGTCCTAAACCAGAATTTCCTGGATCAGAGGAGAAGGGAATGGAAGACGCATCGGAATTCTGAGAGAAAACAGTGAAAAGTAACAGACCCCCAGGGAGTCCTAGCCCATACCGCCTGTCAGATTTAGGGGTCCAGTTCCCCGCTCTTACACTGGAAGGAGCAAATGCTGACTCCAGGAAGGGCCCGGGACCTCAAGCAACCTCGCTCCTCTTAGGTCTTGTCTACCGACCATGCCCTTGGTTGTGAAGAAACCTACTGCCCGCAAAATGGAAAGAGGTATAAACACGAAGAGAGCACTACATGTGGACCACCTATTCACCCTGCCCGGTCTCAAACTTTCCACCAATGCAGTTCCACCCCACCCCTAACTTGGCCCACCCAGTTGGCTCCTGAAATAGGATGGGCCTTCCCGCCATAGACGCAGGGGCTTCCCTGGGGATTTTCTCGGGGACAAGCCCGGCGAAGGGTGGAGACCACCTCTTCTGGAAGATGACCTCTGAGTCTGTGGTCCTATCTGCTGGGCTCAGGTAAGCCCCCAGGAAGGGCATCGCTCAGCTTAGCGGGAGGCGGGCGGCCCTTCAGCTTTCTCCCGGCTAGCCATCTCGTCCGCACCGTACCCACCACCCTGGCCCCTTAGGGCTCTGCGGACGAAGTGATCTGGGGTCCCCCTGAGGATGGGGGCGGAGAACCCCTTCCAGAGATTAGGCGGGAGGCGCTGGGGGAGGGGAGCTGGGAGTGGGAGGAGCAGACAGTTACCTCATTGAAGCCCTCCTGCAGGACGTCCAGTAAGTTCCCCCGGGTCAGGCAGGCTAGCATTGTTCCTGCGGGGGGCTCCCCGGGCGGGGTCTCCAGGTCAGGCAGCGGCCGCCGCCGCCTCCTCCCTCCGCACACAAAGACTCTCCGCTCAGCTCATTGGGATCTCTCCGGAGTCCCGCAGGCCACTTACTGGAAACCTAGACCCGAGCCAAACTAGCGCCTTCCACTGGGCATGCTCGCACCCGGCCTCCGCCGGAGGGCCCCGGCGCTGTTGCGGTTCCTATAGAAACAGCTGGGCGCGCAAAGGGTGGAGGGGCGCTGGCTGGCAGCCCCCGGCCAGGCGTGCGTAAGGGGGAGCACCATGGGCGCGCGGGCGGGCTGGTGTGTGCGCGCACCGCACAAACACACACGCGCTCGCTCTCTCTCTCTCTCCGTGCAACACACATACACCAGGCTGGGGGCGGGCGTGTGTGCCTACACTGCAGACACATACACACCAGGCCCCCGACGGGCGTGCGGGTCTGTGCGCGCGCACTGCGAACATCCACACACGTGAGCACACACACATACACTCTTTGACACACCGGCGGGCGTGCCGGCGTGTGCCTGCGCTTGCAATCACACACGAGTTCACAAACCAGGCCTACAGGCAGGCGTGCTGGCGTGAGCTCACGCTACACACGCGCACACGCGCGCGCACACACACACATTCTGCGGATTTAAGGCCAAACGCTCCACCACAAAATGGGTGGGAGGGAGCCTGAATCAGGATTTTTTTCTCCCCAGACTAGCTGAAAACAGCAACCTTTTTCCATAAGAGGCCTGGACAGTGAGATTGAACTAAAGAAGGGGAAGCAGAAAGGACAGGAAAAAAGAGAGAGAGAGAGAGAGAACCAGCCAGAAGGGGGGGGGGGGCAGGATAGAGGGAACTTTAGTTATTAATGGTATTAGAACACATTTAACAGAAATAATAGGAAAGAAATACCACTAGATCACAACATAAACATCAAGGGTAAACCAAGGATCACCAAGGTTTTACCCAAACAATCTGTATTTCTCTTAAAAATAACTGTGAAGGGGTGCCTGGGGGGCTTAGTTGGTTGAGCTACTGACTCTTGATTTAAGCTCAGGTTAGGGTTAGGGTTAGGGTTAGGTCATGATCCTGGGATAGAGCCCCCACAACTGGCTCTCTGCTCAGTGGGAAGCCTGCTTCTCCCTCTCCCACTCCCCCTGCTTGTGTTCCTTCTCTCGCTGTTTCTCTTGGTCCAAAAACAAAAAAACCTTTAAAAAATATAAAAATAAAAGAAATAAATCTTTAAAATAATCAAATGAACAACAAAAAAAACCCCTGCTACAATGTAAAGCCCATATTTTTAGTGAGCTTTAAATGAATTAAATCGGTTTTAATTCAAATAAACACTACATTTGGGTGGGGGATGGGCTAAACGGGTGATGGGTATTAAGGAGGGCATTTGTTTTGATGAATGCTGGGTGTTATATGTAAGTAAAGAATCACCAAATTCTCCTGAAACCAATATTACACTATATGTTAACTAAAATTTAAATAAAAATGTGAAAAATAAAATAAATACTACAAAAATATCCTGGGACTTTTGAAAGAGTTAGGAAAAAGCTTCCCCAGATGAAACAGAGAGCTATTCCCCTCTGTTTCTAGTTATTCAAGTCACAGCCTTGATTATTTATTTTTAGGAATACTAGTCATTTGTACTCTCGGTGCACATTCTTGTTTCTATAGGAAAACTGGAAGCTGAAAGAACACCCGTATTCTATTACACCTCGTGATTCCAGATGGAGGGGAAGGCTTTACAGAATGGTAAGGCTCAGAGAAGGTCAGGGCCTTGCACAAGGACACAGCTGGTCAGTGACAAAGGCAGTTTGATGATCTAGGACTCTACACTTAACGATTTTGCAGAAGGCCCAAATTCCTGCCACATATACCTACTGGTAACTTAGCAGGAAAAGTCAGAAATGGTTCTTTTCAACCTCATGACCTCCTCAGCTCCTCAGCTCACTAGACAAAAAGAAAATCCCTAGGGAGCATCCAGAACTAGCAACATCTTGCCTGAAGGTCTAAAGCTGCTAAACACAAGGATACTTCTGAGAAGGACACACCTCCCACCCTACCCCCTACCCCCTACCCCAGCAAGCAGGAAGCAGAAGGCCCACAGAGGTGTTAAGTGGCTGCTGCTGATTAAATGCTGTGTATTCCATTCTGGCAAAGGCAGGGGAAAAGCCATGGCACCAAATCAAACTGAACCTGATCAGCCCATGAGTCAGAAGAGAACAGTCCTGGGGTGCCTGGGTGGTTCAGTCATTGAGCTGTCTACCTTTGGCTCAGGTCATGATCCCAGGGTCCTGGAATTGAGCCCTGCATCGGGCCTCCTTGTGCAGCCAGAAGCCTGCTTCTCCCTCTGCCATTAAAAAAGAAGAAGAAGAAGAAGAAGAGCACAGTCCTTCATAACTAACTGGGGAATTTAGCTGCCAAGAATTCCCCTTGCCATGACTGCAGCTCATGGTGTAATACGATCAGGTGAGTCACCAACCCATGTTCATGCAACAAGGCCCTTTTAAAACAGAAGCATGAAACTTCTAACAAAATAAAATTGCATGTAACACATCTACATGCATAGTGATGCAAAACCAAAACACCCAGTTGGTGGGTCCCTGGTTAGAGGATTCTGGTTGGTTGCTGGCCCAACATGCTTAGGGCAGAGGAGAAAATACTGAAACATCAGAGGGAGGTCCTGCTGATAGTTATATGCCAAAAGGTCACTGTTTCTCAAGGAACAAATCCTTTATCAACATAAGACCTGTGAGCTCAATATTCCTAGGGAAAGATTCATTAAATCACTGGATTTAAAGCTAAAAAGAAAAAAAAAAGATATTTGACACACATGGAGGAATGAAGACTAGGGTTGCTATTTACAGTCACTCAGCAAATCAATATGAGAGCTAAGATCTGAACCAAGCCCCTGATGCTCAGCCCTATGCTGTTTGCCCTGCGTCTCACAGCATGCTGGAGGAATTAGAGGGAATGGTGGCGAACAGATACAAGATATGTTATAGGGCATATGGCCCACAATTGCACTATCCCCCGGAAGTCTGTAATTATATCAACCATATATCCTACAGTAATGCTATGCCATAGGATTTTCTGTAATGGAGAAAGTATTCTATCTGTGCCATCTAATCCACTGGCCACTAGCCACACGTGATTAGTAAGCACTTAAAATGTGGCTGATGCAAAGGCGAGACTAAAATTTAAATAGCATTTAATTTTAATTCACTTAAATTGAGATAGTACCATTTCATAATATTCTGTGCCATTTTCCCCACACAACTATTGAAATGTTCCAAAAATTACAATATTTTCACATATAGTCTGCCTCTCTCACTTGGAAAAAGCACAAAATTCCTGTTGGAGCATATAATCTCTAGGGTTTTTTTTTGCTCAGAAGATGCGCTCGCCATATTTATCATGGTCTCCCTTACCAAATAGCTCAGGTGAAGAACGAAGCGTTAGCTCCAAGCAGCACTAACATTTACTGTTCCCTCCATCTGCCCCATCTCGCTCTGCTGTCATATCAGCCTAAGAGCCGGAAGGGTAAGTAGGTTAGCTTAAAAGAATCAGGAATAACTAGGACAATGATCTG
Source organism: Martes martes (assembly GCF_963455335.1). Lineage (NCBI taxonomy): Eukaryota > Metazoa > Chordata > Mammalia > Carnivora > Mustelidae > Martes > Martes martes. The sequence goes on from NC_137898.1 coordinate 107,412,577, forward strand.
CACCCTGCAGGGCTAGGACATGGGGAAACTGCGAGCCAGTCCAGGTAGCTGGAACTACTCCCACCACTGCTGGCTTGTCATTCACTCGGCCTGTGAGGCAAGGCAAAGGGTCCAAACTAGCCACTCTCTGCATATCTCTGCCATGCTACCTGATTTCTAAAATCAGACCAGACCTCCTCGGTCCTGTATTATTTTAACAATAATGGCATGGATAGGGGCGCCTGGGTGGCTCAGGGGGTTAAAGCCTCTGCCTTCGGCTCGGGTCATGATCCCAGGGCCCTGGGATCGGGTCCCGCATCGGGCTCTCTGCTCCGCAGGGAGCCTGCTTCCTCCTCACTCTCTCTCTCTCTGCCTGCCTCTCTGCCTACTTGTGATCTGTCAAATAAATAAATAAATAAAATCTTTTAAAATAAAAAATAATAATAATAATAATGGCATGGATACTTCCCTCACCAACTAAAAGCCACCAAATATCTATAGATAACCATAATAATAGCAAAACTGAACTTCTACTATGTGCCAAGCCCTACACTAAGCACTTACATACATTAGCTTATTTGATGGTCACAATTACCATAAACAGTAGTGAGTTTTTCTTATCCCCATTTTACAGATGAAGAAAGAGAGATCTGGCAGATAAGTAATTAGCTCCAGGTCCTATCGCTGCTAAGTGGAGAAGCTGAAGTCCAGGGGTTTTTTGTTTTGTTTTGTTTTTTAAGATTTTATTTATTTATTTGACAGAGAGACAGAGAGAGAGGAAATACAAGTAGGGGGAGTGGGAGAGAGAGAAGCAGGCTCCCTGCTGAGCAGGGAGCCCATGCAGGGCTTGATCCCACAAATGAGCCACGCAGGGGCCCTAAAGTCCAAGTTCTTAATCATTACACAATACTTTTATATAATGCTTGAGACAATAGAAGGTACTGAGTAAATGTTCTTAGTTGAATGCATGAATGAATGAGTGGAGGAAACTGGCAAACTCATTCATCACTTCTATTAATACAGATAATAATATGATGGCCTAAGTAAGACTATGAGCTCTAAACAGAACTGTCATTCGGTGAAGATATTGACTGTGACTTCTCCCTGTATGGAAATGTGTGAAATCCACACCTGTGTCAATTTAATACATCTATTGTGGGCAATCATTAATGACTACAAAGAAGCAGAAAGGCAGTCTGAATAAACAGATAATTAAAATTATCAATGGAAATATTTTAAATGACTCTGAAATAATTTCTTAATCTTTTTCTGTTTTCACACACTGGCGAGTTTCTTGGCGGTAACATATGTTTACAATTTCTACTGCATTTTTCTTCAGGGACATCAGCATAAATGCCCACAAAAGAGCTCGCATCTACCAGCAGAGGCCCCCACGTTGTCCTGACTTGTTTCTTGGCTTTTCTGCCAGCCTACACCCCTTAATCTTACTTAGACAATGCACTCATCTTCCTGCTCAAATGGTCAAGTGTTTTCAAACACTCCTTTTTCCTGTCAGATATAAATTCCTCGTGCCCCACTCTTAAGGCCCTTCCCCAAATTGCCTGTGCTCAGGTTAGCAGGCCCCTCTCTGTCTCACATGTTCCCAGGGCTCATTTTCACCTCCCATGCCTTCATGACTGTCCTTCAGCCTAGAAGGTCCCACACTTCTGCCACTCAGATCTTTACTACGTCTAGTTCAAGTTCTGCTTCCTCCTAAAACTCCTCTGACCACTTTTGGTTTTCTGAAAATCAAGGCAGCTCAGATCTTAATCTGTCTCAAATACTCAAATCCTAGATAACCCATGGTTCATTCCTGTCCTTTTTTCAGGTTTCTGCTCAAATATCACTTTTACCTGTTCAGCTTCCCTGACCACCCTATTTAAAATGACAATACCCAGGGCACCTGGGTGTCTCAGTCGGTTAAGCATCTGGCTTTTGATTTTAGCTCAGGTCTTGATCCTGGGGTCGTGAGTTCAAGCCCTGCACTGGGCTCCACGCTGGGTGTGGAGCCTACTTAAAAAACAATAAATAAATAAAATTAAATAAATAAAATGACAGCACCCCCTCACCTAGGCACTCCCAAACCTCTTTGCCTGATTTATTTTTATTTTTCTTCCCAGCATTCATCACTGTCTTGTATTGTCTGTATTTACTTGTTTGTTTGCTTATTGTCAGTGTCTCTCCCTGCCCAGAATTTAAGGTCCATGAGAGCAGGTTGTATGTTTTGTTACTGGTTTATCTCCAGAAAAAAAAATGTCTCCTGGCACATAGTAGATGCTCAGTAAATCCTGACTGAATGAATGAGTATTCCTCTTTTTACAATTCAAAGGTCACAACATGTTCTATAGTATATCACCTGGCATATAAGTATAGTTAATTTAGAAGTATGAATCTTAGTCTCTTTCAGTGTATTTCCAAGATAAATATAAATAATTTCTGGTATCCTTCTGTATTTTCATCCCCTTCATCGATGTCTTTTTTCATTAAATGTTCGCTAAATATCTTGAGTTCCTATTACATGTCATTATATGCCAGTTCCCATTCCTTTAGCAAAAAAACTTAAGGAACTCACAGTTATACATAAATATACAAACATACAAAGAGGCAAGAAACAAGACTGAAAGACAGAATAGTAAAAGGAAGACTAGTAAAACTGAGAATCCAATATTAGTATGTGGGGACAGAGTGTACAGGGTGAGTGTGACAGACTGAGTGGGAAGAAAAAGGGAAAAAGAGACAGAATGGTAAGAGCCTAGAGTGGGATGTTGCCAAAGTAATCACCAGATGCTAGTGCTTAATATAAACTGTACTTAAGCAGATATGCAAATACATTCTACATGAATTTTGGAAATTCACATCTCAAAAGTTATCTGCTGGTTATCCTAAAGGTAAAAATTAGATTAAGACTAGCGACATCTGGTGGATATTTTGGAAGTGTCTCTTAAATTTCTTTACTATGTAAACGCTACACAAGCCCTCACACCTCTGGATTGCCATTCATATATTAGGGCTCCTAACTAACTGGTTACTAACCACACTATCATGAAATAATCTTTCTGCAGGACCTAAGGTCTCATTGCAAGAGGCAGCCTGATTTCTACCAAGAACCCTTCTATCTCTCAGCTGATGACCCTCTGCCTTCTGGAAGATGTATATATAATTTGACACCAGGATTCTTCTTTTAAAAGGTAACTTGTTACTTAAAATGTTCACGTCCTTTGACCTATGGATTCCACTTCTGGAAACCAACCCTAAGAAAAAAGCCTTAAATGAGGAAATCAATTTGTTATTTACAATGGGGGAGGGGAACCTAAAAGTCCAATAAACAGAAAAATTGTCAAGAAAAATATGCTTACCAGACATTTGTAACCATAATAAAACATTTTTGAAAGATTTATTTATTATTTATTTGAGAGAGAGAGTGAGCATAAGGAGGGAGAGGGATAGAAGCAGACTCCCCACTGAGTGTGGAGCCTAATGTGGGGCTAGAGCTCATGACCCTGAGATCATGACCTGAGCCAAAACCAAGAGTAGGATGTTTAACAGACTGAGCCACCCTGACACCCCTTGACTCTTGCTTTTTTAAAAACTAAGTTTGTTAATATGAAATTGTTAAAATATTTGTTTTAGGGGCGCCTGAGTGGCTCAGTCAGGTTAAGCATGGGACTCTCTGCTTCTCCCTCTCCCTTGGCCCCTCCCTGCTGCTCAAGCTCTCTCCCTCTCTCTGTCTCTCTCTCTCTCAAATAAACAAAATCTTTAAAAATAAATAAATAAAATCATGGTTTGTAATATTTCCCAAATGCTCTATAATTAAAACGCATTATTTCTATAACAGACATTATTTAAATCTTTCAAACTGCATATATTCTGATTAATTGCCATAATTTTTCAACTTCTCCCTGATTTTATTAATAATGAATCAAGGGAGCTAGAATTTGTACAAGAAGGGGAAGCAAGAAAAGAAAGCAAATATATGACAGTTTTGTTCCAGGATCTGAGTCTTGATGGAGAAGTCCCCCAGTTGTGGAACTGTACCAAAATTCCATTAATGTCATCACACTCCTTTCAACAGTACACCAGAAACTTACAGAGGGCTCTGCTGGCATCAGGGAGTTACAGAGTCTCCTAACCACTTGAGTCCCCATCTTCAGAGTCCCTAGAAAAGCCGGATCAGGGCCACCTTAAAATAGGAAGAGGGAGAATGTACAAAAATACTGGACAAGAAAAAAAATTCCAAAACTAAACCAATCTAGTAGTGTCAGGCCCCTGCCCCGAGTCTATCAACTTAGGTCATCTACAAGTTTCAGAAATGGGACCCTGGTCAGAAGGAAATCCAGCCAAAGATATTATAACCACAACAGGGCTATCCCAGGAGTATTTTAAAAACTAGCCACTTAGGCTTAACAGTAATAAAGGAAAGACCAATGCTTCCCTATCGGTCAAGCAAGAATGCTTTTTCCCTCCTCCCTAAGATAATCAGTCAAGGACCACAGTAAGAATTCTGAAGACAAGACAAATAAATACTGGGAGCTCTGCTTATAGCATGCACTTCCATTCATCCTCAGGAATTCAGTTTTAACCTAGAAGGGCTGTATTGATATTTTAAAGCAGAAATTTTTACATAGCACTTTAAGTCTACAAAGTGTTATCACCTACATCATTGAATTTGACTGTCATAGTAAACAACTGTTGGAAATAAAGTTCACGGTATTCCGTCCCAGCTAATAGTAAACAGGCTAGGGAGTTACTTCGCCAATTAGTAGTGGAAGAAGTTTTCTAGCCACTTCTTCCAAGTCGACTTGCACTAGGTCTGTGCCAGAGAACAGGCCGGGAAAATGATGATAATGATGATAACGACAGCTTACATTTGACTACACTCTATGTACAGTTCCAACAAACGTTCTGTGAAGTCGATACTATGATTACCAACTATTCTGTGCTGTGATTCCATTTTCACGAAGTACTGTGTCCGTCTTAAGGAATCGCCCCTCTAAGGGATAAATCAAGGGGCATCATCGGTATTTGGGGAGGCTGGCATACAGACTGAAAGGGCACGTCTCCAAGCTCTGAAAGTCTGAATCAGGAACTGCACCCTAAGAACCTGTAAGGCTCAGAACCTGAAACTTCCGCCTCCTTCTTTCCAGCAACACCCCCACCCCCACCCCTCCGTGTGTCCCCCTTTCTGATCTGGACGCTCAGCCCATGGTAAGTATATTTTCCAGGCACGTCCCCTCTGCCCTCCCGGCCAACACACACACATTTCAGCACCTACCTCTTAAATCCTCCCTGCGTCTGGTTCAGCATCTCTGTCCCCCGCCCTTCGGAGCTCGGCCTCCTCCTGATACAGCGTCGTCGCTGCGTTCCCGATGCCATGGTGACGCGAGGCTGGCCCCGGCCCGGCCCCGCCCACCTCCCCCGCCGGCGCGAGCCAGCCCAGGACAACCTAGGCCCCGCCCCTTGCCTGGCTGGCTCCGCCTCCTAAAGGCCCAGACCGCCTCTCCAGCAGGCCTTGACCCTGCCTCTAGCCTCCTTGACCCGCCTCCTGCGGGCCGACTCGGCCCCCCAAATGCCGGGACTGGCCCAGGGAGCTCCGCCTCCTGCAGATGCGAACCCGCCTCCTGGGTGTCCAAACCACAACCCGGCTCCGCCTCCGCCAAAGCCTGCGGGGTCCCGCGCGAGGGGAGTGTCCGGATCTCCTGGGTGCCCTCAGGCTGAGCGAGACCTGCTTCACTGACGTAGAGCCGGCAGACCCCCACCCCGGAAAACGCACCAGGCACGTTCCTTCTGCGATTTATTGATCCTAGCGGCTCCGCACCTGCGAGAGCCCACAGTCCAGCCTAGGGGAGTTTCCGGGCCGTGCAGTGCTGTCAGGGACTTGAAGTCCTGGGAACCCATGGTCAGCCTCAGCCCCTGCCCTCGTTTGTCTGTCTGGCTTCCGGCACCCTTGACCCCAACCACCGAGGGAACTGCCCAAGCCAGCCCTGGGGGCTGTGCACAAGAATCGGAATGCTTTTCCAGAGCACCTCTCCCTCTTCAGCTTGGGCGTTTAAGGTGTGTGAAAGAGACGCCCTTAAATTAATCCCAACAAAACCAGCTCAAGTGCTGGGGCAACCTGTCCTCATCAGCCCTTTTCTTGAAAGCAGGAGCCAGGGTAGGGGCCAACAGGCTTCCGGCAGCTCATCCTCGCCCCCGTCATTTTGTGGAACTCCATCCATCCTGGCTAGCCCCAATACAACTCCAAGCTAATGGTGGCAAAGGAAAAAAAAACAGGCCTAGGGGAGGGGGCAAGACTAGGGGCACTCGCAAGGGCTCTGGAGTTCTTGAAAACGCGGCAGCCATCGCTGGGCTGCCAGCCACTTCCCCAGGGTAGATTCTCCCCAAGGGTGAAGGGATGGAAACAGGTCCGTCCTCCCCAGCGCTCACACCAGGGTGCCGTTCTTGCTGTCATAGCGCGGTGTGGCCTGGGGGAAGCGGAGGGTGGCGTACTGCGTAGCATTTTCGGACTGCAGGTGTTTCACGTCCCGGGCGGAGCGCGGCCGCGTGGAGCTGCACACTTGAATGTCTGCGTAATGCAAGCTGCTCTCCTTCAGCCTGAGGCCTTGACTCCTCTGCTGAGTCGCCGGCTTCTCTAACACCTGTTCATAAATCGGTCCTCTTGTGTCATGGGCCTGCAAGAGACAGACAGCATTAAGGGACATTTTGGGCTCGCTTTTGCCCCTCACCCGCAAAGCAGGGCCGGCGATTCTGATGTCCCTTCGCTCGGCTCCTTGGTGGGGCAGAACCAGCAAGTTCTGATTGAAGATAACTGAGGTGTGTGGTAGGGTGTAAAAGCTGAGTCCTCAGATCCCCGGGTCGGAGCAGCCCCCTGGAAGGGGCAGAAGCCGGTCATTACCTTTACACCATTCTGCTGCTGCTGCTGCCGCTGCTGCTGCTGCTGCTGCTGCTTCAGGGCCCGTCTTGCTTGGCTTCCTGAGAGCAAGAAACCCAGCTTAAATTCATTCTCTCTTCCATGTCTCTACTGAGATTGCCCTCTTCGAATCTCAAACTATTATGGTGGGCTTCTAACTAATCTCCTGCCTCTGCTCTCACCTCTTTCACTGCTGCCCTTCCCACATCCAGACTCCTGTCATGCTCTGCCCATAAGATCGTCCATCCTCATTTTTCACCGGCGCCTAACAGCGCAGCAGGTACATGTTGAGAGCCCATTATATGCCAAGCTGTGTGGCGCGTTCTGGGGCTAGAAGGAGGAGCAAGCTATTTCCTCTGCCTCAGGGAGCTTACGGTCTACTATGCAGACTACTGCTACAGTGCTCAGCCACACCAGTCAATCAACTCAGCCCCTTGTTTCCTCTTTCTCTTTCTTCCTTCCATCCCTTTCTCTTTCCTTCATTCCTTCCCTCCTTTCTTCCTTCCTTTTTCTTTCTTTCTTTCTTTCTTTCTCTTTCTGTTCTTTCTTCTACAGGAGGTAACGCCATTACCCACCTTCTTCTTCTCTGCTCCTCTTCCAGCTTGAGGATTTGCTATTGTTCCCCCGACATGGGTGTTTTCTCCCATTCTCCTAAGGTACGAGTGTGAATCTTACAGCACTAGTAGATTGCATTGCATTTACTTGTTTATGCGTAAATAAGTCTCTTGAACTTGATTTTGAGCTCTTCGAGGACCGAGACAGTGTGTCCGTGTGCCTCTCTGCCTCCTTGGGACCCAGCAGAGTGCCTCACATACACTGTAAGTGCTCAGTTAATTTTTGCTGGGTGAATGAAAGAACGCACAACCAACCTTGCCACTCTAAGATACTGGAAAGGATGAGACCCAGCATTTCACAGCTGGTCTTGAAACCCTGAAGATTTTCTCTGGTGTACTATCTCCCTTGATCCCTTCCAAGGCTACTCCTCTTTTTCATCCTTATGCCCTTTCCAAAGACACTGGTTCTAGCGTCTTCTCTTCTCTAATTCAACCACTCCGAGCCCCCATCCCCAACACCCAGTTACCCGTTTTCTTTTTCCTCTGGGAAGTTGATGGGCAGCTCCTGTGAAAAGAAACACAGATCACCCACGTGTAAGAGTCCTGGCCTCAATCTTCTCACCTTCATCATTTGTTCCGTGGTTTCCTTAACATTCTAGGATGACCCTCTCACTTCCCTCAAAGAGTCACCCTAAGTCAGCCTGAAAACATTTATCAAGGGTACCACATCTCTCCCACAAGGATGGTTCTGGAAGGTAGAGTGGTACAACTGACATAACCAAACCCAAAATACAGCCTCAGGCAACCAGGCACAACATGCCAGGGATATAGCTGGGTTGAGGGCTATTCTGGGATTGTCTAACAGGCTAATCCCAGCAGAGGGTAAGGGAAACCTGCCAAATAATGGGATATTCCTGGATTCAGAGACCCTCTTGCTGCCGCTTCGGTGCCCTTTTTTTTTTTTTTCAGGGTCTCTGCCAACATGGGGTTCTCACTCTGGGAGTCACAGAAGCTGCCACAATGAGGGCTAACAAGTTAGGGCCCCTCAAAGCCCTTTTCTAGCAGGTGATCTCCCTCCCTGCTTCCCTGTCCTTGTTTTTAATTAACAGAGAAAGTGAGAGATATTTAACCTTTAACACACACACCACAGGGAGCTCTGAATTTGGTGAGTGACTCAGCTACCTTGTCCTCGCTGCAGGACAGACCTCATTTCTGAGCTGTAGGACAGACTCATTTCGGAACCTCTGGGGTCCCCAGTGGAGCCAGTGTGTCTACGTGATTGTCAACTGCGTGATGGCCAGAGAAAAACACTTGTCTGAGGAAATAGGCTGAATAGTTTGGGGCTTACTCTAGATGCTTTTTCTTGCTAGTACATTTCCAAACTCTCACCAGAGCCAACCCTGTCTGTGTGACTTGTGTCTCCATAAGGAAATTTCCTCCTTTTGCTAACTGAAAAGAAAGAGAGAGAGAGAGGGAGAAGGAAACTTCTAGATCATGTCTATTTTACTACTGTGGAAAAATCATGATTTTCCCACGTGTATTTGACAAAGGCTTGTGTTTTGATTTGATTTTTGGTTTTAATGCAGCTTGCTGAGTTGAGAGCAGATAGAATCACCATCTGAAGGTGACAGGTGGTTCAGAAGAAAAGCTGTGACACCACTTCTAGGTCTTTCTACTCCTTCTACTTCCGCATTTCCTTTTCTTTCTATCTTTCTTTCTTTCTCCCTCCTTCCCTCCCTCCCTCTTTCTTGCTTCCTTCCTTCTTTTCTTTTCTCTTTCTTTCTTTCTCTCTCTCTCTCTTCCTTCCTTTCTTTCTTTTTTCTTTACCTGACTCAAGGCATAGCCTTATCTTAGCTTCCAATTTCTTGTCCCTTGTCACCACTGTTCTCCTACTTACTTCTACTTAAATGGATGAAGAGTACATAAATTCTAACGCAACAGATTTGGGCGGCCCTATTTTAGTGAATGGAGCCTGTTCCCAAGTCAGATGCTATACAATGCCTGGACACAACCTAAATGGAATATTCTGGTAGACTCATAGTCGATAGGATTTGATTTTTAGCTCAGAATTCAGAAAACGAGATGGGCACTTTCCTATATTGGTAGTATGAGTAAAAATTGGCTCAATTTTCCTGGAATGCAATTGACAAGAAGTATAAAGAAGCTTAAACATAAAGTGTATACCCTCTGATGTAGCAATTCCATATCCTAAGAAACAAGCAGGCACAAATATGGATGCTCGTTGCAGGATTATTTACAATTGTAAAGAATAGGAAACATCCTTTACGTCTAGTATCGGGAACTGACTAATAAAGGACATCTCCAGTAAAGGGACCATTGTACATCCATTTAAGAAACATGTTGGAAGAACATCTAATAGCATGGAAAATCTTACTCTTTAAGTTAATAAAAAGATAATAAGCCATGTTTTGGGATAAAAGCTATGCACCTAGGTATTTCAAAAGGATTACACGAGGTGAACTTTCCGAGTCATTGGCTGTGTGTGTGGGGTAGGGTGGCCTGAGCCAGGGGTTCTGTGCTGAGATGCTTCAAAGCCTTGTTGAAAATGTTTGGATTCCCGTGAAGGCCCACTCTGCCTCAGTTTATCAGGAATGGGGGTGAGGGGCTTCACTGTGTATAAAATCAGGATTGCTGATAAAAGATAAAGCTTTGAAAGCTTGGAGTCCTGCACCTGCGCATGGTCATCACTGATCCGTTTTACTGGGAGTCCGCATCAGATGGAACGTCAGTCTGGCTGTGACTCTCCGCCAGCTCTGTTAGGGGTGGAACACGGAGCACTGCTGTACACTCTGTACACTCGTAGACGTGTTGTTCCCTTTGTGGCATGGATAAATGTAACTATGAGGTACACCAAAATTAAAAAAAGGGGGGGGATTAACATGGAAATAGACTAAAATGTTCTCGTCATTTACGGTTGTTATAAATATATTTAGAATATTTATTTTTTTATTATTTAAAAGATTTTATTTATTTATTTGACAGAGAGAGATCACAAGTAGGCAGAGAGAGAGAGGGAAGCAGACTCCCTGCTGAGCGGAGAGCCCAATGCGGGGCTCGATCCTAGGACCCTGAGATCATGACCTGAGCTGAAAGCAAGAGTTGAACACTTAACTGACTGAGCCACCCAGGCACCCCTTGTCCTACTATTTATTTTAAGAAGGAAAAAAAGTGTTTTGGTTGGAATATTGGGGGTAGTGTTTCTAGCCAGGCTCTAGAGTCAGACAGACTAGCTGTGTGACCTGCAAGTTTTTAGCTTCCTCAGGCTTTCATTTTCTTATTAATAAAATGAGGATAACAGTAGACCTAAACCCCATGAACTACTGGAGGTATTATGTAAAAAAAAAAAAAAAGTAAAATACTCATTTAGGTGCCTGACATATAATGAGCATCAGTAAAAGCTGACTGCTATGATTACAACATCACTAGAGGAAAAACTTACCAAAAATGAAGACTATGAAAACTTGGAACAAAGGAAGTGGGAGAACCTATGATACCCTTTCTGCAGAAATTCTTGGATGTCGGGGTGCCTGGGTGGCTCAGTTGGATGAGTATCCAACTCTTGATTTCTGCTCAGGTGATGATCTCAGGGTCATGAATTCAAGCCCCCAGTCAGGCTCCCCATTCAGTGCAGTCTGCTTTCCCTCCACCCTTCCCCTCATCACACTAACCCCCCACCCCTCTCTCTCTCAAATAAGTAAATCTTTCAAAAAAAATTCTTAGGTATCCCTAAATGTCCTATGTCTATGGGACATCTCAGAGTTTAAAAAGTAGCCCCCACCCCGGTCCTGATAACATTCTGAGAATCTCATTGTTTCCACTTTACACGTGGGCCAACTGAGGCCCTAGAGTTTTGGTTTCTTACTCAAGAAGGCAGGAGCCAAATTTCCCATTATCACTCTGTCCTCTGCACCTGTCATTATACCTGGCACATATAGGTGCTCAATAAAATATTTGTTTAATAAATGAATGAGTAGTAAAAACAGGACTGGAATCCAATGTACTGATTCCAAATCACATGGGCTTTTCAATGTACCTTATCTATTTCTCTAAATATAATGATGATTTTTTTCATGAGCAAGACATCCTCAAGACTGACCCAGGCATGGAAGGTATAGATAAGAAAACAGCAAACAAGATAAAACCAGGTGGGGGGTTTAGAGTGATTTACACTTCTGGGAAAGAACAGGTAAAGCACTACAAATAAATTATTGTGAGGCTTTCACATATCCTCTGCTCTTCAAATCTATGATCTGAACAACATAGGTCATGTTATCCATATTGTATACAGGAGGAAAAAGAGAAGTTACAGGACTTGCCTAAGGGCACACAGTAAGTAAATGTGGAAGCTGTATTCAAATAGTCCTTGGGTGTTCTCTGTCACCCCACTCCTGCCCTTTTAAATGACATTGCTCCAAAGTCGATTTGCTTGATTTGGGAGGCAATATTACGTAGTGGCTAAAAGCACAGGCTCTGAAGTCAGACGGGCCCGGGTTGGAATGTTCGTTTGTTTGCTCACTGGCCATGTGACCTGGGACAAGTTAACTTCCCTGAGCCTCAGCTTCTCAGCTGTTTGAAACAGGATGGGTAAGGCCACCTCCCTCATAGCATTGTTGGGAAGAGATTGTTTGAAAAGTGCCTGGAGGGTAGTAAGCTCTGCTAGAATGATGATTATCCTCCGGGGAAGAAAGGAAAGGAGAGGAAGACAAGAGAAATCATGCCAATTCACCATTCCGGCCCTGCTCCGGCCCCTCCACAGTCAGCAGGCTCGGCTGTGTTTTCTGAGGCTTTCTGAAAGGAGGGAAGACAGAAAGAGGTAATGCTCTGGTGGGGCACCCGGAGATGTGCCAGGCAGAGGGAGGTGGCAGTGGGAGGGCGGTCAAGAACTATCAGCAGGCTTTCTCTTACTCTCTGGGCCTCCACGTCCACCGACAGCGACCTGCCCCGCCACCCGCAGCCCCTACTCACCAGCTTCCCGCGCAGCAAAGCTGGTTTCCCATGGTGCTCTGTCTCGGAGGGAGCCCAGCTGTTTTCTACGTGGAGAGGCTGGTGCATTTCCTGGTTCCTGGTTTAGCTTTCAATAGCAGCTCGCAGGGAGTCTCTGTCAGTGTCAGATTTCAACCTAGCAGGTTGGACTTTGGAAGCCACCTGCTGGAGTGATTCCCAGGTGACTGTTCCCAGCCAAGGGGTAGAGGAACACACATGGGCTCCAGGTGAGAACTATCTCACCTTCGGGATTTGGAGCTGCTTTGATGATGCCGTGAACTTTGAGCTTCAGGCTTCAGTGAAAAGAAACGTGAGATAGAAAAGAGCTCTGGGTTTCCTTAGGAAGTGTTTTCTTTCTTTCTTTCTTTCTTTCTTTCTTTTTTTTTTAAGATTTTATTTATTTATTTGACAGACAGAGATCACAAGTAGGCAGAGAGACAGGCAGAGAGAGAGGAGGAAGCAGGTTCCCCGCCAAGCAGAGAGCCCGATGTGGGGCTCGATCCCAGGACCCTGAGACCATGACCCGAGCTGAAGGCAGAGACTTAACCCACTGAGCCACCCAGGTACCCCAGGAAGTGTTTTCTCTACTACCTCACAGTCATTGAAATATATCCTCTATAATGGAATGAAGAGTCTTACCTTATGTTTCCCCAGCACTACTCAGGCTCAATGGAGTTTCACTTTCAACACGACCAGTATCAGTTTCTTATTATCCCTGTCTAGAATCTGGGTTTGAGTGCTGGAGTCTCTTGGAAACTTAAATTTAGGGAAATGGATTCCTTTTATATTCTCCCTTGCTTTTGGAATTAATGTGGGCAAATCACTTTTTTCTACACGGGTGAAAGAGAGGTCTCAACTCATTGCCTAATCCCCTTTCTGGTCAAAAATCATATGATTCTATGATTGAAATGGCCTCAGCACTTCCTGACCACTTACTTCCTCCTGCCCAGTACAGAACTATGGAAGCTCCACTCCCACAATCCAGCTTCTCCTTCCAGCCACCCAACGTCAGACTCATTCCACTCGCTCCAACTAGTAGGCTGCAGATGAGCAAATTCCTCTGTACAAACCATGGGCTCCAGGAGAATCTGTGAGATCTGCCGGGCTCCCATGGGAAGCTTTCACTAAGTCCTAGCGATTGTTACTGCTTCTTGTTCTCAGCTACTTGCTGGATGGCAAAGCATCTTTACTATTTTGTCCTGGATCATCTCACTAGCCTCTTACTTCCTGGTTATGCTTCTCCCCAGCAATCCCTTCTGTATACTACCATTAACTGTATTCTTTTCATCCTGATAACCCAAGCATCCTAGCCTGGCACTCAAAGCCCTCCACAATCTGGTTCCTTTTCAGCCACTTTCTCTAATATAAAGGAAAACACCAAAGAGATTATATGAACAGAAACTTCAGGGTGCCTGGGTGTCTCAGGGGGTTAAGCCTCTGCCTTTGGCTCAGGTCATGATCTCAGGGTCCTGGGATTGAGCCCCACATCGGACTCTCTGCTCAGCAGGGAGCCTGCTTCCCCCTCTCTCTCTGCCTGCCTCTCTGCCTACTTGTGATCTCTCTCTCTCTCTCTCTCAAATAAATAAATAAATAAATAAATCTTAAAAAGAAAGGAAGAAAGAAAGAAACCCCAAAGGAATCAACAGTGTATTGTGGTACCCAGAAAGCCTGATACATCTTAAGCAGCATTAATGGAATTCTAGAGTGATAAACAAGGCTATTGACGATTCCACTAAAGTCTGTTCCAGTCAGCCTGTGATTGGAATAATAATTTTACGTCCACACGTTGAATTTCAAGTTACATTGTCAAAAGGCAGTGTGTTCAAGAGAAACTTGTCTAGGCAATAAGTGGTTTGGAAAGTCCTAGGGGCACCTGGCTGGCTCAGTCAATAGAGCATGCAAGTCTTGATCTTGGGATCATGGATTTGAGCCCCACATTGGGTGTAGAGATTACTTAAATAAATAAATAAACAAACTAAAAAAAAAAAGTCCTATAGAATATGGTTAAAAGAATTAGGTGTGTTTACTTGGGAAAGAGAAGCTTTAAGGGGATGGGATGGTTATTTTAAAAAACCTTCAAGGGACTCCCAAGTGAGAGAAGGATTGCATTGATTTTCTGGACATAACCAGACCAGTGAGCAGAAGTTACTAAAGTGAAGATGTGGAGTTAACAGAAGGAAGAATTTGTAAGAAATACATCCCAAAAGTTCTGATGAACTGCCAATGAGAACTTAGGAAGTTCTAAGTTCTCTGTCACTTAAAATGGCCCAAGAGGAAGTTGACTAATAGTTGTAAAAGAATTTGAGTGGTGTGGGGATTTGGACTAAATGAGAAGTTTCAATTTTTTTTTTTCCCTAGCTAAGGAACCCTCTCTTTGAAATAAAGCTCGCATAAAAATAACAATTCCAAAATAGATCAATGGAAGTTGTTCTGGTTGAAGTCCGAAGAGGAGCCTTTCTAGTTTCTTTTTCTTCTCAGTTAGATTAAGGTTCTTGAGAGTAGACAATAAAAGATCATGGTTTTTTAAAATCTATGTTTAGGGGCGCCTGGGTGGCTCAGTGGGCTAAAGCCTCTGCCTTCGGCTCAGGTCATGATCCCAGGGTCCTGGGATTGAGCCCCGAATCTCAGCGGGGAGAATCTCAGCTCTCTGCTCAGCGGGGAGCCTGCTTCCTCCTCTCTCTCTCTGCCTACCTCTCTGCCTACTTGTGATCTCTGTCTGTCAAACAAATAAATAAAATCTTTAAAAATAAATAAATAAAATCTATGTTTATAATGTACATCAACCATAGTGTATTAGTTGGGGGTTGAGAAACATTTGTTGAATGAATGGATGAACAAACGAATATATCCATTGTTATTTCTCTGAGGCATGCTTTCATTTTTAATAAATGGTAATGCTTTAAACAAGAAGTGAATTCACTGAGTGAGGGCTCTTATCTTGGGAATCCACAAATCCCTAAGGAGGGGTGTATGAGTGGAACTCAAGAGCTGTGTGAACCTATTCAAACAGTAAGGCAAATTTGATAGCATGTGTATTTTTTTCTGGTAAGAGGACCTATTGCTTTTGCTAGGTTTTTCAACCGGGTCTGTAACCTAAAGTTCAGAATCAACCACTTTAATGGAAGAATTTCAGATGTCCACCACAACTATAAAACACATAGTTGGGGGCAAGGAGGTCTTCTGAGACTCCTCAAATCAGACACGTGCATGAATGACACAGTAACTGAGGAGCCAGACAACCACGCTTTCCTGAACACACCGTGTCCCTAGTCTTAAGACTCTGCCTTCAATTGGGATGCCCGGGTGGTTCAGTCAGTTAAGCGTCTGCCTTCAGCTCAGGTCATGATCTCAGGGTCCTGGGATCGAGTCCCGCATGGGGCTCCTTGCTCCTAGGGGAGCCTGCTTCTTCCTCCGCCGGCTGCTCACCTTGCTTGTTCTCACTCACAATCTCTCTCTGACATTAAAAAAAAAAAAAAAAAAAAGACTCTGCTTCCAAAGGAGGGCTCCCTGGCCATCATCGCCACACAAACAGCCCTTGTCCCCCTGCATTTAGTCTTAAATTGGGTGGGTGATTCAGGAATTACTCTCTTTGGGATGTTCCAAGATTAGAAACAAATGCTTTCTGTCATAGGCCTCCCGTATGCACAGGTTGGAGCCACTCTGTGGTTTGGTGACAATGGCAGAGGCTTCGTGTCTGTGCCCTGTGTATGCATACTCCATCGCTCACAATTAGAGACCATTTTCAGTGGACAGACCTTACTCTGGGAAAACAGGGCTTTAGGCAACTCTCTCCAGCCTAAAACTGTTTTCCCAACCCCTACCCAAAACAGGCCAGACAGGCTGGAGACCCTTGTTTTTGTGTCCCTAATCACCAGCTCAGACAGTGCCCTCTGGGCTGTTTGGACGGCATATCCCTTTCCCTCCCAGGATCACTCTCTCTTTTGTTGCATTGTGAGAAAATTATGGCTAGGAATTTGATCTGGAGCCAGCGTCAGCTTCCGGGTATGATCTCAGCATCCAAGGGAGAGCTCAGGGTGCTGTGACGTTGGGCACATCTAACTGAAGAGCTTTTTGTCTAGCTGGCTATGAGCCCCTCCCTCCCTGCCCATCCCATCGTCCAGGCCACAGAATAGGCACAAACAAGGCCCCGAGGTTTGGGTTTATTCACCTCCACCCAGAACTAAACCAAAGGCTATGACATGTCTCAAGGGACCAAACCATACATTGTGGGCCACGCACTTTTCCCTTCCCCAAGGACGCTGCTACCTCTGGGGTGGTGGGCAGCTGCTCATATCACCGTGGAGGTAGAAAGGGGTTCGCCGCAAGCCGGCTCCACGGCACTCAGGGCTCAACTCCAGTTGCCTCCTCCTCTTCCTCGGGATCAGGAGGTGCAGGGAGCAGGGAGATGTAGACCTCATTGACCTCTGTGTCCAAGTGTCGGCCACCCCGAGGTGCCTCCAGATTAAGGATGCCATCATGGGAGAGAGCAGCGCGGACCCGCCAAGGGTCCACATCAGCAGGCAAGACATAGGTGCGGCAGAACTCTCGGGACACGAAGCCGTGGCGGTCCAGGCGCTGGGGGTGCCGGGCAGACACCTCCAGCAGGTTGTCCACAGTCCTCACGGTCACCTCATCTGGGGTGAAGTGGCTCACATCCAGAAACGCCTGAAACTTGCCCTCACTGAGCCTAAGCTCAGAGGCCCCTGCCCTGCTGCCCTCCCCAGCTGCGGTGGCCCGGGGCCGGACATAGTAGCCGTGGTAGAGGGTGGGGGCCAGGATCTCTTCTGGCAGAAGGCCTGAGGGGCAGAGAGAGAAGACAAGAGACAGGATGGGGGAAAATGAGGTGAGAACAGGGTGAAATGAGGAGATCAGGAGATCAGGAGGTGGGAGAGCAGCCGGGGAGGCAGGAGAAGTAGGAAAAGGAGGCAGGGGCACACCGCGGCTGCAAGGGGGCAGCTGGTAAGAGGGGACTGAGATAGAGTGAGATGGGGGTGGAGGAGGGCAAACCAAACAGGGGCTGGGTGGACAGAAGGGGAACAGGAAGGCACACCAAGGGGGACAGGGGCAGGTATCTGAGCCTTGCGGGCAAGGCATCTGCACCGAGGTCAGTAGGAAGGGGACAGAGCCCTGCTTGGCGCGGGCGGAGGGGGAGTCTGGGGTGGGAGATGGCTCGCCCCAGGAGTTCAGTTAAGCCCAGAGTGGGGTGGAGGCCAGTACCATTGGGAGGTCAGCCCGGAATTTCAGGAGGTGGGGGTGGGAGGCAAGGGGGTGGCGTCTGTGCCATACCTTCTCCGAAGCGCTGCTCACCCAGGCGGCTGGGGTTGGCAAATTCGTACTCGGTGGTGGCCGGGTGGGCATGTGGCACCGAGCGGCCCGACATGGCTGCAGAGGCGTCCGCGGCCCTGGTCCGAGGTGCAGCCCCAACGGAGCAGCGACCCCTCCAGCTGCCTGGAGAGCCAGGGCTCGGTCGGAGGTGGGGGCGGGGTCTACACCACCCAAAATAGTGCAGAACCTGCGGGGGAGGGGCGGGGAGCAGGGCCCCTGAGCGCCAGCGACAAGTGTGTGACCAGCGCCGCCTGGACCCCCGTGCCCTCCCCTGCACACCCTTCAGCTGTCGTGGGCGGCCTGAGGGGACAGCTGGGGGTCCTGGCTGGGCAGCGAGCTGGGGAGGGGAGGCTGGTGCCAGAGGCCCTGGAGAGGCCTAAGTGAGCCCCTTACAGTTTGCACATTTTCTGCGCCTCCTCCAGCCTCCCTCCTCCCAGGCACCCCACACCCTACTTCATAAAGCTCTCCTGGTTTTAATGTTCCACGCTGTGTAGGGTAAAAGATGCAAGAAGCTTTCCCACCCTCTCTTTGGGGTGTGGTGAAGAGTCTCCTGCCCAGATTCATGTTAGGGTCCTCTCCTGGACCCCGGTCAACCTGGAGCATCACAGAGATGCCTGGCACTGACGTGTTGGTGCTCATTGCTTTCCTCCAAGGACCCACAAAGAGTTAATGTCCCTGGGGCCTGGCCTAGGAAGATTCCAGTTCCTGCCCAGGCCCAAGATAGTTGCTGGCCCAATTCCCCTGGCACGCTAGGCTGGAGAGGAGGAGGAGGGGCACACCACCCGCCTGCTTGGGATTCCTGACTCTGTTCCAACTCCAGAGCAGAGGCTGGTGGGGGGGGGGGGGTGCCACTGGGTGTGGATGGAAAGCTAGTGAAACAAGACCAGGACAAGTCACCAGCCAGCTCAGACGTGTTTGTATTTCTCTTTTCTTAGCTCAGTGAGTACTGGGTATGTGTCACACTGCCAAATCCCCGATCACAAGTCTCCATGAACGGGCGGTGAGCTGGGATAATAAAACTCCTGACATCACCATTCCAGAAGCTTCACAAGACTGCGTATATAAGGGGCTGGCTGTAGCTGCAGCTGAAGGAGCTGACCAGCCAGCTGACCCCCTCCACTCACCTAGCCACCATGGACATCGCCATCCACCACCCCTGGATCCGCCGCCCCTTCTTTCCTTTCCACTCCCCCAGCCGCCTCTTTGACCAGTTCTTCGGAGAGCACCTGTTGGAGTCTGATCTCTTCCCAACTTCTACTTCCCTGAGCCCCTTCTACCTTCGGCCACCCTCCTTCCTGCGGGCACCCAGCTGGATTGACACTGGGCTCTCAGAGGTAAGTCTCTGCCAGGACAGGAGAGCTCTTCCTGGAACCTCTTGGAAACATATCCAACTGCTCTCCTTTTCCTCCCTGCTTGAATCTGGCTATGTCTCAGTGTCTTAGGCACTTGCATGTCCACCAGTGAAGACAGACTAGGCTACGGGTCCTTTTCCCCAGTTACCTGTTTGTACTGGATGCTGCACTGACTCCTACTGACTGCATTTTTCCCATATGCTGTGAAGATCGTCTTCTATCCCCTAGCTTCTAAGTAGGGTGCCCCTTTCTGGTTCGGTTCATAAAGATCTACAGAGAAAGAGCTGCCTTCAGACTCCTTTGCTCACCTCTTCTAATATCTCATACCCCTGACAAATGTTAGCATCTCAAGTTTCAGAGTCAGGAAACGGTCCTGCCTCGTTCTGAGGTTTTTATCTCTACTGCATGGAGCAGGAGACAGCAAACACTATTTACTTTCTTTCTATGCCTTCATCTACGATTTTCCAGGTTTCTCAGAGCTGTGATAGGGCACTGACCTGGGTTCAAACCTAATGAGTAAAGAATGTAGGTTCAGTCTTGGGACCCCCACTTGTCCTAAGAGGGTGGGAGAGTGGCGTGAACTGATAAGGTTGATAGAGCTGTCACAGAGCACACTCTGGTTTAAAAATATTCAAGTGTGAGTAAACAGGAGCTGAGTGAGCAAGGGCTTTGGAAGGACAATCAGGGCCAGCAGAACATTCCAGATTGGGTGGGTGGGAAACTTGGCAGAGGCCTGAGTAAGAAGAAGGGGCCTTTGTCTCACAGACAAATGACAAGGCCAGGCATTGGGGTCAGAGAGGCAGCAGAAGCCATGCCCAGACCTCTCTCCATGTGATTGTTCCCCTGGGTGGCCAGTCTTTTCTCCTGTCCCTGTAAATAAAGTTTGGGTCTGATGACCGTGCAGTATGGCTTGGGTACCACTGTGGTGGTTCCCGTGAACCAGAGAGCCATGTTTATTCAAAAAGGGACTTTCAGCCAAAAACAGGAGGGTAAACCACCTGGACAGAAGGCAAGTCTACAGAATGAAGAGACTGCACTAAGGTCATCCACGTTCCTACCATCTTTTCTCCTTCCCCTTCCCCTCCACCGTGCCATTTCTAGATGCGCCTGGAGAAGGACAGATTCTCTGTCAACCTGGATGTGAAGCACTTCTCCCCAGAGGAACTCAAGGTCAAGGTGTTGGGAGACGTGATTGAGGTGCATGGCAAACATGAAGAGCGCCAGGTGTGTAGCTTGTTTTCTCTTCTGCTCATTCATCCAGTGCGGATCATACAGTGGACACTCCCATCAGCCCCTGAGCCTGGGGACCTTCTAGTCGTAAGCCATTAGGGTCTGGGACAGGCATAGACCTGCTGTTGTGTTTGGGCCAGAGACATTGAGTTTTGCTGTTTGTTTTGATTCGATTGCCTTAGATGGGATGGATACATGGGATGTTTATTTTCCATTTAAGCCAGTGGTTTTTGGCTACCTTAGAATCACTAGGGGAATGAAAAAAAAAAAAAAGTCCCAGTGCTTAGACATATCCCAGACCAATTAAATCAGAATTTTTTAAGAGGTGGGCTCCAGACATCAGCATTTCTAAAAGCTCCCTGGGTAATTCTAATGTCCATTCAAAGTTGAGGACCACTGATTTAGGAATCGTGCTTGTTGGACAGCTGGTTACTTTACATAATTAAATGAATTGTGTATACCCTGAAGGCTCTTGACTTTGGGACTTTGCTTTTAGAAGTTCCAGAATCCTCTCATCTTTAGCTCATCTAAAAGGCTGAACTACTTGATTTGCCTAAGTTTCAGAGCTGTACTCAGGAGCTAAAACCCTGGAGCCCATGTGGAAATCAGTTAATTGAGAGCCTATCTGCATAAATGCTTGAGATTCAGCTGGTGTAAAGGTTGGGTATAAAGTTTTAGCAGAATTCTACAGAATGAGTTCTAGAGAATTCTAGAAGCAGGTAGTTTTTAGCAGAATTCTAGAGAATGAGGAATGGCTTCTCTTTAGTTTCTGGGTGGGTTTTTAAATGAGTCTGCTTACCGATTATTGATAATTCATACACTCGTGATTCAAACAGCATAATTTGAGGTTCTCAGGCTGTTTCAGTTTTGGTTATGTGATTTAAGTTTGGGTCATAGTCCCCTTGGGTGAAGTGTTGTGGTGGTGGTTTTTAGCAGCAGTCTTTTTGGTCTGGGACATTCTGGGACATTCTTGAGGAGTGAAGACAGTTTCTGGGCTTCCATGGGGACTCAGATCTTCAATGCTGAATGACATTCCAGATCCTGTAGGCCCAACACTGATCTAAACCTTTGGGAAACACCCCTAAAAATTGCCATGCCTCAGTTTGGGGAGATTTGCAGTTTTCACTGTTTCAGATTTCTCAGGCTCTCATTGGTCGGAATGACCACCTAGGCAATTTGATCTTAGCCCCAAACAGAACAGCTGCTGGGTTTTCTCTCTTGTTGCAATGGCGTATGGTCACACCTAAGGGGAAGGAGGATGTCTGAGTTCTGATATGGTGTTATTTCCTGTTCTTATCTCTCTCTTTTCTCATTCTCTTGGATTAGGATGAACATGGTTTCATCTCCCGGGAGTTCCACAGGAAATACCGGATCCCAGCTGATGTGGACCCTCTTGCCATTACTTCATCCCTGTCATCTGACGGGGTCCTCACTGTGAATGGACCAAGGAAGCAGGCCTCTGGCCCTGAGCGCACCATTCCCATCACCCGTGAAGAGAAGCCTGCTGTCACTGCAGCCCCCAAGAAGTAGACGCCTTTTCTCTCACTGCATTTTTTAAAAGACGAAAATTTCCCCCCCGTGAATGAAAATCTTGTGATTAGTGCTGAAGCTTATTAATGCTAAGGGCAGGCCCAAATTATTAAGCTAATAAAATACCATTCAGCAACAGATAACTGTCTTGTGTTTGAATGTTCTGTGTTTTTCTAAAAAAAAAAATTTAAAGATTTTATTTATTTATTTGACAGAGAGAGAGATCACAAGTAGACAGAGAGAGAGAGGGAGAAGGAGGCTCCCCGCGGAGCAGAGAGCCCAATGCGGGGCTTGATCTCAGGACCCTGAGATCATGACCTGAGCTGAAGGCAGAGGCTTAACCCACTGAGCCACCCAGGTGCCCCTGTTCTGTGTTTTTTATTTTTATTTTTATTTTTTTAAGGATTTTATTTATTTATTCAACAGACAAAGATCACAAGTAGGCAGAGAGGCAGGCAGAGAGAGGAGGAAGCAGGCTCCCTGTGGAGCAGAGAGCCCGATATGGGGCTCGATCCCAGGACCCTGGGATCATGACCTGAGCCGAAAGCAGAGGCTTTAACCCACTGAGCCACCCAGGTGCCCCTGTTCTGTGTTTTTTAAAATAAATGTACCAAACAATGCAGAGCCATTAAATCGGTGCATTATGACTGTGAGGACCCTGGGGATATTACAGTCAGAATGGCTATCTCCACTACTTACTAATAGTATAAATTTAGCAAGTCACTTAACCTTTCCAGTCCTTAGGTATTACATTTATAACATGTGGCACTGATGTGTACACTTGTTATAATGAGTAAATTAAGGAGAAAACATAGGTAAAGCCCAAGGAATATCAGTTTCTCCCTCTCCTCTTTCTTTGATTTTGGCCCTCACTTCCAACAACAAATCTGAATGAACTCTGGATAACAATGCCTAAAAGGCCTTAGCGTGTTTCTGCAATTAATCACGTTGCCAGGCAGGAGGTGGTGCCCCCAGAGTTGATGTCTTCCTACTGATAAGTGATGCCTTCAGCTGATTTACAAGAGCAAAAAACAGGACTTGGGTGATTATCACCATATAAGCCTTTTAGTTCTAATCTCTAAATTACTTAGCAAATACCTTTCAGAAGTAAGACTGGGAAGGGGCACCTGGCTGGCTTACTTGGTGGAGTATGGGACTCTTGATCTTGGGGTTCCAAGGTTGAGGCCCATGTAGGGTGTAGAGCTCAATAAATAAGTAAACTGAAATATTAAAGAGAAAGAAAAGAAGAACTAAGACGGCAAACATCCAATTTAATGACCCTCCCCCTAAAAAAATTAAGTTTCACATCATAATTAATAATTGCTCGATAACACAAAGACATATTATTCTACAAAAACACCCACATTCTACTTATGGGGCCAGACAAACCTTTGACTCAATTAATGAGAAATAGCCCTGGGGTAGGTTACCCAGTATGAATGTCAACAGATAACTCCTATTTTTCTATAGAAGTTTCTACCTAATCTCTGATTTCTTATGAGGATGGACCATGAGGTGAAGTGAGATTCCTGCCTTCACAAAGTCTACAGATTGGGGACTGGCCACACTTTTAAAATATTCTACATGAGGGAACCATAGGGGCTTAGTCGGTTAAGATTCTGACTCTTAACCTTAGGTCAGGTCATGATCTTGTGAGTTGGAGCCCCGTGTTGAGTTCCACACTGGGCATGGAGCCTACTTGAAAAAAAAATTATAATATTCTACACTACATTGTTGCCAAAATTCTTCATGATGTAGGCATGTGGAACTAGGACCATATGAATTGCAAATCTGTAGAGGTTCAAAAAGTTTTCTCCTTAAAAAAAAAAAAAACCCAAAACAACTTCCTAATAGCTAGAAATGCTATATACTAGACAGAAGTCAGATTTCTCTAAACTTAATAGCTAATTTTCGTGGCTTTGTAGCAGATAGTCTTAGCCTAACCAACCTATTTACCACCTTCAGTCTTGCCAACAGCTCCCCATACTGGTTTAGGTGCCACCATATTCCCAACCATGTGCTTCGGGAAAGTGAATCCAAGCTCTAGCAGTAGGCGATCTATCTTGATTAGTCCAATCATGGAAATTCTCTTTTCCCTGTAATGATTAGTCTGAAAGGACCAGGAGCTAATTGTGGCTATTGAGACAGGAGGGAACTTTGGTGAAGATGCTTCTAGAAAAAGTTATTAGTTTTTATTTATTTTTTAAGGATTTATTTATTTGAGAAAGTGCATGTGCTCATTTTAGTGAATTACCATTTATTGACTTAGTCTTAAATAAATCATTCTTTGACTATTAGATCTTCATATTTATGTTTTTGACAAATTTGTTCAGAGTGTGTAGGGTCACTTTTTGGTGTATTTTTACTGAACTCAAGTTAGACTACTTCTTTATTGTTAGTCTTTCCCAGATCACATCTTTTGCTATGGCTACTCATTGTTATTAGTGTAGGACTTTTCTATTCTACTCCAGTATATTTAAGGATTTTTCTTTTAGTTTTATAACTAGCTCATCCATAATTCTACTTCATCCCTTATACCTGAATTATGCCAGGCAATTCTAACTACCATTTATTTTGTTTTTTTTTTCAATA
Source organism: Martes martes (assembly GCF_963455335.1). Classification (NCBI taxonomy): domain Eukaryota; kingdom Metazoa; phylum Chordata; class Mammalia; order Carnivora; family Mustelidae; genus Martes; species Martes martes. Next base: position 107,437,050 of record NC_137898.1, read on the forward strand.
TTAGCTAACATTTATTGAGCACTATGTGGTAGGCACTGTGCTAAGTGTGTTAATTTTTTAACTATCAATTTTTTAAATAGAATAATTCTAAGAAAGGCCCATAGGAAATATCATCTTCAACAGGGAAAAACTGAGAGCTTTTTCCCTAAGGTCAGGAACACGACAGGGATGGACACTCTCACCACTGTTGTTCAACATAGTACTTAAAGTCCCAGCCTCAGCAGTCAGACAACAAAAAGAAAGAAAAGGCGTCCAAATTCGCAAAGAAGTAGTCACACTTTCACTCTTCGTAGATGACATAATAGTCTAGGTTAAAAAAAAAACAACCCAAAGACTCCACCAAATATTGCTAGAACTGATACAGGAATTGAGCAAAGTTGCAGGATATAAAATCAACGCACCAAAGTCTGTTGTGTTTCTATACACTAACAATGAAGCAGCAGAAAGAGAAATCAAGGAATTGATCCCATTTACAATTGCAACAAAACCCATTAAGATATCTAGGAATAGGTGGCTCAGTGATTAAAGCCTCTGCCTTCGGCTCAGGTCATGATCCCGGGGTCCTGGAATCGAGTCCCGCATTGGGCTCTCTGCTCAGCAGGGAGCCTACCTCTGCCTCTCTCTGCCTGCCTACTTGTGATCTCTGTCTGTCAAATAAATAATAAAAATAAAAAATCTTTTAAAAAAGTGCAAAAAAAGAGATATCTAGGAATAAATCAAACTAAAGAGGTAAAAGATCTGTACTCTGAAAACTCTAGAACACTTATGAAAGAAATCAAGGAAGACACAAATAAATGGAAAACATTCCACACACATGGACTGGAAGAACAAATACTGTTAAAATGTCTATGTTACTAAAAGCAATTTACACATTCAATGCCATCCGTATCAAACTACACCAGCAGTTTTCACACAGTTGGAACAAACACTCCTGAAATTTGTATGGAATCAAAAAAGACCCTGAGTAGTCAAAGTAATGTTGAAAAAGAAAATCAAAGCTGGTGGCATCACAATTCTGGACTTTAAACTCTGCTACAAAGCTGTAGTCATCAAGACAGTATGGTACCGACACAAAAACAGACACATATATCAATGGAACAGAATAAAGAACCCAGAAATGGACCCTCAACTCTATGATCAACTCATCTTTGAAAAAGCAGGAAAGAATGTCCACTGGAGAAAAGACAGTCTCTTCAACAAATGGTGTTGGGAAAATTGGACAACTAAATGGAGAAGAATGAAACTGGACCATTTTCTTACACCATACATAAAATTGATGAAAGACCTAAATGTGAGATAGGAATCCATCAAAATCCTATAGGAAAACACAGGCAGCAACCTCTTTAACCTTGGCCACAGCAACATCTTGCTAGACATGTCTCCAAAGGCAAGGGAAACAAAAGAAAAAATGAACTATTGGGACTTCATCAAGATAAAAAGCTTCTGCACAGCAAAGGAAACAATCAACAAAAGTAAAAGGCAGCCTAAGGAAAGGGAGAAGATATTTGCAAATGTCTTATCAGATAAAGGGCTAGTATCCAAGATCTATAAAGAACTTATCAAATTCAGCATACAAAAAACAAAAAATCCAGTTAAGAAATGGGCAGAAGACATGCAAACACATTCCTCCAAAGAAGACATACAAATGGCCAACAGACACATGAAAAAATAGATTGCTTCCAAGCAGCTGCACCATTTCACATTCCCACCAGTAGCGTATGAGGGTTCTAATTTCCCCACATTTTTACCAACACTTAATATTATCATCTGTCTTTTTGGTTATAACCATCCTAGTGGGTATCTAACTGAATTCTTATCAGTTTACATGACTTAGGAGGTTGATGGTATCATTGGTTTTTACGACTTAGCAAGGTGAAGAAGGGGAGTCCATCTAGTAAGAAGAAACAGCATAAAGTGCCTAAAGTGGTGACTTATTTAGGTTTGGCTGGGGCTCTAGAGGTATGGGGAAGGGGGTATGAGAGACAAGGCAAAGGAGTTAAAAAGGGATTCTGCTAAGGACTTTGGAATTTATTTTGAGGGAAACAGAAGCCAATAAAGGATTTTAACCAAGTGAGTGCCATGATCAAGCTTGTCTTTTTAGGCTTACCCTGGGAGCAATATAGTGATTGATATGTGGGGACTGCAATGGAAAATAGAGATATCAAACATTAAGGGTCTTGCAGCAGACTGGGCAAGAAATAACGGAAAACTGTAATGTGGAAAAGGCAATGGGGCGCCTGGGTAGCTCAGTCGGTTAGGCATCTGCCTTGGATCCAGGTCATGATCCCAGGGTCCTGGGATGGAGCCTCGAATTAGGCTCCCTACTCAGCAGGAAGTCTGCTTCTCTCTCTTCCTCTGATCCTCCCCCACACTCCTGTGCTCTCTATCTCTCCCTCTCTTCTCTCAAATAAATCTTTTTTTTTTTTTAAAGCACTAGTGATGTAAAAATGGGGGACATAAACAAGACATAACATGGAGGTAGAATTTACAAGGCTCTGGATGCTTGAATGGGGATGAGAAAGGGGGAGCCAGAATAATTCCCTGGTTTCTGGGCTTGACAACTATATAAACTTATAAATATTAAAAATAAGAAAGAGTGGTTAATATACATAAAAGAGATCTGTGGAATTCACCTAGATATGGAATACCTTAGGAGAGAAAATATTTTGAGACAGAAGATTATGAATACAGTTGTATATTGTGTATATTATGAATACAGGTATATTGAGTTTGTGGCCCTTTGGGAATTCAAATGGAGATACTCAATACATAGTTGGTTATATACATTCAGAGCTCTGGAGACACATCTAGTATGCATGTAGAGATTTAGAATATGGAAGCGCATAGGTGAGAGCTGCCATTCTGGGAGTGATAATACCATTTAAGGTTAGCCAAAGGAAACTGGGGAGATGGCCAACAACAGAATCATTAGAAAGGCGAAATGGGGCGCCTGGGTAGCTCAGGGGGTTAAAGCCTCTGCCTTCGGCTCAGGTCATGATCCCAGAGTCCTGGGATTGAGCCCCGCCTCGGGCTCTCTGCTTGGCAGGGAGCCTGTTTCCTCCTCTCTCTCTCTGCCTGCCTCTCTGCCTACTTGTGATCTCTCTCTGTCAAATAAATAAATAAATAAAATCTTTAAAAAAAAAAAAGACAAACTTCAGGGATTGGCAGAGAAAGATGAGCTCATAAAAGAGACAAAGAAGGGGCATCTGGGTGGCTGGGCCCAGATGGGCCCCTCTCCCTCTCTTTGTAGTGCCAGGGCCTCTCTGTAGGGTCTTTCCATTGGGTAGCTGGACTTACAGACTCCAGGAAGGAGTATTCCACAAGACAGGAGGTGAAAGCTGCCAGTTTCTTAGAGCCTGGGCCTAGGAACCCGTATAGTGTTACTTTTGCCATATTTTGGGGGTCAAAGCAATTGCAGAGTCTGTCTACTTTTAAAAGGAAGGGGCAAAAACTTCCACCTTTTGATAAGAGGGGGTCAAAGAATTTGTGGCCTTTTTTAATCCTCCATAGAAATCGGCAGAAAGGGAGAAGAATATACATGTAGTCTCTAAAATTTATAAGGGATTAATAGCTTTAATAGCTGGACTATACAAAGAACCCTTCCAAATCAAGAAGACAGCTGCTCCAATAAAAAAAAATGTGGACAATGACTGTGCATATGAAGTTTATAGAAGTGGAAACTAAAAAGCCAACATGCATACAAAAAAATGCTGAAAATAATCGGTAGTCAGTGAAATGCAAATCAAGGTCACAACAAGATATTATTTTATGAAAGGCTTTCTCGATGGTGCATTAGGGATAGTTTGGGCCCGACTTTGTTGTGGGGGCTCTTCTGTGCATTGCAGGATGTTTAGCGGCACCCCTGGCCTTTACCCAGTAGTAGACATACCAGTTGTAACGATCAAAAATGCCTCTAGACATTGCCAATTATCTTCTGAAGGACAAAATTGCTCACTGCTTTGCACACCTATCAGCTTGGCAAGAAATGGAAAGTTGGTTAATGCTGAGTATTGGCAGAGATATGGCAACATGGGAGCCTCAGGCACTGCTGGTCGATGTGTGGGCAGCGCAGCCATTCTTGAGAACAGCCAATTTAAATATACCATTACCTCATTACCCAGCAATTCAGTCTCTACAAAGAGCCATATATGAGAATGTTCTCTGCAGCTTTGTTTGACCGTGGGGAGTTGGGAGACGAACTACAAAGTGATGCAGAACACTCCACCTAACAGGAAAGGATAGACATTTTTCTCAGTGCACATGATACATTCTGCAAGGAAAACCATACATTAGACCACAAACAAGTCTTAACAATTTTATTTTATTTTTTAAAGATTTGTTTATTTGAGAGAGAGAGAGTATGAGCTAGAGGGGCAGAGGGAAAGGGAGAATCTCAAGCAGACTCCACAATAAGCACATAGCCCGATGTGGGGCCTGATCTCACAACCCAGAGACGACAACCTAAGCCAAAATCAAGAGTCGGTCGTCTAACGTGGGGCTTAAACTCACAACCCCAAGGTCAAGTCACATGTTCTTCTGACTGAGCCAGTCAGGTGCCCCAGGAAGAAACATTTCTTAATCCATTCTATGAGGCCAGTACTGCCCTGATACCAAAGCCAGAGAAAGATATTACAAGAAAGGAAAAATATTGAATATTTAGAATATTGATGCTAAAATCAACAGCATGCTAGCAAACTGAATTTAGCAGCATATTAAGAGGATACACTACAACCAGATGAGATTTATTGCTGGAATTCAAAGCTGATTCAACATAAAAAAAATCAATGTAATATACCATATTAACAGAACGAAGAGGGAAAAATGATAATCTCAAATGATGCAGAACAAACATTTGACAGAATTCAGTATCTTCTCATGACAAAAACACTCAACTAGAAATAGAAGGAAATTACCTCAACAAAATAAAGACCATATATGAAAAACTCACAGCTGACATCATACTAGGTGGTGAAGATTGAAAGCTTTTCCTTAGGGGCGCCTGGGTGGCTCAGTTGGTCAAGCGTCTGCCTTAGGCTCAAGTCATGATCCCAGGGTCCTGGGATCCCGGTTGGGTAGGAAGCTGGCTTCTCCTCTCCCACTCCCCCTGCTTGTGTTCCCTCTCTCACTGTCTCTTTCTGACAAATAAATAGAGTCTTTTAACAGGGAAAAAAAAAAGCTTTTCCTTAAATATCAGGATCAAGACAGGAATGTTCACTTTCACCACTTCTATTTAATATATTATTGGCAGTTTTAGCCAGAGAAATTAGGCAAGAAAAAGAAAAGCATCCAAATTGGAAAGGAAGTAATGAAATTATCTCTGTTTACAGATGACATGTGGAAAACCCTAGAGATTACACAAAAAACTCTCTAGGGCTAATCAAGAAACACACCAAAGTTGCAGGATTCAAGACCACCACACAAAAATCAGCTACATTTCTATATGCTAATAAGGAATAATCCCAAAAGGAAATTAAGAAAACAAATCTATAATAGCATCAAAAAATACTGTGGGAAAAACTTAACTAAAGAGGCAAAAGACTCATACACTGAAAACAATAAAACATGCCTGAAAGAACTTAAAGACACAAATAAATGGAAATCCATTACTCGTTCATGGACTAGAAGACTTAATATTGTCATGATATCAGTACTACCTAAAGCAATCTGCAGGGGTGCCTGGGTGGCTCAGTGGGTTAAACCTCTGCTTTATGCAGCTAATCATACAGATTTAATGATTGGGTATGAGAATTAGAGGAGATAATGCATTAAAAACTGCCTCATTCAATGGCTGACAAGAATTGGCAGTCAAGGGGCACCTGGGTGGCTCAGTGGGTAAAGCCTCTGCTCAGCGGGGAGCTTCCCCCTCTCTCTGCCTGCCTCTCTGCCTACTTGTGATCTCTCTCTGTCAAGTAAATAAATAAAATCTTAAAAAAAAAACCTAAAGCAATCTACAAATTCACTTAACCCCTATAAGAATCTCAATCTTTCCCAGAAATAGAAAAATTCACCCTAAAATTCATATGGAATCTCAAGGGACCCTTGAATAGTCAAAATAATCTTTTTTTAAAAGATTTTATTTATTTATTTGACAGATAGAGATCACAAGTAGGCAGAGAGGCGGGGGTGGGGGTGGGGGGAAGCAGGCTCCCAGCTAAGCAGAGAGCCCAATGCAGGGCTTGATCCTAGGACCCTGGGATCATGACCTGAGCTGAAGGCAGAGGCTTTAACCCACTGAGTCACCCAGGTACCCCATGAATAGCCAAAATAATCTTTAAAAAGAAAAGCAAAGGGACGCCTGGGTGGCTCAGTTGGTTAAGCAGCTGCCTTCGGCTCAGGTCATGATCCCAGCGTCCTGGGATCGAGTCCCACATCGGGCTCCTTGCTCGGCGGGGAGCCTGCTTCTCCCTCTGCCTCTGCCTACCACTCTGTCTGCCTGTGCTCACTCGCTCACTCTCTCTAACAAATAAATAAATTAAAAAAAAATTTTAGAAAAGCAAAGTTGGGAGACTCATATTTCTTAATTTCGAAACTTACTACAAACTACAGTAGTAAAAAACACAGTGGGGTATTGGCATAAAAATGGATATATAGACCAGTGGAATAAAATACAAAGGCCAGAAATAAACCATCATGTATATAGTTAAATGATGTTTGGCAAAGATACCAAGACCACACAATGGGAGAAAGTACAGTCTTTTCAACAAATGATGCTGAGAAAACTGGATATCCACATGCAAAAAAATGAAGCTGGACCCTTACCTTACACCATATAAAAAGTTAATTCCAAAAGGATCAAAGACTTAATTACGAGGGCAATAACTGTAGAATCTTAGAAGAAAACACATGGGGAAAATTCATAATATTGACTTTGTCAAGGACTGTTTGGATATGACACCAAAAGTTTAGGCAACAATAGATAAAAGAGATAAACCGGCCTTCATCAAAACTGAAAACTTCTGTGCATCAAAGGGCACTGTTGAAAAAGTGAAAGTAGGGGGTGCCTGGGTGGCTCAGTGGGTTAAAGCCTCTGCCTTTGGCTCAGGTCATGATCCCAGGGTTCTGGGATCGAGCCCCGCATCGGGCTCTCTGCTCAGCAGGAAGCCTGCTTCCTCCTCTCTCTCTGCTGGCCTCTCTGCCTACTTGTGATCTCCGTCTGTCAAATAAATAAATAAAATCTTAAAAAAAGAAAGAAAGAGGGCGCCTGGGTGGCTCAGTGGGTTAAGCCTCTGCCTTCGGCCCCGGTCATGATCTCAGGGTCCTGGGATCTCGATCTGCCCTGCATCGGGCTCTCTGCTCAGCAGACAGCCTGCTTCCCCTTCTCTCTCTGCCTGCCTCTCTGCCTACTTGTGATGTCTGTCTGTCTCTCTCTCTGTCAAATAAATAAATAAAATCTTTTAAAAAATTGAAAAAAGAAAGAAAGAAAGAAAGAGTGAAAGTAGAATCCACAGAATGGGAGAAAATATTTACAACTCCTGTATCTGACTAGGAATTAATATCCAGAATATATAAGGCACTCCTACAACAAAAGGGCAAACAACCAATTCAAAAATGGCCAAGTATTTGAATAAATGTTTCTCCAAAGATATACAAATAGCTAAAAAGCACATGAAGATGCTCAAGATCACTAGCCAGTAGGGACGTGTAAATCTAAACCACGGTATCATTCTACACCCGCTAGGATGGTTACTATAAAAATAAAAACAAAGTGTCAGCAAGGATATGAAAACTTAGAATCCTTGTGCATTGCTGGTGGCAATGTAAAAAAAAAAAAAAGTGGAAAACAGATGAGCATCTCCAAACTGTTAAACACAGAATGACCATATGATCAGGCAGTTCCACTTCTGGGTATATTCCCCAAAAAACTGAAAGTGGGGACTCAAACAGATACTTGTACATCAATGTTCATAACAGCACTGCTCACAACAGACAAAAGGTGAAAACAACACAAGGATCCATTAACAGATGAATGGAGCAGCAAAATGCAGTAAATACACAATGGAATATTACTCAGTCTTAAAAGGAATATATCCTATAATATGGATGAACCTTGAAAACATGCTAACAAAATAAACTAGACACAAAAGGACAAATATGACATGAATCAACTTTTATGTGTTTCCTAGAATAGGCAAATTCATAGAAACAGGAAGTAGAACAGCGGTTACTAGTAGAATAGTGGTTACTAGGAGAAGGGGGAATGAGAAGTCAGTGTTTAATTGGTACAGAGCTTCAGTTTGGGATAATGACAAAGTTCTGGAAATAGTGCTAATAGTTGCACAACTCTGTGAATATACTTGATGCCACTGAATTGTACACTTAAAAATAGTTAAAATGGGGGGCACCTGGCTGGCTCAGGTGAGTAAGAGCGTGGGACTCTTGATCTCAGGGTTGTAAGCTCAGGTCCCAACTTGGGCAACTGACTCTTGATTTTGGCTCAGGTTGACTTCAGGGTTGTGGGATTGAGCCCCACCTCGGGCTCTATGCTCAGTGTGGAGTCTGCTTGTCCCTTCTCTCCCTCAACCCCTCCCAAATAAATAAATAAAATCTTAAAAATAAACAAAGAAATCTTTTAAAAAAATCATTAAAATGGTAAGTTTATGCTATCTATGTTTTACTACAATTTTAAAAATATCCTGGATAGACAGGAAATAAAATAGGATATGTAACATTAGAACTTAAAATAAGTGCCAATAAAATACTGTTCATATTTCAAGAGCATGTATTAACGAATTACTACAATTAGTAAGAGACAATAACTCAAATTCTTTTTTTAAAGAGATTTATTTATTTACCTGAGAGAGAGCACTCATGCACACATGAGTGGGCAGAGCAGAGGGAGAGAGAATCTAGGGGGGGCCTCACTGCTGATCACAGAGCCTGATGTGGGGCTCAGTCTCATGACTCTGAGATCGTGACCTGAGCTGAAATCAAGAGTTAGATGCTTAAATGACTGAGCCACTCAGGTCTCCCAGTCACTCAAACTCTACAGTTGATCTAACAATGCAGCGCTGTTTTCGCCAATACCCTAATGGTATCTTTCTGTGAAACTGGACAAGGTGATCCTAAAATTTATATAAAACGGCAACTGGTTAAAAATAGCTCAAGACCCTCTTGAAGAAAAACAACGTGAAAGTATCTCATTTATTAGATATTAAGATTTACAAAATTATCATAATTACAATAGTGAGGTAATTAAGGCATTGTGTTAAAATAGCATATGTAATGACAGACCAATGGAGCCTGGAAACAGGCCTAAGTACACAGACAGTTGATTTATAGTAAAAATGGTGTTCCAGAGCAGTGGAGAAAGTAGTGTTTTCAATAATTAATGCTAGGAAAACTGGATAATCATACAGAAAAAAAAAAAAGGAAACTCAGTTACTACCTAACATCATACACAACATAAATCACGTATCTGTGTCTGTAACATAAAATAGTGAAAGTTTGCGAGGAAATACATGGGAGATATCTCCCATCTATTATATTGTCATAATAAAGAGGAGAGAAAATAAAAAAGGAAAATATTGGTAACTTTAAACCCGTTGGGGCACCTAGATGGCTCAGACGTTAAGCATCTGCCTTCAGCTCAGGTCATGATCCTGGGGTCCTGGGATGGAGCCCCACATCGGGCTCCCTGCTCAGCGGGAAGCCTGCTTCCCCCTCTCCAACTACCCTGCTTGTGTTCCCTCTCTCGCTGTGTCTCTCCTTTGTCAAATAATAAATAAAATCTTAAAAAATTTTTTTTTAAACCCGTTAAAATTTAGACTGTTCCTCCCTGTGTTCACCAACCCCAAACTATTCCCAATCCTGTCTCAATTCCCCCACTTTAAAAGACCCACTTAAACCAACAGAGCCCTTACCCCAAATCTCTAAAAATACCCTAATTCTCCCTCCCTTTTTAAAGATTGTATTTATTTATGACAGAGAGAGATAGTGAGAGAAGGAACACAAGCACAGGGGAGCTGCAGAGGAAGAAGCAGGCTCCCCGCTGAGCAGGGGACATCCCAGGACACTGGGATGATGATCTGAGCAGAGGAAAGGCAGACGCTCAACTGACTGAGCCACCCAGGTGCCCCACATCCCTCGCTTTTCCAAAAAAAGATTTATTCATGGGGTGGGGGCAAGCACAAGCCAGGGGAAGGACAGAGGGAGAAGCAGACTCCCCACAGAGCAGGGAGCCTGAGGTGTGTTTGGGGGGCTCAATCCCAGGCCCCTGAGATCATGCCCTGAGGCTCCATCCCAGGACCCTGGGATCATGACCTGAGCTGAAGGCAGACACTTAACCAACTGAGTCAGCCAGGAGCCCCAACATCCCCCTTCTGAATTCTCACCAAGATTGTATCAAGTTGATGTGCTTCCTTGCTACAGGTTTAATAACTCAGTTTTGTTTGATGAACAGGTTTCCTTGATGGTCTTTGTGGGTGAATAAAAAATCGACAGTCCTTCCCTTTTTAAGATATATACTGAAATCTTTATAGAAGAAAGGGTTTAACTTCTGAGATCTACTCCAAAATTAATTAAAGAAATAGAGAAATTATATAGGGATAGTTAAGATCAACCATAAATTGTTGAAGGTGTGTCGTGGTATATGGGAATTCATTATATCACTCTAATTTTATGTTTCAAATCCACTATAATAATTATAAAAACTTATTTTTAAGTTTTTAAGGGCATGTTCATGAAGGTCACAAAAGAGTTAGGATATCTGACTGTGATTGCCAGGCTCACACCCAGGAAGCACCTAGCCAATGATAACCGAACTCATGCTGGATTTTGGAGTTCTACCCTAGATGGAAGGTAGGGAAGGGCAAAGTAGTAGCGGATTTGAATTAATTCTTTTTAATCTCCTCCTACTACAACCTTGTAATATAGAACTAAGAGCAGATATTAACTTAAATCTGACATTTAAGTCTTGATTAAAACAAAAAAGAGGGTAGGGAATATTTTTCTGTGCTTGCTTTATTCAGAGTGAAACGGTTATAGTCAGCTAGATTCTTAGTTGTGCTTAGAATGTACTCCCTCCTACAATTTACTCTGGAAAAATGAGGCTTCTTATTCTTTCTTAGAACTGTGGACCCTGCAATTGGCAGTTACTACGATTCCACATACATGCAGAGTGATGCCCAGTTTGAGGCTCTGAGTAGCTGGTCATGTAAGTTGACTTTTCTGTGCATTTGTACCGAGGAGGATCCAGTTCCGGTTGATGTCCTGGAAACCAGTGAGGCTCTCTCTTAAATCCTGCGGGAAGAGAGAAGAGAAGAGAAGGAAAGACAAGTGGAATCAGTCAAGAACAAGGACCCTTGGTAACTGGTCTTGTTCTTATTTCTGAGGTAAAATTTCTGAGTCCAGTGAGTCCTGTAAAAATTGAGAAAGAAAAATCAGGGGCACGTGGGTGGCTCAGTTGGTTAAGACTCTGCCTTTGGCTCAGGTCATGATCCCTGGGTCTTGGGATCAAGTCCTGCATTGGGCCCCTGGCTCTGTGGGGAAGCTTCTTCTCCCTCTCTCTCTGCCTGCCGCTCCCCCTGCATGGGCACATGCTCTCTCTGTCGAATAAATACATAAAATCTTAAAAAAAGGAGAAAAATCATTTACTTATTCACTCATTCAGTTTACTTCTATTTGAGCTCCTTCCATGTTCCAGGCACTGAGCTATGTCCTGAGAATATAAAGATTGAAAAGAACAGTCCACCTACTTTGAGTTGAAAGTGGCATTTTGTTGTTGTAGCTTGTATCATATGTTGTTTCAAAGTAGTGTCCAAACTGGAAAGAAAAAGTGATCAGTTAAAAATATAGGAGTCTACACTTAATGTTGGGAAATAAAGAACACAGTGACATGAATTTTAATAGGCTCTGTCATATTTTGGATTAACTAGAGGTCTATATGTTGTTAGTCTACATTCTATTAACTTTCATATCCTTTGTTTACTTGTTTGTTAGGAGACACTTAAGGGCAAAATGCAGATAAATTACAAGTCTAGGTAGGCAGCCTGAGTCAGAAGACATATATGTAAAAGGGTACCGCTCATACTTTTACTACTTTGCTATTCTACTTGATAGTAAAATAAGACAGCCAGTCCAGCTAAAGACTGCTGTCCACTCCCAACCACCTCACTGAACAGAGAAGCCCGAGAGGTCTCAGCATGGAAGTTATTAGATTCCTACCTCTAAAATGGCCTGTGGCATTTCTTTTGCTAAGGGAAGGAAACAGAAGAGAAAGTTAGATTACCTGGGAAGGCAAGGGTTTAGGCTTCACGATATTCCTTAGGTCATATCTTTCCTGGTTCCAGTTTCCCATCAGGGTACAGTTTGAATAGGCATTCTCATTAGTGGTACATCTCCATCCATACTGGAAAAACTTGGATGTATCATTCCAATCTGTCCATACTTCAGCATGGCCATCTGCATTAATGAGACTGCCATAGTGTGGGTTTGCTAGGAAATAGGCAAGGTGCTGTCTCTGCAAAAAGGTGAGAACAGAAAAGCTAGTTGCAAAAACTGGGGAACAGAAAAGGCATTCATCCCTTTCTCACTCTTGGTCAAGTATAACATAAGCCCATCTTACTAAGGATCTAGGCTTTCTTCCCAATATAATTGTGGTTCTGTTTCTTCTCCCCTGGCCCATGAATCCTTTGATCTACTCAATCAAAAGTAGCACATGGCTATGTACAGTAAATGCCACCCCCCAAAAGACAGGAAAACCTTCAGTATCCCCAATACTATATGGAAAACTAGCTATATGTTCAGGAAATTTTGAGATGTAGGAGTTTAAGGACTAAGGATATTGCTATAGCCAAAGAGAATAGGGAAAAGTGAAAGTTGGATAAGTAGATAACACAACAAAGGGTCAATAAATGAGTTTCCTTTTTTCTGGACTCAGCTCAAATGCCACTTCTTACATGGTATCTTCCAAGTTAACTTCTCTTTCCTTTGTCTCACACAGCATGGTATCTTCATACCTTTAGCTTCCTATCATGTTAGAATTCTTCAAGTACGTGTTGAATCTCCTACGTTGAACTGTACATCCCTTGAGGACAGGCCCTGTGTCTTATTATCATACCCTCTCCTTCTGCCAGCTCTCCCAATCAATGATGCTTTGCACATACCAGGTGACCAATGTCTGAATTTCAATCTTTTGTAAGGAATCAAAAGCCTAGCCATTTTTATTTTGGGCTAAAAATGACTGTGCTCCCTTGGCTTGAGGGCAAGACAATACCTTCACTGGAGAAGAGCATTTTGATGCTGAGTGGCTTGTGTTGTTTGAAGAATTTGTAGGAAAGTGACAGAAAGTATTATTCAGCTGTTCCATTTTCTTTAAAGGAAGAGGTATCACCAAACTTGGCCTTCCTCTTCTCTGAGCAAATGAAGAATGTAGGTCACAAAGATCACCATGGCCAGGAGGCCATGATTTGGAAGTCACCACCCACCTAGCCACCTTTCCACAGGTAGGGACAAAGTCAATACTGTAGCCCTCATACCATGTACCTTTGTGAAGAGAGATGTGTGCACTGATGTCAACAAATAGCATGATGACTAAAGAGTAATTCCTGCAAAGTCTGAAAAGCCTAGTACTCACACTGCAGACCAAGGCAACACTTTCCTTGGGCCTGTAAAGACAGGCATCACCATCCACTCAGTTGCCCAAGCCCAAAACATGAGGCTCATCCTTAACTCTGAATTCTCTTTCAATGCCTTATATCTATCCAAACTCTAGGTCTTATTGATTTTTGAGACCACTACCCTCCAACCCCACTGCCAATTTCCAGTTTAGATCACTACCAGCTTTTGTCAACATTCTTGGTGTAGTTGCCTCTCTGATCTCCTTGCCATCAGCCTTGGTCTTCTCCAATCCTTTTTCTACAGGAAAGAAGAATAGTGTGGAAATGAAAATCTAATTGTGTCATCTTCCTATTTAAAAGCTGGTCACTGGGGCGCCTGGGTGGCTCAGTGGGTCAAAGCCTCTACCTTCGGCTCAGGTCATGATCCCAGGGTCCTGGTATAGAGCCCCGCATCGGGTTCTCTGCTCCGCGGGGAGTCTGCTCCCCGCCGCCCCCCACCCCGCCTGCCTCTGCCTGCTTGTCATCTCTGTCTGTCAAATAAATAAATAAAATCTTAAAAAAAAAAAAAAGCTGGCCACTGTTAGAATAAAACTCGGACTGTTAAAATGGCTTACCATGTTCTATATGACCTGGCTCCTGCTTAAGTCTTCCTTCTCCTCTGTTACCCACTCTCGCGACAACTACATTTCAGCCAAACTCCACTCTTTTGTTTCTCCATCAGGCATATGCAAATACTGTTCCTCCTGCCTCTTCACTTATCTTTACCCAGGTCAGATGCACACTCTCTTTCCCCCTTAGCCTTTTTTTTTTTTTTTTAAGATTTTCTTTATTTGAGAGAGAGAGAGAGAGAGAGAGAGAACAAGCAGGGGGAGCAGCAGGCAGAGGGAAGGGAGAAGCAGACGCCTCGCTGAGCAGGGAGCCTGATGCAGAGTTCATCCCAGGACGCTGGGATCATGACCTGAGCAGAAGGCAGACTCTTTAAGTGACTGAGTCCCCCAGAATTCAAGTTCACTTCATTTATGGAATCTTTCCACTTCATCCCAGAAGTTGGTAAGGTTCTAAATCCTTCCGTGCCCTACAGCACCCTGAATGACTCCTCATAGCACCGCATCCCGTTGTACCAGAATTGCCTCTTTCGCTGTGCAGTCTCCATCACACTTTAAATTCAGGCCACATCTTATTCATCCATGTACTTAGCCGCCCTCACAGTGGCCTCACACACAACGGGCACTCAATATTTCCTGAATGAATAAAAGGTAGGAGATAGAAGCACCTGGAGAAATCCCGAGCAGCAGACACAATGGACAGTAGCCATTTCAGACGAGAGGAGGCCACCCTCTGTGACAGCAACAAGCAGGACACAGCCCAGCCTCTCGACTTCAGCCCCGCCCTTTTCTTTTCACTCAGAACTCGCCTCTCCCGGGGTCTGTCCCTGTGCGGTAGTGACTGCTTGTGACCTCATGCAGGGTGTGACGAAGTCGCTCACGGCAGCCGTCGGGCAAAAAGGAGTTTATTTTAACACTCCTGAAGGTGTGAAGGAGTGAGGGGACAGAGTGATCGATGTCTCGCGTTTGCACACATGCCTATTTCCCCCTCTGAAGCCGCTGCACCAGTTTCTCAAGACAACCGGACGCTGTCGCTGCATCATCAATCAGCGACGCAGGAAGAAGAGGCCCGCAGGGTCCCCCACGGAGGAAGTGACGTAAGAAACCGGCGCCTCCCAGGACGCGAGCGAGGAGCTGGTTGAGGCCATGGCCCCTCGGCGCCTCCTGTTGGTTGGGGAGGGTAATTTCTCCTTCGCCGCCGCTCTGAGCGAGACCCTGGATGCGAGCACCCGTGTAACCGCCACCTGCCTCCAGCGCTCGGCCGACTTGGCCGGGAATCCGGTGGCCCGGGAGAATCTGCGGCGCCTGCGCGAGCGAGGTAGCGAGGCCAACCCCTCCGCGCAGCAACCCCCCGCCCCGCCCCGCTGCTGGCGCGGCCCGAACTGGACAGGGAGGGGAAGTGCAGGTTGCTTTTGAGCGTCCGGTTCCCTGAAAACTGGCTGTGGGCTTGGACCGGGGTTGTCTTGCATGGTCCAAGTTAGGGAGGGATTCAGGTCTTGAGACACCCATCTGTCTCTGTTTCGTGCCAGGCGCTGAGGTACGTTTTGGTGTGGACTGCACCCAGCTGGCAGATGCCTTCAAACCGCAGCATAGCGAGTTTGATCGAATTTATTTTAATTTTCCGCACTGTGGACGAAAAGCTGGAGTAGCTAAGAACCGGGAACTGCTTGCCAAGTTTTTCCAGAGGTGAGGAAATGAGACCACTCACAAGTAAAATGTTTTAAGATGGACATTACATAGTTACTGCACTCGCACATTTTAGTCTGGAAAATAAAGCATGCGTGTTTAAGTTACTGTGATAGGTTGAGAGAGACTATGAAGCCCCAGAGGAACCCACAGTCTAGTTGGGAAGGCAGACATGGAACCCTAAATGTTAATAAAGTACAAATAGTGTGTAAGCTCTTGGGCGTGTCAAAGAAGGATCACTCACCTATTTGGAATAATGCAGAATAATGGTAGCCAGAATAATCTAATGGCTAAAAGCATGGATTCAAAATCCCCACCCACCACTTAATAGTTGTGTGATTTGGGGTAAGCGTATTTGGTCCTTACTTGCTTTTGCTCCTTTATCCATAAACTGAGGATATTTACAGTAACTACCTCAAATTAATGTGAACTTAAAAGAGTGCTTTAGGGGCCCCTGGGTCGCCCAGTTGTTGGGCATCTGCCTTCTGCTCAGGTCATGGTCCCAGGATCCAGCCCCACATGGGGCTCCCTGCTCAGTGGAGAGCCTGCTTCTAACCTCTCCTACTCCCCTTGCTTGTGTTCCCTCTCTTGCTGTGTCTCTCTCTGTCAAATAAATAAATAAAATCCTAAAAAAAACCAAAACAAACCCAGTGCTCTCCACTATTATACCAAAACGCGTTGTACTCTTGGAGATCTCTAGAGGTCATAGTTGTCAAGAAACTTTTCACACAGCCAAGGTTTTAAGTTAGTATTTGAAATACAGAATTTTAATAGGAAGGGCGTGAAAAGAACAGCTTTCTAAACTGGGAAGAACAGCCCAGTCAGTGAATCGTGTATAGAAACTTGGCAGACACTGACCTTTCTATGACATTAGATGAACAATGCAGTTACAAAGCCAGATAATACCCTGGTCAGCCACTAGTATCAGTTACGAGTTGAACATAGAATTTACATTCTTACTTCTTCCTCTGCATATTTGAAATCTATAGACCTTTGTAAATAGATACGATTGGATTTTCATTATTTCACAGCTAAAGAAGGTATATACAATTTTTTTCTTATGGTAACTTCAGCTTATTTCTGATAAATAGCTGCTGTGCTCCTTTCCCTGTTAGCTGTAAAGATGTTCTTGCAAATGAAGGAGAAGTCCATGTGGCGTTGTGCAGAGGACAAGGTGGGACTCCTGCTGATAAGCCCAGGAGAGAATGGCACAACAGCTGGCAAGTGGTTGCCATGGCAGCTCTGGGGGGATTCATTTTAAGTGACGTGCATCCCTTTGGCTGTGAGGCTGTACCAGGGTACAAGTGCACTGGATATAGGTGAGTAATAACAGACATTTAAGCCTTTTTCATCTCTTATACTAATAATGAAAAAAATCTCTTAGGCCAACTTTCCCCTACCACTTTCCTGCTTTGGTCTCTAAAAATACTTGGTTTTGAAAATAATGACAGTAAATTAATTAAGAAAATGACAGACTCCATACTTGGTGACTCTTTTGCCAGGAGTCAAGATAAGCCCTTTCATGTAGAAGGCGCTTTGAACCATATCTTCACCCGGAGCTTACCCTTTGAAGGTTCACAACCCAGAATCTTCAGGATCAAACTGGGTGACCGGTGGTTTTCCTTTCCAGAACCAGAAGCACTTGTAGGAAAGTTGAACAGGTAACCTGCTGTTACCAGAAATTAATTCTATCTCTAGCTGTATCTTGATTGGCTTGATGCCAACCGTGTATTGAATGGATGCTATATAAATTGTTAATGATGTTGGTGCTATGAATACTTGTCAGTCTGGCCTTACACAAGCCTTCTTAGAATTAAAATTTGTCTGGTAGGGGCACCTGGGTGGCTCAGTGGGTTAAAGCCTCCGCTTTCGGCTCGGGTCATGATCCCAGAGTCCTGGGATCGAGCCCCACATTGGGCTCTCCGCTCCGTGGAGAGCCTGCTTTTCTCCTCTCTCTCTCTCTGCCTGCCCCTCTGCCTACTTGTGATCTCTGTCTGTCAAATAAATAAATAAAATCTTTAAAAAAAATAAAATTCGTCTGGTATATCATACAAATGGTGGCTGTCAGAGTTCTGAAACACATGATATCTGTTTCTGGTAGGTAATTTTTTTATTTGCTTTTAGGATCACTTTAAGGATAATTCTTTTCTATATTCTTTGTGCTTTTAATTCTGGGTCCATTATAATCATTTATTATTTGAAGTTAAAAAGTTATTTTTGTGTGTTTAAACAGAGGTTTCCTAGAAGCACCTTCATGTCATCCTATCAAAACCATTAATGAGAAACTCATTGCTGAATTGGGCAAAGCTTTCCCTCTGAAGAGGCTGAAGTGTTCCTTCCCTTTGCTGCCAGAGGGAAGCCCTAGTGTTCTCACTTCCTGGAACTGTGACAGTTTGTCACCTGCCTTTTGGATTAGTCTCTGTGAAGATAACTCAAATTCTGAGTCCCTGACTAGTGGGACAATACGAGACATGGAGGACTTCCTAGTGTTATTTTCAGAATTTAGCCTTCTCAAGGATTCTGGAAGAGACAGCAAGCAAGAACCTCATGAAGAAATCTATGGCCAAACCAAGGTCTGCCTTAAACCTTCTCTCCTAGTTCATGTTCAGGCTGTCATCCAAGCACCAGACTTCCTCCCAGGTTCCCTCCACGTCCTCAGTGGACCTGTCTTTCGGAAGTGCCACATCTTGCCTTTCACAATGCCGGCATTCCATGAGACTTTATTTATCCTTGGGTTTAATAAAAATCTGAAGGATAGTTATCTTCAGTCACTACTGGATCACCTGAAGGGCACTCTCGATAGGCTTCTGACACAGACATTGTCGGAGGGCTCTAAGCTGAGCAGTTCGGTGGAATTTGTCTTTCAACCAAATGGGAAAGATTATATTATTAATGTGAAGTCTCATAATTTTGGCTCAGATTGTGCCAAGGATCTGATTATTGGGTCTGTCGCTACATCTGCTACAAGCATTGTACACAAGGACCAGTGTTTTATGTTTGTGTCTGTGAACTTGGACCTACTAGCCATGCTTGTCTGGGGTATCTCTGACTGGAGGATGTTGTGGACCTTTGACCACCGTTTCCTGAAGCATTTTGTTCCTGGGAAAATAGAATCCTTTAAAAGCTATTCCCTGTATCCCCCATGCTATGTGCATGATATTAGTTTTTGGTTAGATGAGAAGAAAGAATTTGATGAACTGGAGTTTCACACAGTGGCCCGAGCAGTGTCCCAGGACACTGTCATATCCGTACAATTCCTTAGTAGTTTCCAGCATCCGGAGACTCAACAGGTCAGTCTCTGCTATAGATTGACTTACCAGACATGTGACAAGGCCCTCACCCAGCAGCAGGTGGCATCAATGCAGTCCCAGTTTAGAAAGGAGATTCAGCAAAGACTACATGTAACACCTCGGTAGTTTAGTCAATTTACTTCTCCAGAGTGATCCTTGTGGGTATGGGTGCAGGTGCAGATGAAAAAGACCAATCTGGGGGTGCCTGGCTGGCTCACTCGGTTAAGCCTCTG
Organism: Martes martes; assembly: GCF_963455335.1. NCBI lineage: Eukaryota > Metazoa > Chordata > Mammalia > Carnivora > Mustelidae > Martes > Martes martes. The sequence goes on from NC_137898.1 coordinate 107,456,420, forward strand.
CCTTTGGCTCAGGTCATCGTCTCAGGGTCCTGGGATGGAGCCCCACATCAGGCTCCCTGCTCAGCAGGGAGGCTGCTTCTCTCTCCCTCTGCCCATCCCCCATGCTTGTGTGAGCACGCTCTCTCTCTCTCTCCCTCAAATAAAATCTTGAAAAGACCAATTTGTAACTTGTAGTCTTTTCTGGACTGTGTTCTTTTTGTGAAATCTTTTACCTTGTGACTCTAGCCAATGTTGATGAACTAGGGGCTCTATCACTTAAATTCATAGACTATGATGTGATGTGATTGGTGACCTTCGATGTTGTACCGTATTTTCCTGAATCGTGACTAGGAAAACTAACAAAACAGTATCTTGTACTTTATTTTTTTTTTTAAAGATTTTATTTATTTGACAGAGAGAAATCAGAGCTAGGCAGACAGAGAGAAGGGGAAGCAGGCTCCTGCTGAGCAGAGAGCCCGATGCGGGGCTCGATCCCAGGACCCCGAGATCATGACCCGAGCTGAAGGCAGAGGCTTAAACCCCTGAGCCACCCAGGCGCCCCTGTATCTTGTACTTTAGATGCTTTACTCGTGAAGATGCAATAGAACTTAAGTGTCATTTGTATTTTTTCCCTACTGCCAATTCCTATTCTTTAACCCAATATGTATTATCTCACCAAGTCACTTACGAGAGTGATTTTTGGAGTCAGACCAATATTTATTAGCTTGGGTAAGTTGAAAGTGCTCGATAATTGGTATTGGTATCATCATGATAACACTTATTCCATGGTTGACTACTGTTGAAGTCATGGAACTAATTAATGTCAGATTTAGAGTTCACACTTGGGTTTGTCTGACTCTAAAGCCCATGTTCCTTCTCCCATTGTTACTTCTCCTTCCCAGTCTTCACTAGTAACCTCTCTGCTGTGATTAAACTTTGGCCTCCTAGATATTGGAGCCTTCTGTTGTAAGCATCTTTCAGAGACACTGGGAGATTGGCTCAGCCTAGGACTCCACAGAATGGAGTCCTCTAATGTTAATTAATGTATGTTCCTGTTAATGAATAGTTAGGCTCTGCAGATTGGAATTACATTGAAAACTCTTGGGAGGAAGTAATTGTCTTATTTGTTCTTGTATTTGGAGAAGAGCATGTAGAAAGGCAAGAATGGAAGGTAGGTAATTACGGTAATGCCAGTGAGCGATGATGGTGACCTGGACCAGGATGGTAAGATGTTGTTGGGCTGGGTAATATTTAAAAGGTTTTGCTGATTGAATATATGTGTATGGGTGAAGGGTGTGGGGCTAAAGAAATGGGAATCAAGCAGGACTGACTTTGTGTTTTTTGACCTGGAAGAACAGAAGTATCATTAATGAGGATGGGAAAATTGGCATAACATTTTGGGGAGTGGGGTAAAGAATCAAGGGACCTCTTATGGACACATTTATTGCTTGTCTTTCTATACAGACTATAAGCTAATTGCGGGCAGGTAATGCGATTTATATCTTACTTGTTTTAATTTTTATTAGCGCATGCTCCCGTGCGCGCGCGCGCACACACACAGACACACACACACACACACACACACACACACACACACACACTGGGCAGGCGTTGGGGGTATTGCAGAGGCAGAGGGAGAGAGAGAATCTAAAGTAGGCTCCACGCCCAGGGCTGAGCCCAATGTGGAGCTCCATCTCACGACCCTGGGATCATAACCTGAGCCAAAAACACCTAGCAGACATTAACCCGCAGAGCCACCCAGGCATCCCTGATGTATAGCTTTCTTCTATTCCCTAGTGGTGCCTAGTACATGGACAAGGTAGTGTTTGAGCTAGATCTTAAAATAAGGACAGTGATAGGATGGGAGGATTGTCAGGCAAGGAGGATGTCCATTCCAGGCACAGGTATAGATAAAGGAGCAGTTGGGGCAATTTTCAGGCTAGTTAGTTGGAATGTAAATATGTATAGGAAAGTGGTGGAGATAAGATTAGAAAAGTAGGTTGGGGCTGGATTTAGCGGATGAAAAACAATTCTAGAATACAGATTTTTGTACTTCACTTGGCAGGCAATGGGAGAACTGGTGATTTTTGATTAAGGAGGCAATACAGTGTAGTGCTTTTGAAAATTAATTGGACAGTGTTGCATAGGATGAATTTGAGATGAGGGACCTCTGTAAGGATGTTATTGTAGTTCTCCTAAGTAGAGGCAGGGAGGGGCCTGCATGAGAGTGAAATGAGAAGGGGAATGAAAAAGGGATGTCTGTAGGAGATAGGGTTAGGTTGGGATGTCTGAACTTGGTACCTAATAATTGCCTGTAGGAACTGAGCAATTTTCAATATTTGTGAATTTTTAAAAGGATTTTATTTATTATTTGACAGAGAGAGACACAGCTAAATAGGGAACACAAGCAGGGGGAGTGTGAGAGGGAGAAGCAGGCTTCCTGCCAAGGAGAGAGCCCGATGTGGGGCTTGATCCCAGGACTCTGGGATCATGACCTGAGCCGAAGGCAGAGGCTTAAACGACTGAGCCACCCAGGCACCCCAATATTTGTGAATTTTTAGCATGAAATAATAATCTGGGATCCCATCGAGTTCATCACTCCCTCTAAATAACATTCTAAGTGTATAGCAGTGTATATTAAGGTGATGGTCATTTAAGTTTGAACACCTTCTAAAAGAACTTCATTTTTACATGTTTTATGTATATGTTGTTCTGTTTTACATCTTTTCATTTTGTGGGTCCCTTTAATCTTTTATATGTAATTGATTTTACTACTTTTGTCTCTCAACCTCCATCCTAGCTTTATAAGTGATTACTACGTTTATGTTAGCTTTTACTCATGAAATTTTTTCCTTCTGTAACTTTCTTCTACTTACTGCCACCCCCCTTTACAGAAGTCCTTTTAACATTTCTTTTAAGGCCCATTTCAGCACTCCCTGTACAAACGTTTCAGCCACTGCTACAGAACTCCACAGTATGGGACAGAACTCTGCGATTGGGGGAGTGGGCAGGGAATCAGGAACAAATGAATAACCCCCGAGAGTCAGAGGAGTGCTAGCACCTGTATGACATCAGGTGCTTCCTCCTGATCTCTTTGTGGGAAAAACATGGGCTTCCTAATAAGACAGACCTGAGTTGGAACACGGCTCCACCATTTCCCGGCTATGCGACCTTGGGCCTCAGTTTATTTATTGATAAAAACAAGGTGGTTGTATTGCATTTAAAAAGGATAAAGTGTGTAAAATGCTTATTGAACTGCTAGTAGCAACGGCAGTCCCAGGTGTATGGTTGATTTTTTGCACAGGATTTCTTCAGGCTTTCATTTTTCTTATTCCATATTCTGCCGTTACAGCTTTGTCTCTCTGAAGCAGTTAATTAGCCACAGGCTGTCTCTATCCCGCTCCCCAAAAGACAGAGGGCTAGGTGTAGTGACCTTTCAAAGACCAAGGACCTCCCCTTTCCTCTGCAGCTGTGCTGTTATCTTTAACTGGATAAATACGTCAGCCCACGAGGTCGAGGTGGTTAGCCACTTTCCATTTGTGCTGAAGAGTGGAGGAAGAGAGTGGGACGGAGGGCGGAATGCCCAGAATAACAAGTGTGTGGAAGGGATAGCTGGTGGTGAAGGTCAAATCTCAGGTCTTATTTCTTCTCTACTTCGGGATTTGCCCCAATTGGCCCAGTAACACTATAATTTAGTCTTTTCTGCGCATGTCAAGGTCTTTTGTCCCTCGGCGGACACCGTTGCCAACCAAAGCTATGTCTCCGCGCTCGCCGCTTTCGTAGGGTGCCGAGTTGTACCTTTTCTCCACGCGTGCCATGGCGAGCCGAGGGGCTCGTCAGCGCCTGAAGGGGAGCGGGAGCAGCGGCGGGGACACGGTCTCGGCCGCGGACAAGCTGCGGGAGCTGCTGTGCGGCCGTGAGGCGGGCGGCGCGGAGCCGCGGACCGAGTAGGTGTGCGGGCGCGGCGGGGGCGTGGCGGCCGGGCGTTGCGGGGCTGGCCCCGAGGGTCTCCCCGGGCGGCGCGGGTCCAGCCTGGTTCCCCCGGGTACCTGTGCTCTTCCTGGACGGGTCACGTCCGGTCTTCGCCCCGCCCTGGGTCCCCCATCCTGCGTCCCGTGTTTCTCGCGAAGAAAGCCTGGAGGGAGGCTCCGAGACTGCTGGCCCAGGCCCTGAGCGGGCTGGTGTCGTGCGGTTTGAGTTGGCTGAGCCTCAAGAGCAGACCTTTCCCGGCAGTCTGCCTCAGTTTCCTTCATTGCCGGCAAAGTCCTAACCCCTTATTCTTCAGTGTGGGCCCCACAGCCTCCAGCACCTGCAACCGTCTCTCTCCCCAAGCCCGGGGCACTGCGGGTTTAGGACCGCATTAAAGGACCGGTCAACATATGGAACTGGAGGGGGTTATGCACTTTGCACAGATTAGGCCTCTGTGCATTTGAACAAGTGGGGAAATGAATAAAGATGTGGAAAGTAATCACCTTGTTAAGAGAAGAAAGAAAAAGAGAAGGAGAGCTCTGTGGCCTTCAAGGAGTGTCATCGCAGCAATGTGTTAAAGTGTATGAATGAGTTTACGCATTAAGAGCAGAAAGTGAAAAGTAAGATTAACCCAGGTCTTCGTCCTTTCTGTGTTCTACTCAGAACAACTAACTTCTGAGATGAATTACCTAAGCGTGCTTTAATGTCCTTGCCATTCTTGCCGTTTCTGCCCTGAACCGCTTTCTAGTTAGTAGGTCTTCCTGACATATCCTCCCTTTGCTTCTGAGCAGGTTATCTGGGAACAAAGCAGGACAAGTTTGGGCACCTGAAGGATCTACTGCTTTCAAGTGTCTGCTCTCAGCAAGGTTATGTGCTGCTCTCCTGAGCAACATCTCCGACTGTGATGAAACCTTCAACTACTGGGAACCAGTAGGTGATTTCTTTAGTTTTCATTCTTTTTTTTCCCCCTTGATTTCACTGCTTGGGACCTTGTTGCCAATCAGGATACAAATAATATACAACTGTGGCTGATAGTAAAACAACTTTATTTCCACTTTTGTATTCTAAGCTGATGACTTACCTGCCTTGAAGGCCATGGGAAAATGGGGCTTTTTACAAAAAAAAGGTGTGATCTGTAACTTCTGTAAATTTGTTTTATTTTTTTTAAAAGATTTTATTTATTTATTTAACAGAGATCACAAATAGGCAGAGAGACAGGCAGAGAGAGAGAGGAGGAAGCAGACTCCCTGCTGAGCGGAGAGCCTGACTCAGGGCTCGATCCCAGGACCCTGAGATCATGACCCGAGCCGAAGGCAGCGGCATAACCCACTGAGCCACCCAGGTGCCCCTGTAAATTTATTTTAAATCAAAATAATACCTTGAGATTATTTTTAAAGTTAACAACTACTACAAAACTTAAAGGAAAAATTGTTCTACTTCTCATATCCAAATCCTAGTCCCTAGAGGTGATTACTTTCTTTTTCTTTCTTTTAACTTTATTTTATTTTTTCAGTGTTCCAAGATCCATTGTTTATGCATCACACCCAGTGCTCCATGCAATACGTGCCCTCCTTAATAGCTACCACCAGGCTCACCCAACCCCCCACCACCTCCCCTCCAAAACCCTCAGTTTGTTTCTCAGAGTCCACAGTCTCTCATGGTTCGGAGGTGACTACTTTCTTTCAACCTTTTTGGTTCTTTTTTTCTGATTGCTAAAATAAAATGTTATTAAATGGTACACTTGTACTGCTATTTCGTGATTTATACATATATATGTATATATATGTGTATAAACATTATATATATATATATGTTTGCTGACTTCCTATTAAAGGGAATTCAGAGGTGAAATATTCTGATCCCATTTTGCATTAAAAAATGCTTAACCTAGGTAGTTTAAGGAAAATGCTAAGGTGTAGAGTTTCTCTGGGCTAATGAGTATTTTATTTACTTGAGAGGGAGAATGAGTGGTTGGGGGAGGAGAGAGAAAAGAGAAAAAGAGAGAGAGAAGCAGACTCTCTGCTAAGCAGGAAGCCTGATTCAGGCTCCTGATCCCAGGACCAGGAGGTTTATGATCTGCACCAAAGGTAGATGTTTAACTGACTGAGCCACCCAGGTATCCCCTGGCTAATGAGTATTTAAAAAAAAAATAAGTAGAGGGTAAAATTCAAACTTTTGACATTGACCAAACAATAATCTTGGAGAAATTATAATGTCCTAATATTAGTCAGTATTGGATCATTTTGATTCTTATCTATTAATTGCAAATCTTGTTGAGAATTTCAGCATTTCTGTGTACCTTTGTCTTAGTAATATTTTTGCTTGGAAACTTCACCTGTATTCACTTAGCAAGGATTTTTGGCCAATTTAACCCTGAATCTGTTTTTTATTTTCAGACACACTACCTCATTTATGGGAAGGGGTTTCAGACTTGGGAATATTCCCCAGTTTATGCGATTCGCTCCTATGCTTACCTGTTGCTTCATGCCTGGCCAGCTGCATTTCATGCAAGAATTCTTCAGACTAATAAGGTAAGGGCAGGCAACCTGGAAGCAATTAGAGATAAGAGATAAGTCTCTGGAACAGTTTTCAGAAAAGGACAAAACAGATTTGTAGGTAGGAGAGGACTTTTTGAAGAGTAATCATTTGTTCATTTAACAAACATTAATGGGGCAACTTCGTAAAAATTTAATTCCAGGATACTTAACATATGGTGTTACATTAGTTTCAGGTGTACAATATAGGGGTTCAACAATGCTATATATTACTATGTGCTCATCAAGTTAAGTGTGTTTTTAATTCCCACCACCTATTTCATCCATTCCTGCATCCCCGTCCCTTTGGTAACCATCAGTTTGTTTTCTGTAGTTGAGTCTGTTTTGTTTTCCTTTTTTTCTTTATTTTTGTTTGTTTCTTAAATTCCATATATTCCGAATATGAGTGAAATCATACGGTATTTGCATGTTTGCAAATGGCAAGATTTCTTTTTTGTGGCCAAATAATATTCCATTGTATGTATATACCACCTCTATTCATCTATCGATGGACCTTGGGCTGCTTCCATAATTTGGCTATTGTAAACAATGCTGCAGTAAACACAGAGGTGCATATATCCTTTCAGTTTAGTGTTCTTGTTTTCATTGGGTAAATACCCAGTAGTGCAATTACTGGATCCTGTGGTAGTTATATTTTTAATTTTTTGAAGAAACTTCCAGGTTTTTCAGTGGCTGCTCCAGCTTGCACCAACCAGTGCACATGAGTTCCTTTTACTCCACATCCGGACCAACACTTGTTTCTTGTGATTTTGACCATTCTGACAGATGTGAGGTGATACCTCATTGTGGTTTTCATTGGTGTTTCCCTGATGAGTGATGTTGAGCATCTTTTCATGTGTGTGTTGGCCCTATGTATGACCTCTTTGGAGAAAGGTCTATTCATGTCTTCTGTCCATTTGTTTTTAAAGATTTATTTTAGAGAGCACATACAGGAGGAGGGGCAGAGGGAGAGGGGGAGAGAATCCCGAAGCCGACTCCCAGCTGAACTAGGATTCCAGTGCAGGGCTTGATCCCAGGACTTTGAGATCATAACCCGAGCTGAAATCAAGAGTTGGCTGCTTGACCAACTGAGCCACCCAGGTGCCCCGACCTTGCCCATTTTTTAAATTGGATTGGTTTTTTTCCTTTGTGTTGAATTGTAGATTTTTTTTTTTTAAAGATTTTATTTATTTATTTGACAGACAGAGATCACAAGTAGGCAGAGAGGCAGGCAGAGAGAGAGGAGGAAGCAGGCTCCCCGCTGAGCAGAGAGCCCGATGAAGGGCTCAATCCCAGGACCCTGGAATCATGACCTGAGCTGAAGGCAGAGGCTTTAACCCACTGAGCCACCCAGGTGCCCCGAATTGTATAAGTTTTTTTATATACTTTGGATATAAACTAATGGGCAAAATTTTGTCTGGTAGGCACTTTGAGTGCTTTGGATGTAACAGTGGCCAAATCCCTGCCCTCATGAATTTATAGGTTAGTGGGGAAGATGAATATTGAACAAGTAATTATAAATGCAGTGGGTCTTACGGAGGAAAAGTACAGTGTGCAATAAGACAGCCTATTAGGAGATCTTAATTTTAACAGTGCTGAAGGATAATTAGGAGTTAATGGAGACCTAACCTGATTACCCTTTAGAAATTTGACTGTAGTGGGTCTTGGCATGGATATCAATGGGTTTATGCTGTTTGGAATTTACTAACCTTCTTGAATCTTTAGGCTTATGTCTTTTGCCAAATTTGGGAAGATTTTGGCTGTTATTTTTCTGAGTACTTTGTCATCTCTGCCCTGTTTCTCTTCTCCTGAGATTCCAATGATATCAATGTTAGATGTTTAATTATAGTCCCACAGATCTCTGAGGCCGTATTTTTAAAATATTTTCTCTGTGTTGATTGAGCAATTTCTAATCTTCTAGTTCACTGATTATTTCCTCTGTCCCTTCCATTCTGCTCTTGAGTCTATCTGTTGAGCTTTTATCTTGATTGTTGTATTTTTTCAGTCTTAAAATTTCCATTTGGTTTTTCTTTATATATTCTGTTGCTTTACTGCAACTTTGTATTTCGTGTTTCCAGTGTGTTCTTAATTGCTCATTGAAGCATTTTTACAATGGCTCCTTTAAAAGTTTGTCAGATAATTCTAACTTTTGTCTCATCTTGTTGGTATCTGCTGATTGGCTATTTTCATTCAGTTTGAGATTTTCCAGGTATTTTTCAGTTGAAATGTGGACATTTGTGGGATTTTGAGACTCTGGATATTATTCATGGGCCCAGCATGCTTCCTTGGCATCTTTGGGTCTTATTGAAGCCTTCTGTTTTGTTGGGCTAGCAGGAGAAAGGAGGGTGTTCTCCACCTTTGTTACTGCCAGGTGGGGGTACACGTTGAGGTTCCTCACTTGGCCTTCACTCCTGTGGGCAGGGTAAGGGTACTTCATTACTGCTAGGGTGGGGTGAGGAGGTGAAGTCCAGAATTATCCAGGTGGTCTCCACTGACAGTCCTGGCTTCCTACTGGACCTTTGATGGCATGGGTGGGAGTTAGGCTATTTTTTTTTTTTTTTCTTCTTTCTGGAGTGCTTTGCTGGAATAGAGTGGTTATTGTCTGAAGGTTTTCTGTCTTGTTAGACTACCCCTTTCTTGGCCTTTTGGCAAGATTGGCCAGGCTTTGGTTGGTGTTTGTGCTCATTGGCATTTCTAGCTGCCAACTTTAGTTCTAAGTCTGGAATAGAGAAGGCGAAAGAAAACCCAGGGAACTTACCGTTATGTTTTTCCTCTGGTCTTAAAGTCCCTAGGCAGTCTGCTGCTTTCTCTCTACCTTGAATTGTCACAGGTTTACTTCACCTATAATGTCCAGAGTTGTTGGTTTTACAGAGCAGGAGGAAAAGGGAAAAGTATGGCTAATCCATCTTCCATGAAGCAGAAGTCCCTGATGAGAGAACTAGAGGGTGAGTAGGAGTCATCTAGGTAAAGGAAGGATGGGGATGAGGGAAGAAAGCCACGAGGCTGGGAAGAGGGCCAGTATGGCCTTGTTGTATAAATAGGCTTGATGCTTGGAAGAGACAGTGAGTGGTGGAGTGGGTTTTGTGATACTGAAAGGTAGGAGGAGGCCAGATTTATACAACACCTGGTAGGTTCTAGTAAGCAGTTAGACTTCTATACCCCCCAGGGCTTTCTGAAGCCATCCAGAGGTTTTAGACAGAGGAGAGACATGATTGCGTATGCATTTTAGACTGATAAGAAAGATAGCACCTTAGAAAGTGATAGAACTCTGTCTTTCCCTTCCCTACCTAATAGTTAATTTCTGGTTTTTAGAACTTAGCAGAGGAGAGGTGTACAGGAGAGGTCTTAGTAGAGAAATGACCATATGCAATGCTTAAGCCTTTTGTGTCCTCTTGGGTACCCACTGTCACTTCCAGTTTGACATGTTCAGCAGAATCCTTCATCTCCTATCACTCTTCTCTTACGTCAACTACATGGGCAGGAAGCAGAACAGGAATGAAGATTTCCCTTGTTCTTCCGTACAGTCTTCTTCCTGGTAAGTTCTACCAATGGAAGCCAGTAGGAAGCCACTTGATAAGGAGGAATTAGAGTTATCGAGTCCCAGTCCCAGCATCATCATGCCCAGTAGAGAGGGTGGATTATTGCTAAAAGAGCGTCTGGTAATAATCGGCACCCCTAGTGATGGTTTCCAACTTCTTGCCACCTTAAACAAGAATACCTTGGTTTTATCTCCCTATGGATCTGGTTTTCAGTTTCTCAGAATTATATATTCAGTGGGATCTGTGTGTGGTTTCTCTGAAGGATATATTCAGTGGGATGTGTGTTCATGTAGAGAGGGTACTTAATTTGTATTGCCAGATTCCTCCCAGAGTGGCTATATCCAACTTTACACTTCTGCAACAATGTTCCATATTTCAGCCACCTCACATCTCCTGAGCACTTGATATTCTGACTTGCTAATTTTTGCGGTTCTCATGTATGTGAAATGTTTCTCATTTTAATTGCCCTTCCTTGGTTACTTGTGAGGTGCAACATTTTTATTTGTCATTCATTCGTTCTTTTCTATGATTTACCTATTCACATTGTTTGGCTGATTTTCAACTGATTTTTCTGGGTTTCTCTTCTGATTTGTAGAAGTTCTCAGTAGTAACCCCTTGTAGGTTTTAGATACTAGAAATCTTTTAGGCTGTCACTGCTGTGTTTTGTCTGTGGGCCCTTTGTTGAACAGAAATCTTTAATTTTGTTAAAGTCAAGCCAATTAGTTTTTCACTTAATGGTTGGTGGGTTTTGGGTCTTCCTAAAAGAAATCCTTCTTTACCACAGTTCACAAAGATGTTCTTAAGTATTTTCTTAGCTTTCTGGGTACATTGGTGGCTCAGTCAGTTGGGTGTCTGCCTTTGGCTCAGGTCATGATTTTGGAGTTCTGGGATCAAGTCCTGCATTGAGCTCCCTGCTTGGCGGGAAGGCTGCTTCTCCCTCTACCCTTTACCCTGCTTGTGCTCTCTTGCTCTTTCTCTCTCTCAAATTATAAAAATGAAATATTTTATTTTTTTAAGATTTTATTCATTTATTTGACAGACCGATCACAAGTAAGCAGAGAGGCAGGCAGAGAGAGAGGAGAAAGCAGGCTTCCTGCTGAGCAGAGAGCCCAATGTGGGGCTCGATCCCAGGACCTTGGGATCATGACCTGAGCCGAAGGCAGAGGCTTTAACCCACTAAGCCACCCAGGCACCCCCCCAAAAAAAGATATTTTTAAAAAGTATTTTCTTAGCTTTATAATTTTACCTGTCACATATAAGGCTTTAATACCTTTGAATATTTTAAAGAATTTTATTGGTAAGTAATCTCTATTTTAAGATTTTATTTATTTATGACAGATAGAGAGGAAACACAAGCACAGGGGAGCTGGAGAGGGAGAAGCAGGCTTCCCGCTGATCAGGGAGCCCGATACGGGGCTCTATCCCAGGACACTGGGATCATGACCTGAGCTGAAGACCGATGCTCCATGACTGAGCCACCCAGGCACCCCTTGAATTATTTTTTATAAATTGTAGAAAGATGCAGCTTTATTTCTTGTGATATAGTGAACTGGATTTCTCAGTACCATCTGCTAAATAACCCATCCTTTCTCTTCTGATTTGTAATACCTTATCTATCATACAGTTATTCCCACATGTATGGGTCTGTTTATGTCCTCTTTATCTAGGTCATTGGTCAGATTGTTAGTACCATATTTTTATTATGGCTTTGTAGTGTGTGTTAATAATCTGGTTGATAAATTTTCCACTTTGTCCATTTTAAAAGTTGTATTTTAAAAATCATTTCACATTTGCCCTTCCCCCAAATTCTGTTTTTTTTTTCTTTATTGGAATCCCATTGAATTATATATTAATATGAAAATCAGTATTTTTATAGGTTTGTCATTCTATCCTTAAGATGATGTATTTATCTAATTAGTCAGGTTTTCCTGTATCCTTTAATAAAATTTGTAAATGTACCCATTTCAGTCTTATCAAGTTTTGGGAAGCTTAATGCCTACATTCTTCATACTTTTTTGTTGCTGTTATGAAAGGAATCTTGTTTTGCTGATTTTTTTTTTTTTTTTGGTGGTCATTGCTGATAGGAATACAACTGATTTTTGTTTTTTAATCTTAATCTAAATCTCGCTAAATTTCCTTATTAGTGTCACTGGTGTATCAGGTATATCTTGGATTGTCTTCCATCTGTGTAGATAGAGTTTGGTTTCTTCCATTCCTTATCCCTCCTGTTTTCTTGTGTCCTTTTGCACTGACCAACATTTCTAGTTACATGTTGCATTGTTAATTGTTGTTGGGGCATTGTTGTCCGGTCCAAATACAATTCTTACATTAATTAAGGTTAATTCTTAGGTATTTTTAAAAAGATTTTATTTTCAATGGGGTGCCTAGGTGGCTCAGTCGTTAAGCGTCTGTCTTCTGCTCGGGTCCTGGGATCAAGCCCGCTGTCAGGCTTCCTGCTCAGCGGGAGGCCTGCTTTTCCCTCTCCCACTCCCCCTGCTTGTGTTCCCTCTCTCGCTGTGTCTCTGTCAAATAAATAAAATCTTTTTTTTTAAAGATTTTATTTATTTATTTCACAGAGAGAACACAAGTAGGCAGAGAGGCAGGCAGAGAGAGAGGGGAAGCAGGCTCGCTGCTGAGCAGAGATCCTAATGCGGAGCTCGATCCCAGAACCCTGAGACTATGACCTGAGCCGAAGGTAGAGGCTTAACCCACTGAGCCACCCAGGTGCCCCCAAATAAATAAAATCTTTAACTTTTTTTAAGATTTTATTTTTAAGTAATCTCTACACCCAGTGTGGGGCTCGAACTTACAACCCCAAGACCAAGAGACACAGGCTCTTCTGACTGAACCAGCCAGGTGCCCCTAATTTTTAACTTTCCAAATGTTTTATACTTAATTAGATGAGGGGTCCTTACATGTATAGATACTTTGTACTAAAATTACCTGAATTTCTGGCAGCATCTAGAATAGTGCTCAGTGTATATTAGGCTTTCAGTATGTTTTTATTGAAGTAATGAATGAATCTGGCATTTAATGGGTTGTTTTATTGAGCTCTCTTTGGAATATTTTGTTTATGGTGTTGAAAATGTGAAGTATTCCTAAGTTACATGCAGTAATCTTAATCATGATATATATTTAAGTAGTGCTTACGTTCTGAAGTATTCAATGCTCTTAAATATACCAGTGCACTATAGTATGAAAACTATTAAATATAACCCCTGTTATTTTTTAAGTTGATGTTCTTAATTATGAAATTAATTGCATTACATGTGTCTGGGAGACAGGAGGGAAGGTATACACCTAAGTCCCGGTAGCCTGATACAGCCACCTTAACCATTTTACTACATTTCTTTTCAGTCATCTCCTATGCTTCTGATTTCCAAAGCTATAATTCTGATGTGTAAAATAATATATTGTGTATTTTTACCTAGTATTGAGTAACTATCTGTCATTATCAATATATTATGGTTGTTTAGGTAATGTTTATTGAATGTATGAGTTTTATATGAATTTTTCCACTGTTGCTGTAATTGTGAATTTTAAGATCTGTGTAATAGTCCATGAAATACATATGCATAATTGATTGAGCCATTTCCCCATCATTGGATGTTTAATTTTTTTAAGCAGTTTTTTCCTAATGTAATACTGCCGCACTTACCATTTTCATGAGTATAACTAACCTTCCCTGCTTAGTCTGAGTTACTTCTGCGAGCTGGTCTTGTAGAAATAGATGTACTTGGTCTAGGGGTAGGAATATATGTATGGTCTTCGATACATGCTGCTCAAAAGGATTATGCCAATTCAGTGTTATAAATGACAAATGGAAGTGGTTTCATCTTTAAGAGTTTTGTTTCTGTGACTTCTGTTTTCTTGTCCTGGGTTTCTTTCAGATTCTTGTCTTCTACTTTTTACGATGTCTCCTGGCTTTTGTGAGCTGTATCTGTGAACTTTACTTTTACAAGTGAGTATAAAACTTTGCTTCTAAAAGTGCTATGATGGAAGCCCAATATAGCATAAGATTTTTTTTTCTGATCATAAGCAGTGTTTGTAATAAACACTTCCTCCTAGCTCCTAATACTGTATTTGAGGTAGGACTTAAGGGGTGACTGGGTGGCTCAGTTGTTAAGTGTCTGCCTTTGGCTCGGGCCCTGGTCCCAGGGTCCTGGGATCGAGCCCTGTATTGGGCTCCCTACTCAGCAGGAAGCCTGCTTCTCCTTCTCTGACTCCCCCTGCTTGTGTTCCCTATCTGGCTGTGTCTCTCTGTCAAATAAAAAAAAATAAAAAATCTTTAAAAAAAAAAAAAAAAGTAGGACTTAAATTTTTTTCTTGCTCTATTGACATATAATTGAAATAATACTGTGTGAATTTAAGATGTACAGCATGAATATTTGATAAATGCATATGTCATAAAGTACCACAGTAATGTTAGTTAACACATCCATCACTTCCCACTTTGTGTGTGGCGAGAACATTTTAAGATTTACTCTATTAGCAACTTTCAAGTACATTAATATTGTATTGTTAACTATAGTCACCATGCTGTATACTGGATCCCTCAGAACTTACTCATCTTCTAACTGGAAGTTTGTGTGCTTTGGCCACCATCTCCTAATCGTCTGTCTCCTCCCTACCCTCTGCTTCCCCAGCCCCTGGCAACGACCATTCTATTCTGTTTCTGCAAGGTTGGCTTTTTTTAGATTCCACATGTGAGATGATACAGGATTTGTCTTTCACTGTCTGACATTTCACTTAGCATGAGGCGTCAAGGTCCATCCACGTGTTGCAAGTGGTAGATTTCCTTTTTAAATTTATGACTGAATAATATTCAGCTGTACATGTATACCACATTTTCTTTATCCATTCATTCATAGGTGGACATTTGGGTTGTTTCTCTGTCTTGGCTATTATGAATAGTACTGCAGTAAGCATGGGCCTACAGCTATCCCTTTGAGAGAGTGATTTCACGTCCTTAGGATGTATACCCTGAAGTAGGATTGCTGGATTATATGGTAATTATATTTTTAATTTGTTGAGGAAAGAAGTGGGACTTGGTGTTTTGAAACACCGTTGGAGGGGACAACTTTTAATTATGACTTTCCTTGCTGAGGTGCGTTAAGTTCCGTATCTTCACGTAAAGTTAATATATGGGTAACTAGTGTTTCATGTGGTAGGATTTAGTAGAGCCTTAATTTTGGTTGCAAGATACAGAATCATTTACCTCTTCCCCTTGAGCTTAGGTGATAGGAAATTATTCCCGTTGTGGGACTGACTGCTCTTACTTGCACCCAGTACGTTGTCTTTCACCAAGTACCTATCGGTTGATTAAATATTAGTGGAAGTATTAAGCATTTAAGTGTTGCAGTAATAAAAGCCACTTTTTTAAACATGCAACCTAACATGTTAATAATGCTTTAAAAGGTATTTAGACATAATGATTATTAAAAATATCCCCACTAGAAAACAGTTAAAAATGTCAGACACAGAAATTCTTTGGCCTTGACTCTGGGTGGCACAGAGAAGGAAGCAAGCTAGCGCTGTCTTTAAGGGTTGTAACCATATATTAGTCTTCACATTGGTTAAGGACTGAATGAACATCGCCTTACATGATCCCCCGAAATCCCAAGTTGAGAATTTATTTAAATCGTTCTGGGTTGGTAGTGCCAGTAGTTATCTTGCAAAAGCAAAAGGGGAAGTTTCTCCAGAGAAATGGATCTTTAACCCAAGTGTCAAAGAATTACTACAAATAAAGTTCTAGTGAACAAGAAATTATAATAAAAATCTCAAAATAATTACAAAGTACAGAAGCGAACAAGTTGTTGTACATGAGAGAACAACAGCAATAATAACAGAAAGCTGACCTGGAAGACTTCGTTGATTAGGGATTACTAAAATAAGAACATAAGTATATTTGATATTTCTAAATAAAAAAGGAATTTGAAAACATGAATAAGAAACAAGAACCTAAATAATCCATAGAGTGAAAAGGAAGTTAGAGAATGGAAGGAAATATTTACAAACCATAATCTGAAAAGAGGTTCAATTCCAAAATACGTAAGGAACTCCTATAACTCAATACCAAAAAACCCCATTAATCTGATTAAAAATGGACTAAGAACTTCAATAGACACTTCTTTAAAGATGCTGTACACTTAGCCAGCAGGTATTTGAAAAGATATACAGTGTCACTCTATTTCAGGGAAATGCAAATCAAAATCGCAGTGAGCTATAACTTTATACTTGTTAGAATGGCTATTATAAAACCCCCGCCCAAACGGCAAGTCGGTGTTGGCAAGTATGTAGGATTGGAACCTTTGCGCCCTGTTGGTGGGAATGCCAAATGGTATAGCCACTGTACAAAATTGTATGGAGGTTCCTCAAAAAACTAAAAATAGAACTACCATATGATCCAGCAATCAACTTCTGGGTATTTATCTAAAAGAATTAAAACAGGATCTTGAAGAGGTATCTGCATGTCCCTGTTCTTTGTAACATTTTTTACATTAATCAAGATTGGAAACAACTTTAGTGTCTATTGACCGATAAATGGGGGGAAATGTGGTATATGCCTAGAAGGGAATATTCAGTCTTAAAAAAGAAGGAAATCCTGCAGTGTGTGACAACATGCACGAACCTTGAGGATGTTGTGCTAAGTGAGCTACCCAGTTACAGATGGACAACCACCACTGATTCTACCTATGGGACTCAAATAGTCAGACTCATGGAAGCAAAGCACAGGCTGGCGATTGTCAGGCTGGGTAGAGGGGGAAATGGGAAGTTGCTAATCAGTGGGTATAAAATTTCAGTTGTGTTAGATGAATAAGTTGAGAGAGCTATCGTACGGCATTGTGCAGATAAGAGTACTGTATCGTATGCTTAAAAATCTGTTAAGGTAGACCCCCTGATTACCTGTTCTTACTACAATACAATAAAGAAGATAAAAGAAAAATAAGGAATGAGACTATGAAGATAAGCCAGCAGATCTGAGAAAGAACCACACAGAACTTCTAGGAATGAAAGTAGAATTGGTATTTAACACGCAGTGGTTAATTTGAATGGCTAGACACTAACAAACTAGAAGATTGATCTGAAGAGCTCAGTAGGAATGAAGTACAGAGTGACAGAAAGGAAATAGAAGGGAAATATAAAGATGTTAAACCCGTATTGACAGATTCAGTCAGATTCTAGGAGATGATAGAGTGGGGAGAGACAGTATTTAGGGAAGTAATACCTAGGAATTTCCACAATTGACGAAAAAAAAGATGCTAATTCATAGATTCCGGGAGCCTAACATATCCTGAGCTGGATAAATAAGGAATTAGTGAACCACGTAGAACACCAAGGGCAAAGAAGATCTTAAAAGTTGACAGAACTAATAGAATAGCTACGAAGGGATGTTAGATTGACAGAAGCCTTCTCAAAAGCCAGAAGATAAAAAAACTTCAAAGTACTCAGAAAATGATTGTCATCCTAAAATTGTGTACTCAGCTAAGCCATCTTTTAAGACCAGGAGCTTAGTAAGGCTTTTCAGACAACAACAACAACAAAATAACAACAAAAACCAGGGAATTTGCCATTAACAGATTCTCCCTAAACGAACTTACGAAGGATATACTTAGGAAGAAGCAAAATTCAGAAAGCAGCTCTGAGATGCGCTGAGGAGCCTGAGCCAGCCGACAGTTAACCTGCACAAATGTCTGCACAAATGTGGACTAAATGAAGCGGTAATCATTCCTAAGAATGTAAATGGGGTTAAAAACCTCCAAGAATGAAGTAGAGGAGACTGTCATCCCTTGGGTTTGAGAAGTGGACTTAGACAACTTCTTATTAACCCTTCGTGTGTCTCCTCGCCTTTTTGTCTTGTAACTACTATTTATTGAGCAGTTCTGTTCCAGACAGTCTTCTGAGTACTTTCCCATGCATTGTCCTCACAGAAGTGTGACCAAGTAGGCATTCTCATTATCCTCACTTGGCGGGTGAGGATTCTGACACAGGGATTTTTGTCACCAGACCAGGGTACTGCTGCTAGTAAGTGGCGGAGCCCAAATTTGAGCCTGTGCCCATCTGAATCTGAGGCCTGTTACTTTTCCACTACATCGTGCTATTTTCCTGTTGATAGTGTACATGATCTTAGCACGGAAAAGATAACATATCCTCTTAGAGTTTTTCTTCTGCTTGAAGAGTAAGCATGTTTGGGTTTGTTTTACACACAGAATTGCTAACAAACCTGTCCAGGCAGTTTGTTGTGTTCTCTGCGATGGGGGCATGTTTTTTCCTTTGATTTGAAATGTCTGTCCTTAAGGTTGACTATGCTTATGGTCTTTGCCTTTCTTCTAGGGCTGTATGCAAGAAGTTTGGGCTGCATGTAAGTCGAATGATGCTGGCCTTCTTGGTTCTTAGCACTGGCATGTTTTGCTCCTCATCAGGTAAGTAAAAGGGCAGGTGAGGGCATAACAGGTACACTGAACTTTCACAGTTACATTGAAAGGAAGAACTTGTGTAGGCATAGATTATGTTTAGATAGAATATCAGTAATTTGCAGAGCACTATTACCTGCATGATCTTCATCTATCCTTACAGCAATTTTGTGTTAGGGGTAAGACCAGTACTTTCTCATTTTTGCAGATGAGGACATGGAAATTGAGAAAAGTGAAGTGACTTACTGGGAGTCAGAGAACTCCTAAGTAGTAGAGCTTTCTATTATAGTATTGTATTAAAAAATTTTTTTAAAAAGATTTTATTTATTTATTTGACAGACAGAGATCACAAGTAGGCAGAGAGGCAGGCAGAGAGAGAGAGGGAGAAGCAGGCTCCCTGCTGAGCAGAGAGCCGGATGCGGGGCTCAATCCCAGGACCCTGAGATCATGACCTGAGCTGAAGGTAGATGCTTAACCCACTGAGCCACCCAGGTGCCCCTGTATTTTTTTTTTTTTTTTTTAAACCAGACTGAAAGACTTTAGCACCTTCTGCCTTTTCTTGCTGTTGGGGGAAGAAAAAAAAATTTTGTTATTTTGCTCTTTTTTATGTCTAAAAACCCTGTTCTTTGTGGTTCTACTTTCTGCCCATTATTTGCAATGTGTTCTATAAAGGTATGCATCCTCTGGGCCTTTTTTTTCTTTTCTTTTTTTTTTTTTTAAATAGTATCCTTAAAGAGAATGAGGATACAACCTTAGAGTGGTGGCTTGCGAGCCGTGCTGCTGTTGCACATTTCTGTTCTCTGAGCCATGGTGGCCTACTGCCAAAAGGTAGCCTATTTCCACTTCTCTGGAAAACTTAAGCTACTAGATATAATTATCTCAATTTTAATTTCTGTTTGTGTGTACCAGAATCTAGTATACACACAAAATATACACAAGAATCATATCTAGCACAAAAGTGTACATTTAACTTCATTGACAGTATCAAAATCTATGTGGTTGTGCAGAGACCTTATGAGAGTCACAGTCCTCAGGGAGACCATGCTCTCCCAGGCCAGCAGAGACCTCCAATTCCTCTGCTCCCTTGTCCTCTGCCTTGGTGGCTGTAACTGACAACTTTGCAGAGAGCATCAGTATTATAGAGCATTAATCTGTGAAGCTTTTACCACCTGTTTTTTGGTTACTTTGCTACTCCTAAAGTGGATTCTTACAAGAGGGGAGAACGAGAAGGCACAGAGAAGTTCAAGGCACCCTTTGATACACAGCTTTTAAAGCCTTTCCTGAGTTTGGGAGATCACATGGCCTGATTGTGGTGCTGGCCTCGTGCTGCTGTTTCTTCCCTAGTGCTCTAGGCGAGGTCAGCTTGTGCAGCCTGGAGAAGCAGTTCTGCATTTTTGTATAGAGTTGTTAGAAACACGGATTGCATGTTACTGTCACAGAGACCCTGAAAGCACTCAGCCTCTGCTGTTTCCTACAACAGAGTGATGCTAGATGGAAGTAACTAAGGGACTTCCACAGCCCGAACTATCTATGCCCGTCGATGCAGGATGCAAAGCAGCGTTGCCATCCAATATTTGGCCCTTGAGATGGCTTCCCAGAATTCCTAGGGGGTAAAGGTTAGTGCCGACAGTCTCAGAAAACTATCAGAAGATAAACTGCTTCAGAAATAGTTAGCAATGGCTCTAAGTTTCTTGCAGCATATTCCCTGTCTGGAAATATAGCCTGGAATTCTCTAAGTTTTGGACTTAGGGTACAGGCCAGGTGTGCTTTGCATCATTTAATTAGGGGTGTGTTGGTACCATAAAAAACAAGAGTGAGAAAATAAAAATCATTGAACTTCATTTTTTTTTTTTAAGGAGTATGACTTCACTGCACAATTCTAATATATTTCTCAAAATATGTTCCTGGTTATTAGTATCATGTAATTGTGGGTAAATTTTTAGTAACACCTAATAAACCTCAAACTCTTATCCCCCTCCTCCCTCTTTGTATTCCCCATTTCTTTCCTTTTGCAGCATTCCTTCCTAGCAGCTTCTGTATGTACACCACGTTGGTAGCCGTGACTGGCTGGTATATGGACAAGACTTCGGTTGCTGTGCTTGGAGTAGCCGCTGGGGCTATCTTGGGCTGGCCGTTCAGTGCTGCTCTTGGGTAAGGGACCAATACAGTTCATCTTCCTTGTGTCCCTGGGCACATAGTTAATCTCTGTTAGCTTATCTACATGTTCTCTGCTTATGACCTAAAGTTACAGGAATGAATTATGCTTACAGAGCTTATGGGAAATGGAAGAATATTTCTCTTGGTGCATATTGTTGATTCATTCTAATAAGAATAGTGATTATTAAGCTGTATGTTAGTCTGCTGTATGTTAGCTGCTGCTAAACCCCTTATGAACTTTATCCCTATGCCTTACAGCAGCTTTGCAGGAAAAACAATCATGGGAGCTTTATTTTTAGCTTAATTTTTATTTTTTTTGAAGATTTTATTTATTTATTTGACAGACAGAGATCACAAGTAGGCAGAGAGGCAGGCAGAGAGAGAGGAAGGGAAGCAGGCTCCCTGCTGAGCAGAGAGCCCGACGTGGGGCTTGATCCCAGGACCCCGGGATCATGACCTGAGCCGAAGGCAGAGGCTTTAACCCACTGAGCCAAGCAGGTGCCTGGGATCTTTATTTTTTTATTATTTTTTAAATATTTCATTTATTTATTAGAGAGCGAGTATGCACGAGTCAGGGGAGCAGAGGGAGAGGGCCAAGCTGACTCCCCACTGGGCTTGATTCCTGGACCATGAGATCAGGACCTGAGGCGAAATCAAGAGTCAGTTGCCTAACCAGCTGAGCTACCCAGGCTCCCCAGTCATTAGTGCTTTATAAGTGAGAAAAGAGAGTCTAAGGAGGTGATTTTCCTTTAAGATTCTGTTTGCTGGGGCATCTGGGTGACTCCGTCGGTTAAGTGACTGATTCCTGATTTTGGCTCAGATTGTGATCTCACAGTGGTAAGACTGAGCCCCGAGTTGGACTCTGTCCTCAGCGTGGAGTTGGCTTGAGATACTCTCTTTCCCTCTGGACCCAGGCCTCCTGACCTTGCCGCTGGTGTGTTGTGCACACTGTACCACTCTGTGCTGTGCATTTCCCACTCACCAGGCCTAAAACCGGACTTCCCTGCGATCTCCAGTTCCTGCCTCAGCAGCTCTTTTCCCAAGGGCCGTAGTGTTTCTCACTCCTCCTGTATTCCTTGTTCCCCCTACTTCTGCTCTGGTCTGCACTGCCTTCACTTCTTACCTGCCCCTCTAGTAATTTAGAAAAATATTGTACTTTGATGTTAAGGTCATTATAGCACAGTTGCCCCTTGAACAACATGGGGGCGCTGACAGCCTGCGCTGTTGAAAAACCTGCATGTCACTTTTGACTGCCCAGGAACTTGACAATAGCCTGTTGTTGACAGAGCCTTACCGGTAACTTAGTCCATTCACATGTATTTTGTATGTTCTATGTATTATATATTCTTTTTTTTTTTTTAAGATTTTATTTATTTGACAGAGAGATCACAAGTAGGCAGAGAGGCAGGCAGAGAGAGAGGCACCCTGTATTATATATTCTTACAATAAAGTAAGCTAGAGAGAAGAAAATGTTACTATGAAAATAAAGAAGAGAAGATACATTTACAGTACTGTACTGTATTTATTAAAAACCCCCATATATATGTTAACCCACACAGTTTAAACCTGTGTTGTTCAAAAGTCAACTGTAGTAAGTAGTATATTTTTATTATTAAAAAAGTTCCAGGGACACCTGGGTGGCTCAGTTGGTCAAGCAGCTGCCTTCGGCTCAGGTCATGGTCCCGGCGTCCTGGGATTGAGTCCTGCATTGGGCTCCTTGCTCAGTGGGGAGCCTGCTTCTCCCTCTGCTTCTGCCTGCCACTCTGTCTGCCTGTGCTCACTCTGAGAAATAAATAAATAAAATCTTAAAAAAAAAGTTCAGTTTGTATGAAGTAAAAAGAACTCTTAATTCTCTTTTCCCCTAGCCTAATCTTCAAAGATAGTCACTAATACTTTTGTATATATCTTTCCAGAAGTTGTCCTTCTGTGTGTAAATGCACACACATGTATATGTGCATACATATCATAAATTCTTAAATAGAATCCTGTAACTGTATATATCTACTTTTTTTAAAAAAATATTTTATTTATTTATTGGACAGAGAGAGACACAGCGAGAGAGGGACACAAGCAGGGGGAGTGGGAGAGGGAGAAGCAGGCTCCCTGCTGAGCAGGAAGCCCGATGCAGGGCTCCATCCCAGGACCCTGGGATCATGACCCGAGCCGAAGGCATATGCTTAACAACTGAGCCACCTAGGCGCCCCTCTTTTCTCTTTTTTTAAATAGGATCATTTCTTGGGTTTCCTTATTAAACATCACACAGCCTTTTGGAGTAAGACACTTCTAACAGGTTAGGAATGTTGACCCTCAGCAATGTTAGCAAATGCTGTTTTAGCATGTAGGGAGATTATTCTCGATATATTGTTGAAATAATCTCAGAATGACTTTTTTGTGTTGTATTATTATGTAACAGTTTGTTTATAACATGTATTTATAAAGTCTTTATGCCCTTAATTTAGCAGTTGTACTATGTATGTAAAACTAAAATGGGAACCCTACTCTACCCCAACTTTTAAAAAAATAAATCTTTGGAGCGCCTGGTTGGATCAGTCGGTTGAGCGTCCGACTCTTCACTCAGGTCATGATCCCAGGGTGCTGAGATGGAGCCCAGCATGGGGATCTGCAGGGGCCTGGAGCCTGCTTAAGACTGTCTCTCTCCCCTGTCCCCGTGGCGTTCTTTCTTTTGTAGGCCTGTTGAGAGGCTTAAGATATGTAGAATGAGTTTACAATTCTGGTACATCATCAACATGCAGTAAATGTCAGTGTTGCAAAGCACCACATGTCCTGCAGTTTATTTACAGGAATGTCCTATCTTGGTGTCACATAGGGCTGTCAGACACCTGAGGTCCCGATGGAGGCAGATTTCTCAGTCAGGTAAAGGCATCTGAGAATGCCATACTGACTGATCACCAGCCACTAATTTTCCCTCTTCAGGAGGGCCAAGGATGTCCTACTTTCAAGTCATCCTGGGGTTGCCTGTGTCCAATGCCCACAGCTGTCCCCTCTGCACATGTTTCGGAGCTAAGCCAGAGTACTCCTGCCAGGGCAGAGGCCACAGGACAAAAACTATATGTCTTCTGTGTGTGTAGACTTAGGTCATTCTTTGGGTTGCCTAGCATTCCATTATCTGACCATAATTTAGCCATTGCCTTGTTGGTAGATACGTAGTTTTCTGTTTTTTTGCTATGATGTACAATGCTTCAGTGAACATTTTTGTATATATGTCTATACATTTTTGGAAATTTATTTATGGGATAAATTTTTAGGAGAGTTAAATGTATTCTGGAGGATAAGTATTCTAAATTTTCTTAATTGTGCTTTCAAGGCTGGTTTCCCCACCGCCAGTCTTCTATTTTGCATATCATCAAAATATTAAAGATTTTGTGTGAGGCCCTCTTCTATCTTTTCTCCTATCTTTCATTCATCTTGATGATTCCCATATCTTAAATCTGGTCCATATATATATATATATATATATATATTTATTAGATATCTCCTTTTCTTTAGCTAAACATTTACAAAACTGAGCTCATTATCTTCTGTCTATATCTGTTCTTTTACCTATGTTTCTATCCCAATAAATGGTGGCACCATCTACTCAGTGCTGAACCAGGAACCTGGAAATTATCTGTGACTCATCTCTTTCCTATGTCCTATTTATTGTACCTCCTGAATATCTTGACTCTGACTACTCCTCTTCACCTCTGCTCCTAGATTACCATACAGCCTGCTAAATGACCTTCCCATCCCAAGGCTTGATCTCTGGAAATCTACTCTCCATAATCAAACTAGACTTACCGTCCTGAAATGCAATTATGACTATATTACTCCCTGTTTTGTTTTAAACTCTATAGTAGCTTCCCTATTCCTCTGTGTCACAGAGGCTGGCAATCTGTTACCTGTGGGCCCAGTCCAGTTGGTCTTATTTTGTACAGCCCAAGAACTAAGAAGTTGTTGCATTATAAAGGGTTGTTAACAAAACACACACACCGGGCGCCTGGGTGGCTCAGTGGGTTAAGCCTCTGCCTTCGGCTCAGGTCATGATCCCAGGGTCCTGAGATGGAGCCCCACATCCGGCTCTCTGCTCAGCGGGGACCCTGCTTCCCCCTCTCTGTCTCTGCCTGCCTCTCTGCCTGCTTGTGATCTCTCTCTGTCAAATAAATAAAACAAAACACACACACACACACACACACACACACACACACACACACACACACAGAATATACAGCAGAGACCATATGTGCCCTGTAAAGCCTAATAGCCTAAAATACATACTGTTAGGTCCTTTATTTTTAAAAATTTTAAAGATTTTATTTATTTAACAGAGAGCGAGAGAGCACAAGCAGGCAGAGCAGCAGAGGGAGAGGGAGAAACAGGCTCCCCACTGAGCAGGGAGCTTGATGCGGGGCTCAATCCCGGGACCCTGGGATCATGACCTGTGCCGAAGGCAGTTGCTAAACCAACTGAGCCACCCAGTTGCTCCCTGTTAGGTCCTTTAAATAAGAAGTTTGAACCCCCTGCCCTATGGGTTCAGATTCTAGCATGACCCACAAAGTCCTAATCTTCCCTCCTTTTTTACCTCTCCAACCTTTTTTGTCAGTTCCTCCGTTCCTTTTCTCTGCACCATTGGCAATGAACTTTGTGAGTTCTTCACATACCTCTGGGGGCCACGTTTTGATTGGTGTACTTTTAGCTGAGATAAGGGATTTCAGGATGGCTATCAATTGACCGTCATTTATTGAATACTTAGTGTTAGGCACTGCCGACACTTTGATAAAGAAGACACTTAGGTCCCTGCACTGCTGGAGCTTACGTTTTAGTAGGAAAGACAGACATTGAACAAGTAATTAAAAGTATGATGACTCACCGAAGGAGATGTAGAGATGCCATGGAAATGGAGCTAATTGGGCAGAAAAAAATGAAAATACAAATGATAATGCAAAAGTTTGATAATAGAATGTGAAAGTTCATATCACAGAAGAAACACCTTGTGATAGCACACGGCATTGCTAAATAAACAACATGGTAATGCCATGTGAACTCAGAGATGGGAGACGTTGGTTCTGCAGAGGGGTCAAGAGCAAAGCCTATAGTTGACATTTGGGTAAGTTCTGTAGGAAGAGGTTGGTGTGGGGAGGGAATTCCTTGTGACTGGAACATGGGTGAAGATTCCGACTAGTGTTTTAGATCTGGAGGTCATGGATATGAAGGTGACTATTCATGCAAGAGTGCAAGTACCTACTGAGAAAATGCGTGTAGAAAAAGAAGAGTAGAAGTTTGCTTCTGGGACCCAGGACCATGGTAGGGCACAAAAAAAGACATCTGGAAAGGAGCACTTGGGAAGAGGCCAGGAAAGAACAGGAGCCAGGAAACCTAGAGGAAGAAACAGATGCTTTGTGTCAGGTGCTGTAGAAAGACCAAGGAAGGTGAAGAGTTACTGGGTTTGGCTGAGAGGAGATTCCTGTTGACCTTAAGTCCGTCACATGAGCTTGAAGCCAGGCCTTCAGGAAGAAATGGTGAAGGCAACATACATACGCCACTTGCTTGAAGAATTTAAGTGAAAGGGATAAGCGCAAATAGGGTTGGAAGAAGACATAGCAGAACTGACAAATCAAAGTGTGTAATATTATTAAAATCGTTATAAATCATGGGATAGATGAGCAGTCATTTGGCCGGGTGGGTCTAGGACCACAGGGCACATTCACTTACAATTAATGTATTCTGAATGGCCGTTACACTGTATTGTTGAGAAGACGTCCTCTTCTCTATCAGCTTTCTTTCCTCACTGTTAACTGCTAGAGACATTTTTTCCCCCTGTTTAGCATGAGGTATGTGTGAATGACTTGTTTGAGTCTACCTTCTAAGTGTTTTATTTAATTCCCTATTTCGTTTCTCTGTTAAATAGTTTACCCATTGCCTTTGACTTGCTGGTCATGAAACACAGGTGGAAGAGTTTCTTTCATTGGTCTCTGGTGGCCCTGATACTCTTTCTGGTGAGTTTTATTTTTTGTTTTGTTTTAAAGTTGTAATGAAAGCATATTGATAGGAAAGAGAATATGAGAAATTCATTCTGTTTCTCATTTTGAAGTTTGTCCTATTAGCATTGGGAGCATGTTTCCAGAGGAAAACCCTGCAATTGGTATCTTTTTTCTGCTCCGTCTTAGGTGCCTGTGGTGGTCATTGATAGCTACTACTATGGGAAGCTGGTAGTTGCACCAGTGAACATCGTCTTGTATAATGTCTTTACTTCTCATGGACCTGATCTTTATGGTAAGGCCTTAGGGAACCTGGGAAAGAGGAAGAGAGAGCTTCCTTTGCCTGAACTTTGAAATTTCAGCTCAGTTGCTTTATTTCCTCAAATCAGCATTTCTTTGCTGCTAATCTTAAAAGTAAATGATGTTCTGATATAGCACAGTGATGATAAGTAGCCACTAAATATTTCTTCTTGATTAATGTGATTTCTTTCTTTCAAGATTTGAGAGAGAGCGCGCACATGTGTACAAGTGAGTGTGGGGAGGGGCGGTAGGAGAGGGAGAGAAAAATCTTAGACTCCTTGCTGAGTGCAGAGCCTGATGCTGGACTTAATCTCAAGTCCTGAGATCATGACCTGAGCTGAAACTGAGAGTTGGACCCTTAACCGACTGAGCCCCTTGATTAATGTGATTTCTGTTAGTCCTGCTGTCATTCTCAGTATGCCATGGCTCTTGATGCTACTTTTTTGAATGAAAAGCTACTTTTTTTCTGTTCTCATTAGAAAACCAATATGATAGCTAAAATAGAAAACTAAAAACATTTATAATCCTATTACGTCCAGATAAACAAGCTGTTGTTAACACCTTGGAGTATATTCCTCCAGAGGTTCTGTGGACATGGACACATTTGGTATTACTTGTTCTTTTTAAAATTTGCATTCAGTATCAGGCATTAGGGGAGAAAGTTTGGGAACTGTGTAGACAAAGCAGAACAAGTGGTAGAGTCAGCATGAGAGGGTGGGTAGTTTGGCCAGTTGAGGGTTGAGAGGAAAAAAGTGGGATGCCTTTAGTTTGGGGAAGGCAGACTCCATTTTACCTCCACCCCCACCCCGCCCGACCCCAGCCCGGCACCTTACCTCAGCCAGCCCTGAGCCTGGGTTATTTGGCCCCCTAGGGCATTTGAGTTAGTGACAGTTAACAGAGCGATGACCTAGAGATCTTCCTGGTCAGATCTGCCATTTTATGAGACTGTTTTCTCGTTAAAATAAGTAGTTCCTTTTGCATTAATTTTCAGAAGGTCTTGAAGCATTTTGTTTATGTGATCATCTTGGGGCTCTGCTGTGAAGCGGGTTAATATTACCTCTGTGTCTTACCCGTTTAAGCCATGCCCATCACTTTTCTGTGCCACTTTGCCAACAGAACCAAGAGATTGGATGAGGAGACTTAAAGTGAGCATATGAGTGAGATTTAATTGGGCCTGTTGGGATTTGTGGAGTATTGTCATTGGAGAGGGCAGTAGGTAATAGGTCGAAATTGTGTTTCGTTCCATGACTTGAATTCACAAACCACCTTGTTTAGAGAATAATTGCTAGGTAAAGGAATTTTAATTTTTTTTTAAAGTTTATTTAAGAAATCTCTACACTCCACATGGGGGTCCAGCTCACAACCCCGACATCAGGAGTCACACACTTCTCTGACTGAGTCAGCCAGGAGCTCCCTAAGTGAAGGAATTTTAAAAGGTGTTACATAAAACTAATGAATTGTTGAACATTATATCAAAAACTAATGATGAACTATATGTTGGCTAACTGAACATAATAAAATAATAATAATAATAATAATAAATAATAATAAAAATAAAAAAATAATAAAAATGCTCCTTTAGGACTGACGCAAGATCCCTAAGGGTGTGAGGAAGAGCTGCAATTTTAAGCTTTTGCCTCTAGATGTCTCCCTTTAGCTACAGAGAGTTTGTATGTTTTTAATTGCCCCTTGTTTTAGTTGCCTTGTAAAATTTTATTTGGTTCTACAAGTCAATAGAAGGAGGGCTCCCCTCTTAGACCCAGATTGCACATTAGAAATTGATTTACTGGAATCTGTTGGATGCGTAATATCCATTATAAATGGGTGAATAAATGATGTTAATTTCAGCTTAATTTTGGGAAACTGACTTTACCTTTTAAACAGGTTATTTACATATTGCTATTTTGATTGATCATTTATAAAACTTTGAGACTATATGAAAGAAGTTGCTGAGATAGATGAGGTTTATAAATCTAGTAATCTGCAGGTTGGCTGGGAGAGCAGAAATGACAGAATCAATTCTGATTTATGTTTCTGGTTTAACATTTGCCAGGTTGGGAATCTTTGTTTTGGGATCCAGCCTAGAAGTGGCCAGTTTTTTCTTGGATGTTGGCATCTGCCATTCATTTTGTCCAGTGTTTGCCTGGGAGGGGTGCCTGGAGCTCTGTTCTGCCTGCTTTGATGAACTTGGGAGCGCTTCAGTTCAGATGTTGCTATTTTGAATGTACAGGAAGTGATCACTTTCCTGGTGATGGAAAAAGCCCTGCTGGGACAGAAGGCATTGTCATATTGGGCATCAGCAGGACTGATGCCATGCTGTAGTCAGTCGGACTTGAGAGGGTTGTACCTTTGATGTAGAATTTTTGTGCTTTTATCTCATCTTTGAATTTGACAGTTTTGGGGTGGGGTTGATGTCCATTCTTTTAAAGAGTAACTCTTTCTGCAGAGAAAATACTTCCTCCATCTTAGAAGTAAGTGTTGTTTGTGTATTCTAGGTCCTCAATAAAGATTTGTCATGGTGATGTCATGATGAATGAATTTGGGAGTATCCATCAGATTATATTATGCCCTGTCGCTCTTCTGTCCTACAGCTGTTTTGTTAGACCTGTTGTGTATTCGGTCAGGATTTTTTTGATACCAAATAAAAACAATAGGGGTAAAAGTACTTTTTAAAGCAGAGTACTTTATAATTGTCACCTAACTGATCATGGGTGAGTCCATTCAGTAAATACGAAAGACTGAATTTTTATTTTATTTTTAAAGATTTTATTTATTTATTTGACAGACAGACATCACAAATAGGCAGAGACAGAGAGGAAAGCATGCTCCCTGCTGAGCAGAGAGCCCCATGCAGGGCTTGATCCCAGGACCCTGAGATCATGACCTGAGCCCAAGGCAGACACTTAACCAGCTGAGCCACCCAGGTGCCCCAAGACTGAGGTTTTTTTTTTTTTTTTAAGATTTTATTTATTTATTTGACAGACAGAGATCATAAGTAGTCAGAGAGGCAGGCAGAGAGAGGAGGAAGCAGGTTCCCTGCGGAGCAGAGAGCCCAATATGAGGCTCGATCCCAGGACCTTGGGATCATGACCCGAGTCGAAGGCAGAGACTTTAACCCACTGAGCCACCCAGGCGCCCCCAAACTGAGTTTTTAATGAATACTTTGATGCTGTACAGTTGTCACACAGTGAGACAGCCTATCTTTTGTCATGGAAACTCCAGTTCTTTCACTTTGCCTACATGTTTGGTACTATTTAGCATTATTTTGACTATTTTGGAAGACTTTCCTGCTCTAAGTGCTTCATGAGCTATGGTAGGCACGTTTCTTATCTGAAAATTACGAATGCATCGTGTTGATAGTTTCTGCCTTCGTGTCTGTCTTCTATATAAGCCAGTCATACTTGAGCAGATAGATAACTGGATTTCAGCTAAAGAAACATTGAATAAATTGCCTTTGAGCATCTGTGTCTTCATAGAATTTGCTGTCCAATAAAGCTGCCATCACAGGAATGGGTGATTACGGTCCAATGTGTTGTGTGCTACAGTAGAAAGACGGGGAGTCCTAGGAGCAGGTCCGTCTGGTGGTGCAAGAAGACTTCTCAGAGGTGGTGGGTGGTCCTTGAGCTGAGCCTGGAAGGGAGAGTAAAAGTTTAGTCAGTAGATGCTAGAGGAGTGTATTTTAGACGACTGCAGTGTCCAGTGGAGGTACTGCTGAGAAAAAAAAAAAAAAAAAGGAATGACCATTGGATTTTTTTTTTTTTTAAGTTAAACTAGTTTTACAGTGTTGGCTGATTTTAGGTAGAAACTACACAGGCGTGAACAATATAAATTCAGTCTCTCTGTTGTGACTATAATATAAATATTTACTCTGTTTTTCCTGGTTTTCAAAGGGACCTTTTGATACTTTCTTGGCCAGAAAGCATTTATTAATGACACAGTCCAGATCTGAGCTGACTCTTGGGAAGCCAGGAGAAAGAAAAGGAGTACATTTTTCATGACTATTAATTACAATAGTTTCTGTTTAGAAAAAAAAATGCCTGTTATATACCAGAAATTCTACACAACTGTCTTCTTCCCCTCACAAAATCTCTGTGAGATGGGTGTTATTTATTCTTACTCGCAGCTGTGGAAACCAAGGTGGGGATGGTGGGGGACTTGCACATAATTAATAAGTGGCAGAAATGGGATAAGAGCCCAGGGCTGTCTGACTCCAAAGCCTGTGTTCTTTCCACTGAGAACAACCTCAGCAAAACCCCAGAGTTCGGTAATTGAGATTCTATGGGAGAATAAACTTGCTGAAACAGAGCATGAGTTGGAGGTAGTAGAAGATAAGCTTTGATCTAAAGAAGGGGCAGGAAGTAGCTGTACCTTGGAAGGTCCCGTGCACTTAGGCTCAGAGGATGGTCAGGAGCCTTTGAGAAGCTTCGGTGGCATGATGCCACGTGCACTGGCGGGCTGTCTTTCACAGGACGGGGGCATTGCGCCACCCTTGTCAAAGAAGGAGTATTTGGACGAGGTAAAGAATACTTGGCATTTAGGAAATTAGTACAGGCATAAAATTGCAAAGTCATAGGCAAAACATCCCTTCGGTGTCAAAGATCAAGATGTGAAATTTCATGTTGCAAAAAAAGTGACTGGTCGTGGCACTGATTTTGCTTTTACCCTTGTAACACTTCAAGTTTGTAGATGTTGAGGTTGATAAGCATTTTTGTGTGGTGAGTGAAGAACCGTGCTCTCTGTGGAGGAGTTCACAGGCCTGGGGAAGGCGTGGGAGGATAGGTATGAGAAAGGCCCTTCCCTCAGACAATGCAGGGGGTCTGCTCCAGGATGCCACCTCGCAGCTTAGGACACGATCCCTGCCTCTTCCGGTGTTTTTATTCACATCTGTCAGATCGCTGGACGGGACATTTCGTAAGGCAAAGGCTAATGGCTTTGATGAAAAGACTCAAAGTTTCTCATCCTTGCAATGGCAGAGGATGAAGCCCCCGTGAGTCTCTTGAGAGTTGACTGTCAGCCAGACTGGAAAGTCCAGTCCTAGAGCTTTCATTCTTTTGCTAATTGTTTTTGGTGAACCTTGGTCTCTTTTCGCTCTTGGTGTTGCAAATTTGACTTTTATAAGATGATTTACTATAATTTAGTTCTTGCAGTTCTACAAAATTATAGGTCCAAAAAACGGTTTCCTTTCATTCAATCTGGAGAACGGTAAACATTATCCATTCTTCTTTTAGCCTCTTTGAAGGTTCCCTTTAGCTCATTTGAATGGAAGGACTTGAAGCACTTTCCCTAAAGAGGGAGATGGGTGAGTCATTCCCTGCAGAGACCCTGCTTCCAGCTTTCTTTGACTGCACACTTTGCACCAGTTAAATGCGTAGCTTGTCATGCTGACGCATTTTTTTCTGCATAGTTCAGCTTTGATGCTTTCTGGGAAATAGCATCAAATATCTCCCTGGAAAGAGATAAAAGGTTTTCCTCCTTTCTCTTTTCAGGCAGGTGTCTTATCAAGTAGGGGAGGACGCTGGCTGACAGAATTCACTATTTTTGTCCCTTTTTGCCCTTGTTTTTAAAACTCTTGTCTCTTGAACCTTACCCAGTCTTGGCTTATCCTCCACTTTTTACCCTGTTCTTCCAGGAAGTAACAGTCTATTATGAAATGTTCATAGCCTAGCTGTGAACTTGATCTGTGAGTTCCTAACAGCTAAACATTGTTGAGTTTACCAACTTCATACTTTTGGTTCAGAATCTCAGAGTATAAAAGGATAGTTAGCCCTAGTAGGAGGTATAATAAGTTGTGGTAGAGACAAATATTTGCTGGAAATAAAGTGCTTCCCTGTAAAAACAATATGTATTTGTAAGGCTCAAAGAGAAAGAGGCTTCCCCCCCCCTTTGATGCTTATTGGCATCCGTAAAAGATGATGTGAAAGGTGACATCATTTTTCCTAGTCACTATGGTTTTAGTTCTCAGGCCCAGATTTCCAAAATTTGTTTAGGAAAAAGGCAGGTCAAAGTTGATATTGCTGCCTCCATACTGGTGGTCAGGAGATGATACAAAAAATGACTTTTCTTGGGGCTTTGACTCAGTCGATTAGTGTCCAACTCTTAACCTCAGCTCAGGTCTTGATCTCAGGGTTGTGAGATCGAGCCCCACGTCGGGTTCCTTGCTGGTGTGGAGCCTGTTTAAAAAAAAAAAAAAAAAAAAAATCCCCACCAAAACTACCTTCCTGGAAACTGGATTCCTGAAGGACTCAATTTAGGAAATGTGTTGTTAAAAATTAATTAAAATCCAGAGAATACATATTTCTATATGAAAATCATCAGTTTCCTGAAACCCAAAAGGTGATTTGTAAGGAATACCAGATATAAATATGTCTCTAATGAACTCGGCCTGGGCCAGGACCTCTGTTCGTGGCCACCATCATTGTATGTAGACAGGAAGGAGTGCGCTTTCCCAAAAGGTGACACACAATTGCAGTTGAGTCTTTCCTCAGGGTACCCCCTCCCTCTTCTCCCCTAAATGCTTCTAGCACTACGGGTTTGGTTTCTAATCTTATTCTGCTGTGCAAGCTGCAAGAATGTCAGGTTTTTCTGACTCTTCCTCTGCCTCCTGATTACCCTTTTAAGCAGTGCTGATTGCAGGAAATTGCTATGGTGCAAGGCGGGTGTCACAACACGCAGTGATTAAAGCCCGCATGTGTCATTCACTGCCTGATTGAAGTAATCACACAGAGGGGAAGAGCAGATGAAAAACCTGCTAAATGTGCAGAGGAGGGCTGCTTCTCATCATGTGGTGTAAGGATTTTGAGTTAAAGAATCAAAATTCGTGTGAGTAAGACTTGTGTTTTCAGTCATTTTGTTTCATTCTGAGTCCTCAACGCTAAGCAAGATCTCGGTCTAGGAACATTATTTTCCTAAGGAAAACAACTTACTGCATTTTACCAAATGCAGGGTCCCTTGTATACATGACTACAGGATGGTGGTTAAGCATATCAAGGGGGAAGATCCTAGAATATAAGTGGGACACACAGGAGAGACTAAAAGGGGGAAAGGCCTGAATAGCTCAGTCCTGCAAGACCGCTTCCCCCGCCTCCCCCCTCCCACTCCAGACACCAATCACAAGTCCACAGATGGTCTCTTCTGACCCGCCACCTGTAGATGGGAAGTTCCAGCAACCCCCTCTTGGGGTTCAATTAATTTGCTAGAGTGGCTCAGAGAACTTAGAGAAAAATTTACTCAAATTTACCAGCTTATTAGGGAGGATATTATAAAGGATATAAGTGAAGAGCCAGTTGGAAGAAATGCGCAGGGCAAGCTTCGTGGGATGGAGCTCAGAACTCCAGTTCTTTCCAGGAGCACCACACTCCTCGCACTTCTAGGTGTTCATCAACCCTAAGTTCTCTGAACTCTGTCCTTTTGGGTTTGTATGGAGGCTTCGTTACACAGGCAGATTGGTGAAATCATTGGCCATTGGTGATTGAACTCTATTGCCAGCCCCTGTCTCCTCCTCTGAGGTCAAAAGGGTGGAACTGAAAATTCTAAACCCCCAGGCACCTGGTTGGTCCCCCTGGCCATCAGTCCAGACCCTTGGGCTACGTAGGGGCTTTCCCCAATTCTCCTAATTAACAGAAGACCCCCTTATTGCTCTTCGATTAGGAAATTCCAAGGGTTTTCGGAGCCCTTTGCCAGGAATGGGGATGAAGACCAAATATAAATTGCTTATTAGAAATCACAGTATCACCTCTAAGCTATTTAAATTACCTGGTGGTTCTGGAAAAGTGACCAATCCCATTCTCTTCCCATCTTCTGCTCTTGGGCTTCCCCTGTGTGGTGGAGCCCCAGGAGCTGAGTTCCCATTGTGGACTCATTCACTTGAGGCACCAGACTATCAACATGACCTGAACAAAGAACATTTTGAGTCAAGCATTGTGAAAGGTGTTGAAGGCATCTGCTAATGATTCCTTATCTGTTTGTTCACTCAGGTACGGAACCCTGGTATTTCTATTTGATCAATGGATTTCTTAATTTTAACGTAGCCTTTGCTTTGGCTCTCCTGGTGTTACCACTGACTTCTCTTATGGAATACTTACTGCAGAGATTTCATGGTGAGTGGTGCAAGGAATGACAGGTTTTGGGGGAGGAAGAAGCAAATAACGTATACCGAGAAGTGAAAATGATTCTTCTTCTGTTCTCCATTTTCTTCCTACAGAGATGGTTGGCTTATTGAAATTTCAATCTGTACTTATAAATTTATGTGAGGATTTGGTTAATAATGGCAAGTTAAGCTGACAAAGGGAGGAACTTTCTATCCTTTCAGGTGGGGGGAAATGAGTATAGCCTACGGAACCACCCAGGGAGGCGAAAACAGTTCCGGAATCTCAGGAGTCTAGTGTTTTTTAAAAAAAGAAGTGCATGTTGGCATGGAACCTGGCTTAAGATAATAAGTGATAGAGGTAAACGTTCTTTGGGGAATTATTTCAACCAAAAATTTGGAAAAACTAAACCATGCAGGGATTTCCCTCACGTTTGATACTGAAGTGAGAGCAGCTTTGGACTTCCTAAGAAACACTATGCTTCCCTTTGTTCCGTTTTTGCTTCTGTGTTTGCCTTATCGTGGAAGGTTTGGTTTGTCATTTATTTTGCTTGCTCTGACTCTCTAGTGCACAGCCAGTGTTTTCTCAAGTTGTCACGAATTTGGGCATCTAGTGCCCATGTTTCTTTTATGGAAGACAGATTTGAGCAGAAATTCATATGAGCTTTGGAAAGAGATTAATTTCAGACTTTTCAGTCTGATTTGGATGCCATACGATCTCCCCATCCCACCCCTCATTCTGCTTTTCTACTACCAGTGGTTTATAAGAGTTTACTGTGCTATACTATTCAAATATGAAAGCAGTCATCAATCACTTTTGTTTTAACATGATCATAATGCCATTATCCTAACAAAATCAATAGTAATTCCTCAAACTCTAATACCCAGTTGATATTCAGGTTTCCTACATTGTCTGAAAAGTAGCTTTTTATAGTTAGTTTTTTTTTTTTTTTTAAAGGATCTGAAAGGGGTCATATACTGAATTTAGTGTTAAGTTTCTTAAGCTTTATATGAGGTTCCGCCCCCCTCTTCTTTTTTCTCCTGAAGATTTCTAAAGAAATCAGGTCATTCATCTTGCAAAGTGTCCCACATTTGGATTCAGCTCTTTGTCACCTGGAGGTGTTAACTTATTCTTCCATTCCTTGTATTTCCTAAGGATCACTATCTTTTGTGAAAAGTAACTTTTTTAACTGTAAAAATACTTTATACTTGTGGAGAATTTGGAAATGCTTGTGATGTAAGTATAAAAACAGCATATTAAGCTGTTCTCTACAGTATGAATCCAATTTTGGTTTAAAAATATGTAATTTACACACATGTCCACCTAGTAAGAAAATGAATGCTGTTTTTTCTTTATACTTTCTGTGTATTTTATGGTAGAAAAAATACCCTTAAAGGAAGGAAAGAAAAAAAAACCCCAAAGAATCAGGAAAGAAATTGCCTGTTCCATCAAGTAGTACAACTGTAGTTCTGATTTTGTACATTTTATGGAGGACATTGAAAAATTTTAGGCCATATTTTGTTTTTTTTAATGTTTGAATATTTATTTTAGTAATTTCTACCCTCAATGTGAAACTTGAACTCAAAACCCCAAGATCAAGAGTTCCATGCTTTTCTGACTGAATCAGCCAGGTGCCCCAGGCCATATTTTAAAAATGTATTTGTCTAAAAAAATGCATTTGTTAGCCTTTTAAGTTACAGAAAAAAAAAAAAGATTTCATTTTCTTATAAAAAATTCCAACCTAAAAAATTTCCTGGGAAGGTTTAAGTCCTAAATTATTGCCTAAGATCTCATGGTAAAATCTTAGAGTAGAAAGTTTAAAGGATAAGCTTGGTATTTCAGTTCCAGAATATTCATCCCTAAGGAGTTTCTAGAGAATTCCAGATAACTTAGGAACACCAAGATGGATATTGGTGACAGTCCTGAGCTTCTCTTCTAAACTTGCTCATTGTAGACATAATGAACACCAGGGGGCGCTGTCTACCTACCCTTTGCCAGTGATTTCTAGGCGCTGCTGATTATCACTACTTGGAGCACAGTAGGGGAAGCCTTCCTGGTGGGTTGCAGGTTTATCACTCAGTGTTCATGTTCCTAACCATGGGAACTTTCCAGCAGGTGCTTGGGTCTCAGCACTTATTAAATTCCTTTAATTCTTTCACATGCTTCAAGTATATTTGGGTTCCAATTTTGGGATTCAGAGTGGATGGGTATTGCAAAAGAGGAGAGAAAACGTCATCTGTGTACTTCTTTTAAGAGTGTTTTTATATTTGCATTGAGACAAACTCTTGTGGCTTGGCGAAAGCCAGTAATGGGGGCTTGAGAATCCAGCTTTTTCTTTCCTTTGATCTATAACTATTTGAACAGACTGATTGGTATACAAGAAAGGAGATCGCTGTATTAAACAGAACATGGGAATTAAAACCCAAGAAAGGAGTTTATGTTATGCTTTTGGTTAATCTCAGGAACCTTTAATCTTAGTGGCAGGACTCACTGGAGAGAGAAGGCTTTTTTCTCCAACCAGTGTAGAAATTATTAAGCTCTGTTACCCATTCGCTTGACTTTCATTTGTGTTCTAGCCAAATCAGTATTGTGCCTCCTGTTAGATATTGGCTGTCTTGGGGGAGCTCAGGAGTATACACCTCTTTCTACTTAACCCCTTTACTACATCAGAGAAAGTGTGACTACAAGAGCTGAAACATTTTAGGGGGTGCCCTAGGGCGTATTCCTGTTTGTGATCAAGAGAACATTGAAACCACATGTGTCGTTTTGTTCTAATATGGTGAAAGGTGGATATTTTTCTGTGTCTTACAGTTCAGAATTTAGGCCACCCATATTGGCTTACCTTGGCTCCAATGTATATTTGGTTTATAATTTTCTTCATCCAGCCTCACAAAGAGGAGAGATTTCTTTTCCCTGTATATCCACTTATATGTCTCTGTGGTGCTGTGGCCCTCTCTTCACTTCAGGTGAGTTTCAGGGAAATGGATGTCTGCTTCATTCCATTTCGCTTTTTAAATTGGTCATAAAGCTTAAAGGCAAATTATGGCATGCTTCTCCCAAGATATTTTATCCATGCATTAGACCGGATACAGATCACATTATTAAAGCTTGATGTATTGATTGCTTGGCTGTTGATCATACTCCTGAGCTGGTTACATATTTGCATTGTTAATTTGTGTGTTAATTTCTTTCTGTTGTCAACAAGAATCCAGTTGCTGTTAAAGGAGTTTTACTAATTCGTTGTATAGACCTCCCACAGGATGGTGGTATCACCATAGAGCTACTGGAATGTCTGTTCTTCAACCTCAAGATCAGATGAAAACTTGCTCAAGTGTTTGGGATAACACCAGGCATTTAGCAATGTGGGATGCTTTGTAATCCTGGCTTAAAACCGGTCCAGGTCATTTCCTTGTCAGAACTAATCTTGAATATCTTTCTGTGGCCTCAGTAGCCCCTAGGCTCTTTCTTGACCTCTGCTACCATTTGCAACTGGCAGTAAAGAGTAATTAGGGTGACAGTTTTTTCTGCCCCTTTAACAGATAGTTAGAGGTATAATTTACCCATTTAAAAAGTGTAAAATTGAATCATTTTTAGCATATTCACAGATATGCATAACCATCATCACAGTGAACTTTAGAATATTTTTATTGCCTCAAAAGGCCTGTACCCATTAGCTGTCATCACTGCCCCCACCTTTATACCTCACCTGCCATAAGCAACTACTGATCTATTTTCTGTCTCTGTATATTTGCCCATTCTAGGCATTCCATGTAAGTGGAATCCAAAAAGTCTTCTGTGACTGGCTTCTTTCATTCAGCAGTATGTTTTTAAGACTTATCCAGGTTAGGATGGTAGTTTAAAAAAATTTAAATTATAAAAGTAATTGAACTTTATTGCACATAATTTTTCATTTACTACTTTTTAAAAAGATTTATTTATTTGAGAGAGGGAGAGTGTGTTAGAGTACGAGCCTGTGGGACATGGGGCAGGGAGCAGAGGGAGAGGGAGAGAGAAACCCAAGCAGACTCCTTGCTGAGTGTGGACCCCAATGTGGGGCTTGCTTCCACAACCCTGAGATTATGACCTGAGCCGAAACCAAGTCAGATGCTCAACCAAGTGTACCACCCAGGCACCCCGCTCTTATTACTTTTTAAATTAGCCCTACTATCCTAACAAAACCACTTTCCTTCCAGCATTTTTATCTATCATATACCAAAGTTTATTAGGGCTGTAATCTAAATGTACATATAACTTTATACCCTTTTAATAGAACTACATCATATGATTTTCATCTATACCCATCTTTTGAATAAGTGTGTATTCTAAATTTGGCATAAAACATTATTGTGGGGGTGCCTGGGTGGCTCAGTGGGTTAAGCCTCTGCCTTTAGCTTGGGTCATGATCTCAGGGCCCTGGGATTGAGCCCCGAATTGGGCTCTCTGCTCAGCAGGGAGCCTGCTTCCCCTCCCCCTGCCCCCCCGCCGCCTGCCTCTCTGCCTACTTGTGATCTCTCTCTCTCTGTCAAATAAATAAATAAAATCTTTTAAAAAAATTTAAAAAAACAAAAACATTACTGTGTAATATATGTAATATACTGAATTTGGTACATATAATGATGACATACATAACTCATGGTAGGTTTAGGATGCTTCCTTACTTCAGTATTATAAGCAAACAATGCTAGGATGGATATCTTTAGGTATTTGGATTGTTTCCCTAGGACAGATTGCCCCAAATATGAAGGAGTTTAAACACATTCATGGCACTAACAAGTAAATATTTGCAAAGTTTCACTTCCCCAAAGTTGAGGTCTCGTCTCAGAAGGAAAGGAGGAGGTCAATCTAATGGGAGGGCGCTCAAAGATTGTAGAATTGATGCATGTATGTGTATATTGTAATAATATTCCTCTAGTTTATAAAGCAGTTCAGCAGATAATTAACAGCCCTTTCCTGATGGTCTGTGAGAGGACTTCTTTTTTCCTTGTTTGGTCAAGAGACATTCTGTTGATACTAAAAACTGATGAAAACTTCTGAGTGAGAAAAGTAAAGATGAAATACTCGTTCTATCAAAATAGAGACACTTCATATATCAAAGCAAATTGCGAAAAGCACTTTTGTTGGTTTATTTATTTATTTATTAAAAACAATTTTTTTTTTTTTTAGGCCGGGTCCGCGCCTAGCGCAGGGCTCCTACTCCTCATCCTGAGATCAAGTCCCATGCTCCGCTGCCTGAGCCAGCCGGGCGCACCGGCACTTTTGTTTAAATGTTAAAAAAAAATAATAAATTATTAGGACCTTAAGCACTAGAGAGGTTTCCACATATTTTTCCTATGAAGCGGGTGAGAATTCCTCTGGCGGGGCTGACCAGTAGATAGTCTTGACAGAGTTTGTTTTCATGTTAGAACTCGGAGTGGGTACCTCACTGAGTGTTTGCAAACGCTCAGACCCTTCACAGAACGTCCGCTGCTTCCTCCCCCTTGGTGTTAGGATGTTTTACAACCGTGTTATGTATATTCTGCAAGTTCTTTTTTTTTTTTTTTTTTTTCCCTTCAATACAGTTTTCTTTCCTTCTAGAAATGTTACCACTTCGTGTTTCAGCGATACCGCCTGGAGCATTACACGGTGACGTCAAACTGGCTGGCGTCGGGAACACTCCTCCTGTTCGGGCTCTTGTCCTTCTCTCGCTCTGTGGCGCTGTTCAAAGGTAGATGCGCAGAGAACGTCTTACCCCAACTCACGAGGCACTTCATGTTGGGGTTTGATGGACACGTGGTGAACACAGTTCAGCTTCCGCTGGGAGGAAGACTGTGCTCCAAGGAGAACCCGTGGACTTAATATAGTGATGGGAATATGACTTCTCTACCTTAAGATCAAAGAGAAGACTGAGAATTCTAGAAGGAATTTGTGACCGACTATACCTTTTTTTTTTTTTTTTTTGTGGTTGTTGCTGTTGTTGGTTTTTAAAGGATGCTTTTTCATTCTGAAGGCTGAATTAAGGAAGCTTTGAACATAGGAAGCAAATTCGGGGCCCAAGTCCCATGATTATATTCTTCCTGTAATCATTATTTGGATCCAGAAGATTAAAATGTGCTCGAAGAATAGAAGTTAAAAAGGCAGAAGGGTGTAGAGAAGGGCAAGAAAGCAAAGCTATTTGGTAGAATAGGGTCTCTGCTGTGATCATCTTACAAGCTGTGGAGACGCTGTGCACCAGTGGGGCAGGCTTCCTGCTACATTTGCTGGGAACCTTCACACTCTTCCATTATGCACGAGTTACAGGGGGACATTCATGTGCATTGTCATTCAACGTCAGCCTCTCATCTTACTCATCTTTGATTTCACAAACCTCTCTCCCTTCCAGGGTATCATGGACCCCTTGATTTGTATCCAGAATTTTACCGAATTGCCACGGACCCAGCCATCCACACTGTCCCAGAAGGCAGGACCGTGAATGTCTGTGTAGGAAAGGAGTGGTATCGCTTTCCCAGTAGTTTCCTTCTGCCTGATAAGTAAGTTTTCCTTTAATTCCCAGAATTTTATTTTTTATTTTTCTATTATTTATGTATTTATTTTTTTTTTAAGATTTTATTTGACAGTGATAGTGGGAACACAAGCAGGGGGAGTGGGAGAGGAAGAAGCAGGCTCTCCACTGAGCAGGGAACCCCACATGGGGCTCGAGCCCAGGACGCTGGGATCATGACTGGAGCTGAAGGCAGATGCTCAACAACTGAGCCACCCAGGCATCTCTAATTCCCAGAGTTTTAAATCAGGGAGTAAAAATAGCAATTCTGTGGCAGTGTCTCCTTAATTTTTCTTCGATGTTTGGATTTTTACAAAAAGTTGTTGAATAACTGACCATTTCAGAGCTTTTCAGAGCTGTGAGATCTGCAGTGTGCTACCACAGCCCATGTCCAGTAGACTGGGTGCCGTGTCTGGCCATGCACCCGCTCTACCTGGAACCATGGAGGTCCGGGGACTTCTAAAAACACTTGAGGCCCTAGGCTTCTAGTGGCTCTTATTGAGGATCCATATGTAAATTTCAGTAATCATCTGGTATTAATACACTTCCAAAAGTGGTCTAGAAACTCTAGTTAGAAGAGTGTTTTTAGAGAAGAAATGTTTGTCATCCAGCAATAGTGAAAGTTCTTTACCAGCATGTGGATGCTGGGGAAAGCTGTGATTAAGGTAATTGTGCCACTTGCCTTCATGCTCTCTGTTGTTGGATGATAGCACAGGCTCTGGAGTTCCTTATGTTTGCTTTATTTGGATGGAGAAGGTCCTGTTTAGGGAAAAGGGAAGTCGGGTTAAGTTGAGTCATGTTGTTCCATTTGGGGATTGGCTTCAGCAGCTTCGCTGGTGGGGGTATCTTGGGTTGAGTGAAGATCCCGTATCGGTCATTAATCATTAAATTAAAATGTTGGGTTTTCTTTTTTTGAAGTATTAACTAACAGTAGCCTTTGCCTTTTACCTTTGCAATAGTTTCATAACTAAAGATACTTGTGAGAATTACTCAGGGACAAAGTACTTCTCCCATAGTGTGTTCTTGCATTTCACTTTTTTCCTGCCTGATGAATTTGCTTTAATTTTGTTAAGTCCTTCTATCATGTGATTACGTGATAAATGGGGATGCTTCTCTGGTAGTTTGGTGGAAGGACCATTTGGTTGCAAATTTTAGTGCTAAGAGTTGGCGGAATGGGTTGAGAATCCCTCTCGTCGAAAATTTCCCAACGATGTTGGACTCAATCATGACCTTTGCCTCCGTGCTCCCTGGTGGAGGTTTTAGCAGAAATACTTTTTTTCTCCAAGCGAGATGTTTTTCACATGAAATTTTTTTTTTTTTTGGCTTGTTTATTTCAAGTACATTTAGCAATATGGGCCCCCTGTGTTTTTCTTAACGCTCCCTTATTTGTGTTTCTGACAGTTGGCAGCTTCAGTTCATTCCATCGGAGT
The DNA here is from genome assembly GCF_963455335.1 of Martes martes. Lineage (NCBI taxonomy): Eukaryota > Metazoa > Chordata > Mammalia > Carnivora > Mustelidae > Martes > Martes martes. The sequence continues at coordinate 107,499,318 of NC_137898.1, forward strand.
TCAGGGGTCAGTTACCAAAACCTTTTGCCGAGGGACCACTGGCCACCCGAATTGTTCCTACTGACATGAATGACCAGAACCTGGAGGAGCCATCCAGATACGTAAGGACAACCATTTCCTTTTACCACCTGAAAGAAAGTTCTAACCCTAAAATCTGTTGGCATGCACTTTGGAAGCTCTGGTGAAATGGGAGTTTCTTAGAGAGTGATTTCTTTAGGGTAAGGGATGTAACAGCTTTTGTTGAGAAAGAATAGTAACACTTTTATTTTAAAATTTCCTTTTATTTTCTATGTGAAACACACAGTTCAATGTATTCCCCAAGCTTGTCTGGAAATTTTCTTACATTGAATTCAAATCGTTTTGAAACACATTCTGAAACTCATATCATTGCCTGGCTCATTAAAATATTTGGTGGGGAACTTTCAAGTTCTCAGTAGACCTTTGACCTAATTATCAGTGTATTCCGTTTTGAGCAAATGGACGTCAGTGACTGAGGGCTGTTTTCCTGGTGAGCGCGTGGTGCAGTCTGTGTCAGGGTCGTGCTCTTCGACCCACTCAGCTTTATGTACCCCAGGATCCCGTGTGGTTTTATTTCAGTTCCTTTGAAAGGTGACACTTGCGCCATTTGATACTTATAAGATCTTTGATTGTCCAAAAGGTGAGCGCAGTAAAGATACTGTTCCTGGTTCCCAGAGACAGTAGATGAGTATTTTATAGAATTATTAGAAAGCACTTTTTTTTGGCATCCTGTCTTAAAGAAACATTTAACGGTTTAGATGTCAAACATATCTTGGGTAGGTGTTCCCCTATACTTCCTCCGTGAAATGGGATATGATATTGTGAAGTGCTTCCGCAGCCACACGTGGCCTTTTGTCTCCCACATGGAGACCCTCGGGGCTTATGAGGGGGAGTCTTACTGTGGGAGTTTAAAATATAAGGCATGGAAATGGCCATTGTCGGATACATACTTGGCCTGGCCCCCTGCGAAGTTAAAATCTGTGTTCCACCAAGGGGTTTATGTTAGAGCTTTTTTCCTAACTTTAGCTTCTGATTCCTGGAGCATTGAAAATACCCCAGGATGGGGTAAACTGTTTTTGGTCATTTTTGTTTCAGCTGCAGTTACTCTCCTGACAGCAGGCCTTATTGGGGATCACCGTGAGTACACTGGAGAGTCAGAAGGGTAGCCGTGCACACTGTGATGGGGGAGGGAGACACACAAACGGACAGTGATGTTGTCACAGCTGTGTTTTAGGAAGAAGTAGCATGGAGTAGTAAAAAGGAGCATGGATTTTGAGTCAGGTAGGCCTGAGTTCAAGTCCTGGTTCCGTTGCTTACTTTGGTGATCTTGGGCAAATGAGTTAACTCTCTATTTAATTAATTTCTTTCTATCTGTAAAATGGGAATAATGGCACATTTGGAAGATTATGATGAGCTTAGATATTCTATCATATCTATCATATCTATCCTATCATATCATATTAGCATAGTGTGTACGTAGATTTTCCCACAAATGTTCTTAATCTGATAATGCTATATCAGATGGATTGGAGGTAAAGAAACCTTAAGAGGATTTATAATCTGCTTGAATTTATCTCTCCTTCCTTCCTTTTCTTGTTTTCCAGCCTCATTTTTGTCTGCTCACACCCATCATTGCCTTTTCCATCCCAGTGACTTTGCTTATCTTAATGACCAGCCGTGCCTGGACTACCCTTGTCTCCCTCCTTATGCCATCAGAACTCTCTTCCTGCCTGTAGCCTTTCCCACCTACCTAAGCTCTTGGGGAGCAGTGCTCCTTTAAATGCCTGAAATTCTCAACTCTGCCTCTCAGTTAGCCATTCATTTTTGTCTTACGTTATTTACGGATTTGATACGTATGTCCTGGGCATACCGTGAAGAGAATGCCTGCAGTGTTTTTTCTGTATTCACCGCAGCATCTGGGATAGTGCTGCAAGCCTAGTGGTTCACCTGCATGTGCTTTCTGAGTGGGGAAGTGAACATCTCTCGTCATTGGGACAGTGATCTTGAGAGAAAGCTGACTAAAATCTACAGTGGCCTTTTGCACGTTTCTTAGGCTTTGATCACTGGCTGTCTTTGGTTAGATCATATTTCCATACTCTCTGCTACCACACACTGTTCAGTTTAGTTAAGTGGCTCTATGTTAGCTTTACCCAAAAGCAAAGATTTTTCAGAGTACCTATAGGAGTCACCAAAGTGTTGTCCGATTAAAAACAAGTCTGATGTGTCTCCTGAGTGTGTAGTGTCCACCGTTGTGCTCACCCACCTTCCTGTGTTTGAGAGTTTTTGTGCAAAGTTCTTTCTGACATTTCCTGCCTGGTAGGACAAGTGCCCTCCCAATCCAGGCTGCTCACCTTTCACCCTTTGGCAAGTAAAGGAGACATTTGACAGCTTGCTGTGAATTCAGCGTGAAGGATGATCAGGGATTCATTTCTTTTAGTCGGTTGGTTTTCTTCTGATGATAAAAGCAGTATACATTCATGGTATAAAATAATGAAGGCATCTATAATTCTATTACCCAAATATTAAACTATGTTACCATCTTGGTGTTTTTGTCTCTTACTTGTTTCCCTTGCATATATATGTACATATGTTAACAAAAATATCAGTTTTTTAAGAAACAGTGCCAGGACTTTGACTGTAATAATAACTTGGCCTTGTGTGTAGGAGCACACGCTAGACTACATCAGTGCTCTTTCCTTCCGGTTTCAGTCCTAGTTCTTTCGAGAAGGCAAAGTCCTTATGTTCCCTGTCTTTCCTGAGCATGCTGGATGGCAGCAGTGTTTTTATCTGCCTGTTGGCTCTGAGTGACAGGTTTTAGCCAACTTCGGCTTCAGTGCTCAGTGATGAGGTCTGTCTCTTTCTGGTCTGCGTGGAAATGAGGACACATTCATGACTTCCTTTAGTTCTCTCTCTTCCTTGAAGTCTGAGTTGATCAAGAATTAAGAGTGTGTATGGGCGCCTGGGTGGCTCAGTGAGTTAAGCCTCTGCCTTCGACTCAGGTCATGATCTTGGCATCCTGGGATTGAGCCCCACATCAGGCTCTCTGTTCAGCGGGGAGCCTGCTTCCTGCTCTCTCTTTGCCTCTCAGCCTGCTTGTGATCTCTCTCTCTGCCAAATAAATAAATAAAATCTTTTTTTTTTTCAAAGATTTTATTTATTTATTTGACAGAGATCACAAGTAGGCAGAGAGGCAGGCAGAGAGAGAGGAGGAAGCAGGCTCCCTGCAGAGCAGAGAGCCCGATACGGGGCTCGATCCCAGGACCCTGGGACCATGACCCGACCCGAAGGCAGAGGCTTTAACCCACTGAGCCACCCAGGCACCCCAATAAATAAAATCTTAAAAAAAAAAGCATTAAGAGTGTGTGTAAAGGCTCTGTGGTTTCTAAGGCACTGTTGGAACTACCTTGCAGAAATATTTTTTTTTTGCTCCATATTCTTTCATAGTTGATAGTGAGTAGCTTTTGTATATCTCATTATTGAATGGGTGGCATTTTTACAGAGATTTTTACAGATTTTCTGCCAAAATCAAGGTGTGAATTTAGAAGATACATTCAGTGTCTCCTCTTTATTAATTGGCAAATCCAGTTTTTTGTTGGCTCTTTCAAGGTGAGTGATACCTTTCTGACTCCCAACCTGATACCTGATGTGGGAGCTAGAGGAGTAACAAACACCTGTTCAGGAGGGAACTTAGACTTTTCTCTGATTTTAACTTAATGCGTAAGCAGACTTAGAGGAAGCTTGTCCATCTGCTCTCTTTGAAAAGATGAAAGTGTTCATTGATGACTTTTCCCCAAACAGTGATACAGTCAGTTCTGCTCTAAGGTGATATAAAGTTACTTTATATAAAGTCATTGTGTGGTAAAAACAAAAAACAAAAAACAAAAAAAATGAGAAGGCTTATGGGAAAAATGCGATTAGGGACACAGTACTCAAAAACATTGTCAGTGACACATAAAAAAAGATATGAGCCTATAAAAATGGTCACGTGGTTTCACATGTGTTGAGCAGCTGAAAGTATGTAGGTATTAGAATAATGTGGGAGTTTACCTTAAAACAGACCTGAGGTGTGCTTGTGGCAGAGGTACTGGAAGGCTTATCTGCAACCGGACAGCAAGTCATCCTGCCCGAGTGGCCGGGTGTGGCAGGGAGCACGGTGTGCCCTGCAGGCACAGGGAGACCGCGGAGTGTGCGTCTGTGCGCCCGGTGTGTTCCTACTCTGAGGAGCTCGGCCGAGTGCAGTCTGTTCGCTTCACCTCATGTTTCTTGTGGATTAAATGACACATGAGCCAAAGCAGAAATGGAATTATGTTCAGACTGGTCCCTAATATATCCGTTGTGTTGGAACAAATTTGCATTTTCAGAACAAGTGTTACAACAGAATTGACTGTAAATTCAGTCAAAACTGACTTAATTTTGTTCTTAAGTTCCCTGCCTTTCCCATTTAACCAGTGGGAAGAATTATGAGTTTGGAAGGGAATTTAAGATACCACAGTCCATGATCTCTTCATTTTATGGTGAAGAAACTGAGGCTCAGAGGGGTTATAACCTGACAGAGGTTAGTCCTAGTATAAGAAGCTTGGTTTCAGGATGCCCCCATATACTTTGCAAAGCTCCTCTTCCTTCCACAGCCACTTATAGTTTCTACCATATGGCATATCCCTTGAGTGTATATTTGCGGTCATGGTTAATCATTCTTTGATGTAACAAGGTTGAATGGACAGTAAATAGCTAAGCATTAATTTTCACAGAAGTTATTTTACATTTCTTGAGCTCGGTTACATATATGTGTGTGTGTGTATATATATATATATGCCAGGTATTTTAAGTAGCAGTTGTTGTTTGTCTTTAGAAATAATGAGGGTCCTCACCCCCTTTTCTTCCTGTTCTCTCTTTCTTATCTCTCCTCCTCCTCTTAATAGAAGTCCTTACTGCAGGAGAAAATGAGTTGCCTTATAGATATCCCTGCTATTGGTTACCAGCCCAATACGGAAGGAAACAGGTTTGAATTGCCACAGTACGTGCAGTGGAATAAGACTGGAATTGCTAAAAATTCCAAATGCTTCTTGAAAATTAATTCCTTGGTATCCATTATGTTGGCATTTAGAAAAGTGAACTTTCTGTGATCTTTAGGGATTGAATGACCCCAAATTTTTACCCGTGAGTTCACATTTTTACAGTGCAGTACATTTTTACTCAAGACTGTAGGGTTTCAATTGACAAATACATGTTTAGCAAGTATGGGAGATGACAGAACCATAAAACAGTCTGTGCTTCTGGTGACAACTACTTAATTTAAGTGAAGTTTATATAAAAGAAGAAAAGCCAGAAAAATACTTGAAGTCTTTTTTTTTTTTTTTTTAAGATTTTATTCATTTATCTGACAGAGACAGACACAGGGAGGGAGGGAACACAAGCAGGGGGAGTGGGAGGGGGAGAAGCAGGCTTCCTGCTGAGCAGGGAGCCTGATGCCAGTCTTGATCCCAGGACCTTTGGATCATGACCTGAGCTGAAGGCAGACGCTTAATGTCTGAGCCACCCAGGGGCCCTAAAGTCTTTCCCTATCAAATGTGTTGTCCTAGGCCTCAGTGCTCCTATTTTAAAGAAGTAGATCATCGGAGGATATTGATCCCTGGCAAAGTGATGTAGTGGCAACAACACTGGGCTGGGCGTTAGAAGCGCCTGTAATTCCTTTTAGGGGCTGAATGAAGTATGTGTATTTTTTTCTTAAATGACTTTGTGAGTCATTTAAGTTTCCAAGGCCCTTGAAATAGTTGTGCATCTGCTTCCACTTTGCTGTGACTGCATCTGAAATCCAGTTGCAATTTCAGGATATCCCATTACCTGTTTGCTAATTAAATATTTAATGGTGGTGAATCCTGAGACGTGATTCCTGGGCCACGGGACCCGATGACCAGAGCGGAGGTCTGCATACTGCCTCCATCCCAAAGGAGAGGAGTGTATGTTAGGGGTACACTGTGCTGTGCAGTGCTGCCTGAGTGTGATGCTGATGTTTGGGGGTTGGAGAGATAGGGCCCCAGGCCCCGCCCCCGGCAGGATCTCTGTTCCAGCTGATAAAATGGAGCCGTGGGTATTTATTCCTGCCCAGCAACCCTTAGCTCATTCCTACCCCAACAACATGCACACTTCTTATTAATGATGTTTTGATCTCTATCTCAGGCCTTTTCTTTTTCTTTCTTTTTTTTCTTTCTTTCTTTCTTTTTTTTCTTTCTTTCTTTCTTTTTTTTTTTAAGATTTTATTTTATTTGGCGGAGAGAGACAGCAAGTGAAGGAACACAAGCAGAGGGAGTGGGAGAGGGTGAAGCAGGCTTCCCGCCGAGCAGGGATCCCGATGCCTGCCAGGCTCGATCCCAGGACCCCGAGATCATGACCTGAGCCAAAGGCAGATGCTTAACTGAGCCACCCAGGCACCCCCAGGCCTTTTCTTTGAGAATACATATTTTTCTTTGCCTGAGTTGGTATTAAATTTTTGTCCTTAACATATATTTATTGAGAAGATGTCAACAATATGCTACTGATAAGAAATTAGCTGGATTTCCACCCCCATACCTTTTTTTCCTTCTGCTTTAGAGGTGCTGATTTATTCCTCTCCAATCTTCTAGTGGGTTCTTAGAAACCGAAAGAAGTCACATTTCTTTCAAAATGAGTCTTAAATGCTTGTATTTTACAAAATTTTAAACTAAGGCATATTTTTAGCTTCAACAGCTGGTTGATATGTAGCCTGTGACTAATGAAATGAAACACATTTTTGTTTCACGATCATGTGTTAATGTCACCCTACAATTTTGTTATTTTTGATGCAAGAAAGAATGATTGAATCTGAAGAAACAAAAAAATGAGCTTTTTGGTTATACTTTAAGGCAGACTTAAATCCAGTCTCTTGGTTTTTGAATTGTAGACGATGTTATGGAGCATGGGCTCAGATTTTGCATCTTGAGATACTGACAAAATTGAGAGAAAAAACTATTCTGATTCTAGATTTTAGACCCAAGGGGCAGTAGTCACTTGGTGTTACCACGGATTTCAACTGAGAAAACTCAAACTAAAAATAGTCACACTAAAATAGTCTCTATATAATATGATCCAGATTTTGTACCGAAAAGTCTATATCTGTAGAAAAGAAGGTCTGGGACATAAACTAACAGGTTGATGGTGATTTATTTTGGGTGGTGGGATTATAGGGAATTTTTTAAAAATACATTTAAAAATATTTTTATAGGGTGCCTGGGTGGCTCAGTCGATTGGACGTCTTGCCTTCGGCTCAGGTCATGATCTCAGGGACCTGGGACCCAGCTCCATATCGGCCTCCCTGCTTCCAGGGAACCTGCTTCTCTCTCTCTCTCTCTCTCTCTCTCACTATCTCTCTCAAATAAATAAATAAAATCTTAAAAAGCTGAATTTCCTTTAAAAGATATGTTTATAGTAAGTCATACTGTATTTCATAATTTTTTTAAAAAGATTTTATTTATTTATTTGAGAGAGAGCGAGAAAGAACACAAGGCAGAGGGAGAGGGAGAAGCAGGATCTCCACTGAGAAGGGAGCCCGATTCAGGGCTCGATCCCAGGACTCTGGGATCATGATCTGAGCCAAAGGCAGACGCTTGATGACTGAGCCATCCAGGTGCCTCACTTTCATCATTTTTAAAAAAGAGCCCTGGGGTTCCTGGGTGGCTCAGTGGGTTAAGCCTCTTCCTTTGCTCAGGTCATGGTCTCAGGGTCCTGGGATCGAGCCCCACATTAGGCTCTCTGCTCAGCAGGGAGCCTGCTTCTCTCTCTCTGCCTGCCTCTCTGCTTGCTTGTGATCTCTCTGTCATATAAATAATTAAAATCTTTAAAAAAAAAAGGAGCCCTAATGGGGGCTATAGGTACCAAATCTTTGAAACGATCAAGAAGCTCTCAGGTGTGCTTACAGACAACACTCAGCATGCTGGCAGTTGACCTCTGGTTTCCCGTTTTTGTGTTAAAGAAGAACCTTCAATTCAAAATTGAGAAAGAGATTTTCTATTAAGTAATTTTTGCCTCTTAGCCTTCTGGCCTCTTAGTTAAGTCATTTTAATCATTAGATCTAAGACTGCTTTTGCTCCTCTTTTACCTGGATTGCTTCAGAGAGATAAATGTGGTTTATCTATTACAAGCTACGGGGGAAAAAGTTCTTTTAAACCTTGAACTAAGACAGGATGCTGCTGCCGCGGTGAACAGACCATGAAGTCATATGTTAAACACTTCTAGGCAGGAGGGGAGTTAATTTTAACTCCCCTGAAATTTTAAATAAAATTATCTGCCTGTTGTTGAGGTTCACATGGGAGGCCATGTCCATCCAGTAAGTATACCAGAGACCACCTGTTGGCAGGGGCCTTCCCCACCTTCCTGGCTCCCCCTGTCCAAAAAGACCATGGTCTTTCAATCTTTCCAGTACAGCAGCATGAGTCTCTAACATTTTGGCATCTTTTTCATAAATTTTAAATCCTTCTTCTGTTCCTTCATTGGCTCATTCATCCACCTACATATTTAACTTTTTATTGTCCCCGACTATGTGTTGAAAAAATAAAGGTGACGAAAAGCATAGTATCCTATCATTTAAGAGAAGTCCCCACCACCACCACCACCACCACCACCAACAACAACAACAAAAAAAAAAAAGAAAGAAAGAAGGAAATTGGGGACAGGGAAGGAATTGGGAAAAACAATGTAGGAAGCAGAAAAAGATTTTAAACTTCTATAATCAATGTTCCCTGATAGGTTAAAAGAAAGGTTGGTAAAACAAAACATTTGCTTTTGTAAGAAGAGCCGTCAGAAAGTGAGAGCTCCTAGAAATTGAGAATAAGATAATGGAGATTTACAAAATCAGTAGAATGATGAAAGGACCAAGTTGGAGGAATCTTCTCTTCCACAATGGGACAAAAACAGAACAAAACCCAAAGAAAAGGACAATAGGAAAAGGGATAAAGATCGGCCAGCACCCAGCTAGCTAATAGGAGGTCCAGAGAGGAAAAATGCAAAGGAGGAGAGAAAATTGTCAAAAAATGTGAGAAAATCTCCCAGAACTGAAGGCGGCCCTGGAGTATGCCTGAGATAATGGATGAGAGATGGTTGATACTGGGGTGCGTCAAGTACCAAAAGAAGTTATTGTGTGTTATTATTCGATAAATGAAAAAATCAAGAGCTATCAGCAGAAAAAGCTGAGGGAGTTGTGAATTGCTGCCCCTGAGAAGTGAGACCAGGCAGGAGGGAGGGTTCTACTGTTTTTCATAAGCTCTGATTCTACCAAAGTTTTGAACTATGCACAGAGATTATTTTGATAACTCTAAAGGTGAATTTGGAGTCTGCCAGGAGAGACAGTTGTCCAACATTTTCCAGCAGTGTTTCGAGTGCCATAGTGTGCTATAGGGGCACTGAGATAGGAGGAAAGACTTCTGCTTCTCTGGGGATAGCTTCAGGTAAGAGGTGGGATGGGAGGTGGATCTCAGAAGATGACTGGGAGTTCTCCGGCAGAGGAAGGGGAAATTCACCCTCCAGCCAAAGGGAACAGCATACGCAAAGCTCCAGGTATGAAAGAACCTTGAGTGTTTAGGGAAAGATTAAATGGCTTAAGATTTCTAGATGTTAGTTAATTGGGCAGAGTAATTTTCATTTCTTCCCTGTTTCATTTATTCACCTATCCTATATTTATATGACTGTGTTTTCTGCTTAATTATATATTTAAAGGAAAGTGTTCATGTCTTTGTCTTCACTCTTTGAAACCTCCACTGTGCTGAACATACGGCGTATACATAGCAGATGATTTTAAAAGTTTTAAACTAAAATACGTATTCAGTCCTTCATTTAGTCTTCTTGAATTCAAGAGAGGCCTCCCTAAACCCTGATAATAATAGACATTGAGACTAATTAGGACTCAAGCACTATCATTCCTCAAAGTCTAGGTATACTCCTCTAAGGGTACTAGGTTATACACTCCGGGAGGACAGGGATCGTCTCCTTCCCATCACTGTATGGCTGGCAGGGACCAGCACTGCACCGAAGCTAGCTGATGAGCCTTGTCGGTCTTCATTAACACATCCCAGACTGAAAGAAATACTTAACTCTTCTGCTTCCTCTTGTTTTAAGGAGATCCTTAAAATCCCCGAATCCCTGATTTCTATAGCTATCTCTGCCTGCCTTTAATAAGGAACAGAACGAATAGGTTTATGTAACCTACCAAGATGCCAATCCATGAAAAAGTTTCATGTTATTGCCTTTATATGATAGCATTTACTCTAAGACTGGTTAGCAATTTGTTTTTTAGGAAACAAGATTAATACCTTTTTTTTTAGTGTTGTCTCTGTTCTTCAAGTCTCATCACTCTATGTTCGGTCCTTTCCATTTCTCCTCTCACAGTGAAAGGTTTTCAGCAAGGTTTTGTTTATTTTTGCCTTTTATATTATTTGAGTTTGAGAAAGATCTACCCTTCTATTACGGACACAAGTTACCCAGTTCCAGTCACGTATACCATCCCACCAAATTTCAAGGCTCTTTATTGCTTTCTCTCTCTCTTTTTTTTTTTCATCGAAAAAACCTTTTTTTCCATGAAATAATTAGATTCCCAGGAATTACAGAGATCTTCTGGAGAAGGGTGCACGTACCCTTCACCCAGTTTCCCAACCATAACTGGAGTGTAATTCCCAAACCAGAAAATGGATGTTAGTATGATTCTGTGCCATTTTGTTACATGTGTGTAGATTCGGGTCTCCACCACTGGGATCAAGGTGTAGAACTAGTCCACCTGCACAGAATTCTTCTTTCTACCACTCCTGTATAGTTTCATGCCACCTTCACCATCCCTGACCCCCGGCGATTGTTACTTTATCCTCCATCTCTATAATTCTGCTCTCTTGAGAATTTTATATACATAGAATCCTATAGCGTGTAACCTTTAAGATTGCCTTTTCCCTCTGCATATAATGCCCTTGAGCTCCATCCAAGGTGGGTGTCTCCATTTGTTCCTTTTAGCTTCTGAGTTGTGTTCCATGGCATACATGTGTATTTTGCAAAGTGCAGTTTGTTCACCTGTTATAAGGCATTTTGGTTGTTGCCAGTTTTTGGCTCTGGCAAAAAAAGTTGTTGTGAATTTTTGTGTTCGGGTTTTGGTGTGGATACACGTTTTCATTTTTCTGGGATAAATGCCCAGGAATGGGATTGTTGGATCACATGGTAGTTATATGTTTCAGTTTTTCAGAAACTGCCAAATGATTTTCTAGATTGGCTGTACCATTCAAGTGAGGTGTTAGAAATCTTACTTCTCTTTATGTCCCTTTATCTTCCTCTGTTTGTAATATGATTGTCTTAAATATTTCTCTTATGTATGTTGAGAACCACATCAGAAAGTGTTAAAATTTTTGCCTCAACCTTCAAATAATACTTCAGAAAACTCGAGAAGGAAATTTATTGTTTTAATCCATATGCTTATTCTTCTATTGTTCTTTCTTCCTTCCTCAAGTTCTCCTGTTCCTTCTTTTATTAGTAACGTTCTATTTTTAGAATTTGTGCCATCCTTTCAGGGTAAAGAATGTTTTCCTCTCGATATGAGATTTGTGGGTTGACAGTTCTGTTCTTTTACTACTTGAACAATATTGTGCCCCTTTCTGTGGCCTCCATGGTTTCTCTTTTCTTTTCTTTTAAGATTTTATTTATTTATTTGTCAGAGAGAGAGAGAGAGAGCGAGCACAAACAGGCAAAGTGGCAGGCAGAGGCAGAGAGAGAAGCAGGGTCCCCGCTGAGCAAGGATCCCCATGTGGGACTCGATCCCAGGACCCTAGGATCATGACCTGAGCCAAAGGCAGGAGCTTAACCAACTGAGCCACCCAGGTGTCCCCAGCCTCCATGGTTTCTTATGAGAAATCTCCTGATCTTCACCATGCTTTTCCTCTATAGGCAAGGTGTTGTTTTTCTCTGGTGCCTTTGAAAATTTGTTTCTTTGTCTTTAGTTTTCAGAAGCTGAGTTATGTGTCAGAGTGAATTTTTTTGAGTTTATCCTGTTTGGGATTTAGTCACCTTCTTGTTTCCATCATTTTAAGTGTCTTGGCAGATTTGGGGAGCTTTCAGCCATTTTTGCTTCTCGTACTCTTTCAGCCCTGCCCTCTTTCTCCTCTCCTTCTGGGACTCGGCAACATGAAGGTTAGAGCTTTTGTGAGAATTCCACAGGGCCCTGGAGCTCTTCATTTTTCTGTCCTTTTTCTTTCTGTTATCCAGCTTGTGTAATTTTATTACTCTGTTTTCCAGTTCACTGATTCCTCTGATTTCTCCACTCTGCTGTTGAGCACATCTCCTAGGCTGTTTATTTCCGTTTTTGTCCTTTTCATCTCTCAGATATCCATTTGGTTTTTCTTCTGTTTCTTTGCTGAGACTTTGTTTTGTTTCAAGCATGTTTGTAATTGCTAATAGAAGCATTTTTATCATGGATACTTTTTTTTATTATTATCATGGATACTTTTAAATCATTGTTAGATGATTCTGGTATCTTTATCATCTCTGTGTTGGCATCTGTTGTCATTTGTCATACGAGTTGAGATCTTCCTGGTTGTTACTGTGATGAGTGAGTTTTTGTTGAAACCATGACATTTTGGTTATTATGAGACACTAGATCTTCTTTAAGTCTTCTGTTTTAGCTGACCTCCTCTGACCCAATACTGGTGGAGGAAGGGGGGTTCCCTTGTCACTGCCAGGTGGAGTTAGAAGTCCAGGTTCCTTTCTTGGTCTCCATGGATACCTGGGGGTATGTTGGGGTGCATGTTACTGCTATGTGGCAGTGGGAAGTTCAGGGTCACTAGTGGGCCTCTAGGGATAATCATCTTGACTGAGGGTATGGAACACCTTGTTCCCACTCCCCATGTAGCCTCCACTGACACTGTGGGGTGTTATCATGGGGCAGTAGTGAAAGTCCTAACTCTACTAGGCCTTCTCTGACACTGCCTTGGTATGTAGGAGGAGGGGTGCCTTATTACCGCTAGGTTAGAATGTAGTCCAGGCTCCCTGTGTGGTTTCCTCCAATGCCATAGGGTAGGTGGTGGAGAAAAGAGACTCATTACTACCCAGCAGGGTTGTAAGTCCTGGTTCCCTACTACTCAGTCTTCTCTGTTACCATCCAGGCAGGAGAAGGGGCCTTTCATTGCTGCCTGGTGAAGGTGGAAGTCGGGGCTCTGCTGGACATTTATTGTCAGAGGTATAGATGGGATGACACTCTTTTTGGGTCGTGTTTGGCTAGTGTTTTAGGGTTCTCCAGAAAAACAGACCAATAGAGAGAGAGAGAGAGAGAGAGAGAGAGAGTGTGTGTGTGTGTGTGTGTGTATATGATTTTTATTCAAGAAATTGACACAATTTTGGGGGCTGGTAAGTCTGAAATCTGCAAGATAGGTTGGCAGGCTGAGGACCCAGAGAAGAACTGATGTTGTAGCTTGAGTCCAAAGGCAGTCTGGAGGCAGATTTCTCTTTTCCTTGAGAGGACCTCACTCTTTTGGTCTTAAGGTTTTCAACTGATTGGATAAAGCCTACCCACATTATGAAGGGTAATTGCTTTACTCAGAGTCTCCTGATTTAAATGTTAATCTAATCTAAAAAATACCTACACAGCAGCATCTAGTCTAGTGTTAGGCCAAATATCTGGGTACTGTGGCCTAGCTAAGTTGACACATAAAATTGTCACTACTAGAGTAGAGTGGTTATTGTATAAGAGTATTGTTCCTGGGGTCCTGAGGTTGCTAGCTGGCCTGCCTTCTTTCCTCTGCCCTTTGGAGTTGTCTTGGGTTTGTTTCATACATAGGGTCCAGGGTTTTTAGCTGGACTTAGCAGGAGGAATACGGGAAAGTGTCTGCTCTTGCTTTTTATTTGCCATCTTCTATTAACATAGCAGATTAAATGCTTTGCTGATATTTGAGACCATAGGTTTTTATTTCTAAGACTCTTCTTTGTTTTATTCAGTTCTTCCTTCTGTGTAGTTTAAAAAATATTAAATCTTTTGCACTAGAGTATCTGATTTTATGATTTTTATTTGGATGTGTTTTTTTTCCCCTCTCCTTTCAGATTTTAGTTTAAAAATCTCTTCACTTAGTTGGAAGTTTTTCTAAGCACATTCACTCTGGTCTTGGTGAGCTGCGTTCTGACTCTTGCCAGGAACTCATTGGTCTATAAGCTATAACGCGAAAAAAATAGTCTTACAATTTAAAGAAAATTTTTTTCAACAGTCTTATGATTTGACTCCATTGCTTATATCCTGCTGTGTGCTTCCCTTTATCTTTTGCTTCTCAAATGCCAACTTTTAACTTGAGAAGAAACAGAAGATATCTCTCTGCTTCCTAGACGTTGAGATCCCACCTGTGATCTCAGTCACTTGAGATCAGTGTACTCAGTCACTTGAGTACAGGCTCACCTTCTGTCCTTTGTTTCTAATGTGAATTGGCAGGGCTCACTGCTCAGCAGACTCATGTCTTAGCTGGCTCCTATCAATTTGATACATTCCAGGAAGATGGAATTCTTTTCTTTTACCTGTGTTAGGTCTCTTTTCACATGGACACCTCTCAACTCTCTGGTCAGGGTCATTTATGGCTCTAGTGCAAAGCCTGGGAACCACACCCTGCCTCCTGTCACGTCGCCTCTCTGCCTGGCTCGCTTACACCTGTGAGTCTTCACAAGGGTAGTTTGCTGTTCCTGTAATGCTATGCTTTTCTCCTACTTCTCTTCCAGCTAGTCTACTCAGCCACTTTCCAGGCTACATTCCTTGTTTTCTTTGGGAGTTTCTTGCAGATTTTTATCAAAGGAGAGCTACTGAAACTTCTCTTTATTGTTGTGACACAATTTTCCCATGGCCATTTACCTTGCCCAGTTGCACATAGTTATGCACTATTTACTTTTAAAACATTGACTTAACCTTTTAAAAAAATCCATTTACTCCTTTTTTTTTTTTTTAAGATTTTATTTATTTGAGAGAAAGAGCACAAGGCAGGGGAAGGAACAGAGGGAGAGGGAGAAGCAGACTTCCTGCTGAGCCCAATGTGGGGCTTAGTCCCAGGACCCTGAGATCATGACCTGAGCCAAAGGCAGACACTCATCCGACTGAGCCACCCAGGTACCCCCAAACCTATTTACTCTTAACACCTACAATCAACCCAATTATATGTGTTAGTAGAGGAAATAGTACATAGAAAACTTCTTCTCCTGAATATATTTTTCTCTTAACACTTCAATATGAGAGTATTTTGGGAAATCATAGAATTTCAAATAAACTAGCAAAGTCACCCATTAAAACCCAACATGAGAATCTCCAGAAAATTGGTCACGGGCCCCAGTCTATTTCCCCTACCTACCTTTTCCCAACATTTCAAGTAGGGAACTAGTCCTATAATTTCATAGGTTGGTGCAGATATTACTTGGGTAGACTTTCATCTATTGAATTAACACTCTTTTGAAGGGTGACGAAAATGACTGTGGAAGGTTTGAGTTCATAAAATCATTCTGTCTTCTTGGGTCATGAAATACATTCCAGGAACTGACATTAATGTCACTTGGCTGATTAAATAGAGAATTATAACAGCAGAAAACTTTGTGAGCATGTTTTGCCAACTCCGGATGATTAAAATTAATTTCCTGTTCCTTTTTATTTAAACTTTGGTGTAATTGCTTTATTCTATTGGCTGACTGCCATTTCAAGTTTACTTATCTGGTGTTGTACATCTCAAGTAGTGAGCTCCTAAAGGGCAGGTATTTGTCTGTGTGTTTGTCTTCCTCTGGTTCTTTTAAAAATTATGATATAGGGATGCCTGAGTGGCTCAGTCCGTTAAGAGGCTGCCTTCAGCTCAGGTCATGATCCCAGAGTCCTGGGATCCAGACTTGCATCAGGCTCCTTGCTCAGTGGGGAACCTGCTTCTTCCTCTCCCTCTGCCTGCTGCTCGCCCTGCTTGTGCTCTCTCTCTCTTTCCCTCTCTCTGGCAAATAAATTTTAAAAAATGCTTTTAAAAAGTATAATATAAACTTTATTTTTGTAAAAGATTTTAATTGTCAGAGAGAGAGATGGAGGGAGGGAAAAAGAGCTTAAGCAGGGGGAGCAGCAGGCAGAGGGAGAAGGAAACTCCCTGCTAAGCAGGGAGCCTGATGTGGGTCTTGATCCCAGGACCCTGGAATCTTGACCTGAGCTGAAGGCAGACACTTAACCAGCTGAGCCACCCAGGCGTCCCGATAATATAAAAAATTAAAAAATGGAAAAATACAAAAATGCTATATGGTTTTTTGTAGACATGGTTCAACTTAACTGTAAACTAGAAATTCTCTGAAAAATGTATGATTTATTTTTCTTTTGTAATTTGATATTTAATAGGCTTTTTTTTTAAAGAGTGGCTTTCAGATTTCTATATCTCCAGTACAGAATGAGAAATACCTTCTGTGTCATGATTTAGCATACATGTGTGCACATGTGCACATGCACACCCACACACACATAAGTGGGGGTTAAAGTGTCACAAACAATACTTTTAATGTATTCTTTTTTTTTTTTTTTAAGATTTTATTTACTTACTTGACAGACAGAGATCACAAGTAGGCAGAGAGGCAGGCAGAGAGAGAGGGGGAAGCAGGCTTCCCACTGAGCAGAGAGCCCCATGTGGGGCTCGATCACAGGATCCTGAGATCACAACCTGAGCCGAAGGCAGAGGCTTAAACCACTGAACCCAGGTGCCCCTTTTAATGTATTCTTACACTTTTATTCTCTTCCAGTGGATTCAAATTTAGAAAAAAAATTAAGTATAGTTGGCACATAGTTTCAGGTGCACAAGATAGTGAATTGACAAGTTATTATACATTATACTGTGCTCACCACAAGTGGAACTGTCATCTGTGACTGTACGATACTGTTATAATAACATGGACCATGTTCCTTATCCCGTGTTAATAGACTTCCCTTAATGATGCTAGTGATAGGGATTTTAGTCATAAACACTAAAGATTGCATTTTTATTTTATTTGAATTACAGTAAACATACAGTGTTACGATTTCATTCTTTATTATAGATGTATTCTTGAAATATTTTATGTAAGCTGATATTTTAAAAGTCTAGTTTACAAAAGAAACTTTGCATTTGTTGTAAAAAAAAAAAAAAGATAAGCAATTTCCCACGATTTCTTAGTTTTCTAAATAATGGCTTTTGTATAAAAACAGATCTGTTTCTACGGAGATACATTGTTGAGAACTCTGTGTTACGTGGATTGGGCTTCACTGACTGGCATTACCACCATCCTGGGTGTTCACCCCCATGTACTGATTTAACAAGGAAGGCAAATGATTTCAGTTCATTTGACTCTTCAGATCAATTGGTAGTGGCTTACTGGAGCCCCAGGTCAAAAAGCATGTGGAGATTGTGTCTAGGCCTGTGCAAGAGTGCTGCGGTTGATTAGTGATGTCTAACATGGAGTGTGAGAAGGAAAACATCTGTCCTGAGTTTTCTGTGTGTGCCATTGTCAACATCAGGAAGTATCTGTGTGGTAACTCTAGGCTGTCTGTGTAAGACATGCGACCTATTCCCAAATCACATTTTTAAAAAAATATGAAGTTTTTTTTTTTTTTTTAAGATTTTATTTATTTATTTGGCAGAGATCACAAGTAGGCAGAGAGGCAGGCAGAGAGAGGAGGAAGCAGGCTCCCGGCTGAGTAGAGAGCCTGATGTGGGGCTCGATCCCAGGACCCTGAGATCACGACCTGAGCCGAGGGCAGAGGCTCAACCCACTGAGCCACCCAGGTGCCCTTGAAGTATTATTATTGTTTTTTTTATTAAATTTTTTATTTATTTTCAGCATAACAGTATTCATTGTTTTTTCACCACACCCAGTGCTCCATGCAATCTGTGCCCTCCCTAATACCCACCACCTGGTTCCCCCAACCTCCCATCCCCCGCCCCTTCAAAACCCTCCGGTGGTTTTTCAGAGTCCATTTTTAATGCATAAGTATTCTCCTTCAGGAAAGTTGTTTTTGAGAATCACAGTAATATTTTTTTATTGTGTCATATTAGTCACCATCATTAGTTTTTGACATAGTGTTCCATGATTCATTGTTTGCATATAACACCCAGGGCTCCATGCAACCCTGGGCCCTCCTTAATACTCATCGCCGGCTCACCCGTCCTCCACCCCCCTCCCTTCTAAAACCCTCAGTTTGTTTCCCAAAGTCCATAATCTTTCATGGTTCATCTCTCACTCCCAGTTGCTCCCCCTTCATTTTTCCTCCTCCTACTGTCCTCCATGATATCCCTTATTTTCCACAAATAAGTGAATCCCATGTTTTATGTTGATGAAGCACTTAGAATTAAAGAAGCCTTGTAAAAACTGAACATTTTTCAAGTATGCAGAATTTCCCTCACCCTTTCCATATTTAACAATGTCAGAACAACAATGATAATATCTTGGCTTTAAATAGCTCCTTGACATCAGCGAATTCAGAGAACTGAAGATCTTACTTTGCCTTTGCCTTCTTGACAAACGCATCTTCAGCTATGGTCAGTGAGAGAAGTCTTTGTAGTTGCCCAAATCTCGACAACATAGAAAGCAGATCCTGTGTATTTGTTCTCCAGTGCCGGATGTCTTTTAGTATGAAGATGTTTCTAATGATGAGCAGCAGTAGTTTTGAGAGGAGTGGAATCTCAGTAGAATCTACTGAGAATCAGTTGAATCACGAGTGTGTTTACACTCGTGATGAAATTATTTTCTCTACAATGATCTTTCCTTAGAGTTCTGAGCAATTTCCATGGTTTCAGTCCAGATCCTCTGGAGACCTGGTAAAACCTCTGAGACTGAGCTAAGTGACTTCCCTAAGTGATAGAGCTAGAGTTAGAGGCGGAGTATTTGGGGTCCCATTTTTTGACACAAAGGGTAATATTAGATCAACTTAAGTACGAAAAGTGCTTGGTTGGGGGCGGGAGGTTTGAAGTAGCTTTCTGCTTTTCTGCTGATGTCTTCTAGGAGAGTTTGCTGTTTCAAATACTTGTTTTGTTTTATGGCTGCTGGCTGATATAATGTATATTTAAATACGATAGGATATATATATATACACACACACAACGTAGGATTTCTGGTTATAATTGTGTTCTTTAATAAAAATGAGGCTAAAATGGAGTTAAAGGATAGATTCTCACAAATTCTTCATATGCAGAGTATAGGGTTGCAGAACTGAACTTGTCTGTGAGTTGAGGAAAAGCAAGGAATATCCATTTGGAATTTCAGTTTGCTTTTGAGTGTGATTTTTTTCATTTTCTGTGCTTGTTGGGTTCTCTACGCCATTCTCAGTAACAGGAGTTCACTCATAGACCTGGAGGGTCTTGTGTATTCTCATCACAGTAGTGGGATCCAGGAATAGTTGTTGAAATTGATTTCTCTAGGCAACTTTCATACTTCAACTTTTCATTCTATGAAATACCCAAATAAGTTAAATCTCATTATGGTGAATTGTCTAGCCTTGCTCAAAATTAATAGTTTACTGGAGCTTGAACTCATTTTGCTAATTAGAGATTTTTTTTAGTAGATGTATTACAGTGCAGTTTAATCTTCACCGTATGACATTTTAGAGGAAATAGATTGCCTTCCTGGAGCTAGAAGCTAAGAGAGAAAATTCTTGGCACTTAAAGATAGCTACTCTTAGTTTTTATTGACACTTGGTGCTTGAAGTTGTCCCAGCCTCCTGGTGCGCTGGTGACCATTCTTTCCTTCTGCAAGTACTTTTGGACTGCTGCTGCGTGCCAGGTACATACGGGCACCAGGGGACACCGTGCTGGCCAAGACTGACTCAGTTTCTGCCTCTATAGAGCTTAGAAGGCTCAACGCAGAACTCCTGGGCTTCACTAGTGTTGCTTACAGGGGGATATGAGAAAATGTAATAAATCAAAATTTATTAGATGTTTTAGAAAGAAAGACATCCTGCATACTGCTTAGACGCATTAAATTCCTGACTTATGCCAGCTGTTGTTGCTGTTTGACAGCCTCAGTTTAGGAGCAGACTGTACTTAGCTCGGGGCAAAGTGAACCGTTTTCTCAACTTCGGTCCTCCCACTTAACTTCGAGGTTATGGGACTAATTGATTTTGATGGATCTTTCACATTTTCTCCTTAAAGTCTTAGAGGATTCTTTACTGTGTTTGTTTACCAGACTTTTCAGTGACATTTGAGAAATAAGATCTCTTAAACATGGAGATGGTTTCTCTGTGATGTTCCTGAACTGCTTGTTGGCCCTTGCCAAAGATCTCTATTTTTAAAGCTACGTGCGTCATTGTCATTTCCAGCTGATAGATGCCTGAATGCAAGTTCACATCCTTCCTGTCTTAGGACTTGTGGGGCTTGGCTCAGGCAGTGGGATAGACAGCAGGGAAGGTCACTGAGAGAAGGAGGCTGGGCTGTGGGTTCTTTCCTTGTCCCCCACAGGCATACTACACTGTGATAAGTGTGTTCTTGGGTACAACTGGGGAACCCACCCCTGTTGTTAACTTTTCTCCATCTCAGAGTCTCCTCGCAGCCTTTCTGTGGCTTTTGAAATCACTCTCCCCAAGTTTTAAGACTATACTCCTTTGATTCTTCTCCTACAGCCTCTCTAATGACCTCTTCCGTGCCTTGCTTCTTCACGTCTGGCTCAGTACTGTAGGCGTCCTCGGGCACGTTATTTGTGCTCTTCCGCTCCTCTCTGCTCCTCTCTTCTGTCCTGTTTCCTACCATTTCACCTTTTCCTCCCTTCTCTTAGTTTCACCTTTTTTCTTGTACTCTTGTGCGCATTTGTTCACTGTGTTTTGGCGCTTCCTGTGCACCTTGTACTGGGCGTGGTTTGGGAACGCACGAGGGAATGAGATGGACACAGCTCCAGCTTTCAGAGAGTTTATTGACTTTCCAGTTAATTCACACATTATTATTATGGAGGTTTTTTTTCCTCCCAAGATTTTATTTATTTATTTGAGAGCAAGGGGGAGAGCAAGAGGGAGAGGATCTCCAGCAGACTCCCTGCTGAGCACAGAGCCCAATGCCGGGCTTGATTCCACGACCCGGAGATCATGACCTGAGCTGAAATCAAGAGTCAGTCGCCCAACCGACTGAGCCACCCAGGTGCCACAAATCATGGAGGGTTTTAATGGAGATGTAGTGGTTGCTATGAGAGCATATAACTTGGAGAACTGTCCTAAGGAAATAATTTTTGGCTGGGATCTGAAAGATGATGGGGGATTTATGAGGTGGGGGTAGGCAGTGTTGCAGGCAGTAGGAACAGCAAACACCCATTAAGTCCCGGTGTTCCAGGTACAGGGACCTTCTTTCAGTTCCTTGGTGTAAAATATAACATCTTTTCTCCATCTCACCTAGACTGACTCTTCATTTGCAGTCCCCTCTTTTCTCCCGTTCACTGGGTTAGAAGTCTTGGTATCACTGGTTTCCTCTGAAATAAGCCTGAGACTTACCCTTTCTCTCCTCTTTCCCCCTACACAGAACCTCAGGGTGCCTTTGCTCACAGCGGGGCTGAATGCCTTGGTGAGCAGAGTGCTTGCTTCCAGCCTTTCCCTCCAGTACTGCTGTATGCCCCCCACCCTCCCGAACCTGCGTAGCCAGTATGCATCTCTCTCTTTCTGAGACCCATTTTTAAATCACTTCACTTTTTGGCTGAAAAGCCTAGAGAAGAATCCTGATGCACAGAATCTAAATTCTCTTAATTTGGGTTCTCCATTATCAGCCCTCAGATTCTCTCTCCACTTTTCTCAGCACACACCTCCTGGGACCAGCCAGGATTTCTCCTGTTTCCCTGGTAAACCGTGCTCATTTCTGCTGTTTTGACTCTGTTCTTTCTAACTTTTACCACCATCTCCAGGAAATCTTTTCAACCCCCAGTGATTTCTTCCTCTCTAAACTCTGATTGTTCTTATAATACTGACTTTGTGTATTTTATGTGTGCTAATGTCATTTCCTGACCTCAATTATAAGTTTAGTAATGGAGACATGGCCACAAGAATTTTGTATATTCTAGTTTAGACTTCATCAAATAGGTACTTAATAAAGGCTTTGATGATGCCCAGAAGATTCATTTTAGGTCATTTAGTAGATGCTGCTAATTCATTGCTAATGGAGAACTGTGAATAGTTAATCTTGTCCTACATGTTGGGCATAGCTTGAATTGACAGTAATGATGTCAATTGAGAACAAGAACAATTCATTTTAATGGGCCCTAATGCTCCAAAGCTCTTTCCTGTCAGTCATGTTCTCACATTTTCATGGACTTAGTCAAAGATTCCTTCTAATGTTTCAGTGATCTGTGTAGTCCTTTATAGTTTACAGGTTTTATTCAAGTGAATCCTTTCATTTAATCCTCATTATAACTCTCTGAGATAAATGGTATTATTCTTATTTTACAGAAGAAATTGAGGTATAAAAAAGGTGAGTATGGGTCACCCATCTAGTTTGTGGTGGAGCCCAGACCTGAATCTAAGCCCCTGACAGAGTTCCTCTTCTAATTGTTTAAATAAATGTTTTCTCTAGATTTACTCAGATAAAATTGACACACAACATTGTCTAAAATCTGGTGATTTGTTGAATGTGTATGTTGTTCAGTGATGACCACAGTTGGGTGAGTTAGCACGTGTCCATCACCTCACATAACAAAAAGTTACTTTTTTTTCTTTAAATGTTGAGAACATTTAAGATCTGCTCTCTTAGAGTTCAGATGTCCAACACTGTATTGGCTCCCCCCCCCTCTTTTTTAGAGAGGGTTCGGGGGAGAGGGAGAGAATCTCAAGCAGACTCCCTGCTGAGTGTGGAGCCTATCGCAGGGCTTGATCTTACAACCCTGAGCCAAAATGGAGTTGGACACTTAACCGACTGAGCCACCCAGGCGCCCCTACAACACCATATTGTTAACGATGGTTAGTTATTAGGCTGTACTTTAGGTCCTCTGAACTTAGTCATCCTGTAACTGAAATTTTTACCCTTTAACCTCTCTCTACTTCCCCCAGACCCTGGTAAGCACCATTACACCTGTTTTTGTGAGTTCAGCTTTTCTAGATTCCACAGTAAGAGAGATCATATACTATTCGTCTTTCTCTGTCAATCATACTTCACTCAGCATAATGCCCTCAAGATTAATCCATGTTTTCACACATAGCAGGGGTTCCTTCTTTTTAATGGCTGAATAGTATCCCTGTGTGTGTGCATGTGCACATGAACTTTGACTAAGTCCATGAAATGTGACATGTGCATGTGTTACATACGTATCACATTTCATCCACTGACAGACACGTAGGTTGTCTCCATGTCTTAGCTCTTGTGAACAATGCTGTGATGAACATGGGATTGTAGATGTCTCTTTAAGATAGTGACCTCATTTTCTTCAGATATATACTCAAAAGTGGGATTGTTGGATGATATAATAATTCTTTTTAAGTTTTTGAGGAACTTCCTTACTGTTTTCCATAATGGCTGTACCAGTTTACATTCCCGCTAACAGTTTTCAAGGGTTCTTTTTTCTCCATATCCTGGCCAGTACTTGTTATCGCTTGTATTTTTGATAATAGCCATTCTAACAGTTGTGAGGTGAGCTGGTATCTCACTATGGTTTTGATTTGCATTTCCCTAATGATTGGTGACATCGAGCACCTTTTCATGTACCTGTTGGCCATTCATGTATCTTCTTCGGAAAAGTGTCTCTTCAGGTCTTTAGCCCATTTAAAATCAGATAATTTGTTTTTTTGCTCTTGAGTTGTATGTCCTTATCAGTTAAATGGTTTGCAAGCATTTTTTTTTTTCCATTCCATAGGTTGCCTTTTTATTTTGTTGTTTGTTGTTCCTTTTCTCTAAATATCTTATTTCTTCTCTAATAAAGAACCTGCCCTTGGGACGCCTGGGTAGCTCAGTTAAGTGTCTGCCTTCAGCTCAGGTCATGATCCCAAGTTCCTGGAATAGAGCCCTGCTTTGGGTTCCCTGCTCAACAGAGAGTCTCTTTCTCCCTCTCCTTCTACCCCTCTCCCCCAGCTTGTGCATGCTCTCTCTTTCTCTCTCTTTTAAATAAATAAGTAAAATCTTTAAAAAAAAAAAAAAAAGAAGAAGAAGAAGAAGAAGAAGAAGAACCTGCCCATGATCATAGCTAACCATTATCTGCTGGGAGGCTTTGTCCTTGTGTGTTTTAGTTGTTCATTAACTGCTTCCTGGAAAAAAAAAAAAATCAGCAGCTGCTTCCCAAAAAGGCTGAAGAGGTTATATATTTTTTAATGGACTATTAACTCAAGTAAGATGATTTTGCCATGGTATCTTTCTAACAACATTAAATGGAATTTGCATATGGATGGTGTGATGAATGGAACCAAAAGCTAACTGGTTTAGTTGGGTATTAGTTACTACCCAGATTTTTGAGAGACCCCTGTATCCAGAACCAAATCTAGATAATCAGACCTGGAGTATGCCTGGCCACAAAAGGCCAGGCTGAGGTCAAATATTGAAATGTCGTACGGAGGCCACCTAACCGAAGGAGGTCTTGGCATGAGACCGTGGGAGTCTCTGCCCCTGGCTGCTTCTATTTGACTACAGAGGCATGGCGCTTGCAAAGCTTTTAAAAACTTGTTTCATGTTTTTAAAATCCTTGGGAGCTACAGAGTGGGTGTTGAGACCAGAAAGTCTGCTTCCTGAAGTGTTTATGCGAAGAATCATTTTTAGAGTTATGTGGAATGGAATTGGGTCTGACGTCAATTCCCAGTGTGCCTTCTCTCCCCTGGAGGAATAGCCCATATGTAGAGACAGATGTGAGACTCAAGACTTTTACATATAAATAATGCTAGGAGAGAATGGGAACAGTACTGTGAGTTAGAAGCGGGGTGGGGGAGGTGGGGAGGGAGACAGAGTTTACTGCAGGCTAGAAGTGAACAAGTTGTTCTTAAAAGCACTTTTTAAAAACCTTTAGTTGTGTATATCCCATAAGCCTAAATGTGCACAAAACACAGGTGTACAGTAATCAGTAATATTAGAGCCAGGTGCCTGTGTAAGCGTCACCAAGGTCAAATACTAGAGCGTCACCCCCATCCAGAACTCCCGCAGCAACTCCTTTTGATCACTGCCCACTCCCCCCTTCAGGGGGACTCAACTGGCTTTTTATGGTAATAATTTCCCTGCTCTTCTCTCTAGATTTACCGCTTTTATATACATTCCTAAATGATTTAAATTAGTTTTGGCTGTTTTTGAACTTCATGTACGTGGAATCATACTGCATCTTATATATATATATATATATATAAAATTTTATATATTTTATATATTTTATATATATATATATATAAATATATAATTTTTTTTTTTTGCATTTTGGTCTTTTCCCTCAACACTTTGTTAATAATAATCACACATGTTGTTGCATGTAGCTGTAGTTTGTTTTCTTTTTGTTACCGCATAGTATATCTTTGTGTGACTGTACCACAGGGTATTATTTTACTGTTGATGAATGTTTGCTGTTTCTGGTCTGAGCCAACTGCAAATAAAGCCACATTGAACATTCTTGAATTGTCTTTTGGGGCATGTATTTCTATTGGATATACATTAGCTTGAATCACAGTGAAATTACCAATTTTATGGATTAAACAGTGAAATATTAATTATTTCATATGGTTCGGTCTAAAACCTGGGGGTATAAATGTGGGATCATAGCAAATGTATGTGTTCAATTTTTGTAGATTCTGTGAAATAATTTTCTAAAAATGTTGTGCCAATCTAATCTCCTGTCAGCGAGGGATAGAGTTGCTCCACATTCTGGCCAGCACTCGGTATTGTCAATTTTCATTGTGATTTTGATTTGCATTTTCTTGATTACTGATGAGGTTGAGCATTGTTCATTTGTTTTTGGCCATTTAGATTTCTTCTTTGTACCTATCAAGGTCATTTGCCCATTTCTTCTTAAGTACCTGTTAGTCATTTGCCCATTTTTCTATTGGGTGGTGTGTCTTTGTCTTGTTGACCAGCAGGTATTCTTTACTTATACTAGATAGGAATCCTTGATGGTTGAATTTGTTACATATTTCTTCACCGTTCTGTGGCTCATCTCACTCTCAGAAGGGTGTCTTTGATGAATAGATATTTTAATGTAGTCAAATTTATCCATTTTTTTGGTAGTTCATGCTCTTTGTGTCTTGTCTAAAAAGACTTCTACTATAAGATCTTGAAGATCTTCTCTGATGTTATCTTCCAAGAGGGTTGTAATTTTGCCTTTTTCATTTAGTTCCATAATCCATCTGCAGTTGGTTTTTGTGAGTGGAGTGAGGTTGGTCCGTTTTCTTCCCCAGTGGATATCCAGTTGTCTCAGCACCGGTCAGTGAAGAGCCCATCCTCTCCCCACGGACCTGAGGGGTCACTGGGACATAAATCATCCTGCATCCACTCTAGGCTCTATTCTCTTCATTAGTCTTTCAATCTATTCCTACACTAAACACGTCTTGTCTTAATTACTCTACATTTATAGCAAGTAAGCCCATCACCTTGCTTTTCCTTCCTAATGGTGCTTTGGCTGTCCTTGTACATTTTCTTATACATTTTGGAATTAGCTTATCAAGTTTCATCAAAAAAGGCTGATGGAATTTTTGAGATTGCATTTACTATATTGACCAATTTATTTAGACTTTGCATCTTTATAACAGTGATTGTTTAGGACTAGGGTTTATCTCTCCATTTAATACTATACTGTCAAATTTTTTGAGATTAAGATTTATTTCAACAAATTTTGATTGTGATGAAATTGACCACTTCAACTGTTTTTAGGATGCAATTCAGTGGTATTAAGCACGTTCACACTGTTGTATAACTGTCTCCACTCTCTATTTCTAGACCTTTTTTTTTCTTTTTTAAAGATTTTATTTATTTATTTGACTGTCAGACAGAGACCACAAGTAGGCAGAGAGGCAGGCAGAGACAGAAGAGGAAGCAGGCTCCCTGCTGAGCTGGGAGCCCAACAGGGGCTCAATCCCAGGACCCTGAGATCATGACCTGAGCTCAAGGCAGAGGCTTTAACCCACTGAGCTGAGCCACCCAGGTGCCCTCTATAGACCTTTTTAATTATCTCAAACTGAAAATTGATACGCCTTAGATAGTTTTTATTTTTTTATTTTTAAAGATTTTATTTATCTATCTGACAGAGGGAGAGAGAGATCACACAAGTAGGCAGAGAGGCAGGCAGAGAGAGAGGGGGGTAGCAGGCTCCCTGCTGAGCAGAGAGCCTGTTGCAGGGCTTGATCCCAGGACCCTGAGATCATGACCTGAGTCTAAGGCAGAGGCTTAACCCAGTGAGCCACCCATGCGCACCCCTTAGATAGTTTTTTAATCCATTCTTCCATGATGGTCTTTTGAGTTGTTTTCACCTCTTGTCTGTTGTGATTAATGCTGCTGTGAACATTGGGATATAAATATCTGTTTTGGGGCACCTGGGTGGCTCAGTCGTTAAGCATCTGCCTTTGGCTCACGTCATGATCCCAAGGTCCTGGGATTGAGCCCCTCTTTGGGCCTCATTGGGCCTCTCTGTCACTCTGCTGCTACCCCTGCTAGTATTCCCTTTCTTTCTCCTTCTTCTATCAAATAAATAAAAATCTTAAAAATAAATCAATATATAAAAATAAATATCTGTTGGGGCGCCTGGGCGGCTCAGTGGGTTAAAGCCTATGCCTTCAGCTCGAGTCATGATCCCGGGGTCCTGGGATCGAGCCCCGCATTGGGCTCTCTGCTCAGTGGGGAGCCTGCTTCCCACCCCACCCTGCCTCCAACTCTGCTACTTGTGATCTCTGTCTGTCAAATAAATAAATAAAAATCTAAAAAAAAAAATACCTGTTTTTAGTCCCTGCTTTCAATTCTTTTGGGTACTAGAAATGGAGGTGCTGGATCTTAGGGTAAGCAGTGATTTTTAAAGTGCACTATTCAGTGGTGTTTAGTACATTCATACTGTTGTGAGGCCATAACCACTAATTTCAGAATATTTTTTCATCCTTCCCCATGCCTTACCCCAGGAAAACCCCATGCCCATTAAGCATTTACTTCCCCCGTCCCTAGCAACCACTAATTTGCTTTCTGTCTCAATAGATTTGTCTGTTCTGAACATTTCATGTAAATGGAGTCACACCATATGTGGTCTTTTGTGGTTGGCTTCTTTGACTTAGCATCATGTTTTCAAGGTTCATCCATGTTATACAATGTATCCTTTTTAAGATTGAACAATACTTCATTGCATGTATTTGCCACATTTTAATTATATGAATATACCACGTTATAAATTGATCAGTTGACAGATATTTATCAATAAAATTCCATAATTTTTTATAGAGGACTTTCCCATATTTTTGTTAGATTTATTCCAGGGCATCCATTTTCATATTCTTATGAATTATGTTTTTATAAGATAAAAAATATACATAATTTTGAAGAATAAAAACATTTTCTATATTATCTGCTGTCTTGTAGGAATATATGACATTGATGTTTACATCCTGTAAGTCTAAAGTTTGATAAACTCTCTGAGTTCCAAAAATTTTTTGGGCAACCAGATTTTATATATACCAATCATATCATTGTGATGAATGAGTTTTATCATCTCTTTCCATGTCTTCTGTCATGTCTTTCTTTTACCTTACCCTGCTGACTGGAATCTCCAGTACAATGTTGAATAAAGTAGTGGTAAGTCTTGACTGATTCCTGATCGCAAGGGAAGAACTTTCAACCCTTTACCATTAAATATGAGGTTTCCTATAAATCTGTTTCCAATGGCCTTTATCTTAGCTGAGACCTGGCATTCTGGTAGGACTCTTCATTAGTTTTAGTTTGTAAGAAACATTTAGATGAGCTCCTGAGAGCACTTTCCTTCTGAATCAGTCATTTGGGCCAGTCTTGATAGGACTTTTGAAGTCATACTGACTTGGGTCCGGATCTGGCTCTGTCATATACTTGGGATTTTGGGCTAGGACTAGGAACTAGGGACTATTTAACAGCAGAAGTATCATAGCATGTTCCATTGAATTAGTCAATTCTGTGAGAAGCATGGTACTTGTATAATTTTAAGTGAAATGTATTAATATTCTCATATGATTACCTGTGATGCTCTGATGTATCCCTGTTGAAAGCAGCTGGATGGCTATAGTGTTGCTAATAGCTGCTATATATTTTTTGTAACCTTCTCCACTCTTACAGTTCTGGTATCTCGGTTTTACTGATCTTTTGCTACAATGCCAGTTCCCGTGTCTCTGTCAGTTCTCTTGAATTTGTGAAGGAGATGATGATGTGTGATATTGCTGTACCACTTAGGAGGTGTAGGGTGACCTCACATGGCTCTGTCAGCAAGCATAGGGTTTCCTCACACATTAGCGTATGTGGTTAGGTGATGCCCTTTCAGTCTCTGCGATAAGAGGTGGTGGATTGGAAGGGAATGATAGAAGAAGAGAGTTTTCTGAGTAGCTTGTGGACTCATATTAGCTTCAGAAGTGCCTGTGAGGCCAGAGGAATTTAATACCCAAACTCGTGTCAGAACTCCCAAAGCTTACCTATATATTTGGCTGGGTGGGTGCATGTCTCTCTCCTGCAAGCAGGAGCCTAAATAATTCCCCAGCACCCAACACTGTCATCTGAGGGGAGAGAGCACAGGTAATGTTGTCCAAGGACTTGGAGGTTTGTGTTTCTGAAACCCTGTGGGAATTTTTAGGATTGTAATTGATGTTCCTTATCCTGAAAGGACCTTTGCAATTGCTGATGAAGCGTTGGCCTTTCTCCATTGCAGATTGACATCAGTAAATGCCATTATTTAGTGGATTTGGACACCACGAGAGAAACGCCCCGGGAGCCGA
Organism: Martes martes; assembly: GCF_963455335.1. Classification (NCBI taxonomy): domain Eukaryota; kingdom Metazoa; phylum Chordata; class Mammalia; order Carnivora; family Mustelidae; genus Martes; species Martes martes. Next base: position 107,529,169 of record NC_137898.1, read on the forward strand.
AATACTCATCAAATAGAGAAGAATGGATCAGCTTGGCCTACAGACCATTCCTTGATGCTTCTAGGTGCGTGACTAGAGATGTACTAGAGATGGACAGTTCATGTAAATGGAGTCACACCATATGTGGTCTTTTGTGCTTGGCTTCTTTCACTTAGCATCATGTTTTCAAGGTTCATCCATGTTATACAATGTATCCTTTTTAAGATTGAATAATAGGACGAAAATTAGAATCTTGATTGAATAACTTCCAGTCTTGGGCTGATGGTAATAGCCATCATTTCCTTTTTATTTGGGCCCAAACACATCTTCTATTCTTGTCCAGCTTCCTGAGAAATCTAAAAGAGTGCTCTCCTTTTCTAGGCACTGAATGCAGAATTTATTCAGGTATCATCCTAATAAAAGAACCTAACTAAAACAGATCCACTGGAGACAATGCAAATAAGTGTTCGACATGGATGACTTTTGGCAATCAACTTCAACTATCTTCCTGAGAGTGTTATAACACTGTTAGGAAGATTGACTATGTCCTTTAAGGAGCTAGAAGTTCATATCCATTATTTTTAGGGTCAAGGCTCAGTCAAGGAGGGGGTAGGCCTTACTTGATCTTAAATAGAGGGACCAAATACGGGGCGCCTGGGGTGGCTCAGTGGGTTAAGCCTCTGCCTTCAGCTCAGGTCATGATCTCAGGGTCCTGGGATCGAGCCCCGCATCGGGCTCCCTGCTCAGAGGGAGCAGAGAGCCTGCTTCCCTCTCTCTCTCTGCCTGCCTCTCTGCCTACTTGTAATCTGTCTGTCAAATAAATAAATAAAAATCTTAAAAAAAAAAATAGACCAAATAGACCAGGGCTTTTCTGGCTCTTCAGAAGGGCCTGAGAAGTAATGACAAGAGGGAAGTCGGGGCCGTCTGGTGAAGGAGTAATGGGGTTGAGTTGGAGGAGTCAGGTGGTTTGTGGGTAGAAGTCCAGGGAGGCCTGGTGGGCAGAGTTGCAGAAAGGAGAAGGTAGAGGACCAGGTCCAGAGAGGCAGTTCTGGGACTCAGAAGCAGGAAAGAAGGTGTTTTTAGGAGGAGGGAGTGCTCAGAAGCTGCTGATAAATAAAGTTGAATAAGAACAACTGTTCTTTGGGTTAGGCAGCTGATCAAAGCAATTTTGGTGGAGTGGTAGAGGCATGGTGACTTGAGAGATGAGGAGGACGAGAGCAAAAGTAGAATTGGAGATGGTGAAATAGAGAAGTCAGAGAAGCAGAGGGAAGCAGAGAAATAGGGCCATAGCTGGTGGTGGGTGGTACTGTAGGAAAAGTGATGATGAGAGATGATTTTGTCCTTAAATCTTTTTTTAATTGTGGTAGTGTATATGTATGTATGTATGTATGTGTGTATGTGTGTGTGTGTGTGTGTGTGTGTATATATATATATATATATATATATATATATATATATGAAACATGGCATTTGCCATTTTAGGGGCACCTGGGTGGCTCAGTCAGTTAAGTGTCTGTCTTTGGCTTGGGTCATGATCCTAGGGTCCTGGGATTGAGCTCCATGTGGGGCTCCCTGCTTGGTGGAGAGTCTTCTTCTCCCTCCCCCCCGCTCCCGCTGCTTGTGTGCACACACTCTCGAGCGCGCTCTCTCTCTCTCTCTAAGAAATCTTAAAAAATTTGCCATTTTACCTACTTTAAGTGTATAATTCAGTGGCATTAATTATATTTACAGTACTGTGCAATCCTTACCATTATCTTTTTAAAAAATTACCATATGCATTTCATAAGTTTAAGGTGTACACATGTGTTCATGTATTGCCATATGATTGTGACAGTAGCATCAGCTAAAACCTTTATCATATCACATATTTGTTATTCGTGTTTCTGTTGAGAATGCCATTATCTATTACCTATTTCAATAACGATCGTATTTGTATGCCGATGGAAATGATCTCTTAGCTGAAAAGTGATCACGTAGGAGAAAGGAAGGAATTGTGGGAGCAGTGCCCTTAAGGTGGGAGAGAGGAGATGTACCTGTAAGTAGAGGAAATGTTTTGGACGGATGGGCAGTAGGTAGATCATCTCTCTGCAGTGAAGGAGAGGTTCTGTGTCTGTACTGTCCAGTATCGGAGCCAGGAGCCGCATGCAGCTTTTAAACATTTGAAATGTGACGACTGTGCATGAGGAACTGAATTTTGAATTTTATTTAATCTTAATTTAAATGGTCACATGGACCTGCTAGAGAGAGCAGAATAGGAACCGGCAGCAGGTCGGTGTGATAATGGGAGTCTGGAAGTTCTCTGGCCTCTGTTTTCTCGGTGAAGCAGGAAGTTAGGAGTATCAGATGAGAAGGGACTATATGGGGATGAGGTTGGAGAATTAGGGAGAGGGAGATAATTGAGGCGAATAGGAAACAAAAGCTCAACAAACAGTATGATTGGAAGACAAGATCAAGAACCCACCTGAGTTTTAAGTGGGACCAGGGTGGTTGCCTTTTTCTTCTCCAGCTGTAGAGAGAACCACAGTGCTGAATCACAGAACAGGTGAATTTAACCAGAGGGTTTTTTTTTTTTAGTTTTTTAAAACAAATTCATGGAAGTATAATTTACATACCATAAAATCCATCCATTTTAAGTGTACAATTAATAATTATTAAGTTTGCCAGTTGTATGTATGTAAGTGGAATTATGTAATACATGGGGTTCTGTAACTGGATTTTTTCACTTCTCATGTTTTGGTGGTTCGTTCATGTTATAGCATGTATCAGTCGGTGTCCTTTTTTGTTGTTGAATACTATTCTATCATATGGATATAAGCATTTTGTGTACCTCTTCCTCAGTTCATGGATACTTGGGTTATCTCTACTTTTTGGGTATTGTAAATAATGCTGCTATGAACATTGATGCACCCTTTTGTGTGCAGGTTGGGTTTAGGCTAAGAAAGTTCAACAAAGCAAGAAGGGGACAAGGGAGTTGAATTTATGGAGGAGAGTGGTCATGGCTGTAAGCTGGGTGAGGAGGGTTGGGGGTTCTGAGGGAGTGGAGGGCCATGAGAGGTGGTGGGATCATGGATTGATACTCACACATGGTCAGATTGGACCAGTAATAGGAGAGACCTGGAAGGGGAAGAAGCAGTGATGTTGGGAAGCTCTCTGCATCACACACGTTCTTCATTACTGTTACTTGATGTGGTACTTGGGGTAGGTCGCTACTGGGCCTTCTATTCTGAGTTGAGAAAACTGTGAGAACATGAGGTCTGGCCCTGGGAAGATCTTCAGCTCTGAGGGGACAACAGACCCCAAGCAACCTTCCTGTTAGCAAAGGGAAACTGAGTGGCTCACAAATACTGACCAGCAATACACTGGCTACAGAACAAACTCTGTTAATAGCAAGTGGGGCAAGGGAGTAGTTTTCAGGTGACTTTTTTCCCCCTTTTGGTTTTGAAGGGTTGACATGAGAAGGGCTGCCCATCTCCCCATTTCCCCTTTTGGTGGCCCCCTAGAACCGCAGCTGGTGCCCATAAATGGTGAGCCTTTGGGACAAGGCAAAGCAGCATGCTTGTATGCTTCCCATGTGAGAATTTGAAAGCTCTTGACGAAGGAGCCAAAGGTTTTGGTCACCTTCCCACCTGCCTCGCGGTGAGCCGAGGGTGACTGGAACCCCTGGTATGCCACACAGGTGCGGTGGCTCCTCTGCGTTCGGGCTCCTCAGCGCTCCTTTCCAGAGATGCTGCTTGCTGCTCCCCACTGAGCCTTCTGCTTCCTGTTAAGGCCAGATGGTAAGGCCAGAAGTAAACCATAATGAGTTCAATTTGATCAACATTTATCGAATATCTTCTACCTTTAAGACTTTAGACTGTGTGCAGACAAGACCGCTGCCTTGGGAAGTTTATGGTAAACCTGGGGAGAAACACCGTCAGAGAAGCGCCATCGAAGCATAGGAGGGGTGTGGCAGTTCCATGAGACTGGGGTGGGAGGGGCCCAGGAAGGTCCCAAGAGGGGGTGACATATGAGATTGCATTGGTGATCGTGTGGGAGGTACACTGAAAGGAGGGAACGTTGGAGGCCTAGGAAGAAGTCAGGAAATGATTCTGGTTGGCTAGATGAGAGGCAGCGAGGGAGTGAACTCAACTGCAGAGCACGGGTAGACTTAGGAGATGCAGGGTGTCAGGAAGATCAGGCCAGAATTCACCCAGAATCCCACAGCTTGCACAGTGGCCTGTAGCAGCAAGCTTTTAGTAATCTCCTGTGCTCTATCAGAAGTGTTGGGGATTGCTTTCTTTGGCAGGGCTGGTCCCTGTGCAGAAGCATTTCCAAGTTTGAGCAGAACTTGGTGGAGCCTCGGACCCTAAACATACCTCATTGTATGTCCTGTTTGTCGCTGCTGCTGCTTCGTTTCCCCTCCGCCCGCTCCGCTCCGCACACCTCTGATGCAGGGGGAGGGAGGGAGGTTAGTGCCTTCAGAGGTTTTTCACTTCCCGTAAATTTTACTCGTTTCCCATAAATTGGCATTCTTTTCATGACCACAGGCTGAGAAAAAAAAAATCTGGTTTAAGAACCGGAAAGGTACAGTTCACTTGAAGGTGTACAGAGTACCTAGAAGAGAGTAAGGGGTCAGAAGATGCGGCTTGCTGGTTGTTCCTGATTCCCAGATTTACTGAATTTACACTAGAACAGAGATAATAATATTTTATCTCTTTCATGGGAATGTTGTAAGGATTAAATGAGAGTGGAAATATGAAGATGTTTTTAAATTCTAAAGCATTGTGTAAATGTCAGGCTTTTCAATTAATTAGCACACAGCCTCGGGGTCCAAAATTATGCTGAGTTTCTTTTTCTTACTCGGCATTTCCTGGTATATATTGATGTCACTGCCGAGCAGAGAGCCCGATGTGGGGCTTGATCCCAGGACTCCGAGATCATGACCTGAGCCAAAGGCAGAGGCCTCAACCCACTGAGCCACCCAGGCGCCCCTCATAGCCCAGTCTTGCCGCAGCAGTTTATAACCGTCAGCACCGTGACGTCTCATGTTGCTGACTTGAGATGATTGAGTTGGGCTGTCCTGTCAGAGCCTGTGTACCTCAGGGAGACCGCTCTGAGGTGGTTCATGAAATGCTCTTGGGAGCTTGATCCTGGAATGCCTTCCAGCCCTTTCCCTGGGGTTGTTACATTTCCTCTGTCTTCTTGAGACCCTGGTTTTTGTACTTGAGCAATTTCTGTAACAGGGAGAAATATGGCACCATCTGCACAAGATGGTCACTCATGTTTTGGACCCTAGACTGGATAGGGCTGCAGACCTAATTACTCTCTAGCTCCTCCTGAGGAAAGGGGAAGGTTTTAATAAGCCTGTGACATACCACCACATGCTCTTTTAGAAATGGAAGCCGATTCGTTTCTCAAAGGTTTCAGGCCCTAAAACTTTGAGGGTTCACTTTGAGAGATGATTCTTTCTTTATTTCATTATCTGTCTGTCTATCCATCTGACATGCATCCAGTCAGCAGATTTTTTTTGAACACCGCCAGGCACTGTGGTGGATCCTAGGTATATAATGATAAACAATACGTGCGAATTCCTTGTTGTCTCGGACCTGGGCGTTAAACAATAAGCATATAAATCAATATATAATTACAAGCTGCATCGGGTGCTTTAAAGGAAGAGTCCAGGGTGCTGTGGGAGAAGGGAGTCAGCAGTAGGAGGCACCTGCATCTTAGAGCTCGGAGCCAGCTGGTTAGGCAGGTTTGAAAATCAGAAGATACTACGTCCTTGTCACAGAGCTGGATTTTTTAAGGGATGTAAAAGAAGCAATGAGACACAGATTTTGCCCTTAAATAACTTACAGCTTGTGTAGTTACAAATGCAAAAAACGACTTGAAAATAATATTAAGACTATAGGAAGTGCTGGCTTGTGTGCTAGAACTCCCAAGAAAGGGGAAATCTGTGGCAGTCAGGGTATACTGAGAAGCTTCCTGAAGGACCTGGCTCCTGAGTTGAGGTGTAGAGGAAAGGGAGGATTCGTACCGGTGGTAGAGACAGCAGAATCATCTAGATAATTCAAGGAGAGGACATCATGAGCCCAAGTGGGAACATAAAAAGAAGCCCTTTGAAGGAAGCGGCTGAGGGTTAGTCAAGAAGATCTTAATTTACCTCTCTCGCTAGCTCGAGTTGGCTTTTAGGTAAAGTGATCTAGAAGTGATCGTCCAAAATCAAAGTGCTTTTGAAAATAAAAGGACCCCTGTCCTGGGCAAATCAAGATGTGTAGTCACCCTGGTTCAGTGTGACCAGAATACAGGGGCTTGCCTCAAAAAGCAGGAGGGAGGAATGGAGCATGGAGGGTTCCTTTGCCCAGCAGTCCATGCTGATGTGCGGATTTGCCCATAGCTTACTTACTTGATTTAATATGCTGACATTCTTTGGTATTGTAACCTAGGCTTGGTCTCAGCCTTCTGAGAGGGAAGGAACCTGGATAATTTGAAGACCATATTGGCACATAGAAATATCCTATGTGCAGACTCAGCTCCAGGGGAAAGCAGCCTAAAGATGATTAGAACAGTAATGATCTTTATTAGTCAGTAATTGTGACTGGGACAAATTTAGGAATTCTGAATATCTGTGAATACAAGAAGAGGCTTGTTTTCTGTTGAAATTGTTGAAAGACAAGCAAGACCTTTCCTGTTGGGCTAGTGGAGCGTGACTCCATAAATAGGGCTAAATGTCGTTAGCCCAGTTAGGTGAATGGCAACTCAGAAGTTCATTTGTTCTTTTCCCATAGGCTGCTTCTCTGTATTATGAGAGGCCCAGAGACCCCGAAACCCATTCGTCTGAAACAGGACCCAGGCAGAAGTTCTTACCCATATGAGAACTTGCACACAGCTGGCGCCAAAGCCGTGCCTTTCTTTCCCTGAGTTTGCCATGTTGATGTCTGGCTAATTTTATAAAGCTTTCTCTGACTCCTAGGACATGGGGTCTAAACTAGTTAGCAGTATCACTTTTTAAAGCAGACACATTTGTTACCCTATGGCCACCTCATATTACATACTTTCTAAAATAAGAGAGGAATTTTTTTCTTTCTTTGAAGCATGATATAATTGCTGCTTGTATAAAATAGCTTGACACGTGGGTGGATGTAATACCTACTCTGAGATTCCCCAGAGAGGAGTGAAAGGAGAGCGTTGCCGTGAGTTGCCAGCTCAAGGGTGGGTTCCTTTCTAAGTGTGGGGAGAATGTTGGGCTGTAGGAGTCTGGTGGGAAGTGCCTCTCCAAGACCTTGGAGTTGGCCTCCTGAGACCAGGGCCTGTTTGTAGCTTTGGAATCAAGTTGGGAGGCCCTGCCCCTGCTTCACACAGCTGTTCACCGTCCACGCCTTCCTCCCTCCGTACAGGTCCCTTTTGTCTGGCTTGCTTTGCTTTACCTTTGGTTTTTGGATTGTGAGATTTCCTTCTTTCTTATTTTGGACATATAAGCTGCCTCTAACTGAATTTTAGGCTTGCCTGATGAGGGGCTTGAGATCATTTGAGGAGCCTTACATAGGGCAGGATTTCAAAGCCCTGCAAGTTTATAGTTAAGGTGAAAAGTAGATGCAAGTAAGGAGTTAAAAGTTTACGCCTTCAGCTGGCATGGTAGGAGAGGGACCTCCTGCAGTCAGAGGGCCTCGACAACAGCAAGATCGGGACTGTGCGGACGGCATCTGTCCCCTGTGTTCTTTCAAAGTCCAGCACGAGATTCTCAGTGGCTACTAAGCTTTACCTGCTGTGGAGATTTTTTTTTTTTTTTTTTTTTTTTTTTACAGAGACCATGACTCTTCTTTCAGCCTCCAAGAAGAAGTGCATCCAGCAGCTGTGAGGCCTAAAAAGAGTCTGTGGCACCTGTATCCATTTTGGTCCTATGTGGTGGTCTGCTTGATGGCAGCCATTGTGTCCCCAGCCCCTAACCCCAGCAGAAGCAGGATTGTTTATTTCTGGAAGAGAAGAAGACCTAGAGAATCACTGTTAAGGGCGATTGAGTTGGAATCTTTTGTTCTAGTTATTGTAGTGTAACACATCATTCCAAACTTAGCAATACAAAAGAATAGCAATTATTTATTGTTTCCCTCATGGTTGGTCATGGGGTTGACTGGGCTCAGCCAGGCAGTTCTTCAGCTGCTCGTGTTGTTCGTGCTTTGGCTGTCAGGCGGTGGTTGGTGCTAGAGGCCTTGCAAAGGCTTCCTCCCGTGTCTAGCAGTCTGTGCTGGCTCTTGGCCAGAACACCTACATGTGGCTTCACCCCGTGGCCTACGCTTCCTCCCAGCATGGTGGCTGGCGTCCAAAAGCTGGTATCTCAAAAGCTATAAAGTTTTTTTATGACCGAGCCTGGGAATGCATACAGTGTCTCACTCATGTCTCATTCTGTTCATTGAAAGCAAGCCACTTGAATAACCCGTGTTCAAGGGGAGAGGAATTAGATTTTCCCGGTCGATGGGAGGAATGTCAAAGAATTACGGACGTGTTTTAAAGCCATCACAGCTCTTTTGATGCCATTCTTCATCCAAATTGGATAATTTTTGAAATTTTCCTTTTTAAAGGAAATTTCTAGCAGAAGAGACATATGGTGCACAAAATAGTCCAGCAGGCCGTTCATCTGCAGCTTTTTGCTACCCAGGTGGAAAGGGAGTCTACACCCTATGGCGGTATTTGGTTGCAGGCCAACAGTTTGACTTGCTTCAGATGGTGTTCACGTCCTTTGGGTGGAATTAGTTCTCCCTCCTAATCAGTAACCGCAGCGCTCTTGTCTTTTCCCTGCACGGCAGTCATGGTGGTACCACAGTTCCTCCATCTCTGCCGAGAATGCTGAGAAATTGTAAGGAAGACGAGATCAGGGTTTCTGAACTTTGTAATTCGTTACAGCGCATTATTCTCACTATTTTGTTTCTTTATCAGTTTTTGGCCTCCCCCCTCTTTTTAAAAATCTTATCCCAGATACCTTGCTGGGACCTTTCATCTGGCAGAGCTACCCGAGGCTAGATTTGGCTTCAAAACACATTGGCATTTTGCTCACCGCAGTCTTCAACTGCTTAATCATTGAGATCTGCTGACATTTTAAAAAGAACAGACCTTTTTTTGGTTTTGTTTTTCTGAAGCTCAGAAACTGTGCTTCCCGGTGTTTTGAAATTCTCTAGAAAGAGGCTGTGGACAGACCATCTGTGCTGAGTGCTATAGAGACTCAGGTTTGCAGAGCGTGTACAGTCTGTAGGATTGGCCCCCCTTTTAGCTTAGACCAAGCAGCTGGCATCATCAGAGGTCTTTATTCTGAGTTCCTTGAGGATAGAAACCACAAATCTTCTTGAATCGCTACAACACCTAGCACATACTAAGGTCTCAGAAAACATTTATCAAGTTATTTGTTGTATTTCAGGTTTTTAAGTATAGTTGACATACAATGTTACATTAGTTTGAGGTGTACAACAGTGTTTCTACAAGTTTATAAGTTAAGCTGCTTTGACCACAGTATAACTGCCATCTGTCACCATACATCACTCTTACAGTATCATTGGCCATATTCCTTATGCTGGGCCTTTTATTCCCATGACTTATTTATTCCATAACTGGAATCCTGCATCTCCCAGCCCTTCACTCATTTTGCCCATCCCCTACCCACCTCCTGCTAACATCCTTCAGTTTGTTCTTTATATTTATAGGTCTGATTCTATTTTTTGTTTATTCATTTGTTTTATTTTTTTAGATTCCACATATGAATGAAATCATATGATATTTGTCTTTCTCACCCTGACTTATTCACTTAGCGTAATATCCTCTGGGTCCATTCATGTTGTCTCAAAATGCGGTCTCCGCCCTCTTTATGGCTGTGTAATATGTTCATTGTGTATATATACCACATCTTCTTTTTAAAGTAAGTTTTTAATTTTAATTCCAGTATATTTAACATACAGTGTTAAATTTCTTTCAGGTGCACAATATGATTATGATTCAATAATTCTATACATTACTGAGTCCTCCTGATAAGTGCATTCTTAATCCCCTTCACCTGTTTGACCCATCCCCCTCCTCCCTGCCCTCTGATGACCACCAATTTGTTCTCTAGGGTTGAGAGTTTGTGTTTTGGGTTCTCTCTCTCTTTTCCTTTGTTCATTTGTTTCTTAACTTCCACATATGAATGAAATTATGCAGTATTTGTCTTTCTCTGACTGACTTATTTCACTTAGCATTATACTCTCTAGGTCCATCCAGTGTATTGCAAATGACAAGACTCATTTTTATGGCTGAGTCATATTCCGTTGCACATATGCCCACCGCATCTTCTTCGGTCATCTGTCGATGGGCACTTGGGCTGCTTCTGTATCTTGGCTGTTGTAAATAATGCTGCAGTAAACATAGGAGTGCACTTATCTTTTTGAATTAGTGTTTTCATTTTCTTTTGGTAAATGCCCAGTAGTGGAATTATAAAATCATATGATATTTCTGTTTTTAATTTTTTGAGGAACCTCCATACTGTGGTTACACTAGTCTGCATTCCCACCAATGGTGCGCAAAGGCTCTTTTTTCTCCACATCCTTGCCAACACTTGCTGTTCCTTGTGTTCATGATTTGGGCCATTCTGACTGGTTTGAGGTGATATCTCATTGTGGTTTTGAATTGCATTTCCCTGATGATGAATGATGTTGAGCATCTTTTCACGTGTCTCTTGGCCAGCTGTGTGTCTTCTTTGTGAAACGTCTGTTCAGGTCCTCTGCCCGTCTTTTAAAGGGTTTGTTTTCTGATGTTGAGCTGTATGAGTTTTTTATATATTTTGAATATACACTCTGTATCAGATATATCATTTGCAAATATCTTCTCCCATTCAGTAGGTTGCCTTTTAGTTTTATTAATGGTTTCCTTCACTGTGCAAGAGCTTTTTATATTGATGGTAGTCCTAATAGTTTATTTTTGGTTTTTCTTTCCCTTGCCTGAGGAGACATATCTAGAAAAATGTTGCTATGTTTCTCTGATGTCAGAAAAATTACTGCCTGTGTGCTCTCTTATAGGATTTTTATGGTTTCAGGTCTCAGATTTAGATCTTTTTTTTTCTTTAGAGATTCATTTATTATTTGAGAGAGGGAGAGTGCATAAGTTGGGGGAGGGGCAGAAGGCGAGAATCTCCAGCAGACTTCCTGCTGAGCCGGGAGCCCAGTGCAAGGCTCTGTCTCAGGACTCTGAGATCATGACCTGAGGCAAAATCAAAAGTCGGATGTTTAACTGACTGAGCCACACAGGTGCCCCTCAGATTTAGATTTTTTTTTTTTTTAAGATTTTATTTATTTATTTGCCAGAGCGATCCCAAATAGGCAGAGAGGCAGGCAGAGAGAGAGGGGGAAGCAGGCTCCCCACTGAGCAGAGAGCCTGATGTGGGGCTCGATCCCAGGACCCTGAGATCATGACCTGAGCCGAAGGCAGAGGCTTAACCCACTGAGCCACCCCAGATTTAGATCTTTAATCCATTTTGAGTTTTACTTTTGTGTGTGGTGTGAGAACGTGATCCTACTTCCTCTTTTTGCATGTAGCTGTCCAGTTTTTTCATCACCATTTGTTGAAGACACTCTTTCCTATTTATTGTGTTCTTGCTTCCTTTGTCAAAGATTAATTGACCATAAGGTATGGGTTTATTTCTACGTTCTCAATTCTGTTCTCTCAATCTGTGGGTCTATTTTTGTGCCAGTACCATACTGTTTTGATTACTACAGCTTTGTAGTATATCTTGAAATCTGGAATTGTGATACCTCTACCTTTGTTTTTCTTAAGATTGCTTTGACTCTTTGGGTCCTTGTGTACCATACAAATTTTAGGATTATTTGTCCCAACTCTATGAAAAATACTGCTGGTATTTTGCTAGGGATTGCTTTAAATTGTAAATTGCTTTAGGTAATATGGACATTTGAGCAGTATCCGTTTTCCAAATCCATGAGCATAGACTGCCTTCCATTTGTTTGTGTCCTCGAGTCTCTTTGGTCACTGTTTTACGGTTTTCAGAGTACAGTTCTTTCATCTCCTTGATGAAGTTTATTCCTGGGTATTTCATTTTTTGGGGTGCAAATGAAAATGCTCTTGTTTTCTTAATTTCTCTTTCTGCTACTTTGTTATTAGTGTATAGAAATGCTATTGATTTCTGGGCACTAATTTTGTATCCTTCCACTTTACTGAGTTTGTTGATTAGTAGTTTTTCGGTGGAGTCTTTAGGGTTTCCTAAGTATGGTATCCTGTCATCTACAAATAGTGAAAGTTTTACTTCTTCCTTACCATTTTGGATGTGTGTTAGTCCTTTTTCTTGTCCGATGGCTGTGGCTGGGATTCCAGTACTACGTTGAGTGCAAGTGATGAGAGTGCACATCCTTGTCTTGTTGGTGATCTTAGAGGGAAAGCTGTCAGTTTTTCATCGTCAGGTGTGATGTTAGCTATGGGGTTTTCTGTTGTTGAAATTTTGAGGTCAGTTTATTAAGTTCAGTGAGGAAAGCTATAAGAAAAATACTCTCCAGAAAATTATTTTTTCTTCGAAAAACAGGAAAGAAAAGTCATCACCTCAGCACAGCCCCAGGTGCTGTGGCAGTCATGCCTCCCTGCAGAGGGGGCTAGTTGGTTAGATCACTCTCTGGGTCTGCAGGACTGTGGTTTGAATCATCCTCCTCGTCCTCTGTTTCCTGGAACAGAAATTCATCCACCTCTGCATTGTTTCCAGCATCCTCCAAACACTGCATATCCAGTGTGTTACGATCATGATGTGTTTCGAATGGTTGTTTCCCACTTAATTCATTTTTTTTCCTGCTTCTTTCATTCATTTCTTTTTAATTTCCAGGAGTTCTGGAACAAACTTGGCCTTTCAGCTTAAGAAATTCGCATTTGCAGCAGGAGTGGCATGAAGTAATTGCTCTTCAGCTTCTGCTGCTGCTTTCTCTTTTTGTTTATTTTCTTCTCTTCCAGTTTTTATTTGACTGCTTTCATTTAATTTTTCTTGCACAACAGTCACTAAAGTAAAGATCATCACCCTACCGAGATTTTCTTCTGCCTGTAGTGCTAATCATTTTAAAAAGTCTGAGACAGCATTATCTTGTAGATATTCCTGGGAGAATATTTCATAAAGAGCGGCTTCATCTGGGTATTTGTCACTGTATCAGTGAACTTGAGGGTGGTCTGGACAGTTTCATCATTTTCTCCAGCCTCAGATGTCAGAGTAATTGTGAAACTGGGTGCATTTTCTGATAATACCAGTTAATGGCCCTCTCAATCCCCTCCTCCCCGTCCCATCCTCACAGCACAGCTGTACTGCAGGTGAGAGAACAGGAGCAGGACTGGCCCTTGACAGGGGGAGCTCAGAGACCTCTGCCTGTGAAGGAGTCGGGGTAGATGGGCTCCAGAGCCTCCAGCTCGTGCTGCTTCTCACCGTCCTCTGTCATCGTGGCCCCCACCACTGCCCGGGGACCGCCCAGCCACCCAGGTGGCGTGCTGCAGCGGGGACCACGGTGCGCCGGGATTGCTGGCAGCGGCCAGGCCAGCGCAGGTGCCCAGTCCCCGGCTCTGAGGCTCTGGGCCCAAAGCCAGGCCTGCTGAGCAACAACCCTACACGGGGCTCCACCACACTGTGGAGTTTTAATGTATGACCTTTGTTGTGCCACTGTATATTCATCATACGGTGTTGGGAGTTTTCATCATGAATGGATATTGAATGTTGTCAAATATTTTTTAAGCATCTAGAGAGATGATCATGTGATTTTTTTTTTTTTTCCCATTTTGGTGTATCACGTTGACTGATTTGTGAATATTGAACCATCTTTGCATCCCCGGAATACATCCCATGTGGCCATGGTGGATGATCTTTTTAATGCATTGTTGTATGCAGTTTGCTGATATCTTGTTGAGGATTTTGCATCTGTGTTCATTAGTCATACTGGCCTGTAGTTTTCTTATTTTGTGATTATTTTACATTCTTTTTAAAAAATATCAGTGTATTTTATTTTAAAAATTTTATTTGACAGCAATAGAGAGAGCACACACAAGCAGGAAGAACAGTGGGGAGAGGGAGAGGCAGACTGGCCGCTGAGCAGGGAGCCCAACGTGGGGCTTGATTCCAGGACCCTGGGATCGTGACCTGAGCTGAAGGCAGACGTTTAACTAACTGAGCCACGCAGAGCCCCATTATGTCACATTCTTAGAACCGGATTTATGCTAGATAAACAAGAACAAGTGAAATAAGGATTTCTTTAGAAGCTGATGCCCTCATTCAGTAAGAGAAAGATTTGTTGAGTGGCTGACGGGCTTCCGTTTGCTGTCTCTTGGAATGCTCCTTCTTAGGATGCATGCACTGAGCTTGAAGGAGATCCACAGGCCGTGTGGAGAAAGGAGTCCCACATGGAGGAGGCCTGAAGGCCCTTCGCACTAGCTGAGCTCCCAGTCCACAGCCAGCCCCAGGACTGTGGCTGTTGTGAAGATTCTAGCCAACACCAGGTGAAACAGAAACCCCCCATCAGTGACCCACACATTTGAGAGAAGTCACAGATTGTTTCTGTGAGCTAAAAAACCATCTTATTTTAAAGTATATTCACTGTGTATTTCCTCTCTGAAAATCTTGTCAGAATCGTCTACCTGATGTGGTTTCCAGTGTTACTCACTCTTTGTCGCGTAGGTGTAGTCCAAGTAAGGGTCCAAAGAACAGAGACAGACGGTTTTGCACCTGGTGTAGTGTCTCCTCCACAGGAGTGGTGGCTGGAGCATGTAATACCTGCATATCGAAGCAGCCATAAGATGGAAAAGATAGTAGTGAAGAGTGTCTTCCCGGCACCGTAATGGACTGAAGGTCAGGAAATGGCCAGTTGCCTAAGAATGGTTCTTTCTCAATTCCCTTTTTCTGAATTTTGGCTAAAGGTGACTGGCAGGAGGTTATGGTATTAGGCCAGGCGATTGACCAGGGCCATGGATCACTTAAATGATGCAGTCTGTACACCAGTCTTGTAGTGCTGTGATTACAACTAGTGCCTCAGCGAACTTCCAGACCATTACACGCGTCTTTGGAGGCAGCTACCAAATAGTCAAAACTGGGAATGTAGTCACTGAATGTCAGGGGTCTGTTGGACATCCCTGTTGGAAATAAAGTGTCATGGTGGTCACGTCGGTAATGATGACTCAGTACATTTTATGTAAACTGAAAGCTTGGAGAGGTTACATGACCTCCTGTATTAATATTTTCTTTGGGGGCACCTGGGTGGCTCAGTGGGTTAAAGCCTCTGCCGTCGGCTCAGGTCAGGATCCCGGGGTCTTGGGATCGAGCCCCACATCGGGCTGTCTGCTCAGTGGGGAGCCTGCTTCCTCCTCTCTCTCTCTCTCTCTGCCTGCCTCTCTGCCTACTTGAGATCTCTGTCTGTCAAATAAATCTTTTTTTTTTTTTTTAAGATTTTATTTATTTATTTGACAGAGTTCACAAGTAGGCAGAGAGGCAGGCAGAGAGAGGGGGAGGAAGCGGGCTCCCCGCTGAGCAGAGAGCCTGACGCGGGGCTCGATCCCAGGACCCCGAGATCATGACCTGAGCCGAAGGCAGAGGCTTAACCCACTGAGCCACCCAGGTGCCCCCAAATAAATAAATCTTTAAAAAAAAATATTTTCACTGTGGGTGCCCTCCGTATGTCACTTGTGCTGTAACATCCCATGGGACTCCCTTCCCACCCCCGCACACTGTAGTCTCCTACTTTCCTTGGACCCATCGGATAGATGTCTTTAGGACTGAGTTGTTTGGGAAGTGAAGAGAAAAAAGAGCTTCATATTGTTTTTGGTAATTCCTTTTCCTTGTAGAAGATGAATATTGCCAGAAGCAAGGGAGGTAAAACTAGATGCTCTGGTTTAAGAGTTAGGTAATCCTTTCTTCTTTCACAGAAGAATATTTATCGAGCACTTTCTGTGGTACTGTCCTAAAAACTGGAGGTACGGCAGTTTGACCAAGTTCGTTCTTCAAGAGATTCTCGAGGGGTATAACATAGAGCATGTGACTCCTGCATCCTTCTGTCCTGTTGGGAAAATAGATAAATGTCACCTCTGCTCTACTTACTGAACATTAGTGTCCCTTCCCCCATTCCCTGTTAAAGAATCTTAAAGCACAGTCACAGTTTGGATGCATATGAGCTTTTTGAGCAGTTCTTAAGTGGCTTGATATGGGACTGTAGGTTGAGGATGGCTAAGATTAAGTCTTGAGGGGATTCTGAGATTCTCTGCAGAACTGAAGGTTTGTGAAAGGCCGTTTCTGTGCTGAGGTCGTGGACAGTCTGTCACTGGAGTACGAACTAAGTGCAAGAGAGACAAAAAGACAGGAAACCAGCTTTAGTAAAAAAGAACTGGCAATGGGTTTAGACTAGAGGTTCACAGGGGTATTCATGTTCAGATGGATAGATGAAAATTAGAAAACCCGAGGATAAGGGTGTTTTTCTTTTTCCTTCCTTCCTTCCTTCCTTCCTTCCTTCCTTCCTTCCTCTCTCCCTTTCATTCTTTCTTTCTAGATTTATTTGACAGAGAGAGCACACATGCAGGGGGAGCAGGAGTGGGAGAAGCAGACTCTCCACTGAGCAGGGAGCCCTCCCCACCAGGCTCCATCCCAGGACTCCTGGATCATGACCTGAGCTGAAGGCAGATGCTTAACCAACTGAGTCACGCAGGCACCCCTGGATGTTTTCCTTTTAACATGAAAAATTGACCCAGCATTGCATTTGTGCCTGTTGAGCTGGCGACCTCAGGGGCTGGCTGGCAGTCTTCCCTACACGTCAGCAAGGGCAGATTTAAATCTCTGCCGCAGAACCCTCCCCAGCCCTGATCAATAGGGCTGGTAATTGAATTAGAAAACATTCTGAGCTGTCGGCTAATTATGCTATTCGGGCAATTGCTTTGTCCACCTCGATTTCATCCTTGAATTGCTTAAATGACTTTCTCACTGGGAGGGGAAGTCAGTTTCCATCATGGAGGCACACGTTTTGCGTCTCCCTAAATTATGCTGCCTGTGCTTCCCTAGGGCAAAACTTTGGCATTTCACATTATTACAGACATTGTTTTATGAGTTTTGATAGACGTTAGTTTGTTCTGATTTGTATTTCAGTCTGATCTTTGTTTCCAGGTCTCCGAGTGTTTCCTGGACTATGTTACTCCAGCGCTCCACTGCCCTTTTCTTTCACTAAAGGCAAATAACTGATTTCAGTTCCCTTCTTCCAGCAATAATAACACAACTTAAAGGCCCCAGTTGTGTTTAACATATTAAAGCTATTGATGGTAAAGAAATAAATTTAGAGCAGCAGCTATAGTGTTAGAAGTGAAGAATTCAAGCCAACTCGGGTTTTGGATTTAAAAAAATTAGAATCAACATACATATCCAGAGGTGTGTATATTGACTGCTCGTTTTATCTTCTAGAAGATACTAGTTGCTTTAGATTTCAAAGGTAGGTAATGTTCTTAAAGACGACAAGCAGAATCTCTAGGAGAAAAGGAGATTCACATTCTAATAAGGTTTTTTCCAACGCCAAGCTCTGATGATGAATAAATTCTTCTTAGGGGCACCAGGGTGGGTCAGTCGTTAAGCATCTGCATTCGGTTCAGGTCATGAGCCCAGGGTCCTGGGATGGAGCCCCACATCGGGCTCCAGCCCTACATCGGGTTCCCTGCTCAGCAGGAAGCCTGCTTCTCTCTCTCCCACTCCCCGGCTTGTGTTTCCTCTCTTGCTCTCTCTCTCTCTCTCTCAAATAAGTAAAACCTTAAAAATTAATATATAAATAAGTACGTAAATAAATTCTTCTTAGCTTCTCCTTATACAGAGTCCCTACCTTTTTTATAGTTTTGTGTTCAGGCTTAACTAGAAATGACTTCTTGCTTCCTGAACACATAATAGAATTGGTGCTGAATTTCTTGTGATTGTTCCCTGAAGAAGCATGGCAGAATCAGGGTGCTTCACAGACCTCTCGAGGTATCCAAGGCAGACCTATGCTTGTCCTTAGCAAGATGGTCATTACAAACCACACATCAATGGGACTTCGAATTCCCCTTTGAGAGTGGGAATCTTCTGTCCACCACTGTTTTTCTGGCATTTAAACCATTGCTTGACATGGTGTCCAGTCACTGGTGGAAGGAATGAATTGAGTTAAACTCAGATCTCATTTGTATATAATGACTCCCTCACTCTCTGCAACATCCCTTTTCTTTCCTTCACTCCTTCCCTGTCTGCCTTCCATCCATCCATCCATCCAGCATCTGTTCTTCAGCACCACTATGCACGTACTCTGTGCCAGACACTGTGCTGTTGGTAAATAAAACAGATTTGGTCCCAGAAATCTGGGGAGGGCTTGTTGGGGACAGACAGTAAATGAGTTAACCAACAAATAAATGTATAATTACAAATTGTGAAGAGTGTAATAAACACACGAGGTGCACTGAGAATAACTGATAAAAAGGGAAACCCAGGCTTTCCTAGGACGTGGCAAGACCTCTCAAAGTTGCCCCCAAGATGAAGAATAAAAAATGAGTCAGACTTAATTATGAGAAAAACAGGGTGGAAGCATGTTCCAGGGAGAGGAGGGACAGCATGTTAAGGCTATAGGGTAGGGAGGGACTGGTAAGAGGCTGGTGTGGTGGGAGTGGAGTGGGCAGGAGGACAATGTGCAAGGGGAGGTGGGACAAGTAAGCAAGGGCCAGATCTCCTAGGGATTTGTAGACCATGAGAAAGAGTTTGGATTTTATTCAAGCCATTTTTCTGGTGGGTGCTGAGTGGACAGAACACTTAACCTAAGATCTGTAGATTTGGTAATGAAAGAGCAAGTTGCCTTTCTTTTGAGTATATCTTGGAATGTTGGATGGAGAAAATGAAATGATACAGTAAATGCTTTTTCCACACCTATGCAACCCTCAGTGTTTGTCCTCTCTTCTCGGTGGGTATATTATCACTTTGAACTTTGGTATTCGCTTTTAGTATTTAGTGACTGCTGTGTCATCATTACGTATCATTTATATTCTGTATTTCCCAACTAGATCACTAGTGTTGGCAATTTGTGTTTCTTTTCTGTGTTCATGTTCTTTGTCATTTTCCCCTGTGGAGTCACTTGTCATCTTCGTTGCATATATTCTTGCTACTAATCCATTCGTATGTATTGCACATACTCTGTCCAAATCTACTTTATCTTTTTACCTTTGTCTCAGTCCACCTTTTCCTTCAACAGTGATGCATAGTGGCCCTTCTTCCATTTCAGGGCAGTCAGTATTTTTGATGATATCCTCTGTATGGCCCAAGATCTCTTCTGGAGTTTCTGGGCATGATCTATCAGCACATCAAGAAAAATACTCCATTGCCATTTACTGTCTTGCTCAACAGACATTTCATTTTTTTACATTTTGTAGTTATTTTATAAGTGACTTACAAAAATAAGAATAAGAGCTTAGTAAAACAAAAATAAAACCTTCATTTGAAATCTTAATAATTTAAATGTAGGGACCGTGAATTTTTGTTCCATATTCTCCTGGTTCAGAATAGATATACGTAGATACATAGATACCTGAAATGGACCCCTGTGAATGCAGTTGTCATGCATGGACCTGGAATATATCCATCTTGGAAGTACTGGTTCCAGATTTTAAATATATCTCCAGTAGATTCTAGCTTATCACTTCTGCTTGTTCTAGCACTTGCATCATCAAAGTGAAAAACTAGAATTTCTTGAAACCTTTAATGGCTCATAATTTTGTTGAAGAGAATGTAACTATCTTCTTGGCTCCACAGTTCAGACATTGTCATTCTTAGATTTATAAACCAACTAAAATGATAGATCCATTGAATTTTTAAATTTCTTCCCCATATATACCTTTCTAGTCACCTTCATATACTAACCTGCCTTCAGCATTTGTCCACTTAGGGACTATATCGAATAAAATTTGGCCCACAGACATCATAAAAGTTGAAGGAATATGGTCCTATGCCTTTTTAAATGTAACAGGGTGGTCTAGGTTCTTGCTGCAAAACATTGATGAAGTCCTCCCTGTGGAGTAACTAACTGAATCAAATACCTTATTTTCTTTTAGTTCTGAGAAATACATCGCTCACTCTTTAATTCCTGAGTTGGAGAAGACTCGTCCATATATATTGCAGAGGATACAGTCCTCTGAAGACTCCGAGTCAGACCTTCTACGTAGGATCGGTGTCACCATCCTCTCTAGGGCTGCTGCTCTTCGTCTCTTTGCACCCATTTCTGATCTACTAATTGTGAAATGTCTCCCTCTGTCCGTTTTCTTCTCATTGTCATTATGGACAGAAAATTTAAAGATCCTGCATTCTCAGTCGTGCTCAATGAAAGTTAAAAGCCGACTGCAAAGATAGTGTCTCAGCTCTTTTATACCTTATTGAAAGATGATACAATAATTTGGGCAATGCAATTAGAAAATTGCAGGATATAATGCAATAGTGATTACTTTTGCATCATCTTTTTGATGACTTCATCATTTTCCTTTGTCTTATTTTACTTTTCTTAAAAAACGTAGTTGTAATTAATCTGAGATACAGGAAAAAATAAATAAAACCACTAAGATCCCATAATATAGCTCCAATTATAAAAGGTGGCAGTGGATCCATATGGTAATTACAAGATAGAATGAGTTTTATTCTATTTTTAAAAATAAGGAGAATTTCTCTTTGTTCTTAAGAAGATTCTAAAGCAAATAACATTATGAACTAAGTCTCCCCAAATAGTAAGAAATTGTTAAAAAAAGAAATGAAACACTCAGATTGGACCCAGCAGACCCGATGTTCTGCTGGAGCTGCCTGAAGGGCTGAACTGACCTTGTTAACGAGGCTTTGATTGCAGAGTCCACTGGCATGGAAATGACAACTGAATTAGTCTCAGCCTCTCTTTACTACACCGAAGCTTGCAGGAGTTTCCTGTGGCTTACCATTCTCTGTTCTGACCTTCCCCGTCTCTGTGCAGCATGGACAGAAAGGATAAACTAACTTCTCTTTGACGGAGGTGGGTGCTTCCTCCTCCTGTTCATTTTGTTAGCAGGCCGGCTTTATCTCGGGAGTCTCTTCTAAGCCTCTTTTCTATCAAAGCCCTTGAGCTGTTAGCTGTTGAAATAAAGTGCATCTCTGTTGAGCACAGCGCACTGCCAGCGTCCCATTTGGGGAGAATCGAAGAGGTGTGTATGCCAAGCACGATATCATTGTGTGCAGGCACTGTGGGAGCCTGCCAAAGCCAGAGGGAGGCTGCCAGGACAAATGCCACGTTGACATGACATTTACAAGTTTAGAGTCTGGAAGAGGACTGGCAGCAGAACACTCTTCGGCTCCCTCATTTAGGGTGGCAGTAACTGGGCCAACTTGTGATTTTCAGACTCAGAAAGCAGAGTCAAGAAGTAAGACTTCATATAGAATTCCAGACTCTCGCTGCCACATTTTCTAGGAAGTGATGAATTCGGTTAGCCTGTGTCTGGGATGCAGGATAAACCGTGGTGCAGATCAAGAGCGCGGGTTACCGAGTGCAGAATCTGGAATCAAATCTGGGTTTCAATGAGGGCTCTATGGTTTACTGTGTGACCCTGAGCAAGTTACTTCATCTGTAGCAGCCTCAGGTGTCCATGTATAACGAAGTAGGGATAATAACAGCACTTTCCTGATGGGGTTATTGGGTGAATTAAATAGGGTTTTTTTGTTTTGTTTTGTTTTTTTTAAAGATTTTATTTATTTACTTGACAGAGAGATCACAGGTAGGCAGAGAGTCAGGCAGAGAGAGAGGGGGAAGCAGGCTCTCTGCTCAGCAGGGATGCTGAGGCAGATGCAGGGCTCGATCCCAGGACCCTGGGATCATGACCTGAGCTGAAGGCAGCGGCTTAATCCACTGAGCCACCCAGGCGCCCCTCAAATAGGGTTTTTAAAAGTGTGAGCACTTTTTCCAGTGCTTGTCCCATACTGAGCGTTCGATACACGGGAGGCATTTTCCCACATTCTTCAGAGACTCATGAGAAATTCAGATTTTCCACTGTTTGTGTATTTTGGTAACGAGTGGGTATATTGTCACCTGCCAGAGACATGAGCTTGTGTGTATACTCTCTCCCTCTAATTTAGGCATTGCTGGAACGCTGCACAGGAAGCCCAGGACATGGCTTTCTTTACCTCTCCTAGGAAACTTAGAACTGGAATCAGGATCATTGGAGCATTTGGCATGTCTGCAGTCTTAGATACAGCAACCGCTTGGGTGTTAAGAATTTATTCCAGTAATAGCAGTCCTTTGATTGACCTGAAACTTTTCTATGGTGTATTCTATGCAAAGTGAAGGCCTAGAGCTATTCTGCAGGAAACCCTGTGGCTTATTAGGGACACCATCCTTTTGGTGTTGGAGACAAGGTACTTGGTCTTGATTAAATCTGTTTTCATGATCCAGTAGTTAAATGACAGATTTTTTCTGTGCTACATACATAGAATATGATCACTACTGCACTTACGTAACTTCCATTTTCAACACTGCTGGTAAATTCTCTCAAATGATGAAATTCTGTCTTGTCTTTTTCTTTTTGCTTTCTTGTTTTTCAGATCTTCAAGGTTGCTGCGGGCATTCTATGTCCCCTTCCTGTCAGATCAGTATACAGCGTATGCAAACTATACCATCCTCAAACCCCGGAAAGCAAAGCAAATCAGGAAGAAAAGTGGAGGTTAGCAACACGCCTGTGGCCCCAAAGGATGACCATCCTCTTAACTAGCGATTGCACTGACGGGACTCCCTCCAAGTCATCATTTGTAACATTTGTAATAAAGGCGGTCTCACACGGATGCTGGAATCTGGGTGCTTTGGGCTGATCAGAGTCATTCACATTCACGTCTTGCCTGTGTCTCTGTTCTGCATGTAAACTTTTTGCAGCTGGGCAGAAAAAGGCCCTACAGTCTGGTAGATAATGTTACTCTACATCTTACTGTTTTTCTTCTGTTCAATTGTTTACTAGACCGGAGAAGAGCAGAACCACCTTACAGGAAGAATTGAAAATCCCAGAACTGGATGGCCGCGTTAAACTCTTCTCCATGCTCTGGCCTGGCATCTGAGAACTAGCAAGCCTCTTTTGGGCCATATGGGCTTTCTCCACCAAAGCTGTTTGGCAGCTCCTAGCATTCCTTGTTCAAATCCTAGTGCTGAAAATGAGCACAGCCTAATTGCCAACCTACATGTCCTTTTCACCTCGTGCAAGACTAAGCTTCTCTTAAGCACTTCACAGGACTAGGACCCCGTCCTGGAGATATCTCAGGAAAAAAGGCAACCATTTGAGGAACTGTAACCTAATTTCATTATATAGGATGCCTCTTATTTTCATTTTATTTCCTTTACAACAAACCGTAACTATGTTTTCTTTAAGTTTTAGCATGCCGTTTCTTGAATTCAAGACTTCTCTGTAGAAAGGTAGTATCCAGAGACCAGGCCATAATTGTACAGGACATTTTTGGAGAAAATTAATTCTATCACTTGGTAGGTTTGGATGGCCTCACATTTTTAAGTAATGTATTCTGAGGCCATTTCTGAGGAAATTAAGACTTTCCCTTTTTTTCACAACCCTAGTGGAAAAGGCCAGTGTGTATTTGTAGCACTGATTTTTGAGTCTGTCTATTGCAAAGCACATTCTGCATGGGGGCACTTTTAGTCAAATAGGCAATGATAAAGACCTGATTAAAATGTAATGAGTATATACTGTGACTATACATACAGTACTCCACAGTTTACAAAGCACTTCTACATTATCTCATTTGGTCCTCACAATCATGGCGTGAGGCAGACAAGGCAAGTGGTTTTATCCCCATTTTACAGATAATCACTTCGGGGTGGGGGCACGGGGAAGGTCAAGTGGCATGCCCAAGATCACATGACCAGTCAGTAACAAAGCTAGGACTGGAACCTGGGTCCCCTAACTGCTCCCCTAGTGCTCTTCCTACTTCCTCTCTCGACTCTGAAGACCTCACTTGGAAGAATGATGGTGTTGGCCAGAGACCCGATAGATAATGTAACTTTCTATTTTAAGGAAGACGTTTACCTGTATTTCTTGGAGTTCTTCAGAACCTCCACTGTGCCTGTCAGCCCGTCACAGCAGCACCCTACCATGCAGCCCAGCCTGTGGCAGGAAAGTAGTGCTCGTGTTTGGAAGCCCTGCTCCTTGGCAGCCCCACAGGATCTATCGGTTGGATTCCCACATAGGCCATCTGGGGTCCTATTCTAGGTGCCTTATTTCCCTCAAGGTAATTGTGTCTAGTATCTGCATAGAGGATAAAGCTATTTTCCAGAGGTTTCATCTTTCATTTTTCAGGGAGAAGGGCTTTCCAACAGGAACTGATCCCAAGAGAGGAGAAGAGAAGTCATAGGGGAGGAAATGGCCGGTTCCCACATGACAAGTCTCCTCCTTGGTATCCCTCTAATGGAATTTCTGGGTTTGAAGCGTTGGAGAGGAACTCAGTGTAGACAGCTTAAAACAGTAACTGGAGAGTGAAGATAAGCCAGGGTCCCACTTGCTGCTTTAAAGTTTTCTGGCATTTAACCTAGTATTTGGTCCCTGCTTTCTGAGCCAAATACTGGCTTCTGTGGTCTGACTCCAGGGTAGAGAATTTTTGGTGAAAGAACTTGTCCTACCTGCAGAACAGCATACTGTCATTCACAAGGGCTAAAGCCCTCTACTTTTTGCAGAAGTAAATGAGCCCCATCACGGAGGTCCAGGGTGAGTAGCTGTTTTCCTGATCTGAGTGATACAGTGCTGGTCTATTTTATCATCTTGCATGTTTAAAAAAAAAAAAAAGCCTTCTGAGTAAGAACTTACTGTAATAGAGCACAAAAAAGATCACAATTGATCCAGGGATTCCTTGGGAATATCCGTTCCCACCCCTTTTAAGACCAGGTTTCGGTTTCCTCTGTTCTAGGTCCATCTTTAGGGAGCACAATAGATGGAACACTGTGCCAAATGCTGTGGGTAAGGGATGTAAAGGTGAATGTTTTTTGTTATAATAATGAGTATTTCTCATGTGGTGTTACATAACCACACTAAAGAAAAATCTCAATCTCAACAACCCCAGGGAGGCCAGATTTGCCTGGGAAAGAGTTTTGAAACACCTGGTCACACAAGCCTTTCTCTTCTGGAGAACCCATGTTCAGCATGAGCTACCAAAACTCTGCTCACCATGAACATGTAGTCTCTGGGGCACTCATTTCTCCCCAGGTTGTTGAGTATTGAAAAATGAAGGACCACAGATTATTTCTAAGAACTTTGATTATGGAGCTGAGCGAGGGAGTGGGTGTACTTGGCAGTTGCAGGGCTTGCTGATCTCTAAAGTTCATTTATTTCTTAGTGATCTCTGAGTGGGACTCAGTCTCACAACCCTGCGCTCAAGAGTCACGTGCTTTTCAGACTGAGTCAGCCAGGCGTCCCCCTGATTTTTAGATCTCAAGCAGCCTTATCTGAACCCCAGATCTTAAGAAACTGAGCCCCATGAGTGAACCAGATGCTGTATTAGGCATCTGTCATCAAAGTGTGCCTATCACCCGGTACACTCCGGTGAAAGATCGATCAGTCACTTTAATCTCTTGGGATAATCATTGAAAATGGGAACCCATACTCTTTTATCATTGAAATCAAGTTTAGAAACACATTGTTGTAAATCAAGGTGACTTGATCTCAACCATTTGTTTGGGTCATTTTTCCTGGTTTGGAGTTCTGGGGAACAGCCTTAAAAACCGCATGTGATTTTATAGCATTAGATCTGGAGTGTCTGTTGGGGCAAAGTACCAATCGCTGTCCTTTATTGTGTTGCGTTTCATGGGATTTATTGAGATAATTCACTGTGATTATGCTGTCATCTACCCAGTGTCTGGCAGCTCTGTTGTAATTATTTTCTCTGAAGAGGGCAAAGAGGCACAATTTCATCCTTGCCTCCACAGCCTATTAAAGCGCACGTGTAAATTCTTAAGTCACTACATGAAATGCCTCGAGTAAATGGATAGATGGATGTGGGCCTAGCTTTGTCCTTTGGCAACAGATCAGACTTCTGTGTGGCATTGGATTTCAGAGGCCCTCTGCTGTTTTGGTAAATCTAGGTGAATGTTACTTTTAATTTTTCCGACATATATGACCATGTAATTCGTGCTGCACGTGAAATCAGGAAGCAGAGCAGTGTTGAAGCAAGAGTCTTGTCCAATTCATTTGTCTTCCTGATCCCCGTCCTTTATCTCACTTGTCAGTGTTTATATTACATACCTGCATTTTCTGTAAACGAAAAAGTTAAATAAATCTTGGCAATTTGATTTTCTTGTTCTTAGGGTGATATTTTCTCTTTTGCATCTAGGTTTTAAATCTTTGGCGGAGATTAAAACTCAGCTCCTCCCATCTCCACCACTCTGACCCTTCAGCATATAGACCTGCCTCCCCCAGGCCAAATAGCCTGGAATGTTTATTCAGAAAACTCTAGGAAGAAGCCTTTGTTTATGAAAGCCCCGTGAGGGTTAGTGTTATTGTACTAGTGGAAAAGCCAAGCATCGGGAGCGCTGGGACGATTATTCAGCGGGTCAGTGTTGTGCCTAAAAAGTGATCCTTTTTGGATCCACCCTAGGCTTTTGGATGGAAAATCTCTGGACTCTGACAGTTTTCACATTCACAGAAGCGTGGATCTGGTAATATTTAATAGGTAATTTCCCCCTTTGGGGGTTGTCAGGAGCAATAAAATGCTTTTTTGTGAATGAATTCCTAGTATCATTCCCATACCTTGTTCCTATAACCAGTAACTCTTAGTAGTTATCTGGTTTTATACTATTGGTTACCAGTTTTCTTTCCGTAGAACCCAAAATGCCCACGAAACTTGGTTTATTTCTGTCAAGTCAGTTCAGAGAAGGGTGCTTTATTAATATAATTCCAGGAGGGAGAAATCCACAGCCTTAACTTATTTTTCTCTGTCTAGAATGTCATCCTTCTCTTCCGTTACTCTGACTTGAAAGGGCAGCTTGAGTCTGTCTCTTGTCTGTGAAGCTGTTCTAGACTACAGGATTACTTCCTTTCCTGACCCCTCACAAGTACCTAGTGTCTTTGCTAATGGCAGGGGACCTTGACACAGGATGCTTGTAAACCAGCCCCTCAGGAACATCGCTGGCACAACTGTGGCAAAGCCCATGTCACACTTGTGTGTATTCCCAGAGCTCTAGGCAGTTCCCTGAACATTTTGGTAGTGTACATGTTTGTTGACAGTGGAGGAAAAAAAGTAGAAAGAAACCTACAACTAATACACAGCTTTTGCTTTCACTTTGGCAAATTTTTAGACCAGGGAAAACATAGCAAGTTGTAAGTCCTCTGGTCCAAGGGCAGTTTGGAAGGCGTGAATGTGGCTCAATATTGTGTGTGTTTTAGGAATTCTCCCGGAGCACACACAGATTTTCACACTAAGGCAGATTCCCCAGATTCCTTCTAAAAAGAGATTTGGTACCTTTATTGAATATTTCTATTATTATTTGATTTTGGACTGTCAGACTTAGCTCAGGAGACCTTCTGAATGAGTTTGGGCCAGATGGCTTCCCCTCCAGGTGTGAAGGAGTGCTCCATTCCTATCAGGCGTGCTAGGAAAGGGAGGTCTACCTGCAGGATGGCTTTGTAAGGGATCCGTTCAAATTCAATAATACCAAGCTAGTGGGTGATTTTTTTTTTTTTTTTAAACTGAAGGCTGTTTTGGCTCTTGTCAGCTGTGGAGTTTAACATAGACCTGACATTGAAACAAATCATAAGTCATGGATTTGATAAACAAAACAAGGCAAATTGAGATGGGGTATGAAGTTACAGAATTGTAGCGACAGACTGGGAATTCCTGTTGTATCTTCTTCACAGAAATAGCTCATGATGAAATTAAAAATTGGATTAAATAACGCTACCTGTTTGGGTGCATTAAAAAAAAATGGCTTTAAGTGACCCTTAGGTGTCTTCATAAAATACTTAAGTGTAGTAGTGTTTTCTCTTTGTTCCTGTTTTCTTTCTTTCTTTCTTTTTTCTTCTGGTTTCTGGGCTGCTTGTTGTGTGACAACATGCCTGGAGATGAAAGTGTGAGCTGTTGACTCTCGATGGTTCCAGTGTGTGAATTAAATGTATTCTGCCCAGGGTTTTTCACAGACTTACAACACAGGTTCCAGCCGTCCCCCACCATAGGAGGGTTCTCTTGGGCCTTCACTGACCTGCAGAACTGGTGTTTGGCAACAGCTGCCATTGTCCTGTAGTTACTGTTTGAAGTCTTGAACCTCAGCTTGCCGAATGAGAAGGGTGTGCTCTTGGGTCTGCCTGCTCTTGGGGCTGCCTGCTCGCCGCCTCGGCGGCGTCACCCTCAGTGCTGGAGAGGACGTGACGGTAAAGCGGTGATCCTCAGGCAGAGCTGCGTGACAGACTTGCCCGGAGACCCTTTACAAAATTGCCGCTGTCTGCTTGGGTCCCCCCAAGGAATTCTGGGTTTGTGGTCGCAGATGGGCCCTGGCATCACTAAAAACAACAACAACAGACTTTTTATGTGATTTTTCTATCTGCTGCTATTGCCATTATAGATTGGAAGGCAAATAATCACTCCAGAGATCCAAGGTAATTGAGTAGGCAAAATGTTCGGTGTTTTTTTCTAGTTATAATCCCCGGCTATGCATGCAAGCTTCCATCCACACCTCTTGCCATCCTCCCAACCCCACTTTTTTTTTTTTTTTTTTTTTAACTGCCTCTCAAACCTTACCTGCCCTTATTACCCATTCTCTCTGGGCCCTGCTTTCTGGGAAACAATTAACTAATACGGTACTGATGTACACTAATGGATGTTAATGATTTCCTGTAGTTCTCTTCCCACTGATCCTTCCAGCACATGTGAATGGCAACACATCTGGAAAAGAGAAATGACCCATTTTGGCAATTTCAGACCCATTCAAGTGCCATTTTATTGATGGATTGGGAGGAGTGTGTTGGAGCAGGGGGAGCCAACCTTGAGGAAGGCTGCCTGGTCTTCCAGTTCAAACCCTGTCGACCAGCACTGCTTGGTCTGCTCAGGTAAGAGCCTGTGGCTTTTGTGAGCGGAATGAAACAAGTGCAGGCGGGTGGTGAGCCTGCTTCGTAGAGCTTATATATACCCCCCACTCTGGGACACATGCAGTGAAGACCTCGCCTTGGTTGCTGTGCCCCTGGTTTGCGGCCGAGTCCCTCTGGAGCTGCTGCTACCCTCCTACCCCCGCCATGCACACACAGACACGAGAGCAAAGGTTAATCTCATTTTGAGAGAAGTGACCTGAAGTGTGCGCACTCAACCGACAAGAAAACTCCATGTGTCATTCAGCCGTTGGCTTTGCTGCTTTCTTGCCTCTATTAACAAAACTTCACTCAGCCTCCCGGGTATTTCCGAGAATATATTCTCACTCTTTTTTTTCTTGCCAGTAAAATATTTGTGGAGTTCTGTAGCAAAAGAGGCTGGTTTTACAGTGCTACATTTATAAAAGAATCTTAGGCGGGTTTTTTTTGCCTTTTTTTTTTTTTTTTTTTTAAGTATCCCCTTCCCCTTCCCTTGGGCCTTTTCTATAATTGTGTTTTCACAGTCTGTGATTACTGGAGATAGTCTAAAAAATAACACCGAAGTTTAAGTTTGTTGCCATGGTTTTTTGCGGCCTTTTTTTTTTTTTTGGTTTTGTTTTTGTTTTACTTCCAAGTATCACTGTTTCTGAAAACTTGTTGCGACAGCCCTGGTGGAGACTTCCCAAAGTGCCCAGCAGAGGGCAGCCCATTCTCACTGAAAATTTCGCAGTTCCTTTTCTTCAAGGAAGCTGATTTTGTTTCAGTTTTTGCTGTATTCTTGGTGTATAAATTTCAGTGTAAATGGAAATATCTGAGCTACATTTCTTTAGAATATGTATCCCTACATTGCACTGGTATGTTGTTGTAATTGCAAAAATTTCTTTTCAGTTAATTTCAATTCTCTTTAACATGACTTCAGTGGTGTTCATAGGTAATAAAAGGCATGTTTTTGGTTGATGGTGGAGAGCATCCAAGGCTACTTTCAGTCGTAATGACCTGCTGTTTGCCTGTTGTCAAGTTTCCAAACATGAGCAAAGGGCGTCCTAAACACAATCTTGACTTTGCCTCTACTCACTGATATTGTCAAAGGCAACACAAAAGATATGTGAATGGGCAGGGTGCTCCCCTCCATCAGATGCCTCACATTACCCCCAGTACAGTAGCTCAAAGGAACATACTAGTGCTTAGCAGGGGCTGCGCCCCTATTAAAGTAATGGCCTTAGGATACCTCCGATGGCTCCTCCTGTTCAGGGCATGGGATGAAAAGCAAACATTTACAGAACATTTACTTTTAAAAGTGTAGGGTATCCACAGACAGGCCTTGAGGACCAGACAAGTTCAGCTCTTTGATATAGGAGACTTGCTTCTTTATCTGTGTGAAATCTGATAGACACCTGCTTTTGAACTCAATCTTAGAACTATATGGGAAATATATTGTTGGTTTCTTTTTTCTTTTCTTTCCTTTTCTTTTTTCTTTTTCTTTCTTTTTTTTTTAAGTTATGGAATGCTTTATGAATTCATGGGTCATTCTTGGGAGAGGCCATGCTAATCTTCTCTGTATTGGTCCAATTTTAGAATAGGTGCTATCAAAGCGAGCATGGGGGTTTGGGTTCGGGGGTTTTGGGTGTGGTTTTTTTTTCCTTTTTTTTTTTTTAAGATTTTATTTATTTGACAGAGAGAGAGAGAGAGAGAGAGATCACAAGCAGGCAGAGAGGCAGGCAGAGAGAGAAGGGGAAGCAGGCTCCCTGCTGAGCAGAGAGCCCGATGCAGGGCTCAATCCCAGGACCCTGAGATCATGACCTGGGCTGAAGGCAGAGGCTTAACCCACTGAGCCACCCAGGTGCCCCATCCTTTACTTTTTTCTTTCTTACACCCTCTAGATCGTCAGATTTGCTCTTTGGAGAAATAATATGAATGATAGCTAACATCTATTAAACATTTAAGCTTGCAGGAGTGTTTGGAGTTGCTTTTTTTCTCGTATAATTCTTACACCAATTTTGAGTTTGATAACTGTTATTATCCTCTTCTTAAACTGGATGCCAAGAAGTATTACACATCTTGCCCAAGATCACCTAGGTAGGAAGCAGGGATTCAAACCCAGGCATTCTGACTCCAGGGCTCTCTCTTAACCATGACTTCCTACTCCCTATTTCAAGACCTCTTTGTAGTCCACAGTCCTTGAGCTCCTTTTTTGCATATTATGTTGAGGTATCTGGAATGATTAGACAGGCAGAGATAAGAACATGATCTAGCCAAAGTCATTTCAGTCTTTTTACAACCTTCCTAATCTGCCTCCAGGAACCATAGGCTGGAGATTGTTTAAGTAAGACTACACAGATAACAGAGTCAGTCTTTCTAGGGGCTTTTTTAGAACACTGTGTGGCCCAGCTAATTTTAATCACACAGCTAGATCAGAAAGGGAGCTGATTTCCTGAAGTCCTAGAAGTTAGTGAAAATTCCGGTTTCTGATTATAGTCCCAGCTGAATTTCTGCTGAGATGTGAGTGGCATGTCTAGGGGCTTTAGTATTGGTTTTTTCTTACTCCTCTGACCTTTTTCCTAATAGATCTGCTGGGCAGTTCAGGAAAGACAGTGGGAGAAAATAACCATCTTCAGGGAACTGTACAGGAAAAATCTTTCAGGGTACAAGGAACATTTTAAGTAATCTGTGTTTTGCTAAATCAAACCTCTGTTTAGTTGGAACCTGGGCACAGTGTGCCTGCATGCTGAAAGCCATTACTTATGTTGGCTGGGGCTAGTGTAAGACAGGTGATATAGAGGCTTATAAAAATAAGAAAGAAGGAAATGTGGACTCTGTGGACGTATCAGGGCTAGAAGGGAGCAGCTGGCGGGAGTGGTCCATTATCCATATTTATGGATGCCATGGGAAAGACCAGCCAGGGGAGGCAGAATCTTGTCTACAGTGTGGTAACTAACCAAGAGCCAAAAGGTTGGTTGGTTTGAATACATAAGAATTTTCACGGTTCATGGTTCAAAAAGCATAAACACCCTGGATATTGGTATCCTAGATTGCATCCTGAAACAGATAAAAGGCAGAAAAATGGGTGAAATTCATGTAGAATCTGGAATATAGTATATAGTAAAAAAAAAAAAACAAAAGTTCAGGTGGATATATTGAACATGAAAAAATCTCCCTTCCATCCCGTTCCCCAGGTACCCTGTTATCTTCCCATAACCAACCAATGTGCTTATGTGTGTTCTAGAGCCCCCCCCCCTTTTTATGCTTACACAAGCGCATGTGAGTGTATTCTACTTTAATAAGTAGTAGGATACTATGTACACTGTTCTGGCACTTTCTCTCTCTCTCTTTTTTAATCTTAAAATATTTTAATACTACCTGTTTAGGAGCAATCTATTATTTCCAAGCATTTTCAGCTTAAGTTAAAGCCCACAACCTCAATAACACTGTGTACCTTGCTTTTTCATTTAACACTGTAACAAAAGGGGTTTGTTTTTGTTTGTTTTGTAACAAAGGGTTTTTGTTGAGCTGTGTACAGGGATAACCAGGGGTCTGTCCTAAGAATGTCAGAGCCCATAATAGAACTTAAATGCTTAAGACTTTTGAGAAAGGTCGCCATGCCTGTTTGATCTCCAGGTCTGTTGTAGCTTAAATATGCCCTTGAGGTTAGAGGAAGTACTCACTCATTCTGGCTGCTGTTCTTGCGAGTTGGGGGCCTGCCCACGTTGAGCACAGGTCTCTAGATGTTCTCTTCTTTTGTTTGTTGTGGGCACCAGTTCAGTGAACACTTGCTGCTTAGTAACCTCTAACGTTCGTGTAGCTCTTTTCCTTTACAAAGCACTTCCCTTTATGGATCTTATTTCTCACAAGAGCCCCAAAAGACCTCAGCAAAGATTTGCCCCTAGTTTTTCACCAATGAGAAAACCTTCTGGAACACCTTGAGTTAAGTCTTCTCTAAAGTCATGTGTACTCCTTTCATCTTTTCATACTGGCCCTCTGTTGCCAGAACTCAGTAGATTGGAATGTTTTCTTTCCTGCTTCTATTTCCTCAGCAGGTAACTATTAATGGATAATATTTGAGGGCTTACTCTTGTCAGGTACTAATTGCAGCACTATAAATACATTATTTAATCTTAACAACCACATGAGGTAAACTTTACCACTCTATGCTGTAGATGTAGAAACCAAGATTCAGAAAGGGTAAGTTATTTGTCCAGTCACACAACTAGTAATTGACAGAGGTGGGATGTCAGTCTGGGTCTTCCTGATTTCAATGTATACTTTTTTTTTTTTTTTTAAGTAGTCTCCACGTCCAGCCTGGAGCCCAATGTGGGGCTGGAACTCATGACCCTGAGATCAAGAGTCAGATGCTTAACTAACTGGGCCATACACATACCCCTCTTTTAACCACTGTGTATATTGTCCTGAATCAGAACTGGCTGTCCCATTTCCTGGATTTGCTCTTCTCAAGAATTCAAGAGAAGTTGTGCTCTGGAAATCCAAGACCTTTTTTATATGTAGTGATAAACTGGTGTGGAGTTAGAAGATGAGGCCAGGAGTGATAATAATCCATGATGAGGAGTTTCACAGCTGCTTAATTCATGGTGACTCATTGTGTGACTCTAGGCAAAGCCTCTTCTTCTTTGTCAAGTATTCCCAGCCGTAAAAATGCAATTAAAAATTTGAGGTGAAAATACTTGAGTTCCACAGGGTTCAGACAGTTATTGTATAAATATAAATTCAGAATTTCATTAATGCAGAGGTGATAATTACTGCTTTGCAATGGATTAAGTACAGACCTGGGAATCCGTTTACCAGGGTCATCTTGCTAAATGAAGATAGTTGGAAAATGCCTGCGTGTGCCTCAGGTTTCCTGGGTGTGAACCGGACCAACTACCACTTCGTTATCATCTACCATTTCTTGACCGCCTGTTCAATGGGAGGACACTTGCGGGTCTGCCTTGAGAGATGAGAGAACCACCTGCATACAGGTCTTTGTCTCGCACTTGGCCTTCTCTTCCAGGGGGGTGCTCTGAAGCAGATCGGCTTGCATGAGCATTTATTTTGTAAAGCCCAGCGGACGGTGAGGAAGACGCGAGCTGAGTCCGTGAGGCGGGGGCCGGAGAGCACGACCGTCATGTCCTTCAGACTTCCGCGGGACTGACCCTTTTCTGCTGTGATGCTGGGAGCTGTTACAAGCTCTAGAGGTGATGTCTGTTGATCCCATCTGCTTGTGCTTCTCCGTATTCTCCATGCTTTGTGTGACAGGAATGGGGCAAGTCTGACCCTGTCTTCCCTTGACTCACCAGATGCGTGAACTGCACGTGGGTGTCCGAGCACAGTGTTTCTGTGCTGAGGATCTCACGCTGTTTCCCAGGTGTTGCTTTAAACCCCAGCTCAATCTCAACTGCTGCTTCTGGCACTCCCTGGTCATTTAGTTTCGAGTGTGTGTGTGTGTGTGTGTGTGTGTGTCTGTCGGCGGCGGGGGGCACAAGGTGGGGCAGGGGGAGAACATGGGGAGGAGACCGGAGGCGGAATAGAGAGGATGTGGCCGCAGCTCAGAAGCCCAGGGCTGTATTTGTCGTGTTTAGCTGTATTCCAGGAGTCCAGCAGAAGAGGGATCTGTTCAACCTGGCAAAAACCATGCCAACAGGGACAGAATTGCTTATCCATAGGCAGTTGCCGCTGTCCTTTGCTCCTTCCGGACGAGAGGCGGCCTCCAAAACTCTTTTCAGACTCTTCCTGAGCAGCTGCTTGTTGACATGGAAATCGTTTTCTCAGATGTTTTAGAATCCGTGACTTTGGAATATCTGTGTGCTTTAGAATCACGAGGGCGCACAGTCAAGTGCCCCGCCCTACTCTCAGAGGTTCTGATTAAGTGGATTTGGGGTGCAAGCCAGGAATATGCATTTTTTTCACATGCATCTGAGGTGATTCAGATAGTCTGTGGACCACACTCCCCAAAAGACTTAGACTTTGTTCCAGTTTCCATTTGGCCCAGTTTTTGAAATAGCCTCTTTCTGCTGTAGCCTGTTTTAATGACTTCCTTTATTGAAGGATTTATTAGCATCTCCATGTTTACTACCTGTTCTGTTCTCACATCATCACAGTAACTAGAGAGGGACCCAGAGGTGGTTAACTCTGTTTTATTGGGGGTGAGGGGGTGGGAGGTGGGATTGAGGCATAGGAAGAGGCAGGTCACAGTGAGTCAGAGACAGAGGTGGGAATTGAAGTCTCGAATTGATGACTTTCAAACCAGGCAATTTTCTGGCACCTATTTTTTTCAGCTTTGTGATTTCATATTTAATCATAGTTATTTCTTAGGTATCCAATTCATTGTACTTGGGTAAGGAAAGCATATCTGAGTTTTAAACAAAATAGCTCGGGTTTAATCAGTGTGCTAATTTTTGTTCAGAATGAGGTCATCTAAGCTTGAGCTAACATGTAGATGATGACACGTGTGGAACTGACTTAATGTGCTTCTCTCTCTGCTTGCTTCCTCTACTGTTTCTGAAGACTTTTTACATCAAGTATAAGGGAACAGATCCCCCCCCCCCCCCGCCCCGACCATGCCAATAGGAACACCCTCCGATCTTCTAACTGGTAAGGTACAAAATCAAAAAACCTCTTGGCCCTTTCTTCAACCTTGAATGGTATTGGGATCCATTTCTAAAGGGAAAAAAAAATCGTGAAAACTCTCAGGCATCTTAGATTATTTATTTATTTATTTGAAAGAGAGAGAGAGAGAAACAGAGATAGTGACAGAGCATGAGCAGGAAGGAGAGGGAGAAGCAGTCCCCCTAACGAGTGGGGAGCCTGACTCAAGGCTCGATCCCAGGACCCTGGGATCATGACCTGAGTGGAAGGCAGACGCTTAACCGGCTGAGCCACCCAGGAGCCCCCAACTTAAATTATTTTTATTACGATATTACTTAAACTTAAACTTGAAAACTAGGAATATAATGTTCTTTTATATATAGTTCTTATACACTAAAAGCCCAAAATAGATCTACAAATCAGATACACAGGAGACGGAATTATCCCGTATATTGTGACTCAGGTGTTGCCCGTGAACGCTCAGTTTCTTTTGAGGTGAATGTGCCTGTGCCACCAAGTGACCTGTAACACCTGTTTTCTCACTACTCCTCTGTTGGAAATGCTGCCACAGTACATTTCCATGGTGTCATTTGGCTTTCATTTTGGGCATGAAAACATCACTTTCATTTTAAATCCACCTCTGTTCTTTTCTCATTGTCCTGGAAGGGTGTAAAAGTAACAGGGGAACACACATGCGAACCTAAGTTATTTATTTGTTTGTTTGTTTGTTTATTTATTTGACAGAGATCACAAGCAGGCAGAGAGGCAGGCATAGAGAGAGGAGGAAGCAGGCTCCCCGCGGAGCAGAGAACCTGATGCGGGGCTCGATCCCAGGCTCGATCCCAGGACTCTGGGATCATGACCCGAGCGGAAGGCAAAGGCTTTAACCCACTGAGCCACCCAGGCGCCCCGAACCTAAGTTTTGAAATAGGGCTGCAGTACTGGTTATAAAGTGGTGAGCCAAATAGTCCAGGATATGCTTATATAAATCTAAAAATTATTACCAAAATGAAAACCAAATGGAAGCCCTACAGAATACATCCACAGACCTAATTTGAGAGCTGCTATTCAAGTCCATTGGTTCCCAAACTTTCACTCCTGTCGGTCTCTATCTACCGTGTTTACTCTGACAAATGCGGTGTTTAAAAAAAAAGTCTCCCAAATTGTGTTCATTGATAATTTTATGTTTTCATTCATCAGACCTGCTATTACCATTTCCGAGCTTATGATAACCATATGTAGTTTATCACTCTAAGCTGCTTAAATTATAGTCCAAAATGAACAAAAAAGAGGGGGTGTTTCTGTGCTGCCCTCAGAAGGGTAAAGGAAAACTTTCCATTAAGTTTTGTAAGAAACTCCAGTACCCTCACATCCTCCTCCTGGTGCCTTTGAGGACTCTGGGAGTTCTAGGGAGGCCAGTTTAGCCTTTCTTGTACAAGCAAAGTAGCCACTCCACCCAGTTTGGAAGGATTAAAGCTTGTCCTAGTTTTGCTTGATTGTTGTACTTCTAGCATGCTAAAGACCTAAAAGAGGGAGGAAGAAAAAACAACAGAAGGCACCATTCCAGTACCAAACTGAAAAGAAACACAAAAACAAGAGAGCAGCATGTTTTTAACAGCTTGCATGGAAAAAGCGGAAAAAATATTGACTGGGGAGTTTGGACAGCAGTGTTCATTTTCTCTCACCGCCCGCGTTATTTGTCTTACGGAGCAGGAGCCAGATACAATTCTGGCTCACAGGCCAGAGGAAGAGGCGGAGGGGTTCTGTGGAAGCTTGAGGCTAGCGGGGGAAATTAGGGCTGGAGACCCGGTGGCTCAGAGCCAGGATGAAGTCAGGGGAGGCGCTAAATCTGTTTTCCTCCTGGCCTTGGGCATCCTCTTTGGTGTGCCCGAGTCCTAGGAGCAGAGCTCGCATCACTCGGGTAGGTCCCTGACCCCTTCAGCCCACCATGAGCAAAGTGAATTCCTGCCCCTGTTTCTTTTGGCTGCGTAAAGGATGCGGGGGCTCCATGCGCTTTCTCAGCCCACTCTTCTGGAGTTTAAACGTACAGCTCCCGCAACGGGGTCCAGGCGGGTACCTCCATCACCCTGGCAGAGACTCTGCACCCCCCCCTCCGCGGAGTGGAAGCTTGGGCCTTAGTTCCGTCTGCCTGGGCGCGGGGCGGGGCCTGGGCGCGGGGCGGGGCCTGGGCGCGGGGCGGGGCCTGGGCGCGGGGCGGGGCCTGGGCGCGGGGCGGGGCCTGGGCGCGGGGCGGGGCCTGGGCGCGGGGCGGGCGGCAGCGGCGGCGACAAGCCGGAGGAGAAAGAACATGGCGGGCGCAGCGGGGCCCGGGACCGGCCCGGGGGCAGCGGGAGGAGATGGAGACGATTCGCTATACCCGATTGCGGTTTTAATTGACGAGCTCCGCAACGAGGACGTGCAGGTACTAGAGTCGGGCCGGGGCGTGGAGGCGGGCCTGGTTGGGCGGGTGGTGGGGAAGAAGGCAGGCCGGCTCCGCGGTGGGGAAGGCTGGGGGGCCCTGGAAGAGGCTGACTTAGAGCAGAAATTTGATGGGGAGGAGGATAGAGACTCATGAGGGGCAGCGCTGGCTCGAACAGACCTTCCTCGGGGCCTCTCCAGCACCCCTTCTCCCAGCGCCTGAGGCGTCCCACCCGGTCCTGGCGGTTGTGGGAGCACCGGCTTCCCGCCAGGGCCCCCCTTCCGGGTGGTGCTGCGAGGGGGAACGCGCGTTAGGTCCTGCGCTGGGAGGAGGATGGCGCGGGCCCCAGGAGCCTGGAGTGGGCTGCAGAGATGCCGGAGGGGCCCTGTGAGCAGCAGGTGGGTGAAAGCCTTTCCCTCGGCTTGGAAACCGGCCTGGCTTGTTGGGTATAAAGAGAGTGGGGTGGCTTAATAACTGAGAAGAGTCGGTGTGTCAGCTTTGGTGTAACTTTTTTCTTTGGAAAGCCGGGGGTTGTGTTCAACCATTTCACCAGCTTCACCGATGCCACAGTGCTCTCATGTTGAAATTGTCTCACTTTCTGGATGTGGTATTCTTTTTCCTTTTTCTAATGGGCCCTTTGATTGTTGCTCTTAAGAAACCTTCCTTTGGCTAAAACGAAGCGGTGATCCCACTGCTCCCAAGGTTCCTCATAGAGTAAGATCTAAAATGAAGGTTTTCCTCCTCCTCACTGTATGTCATTATCCTACCTGTTTGCAACTTTCATCTTTTGGTCTAAATCACAGTTGTCTACTTCACTCTTTGCATTTTCTTTCTTTTTTTTTTTTAATTTTTTTGAAGCTCCGTCTCAACAGTATTAAGAAGTTATCAACAATTGCTCTAGCACTTGGAGTAGAAAGGACGCGAACGGAACTGCTGCCATTCCTTACAGGTTTGTGACTTTTTGGCTTAAAGTCATAGCCATTGCCATTTTCCAGTGGCTTTCAAAACTTAGACTCTTTTTTAGAATTTGTTACCCATGCTATTAAGTACTAAACTGAGCCTCATGCTTTCTGTACAAAAGAAGCAAGACAAGGCATATCTTATGGCCAGTATTAAAACATTAACTATTTAGCTAATGGGAAGGAAGGTAATCGATATGGGATTGTCAATTTCTAATTCATTGTGTGGAACAGGTCCAGAATGCTGTTAAAGGACTATCTAGTTAAATACTGAGTCTATTTCTAGTTTTGTGTGAATATCCCGTTCTGGGCCAGCTATCCTTGTTGATGAGTACCGGGTTATTGTCATTTCCAGATACAATTTATGATGAGGATGAGGTACTGTTAGCTCTTGCTGAGCAACTGGGAAATTTCACTGGCCTGGTGGGAGGTCCTGACTTTGCCCACTGTTTGCTGGTAAGTATATTCTGCCTACCATTTTTCCAGAACTTTTCCAGTATAAATTATACATTGTTTAGTGATAGGAACACTACAGCATTTTTAGTGCAGATCTTTTTTATGGATAGTCACAGTGTTGGCTGTTGGGAAAACAAATAATGTAGGCACTTATGACTGAGCATAAGAACTTATTTTTCTTTTCTTTGCTGCCTCTGTGGACTTACTTGTTAGTTTAGAGATTGGAAGAAAAAGGGTTTGATTGTTTTTGTGGGTTCTCGCACTTCTCCACCTCCCCTAAATTGGAGATCTTAATTCTCATCTAGCAGTGTCATAATTTGGGAAATGTTTATTAGGGGCTTTTTTAAAAAAAAATATTTTATTTATTTATTTGACAGAGATCACAAGTAGGCAGAGAGGCAGGTAAAAAAAGGGGGGTGGGGGGAAACAGGCTCCCTGCTGAGCAGAGAGCCCGATGCGAGGCTCGATCCCAGGACTTTGAGATCATGACCCAAACCGAAGGCAGAGGTTTTAACCCACTGAGCCACCCAAGTGCCCCATGGGGCTTTTTTTTTTTTAATTGAAGTTTTTATATAAGTAATCTCTACACCCAGTATGGGTCTTGAACTCACAACCCCACGATCAAGAACCATATGCTCTGGAGTGCCTGGGTACCTCAGTCCTTTGTTTGCCTTCAGCTCAGGTCATGATTCCAGGGTTCTGGGATCGAGCCCTGCATCAGGCTCCCTGCTCCATGGGGAGCCTGCTTCTCCCTCTTCCCTCCAGCTCCTTGCTTGTGCTTTCTTTCTCTCAAATAAATAAGATCCCTAAAAAAAACCAAAAAAACAAAAAAACATGCTCTATAGACTGAACCAGTCAGCCTCCTTGTAAATGTTTATTAGCTTTTTATCTTTGATTATAAGCCTGTGGTTTGCGTCTGACTTACTTCGTGGATTTGAGGAGTTCAGTTCGATTGGGAACTCTGACATTTACTGAGAACCTACTATATCAGTCATTGAAGTTATAGTGTTAATGTTAAAGAAGACCAATGTGAATGGAATGAGGTCTCTGCCTTTCTATGTTAATAAGTTGTTACTGTACAGCGTTAGATGGAAGAATAGAAGCACATACAAAGTACTTAAACAGTAGAAAGGAGAAAGAAATTAATGCAGGGTGATAAAAGAAAACTTCTTTGGTTGGGGGGTGATGTCTAAACTAAGTTTTGAAGGATAACTGGGAATTTACCAGTTGGACAAGAGAGAGATGTATGCCTGATGGCTTAAATGCTGTCTGTATGATGCTGATTTGTGATTTCTGTAGAAATGTGATTTTTGACCGCTCCATGAATATAAGTACCTGCTCGTATCTCCCCACATATCTGCCTGTGATTTTTCCACTTGGATGTCAAACAGGCATTTCAAATTTAACATGCCTGAAACAACTCAATTTTCTCCCTAAAGTATGCCTCTCATTTAGTGGTCCGTCTCAGTAAATAGCATCACTGTCTACCCACTTGGACAAGCCAAAACCTAGAAGATATTCTTGCATCCTCTTTCCCTTATTTTCCACATTCAGTGCATGAGTAATTCCTATAGATTCTGTATACAATCCAAATGAGTTCACTTTCCTTCCTCCCCACTACTGCCTCGCTCTCCCTTTCTCTTGTCTTCCTAGACCTGATGATCTTCCCACAAGACTACTGTAGTAACGTCCTGACCAGTTGCCTTCCATTCTTGCCTCCTACCCTCTCCCTCTGGTTCACTCTTCACCCAGTGAATGGATCTCTTCCTGCCTTGGTGCTTAGAAAATCCAAATTCCTACCTTAGGTTTTGTAAACTAAGGAATAAGCTATCTCTATGAATTTATTTCATGCCGTGTTCCCTTTTGATAACCTCATTCTATTTTTTTTCTCAAATGTTTTATTTATTTATTT
Organism: Martes martes; assembly: GCF_963455335.1. NCBI lineage: Eukaryota > Metazoa > Chordata > Mammalia > Carnivora > Mustelidae > Martes > Martes martes. The sequence continues at coordinate 107,570,510 of NC_137898.1, forward strand.
GGCAGAGATCACAAGTAGGCAGAGGGGGAAGCAGGCTCCCTGCTGAGCAGAGAGCCTGATGCAGGCTCCATCCCAGGACCCTGAGATCATGACCCGAGTCGAAGGCAAAGAACCCACTGAGCCACCCAGGCGCCCCATATAACCTCATTCTATTTATAGTGGTCTTCTTTCTGTTCTTTGAATAAAGCCTTATGATTATTGCCCTGGGTATTCCCTCTAATGTTCTTTGAGCTTCTGGTGGCTGCTTCCTTGTCATTCAGAGATCAGCTTCAATGCATCTTCTCAGAGAGGCCTCTCTCTAAACACCCAACCTGAAATTGCCTCTTAGTCACCTGTTACCACATCATCCTATTCTATTTCTTCACGGAGTACTCCCCCCCATATGATTGTTTTCTTGATCAGTTGTCTTTCTACCCTAGAATATAAAGTCTGCTAGAGCAAGGAACCTATCTGCCTTCTCTTTCTTCTGTCCTCAGTGCTACAGTGCCACAGTAATCCATTGATTGAGGGGTTTGGAAGTGTGAAAGAGGTTGCCTTGCTGGTGTGTTGAGCCAGAGTACACAGGAATGGTAGATGGGGCCATAGGGAGAGGGCCCAGAGAAATAGGCAGAATTCAAATCCAGAGACAACTCCTGATTGATTCTCGGGAGCTTGGCCTTATGTTTTAGTGGTGATAGAGACCGTCCAGGGATACTGTATGAGAGGAGCTCAGTGACTGCCAGCGTAGATCACGAGAGGCATGCGTAAGCAAGTAAGAAAGCAGTCTCTTTTCAAAGGGCTCCTAAAATACCTCTTAGGAAAGTTGAGTACTTTCTACTTCTGTGTGTATCAAACAATTTTTGAAATGTATTATTAGGTAGACTCATTATTAGGTTGACTCATAATTCTCTTTCACACTCTTGGTCAGTTCTGTATGTGGATTTTGTCTTTAACATTTGCAGCTCATGGCTATGCTGAATATACCTAGCTCAAATGTACACCTAGAGAAGTAGTGGTTCGGAGAACCAGCCCTCTTGCACTTTTCACTGCACTGTGTCCTCTTCGCTTACTGATCCTAGTCCAGACCAGCCCTTTTGGCCTCTTCTATTTCTGAAGCTGCAAACAAGGATTCCCACCATGTCTGTACTGTTCATCATTCTGTCAGCGACTTCTGCTCTGTGTTTGGCTCATAAGATTCCGGATGTATTCTGAAGAAAGAGGTTCTGTACTCAGCCTTTCCTATGTTAGATAAGTTGATGGTGTGGAGCTAGTGGACAAGGGTTACTTGCATTTCCAGGAATGGTAGAATAATATTCCAAAGCCTGTGTGGGCTCCGTGGCCTGATGAGATGTCATCATGTAATTGTGGTGCCCAGTGTTGCTGATGTTTTTGCATTTACTCTTGAGGAAATAAACGTGATCTTATCTGAATTTGGCTCCATATCTTTTAAACCTAGTCATTCAGCTTGCGGTAATATTAATATTGTGTCAAGTCTCCACTGTGTCATTTGTAGACACCATCTGGGAATTGCCATCTGGGACATGAGATCTTGGCTGTCCTACAGAAGTCGTGTCTTCAGGTTGGACACACCATATGTTATCACTGTGTGAACTGAAAGTAACCATTTGGTGTGCTGTAGCTAACATTCTGCTTACATGTACCACCTCCCTTCAGTCACTTTAAAAGGTGATAATCTGTAGCTAACCTGATTCCGTAAGTTTTCTTCTCTGCTTTTCCTTTTTGGTCTTTTCAGCCTCCTTTGGAAAGTCTGGCGACTGTGGAAGAGACTGTGGTTCGAGACAAGGCTGTGGAGTCCCTGAGGCAGATCTCCCAGGAGCATACTCCTGGTGCCCTGGAAGCTCATTTTGTGCCTCTGGTGAAGCGCCTGGCGAGCGGGGACTGGTTCACCTCTCGCACATCTGCGTGTGGTTTGTTCAGCGTTTGCTATCCCAGGGCTTCCGGTGCTGTCAAAGCGGAAATTAGACAGTAAGATCTGGTGGTTTTATTTTTTAGTTATTTGGGATTATTGGGAACTCCTAGCTAACGATTGACACAATAATACCCTGTTACCAGTGAGTGGCCAATAGCAGGATGGGAGAAGAGGTGACATGACTTTATTACTCAGTTGAATGTACTAGTGGTTTTTTATTTGTTACTTCCATGAGTAGAACCACTGATGTTTGTGAGAGAAAACCACTAAAATGGCTGTGTGTCTGTGTGTGTGTGTTGGAGGTGTTTAATCGATGGTGTTTGACAGGAAGCATGTTCATTATTTGATCCGGTCCAGGCACTTCCGTTCCTTGTGCTCAGATGATACTCCAATGGTACGACGTGCTGCTGCTTCCAAACTGGGCGAATTTGCAAAAGTTTTGGAATTAGACAGTGTGAAAAGTGAAATTGTTCCACTGTTCACTAATCTAGCTTCAGATGAACAGGTAAGTTAACCTTTACTATTTAAGGTAAATGGATATGCTCCTCTCTGACGTTTTAAGGGGAGTTTTGGTTCTCATGTTAGGATCCTTTTTGCCAAAATGATACTTCAGTCTGGGCTGGATAAAGTTTAATGTGACCCATCTCAGTGTCCTTATATTTCTTTCTTAACCAGACCATGATTTTCTCTTACATTAGCAGTGGTTAATAGAAGAGTCAAAGAGTAGACGGGAGGGCACTGGGTGGCCAAGATGGTTAAGCAGCTGTCTTGGGCTCAGGTCATGATCCTGGGGTCCTGGGATTGAGCCCCATGTTGGGAATCCCTGCTCAGAGGGGAGCCTGCTTCTCCCTTTCTCTCTGCCTGCCACTCTCCCTGCTTGTGCGTGCGCTCTCTCTCTTCCTGTCAAATAAATGAATAAAATCTTAATGGAAAAAATGGAACTATGTTAGGAGGGAAGACCAAAGCTATGTTAAGGGGTAACATACCTTTGTGCATTGCAGCCAGTCATGGGGGAAGTAATGTTGCTTAGAATTTTTGACTTTCAGATAAACAAGCATAGCATGTGTTGAGAAGGCTGTTTGACCCTCTATATCCTCTGGATGAGTATATAGGGTGACTTTGTATAATAACAATTCTAAATCTATAAAAGATCTATATCTTTTGGGGGTAGAAATAATAACAATAAGGAGCACCTACATTAAGTATGTAATTTTTCTCAGCCTATCTTAAGGGGGGTACATAAAAGAAACACTTTGTCCTCACAACAGCCCCATGAGGTAGATACACCATTTTACATAATAGGAAAACAGAAAAAATTGAGGTCACTTTTTCAGGGTCGCAGAGTCAGCAGTAGTAGAGATGGGATTGGAATCTAGGCAGTTTGGCTCCAGAGTTTACAGCCTTCACATCCAGGCTGTACTGCCTCTCTTGATGGCTCAAAGGATCCACCCCCAGAGTTTCTGGACTCTAGAAAATCCTTGTGGGGTTTTAATTTGCCTACTGTCTATCCTAGAATCACTCCACATGTGTAGGACCAAGAGCACCAGCCAGACACATACTGATGAGTGTTACTTTCAGATTCTAGATGGAAAGATGGTAGATCTTACTTTCCAAAATAATTTAAAAATGTTATTAAAATTGCATACAGAAAAGAGCACAAAATATACAACCCCCTGAATAAGATAATGTCATCTTATTAGCAAACAGAACTTTGACAACCACTGCCTAGAAGCCTACCACACATTCCCTCCCAAACACACCCGCTCCCTGCCTGCTTCAGATAACACTTAATCTTGACTTTGGTGGTAACCACTTCTTCACTTCTCTGTACATTTATTACTTCAAAAAGTAAAAAATGGGAAATTAATTTTAATAATGTATTTTATTTAACAGTATGTTCAAAATAATGATCACTTGAACATGTGACACTAGCCACATTTCATGTGCTCCAAAGCCACAGGTGGGTAGTGGTTACCACATTGGACAGATGGCTTTAGAGTCCTCATTTAGGATTTTATTGATTATGCTTCCCATGGTCTAATGTAACGTTTTCCTTTGTCTTCTGTATTTCCTACAAGTGGTTAGTTGAATCTAGTGTGGGGGAAGAGGGTTTGCAAACTTTTTCTGTAAAGGGCCAGTTAGTAAATATTTTTGGCTTTGTGAGCCGGTTTCTGTTGTAACCACTCAAATCTGCTGTTGCAGCACAAAAGCACTTCAGTGTGTAAACGAGTGGGTATGGTGGTGTTCCAGTAAAACTTAATCTACATAAAGTAGCTGCAGTCCTGGGTTTGGCCAATGTTTGCCCCATCCCTGATCTAGAGGCTTAATGAGATTTAGATTTGATATTTTTGGGGTGATAAGATCACTTCATATGTGGGATTGTATTTTTTGTTAAGAGGCATATAATTTCTAGTTGTGATATATTAGAAAAAATATTAAGTGCTCAGTTGTAAAATGTGTGTATGTATAGTTCATCTGACCACGGTTAGAATTACTCTTCTTGGCTTATTCATTCACTGAAAAAATATTTATTGATTACCTGCTACATATCAGGCACTGTTCTGGTGCTGGGATCCAGTGTTAAAAAGGCATACAGAGGCCCTTCTGTCATTTTGATGAAGGAAAACAGATAATATTAACAGATCAATAAGCATTAACGATGATAAATGCCATGATGATAATAAAGTAGGGTGACATAATAGGGAGTGATTATAGGGCATTCATCTAGACTGGTTAGTTAGAGAAGGACTCTGTGGAGGGGATACAAACTGAGACACAGGAGAAGAATGCCAGCCATACCCTTTCCTGGAGTGCCAGAACTCCAGGAAAAGAGAATTCCAGGAGGAGAGGACACTAGGATTGGAACATAGTGGGTGATAGGGTCTCTGATGGGCTCTGAGGTTGGAGAAGATAGGCGGACGCCCTGTAAGTCAAGGTATAGAGTTTGGATTTCTTTTTCTAGGTGCAGTGAGAATACCCGTAGATTTTAAGCAGGGGTGGTGTGACTTGATGTAATTCACATTTTAAAAAGAACATTCTGGCTTCTGGCCAGAAGCCAAATTATAAGGGTCAGGGGTGAGATTAGAAACAGCAGGACCAATTAGGAGACTTTTGCAATAACCCAGGCAAGACACGTGGTGAACTAAAATGGTGCAGTGAAGGTGGAGAGAATCTAGAGACAAGTTTAGAGGCAGCATCATTAGGACTACGATGGGATTGGATGGGATGAAAGGAGGAGCAATCAAGGAGACCTTGATTTTTGGTCTGAGCCCAAACTGGCTGAATGGTGGTGTCATTGCTAAGATAGAGGACAAGGTATGGGGAGAAAAGTAATTGATTAACAAATATTTATTGGTACATATTTCCATAGATGATAGTAGTTGCTTGATTTAGCATTGTTTTTGGATTCCAAAAATATTTGTATAGCCACTACCAAGAATCTAGTAACCTAGTCCGCTTTTTTTTTTTTTTTTTGCTTGTTCTTTTGGATAGAGGAGTGAATGTGCTGGGCATATAGTAAATTATTGTTGACGAATAATTTTTAAAATTTGTTATATTTTGAGAAGTTGGAGTCACTTACCTCTCATGTGTATGTATGTGTATGTTATATACGTTTATAAAAAATACATAATCGTATATGCACATACACTATTCACATTTTTGGTCTCCCTCCTGTGTGCTTATGTTTATATATTTTTAGTTTCTACTTAAATATTTATGATTCCCAAAGCTATAATCTCAATTCCTAACTTCTCATTGATTTGTCTAATTGTGTATTTCTACTTGCCCAAGGGACATTTGGGTATCAGGTTGACACTTGGCAAATTATGTTTGGGAAGTTGAATTCCTTAATCTCATACCTTTCTAAAATTTTTTGCTACATTTTTCTAGGCTTGGCTACCTCAAAGTTACTCTGTCCCTGACTCTCAACATTCTAATTCAGTGGGTTTTTTTTTTTTTAATTACTATTTTGTTTTTCTGTATAGTTCTTTCCAAGTCATCATCTCATGCCTATCATCACTGCCAGCCCAAACTGTTTATTCGGACAACTGAACTTCCTGTTTCCCTTCCCCGTATTGTCTTATTTTTGTTGTGATCTGTTAAACAGTTTGGTTCAAGTATAGTTTTCATTTTTTTATCCCTTAACAACTTACTATAGGAAGGCCTTGAAGACATCATTAAAATGTTCTCTCTTTTTTTTTTCATTTAGTTTTTACATTTTCATTAATAAAAACTCTGCGTTTTGGCTAAGGGAATTACTTCACTGTTGACTCTAGAACAAGGTCTTTTCTACTTTTATGGCTTTGATATGCTATTCCAGGCAAAGTATGTTTTAAGACATAAAAATGTGAAACTGTGTATAGTGTTTTTTTGTTTTCTCTTTGAACAACCCCTACAGCATTGCCCCACACCACACATACTATACTGCCCTGTGGCTCTCCATAAAATTTTGTCTAACAAAGAAATTTTGTTCCTTTAGGATTCAGTGCGTCTCCTAGCTGTGGAAGCTGGTGTCAGCATTGCCCAGTTACTGTCTCAGGATGACCTCGAGGCTTTGGTGATGCCTACACTTCGGCAAGCAGCAGAAGATAAGTCTTGGAGGGTTCGCTACATGGTAGCTGACAAGTTTTCAGAGGTAAAATGATTGTACTGACATTTTCTAAGTGCTAAGAGAAAAAAAACACTCCAAACCCACAGATTTGCTGCATACTAAAAGTTTCTGAATTAATTCTTCTGAATTGGAAGTGCTTGTAGCAAAAACATATTTGAAGGTTACACTGTTTTGTTTTGTTCATGTTAATTAACTTGTTAGTATACATTAAAACCTGTACAAATTTTTTTATAGCTCCAGAAAGCTGTGGGTTCTAAAATCACCCTAAATGACCTCATCCCCGCCTTTCAGAACCTACTTAAAGACTGTGAAGCTGAAGTCCGAGCAGCTGCTGCCCACAAAGTAAAAGGTTAAGGAGTTCAGTTTATGTTGCGGGATATATCATTCATTTTGGTGCATTTTTTTTAAATGGCAGTGAATTTTGTATGGTTTTTGTTGTGGGATATGGTTTTCAATAAGAGGTGATTTCATTGTGTAGGAATGTCACATTGTTGGACAAGGCTGCTCCTTTTATATTTAAAACCAAATAGCCATTTTATCTTGTTTTTATAACAAGAGATGCCTTAGCAAGTTGGATTGGTGTATATGGCATATAGATTGATGAAAAGTTCATCTAGAATAAGAGCTATTTTCCCCTCGTGGAGCTTATTTGCTTAAACATGATTTAAGTTGCAACTGCTGATAAACCTGGCTGCTTGTAAATGGCTCTGTGTAAGCATTAGTAATTTTTTCTATTTCTCTCTTTCAGAACTTTGTGAGAACTTGCCCACTGAAGGTAGAGAGACCATAATTATGAATCAAATTCTGCCCTATATAAAGGTAAACCTAATTAGGTTATTTTTTGTTTCACCTTGCCCTTTATGTTACAAGGTAAACTTTACCTCAGTTTTCTTGTTTCTTTGTTTTACTTTAAAGCTCTTTGAGTTTAAGGGTGGATAGGGGATGATTGGGACAGTCATGTTAATATGATGCTGTTATTTGTTACTTATTAGTGTTTGTAATTGTAAAATGCTCTGTGGTGCATAGGTTTCTATTATCTAACAGATGGCTTGAGGAAATTGATGAACTAATCAATATTGAAATAGTGCTGTCTCTTTAAATTCCTTGGGTGATGGTATGGAAGTTTCTGTTGTCTTGCCACAAAAGAAAGGCTTTTAATTTTGATTTTATTTTAGGAATTAGTATCTGATACAAATCAACATGTCAAATCGGCTCTAGCTTCTGTAATTATGGGATTGTCTACCATTTTGGGCAAAGAGAATACCATTGAACATCTTCTACCTCTTTTTTTAGCTCAGTTAAAGGATGAGGTGAGTCTGGCTAAAAATTCTATTGCCTTTGATAGTCAGTGATTTGGTTTGGTTTCGGTTTGGGGTTTCACTAAAATAGAACTCGAAGCAGGATGAAGGGATTAAAAAAAAGGTAGCTTATTTTAAACCAGTGACAATTCCTGTGTTTGGGTATGGAGTTACAAGTTCTGCAGAAAATGAGCACAAGGAGCCATTGATGCAGACCTAAAAATGTCTTTGTGTCCTCGCTTCCTGATTCCTGCTGATACGCACTGGTGTCTTGTCTTTAAAGCTGCTGTAGCTTTTGTTTTGAATGTTTTTAATTTGAATTTAAATATAATAGCATCAAAATTGTAATGATGGCTGACATTTATTAGTCATACTGTCTGTCAGACATGATCGTAAATGCTTTGCATGTATTATTAGATATAATCCTCAAGGCAGTTTTTGCCTCATTGTGACCATAGGAGAATATCAGGCGGAGAACTTGACTCTTATCTGTGTTCTTTGGGACTTGTGTATTTGCAGTGTCCAGAAGTTCGTTTGAATATCATCTCTAACTTGGACTGTGTAAATGAAGTGATTGGGATCCGTCAGCTCTCTCAGTCTCTCCTTCCTGCCATAGTGGAGCTGGCTGAAGATGCCAAGTGGAGGGTCCGGCTGGCCATCATTGAGTATATGCCGCTGCTGGCGGGCCAGCTGGTGAGTGTGTGTGCCGCATGAAGTGAAGGGTCGCCTCGATTGCAGGGCAGACTGACGGTGGCATGGAGGAGGCCCATGGAGCTCACAGGATTATGATCGTTTAGATGCATGAAAGTAGGGTGTGATCTAGTTGCCTGTAGGATGGTTTTTATATTCAGTAGTGCATTAATTGCTAGCGAAGGGCTATTATAGAAACATATTTCACCTTATCGCTACCTAAAAGCAAAGCCAGAGAAGAATCAGTGTCTTGGTAAGTATATAACATAGTATGATGTTTAGTGTCTCTGAAGGAATATTGAACTGAGAAAAGAACTTTGCTTTGTGCTCATGGCAGCTGTTTGCCTATATTCTAAGCAAAATGTCCCCAATGACCCCTTTTCCTGCTTTCTGGTGAAAGGGAGTTGAGGCTTCATCACAGAGGAACGGAGTACGAAGTCTGGAGGCTAGAGATCACATTATCACATGACATGTTCCAGTTTTCAGTTTCATGATTAGCTTTACTCTAACTGATCATCACATTAATTAAAATTTCAGTGCTTGGTATTATAGGCACATCCTTTCTTTCTCTTTTATTAAGTGCCCGAGGTAGGGTCAGGTTTGATATGCACGTACGCTGTTGGTAGCACGTGCTGTTGATGTCTAGCTGGAGAGAGAGACGAGTGAGCTCTACCGGGGCTGGAGCTGTGTGGAGTGTCTCCCTTGCAGTCCTTGGCAGAACCCGGCGGGGATTAGGCACATAACATTTGTTGAATGTTGAATGAATGAATACCTGAATATTTTTTGAAGAAGCTCCTGCACTTTGTCGGTTGACAGCTAACATTCTGCAGTGTGTGTCCTCTCACCCTCCTTCCGTTACTTTGAGATCACAGCATGTGGGATTAATTTTTTTTTTCTTGGAACTCTGAATTTGTTGCCTACTTTGACATACTAAGTTTGTGAAGTGTGTCCTGTGCATGTTGGTGGCATTATGTTTTATAAAATTTGAAGTGTTCTCATTCAAAACAGATGCCAGATGTATCAGTGAATAGCTTATAGGGTCAGATGAAGTATTTGTTCTCTGTCACTCCCAAGCGCTGAAGGTCACCTTCTCTTTGTCACTGTTGACTGTCCTGCGTTTTCCTCTCTAGAGTAGAAAGCAGCAGCGCCTAACTGGTTTACTAAAAGCTGAAACAGCTGGCCAGAAGGGAGGGGTAATTCTAGTATCATTTCTTTTAGCTTCTGCTCCCCTCTGACCCGGGAAGTTGGCAAAGGTTGGTAGCTCTGTGGTGGAGGAGAATGGAGGCAGGGCGGGGGGGTGAGTTTCGCTGACTCATACCTGTCAGGCAGGGGATGACATGTAACGTCATGAACATTTTGTTCAGTATTTTCAACTTCTTGTTAGTATTATATATTTTATTCTTATTTTTCTTCTTATCTGTGTAGAGTTTTATATCAGGTAGTTAGTTGATACAGTTCTTTCAAGGTTTAATGTATAGCCTGGCTAGTGAACCATGGCGAATAGATGATATAGTTAAACCACAAAACTTGGGAAATAAAAATTAGGACTCCAGAAGAATCCATGACCTGAACTGAAAAGGATATCTTTGAAGGCTGACACGTATGCTAAAACCTGTTCATAATCTGTTATTATAAAGCCATTTCATTAAGTCAGTGTTTTCCAAGCACTGACACTTGGTATTGTATCTCTTTATTTAAAATATATACTCACTGGTCAATAACTTCTTAGCATCCAAAGAAATAAAACTGAAACCTGCAGACCCCACAGAGGGGGCGCTAGCTATCCCCGCTCTGTCCCACGTGTTGCATGAGTGCCACAGAGTTGGTGTGTGTGAGTCTGCCTGTGCCGGGCTGGCCACCTGTTGGCAGGAAGAGAGAACCGGGAGGGTCAGGATGGTTCCCCCATAACGCTACACTGGGACCACTGCGCCTGGAGGCTTGTGCTTGCTTTATTTGCCCTCGGCTTTCTCCCATCATCCCAGACATTCTCTCTTTAATTGGGGATCTCTCAGTTTCTTGATGTCAGTTTTTTCATCCTTAAGGATTTATTATGTTATTAACCAGAAAGGGGAAAAGTTGAGAACTGTTATTATTGACAGGTATTTTCCTGGGTTAGCTCATTTTTACAAATAATCTCCATACTGCTTGGCAAACCGTCCACAGTGCATTCTTCCAGCTCGTCTGCACTGTTGTGTCTGGTTCCTGGCCACCCTCTTCTCTCCCACTTAGCCGGGCTTGGGTCATCTCACTTAGGTTTTTGGTTATGATTGTAGACTTAGACAGTTTGTAAATCAAATTCCGTGCCTTTCCTTTTCTGGCTAGTTCATGCATTCAGCTTATTTGGAAACATGTCTTTTTTTTAGCTTTTATGTCATTTTGATGTAATGTAAATAGACCACCTTGATTTCTGAACTTTGGAGATATGTATTAATGGAATCTTCTGTATCTATAGGGTGTGGAGTTCTTTGACGAAAAGCTGAATTCTTTATGTATGGCCTGGCTTGTGGACCATGGTGAGTAAGTTAAACACAGATTATTATGGAAGGCCCATGTTTTTACTTACATTCATTTTGTTCATATATTTCCTTTTTAGAAAGGAATCCTAATCTGACCAGGCATTTTGTCTGTCAGTGTAGGGATAAAGAAAGGCTTTGATTAAAGTCCACTTAGCTTCCTTTGAACACAAGTTTGACATTGCTGTTTTCTACCATTTTTAAAAATCTTAAATATTATTTTTTTCATTAAATAATCTGTGCCCTGTTTCTTAGGCATTCTGTTACGTTATTTTCAGACTGTCTTTTTTATACATACACTCCTTCCTTATCCCAGGGTCTTCTGCTGGGCCATAGCATTGGAGTCTTTTGCCATCACAGACTGGGTTGGGTAAGGATTGGAAGCCGATGGAAGGCCCAGCAGGGAGGTGGCCACTAGGCTTCTTTGAGGTGACTCAGAGAAGGAGGTAGACAGTGGCGCAGTAAAGGGGTCCAGGAGTGGGAGACGTCAGCTATGGCTGAGGATGGGGCCGGGCGGGGGGCGGTGCAGATTGCTGGTTTTGGTGAAAGGCCGGCTCACTATGTACCCTGGCTGCTGCCAGTGCCTCGAGCTCAGGCAGGTTCAGGTGAAACAGCTGTTTCAGAAAATAGGTTTGAAAATAATTTGTCTTCTCTTTATATTTATAACATAATTCAACATTCACAGAATCCTCTTCTTCCAGTGCCACAAGCTGCTAATGAAAGCTGCTTATCAAGATAGACGAGGCAATGGTTTTTTTCTGTAAAACCACCTTACATGTTAACTGGTTAGCAGTTGATTTTTTGCCAGGGTCTCAGGTCCGTGTATCTCCTGTGGTCTGCCAGGCAGCGACGGGTGGGAGGGGTGCCCTCTGGACCAGTGAGATTCACTGCCAGGCCCCATGTGCAGGTCTGGCAGCTTTGGCGTGGTCTGACATCTGTTCACAGGGGGGCCCTGGGGCTTACAGTGTCCTGCCTGAGCTTTGGTTCCGTATTTTGTTGCATCTGCTAGGCATCCTGTTTCGTTTCCACAGCATCTCACACAGACTCGATGTGTTGAGTGTATCTCTGTTCACGTGTGATGGTTATGCCTGGATATCTGGGAGGCGTGGGATACTGGTGTCTGCTTGTACATGCAGGTGGTTTTGTTAGGGGCTTATTTGGATCATGTGGAAGATTATATGGTTAAGACAGTGAAGAGGAGAGTGTGAAAGAAATGTGCAAATCTCGTGAAAGCATATATACGGAGGTGATTTCAGTGTTTTCAGACTAGATGTGAAGTCTCTTTTTCTTGGCCTCTAAAGGTACCTTTTTATGGCCAATTTTTTTTCTTTTAAATGAAACTTAAGTTTGGTAAATTATAAGGAAGATATTTCTTTTAGGAAAATAATGCTTGTATTATTTCTGATACATATTTAATGTTAGTGGGAAGGACACATCCCAGCAGGTTATTCTTATACTTATTTTGAAAGCTTGCATTTTTCGATAAACTTTGAGGAACTTCTAAAGTCCTGATGTTCCACGAAGAATTGAATTCCTCACACCCTTTCTCTGTAGGATTGCTCCGCCTGTACAAGTCAGTTACTCCTTCCTCACTTTTCAGATATCTTCTCCAGTTTGGAATTGTAAGAGAGACCCTTGTTCCTTTCTCTGCAGCAGCACACCAGTATACTAAACTGGCATTGGAAGCATTCTTTGCCTCGATGAAATGTCAGCTCTGAAATTGTCCTGTACTTAATTAGTCACATGGGTTTTTTGTTGGCCTTGTTTTGCACTGTAGATAACTACTGTGTAGTGATCACCGATCAATTACATTTTTGAAACGTTTTTCCTGGTTACTAAACTACTAAAAGAATATTGTGAAAAATCTGGAATAGTATAAGGAAGAAAGTGTCCTCTCTTCTCCTGAGGCTGAGTGGACAGTGTTGATCAGAGGGAGGAGTTTAGAGGGGGAATTTATTTCTTACCGGAGAAAGGATAAGGTGTCAGAGTGAGCATACAGAGTGTGTTTGGGATTCAGAGGAACCTTGCAAGTCCATCAGATCTTGAGGGGAGAGGGGGGAGGGAGAGAGACAAAACAAGGAGAGAAAACAGGTAGAGCTCTGGAGTGGTTTACATTCTTTTGGCACAAAATTGAGAGGAGCCAAGGATAGTGGACGCCGGGCCAAGTACAGTTGAGTACAGCCGAGGTCTGGGTCAGAGACGAGTGTGTGCGCGGTCTCTGGTTACTCTGGCGGTGAGGTCCCTTCCTGTGGTAATGGCGTGGGGAGGAGAAGAATCTCTAGCAAATTAAGAAACAGTATTAGACAAGACGCAGACGCTTTAGCAAGCTCAACCGTAGGGGGAGGGGAAGGGGGGGGGTTGTGCCCAAGACAAAGACCAGGAATGTGAAGGGAGGGAATCAGTAGCATGGGTAAAACAGTTGACTTGAGAGTGCTTCTGGCTGTCACTGACCGGCTGCTTCTCCCATAGGCGTTGGTCCGGTTTCGTATTGGTAATAAATTACACATTTTCTTGGTTACGCTGTCTTTCCTATTCTCAGCAGCGACATTGCCGAAAAGATCTGTGGACTGGGAAGAGTTGGACATTTCCTGTCTGGAAGCCTTACAGAAATTGGCCAGGGTTGGGGCTGCGGTTTGGGTGGCTAGTTTTGCCTACCCTGTTACCCAGGAGGGTTGGGCCTACCTGGAGGGAGAAGCAGGGTAAAGAATTGGTACCCCCTACCCTGGATTTTTATCTGAGCCTCAGTCTTGAGTCTTACAGGACCTGTGAAATGAAGCTGCACCTGGCCTGAATGTATTGGGAGCTGTGCAGTGAGTCGTTGAAAAGTAGTAGCTCAGGCTTCTATTATCTAGATTTATGATGTCCTTGATAAATGATCGTACAGGGAGTTTAGGTGTTAAAGGACACACGTTTATTCACAGAAGACATTTGACACGTGTCAACATGAACCTTTTAAGGGAAAAGAGGCAAGTTGCTCTGAGGTGGTTATTTGCTGTCGTGCAGGTGACCACAGCGGCCTCTGCGTGACCTCCCTGCTGGCTTTCTCTCCTCTGCTGTTGTTGTTGCTGCTGGAATTATCTTGCTTAAATACCGCATTGGTCATCAGGTCATAACTTTGCTTTAAAAGCTCATCGTTTTTCTTACAAAATCTGAATGTAGTTCCCAAGGTGCTCTGTGTTCTGAGTGCACCGACTGTCTAGCCTCGTGGTCTCGCACTCTGCGGTTTTTCCCCTTTGTGCCCAGCTCTGTTGGTTTCTGGCCTCTCCAGGAATTCCTCCCCTCTTTTCTCCACTTCCACACATCCTCAGTCTTTGAGGTCCAGTGCCTGGCCTCTCTTTACTGAAGCTTCCTGGACTTCCCTGTTCTCTTTTCTCTAAACTCCTATGGCCCTCGCGATCTTTGCTACATGATTTCATGCTTCATGCTGACCAGTCTTACCCCATGTGACTTCTAGGGGGCCGGCAGCTTTCACTTCTCTGATAGAGTGTGGGGAACTGTCTTCTGTATTCTTTCTTTAACACCTAGCACCTGTAGGCACTCAGTGTTATTAACTAATGATGCCTGTCATGAGCTCTGTAGCTCCTTTTTCTTGGACAAATTATATATTTTCTGCCAAATCATGAAAAGACCAAATCATTCTATTATGAGTCCTGTCTGAGCATGTTGGCCATTGTTGTCAGAGTAAATTCAGAGTGTTGGAAGAGTTTTGTCTTGGCCCCTCTTCGATGATGAGGTCAGTAAACTAGGTTATGCTTCTGCTGGAGGCAGCATGACATGTGCCTTTCCTCTCTCCTGCCAGTATATGCCATCCGCGAAGCTGCCACCAACAACCTCATGAAACTCGTTCAGAAATTTGGTACAGAGTGGGCCCAAAATACCATCGTTCCCAAAGTGCTAGTAATGGCAAATGATCCTAATTACTTGCACAGAATGACCACTTTATTCTGCATTAATGTAAGTATCACATGGCTCTTTCTGCTAAGCTTAGACACTAAAGCACTTATTTGGGGCTGTATTTCTGAATTCTGAATATGGTATGTTCTGTTTAGAATCTGCTTCTTGTACTGATTGATTTGGACAGTTAGTTGATGAGAGAGAATGTCAGGTTTTTTTTTTTTTAAAGGTTTTTTATTTATTTATTTGACAGACAGAGGTCACAAGTAGGCAGATAGGCAGAGAGAGAGGGAGAAGCAGGCTCCCCACTGAGCAGAGAGCCCGCTGTAGGGCTCGATCCCAGGATCCTGGGATCATGACCTGAGCCGAAGGCAGAGGCTTTAACCCACTGAGCCACCCAGGCACCCCGAAAATGTCAGTTTTTAAATTCATGTTAAAATCAATAATCAAGTCAGTGGTGAATTCTGGTTTAATTCCTAGAGTATTGGAATGCTACGTTGTATCCCTCATTCATATGCTCAGGTTAGAAGCATTTTCCTGTTGGTCAGTTACTTTTAATTTTTTTTATTATTTATTTATTTTTAAAAAAGATTTTATTTATTTGACAGAGAAAGACACAATGAGAGAAGGAACATAGGGGGAGTGGGAGAGGGAGAAGCAGGCTTCCCACTGAGCAGGGAGCCTGATGCAGGGCTCGATCCCAGGACCCTGGCATCATGACCTGAGTCAAAAGGAGTTGCTTAATGACTGAGCCACCCGGGCGCCCCAGTTACTTTCTTTTTAAATATTCATTTGTCTTTCTGGATTTGGGGATATTTAAAAACATGAAAGTGTTTTAGGGACACCTGGGTGGCTCAGTTGATTAAGTGTCCGGTTTTTTATTTTGATTCAGGTCATAATCTTGGGGTTGTGGGATTGAGCCTTGAGTCAGGCTCTGGGCTTAGCACAGGATCTGTTTGAGATTCTCTCTCTCCCTCTAACCCTCACCCAACGTGTGCTCTTGGTGTGTGTGCATTCTCTCTCTCTCAAAGAAACCTTTTAAAAAATGAAACAAACCTGAAACTTTTAAACATACTATCAATTCTTTCTGAAGGCGCTGTCTGAGGCCTGCGGTCAGGAAATCACCACTAAGCAGATGCTGCCCATCGTATTGAAAATGGCAGGAGACCAAGTAGCGAATGTCCGTTTCAATGTGGCCAAATCTCTTCAGAAAATTGGACCAATTCTAGATACTGAGTAAGATTTTGGTATTAGTCTTGTTTAAGAAGTAGGACTTAAGTGTTTACCTAATAGTGGGGAGTAAGAGCATAACGTAAGTCTAGTGATTTTCACTTGACCTAAGGTAGGAGTGTAAAGGAAGTAGTAATTTGATGACCATTTCTGAGGGTGTGACTCTGCCGTTTTGTGTCAAAGTTCTGTATTTGTGTAGATCATTGTCTGAAGCGAATTCTCTAGAGGGTTAGAAATTACTATGAGTAATTGTCAGGTATCTTGTATAAGCCTTTATGATTTTTAAAATTTTAAACTTGACAAGTTACCCTAGAACATGTACACCCTAAAGCATTTCTCTGGCCCAGAGGACTGCCTCTCACAGACAACACTGTTGGGTTCTAGTGCTCTCCAGGAGGAAGTGAAGCCAGTGCTACAGAAGTTAGGTCAAGACGAGGACATGGACGTCAAATACTTCGCACAGGAAGCCATAAGTGGTGGGTCCTTCTGTTTTCTGTCTTGCCCTGGTTAGTGGAGTGTGAGTGAGGGAAGCGGGCAGGCCACGCGTGTATGGGAGCGGGGGACAGTGGGCTGCCGGGAGGCCATGCCCCTCTGTGGGGGAGCCTTCCTAGCCCACCATGGAGCAGGCCATTTTCTGAGTCCCAGGTCTAGGGCTAGGCAGGAATAGGTTTCTCATGGGTAAGAACAGTTTGTTGTTTGGATTTCAGTTTTTAAAATTTAACTCAGTGAGCCTGGCAGAGCAAAGAAACTGACCACAGTGAGAAGTTCACAGTCTTATGCTTTCGCATCATTGTTGTCATACTTAATATTCACACAGATAGGTCGTGAACTTTCTGTACCACTAACTTGATTTTGTTTGGAATTTTCCAGTGCTTGCGTTGGCATAATGAGGAACAGGAGGGAAAAGACTGTACTAAATTCTTATCACAGATTTCTAGTCAATGTGTTCTTAAACTGGGTGGAGAAAAAGCGGAAAACCTTCAAGACCTCATCCAAGCAGATGGCAACAACTTACAAGAGATCAAATTTCAGTGACTTGATTCTTTCTAAAGATGAAATGGGATTTTTACTCGTCATCTTTTTTGGGATAATTATATTTAAAGCATTCTTACTGTTTGTGACCAGTTCCTGACACTTGGTACAGTCATTTCTTGACTGTCTCCTGCTGATTTTTCCGGCACCATGTGGGCTCCTGCATCTCACTGTCGTATCGGGCCCTGGCCCCTTACTGTTCCCAACCGAGCCTGGATGGGTTTGGACCCAGACAGGAAGTGGAGTGATTCTCTTGATGTTTACATATATCTGTGTGTCTGTCCATCATTCCAAAGTTAAATGTACATGGGTTAGAATAACTTACTTTATAAGCCTGTTTGGGAGACCTGTGGAGATGTAACTGTATGGAAAGCCGCATTTTCCTGGATAATGATGGTCTGCGTCAACATCTCTCGTGGAAGAAGAGTGTGGAAGCTCAGGGTTCATGTATTCGTTGTTGCGATTTTTATTTGCTTGATTTTTCACTGTAATCATGTCATTCGGAAACCTGGACTACAGATGCATCTCGCCGGTCATGTGTGCTCTTGGAGCCCCCCGGATCTCGGGGGCTCTGTCCTGCGGCTGCGTCCAGACACCTGGCTCCCTCCTTCTGTCCCCGAGAAATAGAAAATGTTGTGCCTCCCTGATGAGTAGTGCTTTCACTGCTTCCCTGTAAGATCGCTGTTCACTGTTGCTGGTGAGGAGGGAAACCGCTGGTGGGTGTTGTGAGGATTTCTTGCTCTGGGTCTGGCTCTCTGCTTCCTGCCTGTTGCTGTTTGGTCCTTTTACTGCTGTAGCTTCGGCACTGGCGTCTCAGGATGGGTGACACTGGACACTCAGCCTTTGCAGCATTTGTTGCTCTATGGTAAAACCTCATTAATTCCTCCCAGAATTTAAGAGAATGGGTTAAGCTGAAGGGTTTGCTAGAGACAGTTGATAGTATGTCAGGAAGCCTGTTGTATCTGAACTAGTGAAGTAATTTTAAAAGCTCTCTTTAAAAAGCACCCTTTTTCCAGTTGACATGCACATTACTGATCACTCTTCAGTTTTATTAAAATACCTTCCATGGGCATTGTTGTAGGCCACACCCTTTTTAAGATATATTCGTTTTACTCTTTATCTGTGAAATATATATGCATGTATTTCATGGAGAATATAAAAATTCTTTTTAGATTGAAGTACATTTTTCACTGAATCAAACTCACCTTGTCCTAATGAATTTTAATTAATGAGGTTTTATTGTAGCTTATTTTTTGCTGCTCGTGTATTGCTGTGTGGTTTCCTTGTTGCTTCCGTTTTGGTTTTTGAATTGGTTCTTTCATTCAATGAGCCAGTGAACCCTGTTCTGCTTCATGAAGTTTGGCAGACTGCTATAAACCTTCGTACCTGAAATCATTACATAAAACCAAGTTTGACCAGATGCTTCCAGGTTTGTCTTACCTTAGAGAAACAGACCTTTTAAATTTGACTTCGTTCTGCCGGCATTTGAAGCTACCACCAGCCTACCTTATAGGAAGTATCGTATTTGATTACTTTTTGGGCCAAGGATAAAATGTATTCCTATGCAAAAAACTTTCCTACATTCTTGTTTTAATATCTTAAACTGTTCTGCTGTAAACATTTTAATTTTAGTTTTGTGGTTCTTTTGTTTCTTCCGATCTCCAGGTTATGTTCCACTCCAGTGAATTGCATGTTTGAGAGACTTTGTCTTGATTCTTGAAACAAACTTGCACAACTGTTGCTTTACTCTTTGGTTGGAAATGCCATTGGCTTTGGGATGGACTTTTAAATGTCCTTTAGACTGCAAAATGAACTCCCTGGGGAGCCCTAAGTGTTGGCCTCTCCCTCTAAAACAGTGATAAAGGGGAGACAGGAGCCCTGGCTTTCTCAGGCATGGGCCTGGGAGCGAAGCAGGCTCTGTCTTTTTGGGTGACCCCTTAGGGACTTCCATCGACTTTTTCTGTTTTAAGCAATAGGGAATCCATTTGTTACTCAGGGGAATTGTTCTTTGGCTCATACCAGCCATATTAACCATGGATCGGTTTTCTTATCTAGATTTAACCAGCGTATCCACTCCAGGAGCTCCACAGGGGCAGGGATTTTTGTCTGTTCTGTCTTCTGCTATATTGCCAGCACCTAGATCAGTGTCTGGTGTACATAGTAGGTGCTCAATAAAAATGTGTTTAATGAATCTCTAAAATCTGTCCTTTGATGTGTTGCGTGCGAGGAACAAGTCATTGGAGGTACCATACCACAGCTCATCCAACCCCTGGCACAACGGAAGGATTTTGCAACTCTTAAATAAGCTTTGGGTCGTCCTTCCCCAGCCCCCCTCTCCAGCTACAGTTCTGTTGGGATTTGCATGGTGACCTGGGGCGTACATTGCCACAGGTTGTCATCCTGTGCCATTGGTGGCCATTGGTTGCTGAGGAAAGTGAAGCAGAGACATATGTAGCAAGCTGAGCCCAGTAAAGATGTCTCCTCAACCATAGAATTCACCTCACTGTTAATACGTTTTGTGTGTAGTTGACCTGTCCCAGGTTTAAGAGACCAGATCTTTTTTCTCTGTGTTGCCAAGAAGATAGGAACCTGAAGATGTGTCCTGTTTCCTAAGAACAAACAGGTTAACTAACGTGTGGTTTTTAATGAGGGCTTGTTGAAGTAATAGCCCTCAGCTCACGGAAATGCCACAGCGTGGCCGCTGGGATGCAAGGTCCCAGGGGTCTTTGCGGGGCAGCCTGTCTTGACTCAGCGCAGGCGCCGGACCCCTGAGCCGTCTTATCCAAGCATCCGAGATCCCTGTCTAGGCCTTCAGGGGAAACCGACAGGTCATTCCCCAGCCAGGGCTAAAGGTACGGCAGTGCTGTCCCGGTGCGGTTGTGTGTGTCAGTCCCTGTGTTGCCACAGAGTGGAAAATCTGGTGCTTTCCTGCAGAAATCACGTGGATTGTGTCCCCCCAGGGGTGAAGGGCGGGGCAGCCGAACTCACCGGCTGCTTGTCCTGCCTTCTTGCCTTTTACTTAGATTCTCCTGACACAGGATTTTCCTCCCTGTGCTCTGCTCTCGGAGCCTCCTTTATCTCCTCTACTTGGACACCTGGATGGGGAGGGAGCTGTGTCCTCACTTCAGTGACGAAGTGGTGGTCTGTGGCTCTTTGCTGCTCTGTGATGGGCCTCCCTGCCTCCACCTCCATCCTCGCCCCTCTTTCCTGGTCACTCAGTGTCTCCAGTCAGTGGGTTCACTCTTCCCCGTGTGCCTCCGCGAACCTGCTGTTTCCAGGAAATGACCTGATGTTCGGTTGAGATGGAAATCTGGAGGATGAAGAGTTAAATTACTCATTGGGTAGAAAAGCCAAGTTGTTTCTTTCTCTAGAGTTCTCTGAAACTACTGTTACCAGTTCTGGAAGGAGCCAGGCCTTTCTTCCTGGTTGGGGCAGGCAGTGACCAAGATGTGGGGGAGTACCCAGCGTAAGGTCTGTAAGGCCCAGTGCGGTGGCACTTCCCATGGTGCTTGAAGGAAAGGCACCTTCAGGAAGGTTCTGGGGTGAGCCAGGTTCCTTTGCCCAGGCACCCACATGCTTATAGGTTCCCGTGCTCCCCCATCGCAGTGCTGGAGCAACTGGGGGCGTCCCGGCTGGGAAGCGCAGGTGGGCTGGTCGGGGGACATTACCGGACTGCTGTCTGTATCTCTAGCGGTGGCCCAAAGGCTGACGAAGCTAGATTTTCCTGTGAAGGACAATGAGGAGCCCAGCGCTCCTGGGGCTGACAAGAACCACTTCCTGAGACCCAGAGGGCCCGGAGAGGACACCGGGAAGGTAAGTGCCACTGACACCTGGGTCCTCCTTTTTTGGGCTGAGGCACGGGTGGAGAGTGGTCACCGTGGCCTGGTGCTCCGGCGGGTGAGGCCCGGGAGCAGTTCCTCTAACTCGGTCAGAGACGGCAAGGCTCCCACAGGGCAGGGCGGTTGGTGAGGAGTCACTTACAAAAACAGGTTGTTTCCATGTACCTCAGAGACCATAGACCGTTCTCACTTGTTACGACTGTCCATTCCAGGCCAAACCATGTCTGTCACTTTGACCGTGTAAGGGTCTGAAGCCCCATTTGCTGCCGCTCTGGAGACGGTGTGCAAAAAGGTTTGAACTTGAAAGTATTTGTTCATTAATCGAGGCTGGTGCTGGCCACAGCCCTGGGGCCGTTAGAGGGTGGTCTGTGGCTTACAGTTGACTCCTGAACGACACAGGGCTTAGGAGCATTGGCCACCCTCCCGCCCCGACACAGTTGACCATCCACATAGAACTTCTGACTCCCCAAAACTGAACTACTGGTGGCTTGTTGATCAGAGGCCTTACCGACATGAACAGGCGAATGTATTTTGTCTGTGTGTGTATCCTGTGCTGTGTTCCTACAGTAGAGTCAGCTAGAGAGAAGAACACGTATTAAGAAAGTCATAAGGAAGAGAGACACTCACAGTACTGTCTCTGTGGGAGAAGTCTGCTTATAATGGCTCCACGCAGTCCAGACCCGTGTCGCGTCCGCTCCATCCAGAAGAGCAGCGCCGAGGCCCTCAGCTGCCTCGTGGGGATGTCAGGCTGCATTTCGCTGACGTGGCAGACACTGGCATTCTCGTATCTCCTCGAGTAGGTCTGCTTGGTGAGGTTTCGAACATTGCAAAGCTTGTCTGCTAGAGCTCCATGGCTTTCCCTTCATTTCACGTGAACTGGGGCCATGAGAACTTTTTTCTATTGTCCAGGCCCCAAACTGCGGTCCTTCATTTGAGAATGTCCTCCTTTCTGGCGGGACTGCAGTCTCAGCCCCGGGCCCCAGCCGCCAGCCTGTCAGGTCTGGGCTGCCACCGTCTGTCCCAGCAGGGGCTGTGGCCATGGGGAGGGCTGGGTGACAGGCTGAGCCGTCAGCCCTCTGTGTTTCACAACGTGGCCTTGGGGAAGACCCCTCCACCGAAGGAGCAGGAGTTAAGAGTTATGTATTTTTAGGCCTAACCACAGCCTTGCTCGGGAGGAAAGGTGTGAGGTGTTTTCCTACAAATTCGGGGTCAACTAGCCAAGTCGCTAAGTGCACCATCCGCCTCTGGCCTGAGCGTGGGACAGTTGAGGTGACCTGTCGGTGGCAGACTTGCTTGGCTCTGCAGGCAGCCCCGGAATGGCTGTAAGGAGTGCCAGTCCTCAAGCCCTGGGCTTGCTAACCGAGTGCAGACGCTTGTCACTCGGTGGCATCTCCCTTGGTAGGAAGTGCCGGTAGCTCCATTTTCCGGGTGGTTGTGAACCCCACCCCCCACAGTCTTCTGTCTACTTGGCGGTCTCCCGGTAGTGCTAGGCCTCTGAGGCTGCAGATCCTTTAACCCAGAGCAATCCCTTGCCCTGTGACTCGGGAGCCTTCCCTGCCTTTGTGTCACGGAAGGAAAATGCCCTGAGGGTGAGATGGAAGGGAATTGAGTGTTGCCAGGCAGAGCCCTGCGTGTCAGGGGCGGCAGCCAAGTGAGTGATCCAGGAAGTCATCCAATGCAAACCAGAAATCATTCTTAACCCCTTAGTCGCCGTCAGTGGTTCAAACTCGGTGGTTTGAACTTGCCAGTCTGCCTGAAGGGCTGACAACAGACCTGGAACTGTCCTTGGCCCCCCGCCCCCGACGCCCCCTCCCCCCCCTCTCCCCCGTCAGTCTTGGGACCCCACGGGAGCCATTGGGCATCCTGGGGCTTGGGCTGCCACTCGGTCCAGGAGAGAACAGCCCTGAGGTGAGGGCTTGTTCTTCTGTTGAAGGGCACCTGCCTGGGCCCCAGGAGCCTGCCGCGCGGTCTGTGTTCTCAGAGTCGCATGCCCCCCCCTCCCCGCCCCGGGGGACCTGCCAGGGAGCAGTGTGGCTGCCCCCGTGCTCCCTGCCCACCCCGGGTCACCTCAGCCACCCGTACCCGGTGGCAAGGCCGCCGTCCTGGACCGTCTGTGGTTTCCTTCTGATGACGGAGCTGCCAACAGGCCTCTGTCAGGCGAGAGTTAACAGAGGATTTGTTTATTGAATCACAAAGTAGCTGTCACATGATTTTAATCAAAACACCATTTCCCTGACAACAGTGATGTCAGTCTTGTTATTGCAGGAAGGAGCAGCTGTGAGGGACATTCAGTCTCCGCTCGAGCCCAGGTTTGGAGACTAAAATCAAGTGAAGCCTCCGTAAATAATGGTTGCAGGCTCCTCGCCCCCCGTCCGGCCGTCCCTTCTGCACGGACACTGGCCCGCACGGAGTCTCCTCTCCTGTGCTCATTGCTGCTTCCATCCTGGTTTCTTTCTCTGTTTTTTCCAGTTTTCCTTATTTTCCCTAAACTCCGGGTCATTCGGGCCCCTTAGGCTCTCTGGCCTCTGCTTTGGGCGTCTGTCCTCTGGGCTCCCAGGCAGCACTTGGTGCTCACGGGTGGTTCCCACCAGCCCCTCCCGGGCACACAGCTCCGGAGTCTCAGCTCCAGGGGGCCAGCTTCCTGGGTGAGGAACCTTGTCTTATCCTTGCCCCCCCAACCCCTTCCCTGCCCCTGCGAGTAAGTTGGGGGCCTCAGAGTCCATTTAAGGAGCTTGGCTCTGGCTACCTGGAGGGAAGAAGCCTGGAAAGCCTGCAGGAGCCCCAAGTGCTGTCTGAGGACGGCCACCAGGGATTGGAGCCCAGGGAGGCCAGTTGGAGCCGTGCCCTCAGGCTCTGGCCTCCTCTTGGCACCATCTCCATTGTGGGGCTTTGGGAGCCGAGAAAGATTCCCAGGCCCTCCAACCCTTTGTGCAGAAGCTTGACCTGGAAGTTGGAGGTTGGTGACAGAAGCCCCCTTCTGGGTGGGATGTGGCTTCTCGTGGATGCTCTTCTGTTGGCGGTACCCGTGGCTCGTGCCGCCCAGAACTCACAACCGAGGATGAAGGAATCCAGGGCAAAGTTCTGGATTCTCAGCCTGGAGCAGGTGGTCAGGATAGGGCGGCCAGCCATGACCCTGTGCAGAGACTGCCTGGGTGTCCCACAGCCATGTTCTGAGTTGTGTTGAGGTGGTCGGGAGTTAAGTGAAAGCAAGCCAGGCAGAGCTGAGATTGTGTGACGGGCTGTCGAGGGGAGCTGGGGCTCTCCCTGGGGCTTTCTGCTTGAGGGCAGGGCTAGACCAGGCTGCCCTCGCACCTCACAGTGAACCTGGGAATGAAGTCTGCCGGCGTGTGTCCCCAAGTTAGCGCTGGGGATGTGCCTTTGCCGGGATGTGCTCAGGTTAGAGGCAGGGCTGGGAGTGGGGCCAGGGCCCAGGACGGTCAGAGGTGCTTTGCTGCCCCCGACGCTGTCCCTGGCGGGGAGTGGGTAGGCCCCACTCTGCCTGGAGGGCCTTTCGGGCCAGGGTGGCTGCTCCGGAGGGCAGGCTGGGCGAGCTGGGCCCCGTCCTCCTGGCCAGGCCCTTGAGTTGCTGGGGCCTCCTCCAGCTGCCTGCTTGCTCTCCGGCCCTCTGCTGGCTCGGGCGTCCTGCTACACATTCGGGTTTCTCTGGTGACTAGAGGGCAGTTCTTGGGTCTCCCACTGAAGAATCACTGGAGGCCATGAGCTCAGGGTCCTCTGCGTGACATGCTTCTGGGAGAGGCCTCAGGGGCTCGTCTCCATTCAGCTGTGCCCCTTTCCCAGTTACATGGGTGGCCCTGGCATGGTAACGGACTGACTTCTGAGGGTCACATTTCTCAGTCTGGCCCACTCTCAGCATCTTGGGCCCCATATTCCTTCCTCATCTCTGGGAAGCAAGGATAAACTGAGTCAAACTCTCAAAGCCTCCCTGATGGGGAGGGTGAATGGATTCTCCCTTCGAGAAGGAGCAGGTGGCCAGGAGCAGAGACTTGGGGTGCAGGGCATACTGCGCCTGGATAGGACTTACACCGGCAGCGACGGAGGCAGGCTGTTGACTTGGCTGTGGACGGTGTGTCCCTCTGGATGTGGGGGCAAGTCCTGGGTCCTGCTTGGCCTGGTGGATGCCTGGGGTCTGGGGCTGAGCTCTCCCTGGCCCCCTGGGCCAAGTCTGGCTCACAAAGGCCACAGAAGGGAAGGATGTGCCGGGGAATGTAGGTCAGGGGCCTGACTGGCTAGCTTTGGCCAGGCTCTGCTGGCAGGTCTGGTGTTTTAGCCTGTATCCTGGGGTGGTTTTTGGCAACACAAAAATGATGGGAGAAACTTGGTGGGAGAGGGACAAGTTTGTAAAATATCATTACTGAAACTGAGCGTTTTCCTGGAGAGGCAATTGAAACTCAGTAAGTTCTGGGATCACCCAAGAAGGGACCAGTCTTTTGGGGGCGGGACCGAGCGCCTGTGCGTGGTGCTGGGCAGTGCAAGTCAGTGCAGAGGGCTCTGCTCTCCTCCTGCCCTTGACCACCCCCGCACCCCTGCACCAGCAGATGATCCCTGCCTAGGAGCGGTCTCGGTTCTGTAGTGTGGGCTCAACCAGAATGGTTTGATTGAAACCAGATCTCAGTTGAACTTGCTGCCAGAAAGTAGGATTTAATACTGCCCTTCCACTCAGGGTCTGGCACTAGGGTAAGTCTGAAGGTCTGCGAGTGGCCTTGAACGCCTCATGGATTCTCCGGCACCCGAGGGCACTGAGCAGGTGCCCAGCCCTGGGAGGGGGCCGCAGGGTGTGCGTGCTGGGGGAGGGCCGAGCCTTTATGAGTAAGGAGCAGTGTCTTGCTGGCCCCGACTTCCACCCGTTGCTCTGCAGCTGGCTTGAACCTGGGGAGCCCGAGGCGCCTGCCTCCCCTCTTCCCGCAACAGAGGCCTTCACCGGGCGGACGAGGGGTTCGGGAATCCAGGGGCAGCAGGCAGCGCCCGGCCCACGCCTTGTGCGTGTGCAAGCTGTGGCTGGCTGGGCCTCCGTCCGCGTCGTGCAGGGCTAACATGTACTCGGGCGATCTCAGAGCAAGGTATTATTTACCCTGCTGACGTCAATGAGAACATATTATCCACTGGCTTTTTGTAGCCTGAAATGAGCACCAGAGCTCAGGGAACATAACCACCTTCCATACTTTAAAAATTCCACTCGCAGCCGGATGAGGTAAAGGCCCTGTCTCCTCTGTCTGACATTCATATCACCCAGGCTCTTAGAAAACAAGTTGTTTTTATTTTAATTGAATTTTAGGTTGAAAACATAAAAACAGTACATTTTCCTTGCAGAACATTACCCCATGTAAATTACCACTTGGTAATAAAGATCATTTATTAAACTGCATTTTAGGTAATTTTCTAACATTGAGGGACAGGGTCCATTTTGATTTTTTTTTTTTTACATTGGAGCTATTATGATTTGCACTCAAAATACCAAAAGCTATTGAAGTCACCATTCTTAGTAATTAAAAAAAAACACACACGGAAAAAATAACTACAATCAGATTTTTGTCAAAAGTAACTTTCACAAACCAAACATCCAGCAAAGACCACCCTCCTCCTCTCCGAAATAAGCAAATAATCTTGCCCTTTCTACAAAGTGCAAATATCTCGATCACTTTTATTCCTTAAGTTGCAGTCCCCAAAGAGAAGCAAAGCTACTTCTGCTTTTCCCTCCAGAGATTTTGGTGGAGGCGGGGATCTTTCACCATCAGTAGTGGGAAGGCATGGCCACTTGGATTTCCTTGGCTGAGCAGATCTCGAGCCAGATAGGCCCCACACAGCCAGCAGCGGGTCTGAGTTCGCTGCACTTACTCGTGGAACAGAATTCCAGTCGGGGGTCCCGTTTTTCCATGATGTTCTTTTGTACTCCTACTTCTCCTGCGCCCCTCTACCCACCCACTTTGCCTCTGAGAAGAGAGAGTATTTAAAGCATGTTAATTGCTTTCTCTCTGAAAGTGTCTAATTTCACTCGTATTTGATGGACCTTGACTGGAGAGAAATGTTACGCCCCTCCTGCAGACCAGGTTCCTTTCCAGATTCTTCGAGGGCCTCCTTTCGTGGCTCGGTCTGCGGGCCTGCAGCGCTGAGCCAAAGCCCTGCCGTTTGCCCCCTCCGCCGGCAGGAAGGGTGTGCCCTTCCCGCACGGGCTCCTCTAGGAAATCGCTGTGTTGTGTGACGGGGAGAAATCGGCCCTCTCTGATGGGAGCCGCCGCTGCTGTAGTCAGCCGGACCTGCGGGCAGGGCGGGCCGGGGGCTCTGTGTCTCTTGAGCCTGATCTTGCGTGACCACCTGGGGGGCACGTGCCCCAAAGCCAGGCAGCTGCCGAGGGGAGAATATGGTTGCGGGACAGTCACACCTACCCAGTGCTTAACTGAGATGGGGGCTTTTAGATAGCTGTTGGCTCGTGGCGAGTCGAAGCTACCTCGGAGGGGAAGGAGCAGCCAGGGAGAAGCCAGGAAGCCCCGAGCCGGCCCCAGCTCCGCCCGCACGGGCCCTGCGCGCGCTGCCCGCGCACCTCGCCTCCCGCGCGCTCCGGTGACCTCGGCGTCCGGCTCATTTCACAGAATCGTCGTGCGGTGAAATGTTCGGTGGTGGACGTACGAGTCCGAGTTGTCGCTCCTTGCGGACCGGCAGGCGGGCGGGGGCCGGGAGCGGTTGGCCGCACCCCCCGCCCCCCAGTC
Organism: Martes martes; assembly: GCF_963455335.1. Taxonomy (NCBI): domain Eukaryota; kingdom Metazoa; phylum Chordata; class Mammalia; order Carnivora; family Mustelidae; genus Martes; species Martes martes. The sequence goes on from NC_137898.1 coordinate 107,598,249, forward strand.
TGCAGGAGGAGGTGCCCCGTGCTGCCGCAGCTGGCCCAGAGGGGGGCTCTGTGGGTAGTGACCCCCCCCGGGACCCCCAGGCAGGTGGGACCCCACGACTGAACTTGTCAGAGGGGACACATACATTTAAAGGCTTTGTCCAGTTTTGACACAGAGGCAGACGGGGCTGCTCTTGTCTTCCACTCACCACTCTGAAAAGTTCTGTTAACATTTCCAGAAGCAGCACAGCGATCAAAGACCCCTGCCTATGCAGTGACTCCAACTTACTACCTGTTCTCCAGTTTGTCCCTTTGATGTCTAGGCACACAGAGAGCGAGCGGCTCGGGTGGTTTCCGAGGAGGCAGTAGAGGCAGCCCGGTTCAGGGGTACAGACGCGGCCAAGGTAAGCTCCCCGCAGGGGGAGACCACAACTGCCCCCCGGGGCCAGAGCGGTCAGAGCACCCTCTGTCTCGTCGCTAGAGGAGGAGGAATGGGGAAAAGCGATCTGAAGGATGAATTTCCTTTAAACCACAAGGGTGCTTAGGTTTGACCGCTGACAGCCCTCCCATGTAACCCGGAGCCGCCAGTTCCCCCAGGGAACCCACGCGGGCCGGACTCCCGAGCTGCCGGAGCCCCCCCGGCCCTTCCTCGCGGAGCATCCCCCCTCCTGCCAACTCCCAAGTGTTCCCCTTCTCGGGTGCCAATGGCAGTGGGGGGCAGAAGCGGTGGGGGGGGTGGGGGGAGAGGCCCTCCCTCTCAGACGGGGGGGCAGACCCGGCGCCCCGGAGGCCCTCAGGAAACAAGCGCCCGGCAGGTCTTTATTTCTGAGGGAGAGAGGGAGCCGACTTTCTCCTTCTTGGGAGCAAAGTTTGATGTGGAAGCGAAGGGGTTCTGTCCCTACCAGAACTTTCCTTCAGCACCATGTCCTCGTCTTCCCCCCGGGGGCCTCAGATGTGTGTTTCTGACTGGATAATGGAAAGGGGTGGCTGTAGCAAGCCGCCTGCCCCCACGGTCAGCGTAGCTCCCCAGGGACTTGGCAAGAGCCCGCCTGCCCTTCCGTCGTGGTAACGCGCTCTACTTGCCTTACAGGGACCAGCACATCAGTTGCATGTAAATACTAGAGACGCGCTTGCCCAACTGGAAATTGCAGAACTAGTGCATTTTTCCCAAAGCAGAGACTAATACCCCTGGATTAAAAAAACATAAAAAATAAAGTACCACACATATTGCACTTTTTGCCGAATGAAATTTTTACCTCATGTTCATCTCACCAAAGTCTCTTCAGAGGAGCCTGGTTTACAAGATAATAAAGCTAATGATTACTATACAGTAGTGTACACACTGCTTACGTGAAACAAACTGGAAAGAAAGTCATTATTTCAAAGTAGCCTCTCGTAAAAAGAGCAGTAGACGAAGCCTTCTTAGTGTTTTAGTGCGGAAGCTGCTCGGAAGTGTCCGGAGGTCCCCGGTCAGGGGACAGAGCCCTGGAGGTGATCCCACAGGGCTGGGAACACACTTGACTGACCGTCACCAGTCTCCTCTCACCAGCTTACCTTTCAGTAAAGACGGATCGTTAAGAAATTTCCTGATTTCTGCTTGAAATGAGCAAAGCAAATGGCTTACAGCCCCGGGTCTGGCGTGCTGCTGGTCTGTCTGGTGTCTCCCACGCCGGCCCCTGCCGGGAGCTGCCCGCGGCAGCTCTAGGCCCTCCGACCGCCACCGGCCTCTCCGCTGTGCCCTGGGCTCGCCTCACCAGTCGGCCACCGCTCCGAGGCTTATGGCCTTTTGGGGGTGGGGGTGGGGGCTGGGCAGGCCTCGGTGTCGGCCTGTGAGTACCATTCCTGCCGCCCCAGGTTCAGACTAGAAGGCATTTTAATTTCATAAACATGACAGTGCTTCTGTAGTATATTTTGGAAAAATATCCTCTAGTTAAATCAAGCCCTATTTCATAACTGGCTTATTTTGCAAAGACTGAAAACAGATTAGAGATCTTAATGAAAGGATGGCTTAAATGATGTTTAAGCATGAGGAGGAATAAACAATCCATGGAAGGAACAGAATTCATTCCTACTGGATCTTCATGAGCTGTTAAATCACAAAACGACGGTCCTCCAGGGCACCCTCTCTTGCTAAGACCTGAATGCTCCCCGCAGCAGAGCACTTCTGTGGCACGTCCTGGCGCCCACCAGAGCCGGGACCGAGGACTGCTCCCCTCACCCCCGCTGGGAGCGGCTGGGCCAGGGCACGCTTCTCACCTGCCTGGACACCCACTACAATGAGGAAAGGCAACTTAAAGGTGTTTCTAGATGCAGCATGGTAGTGTCTCTCTTCTTTGTGCTTTGTGATGCTTTGTGCTTAGCGCATTCATCTGCTGCTAGGACAAGCCATTCTACAGGACAGAAACGACAGTCTTTGTCAATAACACTGGGTTTGTAACACTGGGATGTTGCTGTCCGAACGACAGGTTGTTACGTCTAGGTCTACGGTTAACTAGCTGGCGCGTTACTTTTACTTACTCTGGTGAGAGAACTGTAAGAGTTAAGGTTACGTTTTCACTAGTCATAGCACGTGTTTTGACAGCTGATCCGCTAGAAGGTTAACACATTTGTGGTTTTAAATATTGCTGTAATACTTGAACATTTCGTTACAAGTCAAAACTTCTAAGGAAATTAAGAATGCGATTCCCACATGGTGGAAAACAAACTCTGAAGTGACTTTGGATTTAGCATTGACATAAATGGAAAACTGTTGGTTTCTACAGAAAAGAAAGAATTAAAGCATGATCTGGGGGGGGAAAAAGGCACAGCACTACCACTTCACATGGGAGATCAAAGTTCATGTTTCTTGTCCTATGAAACTGTCCAAACATACAAAGCTCAATAAACTACTAGCAACACAGAAGGTAAAGTCAGAGTAGTTACTACATTTTAAAAGAGAGCTAGGTCCTCTGGAGATCAACCGTCCCAGACCAGCAGTTTACACCGAAGACTCAGCCGGAAGAGCCCGTCTTCCCTTGGCCCAGGGCTGCTGCTCCCGAGGGCTCCTTGTGGCCTGCCCCCGCCTCCGCTGTGCTGGGTGTCGAGGTCCTACAGTTGACTGCACTGGAGTCCTGAGTCCACTCTGCACCCCAGGGAACATTCGGAAGAGGACTGTCACTGCTCCCAAGTGGAGACGACTGCCCGTCCCAGGGGTCAGTGCCAGCTGTGACTTCATGGCCCCGGAAACGAAGCTCACGTTCCACTTCTTTGCAGTGGTCTCGGGGACAACCGGAAGCAGCGGCTTCAGACCGAGGACTCGGTGACAAAGCGCAGCTTTTCCTTGACTTCCTGTGCATCAAAGCCCCTGACGTATTCTCGACTTGTGTAACAGAACACGTGTCGCTCGGCTTCGGTGAAAAATCTAGTGTCGTGTTGCTCTGTTTTGGTTTTGCCCATATCTCATGGCACAGTTTCTCCTGCTTCCACCAAGGTTTCCCCCGATAGCGAGCTGGTTGTGTTCTACCGCAAACCCAGGTCCGGATGTCTTCTCTAAAAGCCTCTGTCAGTGCCTCCCGTGAGGGCGGGCTCCGCCTGCTGGAAGGGCACGAGCTTCGGCTACCACTGCGCTCCGCACTGGCCCCAGAGGACTGTGGTGGGACAGAGCCAGGAGAAGGCGACACGTGGCCCGGCCAGGCCCTCTGATTCCAGGTCGGCAACTTACTTTTTCTCCATTTGGGAGAGGGCAGGAAAATAAGCTTTAAATTGAAAAGGCTGGAATAAAAATAGAAACACACATTCTTCCTTCACTGGACCCGCCTCACTTCCTGTGCCGAGGTTAGTTTACCAGGACGTAGCCACTGTGCTGTGGGTCCACAGCCTCCAGCATTTCACAATCGAAGAGTCCAGGGAACTCTGAGAGGGCCAGAGGGTCGTAGCTGGAGGCGGCCTCCTGCGGTCCCGAGTTCCGGGGACAGTCCTGCGCGGCCGGGCCGCTCTGCGGCGCCCCCTCCATGGGGTAGTGGCAGGGAGCGGGGTAGTCTGGCTCCGGGGAGGCAGCCCCCGGCAGCTCGCAAGTCTGATAGGAGAACTGTAGGGGGGCCGGGGTGGCTCTGGCCTGCGGGGGGGGCGGCGGCGGTGGCGGCGGCGGCGGCGGCGGGGGCGGCTGCAGGTGCCCGGCCAGCGGAGGAGCCCGGGGCCGGGGTGCGGAGGGCAGGGGCGGCAGCTGCATCTCCTGGAACCGGCTGACAAAGGGGCTGTACTGCATTTGCTCGGAAGCGGGCTCCAGCACGGGGCTCAGGGGCTGGGACAGGCTGAAAGGCGGGGGCTGCGGGGACGGCGTGGACGTGTCCTGGCGGGGCAGGGGCAGCTGCTGACCGGGCGGCGGGTATGGGCTCTCTGCTATCTGCATCTGATTAAAGTAGGCCTGTAGCTGAGACTGTTTCTGGAGAAAGAGTCGCTTCTGTTGGAGTCTAAAGTGGCAACAGCAAAAGAAAGAATTTCAAATCTTCCTCAGTGATGGCAATTTTATATAAATCCAGGATCAGTCCTCCCACTTCTTTTCCGCAGCAGAAAAAACAAAAAACAACAAAAGCAACGGGGGTAGGAAGCAGCCGTGTCTGGTTTCATGTAGCTGACATTTTTGTCCCCCAATTCTGGTGGAACCCTTGGTGCTACAGTGAACACTAAATCATTTTCTCTGAGACCAAGTTTTTCTCCCTGTGAGGCGAGAGGCTGATTTCCTAGCTGGAGTGTTTTAAAGCGGGGCAACGCCTGGCCTCTGGGGGTGGCTGTAGGTTGACAGAACGGGGTACTTGCACATTGGCCAGGCTGCTTCTCCTAGAGAGGCGTGAGGACATGAATTACCGCGAGAGACGACAGAGGCCCTCCCTGCCGCAGAGCCCACTTACGCTGCTGCAGGACATGGGTTCTGAGAGCTAGGGCTACTCGTAACCCGAAGGAGAACACTAGAAGGGAAAGAAGACAAACGCAGACCTGCCATCTCCTGCCAGGCCCATCTCCCGTGAACAATGGACTGTCTGCATCAGTGATCAGGTCTTGAAACCTGTGTCCCAGTAGAGGCAAAAGCGCCGGCGAAAGAGGGGGGGATCGTCTGGCTTCGTGAAATCCTCAACAAAGAAAGGGACCCTCTCTCACCTGTGTTCCTGCAGCTGCTGCTCGAGGCTCCGGGGCGGCTCTTTACAGTACAGCTGACAGGTGTTCTGCGCTTTTGACAGAAGGCTGGGCTTCTGGGAGAGGAGAAAAAGAAGATGAGCACGACAGTATGAAGTCATCTAGGATGAAGTCACTGGACGGCCCTGTCTGCCTGGAGGACAAGGCCAACTGTGTCCTCCCGAATCTGTGCAGGGTGAGGGCGTGGACACTCGCTCCCCGAGGCCCAGCAGCACCGGGTCAGCGGGCCTGTGCCGCCCCAGCGTGGACCGGCGTCCGTTTTTCCACTTCTCAGAGTCCTCTAGAACTACAAGGCTCACGCGATGAAACACAATGAGAAGAGTGGAGTGAAATCTTGACAGCAAAGGCCACAGCATCCACTGAATGACGTGTACCATTTTTAAAGGTTTTCAGGCATTAATGTAGAGAGCTGATAGTAAAGTTTTGTTGGATTGAGATTTCCATTTTATTATTCATTAACAAGCATAACTTTAAAAGCAAAGAAACCAGGTTTCTCTTTCCTACCGGTGGCTTCCTTCTTTCCTGGGGCCTGAGGACAAATCCTTTTCTGCTGCCCATATAAGCCTAAGGCTAAGTCCGAACGTGTTTCTAGAAACTGCAGGTCCTGAGTGAAAGCTACCTGCTTCCTGGGGAAAAAAGGAGCTACCCTAAAAAATTAACCAAGCAAAACCTGTTTCTGCTGTGCAGAAAAGCGGACCGTGGCCAAGCACCGCGAGCGTTAACAAGGGGCAGGGTCCCACCTGGAGTCTGTGGAGATACTGCGCCTCCAGGCTCTGGCGCGGGGAAAGCTGCGGACGCACGCTGCTGGGCACGGCCGAGACCGTTTTCTGCTGCTGAGAAACTTCCTCCTGAGGAGCAAGGGGCATGCAAACATTTTCAATTCTCCATGTGGGAGAAAGTTTCAGTTCTTTGTTTAAGCACCTTCGTAAGTGTCCAAGAGGAACTCCAACTCTGTAAGACTTAAGACTCAAAGCTTTTCACATAACTAGTCGGCTGAGGGTTAATCACTTCGTAGTGAACGATTACCTAGTCGGTACAGCGGCAAAGGCTCTTGATGTCACCAGGAGGCCCTGACCTTCATGTGGGCATCAAATGCTAGAATTTCCATGATGCACTGAAAATAGGTTCAAAATAAAATGTGTTGGATAAAAGCAGTATTTGGGGGGTCATTTTTAGTATAACTACTCCACTTATGTAATGAAGTGGTAAGCTTTGCATTTATATCACTATCTTTGTGTGTGTGCTGGGGGAGGGGAGTTCAATGACACTAACAGAAGTCATTCATCTAAAATCTGCCCTATGCACCAGCCACAGCTTGAGAGCGTCTACACGTCCTCATGGTACTAATCACCAGGGACCAGTGTGGACAGGTCTAACCTGTTGGTGGCAGTGACAAGGAAAGCTTTCAGGCTGTGAGCGCTCCAAAACGACCTGTGTGCTCTGGGACTCCAGCTGGTCCTCAAAGTGACAGGACGCTCCTTCGGGATGAGGCCATGCCTCACACAGAGCCCCCATGGGAAGGGAGCACCCACCTGAGGGCAGCTGGCGGCGAGGTCCTGGAGCTGAGGGGCAGCAGGTGCCAAGTCCGGGTCTGCCTCTGGTCCGAGCTGTTCGTAGAGCAGCTGCACTTTGTTCAGTTCTAGGATTCCTTTGGTTCTGGCCAGATTCTGAAGATGTTGTCTAAATGCCACAATTCCTGAAGCAGAGAACAATGACCGAAACATTTAAATGAAACACAAGGTCTTCCAGTGACCAGAGGCGTGAAACCAACATGGCCACAACCCCCCTCAAGCCCTACAGCAGGAGAGTGTTAGGAGCCACAAGAGAAGAGTGGCCGGTCACCTTGGGTGAGGGAGGTATCCGACGCCCGGCGGCCCTCTCGGAAGCTCACTGGCGACCTGTTGTGGGCCTCTCGCTTCTGGGAGCTCAAAGCCTGCATGGCTGGGTTGGCAGGTCTCAGGCTGATGAAGGGAGACGTCATGCGTGGGGAGGGTGGATTGGCTAACATGATGTCCTTAAGGGAAGGGTTGTCCTCCAGAAAGTTCAGGTCCCTCTGAACAGACCCCATATCATATTCCGAGTCCACACTGTCAAGGGAGGGGTTGTCGCTCATGGAGAAAAGTTTCCCTTTAAGAGAAAAGAACAAAACCAAACCAAACCAAAAGGTCAGACCAACAGCAGACAGCAGCTCCTCTGAGCATGGGCTACAGGGCAGAACCGGCCTGAGTCTGCAAAGCTACGGCATCCGTAATCTCCAGTCTCCAACCAAAACACCTTTCCGGAAACTTTTTACATGTCCATTTAATCAGCTTCGAATATGTTTAGTGGGGTAAACACCCCCAAACCTGTGCCCTTAAGATCTCAGCCAGGGTCCTTGCTGGATCGCACAGCGCTCAGATGATGCCGGCGGCCGGGGGAGCCGCCCAGGGGTGCTGCATTATCCTCGTCGGTGGCCGCTGAGCAGGCCTGAGCCCAGAGCCTCGGAACGTGGGCCAGGAAGCCGTAAGACGTAGGCGGCATTCCAAGCAGGGGTGTCATGACTGTTTCTTGGAGACTGGGGCAGGCGTGTGTGTTGTGCAGACGCAGCCCAGGGCTCCGGGGTACCCTACCTGAACCAGGCACCACGAGCATCTGGTTGGTGACTTCTGACAGAGTGTGCCGTCTCTGCCCGCTGCGTGTGGCCTGGAACGCGTCAAAGGCCTGGCTGGGGTCTTCCTCAGCCTCTCCCTCTGTCTCCAGCCCCTCATCGATGGAGGTCTCCATCATGTTGCTGGGCAACGACTGGCACCCCTTCCTCACCGGGACGGGTGGCACGGGGTCCAGCAGGCAGCCGTTTACCTGCATGTCACGGTGAGAGGAAATCATCAGTTGCTGCTCTGCTGAGACGTTAAAAAAACCCACACAGGAAAAAATGTCAAGACTTGTGGCGAACTAGAAATTAAGTAAAATATTAAAAATGTACAGATTTGTTACTGATGACAACATGTAGATCGGGCGTTAAGGCAAGTCAGCTGCAGCTCTCAGAGACAGGGGCCCTTTATGACCCAAACTGGCACTGCCTCCCACGTTTCTGAGTCATCATTATTATAATAAACAATTTTTTTTAGTGGTTTCCAGATGAATGGGGATATATTAGCTTGAGGCCTACCAGTTATTATGATTATTATTTTTAAATAAGGGAAACGATGAGGGGGAGGAGGAGATAAAAAAAAAATAAAAAACCTGCATGGCTAAGAAGAAAGAGTAGCCACTAGCATTCTTCTAATTTTCAACCACAAAACATTCTGGAAGGTTCTAGACATACTTTTATGTTCATAATTTGAGTACCTGCCCATTTGATTTAGTCTTTAATTGGTTCTCTCTGCCTGGCGAATGGAAAAAAAAAATCTTTAAAGACAGACTGATACCACAAAAAGGAGTGAAAAAAAAATTGAAACGGCAAAGAGCCAAAGTCTTCCATTATAGAATAACAAATGACTCACAGCCCCAAAATTCCAGCAGAGGTTAATGAGCACCAGCGCACTGAATTGTCTCTCCTCCGGCCATACACACGGTATCCACAGCTCCTACCCCACGGGGTGAGCTCAGCGCAGCTCCCGAGCGAGCGAGAACTCTGCCCTCTGCAGCTGCCAACCCAACTACCTCACGCAGGCAGAGCCGGCAGACAAAGGGGAGCTGTGGCTGCGAGTTCTGGCTGCCAAGAGCCCCAGCGACGAGGCAGTTCTTTGCTTCATGACCGAAGCTATCCTCCGTCCCCCCCCCTCCCCCCGCCCCCAGGAAATCAATCCATTTTCTCCCAGGAATAGCTGCTCGGGGCCAGCCAGTCGCAGGACGTGGGTTCTCAGTGCTGCTCTCACCTGCGGTGCACCGCGTAGAGCTACTGCTGCTTTCGGAAGCACCAGAAGCTCATGTATGTGAGAGGTGACGTGGGACACCCAGTGCCAGACACAGGACAAACTTGCCTCTTATGGCAACCAATCTGAAGGCACTGCAAGGCCCTTTATTTGGAGAGGGAGACTGGGGGTGACTCAGAGCTTTGTCTGCTTGGGGGAGGGGACGGCCAGTCCAGAAAAACTCCTGCGGGTGCAGCCACTACTTGGATAAGGTGGCTCATGCATGACAGGGTTTTAAAGCGACAAGTGCACATTTAACAGGAAGCGTGGCCAATGCTTTCTTCCTACACGAAGACTGACCTTCCCCACATGGCACCAGAAACAAAAACTCCGAGATCTGGCCAGTGACTTTCAGGCTCCCGTTGGCCCTCCCCTAGGTAGGTGTCCCCTGTCTGGACACTCCGTAGTTGCAGGAAAGAATGGCTCTTGGGAAACTTCGATTTGTACCTGTAGGTTCCTTAACTCTCTGCTACCAGTCTTCTGAGAATAGCCAAGGAGGATTTAGAAATGAGTAAAGCAACAGAGAAAAGACTGGTATTGAGTAAGTATCCATTAAGCATCTTTATACTTTTTTTTTTTTAAAGATTTTATTTATTTATTTGACAGAGAGAGAAATCACAAGTAGGCAGAGAGGCAGGCAGAGAGAGAGAGGGGAAGCAGTCTCCCTGCCGAGCAGAGAGCCTGATGCGGGGCTCGATCCCAGGACCCTGAGATCATGACCCGAGCTGAAGGCAGTGGCTTAACCCACTGAGCCACCCAGGCGCCCCTATACTTTTTTTTAAAAGAAGATGTTATTTGAGAGCAAGAGAGCGAGAGCACAAGCAGGGGGAGGGGCAGAGGCAGAGGGAGAGGCAGGCTCCCCGCTGAGCAGGGAGCCTGTTGCAGGGCTCCATCCCAGCACCCTGGGATTATGACCTGAGCCTAAGGCACATGTGTACCTGCCTGAGCCCCCGGCGCTCCGCCCTGTCACACTTCTGTGGCTTCTTAGACTTGTACCAGCTATTTCTCACGGTACAGCCTTGCAACCAGGTTATTTTTTCTTAATAGAGGATAGTCCTCTTTTCTGGAGCACTCAGAAGACCTTGCAGTCCCCCTAAATTTATATTCTTTTCTTAAATTCTCTGCGTATAAATTAGCTCCTTCCTCTAGACTACAACAGGGAATGATGTCTTTCATTTAAAAACATTTGCTCAATTCATTTTCATTCTGGGAAACAATGATCTGGTTTTGGTTTTTCAGATGCTGTTTGATGATGATTAAATCAGAAAGCACCGTGGGGGGCCCTCACTCATACATAGTTAATAGGTGTGAACACCATCAGCTGTAAGTTCATTTCCTGAAATAGGTGACAGTCACACCACCCTTGCCTGCCAATTTACCCAGGGTCTTGATAGAACAAATTCAGCCCTAGGATTTCGTGACTGATATTGGGCTAATCTACATATGTGACCTAAGCTACTAGCAGTGAGTCTTTTGTTCTAGGACATACTCTAGGCTGACTGTAAATTACAGGGCCTCAAGACCCATGGGTGAAATGGACATTTTACAACACAGTGTTTTTGTCTTTAAAGCTCAAATGATCACTTTTTTTTTTCTTTTAAGAGTGTGTGAGCATGGAGTGGGGGGGGGGTGGGGTGGACAGAGAGAGGGAGAGAGAATCCCAAGCAGACTCCTCACAGAGCGTGGAGCTCAACACGGAGCTCGATCTCATGACCCTGAGAGCATGACCTGAGCTGAAATCAGGAGTTTACGCTCAACCGAATGAGCCACCCAGGCGCCCCTCGATCCATCACTCCCAGTAAGAGACCTCACTTCAATAGACAATACACATGCAGAAATCAGACGCTGAGAAACTCTGCCATGATTTGATTAACACCCGAGCCCACCAAGAAATACAAGATTCTAGCACAGAAGACTGGGAGACTGTTAAGGATCGAATACTTGTGTCTCAACCCCATCTCTCACCCCACCTCCTCTACCACCAAATTCGTATATGGAAACCCCAGTCCCCAGGGTGACTGTATCTGGAGAAGCAGCCTCCAAGGGGCAGTCGTTAAACCGGGATGACAAGGCTGGAGCCCTGCCCTGGGAGCATCCGTGTCCTTAGAAGAAAAAATACCAGGAAGCTCCCACGTGAGCAGAGAGCAGATGCCAGGGGAGGAGGGAGAGAGAAGGCAGTCCTCTACAAGCCAGGAGAAGAGTCCTCGCCAGAAATAAAACTGGTCACAACCTTCATCTCAATCTTCAATTTTTAGCTTCCAGAACTGTGAGGAAATAGCTTTCTGCGGCTTAGCCCCCCAGCCTGTGGTATTGTTACGGTGACCCGAGCTGACGAAGTCAGCAGACCAGTGCCCGGTATCAGCCAGTGAACCTGGGGGCTGAGAGTGTCTGTCTGCCCGCGCATCCTCGGCGCCCGGCAGGCTGGGCGCGTCCTGAGGCAGTGCGGGCCGAGCCTCAGCGCCCCCACTTCCCAGCCGACTGTTGAGTTTCTGTAACGCTCAGTTTCTCTCATGTGTACAGTGGCTGTTTGGGAAGATTAACTAAAATATCGTATCCCTTACTCTTATTTCCTGACCAAAAGGAACGCTTTATAATAACAATTTTAAAGGCAGGAGAATAAAATTACCCCATATTCTTTTAAAGCATTTTTTACCATCCTGAGGAAAATGAAAATGAACAGATAACCAGGTGAGAAAGAAAGAACTGGATAATCCCAATTCTAGAAATTTATCCTGAGGAATTAATCAGAGGCACAAAGATTTAAACACAAGGACATTTACCTGAGGCACATTTAAGGATGCCAAAAAAATTTAAAGTACCTGATGGCCAAAAATAGTAATTAAATATGGGCTTATCTAATACAATGTATTAGGCACTACTAACTTACACTTTCCTATTTCATAATCTGGAAAAAGGCAAATGATGTTACATTATGTAAATGCAACATACAAAATTACATAGAATATAATTTTAGAGTGCCTGGGTGGCTCAGTGGGTTAAGCCTCTGCCTTTGGCTCAGGTCCTGAGATCGAGCCCCACATTGGGCTCTCTGCTCAGCAGGGAGCCTGCTTCCCCCCTCTCCCTCTGCCTGCTTCTCTGCCTACTTGTGATCTCTGTCAAATATATAAATAAAATCTTAAAAAAAATTTAAAAAAGAATATAGCATAATTTTGTTTTAACAAGTCTACCTATTGACTGAGCTACCCTACACTCACCTACCCACCCATCTATAATCCTCTCTTAGGAACGTTTCAAATTATGCCTATATTTGGGTAGTGGGATTATGAATAATTTTTCCTTTATCCCTCTCTGATTCTGACTGGTTTTATTTTTTCAATTATAAATTAAAAATTCAAATTCAGAAGTAAAAGTGTTAATTGTCTCCCTTTTACAAAGCCTTGGTACATCCTTTTCAGACCTACTCTTATTTTAGAGGAAACAGACCTGGGGCACCTTTACTTTCCCAGCCCAGTTACCCAGCTATGAAAGAGCCTGGGAAATCCTTTTATTATAATTTCTAATACAATGTTAAAAGTGATTAAGATATGTGTGTGTGTGTGTGTGTGTGTGTGTGTGTGCGCGCGCGTATAAATGGCGTTCTTCCTACATCCAAAGAAAATGAAGACACTAACTCAGGAAGGTATCAGGGCTGCCACAGCCAAGACATGGAAACAACGTAAGTGTCCACAAACAGATGAACAGATCAACAAGTTGTGCTATTTGTACACAACAGGAATATTACTCAGCCACAAAAAACCAAGAAAATCCTACCATTTGCAACAACAGGGATGGATCTGGAAGGCATTATGGTTGGTGAAGTCAGTCAGCGCAAGACAGTACTCTATGATGTCACTTAGATGTGGAATTGAAAAAACCAGAACAGAAGCCTGCTCACAGAAACAGATCAGACGTGTGGGCACCAGAGGCCGAGGGCGGAGGGAGGGGGCACTGCAGGAAGGTGAGGCACAAGCCTCGGGTGGTAAGTAAGCACCAGAGACGTGACGTATGCCTTGATGACTACAGCTGCTGCTGCGTACGACACACAGGTCAGTTATAAGACAATAAATCCTAAGAGTTCTCATCAAAAGGAAATATTTTTCTTTTTTCTTTTCTTCTCTCTTCTCTCTTTATTGAATCTATGTGAAAAGATGGATGACGTTAGCTGAACCTGCGGCGGTGGTACGTGTGATCGAACCATCAGACTGTACACCCTGAACGTACACAATGATGCATGCCAATTACTTCTCAATAAAACTGGAAAGAAACTGGTTACCCTCAAAGAAACCCTTAAAAGAGAAAGACTGCCTCTAGAGGGTTTGTGCACCTGCCCCCCCCCAACATGGTCTGCCACGGGGTGTGGGGTCTCAGTTCTGCTCAGAGTTGGTAGGGGTCTCAGAAAGGTGGTAGTTTTTGGAGGACCCCCAAACCGAGGTTTCAAGGCAGACTCCCTAAGGGATTTTACTGACGATTTTAAGGCTTCCACGAGAAAAGGAGAGGTAAAATCTCTGTGACGGCGATACCTGCCGCCACCTGGGAGTAGAAATGAATGAACAATACAATCATTTAGGAAGCATCTTGTAGAAGACAGAAGTGGGTGTCCCAGTAAACGCGAGTGAGGCGCTGTGAACCCCAGAGCTGTGGCCCTGCAGCTCCGTGCGTGTGCATTTATTGACGGGTCCCCAAAGGGAGGTCCTAGGGAGGGAAGAGGGATCAGCATTTTCCCTGACATCAACGAAACAGTCCACAGCTAAGACCAGTGGATGTGAGTGGCCTGGCCGAGGGCCCGCGTAGCCCTGCCGCTGTAGGTGGCCGGGTCCAGCGCGTTACTGCTGTTCCTACAAATGCAAACACCGCGTCGAGCTCCTGCCTTTATCTTTCACAAAATCATTCATTTCCTGTCTGTTTCCTAGTTACGGTAACAATCACAAGCTTTAAAAATAGCTTGCCCTATATAATACAGCAGACAGTGCCCAATCTGTATTTCAGGCCTGATGCCCTCACAGATAAGCTTTCAGCAGAATGCGTTTTAATTTTTTCAACGGAATTGGATCTTAAAAATAAATGAATTATGTTGTCCCAATTTATAGCTTAATTTCTAGGTGAGAATGTGAAAGTCCACGAGGTGAGTGAACGTCACCTAGGCAACCACAGGCAGAGAAAACAGCCTGTCTGCGGGAAGTGGCCTCGTCCTCGGGGACAGGGACATGAACTCCTCACCGTCACCAACTCCGCCTGACACGTGACAGTGCAGACTGGCCTCAAGCTGCCTTGACTATGGTTTAGCTAAACACATTAGCTAACCTGTGAATCAGCTCGACCCCCAGAGCTCCCGATCATCTAGGCTTACCATACTGGTATGAGCTTGGACTTTGTTTCTCTGGACCCGAACAGTCGATCCACTTTGGCCGCACAATCTCACATCGCCCCCCGCTCTGCCGTTTCCCGAGCGCTAACCTAGCGCAGGCCCTCATCGTCTCCCCTCTGGGCACTGCTCGAAGCCGCCACTGCCCCGTCCCCATCCAATGCAGGCTATGGACCTTCCAGCTAATTTCTGAAGCACAACACGCATTTGACGGCTTCCTTGACCAAAAACCTTCACTTGTCTCCTCCAGGCTGAAGAAGTCCCCGTGAATCCCTCTCTCGACAATCCCGGCACGCATCCTTCTGCCGCGGCCGCAGCCCGGAGAAAAGGCCCGTGTTCTCGGGCTCGCCGTTCAAAGCAGAGCTGCTGTCTTCACTTCGTCCAACTCCCCTTCATCTCCCCTCTTCCTCACACACACACGGGGCTACTGCTTTTAGAAGGACTTAAGTTTCCCTCACATTTGCTTGCTCAGACTTTCCCTTTCACCAAAACGGCCGTCCGCCCCTATTCTGCGCACCCCTCAATTCCCGGCTCTGACGGTTAACCCACACCTTCCTGATCAGACCCGCTACGAGCACCTTCCCCTGCTTCCTCCCAGGCTTGTAGCACTTGGATTTACGTTTCTTTAAGGGACTGAGATATTTGTCCATTTAGTCATCACCTGGCACAGGGTCTGTAGTTATCATGTCTCCTCTGCTAGACTATCAACTTGGAGGCAAAACTCATGTCTGAATTATCCTTTCATCACCTAAAGAAGCTAAAAAGACAGGAAACCAATAATGAGTGTTTACAATACGCCGAGAATCTCACACACACGATCTCAACCCTCCCAAGAGTCTCACAGAGTTGGGTATTCTTGTTTTACAGAACACAGAGGTTCGAAGCAGTCACCCCACCCAAGTTCACAACTGGTGGAGAACAGAGTCTACTCTGAACGCACTCCAAGGTCTGCCCATTAACACAAGCCTCTGGACACCACTTGAGGCTAAGTAGATAAAACATGGAAGAATAAGTACCCCATACGTGAGAGAAGCTATCATCATCTATGTACTACAAGCCAACTTCATGCAGGATACGAGGATAAACTTATCTCCATCATGTATACTCAAATGGACGAAAACAAACAAAACACTGAACAGGGGCGCCTGGGTGGCTCAGTCGGTTAAGGGTCTGCCGTCAGCTCAGGTCATGATCCCAGGGTCCCTGCTTCTCCCTCTGCCCCTCCTCCTGCTTGTGCTTCCCCTCTCTCTCTCTCTCTAATAAATAAATAAAATCTTAAAATACAATTGAACCAAACAAGACAGCCCATCACTTTGTAGCTGCAGCCCGCACGCAGAAAAGAGGCAATGATAACATACAAAGCCCAACTCTGCACAAAAATTACTTTTGTTTTCAGAATAACTATTTTTTTTAATCCCACACCTAAGAGGGATCTAGAAACCTGGTTAAGGAAAGAGAAAGAAGGATTTTGGAAAGTACAGACGGTCTAAAGAGTTATGCAACGGCCACAATGATAAGAGGACGAGGAGAGCCAAGGTTAGCCTGGATATTTTTCTCAGGTCTTCTGCACAAAAACAACACTCCTGAGTGACTTAAGGAAATGACAAAGGTCAACAAAGCCAAAGTACAACACTCGTGGACCAGAGCGAGGGCCCGGCCAACCAGCAAGCTCAGAGTCTTTCAAACACGTCCGTACCTTTGGCGTGTCGACACACTCTTCTTCCATAAATGCTGCTTCCGCCTGGCAGCCGGACGCTGGGAATGAAAAGGCCTCCACGGTGGACGCCTGTGGGAGGAGGGCAGACCGCATCAGCCGCACGCTGGGTGAATGCATGGTCACCGGCAGCCCCACCGTTTGTGCCTGAAAATATGGCAAGAACAGTTTGGAAACGTTAATACTTTCCATACAAAAATACAAAATTGTTGGAGTAAAATAACTCTTCCTGGTACAACTAAAGAATAAACTGTTATTTGTTGTAACCTCAGAAAAAAATTGGTAAGATATATACATGTGGTACAGGTACTGATGTGAGGCAGTCTGTTCCTTCCTGTTCTGCAAGGAGGTGCCCAACTTTCACACAGACAAGAAAGCTGGTTTCTGCAAAGAACCTAAGAATGCTGTTCAACAAACATATATTGTCTATATTCTTAAATATATCACCATGGAAAGACATAAAGAAGAGAAAAGTTCCCATGTCTTGGAGCTCAGAATGGAACCAGGGGTGCGTGCACGTGCGCACGCACACGTGCACACACACACGTTGTCTATATTCTTAAATGTATCACCATGGAAAGATACAAAGAACAGAAAAGTTCCCGTGTCTCAGAGCTCAGAATGGAATCAGGGGTGCGCACACATATAGACATAGACACACACACACACTCTCTTCTCTCTCTCTCTCTTACCCGGAACACAAAGTGTACTGCGGTTTGTGTTTCTGGTGGGGGGAGATGGCGTGTATTTCCTGACAAGGGTATGTGTGCAGAGGAAGAAATGAAGTGGCAGAGAAGTGGCAGTTACTTGGAGGTGACAGGGGTATCCTCCTTCCAAGGAGGTGCAGAAAATGTACATAGCCTGTTGGCCCAGCGGAAAGCGAGATGCTCTCTGCCGAGCAACTTATGTTTCTGAAGTGAACCTACTGGAGAAAGCTCCAGATGGTTTTAAGCCCATTTTCATGTCTCATTTGTTAACAATGTTAAGTAAGCAAAAATTACAAACTCTTCTTTTAAAAAATCACATAGGCATGCCTGGGTGGCTCAGGTGGTTGGAGCATCTGACTATTGGTTTTGGCTTAGGTCATGATCTCGGGGTCGTGGGATCGAGCCCTAAGTCAGGTTTCGTGCTAAGCGGGGAGTCTGCTTCCCCTGCCTTTCCCTCCACTCCCATTCTCTCTCAGTGTCAAATAAAGAAATCTTAAAAAATATAATTAAAAAATCATATATCAGAATCTTTCTTTAGGACAACTGGAAAGGATTTGATTTGATGCTTTTTTGGGGCAAGGATTGATTTTAAAGATGAAATTACTGGATAATCCTTCCCTCCCACCTCTTCAGAGCTAGTAGAATAATTTATTAGATGTCTTTTGAACATAATGGACACTGTCAAACATCTGAGGGAACATACTAGCGTCTAAAAGGCAGGGGAATGGCCAATTTTTTCCCTGCTATAATAAAGGGACATACAGTGGTGAGTGTTAAATTCAAACAAAAAGGAATGATACTGGTATGATTTTAGCTTCTCTCCTCCAGAGGCCTGGGTGTGAGTCCTGGCTCCAACCCTAACGTGTGAACTACCTAACCTCTCCGAGTCCCATTTTCTTTACCCAGAAAAGGGCACAATACCTATTTCACAGTGAAGTTAGGATTGCAAAAGGTAACATGAAAGGTCGTTCACTTAGTAATGTTAATTCTGCCCTTCTCCTTCCTCCTAAAGTCGTGAAAAGATCACAGGGATTAGTCTGCAAATGCATAATTCTGTTCTCAGTTATTGTCTAATGGTTCTCCGTTAAGATTTTGGGTGGATGGTTTTCGACGATGGGGGGTGCGTGAGAAATGTACCTTCTCTTTGAATATACTTTGAATATATTTAGAATATACCCTATGTTTGGTACAGTCCAACATTAACATCATTAGATGTGCTGTGTGAGACAAGGAATAAAGAGCAACAGCCAAGTGTTGGTATCATACGGATGGTAAAATCAGAAAAAAAAGTACACTATGAACGACACTGAGCATGATAAAAGGCTTTTCTTACATCATCATTCCTCACTCTTATTTCCTGGGCTACTTTTGAGGCTAAACAACTCCTTTTTCCTTTCAAGCGTTAGTCACTTAATTTTAAGTCATTAATTAGTCATTAATTTTTTAAGTCCTCATGTCTTAATATAGAATGTACAGTTTCCAATAAAGTATATTTCATGCGTTCTTCTTACCCTTATCATCAGCTTTTCAATCAAAGGATAGAGCTGAACTTTAATTTCTGGTTCCCAAATTTATTAGGCTGCTCCTCGTGTGCAAAATAATTTAAATTATTAGGGCAGAGCATTATTTGAAGATATTGCACTGGAAATGAGGTACTAATGTGATAACTAGAGTGTGCTGTTCCTTCTCCGTTTCTGCCCTTTATTAACTGTGACTTTTCAAATGGCAGGGTCATGCTATGCCAGACCAAGCGTAACACATCTTCCTTGACAAATTTCATGTCCAACCTGGGCTACAGCAACAACTTACTGTGAGCTTGCTATGGTGAGAGGAGGAACACATTTTATGGTGACAACCACTTCATAGGAAACAGGATGACAGGCTTTTTTTTTTTTTTTTTTAAGGATTCTTGCAATCCCTGAAGGGATTAGAAGGAGTCTTTTTGGAACAAGGTAGGGTGAAAATATTCAAATGGCATGCGCTGCACTGTAGCGTGGACTAGAGAGTATGACATTTTAGTGCACAGATGGACGATTAACATCCCAAGGAAGCTGACCTCACTAGTTTCTTCAAGAGTGGCAACAGACAATGCTCATGTCCACACAATGGACACTGTCAAACATCTGAAGGAACATACTAGTTGTCTGAAAGGCAGAGGAATGGCCTATTTTTCCCCTGCTATAATCACTTGAAGGGACATACGGTGGTGAGTTTTAAATTCAAACAAAAAGGAACGATATTGGTATGATTTTAGCTTCTCTCCTCCAGAGACCTGGATATGAGTCCTTTAATTAATTGTAATGACTTCTTAGACCATGCGTTTATTGTCTTGAATCTGATTTTGCACTTGTCTTCTTCTGATTTTGCATTTTTTAGAATAACCATTATGATGAAAATAATGTTTTCTCCTATGGGAAAATCTCTACTGCACCAATAGGAATGTGCTGGTTAGGGACAGAATTGTGTGTTGCCGCCCCCCTTCCACCTGTGTGTTAAAGCCCTAACCCCCAGTGCAACTGTATTTGGACAGAGAGCCTTTCAGGAGGTAATAAGAAAGTATGAAGTCCTAAGGGTGGGCTCCCAACCTGACAGGACTAGTGTCCCTCTAAGATGGGGCGAGACACCAGACATCTCTCTCTCTGCACATGCAGAGGAAAGGCTGTGTGAGGGCACACTGGGTAGGAGGCTGAGAGTTCTCACCAGAAGTTCATCCTGCTGGAGTGTCCAGAACTGTGGGAAAATAACCTTTTATGGTTTAAGCACCACCCCCAAGGCTGAGGTACCCTGGGGCCAGCTGCACAACGCTTCTTCTTACAGCTGTGGAGGGCAGGCTCTGGTCGGTGATTACAGAGCAGCTGGGATGACTGCTCACCCTGGTGTGCCTGCAGCCGTAGAAACCGGGGGTGGAAGGGCTAGCAGTCGGGGTTCGTGAGAGCGGGCACGACGCGTATTTCTTCTAAACAGCTGTCTGCGTCAACCAGAGGTAACACTTCTTACATAGCATATGGCAAACAGAAGTACTCGGAATCATTCTGAGACAGGGTTCTCACCGTCTTCTCGGTAGTAATAATGGTCCTTTCCCACTGCACCACACGTCCTTTAGCAGCAGGGACTAGTTCCCGGAAAACGGACGCCGCGGCGGCAGGGAGACCCAGCCCAGCACAGAAGCGCTCCGTCTGCTGAGCTGAGCTCCTGCAGTAGGTTGCCGGATTTTATCTCTGTAGCAAACTCATGAAGGGGGCATTGCTATTTCCCTTTTATATTTAAGGACACTGAGCGACAGAGGCTGGCCGGCCAGTCGCTCAGCTCAGTTTGGAACCCAAGGTCTGCGTGATTCCACAGCTCATGTGATCTTTGCACGGGATCACGTTGCTTCCCCAATTTCCTACAGCTCTACCAACTAACGCGGGCTTTGCACTGTTCAAGCCAACAGCAGAACAAAGAACTAAAGCGAGAAGGTGCTACTCAACTTGAAGTGCAGAGAGATCCATTTCTCCGCAGGTTCAACCAAACCCGAGTGTGGACCCTCGTGGGGGAGGGGCGCCTTCTCCAGCCCCAGTGCTGCTCCCGAGCACCCAGGGGTGCTCTAGACAAGTCTGCGAATGGACCTGAAGACTTCTACTTAAATGAGACACATTTTTGAGTCCCAGTAAGGAGCTTTCTATGACAACTTAGGTCAATACGTAACAGGAGAAGAACTCACGTGGTGGTTGGTAATAAAACAGATGATCACACACAGGAAGACATGTTATACATCCGAACTCTCAGCCGAATTTCACATGATTTGAGCTTTCCTAGGGAATCTGCTTCCAGCTTAGAAAAGAAAGGCAATCATGTGCAGTAATGTGCATGAGCCCAGGGTCGATCATTTATGTAAACCCATATCCCCGCTTGCGTAATACGAACAAGAATAAAGACCCTTGGGAGGGCAAGCCTGTGAGCACTGGGGGCTTTCTTGCTTCTTGTCCTTCTGCCTGGCGCCATTTTCCAGAGGGAAGGGGGACCGCTACATCTCACTTTCACGAACCCAACCGAGGAGTTCTCATTTTATCCCCTCCTCTCTTGAAAGCGCTGCGACTGATCACTGAAGGGTTCCAATTGCTCAGAGATACCCTAATCCGAAGACCTGGAACTTTATCCATGCGTTGCTCATGTTACTATCAATATTCACATCGTTCAATACGTTAAAGTGTGTCTAACAGTGTATACCATTTGCCTACTAAAATCAAGATGTTAATCCTTTGGTTTTTCCCCCACACATGTTCTGTAGAAGCAAATGCAAAATTCTAGTAATGCCTATAAATTTTATAAAACTGCCAAACACAAAATACAAAAAGTCAGAACTTCTCTGTTCTTCCTTGCCCTTGACACAAAGTAAGCACTCACAGAAGTGGACGAAGTCCTAACGGATTGTATGAGTGAACCATATGCCTCTTTTCAACCTCTATATAGATGATTTTCCGACTCCCTTCAGCCTCAGCCTCCGTCCTGGGATCCAGATCTGTTCTTCGTTTCAAGCAACCAAGTCAGCGCCACCACTTACTCTCCCAGCCTCGGCTCGGGAACAGTCGTCTCTAAGTCACTGTTGTCCCTTCCTCCCCAACGTTTCCGTCTTACTTTATAGAACTGACACGTGTGGGCATGTTCTAAGTGTTGCACAGTTATCAACTAATTCAAACATTAGAACATTCTTCAGTTTTCCCCATTTTATAGTTTGGGAAACTTAAGGAACTTTCCGAAGGTCAGGCAGCAGGCAAGGGCTGAGTCAGGGGACTGCTCCGGAGCACCTGCCTTGAGCAGCGGGTTGTGCTGCCTCTTCCAGCCACCGCTGGGTCCATCCAGAGTCCGCCTGAGGTGACCCTGCGCTCACCCCTCCACTCTGCACCCGCCAGCACCGCGTTAGCTCAAGCTCCTCACTGCTCTCCCCCAAGCTCTTCTCTTCCCTGTCCCATCTACCCTTCCTGATGTCACAGAGGAGTCCGCTTAAAGCCTGGGTATGACTGTATCATATCCGTCTCCAGTCGTTCTGCAGTACTTCCTGAATTGTACGTAAACGCCCTCCCTTGGCATTCAAAGCCTTTCCTGGCACGGCTTCAACCCACCATGCCAACTTCTTCGTTTCCCTGTGCGCTTCAGTTCAGCTCCCTCTGCCTGCCCACTGAGAGCTTCTGCTGCCTACGCACAACGCCTTCCGCTCCTGCCTCTCCCCGGCAGAGGCCTACACACCGCTGAAGATCTGAGCTCCGTCGGAAATGCCAACTCTCCCACGAAGCCTTTCCTAGGCAGCTGTGTCGCCCTCCCCTTTGCCCGTGGTGGTTCTCCCACATTTACCTTTCTCTATTTGGCATGGTGGTTATTTATGATGATGTCTTACTTTGCTTTTACACAGTCATGTCTCTGAGGGCCATGTCCGGGTTTTATGTACCCCAGCCCCATCATGCCTACGAACACATGCTTGCATGTGCTAAATCTGCAGTAAAAATTTGTTAAGTGGAATCGAGTGTACAGGCTAGTTATATTGATTCCCACCATCAGTCAATGATTAAAGATGAGAAAACTCTTTTTCTAAAGAAAAAAAAAAACGGTTTGAAATAAGATTAATCCTTAGAAATACGAAGATGCAGGGACACCTGGGGGGCTCAGTTGTTAAGCGTCTGCCTTCAGCTCGGGTCATGATTTCAGGATCTTGGGATCGAGCCCCACATCAGGCTCCCTGCTCAGCGGGGAGTCTGCCTCTCCCTCTCCTTCTGCCTCTTCCGCCCCCTGCTCATGCTCCTGCTCTGTCTCTCACTCTTTCTGTAGAATAAATAAATAAAATCTTAAAAAAGAAAAGAAATAGGAAGATGCTAAAACATTTGAAAATCTAGGAAGTGACGGGCAGAAACCTTACAGAAGAACTGCTTGCAGAGGATGAGATCCTAACCCTTTATCGTACGACAAGATGGAGAACGTGTCAAACCTGGGAACAGGCACCTGCAAGATGAGACCACGGGCTAATGCGGCGTTACCTTGGCAACGGTCTGTTCAGCCACGGTGCTGGGCCGCCGCTGGCGGGCGTCGAGTCTCTGCTCCACGGGAAAACTGCTCCGGTGTGATTTCAGGCGCTCCACCAACAAGTAATAAATGGCAGCAAAGTGGTTGTAGCTCTTGTTCTGCAAAGACTGAAAGAGAAAACAAGTGCTGAAGGCAGAGAAGCATAAGAGCAGCGCGGTGAGCTACAGCTTTCTGAAAAAGCAGGAGAAATCATGTGTTCCTGAAGACAAAGTAGCGAACCAAGTGTGTCTAGAATGAAAGCTGTTCCAGAATTCAGGAGGAAGACGGACAGTTCTGAGTTTCCGGAAGTGACTACACGAGGGCTGAGGCCTCTAAGTGACTGGCCCTTTCACAGCAACAGGCTCCATTTGCTTTTCTGCGTGCAGGAAAAATGCCACCGCTGTCTCGTGTCGCAAGTTCCCAGTGCCGCCACACGGTCCCATCCCCGAGCTGTGACTACGGTGTATGGTCGCTTACAACCCGGGCCCACAAGCTCTAATTCCCTAACTTCAACACAAGTCCCAACTATTGCAAACTCTGCAGTGAATGATTAAAGTCTTTGGGGAAATTTCTGGTGATTCTTTTGGGCTGGAGAGTAACACTGGGAGGCTGGACTGAGAGACACTGTGTCTCCATCCTTAGGTAATTTTTTCCTCTTGTTTTTGCGGTCCCACCCTCCTGAAGCCTTGAAAATAAAGTTGCTTCCTAATTTTTCACATCCCTCGCTGGCCAGCTTTCCCAGGGTCCCAGCAGAACAGAGGAAAAGCTGCTCCCTGGCTTCGAATTCTACCTAACCGTCTGCAGGGCTGCCGCGCAGGGCGCCCCAGGTGCGGAGCACGCCAGGCAGGAAGCACGGCCCATCGGGCTGCCCTCCCAGCTGCGTCCTAGATCTGCTTCGTGGCGGGGACAGAAACGCTGCTGAGCGCGGGACGAGCTGAGCCGGGGAGCCAGCCTGGCTTCGCTCGCGGCAGCACGGTTTGGAGCACTTTAAGTTCACAAGAGGCATTTTGTATTCTTTCGCATTATACTCCGTGAGAGCACTGCTGTGGAGGTAATAAATGTGTTTCTCCTAGGAATACATTAACTACTTAACGGACAGAAATAAAAGCGAGGGGGAATGTCCCAGGCTCACGACCCTCTCTGTTCTACGACCCCGAGCACTTCCGATTCTGGAATCCACCTGTTTCTGCCCGCCCGGCCTCCGCAGCTCGCAGCCCACCCCGCACCGGCTTCCTAAACACGATGCCGGCTCTCCCTGCTTCCCGGTCAGCCCTGGCCTTGTTCCCGAGCTGTACATCTATGTTCCATATAAACTAGCTCACGCCCTGGATAAAACTTCATGCTTCATCTTAAAAGAAATCTTCTACTTTGTTAAGTTCCATCTTTGTCTTTCCCCAACCCCATACAGACTCCACCTCTTGAGTTTTTTGGGCAGATGGGGCAAAGGGAGGAATTTATATACTGAATAAAAAAGCACACATGAACTAGAGTCTGACTGACATCCTCGGGGAAGACTGAACAGTACGCCCAGGTGCGGGGGTGGCTGTGCCAAAAGACCGTCAGTCAAATCTCTGGTCGCTTTACCTCGATGGTTTTCTGCTGATCTATTCCGAGGCTGTGCATCAGTCGCAGAACCTGTTCATTAAATTCCCCAATGGATGGCTCATTTTCTTGCCCTTGTGGATAGAGAACAGGTCTCTGGACGGGAACTTCTACGAGCATCCATTTATGCTCCTTGATTTGAGCTATCGTTAGCCGTTTGGATGGGTCCAGCACCAGCATCCTTCGAATAAGGTGCTCACAATCTACAGAAAACACAATGTTACCAAAGTCAGGTAAATCACCTTGCACTTCCGGGTACTGGCTTGACTCATGTGACTCTGCGCAATGGCATTAATCTCTGTATCCTCCACAGTGCCCACTGGAAAGCAGAAGGTCAAATGAATAAAGGAACACCTGAAAGCAAGCCGTAGTGGTCAGGTTCCCATGGTGAATGCTGACACAAAAGTAACCACCACCGTGAATGAAAATACTTCAGAAAATCAGGAGGGAGGGCGCCTGCATGGCTCAGTGGGTTAAGCCTCTGCCTTCGGCTCGGGTCATGATCTCAGGGTCCTGGGATCGAGCCCGCGTCAGGCTCTCTGCTTCCCCCGCCTCTCTCTCTGCCTGCCTCTCTGCTTACTTGTGATCTCTGTCAAATAAATGACTAAAATCTTAAAAAAAAAACCAAAAAACCAAAAACAAAAAAAGGAAAAGAAGAAAATCAGGAGGGTGTAGGTCTGTCTAGTTTGGTGCTAAATGAAACTTTCTATTGAATTTCTCGAGTGAAAAGATCTAGACACAGACTTAGGTTCTGCCGAAGACAAAAGCCAGCCTCGCCCTACAAGGAGCGCACACGGCGCCCCGGGCCCTTGCGAGGCTGCCGCACCTCTGTGGGGCTGCGTGTGTGAGGCCGCTCTCCCGCGGCCCGCTGCTCTTCTCCAGTCAGTGCAGCTGAGAGAAACGCACATGAAGCATTAGTTACTTCTGATTATATTACAAAAACTGCACGGCTGTGACTCGGGCACCAACTTATTCTCGGAGCGGACACCATGCCCTCCACCACCCCACAGAAGTGAGCCTCAAACCCTCTGCGATGTGCCAGGCACCATGCAGGGTGCTGGACACAGAGTCCCTCCGCTGGTCCTCACAGCGGCCGGACCGGGAAGCGCTGTTCTTCCCACGCTGTAGACAGAGGACACGGAAGCACAGACGGGACGAACTTGTCAAGGGCAGACCGCCCGTAAGTGGTGAACTTGGGATCAAACCACGCAGCCTGGCTCTAAGGTCTATACTCCCAACTACCAGAGAGCTGTATTTCTACCGTCACTAGGAACGAAAGAGTTAAGGATGACAACCAAAACCCAAGGTTGCACGTAACAAGCTAATCCAAGATGGGCCGGCGCCGGGGCCGGGGCCCCACATCTTGATCCAACAGCTTCACCAGTTTTTAATTCAATCAAAAAACCTAATTTTGCAACTTCTCACCAAGGGATACAGGAAAATCTATTTCATGCTTAGAGTAAAATGGTTGTGAACCTGTCTACACGGTGCTTCTCTAAGTCTAAAATAAACCGGGGACATTTATAGACCCAGAGTACATGCGAAGACTTGCCGTTCTTAACCCGGAAAGCTTTCCGCTTGCAGTTACAAGTAGGAAGGCTAGAGCTTCTCTCACCTACATGGAGGGGGCTGCTTACTTCTATAGCTTCTCAAGTGACTCAGTCACTTTGTTTGGCACCCAAACTCTTAGAACAAGGAAAGCCTTCGCTGAGGCGTTTCACTCGGAGCACAAATCCTGTAAAGAACAAGTGTAAGACAAACAGGTTACCTTCTGACATGAAATACGGAATCCGGAATCTTCCTTCTAAAACTCTCTGCCTCAAAATTGGAAGAGTTGGTCCATCAAAAGGCAGAGCTCCACAGACAAGGACGTAAAGAACAACTCCCATGCTCTAGGGAAGAAAACAGCGCAGTCACTTTTCCACTGAGGACTTTAAACACTCTTTGCTTTCCTAAACACCCCCAGGGCCCTTAAAATCGTATGGGCTGAAAAATTCCCATCTGGATTTACTATTTTCTCAGAATTTCAAAACAAAACAAAGCAAAACTAAAACTCTATTGCAATAAAATATGCTATAATAAATATTTTCAAAGATCTGAATTTAATCATTTTGATGACTACTTAACTTTAAATTATTGCTGATATTAAAGTAATAACATCTGTCCCAAGCAGTTCTTCCCAGAACCCCACTCAAAAATGCTCTAAGTACAGTCCAGTGGACAGGGAAATGCTACCTATGTGTTAGGTACCAAGAGCTTCAAAGATGGGCCAGAGTTCCAGTTATTACTGCTAGAGACGCATTTAACACAACAAAGCAAAGAGGTACCCAGATATCCAGCTGCGGTCCCTCGTACTGCTGCCCTTCAAAGACCTCCGGGGCTGCGTAAGGGGGGCTGCCACACCAGGTTGCCAGCAGTTCGCCACTTTTAAAGAAATTTCCAAAACCGAAATCTATTGGGATGGAAATAAATGTTACTTTCATCTATGCTCTCAATTACACTGCATTTCTTATAGTAGATTTTACGAGATGCTGTATCGACAGTAGCACCTGCTACGGCATCTACCTTGGGCTGTGACCCTGGCTCTGAGCACAATGACTAGAAAATATCAAGTATTTCACAGACGAATGAATATATAAATAAATCAAGTTTTCTTCTCAAAGAGAATGAGTGGGAGGTTGGTAAAAGATCATGTATTTTTAAGGCTGAAAGAAGATCCATTGGTGTGGACAACCAACTTGAATTAGGAAATTTTAGAATTTCAATTACTCCATGATTAAGAGTTCTTCATTTTTTTTAATTAAAAAAAATTTTTTTTCAGCGCGCTCTATGCCCAACATGGGGTTTGACCTCAAGACCCCGAGATCGAGAGCCACTCGCTTTACTGACTGAGCCAGCCAAGCACCCCAGGAACGCTTTATCTTTTGTAGTCTATAAGGAATAAACAAATGAGTAAAATTTTAAGATCTTTCCCTAAACGCAACTGAGTGACTGGCTGCTCTTGCAGCCATTACCCAGAGTAGCAGATAAAAACCTTTTAAGGCAGCCGAGTATAGTGTTTCTTAGGGAACAGGTCCCTAAGTGCTGGCCCACACATTCTGATTTGGGCAGCTATGCGTCTGGACAGCTCATTACCAGGTGTCGCTCTCCGGCCCGCCAGCCACAGCCCCCTATCGCCAGCATCACTCATTCACCCACTGACGGAGTGCGTGGCATTACACCTCGAAACAGCCAATGATCTTCCTTTTACGACGTTAGTCACACTGAGTCTACAGCTCTGACACACAGCAAGCACTCTGGAAACACCGTACTCAGATGCCTTCTCTGTGCAGGGAAATTCCAGAAGACAAACTTCAGGGAGTTCCGGTAGAAATGCAAGCTTGTGCCCTTTTGCTAAGCGCTCACCTAGTCTCATATTCTTATGGAGGACACAAATTCCTACTATTTCTAAAGTTATACGAATATTGTCTTATGTTGTTATAAACATTCCTGGCAGGAGAACACTGCCTTCGTGATGGAAATGGGCTCTACTCCCAGCTAGTGTACGGTGAGCTTTCAGAGGTGTCCCAAGGGGCGCCTGGTGCCACAACTGGGTGACAGCCCAACTCTTGATTTCAGCTCAGGTTGTGATCTCGGGGTCCTGAGATGAGGCCCCGCATAGGGCTCTGCGCTCAGCGAGGAATCTGCTTGAGACTCTCTCTCCCCCTCTCCCTCTGCCCTACCCACTTGTGCGCATTCTCTCTCTAGAATGAATCAATCTTCAAAAAATAAGGTAAAAGTGTTCTAAGAGGAGTGGCTCAAACTGCCAGCTCCAGGCTCAATAACTTTGTGTCAGTCTCTGAGCCTTGGTTTCCCCATGTGTAAAGCTGAAGTAATAACCATCTGCAGTTGGCGAGGTGTCGTGAGGTTCAGTGAGGTGACATAAACCCGCACTCGAGTCACACCTTGAGACTATGGCACACGGGACGCTGGAGGTGGAGCGTTCTCGTAGCTCATGGACATGCAAATTGGTGGCAAGCCGTAGTGACCGTGAAAGCAGTCACCATCCCAACACCACAGCCTCGCGGCAGAGTACAGTCTCTCAAGTTAGGGAGAACTGAAGCAGTTTTCCCACTTTTCTAGCTTCGGGTCGCCTTCGTAGACGGCTGAACTTCCCCGAAGCTAAGTTTCGATATCTATAAATGTAGTGACGACCCACCTACCCAGACAGGATGCTGTGAGGATGAAAGGAGATTAAACACGTAGCGTGCCTGGAGCACAGATGTCAAATGTCAGCTCTCTTCTTCGGCGAAGCCATCATTATCAACTACTGCCTTGCAGGAAGGTGATACTTCGAGGAAGTGTACAGGAAGGGCAGAAAAGTGCAGAGAACCCTGAGGGTTCAGAAGACAACCGAGGGTGCATGCGGGGAAGAGCCTCAGGCACCGTCTACACCTGGTGGAACAACACTGGCGCTGCCCCTGGCACTCAGGAGGAAGAGGCAATGACGGCCTCTCCCTTCATAATGGGACCACAGCTCAGTCCTACTCTCTGCTTTCCAAAAGGACCATCGGAGAGGTCTTATCTTCTCAAGTCCACCTCCACGACTAATTACTCGTATGACGTCATACCACATATGTCCTTATTGATGCGCATTTCTAATTTTCTAGAAAAACTATACTCTCAAATGAGTCAAGGACTAGATGTTCAAATAACATTCAAAGAGGAAAATGTTAATTTCACTCACACAGAGAAGCACCAGAAGCTCTAAGGTGTGTGTTTGGAGATCCTGAAATAGGTCCAATAATTGCTGTCCTTTAAACCATCATCTTAGGGTGAGTTCTAGCTCATGTAAGTTGAGGGTACCCTCCAAATAGCGCTGTGAAGTTTTAATATCTCAAGGGCCATTATGGAACTCCTACAATCTGGCCTTTGCTGAAATCTGGTGGAAAGTGCGATCTCAAAGGAGTGACAGGGCCTGGTGGCCTGGCCTCCTTACTACAGAGGCTCTCACTGGTACACCTCACAGGCAAGAAGAGAGCAAAAGCTAGGAGTGCAGAGCTGTGCCTGTGGTAGCCCAGTCTCAACTGCAGCTTTACACGTCTAAGACAAGGAAAGTGCCCGTTAACATATAAGGAGAGTGGTACTAAGTAGATGTTTGCTTCTGTTTCCTGTAGGGGACTGAAGAAAATAAAACTTGAGCCAGTAGCAACATTAAAAGAAATGCCAAAAGACAATCAGGTTCACTAGAGCTATTACAGTAGCATATATGCAGATGCCATTATTATTATTATTATTATTGAGTAGGCTCCATCCATGTCCAGTGTGAAGCCTGACGTGGGGCTTGAACTCCATGACCCTGAGATCAAGACCCGAGTGGAGACTGAGAGTCAGACACTTAAATGACGGAGCCACGCAGGTGTCCCCAGATGTCTTCCATAACCTTGTCAAAGCATCTAAACATTGTATTTGTAATCCTATGAGGTATGGGTTAAGGAAGACTTTGGAGTCAGGTAGATTAGGATCAAATCCTGGGTTGTCTACTTAGCTTGGGCAAATGTGTGATCTTGGGCAAGTTACTTCTTAGGGCCTTGTTCTCCTCATGTGCAAAATGGGGACAATATCTACACTTTATCACGTTATTGTGAGTGTAAGTTACTGACAATGAATGGGTATACGCAGACAAGTACACTTGTAAGTACATATTATATAATGCCTTAGGCATGCTACTGAAACATACTGAGTAAGCTACTCAAGAGGAAAAGAGCAATTTTTCGTACTGTTTTACTTATCCATTTTCCCCATCAGACTGCATTTCTTGAGAGGAGGGAAGGGAGAAATGATACACATCTGTCCTCCCAGCACTTAGCATGCGGGCTGTAGACAGCGGCTGTTGAATAAAGGTTTGCTGCATGACTATGCTGTCATCTTCTCTTTCGTAAGTGCTTACTGCGGACCAGAAGCTGATCTAAGCTCTCTAGAGAGGATTTCTTCTTAAAAACCCATGAGGTTTCCTTACTGTAGGAGAAAGTGAGGGTAGACATTTAGTATCTTGGAAGACCGGGGCTAGAGAGCGAGTGTGATGACAGAGCCCTCCCTGTGCGCAGCCACCGTTGTGTCCTTCCCTGGCACCGGGATACGCAGCTATTTTTGAGCAAGTTAATAATTGTCAGGTTTAACAAGTGGCAATGGAAAGGCACTTAAAAAGAAAAGCCCTTTTATTTCTTCACAGGAACCTGGCTAATGTGCTTTATTCACAGTCTGCAGCTTTCTTTTTTTATTATTTTTTTAAATTTTTATTTATTTACTTGAGAGAGAGCACAAGTAGGCAGAGAGGCAGGCAGAGAGAGGAAGGGAAGCAGGCTCCCTGCTGAGCAGAGAGCCCGATGCCGGGCTCGATCCCAGGACCCAGGGATCATGACCCGAGCCGAAGGCAGAGGCTTTAACCCACTGAGCCACCCAGGCGCCCCAGTCTGCAGCTTTCTGCTTAACAGCGTCTGAGAGGACGCGAGGGGTGAGCAAGAGCGAAGCGACATGGAAACGGCAGAGCTGGGCAGCATTTATCACCTTTTATTCAAACGCAGGGGTTAGTGTTCATCACGCCAACCAAATGCGTTCCTCCACTGAACCGACGAATGCGTACGTGTGTCAACAACTGTGCGAACACAGACGAGTGCCTCCCAGTGACGGAGGATAATAGAAGACCCCATGTTATCATCTGACTTCGGGAAACCATTAGGAAGACAGTAACTTGGGCAGCCTCCTCTGGTCCGGCCTGGCCTTGCTGGAAACGAAACACCCCTCCAGCCTCATGCGTTCTCTACCCCGGCCTGCAAGTTAATACCTACAGAGATGGCTGCCATGTCCCTCGGACATTTTGTGTTCTGTTTTCCGCCATAAAACTTATGCCATGCAATGCTGGATTCACTTCAGTATTATTTAACTGTCAATTCTGCAATAATTTTAGATTTCCAGAAGAGTTGCAACAATACAGTAAGGACTCCCTATGCCCTTCACCTCACTTCCCCTAATGCTAACATTTTCTGTAACCGTATTAGCAAAATGACCAAAACTAAGAAAGTAACACTGACTCGGTACTATTAACTAAGCTACAGGCCTTAGGAAGACAGCGCCGGTTTCTCACAAACGTGCCCGCTCCGCTCCGGATTCCACGGCGCATCCAGTAGTCCTGCGTCCTTGGGCTTCGCCAGTTTGTCTCCATGCTTCCGCCTTCCCTCACCGTGAATACAGGTCACACGTTTTGTAGCCTGTTCCTCAGTCTGGTTTTGCCTGGTGTTTCCTCGTGACTGGGTAAAGATTATGGATTTTGGGGGAGACCATCAAGAGATGAGGTGCTCTTCTCAGTGCACTGTTTCGGGGGATGCATGGTATTATGTCTAATTACTGGGGGGGGGGCAGGTCCCCTGATCTCTTGATTAAGGTGCTTTCTGCTGAGTGTCCCCATTGTAAAGTTACTCTTTTACCTTTTATAATTAACACATTGGAGGAGATACATTGCAACTATGTGGATCCTGTCTCTCAAACTTTCCACCCATCACTTTAGCATTCACTGGTAGACCTTGACCGCAGCAATGATTACTGCGGTGTTCTCACGGTGAGTTTTAATTTTCCCCGTGTCTTCTACACTTCTTAATTATAATTCTTCTTTAAGGAAGAGTTGCCCTTCTTCCCCTTTCATTTATTCATTAAATCATTTTTTTATCATACTGTCATTGTATTTGTCATGAACATTTATTTTATTCTTAGTTATAATTCAATACTATTGTTATTTATTTGGGTGCTCAACTAGTTCCGGCTTTGGCCATGAAGAGCTAATTCAGGTTGGCTTCTGTATCCTTTCAGCATGCCCTCATCCTTTTAAAATTTCATTTTAAGTATTTCCTTATCTCTGGCACCAGAAGAAGTTCTAGGCTCATTTTCTATTTTCCCTACCCCAGCTCCGGAATCAGCCACTTTTCCAAGGAGCCTTGGTTCCTTCTACAGAGAACCAAGACTAGGACCTAGATGTACTGGTTGTAGCTGGATGTCACTGCTTCTAGGCCCTGTCAGCAGGGAGAGTTAGGAAATAGATGCTAAATATATGCTAATATAATATAATAATATAATAATAATGCTAAAATATATGTATATACCCCCCATATTTATTCTTGTACCTTTCTATATGTGTATGTATTTTTAAAAAACCCATGAATTCATACTGATACTTCTTGCTCCAATCCAGGGTTCAGTCTAATGTTATTTTGATACTATTTTTATTCATACAAGATTGAGCAACTCTGACAAAATTCTGAATATAAAAAAGTTTCTTTCCTCTGCAGTAATTTGTCATTTGTGTGGGGAGTAACTGAACTTGCTCTCATAACACACCTTAAGTTTGTCAGATTAATCATGATTTTCAACATTCTTAAACATAGTAGGAAAAAAACATCTTTCTCAAGGATTCTCTTAATTTTAAGAAAGTTCAATATGAAATCATGAGAAGCTTTAGAAACAAATGACAACTCATTCTTCAACATGGTTTAGGAGTTATAATCAAATCCAAAAAACATTGTGTCATGCCTACACTGGATCAGGCATTACATACTTGGTATTTTAAAAATATATATTATTTCATTTAATTGTGATAACAGCCCTGTGAGATGTGACTGTCCATGTCTTACAAACAAGGAAACTGAAGCTCAAAGTGGTTAAATGACTTGCCCAAGTTACCACTAGCTATGAGTGGCTTAGCCAGCATTCAAATACAGGTTTTTAAAACCGCAAGCCAGGTGGTTTTTTGTTTTTGTTTTTTACTCTATCACAGCTGTTCCAAGAATGTCACTAGCCAGAGAAGTTGAGTCCAACTCAGAGCAGGAGGTAAGGCTGTCATAAACCCAGGAAAAATCTTTTACATTCGTAGAGAGCAGAGGTCTTCTAATTTAGCCCTCTGCCAACAGAACCTGGCAAGAGACGCTTTCTCTTCTCTAGGCTATTAGATGCTATGTCAACAGCATCCTTCATTAGGGATGGAAATAATTGTCTACAAAGTACACGTCAGAAATATATACCTACATTCATTTTAGGAATCCACATTCTTTATAGGAATGCACAGTGTGCTGAATAGACATCTTGTCTTTTCATGTGAGATGATGTGTGCCCACACCTCTAACATGAAGGCAAGTTCTCTAGGGGTTTTACTCTTAACAATGGTTTTGAGATTTCCCAGGATTTCCATATTCTCTCACCTGGTTTCTTTGTGGCTTAAGATGTCTACAGAAGAGAGGGTTTGCACAACCACAGAACTGATTCAGTTACTGTTGATGGAATCTCATGGAAATGAACTTGGCCTCAAATGCTGAGTCCTCTAACTACGTCTCAGCTAACTAACCAGTAACAGACTATAGATCTATTTGAAAACGGTACTAGAAGGGCTACTGCTGTCTGCTTATTTTGAAAGTGACTGATTGACCTGTATATTACTGACAACAAATGCCAATTGTTATTACTGCCATCACTAAACTACCTAAGTTACCTGTGCCCAAATATCATTAGCAAAGGTCCATTGTTTTAGGAATAACGGGACCTTACACAGAGTAAATGAACTGATCCTCATGATAACTGTCTGCTGGGAACCAAGCACAAAAGAATTCTGTTGTCCTTGCTGGAATGAAACACATCAAAGGCGAGCAGTCACACACACCACCTGGACAATGTGCTAAAATGCAGATTCTGATTCAGCAGGTCTAGGGTTGGGCTTGATACTCTGCATTTCTAACAAGCTTCAAAGTGATGCGCATGCTGCTGGTCCCAGACCACTCTTCAAGTGGCCAGGAAACAGAGAATAAAACAAAGGTTGTGAAAAACATATAGAAGATGTTAAACAGTCTGTCACTGTTACTGTTGCAAAATGATTATAATTACTAAATACTTCCAGGATTTTTATTTAGATGACATAAAGACAAACCAGAAGAAGTCATTAGATAAACTTTTTCTGAAAAGGGAAAAAATGAAACCCCGAAAACCAGTCTTTAAGCTAAGAAAAAGTATACGACTTCTAGGAATCAACACCACCAAGGCAATTTTAAATCTCCAGCAGTGTTTTATAACGTCTAATTTATAATTTAAAAAATTCTCCTACAGAGCAGCAGATGGCTTTAGGGTTAATTTTATCCTCGTTTCTAAAATTACCAGTAGAATTCAGATACCCAGTCTCGCTGGAGAGATACACCTCTCCTGTAATTATTATCACAGGAGCAGAGAAGACAATTAGGAGGAAGTGAAAGCTGACAAACGAAAGGCAGGCCAGTGGCGGAGATGAAGGGGACACATTACGTCAACGGCACAGGGGCTGGCCAGCACTGACGTCACTGTGTGCTCTGTTGCCCACCAGCAAGGAAAGGCTAGGTGTGTGGCTCCCCTGCAAATGTCAGTCAGTCCCTCTCCACCCGACAGCAGGGCAACAAGAGTGGTCACCACAGCTGAGACGACATGTGATCCTGCTGAACAGTGTGGGGCATCGATGTGTGCCATGAGGGAGTTCAGTGAGCTGAGGAGCAAATAAATGGTCTTCCTTAGCCCCAAGTGGGGAGGAGTGCAGGGAGGGAGAAGAGGAGGGGAAACCCAAAACAAAACTCAACAAAACTCTCTGGGTGCTCTTCCATGGTCCGGGCTTAATGTGTTGCTGGTGCTCAGGGCCTTGAAGGATAAAGAGGCGGCCTCCCTGGGCTTGCTGACGCAGAGCTCTTTCTACATAATACCAGTGGCAGGAGGAGAGCAAACAGAAGACTTCTGACAAATATTTTACTACCTATCTCAGCCTCCCCTAGCCACTTTTTGATTCCAGGGCACAAAACTGGAATTATATCTGGAGAAATGCTGTCTCAAGGCTTCTTGTGAATACGAAGGTTGTTAAAAACGATAATGAGGGATGATGGGTTACTTGCAAGTCATGGGTCAATTCAGAAAGGAAGTGTCCCTCCTGGGGCCAGAGGCAAGTGACTTGTGATGCACAGGTCAGATCTATCAGGATATCACACATCAGTAATTATGTATAAAGTCCCTCTTAGAAAAAAAATTAATTCATATCAAGTAGAGACAATTTAGAATATAAATGATAAACTTACTCTTTGGAAATTTGTATTAATAAGGCATTAAGGCCTTGGTAAATTAAAAAAAAAAACATGGTGAGGGGGGTTATATGACTATCAGAATTTTTAGGACTTGTTTTCACATGGAGTCAATTATATACTGAATACAAAGAATAGCTACCCTTTTACTGAGTGTTTACATGGTGCCAGGACTTTAACAATTTATTTAATGAACACTTAAATAGCATTAACTATGTGCCAGGCACTGTTCTAAGTATTTTGCAAATATTAACTAATAAGCGCTGTGAGATATGAACTTCTGTCATTCCCTCTTCAGAGATAAGGAAACTGAGGACAGAGATGTTAGGTAACGTGTCCAAGGTCACCCATCCAGTAAGTGGCAGAACAACGATTCAAAGCCAGGTCGTCTGGTTCTAGAGACTATACTCTTACCTACTGGCCCCCTGTCTCTAACATTATCACAAGTCCCTGTGATACTCCTGAGAAACAGATTAATCTGTTTCATACATATGGAAACATAGGCTCAGTGAGCGTAAATAGTTGGCCCAAGGTCACACAGACGCGACGTGGCACAGCCAGAGTTCCCACCAACACGGTCTGCTATCGCGCTCTTTACGTAGAAGCCTTGTTTGAATGGTGATATTTTCTGAAAACTTCCTCCAAGTAGTTCATACATTTTTATCTTTAAGTATTTATTATAACCATTTCAGATGAGGAAAGGTGAAGAACAAAACTAAATGTCCTTCATCCATTTATTCTCAAGCTGATGCCTGAATGGTCAGAGCCAAAATAGCTAGGGGGAAAGTTTACCACAACCACTACAACTAACAAAAGCCAGTATTTCTTTGCATTCTGCCTGGTATTTTGCGAAGGCCAGAGGTCTCATGAGGCAATGAACACACAGGTATGGACAGATCCATGGCTCATTAGTATCTGAAGTCTTTATCCACTGGAGGAGCATAAATTAGAAAATGACTTCAAAGCCATGTTTCTGTACTTACGAAAATAAACCACATTTGATACTTCTACCCCATTTTCTGTCTTATGAACTGAGACAAATACTGTAATTTACACCTAGTTTTGGTTTGCATTTTCTCTTCAATTTCAACGTACAAGATGGCTAACATAATTCAGTTATTCAGCCCATTTAGCAATTAATGAGAAATTCATAAGGAGAATAAGCAAAGTATAATTTGAGGCAATAACTGTGCATTTTTTTATGAGTTCTTGCAGCTTTTCCATGGAGTCCCATCTTTCTTACATGTGCTGGAATTCTTTAAAATTCAAGAAGAATCCTCACAAATCACAAGATGATGTTTTTAAAGGAAAGCAAGACTATAAAAAAGTTATAAAGTCTATGGACTAAAAATAAATATCCCGGAGAAATTCTTTAAAAACACAGAAACACATACACACTTCTGATGGCATGTGAGATTCTCCATGATGTAGCTCT
The DNA here is from genome assembly GCF_963455335.1 of Martes martes. Taxonomy (NCBI): domain Eukaryota; kingdom Metazoa; phylum Chordata; class Mammalia; order Carnivora; family Mustelidae; genus Martes; species Martes martes. The sequence goes on from NC_137898.1 coordinate 107,635,247, forward strand.
GCCTACCTGCCCAGGCTCTTTCCCTGTCATTTGTCACAGGTGCTTATGTCCCACTAGCTCTGGCCCACAGCTTTCCTACACAATCTGAGTTCTCTGGCCTGCCTGCCTTTGCATACGCTGATCTACCTGCTTGGAGCCCCCATCTGTACCTCACAGCCCCTTTGCTTTTCTCTCCCCTGTCCCACCACAAATGCCTTCTTAATCAAGTCTTAGCTAATCATTTCCCTCGTTCTTTCAGGAAGAATTAGTCTTTCTCCTAGCCTCATCGCCTTTATAATTATCTTCTTGTGTTATATTTAGTTAAAGCTCTGGTTTTGGGTTAACTCCTCCAGGTGACAGCAGAGTTGAACTTTTTGCATTGTTATCATTTTTGTCTTGAAATACTTCAATCCCCAGGACTTTGCCTAGGAGCACAGTAGATGCTTAATAAACTTTTACTAAAATTTGGGGTAAACGGTGACAGAAAAATGTGGACAAGAGGATATTTGAGTGCTAAGATGTACTCTGTGTGTGTGTGTGCGCACATGCGTGTCTCCACTTGTGAGGTATGGAATCAATGACACTAAATGCATCAGTACTGAATCATAAAACCCCAAAATCAGTTAGTGAGTAACCCTTGAGGAAAAACTTACCAATAATGCTTCGAAACTCAGAATCTGTGGTTCCTGAAGTCAAAGAGACCCAGCTGTGAATACCACTTAACGGCATTAGAAATACTGAGTTTACCTACCTATATTATATGCCAAAATTACAGGAGACATATTATAGCCAGGCAAAAAATTGGTTATAACCTTAAAGGAATATTCTGTATATTTTGTTTGCAAGTTTCTTTGGTGTTCTACTTTGACATTTTCTTTTGAGATGTTAGTGACAGAGCACTCTGTAATTTCCACAGCGTATGACTCACACCGCTAACCTTTCTCTGCCGAAAAAGACTCCCAGAACGCCTTGGAAGTATGCTTTTGTGAGTTTTTTGTTTTAGCGATAAAGGAATATGAAGGTGAAGCTCTTAACTCTTTCTTTCTACAGAGTTAAGGACTTCAAAAAACATGAGCCTTCTCTGAAGAGGACAATTTGAGGGCAGCAGATGCTTTCAAGAAGTAAACGAAAAGTCCCAGGAAAGTGCACTTCGGAAGACTGGCAAACAGGAGTGAGATGAATGAGACCAATGGAAAGGCCAAAAGAAGAGGAGAGAAACAACACACAAATGGGAGGAGTGAACACACATAAGAAACTATGGAAACACCAATACTGCGCACTTTCAAAACAGAAAAGACAAATCAACACAAATCTTTATATATATAATGGGAATGAAACAGATTAACTTAAAAAACTCCTTTATTCAGGCAATCCCGTTAGGAAAAAAAAAAAGTCATAGCCTGCAGAATGGAAAATCCATTACCTCCCTGAACCATATGTAACACTGGCATTTAAAATTAATTATTAAAATTAAAGTAAAAGTTAAAGTAAGTAAAAATTAATTATTTGCTTTCCCTCAAATGCCCAAGGCAAAAACTAATGGGAAACGGCATAGAAATAAACCAGTTACATGCACAAATCAGAGGCTTTTAGCTTCTATTTTATACCACAATGCAACAAACCAAGGCTGTTGTTTTGTCTCTAAGCTTAGGAGTCCAATGAGTATCCAACCTAGCTAGTCAGCAAGTAATTTCTCGGTCAGCTCCTCTCACCTGGGTGTCCCTCTGCTCCTCCTGAACAATCCTAGAACAAAACACCAGCACTTGCAAACTGGTAGGCTTTTGCTTCAAGCCCCTTATCTTCTTCAGCACCCTCACCGAAGTAAGTCTCCCTCCCACGCCCACAACCTCTGTTGCTGCTACTCTAGTCCAGACCCACATCTTCTTAATTGGACCACTGCCTTAGATCCCTTATTCATCTTCTTGCCTTCAGTCTTACCCACACCTCCTACCCATCTTCACTCTGCTGCCAGAAAGAAATCTCCTTCCAACATGCAAATCCAATCATAGTAGCCCAGGTCCACCTTCACTCCTAGCCCACCCTACAATTTTCAATAGGTTGCACTCCCGATTACCAACAGAATAAACTCTGAAATCTTTTTCGTGGCGTTCAAGACCCTTCATATTCTGCTCTTTGCCTACCTGTGCCTCCTGTGTCGATTCCTTGTGTCTACAGATCTGACATTTCAGCAATGTTGAGCCATAGCTCCCTACCACACCAATCTCAATCTCCTTCCCTTACATCGGTGGTATTTACACAGTTTGCCTGTGTGTAATAGCCCACTTCCGTTTCTTCCTGGCAAGCTTCTAAGTCATCCCTCAAGCCCAAGTTTGAACAGTATATACATTTTTGGGCAACATACTGTATTTTAATTATTTTTATCTCCCCACTAGACTTTTAGAATCAGAGAATTTGTATCCCCTGTATACCTAGCATAGCACAGTACCTGACACGTAAATAATGATTGAATGTTTGACCATATGAATAAATAAACTTGGACTATAAAATATAAAACCTCTTACAATTGTGAAAACTGTAGGAGAAAAACTAGCAAAATAATCTCTACCCTTAACCTCCCACGTGTAACTCAAAACCTTATTATACCAGAGTGAGGCATTCACCTTCATCACGCTTTTATCCGGCTGTGTCCTCTCGGCCGTGATCACCCACGACCAGGACAGCAGGGAGAGCACTAGTGACCTGGGCTGCTCCTCTGGTCTGGCTACCAGCCCCCTACCTCACGCACACAGCCAGACAAATGGACCTGTTCCAGCAGAGCACAAGACCCTGGCCACAAATCAGACCCCAGTCCTGCCACCATGTATATTAACAATGAACCCGTTTCTCTTACTTGTCATTACACGTAGAACTGTGAATAAAACACACTTTAAGAAAGCCCGATACACTGGTAGAAATGTTCCTGCCACATTAGAGCCAGCTGCGTACCACTTACCTGCTAGCTTGATGTTCATGTTGCTATCCAGCAGGAGATTTTCAGCCTTGAGATCACGGTGTACGATCTTCCGGCCATGACAATAATCAACAGCGGACAGGATTTGCCAGAATTTGCGCCTGGCCTCAGACTCATTTAACCGGCCATGATTAGCAAGGTAGTCTGTTTTAAAAAAAAAAAAAAAAAGAGAGAGAGAGAGAGAGAATTTAGGATTATTCACCAAAACCAACCAACCCACCAACAAAAAATCCCCACTATTAGTAGGGAGAACTTTTTCTCCTCAAAAATCTACCTATTTATTGATTTTATTATAATTCCAGTGTAGTTTATACCCAGTGCTGTATTAGTTTCAGGTGTACAACACCAGTGATTCAACAATTCCATATATTACATATTACATAGTGCTCATCAAGGTAAGTGTACTCTTAATCCCCTTCACCTATTCAAAAGCTTTTTAAATGAACCGGAGTGAGTATTCAAGTAACATGCCGTTCTCCAAGTTCCCTGCCTTGAGGAAAGTAATTTCAATCACATTTCACTGGAGTCCAAA